>NC_091249.1:88452500-89702500 GCF_042477335.2 Ovis canadensis
ATAAACGTATAAACTCCTTTCTGGGAGATACTGTCAATCTGTAGTGAGGTCAAGTAAGAATGCAAAGATGTATTCCCTGGCCTCTGTTCCCTTGGAGGAGTTCTGTAGCCTCTAGCTATGTTGTCAACCTGAAGCCTGCCCCTCAGATGGAAGCTTCAGGACAAGGAAATAGGCCTTTTCACAGGAAGACTGAGGGTGTGTTTCAGCCTGGTGTTGGTGCTGTGCCCTGGGGATGGTAGCCCACCGAGAACTCTCTTTCTGATTCTTTCATACCCGTGGGGTCCAGACATCTGATTATCCCTGGCCACTCAAGGGGTGACTCCTGGGTAGGGTGCACATGACTGCCAGCTTCAGTGAGATCACAGGAGGTGTGTGCCCTCACTGGTGCTGGCAAGTTTGAGAGAGGGTACAAACATGGTGCTTTTCCAGGCAGGTGCTTCCAAAGTAGAGGGAGAATGGAAAAAATACAATGCCTCCTGCACCTTTATATCCGGAGAGAAATCCAACATACTTCTTCCCATGTGGAAGATGTTTTATTTTTTTAAGATTGACAAATGAATCTCCTTCACAAACTGTTTAGGCACTTTTCAAACTGCTATTTTGCACTGGGTTCCAAGGTAAGTGTGTTTGTATGCCAGCCTTTTAATAGAGAAATCTTTGTTCCCTACAGATCTCTGGTTCTCTTGGATCTAAGCCCGTTTGGTTTCAAAGTCAGATATTTTCGGGGCTCACTTCTCTGGTGCAGCTCTCAAGAGTGGGGTACCTGATATGGGGCACAAACTCTTTGCTCCTCAGCGATGCCTTGTATTGGAGAGTTATCTCTTGATTTGGGTGACCACCCTGAAGTAAGAATTTTGGTGGTACTGTATCTCTAATTCATCTGTCCTTTCATCTTCTCATGTGGCTCTTTCATCCTTTGTTGTACAGGAGCTGCTCAGTCTTCAGGTCTTTTTCAGAGAGAACTGTTTCATATGTAGTTGTAAATTTGTTGTTTATATGGTAGGAGGTGAGTTCAGGATCTTCCCATACCACCATGTTGAACTGCCTTCCACAATATTTTAAATACGTATTATAACTATCATAAATACTAATGATCAACTAAACCATTCATGAATATATTGTTAAATAACAGACTAAAAGTGGTCCGTTTTCTGTTTTTTTTTTTTTGTTTTGTTTTAATGCTCTGTTACTTTTATCCTCCCACTTTCTGTGATCACAAAATGTCTATTTCAGCCAAGGGAGGATGAAATAAAAAGTCCTTTATATACTTCTAATTCAACAGCCCTAAACCAAACACTTTGAAAACATCTTCTTCACAGTGAGGAATTAATTCTAGCAATCAAATCCCACCAGTGAATGTGACACACACAATCAAGCCTGGCATTTGTGTTATTATAACATCAATATGATACCTCTGTGGTCCTAGAAAACTTAAACCATCATTGGGATTATCAATACCGGCCCTTCTGCTTTATTTAAGAAATTGATTACTTTAACAGTGTAGAATGGAAAAATAAACTTCTCACAGATCAATGAAACACTACTCTCTCATGCGCTCCTCTCCCCACCGCCCCCACACTGGATATATGCTCTTGATAAATGCTACTTTTTGCCACTTTCCTAACCAACAGATTCTACATATTAGGTTTGAGCAGCTGTTGCTGACACACTGTTCCATCCCAAATGTCCTGTTTCCTGTTCAGCAGCTCAGCAACAGTCTTAGTACCCAATCATGTGCTGAAAACATAAAATTATTTTGATAGGAATTAATAGAGAACATTAGCCACCAGATGATATAAGTCTGTCTGAATCATGCTCACATTTTGAAGAAAACACTAATTCTTAATGGGAATAATTTCCAAAGCCACAGAAACTGAGCAATGAGCACTGCCCCTAATACTTCATATCACCTAAAGCTGAGAAGGTAAGAAGTTAACATTCTAAAATTTCAAAAGCATTGAGTCATTGATTCTTAACTATAGGATGATATAAGCTCACTTCTTTTTCTAGTGTTAGCCTCTGTACATGTGTATACAATATATACATGTATAATACATACTCTACTAATTATCTAAAATCAACAGTGTTGGTTTGCTTTATTAATGACTTTTACTCTTTCTAACATTCTGTTTTTTCTTTTCCTATAAAACTCTTAATCCCATGAGATTAAGGACTCAGTAATATAGGTGATTTTAGTAAGCAAATCAACATGACAGAGTATGTTTATTGACTGAATGTGTGAGTGAATAAGTGAAGGCAAATCACACGGTAGGCACTCTGAGTAGGGGAGGCAGAATATAATTCTTTGTCTTTTCTAAAAGTCAAAGCCCTTTGGGGGGCAAAAGTTCATAATAACAAATAATTCAAGACAATGGCAATGCTGTAACAAGGCAAAGATTCTGTGCTGAGTGGCACAGACCATTTTTAAATAAAGATTTGAGCCACCAGGGGTGGGGCTGTTTGAGAAAAGACGTTTGGAGAGTATGGAACTTGGACTTAATGGTTCAAAAAATATCAGTTGAATATCTACAGTGTACCATGTAACATTATTTGATATGCATTATTTATTTTAATTCTCATATGTCTAGAAGGTGAGTATTGTGATTATCCTATTTGACTGATGGGACAACTGAGGTTTACAAAGGTTAACAACTTCCACAGAAATAGGAGATACAGGATTCAAAATCAGGTATTCAGATGACAAAGCCCTTTGTTACTACCTACTATCTGTGTCTCCTTCTTGAGTCTTAAAGAAAAGGCAGCGTGTAGGTGAAAGGAGAGATGCAACATAATTCCTAGTGTGGACATGAAAATTCACAATTTAAAATATTTGGAAAACCAAGCATCAACAGCCTGATTATCCTAAGGCTACCTTGTATTGAAATGATGATGATGACCACAGGATTTGCTTGAATTCTTTCAGTGTGCTTGGCACTGTGGCAAACAGTTCATGTGTAAAGTCTCATTGATGCCTCACTTCACCTTTGTGATCTGCATCGTGCAGAGCTCTGAATTACCATTACAGCAGGTAGTTGGGGGACCCTCACAGCCAGATTAAGGTACTTCACATTCATCTAAAATGAAGAGATATTTGAGACTGTCAATTAGTGGAATGATACAATAAAACTTACCAGTAGTTTGATGCCAATATTTCATTATACATACATATGTTTTAGTGACTATTAGTGAAAATTTTTAAATACTTTTGTTAAGACTAATATGATTGGGAATAATTGATTTTTTTTCATATGTGAGAATAAGTGGGCATTTGTGTCTGTGTTGGGAAAATGAGAACTGCTCTCTGAGAATTTGAGGGAAGAGATGAATTTGGAGACTAAAGCAATAAGTATGACATTGGCCTGTAAAACACATAACATTGGGAATGGAAATGGGATAGATGGTATATATGTGGAGGGAAGTATTAGAAAATAAAAACTAAAAATGGAACAGATCTTGAGCCCAATAAGCAAATCTTTCTGTAGTTTCATGTTGGGTAAAGAAAACAGAGTTCAAATATATCTGTTGGAAACTGGCTGCTGTTCCATTGTGTCTTTCTACATATCAACTCGCCATATGCTTCTTATGCTTGAATTTAGGTGCTTTCCTTTAGGAACTACACAGACTGCATGGCAGCCCTCCAGTTGTTTCCTTTTTTTTTTTTTAATAGGAATTTCTCTTGCCTAGGACCTGATAGAGGACTTGTTTACAGTCTAGCTATTAGAAAGGATTGTTTGATCCATTACCTAATCTGGACAAAATCAGTGAATTAGGTTCAGTGAGGGCTGCGGGTGGGGTCTGTATTCTCTATGGCTTCTCAGGATGTAGTACCCAGAGCAGCTGGCAGAGAGGAATGGAGCAGCATATATTCTAATGTGGTTAGTTTATTCTAATGAGCTACATTCTCTAAAATCAGACTTGCTGATGTTGGCAGGAAATAAATTTAACTCCCCCGCACCAATAAATGCAAATCTGAATTCTCTGATACATTTCATTTTCCACAAGGTAATCAAGATTCATAAAACTTCTATTTAGGATTAGGGCACCAGGGAGTCAATGTCCTTGAGGGAAACAAAACCTTCTAATGAAAATTATATTTCAGTGGTGTTAATCTCACAAGATCTGATAAATGGACGCAGTGGAGTTGAATCTTATTTGGCTTCATTGTCCTTTCTGCCATACATTTCATTCAACACCAAGGTAATCAAATACATAAAATCTGCATTATTCACTTCTGGCCCAGAAAACACTACCTAGTGCCCTTAATCAAAAGAACAGGAGACAAAGTTGATAGCACATTATTTTCTAAGGTTATCAATGTCATCAAAATTTTTCTAATTTTTCAAATCTCCTCTTCTTGGCCCCAAATTGAACTAACACCTCTCTTCTCTTCCATTTCCTTAGACCTTTATTAATTTCAGACAAAAGATGATGAGACCACCCATATCTGTCCTTTCTAACAGTTCTCAGCCCCCAATGGATTATCATCAATAGCTCCCTGAATAACAGCCCATTCCAGAAAAGGAAAGTTTTGGCAGCAAACAGAAGGCTAGTCAAGAGAAGCCTGAAAAGTATGATCACATATAACTTTTAGAACTTGATTTTTAAAGGATGCCATACTTTTAGCAATTCTAATGTAACTCTTACAAAAGCCCTGAGTACATGTTTGGACTAAGGAGCACTCAGGAGTTTCAGGACAAGCATTTTGAATTGAAAGTTAAGATTGATGATGGGTTCAGCTAGAAACAAGTTTGCATCACTGAAGTCAAAATAATTAATGGCATATTTAAAATTCTTCCATTCAATGTGGGGAAAAAATAGCTTCTGCTCAAGGAGTCAACTCACCCTGTTAGATGTCATCTGAGTCTAGATGCTTTAAGGAATGAGCTGCTTGTAACTTTGAAATCACTGGCGGTTCTGTGATCAGGCAAAGGTGAGATAATAGAGGAAAGGACCTTCTTCAGAGGTTGAAGGGGTAGTAGTAGTTTGATAGCAAGTAGGGAAGTGCGGAAGTGAATAACAAAAGGCAAAATGGATTGTTTAAATATTTGGTTATGGGTTATGGGAAACGTAATTTGTTAAGTTTCGGTTATGGGAAATGTAACTTCTTAAGTTTTGATATACAAGCTGTTAATCTGATGAGACAGTGCTGTTTGTCAACGTGTTCAGTAAGCATTTTATCGTTTACTGTTAGCTGTAAGCCAGAAGACATTGAAGGGGAGATGTGTTGCCATTTCACCTAGGAAGAAATGGAGAAGCCATTCCATGACCTGTAAAGCCCCACAGTAGTGATTCAAGTGCAGTGTAACTAGGTGTTGCTAGTTTTAAAAGTCCCCCCGATGGTTCAAATGTGCGGAAAGGATTGAGCAGTACTGCGTTCCATAATAGAAGTCTTGATTCTCTCTCTCTAATCTCATAATCACCATGCCCACAATATTCCATCTTTCACTAGTCAATTTAATGTTAGACCAAGCCAAGCTCACTTCTACCTTAGGACTTTTTGCTGTTTTTTCTTGGAATATTCTGATACTGATTACTCTTTCCTTTCACCCCTTCTTATCCCTAGTAGACAGTTACATGGTTGTCTCTTTAATGTCACCCCCTGAGAGTCCACTTGTCGCCTATAGAACATTACCCTTCCACATTATATTGTATCACTTCAAACCCTGTATTATTTGCTTTATGGCATCTGTTGCTATTGGAAATCCTCATTCAGTCAGTCCTTTGCTTGAGGTGGACAGTCATCACTACAAACTAGAGAATACTGTCCCTGTCATATTCTTCACTGATATATCCTTTGTGCCTAAAACCATGTCTAACACATAGGAGGGTTCACTCCTATGTGTTAAATCAACAAATACATGATGAGTAAATGAATGGATGAATGAGTGACTGACTGAAAGATCCACTGAAAAAGACAATGCATTGGAAAGTCTTTCTTGACGATGATTTACTGGTCACTGAATTCCAAGGCATGCCTTATAACGTGGACTACATTTAATCTTCATTCTGTTTATAGTATTTTTCTTTCCTAGGCCTTCTTTACTTTCCTAAGCAATAAATGAAACAGACTTTGGATCAAAGAATATGCGGCACATGTGCCAATGACCAAAACAATTTTCTATCAAAAAATTCAATCAAGGATTCTTTAATCAGAACATAAATCTTTCAGACACACATCACAGACTATAGTACATCAGATCATAACTGCCTTTTTTTCTTTTTCCCTCATCCATTTTGCAATTACAACCTCTCAGTGGTAGAGGAATAGCACTGAAGTAGCAGAGAGAAAGCAATACCCTGAAAAAGCAGTTTTAAACATGATGAACTTGGTACTTTTAGTTTATCTCAGTCTGCAATTTCAACTCTCATGGGACTCAGTGAAATGGAATCGGGCAATACAGATCAATAATGTGAAATTCTGTTGTAAAGGGTATGGTATAAAATAAACATTAAGAGCCAGAGACTGTTTTTATCTGCTTCCCTTCTTCTACCACTTGTCTATGGAATTAAAATAAAAAATTTTTTTTCAAACAGGTAAGAACGCCTTACCTGTTTCCATATCTATTTTCTGTAGCCCATGGAGAAATTTCATGAGAAGAAACTAAGTTTATCCAAATTGATCTTTTCAGCAATTTCACACAGTTCTCTTAAAGGGTGGCCATTTGGAAACTGGTTGTATTAATATTTGGTGATATGCATACTTAAAACAGTGACATCTGTAAAAAGAAAAACATTACCAGATACTATTTTAAGTGTCAATAAGTAAAATCTTATCAAGGGGATTTTAATGAAAATATTTGCTTCCTTTAAACTAAAGTTCCAAACATAGATAAACTCAGTTTCTAGTTTTTGAAATGAGAAGTTTAGGATATGTAGTGGTAAAAATCATGAAAGTGGAAGTTACAAGGTAGATATACCATATTCCATAAGTGAATTGTAAATTGGCTCAAAGGATCTCTTAATACTTCTCCAAAGTGATACATAAAATCTTCTACAATCTAGCCAAACTGGAATTGATGCCCAGAAATATAATATGTCTGAATCAAAAAACATACCTTGAGTTATGGATGGAATACCAAAGCCCTACCAAATGGTCTCTACAGAAGCATCTTATAAAAAAGCATTTACAAAATGAAAAAGCATCTACCAAATGAAAAAAAAAGGATGTTTCTGTAGTTCTTGTGTACATGTAATATATTTTGACAAAAAAAATATACATCATGTTCTGCATTTCACTTTGAGGTTTTTTTAAACTTTAATTTTCATGATTTTTTCTGAACATGAGGAGACTCAAATACCTATCACTCAAATTTAACATTGTTGCCACCTTCCTACCTGTAGCTATAGATACCATTAAACACCATTCTTAATAACTATACCCTGCTTTTGTAGAATTAACCATTATTTGGAAATTAGAGGCTATCAGTCCCCAAGTTCCTGTCAGTCTGTACCCTAAATCTCTCAGTTGCTCTCTCTTGCTTATTTCTTTGTCTCTGTGAGCAGTGATCTGGGTGAATTCTTCACTTACTACATGTACAATTTTGAGCAAGTTAATTAACCTCTATACATCAGCTTCCTCAATTGTAAAATGTTGACAATAACAGTGCCTACCTCATAGGGTTGTTAGAAGAATCATTTATGAAACATTTAAAAGAATGGTATAAATGTCTTGATAATATGTCTCAATTCATTAATCTTGCTTTGGCTGCAAACTAGAGTTTATCATGACTATTGTAACTTTATAACTTCAGTATTTTTTTCATTGCCAATAATTCTAATTGTTTTTTCCACATCCTACTATTTTTACTTCTGCCTCGTTAGTGTCACAAATTCTTGTCCTTTTAAAGGCATATTACCCCTTAGTTTACTGTTTTATAGACTTTTTCAGAAACTCTATAAAATTTATTTCATCTGGCTGGAATAAATTTTTATTAATATTTTTGTTGGCCATAATTTTTGGTTGACTTTTTATTCATTAAAAAATTATTTTATATTGGAGTATAGTTGATTAACAGCGTTGTTAGTTTCAGGGGTACAGCAAACTGATGCATGTATCTCTTCAAGTTATTTTCCTATTTAGCTTATTACAGAATATTGAGCAGCACTCACTGTGCTATACAATAGGCCCCTGTTGGGTTTTTGTTTTAAATAGAGCAGTGTGTATATCAATCCTAAACTCCCAATCTGTTCCTCCCGTCTACCCTAGTAATCATAAATTTGTTCTCTAAGTCTGTAAGTCTGTTTCTGTTTTATAAGTAAGTTCATTTGTATCATTTTTTAAAGATTCTGCATATAAGCAATATCATATTTGTCTTCTCTATATTACTTCACTTACTATGACAATTTATAGGTCCATGCATGTTGTACAAATAGCATTATTAAATTCTTTTTATGGCTGAGTAATATTCCATTGAGCTTTCCAGGTGGCTCAGTGGTAAAGAATCTGCCGGAAATGCAGGAGGCTCAGGTTCGATCCCTGGGTGGTGAAGATCCCCTGGAGAAGGAAATGGAAACCCACTCCAGTATTCTTCCCTGGGAAATCCCATGGACAGAGGAATCTGGTGGATTACAGTTCACTGTAGTCACTCTGTGACTCCAGGATCACAGAGTCAGACAAGACTTAGTGACTAAACAACAACAAATATTCCATTGTATACACTTACCATATTTCTTTTTTATCCATTTCTCTGTTGATGGACATTTAGGTTCTGACTGGTGTCAAGTGACATTAAAGCTTTGATATGCATCTATCTGATAATTAGGCTGAACATCTTTTCATGTGCCTCTTGGCCATCTGTATGTCTTCTTTGGAGAAGTGTCTATTTGGATCTTCTGCCTATTTTTTGATTGGGTTGTCTGTCTAGACTTCACGTGATTTCTTAAAGTTCTGTGATTTTAACATATATTAGATTTTTGTTAATGACAAAGTGAAAGACCCTGTTGAGAAAGGATTGAGAATTGTTTTGAAAAATTAAAGAGAATTGTGATGTTGAGGAGAGAAGGGAATTTTGATAGTTTGCTTGTTCTATTCTAACACATTTTCTTGCACTGATTGGGAATAATTGGCAAATGCATCTCTTTCAGATTTATGGATCATTTTAAGACAGCTCAATTAGGCTTATATGTGGATGTAATCATGTGGGAGTAACAATCCTGAGGAATATACGACTTTCTATCACAATGCAGTATGCAAAGCTTTGTTCTGATTTACCTTCCTGCTTCATCTCTAGTCTTTTAAACAATAACAAAACTTAATGCTGCATTCTGAATTGTACCAGTAGTAAAGTAATGCTCAAAATTCTCCAAGCCAGGCTTCAGCAATATGTGAACCATGAACTCCTTGATGTTCAAGCTGGTTTTAAAAAAGGCAGAGGAACCAGAGATGAAATTGCCAACATCTGCTGTATCATGGAAAAAGCAAGAGAGTTCCAGAAAAACATCTATTTCTGCTTTATTGACTATGCCAAAGCTTTTGACTGTGTGGATCACAATAAACTGTGGAAAATTCTGAAAGAGATGGGAATACCAGACCACCTGACCTGCCTCTTGAGAAATCTGTATGCAGGCCAGGAAGCAACAGTTAGAACTGGACATGGAACAACAGACTGGTTCCAAATAGGAAAAGGAGTACGTCAAGGCTGTATATTGTCACCCTGTTTCTTTAACTTATACGCAGAGTACATCATGAGAAACGCTGGACTGGAAGAAGCACAAGCTGGAATCAAGATTGTCAGGAGAAATATAAATAACCTCAGACATGCAGATGACACCATCCTTATGGAAGAAAGTGAAGAGGAACTAAAAAGCCTGTTGATGAAAGTGAAAGAGGAGAGTGAAAAAGTTGGCTTAAAGCTCAACATTCAGAGAACTAAGATCATGGCATCTGGTCCTATTGCTTCATGGCAGATAGATGGGGAAACAGTGGAAACAGTGTTATACTTTTATTTTGGGGGGCTCCAAAATCACTGCAGACGGTGACTGCAGCCATGAAATTAAAAGACGCTTACTCCTTGGAAGAAAAGTTATGACCAACCTAGATAGTATATTCAAAAGCAGAGACATTACTTTGCTGACAAAGGTCCATCTAGTCAAGGCTATGGTTTTTCCAGTAGTCATGTATGGATGTGAGAGTTGGACTGTGAAGAAAGCTGAGCACCGAAGAATTGATGCTTTTGAACTGTGGTGTTGGAGAAGACTCTTGAGAGTCCCTTGGACTGCAAGGAGATCCAACCAGTCCATTCTGAAGGAGATCAGCCTTGGGTGTTCTTTGGAAGGAATGCTGCTGAAGCTGAAATTCCAGTACTTTGGCCACATCATGTGAAGAGTTGACTCACTGGAAAAGACTCTGATGCTGGGAGGAATTGTGGCAGGAAAAGAAGGGGATGACAGAGGATGAGATGGCTGGATGGCATCACTGACTCAATCGACTTGAGTGAGAGTGAACTCTGGGAGTTGGTGATGGACAGGGAGGCCTTGCATTCTGCGATTCATGAGGTAGCAAAGAGTTGGACACGACTGAGCGACTAAACTGAACTGAACTGAAATACACAAGTAGGAGGTCAAGAAACACCTGGAGTAACAGGCAAATTTGGCCTTGGAGTAGAGACTGAAGCAGGACAAAAGCTAATAGAGTTTTGCCAAGGGAACACACTGGTCATAACAAACACCCTCTTCCAACAACACAAGAGAAGACTCTACACATGGACATCACCAGGTAGCCAACATCAAAATCAGATTGGTTATATTCTTTGCAGCCAAAGTTGGAGAAGGTCTATACAGTCAGCAAAAACAAGACCAGGAGCTGACTGTGGCTCAGGTCATGAACACCTTAGGGCCAAATTCAGACTTAAACTGAAGAAAGTAGGGAAAACCACTAGACCATTACAGTATGACCTAAATCAAGTCCTTTACACTTAAACAGTGGAAGTGAGAAATAGATTTAAGGGACTAGATCTGATAGAGTGCCTGATGAACTATGGACGGAGGTTCCTGACATTATACAGGAGACAGGGATCAAGATCATCCCCAAGAAAAAGAAATGCAAAAAAGCAAAATGGATGTCTGAGGAGATCTTACAAATAGCTGTGAAGAGAAGAGAAGTGAAAAGCAAAGGAGAAGGCAAAGATATACCCATTTGAATGCAAAGTTCTAAAGAATGGCAAGGAGAGGTAACAATGACTTCCTCAGTGATCAGTGCAAAGAAATAGAGGAAAATAATAGAATGGGAAAGACTAGAGATCTCTTCAGGAAAATTAGAGATACCAAGGAAACATTTCATGCAAAAATGGGCACAATAAAGGAGAGAATTGCTATGGATCTAACAGAAGCAGACAATATTAAGACAAGGTGGGAAGAATACACATAAGAACTTTACAAAAAAGATCTTCATGACCCAGATCATCACAATGGTGTGGTCACTCACCTAGAGCCAGACATCCTGGAATGCGAAGTCAAGTGGGCCTTAGGAAGCATTACTACGAACAAAGTTAGTGGAGGTGATGGAATTCCAGTTGAGCTATTTCAAATCCTAAAAGATGATGCTGTGAAAGTGCTGCACTCAATATGCCAGCAAATTTGGAAAACTCAGCAGTGGCCACAGGACTGGAAAAGATCAGTTTTCATTCCAGTCCCAAAGAAAGGCAATGCCAAAGAATGCTCAAACTACTGCACTCATCTCACATGCTAGTAAAGTAATGCTCAAAATTCTCCAAGCCAAGCTTCAGCAATACGTGAACCATGAACTTCCAGATGTTCAAGCTGGTTTTAGAAAAGGCAGAGGAACCAGAGATCAAATTGCCACCATCCAATGGATCATGGAAAAAGCAAGAGAGTTCCAGAAAAACATCTATTTCTGCTTTATTGACTATGCCAAAGCCTTTGACTGTGTGGATCACAATAAACTGTGGAAAATTCTGAAAGAGATGGGAATACCAGACCACCTAACCTGTCTCTTGGGAAATCTGCATGCAGGTCAGGAAGCAACAGTTAGCAGTGGACATGGAACAACAGAGTGGTTCCAAATCAAGAAAGTAGTATGTCAAAGCTGTATATTGTCACCCTGCTTATTTAACTTGTATGCAGAGTACATCATGAAAAACACTGGGCTTGATGAAGCACAGGCTGGAATCAAGAGAGCTGGGAGAAATATCAATAACCTCAGATATGCAGATGACACCACCCGTATGGCAGAAAGTGAAGAACTAAAGAGCCTCTTGATGAAAGTGAAAGAGGAGAGTGAAAAAGTTGGCTTAAAGCTCAACATTCAGAAAACTAAGATCATGGCATCTGGTCCCATTAATTTATGGCCAATAGATGGGGAAACAGTGGAAACAGTGTCAGACTTTATTTTGGGGGCCTCCAAAATCACTGCAGATGTTGATTGCAGCCATGAAATTAAAAGACACTTACTCCTTGGAAGGAAAGTTATGACCAACCTAGACAGCATATTCAAAAGCAGAGACATTACTTTGCCAACAAAGGTCTGTCTAGTCAAGGCTATGGTTTTTCCTGTGGTCATGTATGGATGTGAGAGTTAGACTGTGAAGAAGGCTGAGCGCCGAAGAATTGATGCTTTTGAACTGTGGTATTGGAGAAGACTCTTGAGAGTCCCTTGGACTGCAAGGAGATCCAACCAGTCCATCCAAAAGAAATCAGTCTTGAATATTCATTGGGGGGACTGATGCTGAAGCTGAAACTCTAATACTTTGGCCACTTGATTGAAGAGCTGACTCATTTGAAAAGACCTGAAGCTGGGAAACATTGAGGGCAGGAGGAGAAGGGGACAACAGAGGATGCGATGGTTGGATGGCATCACCGATTCAATGGATATGAGTTTGGGTAAACTCCGAGAGTTGGTGATGGACTGGGAGTTCTGGTGTGCCGCGGTCCATGGGGTCGCTAAGAGTCAGATACGACTGAATGACTGAACTGAACTGAACTGTATATAGACCACTTGGGTTTCAGGTCAGTACTTCCAGGTCTTGGAAGGACAATTCATATCAAAGACTAGGACAGGAAAATAAGACAGATATCTGGTTTCTGATTCGTAGGTTTTAGATAGAAGGCTTAGTTATAAGGCAAGGGGATAAAAACGCAGGCTCTGCATGCAAAGTAAGAAGATAGACTAGAGGTAATATTAATATATGGCTTCTTGGCTCCTTGACTTAGAATATCCCTGGTCTCCAAATGGATAAAAGCTGAATTTACAGTTAAAGAGTAAATGAAATTCATGGCAAGTATTAGGTCAAATGTTCCCAAAGTCTGTCCCTCAGAACAGCAATACACAATTTCCCCTTTAAGAGCTTCACTGTCCAATGATTTGGAGGAATACATAGCTTGCACACACAAATGCACTTAGAAGTCTGGCAGTAGATAACCCTATTCAATTTTTGTGATCCAGTGTTTCCCAAAACTATTTGATTGCAGGATATTTTTCTCATATACCATCTCAATATTTTCCACAAGTGTTCTACAAAATATCGCATTTTATAAAAATGTGTCCAAAAATCTGTGTGGGTATGTGCATGTTAAGTGAAATGTGGAAAAGACACACTAGGTGGTAGGGGATAAATTGGAAGATTATGAAGCCAGTTACTAAGTTTTCAGTCTGTCCTCAGTCAGCTTCTTGTATTATATTAGAAATTAATTCATCATTCAGTTGACTGGGGCTAATTTCTTTCCCTTCTTCTCCCTCCCTTCCTTCCTCTTTATCCCTCTCCCCACCCTCAGCATAGGAAATTAAGGGGAATAGCTTTGCAATTAAACAGAGTGAATATATTTTTTCCAATGCTTTAAAAAAATCTTTGTATGTATACAAAAGCATCACAGTCCAATTCTATTGGACATCTCTTAAACTATAATCATTAAAATAATAGACCCAAGACATAACTAAGACATAAGTTATTTATGATTATCGACCTGTTTACTTCTACATTTAAACTACCATGTAGTTGAGTTTTCTTTGCAGTGTGTTCATGTTCTATATCATTTATGTTTAACAATACAAATGAAAAAAGATGTAACAGAACAATGTTATAGAAAGTAAATTGATCTTATACAGTGATCTAAAACAGCACTGGCTTTAAATCTGAGGGAGAAAAAAGTGGAATTTGAATATAATGTTATCTAATGGCTTTCACATTGATGGTGATTTAAGGTTTTGCATGTGGAATTTGGAGAAGTTTGGTGGTTGATGCTTGTAAGTTGAAAATCAGTAAGCCCTGTGCCCTACTTTTATCTGTCTGCTTAACTTAGCAATAATGGTAATCCCCTGGCCAGCCATATTCGACTTGAACCTTTCGACCTATCTTGAACTCTAGTTCAATGTTCACAGTAAACATGACTTAATTACCTTTTCTTTTGCTTCAGTGTAGCAGCCAGCATGCCAGATCATATTGTAGAGTTCATTTTGTAGAAAAAGACATTTTCTTATCAGAAATTCATATGACTTTAATTATACAACATCTTAGAAAAATTTTCAGAAACCTTTTCTCTGTTTACTTACTGAATGTTCATTTCATCATTCTGTAAGTCACATGTTTATACGGAATTCATTCTACTTACATCTCCCTGTCACTTACATAGCTGTGTCTGTATACCAAGACATAGAAAATGAATAGTGTTTTGTTACCTTCAGATTCAGCGCTGTCATTTTTTCTTATATGGAAGCAGACTGGATTTCCTCACTTTTCAGTTGCCCAGGTTTTGCAGATGCTTTTTGCTTCATTTTGAACTCAGCTGAGGAAAACACTGGTTTTCCAAGATTTTCTTTTTTCTTGGACCTGTGATAAAAACGAGTCAAATACACCTGAATAGTGATGCTGTTTATAAAAACAAAGTTAATCAAGGTAGTGTAAGGAATTTTTTGGGGGGGTGGCTAGTAAATGTAAGTAATGAGCACATTTTTCTTCTGATGAGTACAACATCACCTATTCCTTGTACAGACTCAGGAATGCATTGAATCTCAATACCACCACTAAACGGTTTGGCCAAATTATTATGATACCAGTGCATGTGTGCTAAGTCTCTTTAGTGGTGTCTGACTTTTTGTGACCCTATGGATTGCAGCCTGCCCAGCTCCTCTATCCGTGGGATTTCCCAAGACAAGAATATTGGAATGGGTTGCCATTTCCTCCTCCAGGGGATCTTCCTGACCCAGGGGTTGAACCTGTGTGTCTTATGTCTCCTGCATTGGCAGGTGGGTTCTTTACCACTAGAGTCACCTGGGAAACCCTATTATGATACCAGAATACAAGACAAAGTCTCAGAGTAAAATCACTTTGTTTTACATGTTATCTTATAAAGTATGATAATCCTTTATCAGAAGGATTACCTAGCAGCGGCAAGGTATTTATTTCTGCTAAGCAATCCTTTTATCTCCTGCTGGCTCCTCAGTGTGCGTCCACCCTAAGATGTTTCATCCTTTTTCTCTCCTCTGGATCTAAGATCTTGTTCTTCTGAGCTTGTGGGCCTACTCCCATGTGCTTGTGGAGGCTGAGTTCATGCGTTTCAATCGGCATCTTTGTCCCAACTCAACATATTGGTGTTTGCACCCACCCTTTCATCTTCCTCTCAGGTCTCAGAAAATTCTTCATCTCTCTTTATGTCGAGAATCAAACCTTCCTTTCTGACCTCAGATTCCATCATGGCGCAACTCCAGAGGCACTCTGCTACCATTCTAACCCTTCTGGTTTTGAGCTCAAGTTCTTCCCTCTTAACTGGAGGAAAAGCTATTGGCTTCAGACACACTTCCACTTTCCCTGCTGTTCTCACACTCCTTCTCCTATCTTTGTGGCATGTGAACACTCTTAGAACATATTTTTTGTGAAACTAATCGACAAAGACTCCCTCCTTTATTAATGATGACTTTCTTGCTTGCCCAAAATTCTATTAAGAACTACATATAGGTCCAAGCTATTTTCTGATTCCCAAGTTAACCTCACCCAAGTCTAAAATCTAAGCTCTAGTCACTTCACTCAAGTTAATATTCCCACCATCCCTCAGACATATCAGTTTTTCATATTTTCTGAGTCAACATACACAGGGTGATTCTATCATGCAAAACATCTAGTTTAGTAATTAAAGATATTAAATTGCCAACTTACTACTGTATCTGGTTTTAACTCTAATTTTAAGATGCTACAGACAGGTAAGCCTTGCTTTCTTCCAGGTTTTTGAACTTCTAGATTTTGTGTGCATATAATTACCACTGAAAGATGACAGAATTTTCTATTTGATATTGTTAAACTTACTCTAAAAGCAATAAAATGTTGTTGGACATGACGAGGATTCAGATCCCTCTTACGCCTATAACTCAGTATCATGTTTCTCAGTACTCTGTATTTAAGTCTGAATTTATATAACGGTTAGTTCATGTTACAGAAAATTAAAGGGCAGGTTAGTCCAAAACTCTTAGCTCAGAGTTATATGTAATATTTTTCATAACATATTTTAAAATGTAGGAGATGCTTTTTGGCATGTTATATACTATTTTTTGAGAAATATTAATTTGAAAAATATATAATTTGAGGATAAAAGGTTAGATACAAAAGTTCTTTTATGAAATAAAAGTGATTTCTAATATGTTTATTGGAGGAGGCAATGGCATTATTAACTATTTTTGTGTAACTTC
The DNA here is from genome assembly GCF_042477335.2 of Ovis canadensis. Classification (NCBI taxonomy): domain Eukaryota; kingdom Metazoa; phylum Chordata; class Mammalia; order Artiodactyla; family Bovidae; genus Ovis; species Ovis canadensis. Next base: position 88,469,131 of record NC_091249.1, read on the forward strand.
ATTATATATATTTATTTATTACAAACTACAGCCTTTCAGCAAGATGATACAGGAGCCCTATTTTGACCCCAAAGTTCATTGCCTTTCAGTATTTCTTTACATTGAGGGACTCCCTCAGATTCTTCTCATGCATAATTTATTTTAAATGTTTTCAAAAAGAGTATACTTGACCCCAGAATCAATGGAACACTATCTCATGGACAAGAAAATCTTCATCATGCAGGGAAGAGTCCTACTGCTATTCTTTGTCCACCCCAAATCTTTGTGCCTACCCTGTTGGTGCAAGGCCCCAAAAGGTCAGCAGGTACTTCAAAATATGTTTCACATAAGTTCACATGTGTTCTTATAAAGTATTCATTTCTTCGCTGCTATATCCCACAAAATTCATAAGTAATTTATGCTAATACACATGCAGAATTTTATTTTTTATAGAAGAATCTTTCTGTAAAAAACAGAGTTAGACACTAAGTGTAATCTTAACTTTTATCAATTACTACTTAATCTAATCCTTGTCATCTTAGCTGATCTTATTGTAGAATACTTTTTTAAACTTTATCTCAGATCATTTTAACTAGAATAACACTTAAAAGGAATTTATTATTCAAACAGACATATAGTGTCTTCTCTCAAGGAGCAAACTGTTCTCATTATTCACTTTCATCACTTTCCTCTTCTTCCAAGTACTGAGTCTTCATTCTTTGAATTCTATTGTATTTCATAATATGTACTTCATCATTCAGGACTGAAAACTGTGGCTTTACACTGAAGATAGTTATTTCACAGCTTAGTAATGTTTTTCAATAGACCTAATATCTACTTGAGGATGGAATTTACCTTATACATTGATGTCCCTATAAAAAATGAGTACATTATTGAGCTCACATAATGTATGTATTTAAACGACATAATATATTCAACAAAAACAGGTAACGCAACAAATTATAACCAAGTATCCACTTGTAATCCATGAATATCAAATGCTGGACAAATTTCAGTGATATGAGCCACAATGTTTTAACCAAAACAACAGCATAAGTTTGACTTCTATAGAACATGACCTTCATTTGGCAACAAATGAGGATTTTTTTCACATTGCCTTTATAGAGCCAAAAGAAAAGAAATAGCTTGACCTAATTCTCCTTGCTGTGGACAGTCACAGGTCTTCTCTTTCATATCTGTTTAGGTTTGGGAACCTGTCCCGCTGCGTTGTCTGTGACTGTACCTGTCCAGACTCATGGGTGTGCTAGACCACAAGACACTCATTCAGGTCAGTGTAGTCCAGACTCATGGGTGTGCTAAACCACAAGACACTCATTCAGGTCAGTGCTGTCCAGACTCATGGGTGTGCTAAACCACAAGAGACTCATTCAGGTCAGTGTAGGAGGGGTGGGGAGGACCCATCTGCTGAATGGAAGTAAAACAGAAACAGACCAGATGACAGAAGTAATGAGGGTGGAGAGCAGAAAGGAAAAGTCCCCAAAGAACTGCCAGTGGCATTACCACATCTGCTGAAGGGAAAGAGGCTAAAAAGGGAGTCAGCATGGTTTCAGGACATCTGAGTGAGCTGACTCAGTCAGGGGTTTCTCTGCAGGCTTAGATTAAGAGATAGTTAGGAATGGGCATGTAATCAACAGGAGATGTGGGCATTTTGCCTGATTTCTTTTGTGAGATCATTTCTTCATCTTTGGAAACTATAGATATTTACCAGGAATTAATATGCTCTGCTCCCAATCATCATAAACTCTGTTAAAAAAAAAAGAGGGGGGGGGGAGTGTTCTTTAAAAAGGTCCACTGGCACCACCAAAGATCCCCTGCCTTCATTAAAGCCTTTTCCAGCTTGCTACAATTTATGAAAGAAATGAAATAGTGTACTTAGTTTGCCTCAGTCAGCAAAGATGAAATGAAAATATTCAGAGATCCTAAAGATATTAAGTGATTATGTGTTTTGCATCATTTACCTGGTATAGAATTGACAAGTTACAAGCACTTTCTTAGTTATTTTTACATATAAAAAATTAGGCACTGAGGTAAAAGGTATCAGATATCATTTAAAACTAAACTATTTAGAACATGTAAAAATAGAACTTTTGATCTCTTTATCACAAGAGATTGCTAACACAAGGCAATTGCTAACATTGATGACCCGTGTGTGCATTGTTGCTCAGTCATGTCCTACTCTTTGCGGCTCAATGGACTGTAGCCTGCCAGGTACCTCTGTCCATGGGGATTCTCCAGGCAAGAATACTGGAGTGGGTTCCCTTTCCCTCCTCCAGGGGATCTTCCAAACCCAGAGAGATATCAAACCCAGGTCTCCCACATTGTATGCTGATTCTTCAGTATCTGAGCCACCATGACTGATAGAGACAATAAAATAGTTTAAATGTGTATTTTTATGTATGTATATATGTGGGAAGGAAGACCATGACCATAAATTCATAAATTCATTCATCCCTAAAGTTTGGATTGTGGAAACAGAACAATATAAAAAAAATTCTACTTTTTAAATTTTATATTGGAGTATAGCCAATTAAAAATGTGATAGTTTCAGCTGGAAAGTAAAGGGGCTCAGCCATACATATACATGTAATCCATTCTGCCCAAAACTCACCTCCCATCCAGGGTGCCACATAACATTGAGCAGAGTTCCATGTGCTATACAGTAGGTCCTTGTTCATTCTAGTCTTTTTTCTTTTTGATGAAAATGAAAAAAAAAATGCTATTTTACCTTGAAAAATATGCTTACAAAGTGGGTTTGACCCAGCATGCATTATTCCAGACTCTACCAAGATTGGAAATGAACAAATTAATGGACGAGTGCATGAGGGGGATTAAGAATTATAGGGAAAAAAGTTATCTGCTCTACATGGAAAAGGAGGGTTAATAGCAGGGGTAGTGATGACAGTGATGATGCATATGCACACCCCAGTTGGCACAAGTCTCTTGAAACCATGTAAAATTAGCCTTTAGTACTGTTTAAGGCATTTTGTATCTTAAAAAAAAATCAGCAATGAAATACCACTCTCTTGTGACCTGTAATGCTATCACTTATAGCAGAAAGTAAATTTTGTAAGTTTAACATACTTTATAATTTACTTAGGTTTTCCTAAATATTTAAACTTTGATATAAGTGGAATTTGATGGAAAGTACAACTTGAAAAAATTTTGCTAATGCTGAAAGTTCCCTGATTCCATGCTGAGTTAGGGAGGCCATGAAAAGAATTTGAGGGATTCCGCCGGTATTTCTAGAACCTGACCTACACATTTAGTAGTATTGCTTTCATATTCTCGGGGTTGTTGCTGTTGCTTAGTTGTTGTCACTCAGTCCTGTCTGACTACTCTATGGACTGTAGCCTGTCAGGCTTTTTTGTCCATGGGATTTTCCAGGCAAGAATACTGGAGTAGGTTGCCATTTCCTTCTGCAGGGGATCTTCTCAACCCAGGGATCAAACCCGTGTCTCTTACATCTCCTGCACTGAGCCACAAGGGAAGCCCATTTCTTAGATAGTTCTTCTTAAATGTAGGACTTCCTTGACTGCTCAAGTAAGAATTCTATTCACCCATAAAGGATACAACTAAATAATAAAGTAGAAAAAGAAATAATATCTGTTAGTATAAATTCCTCATAATAAGAGGAACTGATGTTAAGTACTCACGATACACCAGCCACTAGTTTAACAGCTTTACATGTATGTATTAAATTTTCATTTAGTCATATCATGACCCTATAGTGAACATATTAACAATCATGCCTATTCTGTAAGAGAAAAAAAAAAACAGAACTAGAAGGGTAAATAACTTTCTTGGGTTTACACATCTATAAAGTTGCGGAGCTGCACTTGAACCCTGGTAATCTGGTTCAGGAACGTAGGTTTATTTAAATATAATGTTACCTTGCCTTTCAATCAAGATGGCCTTTATATTTGGGGAATATCATTTTGATGTTCTGCTTCTTTCCTTCTGAACATATGTTGTATTCTCCACGTTAACTGTAAGACGTGTGCATGTGTACACTAAGTCGTTTCAGTCCTGTCCAACTCTTTGTGACCCTATGGACTGTAGCCTGCCAGGCTCCTCTGTCCATGGGCTTCTCCAGAAAAGAATACTGGAGTGGGTTGTCATTCCTCTCCTCCAGGGGATCTTCCCAGACCAGGGATCAAATCTGCATCTCCTGTGTCTCCTGCATTGGCAGGCAGGTTCTTTATGACTAGCACCTGTGGGTGTGCTCAGTCATGTCCTATTCCTTGAGACCCCATGAACTATAGACCACCAGGCTCCTCTGTCTTTGGAATTTCCCAAGCAGGAATTCTGGAGTGGGTTGCTATTTCCTTCTTTGGGAGATTTTCCCAATCCATCTAAGGTGTAACATCAAAATTTTACTTATTGGTTCCTTAGAACAAGCCAAAGACCGGATGACAGAATAGATGAACAGGAGCTCACCTCTTCTTAAAAAAATACTAAGATCACAACTAATTGCTGATTGACCAATGATATTAAAAATAAAAGTGCCAAAACCTAATGAAAAAAAATCCTATATCCAAAGATAGAGGAAGGTGCAATAAGATAATAGGAGGGGCACGATCATGATAAAATCAAATTGCATAATAGTCTGCTCTTTGAGGGTGAACTCAAGGTCTTGAGCACATCAAGACCCAGTGAAAATAACACTGACTTCACAGATCCTGGGCCAGACCTATCTGCTAGTATTTGGGTCTTCTGTGAAGGTGAGGGGAGACAGTGGCCCACTGCAGGAGCAAAGACATTGGCAGTGGAATTTCTGGGGAGTACTCATTGACTTGAGCCCTCCTGGAGGTTGCCATTTTCTTATTAAGAACTGACCCCAACCAATAGGCCATAGGTTCCACTGGTGGGACACCTCAGGACAAACACAAATGGGGCAGAAACACAGCAGAATTCCTCAGCACACAGTTCACTCACTCAGTTGTGTCCAACTCTCTGCAACCTTATGGACTGCAGCATGACAAGCCTCCCTGTCCATAACCAACTCCTGGAGCTTACTCAAACTCATGTCCATCGAGTTGGTGATGCCATCCAACCATCTCATCCTCTGCCATCCCCTTCTCATCCTACCTTCAGTCTTTCCCAGCATTAGGGTCTTTTCCAATCAGTCAGTTCTTTGCATCACAATGGCCAAAGTATTGGAGCTTCAGCATCAGTCCTCCCAATGAATATTCAGGACTGATTTCTTTAGGATTGACTGGTTTGATCTCCCTTCAGTCCAAGGGACTCTCAAGAGTCTTCTCTAAAACCACAGTTTAAAAGCATCAATTCTTCAGCACTCAGCTTTCTTTACAGTCTAACTCTCACATCCATACATGACCACTGGAAAAACTGTAGCTTTGACTACATGGGACTTTGTTGGTAAAGTAATGTCTCTGCTTTTTAATATGCTGTCTAGGTTTCTCACGGGCTTCCCTGGTGGCTCAGAGGTGAAAGTGTCTGCCTCCAATGCAGGAGACCCGGGTTCAATCCCTGGGTCAGGAAGATCCCCTGGAGAAGGAAATGGCAATCCACTCCAGTATTCTTGCCTGGAAAATCCCATGGACAGAGAAGCCTAGTAGGTTACAGTCCATGGGGTCGCAGAGTTGGACACGACTGAGTGACTTCACCTTCATCTAGGTTTCTCATAACTTTTCTTCCAATGAGCAAGCATCTTTTAATTTCATGGCTGCAGTCACCATCTGCAGTGATTTTGGAGCCCCCCAAAATGAAGTCTGTCACTATTTCCACTGTTTCCCCATCTATTTGCCATGAAGTGATGGGACTGGATGCCATGATCTTAGTTTTCTGAATGTTGAGCTTTAAGCCAACTTTTTCACTCTCCTCTTTATCTTTCATCAAGAGGCTCTTTCTGCCATAAGGGTGGTGTCATCTGCATTATCTGAGGTTATTTGATATTTCTCCCGGCAATCTTGATTCCAGCTTGTGCTTCATCTAGCCCAGATTTCTCATGGTGTACACTGCATAGAAGTTAAATAAGCAGGGTGACAGTATACAGCCTTGACATACTCCTTTCCTGATTTGGAACCAGTCTGTTGTTCCATGTCCAGTTCTAACTGTTGCTTCTTGACCTCCATACAGATTTCTCAGGAGGCAGGTAAAGTGGTCTGGTATTCCCATCTCTTTCAGAATTTTCCACAGTTTATTGTGATCCACACAGTCAAAGTCTTTGGCATAGTCAATAAAGCTGAAATAGATGTTTTTCTGTAACTCTCTTGCTTTTTCCATGATCCAGCAGATGTTGGCAATTTGATCTCTGTTTCCTTTTCTAAATCGAGCTTGAACATCTGCAAGTTTTTGGTTCACATACTGTTGAAGCCTGACTTGGAGAATTTTGGGCATTACTTTGATAGCACATGAGATGAGTGCAATTGTGTGGTAGTTTGAACATTCTTTGGCATTGCCTTTCTTTGGAATTGGAATGAAAACTGACCTTTTCCAGTCCTGTGGCCACTGCTGAGTTTTCCAATTTGCCAGCACACTCAGTGCAACACTTTCACAGCATCATCCTTTAGGATTTGAAATAGCTCAACTGGAATTCCATCACCTCCAGCAGCTTTGTTCATAGTGGTGCTTCGTAAGCACCCAATTTGACTTCTCATTCCAGGATGTCTGGCTCTAGGTTAATGATCACACCATTGTGGTTATCTGGGTCATGAAGATATTTTTTGTATAGTTCTTCTGTGTATTGTTGCCACCTCTTAATATCTTCTTTTTCTGTTAAGTCCATACAATTTCTGTCCTTTATTGTGCCCATTTTTGCATGAAATGTTCCCATAGTATCTCTAATTTTCTTTTTTTCCTTTTTTGATTTATCTTTTTTCTTTTTGATTGTTGCAATTTATTTATTTATTTATTTTTAATTTTAAAATCTTTAATTCTTACATGCGTTCCCAAATATGAACCCCCCTCCCACCTCCCTCCCCATAACATCTCTCTGGGTCATCCCCATGCACCAGCCCCAAGCATGCTGTATCCTGCGTCAGACATAGACTGGCGATTCGATTCTTACATGATAGTATACATGTTACAATGCCATTCTCCCAAATCATCCCACCCTCCCCCTCTCCCTCTGAGTCAAAAAGTCTGTTATACACATCTGTGTCTTTTTTGCTGTCTTGCATACAGGGTCGTCATTGCCATCTTTCTAAATTCCATATATATGTGTTAGTATACTGTATTGGTGTTTTTCTTTCTGGTTTACTTCACTCTGTATAATTGGCTCCAGTTTCATCCATCTCATCAGAACTAATTCAAATGAATTCTTTTTAACGGCTGAGTAATACTCCATTGTGTATATGTACCACTGCTTTCTTATCCATTCACCTGCTGATGGACATCTAGGTTGCTTCCATGTCCTGGCTATTATAAACAGTGCTGCGATGAACACTGGGGTACATGTGTCTCTTTCAATTCTGGTTTCCTCGGTGTGTATGCCCAGCAGTGGGATTGCTGGGTCATAAGGTAGTTCTATTTGCAATTTTTTAAGGAATCTCCACACTGTTCTCCATAGTGGCTGTACTAGTTTGCATTCCCACCAACAGTGTAGGAGGGTTCCCTTTTCTCCACACCCTCTCCAGCATTTATGGCTTGCAGATTCTTGGATCGCAGCCATTCTGACTGGTGTGAAGTGATACCTCATTGTGGTTTTGATTTGCATTTCTCTGATAATGAGTGATGTTGAGCATCTTTTCATGTGTTTGTTAGCCATCCGTCTGTCTTCTTTGGAGAAATGTCTATTTAGTTCTTTGGCCCATTTTTTGATTGCGTCATTTATTTTTCTGGAATTGAGCTGCATAAGTTGCTTGTATATTTTTGAGATTAGTTGTTTGTCAGTTGCTTCATTTGCTATTATTTTCTCCCATTTTGAAGGCAGTCTTTTCACCTTGCTTATATTTTCCTTTGTTGTGCAGAAGCTTTTAATTTTAATTATATCCCATTTGTTTATTTTTGCTTTTATTTCCAGAATTCTGGGAGGTGGATCATAGAGGATCCTGCTGTGATTTATGTCTGAGAGTGTTTTGCCTATGTTCTCCTCTAGGAGTTTTATAGTTTCTGGTCTTACATTTAGATCTGTAATCCATTTTGAGTTTATATTTGTGTGCGGTGTTAGAAAGTGATCTAGTTTCATTCTTTTACAAGTGGTTGACCAGTTTTCCCAGCACCACTTGTTAAAGAGATTGTCTTTACTCCATTGTATATTCTTGCCTCCTTTGTCAAAGATAAGGTGTCCATATGTGTGTGGATTTATCTCTGGGCTTTCTATTTTGTTCCATTGATCTATATGTCTGTCTTTGTGCCAGTACCATACTGTCTTGATGACTGTGGCTTTGTAGTAGAGCCTGAAGTCAGGCAAGTTGATTCCTCCAGTTCCATTCTTCTTTCTCAAGATTGCTTTGGCTATTTGAGGCTTTTTATATTTCCATACAAATCTTGATATTATTTGTTCTAGTTCTGTGAAAAATATGGCTGGTAGCTTGATAGGGATTGCATTGAATTTGTAAATTGCTTTGGGTAGTATACTCATTTTCACTATATTGATTCTTCCAATCCATGAACATGGTATATTCCTCCATCTATTAGTGTCCTCTTTGATTTCTTTCATCAGTGTTTTATAGTTTTCTATATATAGGTCTTTAGTTTCTTTAGGTAGATATATTCCTAAGTATTTTATTCTTTTCGTTGCAGTGGTGAATGGAATTGTTTCCTTAATTTCTTTTTCTACTTTCTCATTTTTAGTGTATAGGAATGCAAGGGATTTCTGTGTTGACTTTATATCCTGCAACTTTACTATATTCATTGATGAGCTCTCATAATTTTCTGGTGGAGTCTTTAGGGTTTTCCATGTAGAGGATCATGTCATCTGCAAACAGTGAGAGTTTTACTTCTTCTTTTCGAATTTGGATTCCTTTTATTTCTTTTTCTGCTCTGATTGCTGTGGCCAAAACTTCCAGAACTATGTTGAATAGTAGTGGTGAAAGTGGGCACCCTTGTCTTGTTCCTGATTTTAGGGGATATGCTTTCAATTTTTCCCCATTGAGGATAATGTTTGCTGTGGGTTTGTCATATATAGCTTTTATTATGTTGAGGTATGTTCCTTCTATTCCTGCTTTCTGGAGAGTTTTTATCATAAATGGATGTTGAATTTTGTCAAAGGCCTTCTCTGCATCTATTGAGATAATCATATGGTTTTTATTTTTTAATTTGTTAATGTGGTGAATTACATTGATTGATTTGCGGATATTGAAGAATCCTTGCATCCCTGGGATAAAGCCCACTTGGTCATGATGTATGATCTTTTTAATGTGTTGTTGGATTCTGATTGCTAGAATTTTGTTGAGGATTTTTGCATCTATGTTCATCAGTGATATTGGCCTGTAGTTTCCTTTTTTTTGTGACATCTTTGTCAGGTTTTGGTATTAGGGTGATGGTGGCCTCATAGAATGAGTTTGGGAGTTTACCTTCCTCTGCAATATTCTGGAAGAGTTTGAATAGGATCGGTGTTAGCTCTTCTTGAAATTTTTGGTAGAATTCAGCTGTGAAGCCGTCTGGACCTGGGCTTTTGTTTGCTGGAAGATTTCTGATTACAGTTTCAATTTCTGTGCTTGTGATGGGTCTATTAAGATTTTCTATTTCTTCCTGGTTCAGTTTTGGAAAATGGTACTTTTCTAAGAATTTGTCCATTTCTTCCACGTTGTCCATTTTATTGGCATACAACTGCTGACAGTAGTCTCTTATGATCCTTTGTATTTCTGTGTTGTCTGTTGTGATCTCTCCATTTTCATTTCTAATTTTATTGATTTGATTTTTCTCTCTTTGCTTCTTGATGAGTCTGGCTAATGGTTTGTCAATTTTATTTATCCTTTCAAAGAACCAGCTTTTGGCTTTGTTGATTTTTGCTATGGTCTCTTTTGTTTCTTTTGCATTTATTTCTGCCCTAATTTTTAAGATTTCTTTCCTTCTACTAATTCTGGGGTTCTCCAATTCTTCCTTTTCTAGTTGCTTTAGGTGTAGAGTTAGGTTACTTATTTGACTTTTTTCTTGTTTCTTGAGGTATGCCTGTATTGCTATGAACTTTCCTCTTAGCACTGCTTTTATAGTGTCCCACAGGTTTTGAGTTGTTGTGTTTTCATTTTCATTAGTTTCTATGCATATTTTGATTTCTTCTGTGATTTGTTGGTTATTCAGAAGTGTGTTGTTCAACCTCCATATGTTGGAATTTTTAATAGTTTTTCTCCTGTAATTGAGATCTAATCTTAATGCATTATGGTCAGAAAAGATGCTTGGAATGATTTCGATTTTTTTGAATTTATCAAGTTTGGATTTATGGCCCAGGATGTGATCTATCCTGGAGAAGGTTCCATGAGCACTTGAAAAAAAGGTGAAATTCATTGTTTTGGGGTGAAATGTCCTATTGATATCAATTAGGTCTAACTGATCTAATGTATCATTTAAAGTTTGCGTTTCTCTGTTAATTTTCTGTTTAGTTGATCTGTCCATAGGTGTGAGTGGAGTATTAAAGTCTCCCACTATTATTGTGTTATTGTTGATTTCCCCTTTCATACTTGTTAGCATTTGTCTTACATATTGTGGTGCTCCTATATTGGGTGCATATATATTTATAATTGTTATATCTTCTTCTTGGATTGTTCCTTTGATCATTATGTAGTGACCTTCTTTGTCTCTTTTCACAGCCTTTGTTTTAAAGTCTATTTTATCGGATATGAGTATTGCCACTCCTGCTTTCTTTTGGTCTCTATTTGCGTGGTATATCTTTTTCCAGCCCTTCACTTTCAGTCTATATGTGTCCCTTGTTTTGAGGTGGGTCTCTTGTAAGCAGCACATAGAGGGGTCTTGTTTTTGTATCCATTTGGCCAGTCTTTGTCTTTTGGTTGGGGTGTTCAACCCATTTACGTTTAAGGTAATTATTGATAAGTATGATCCTGTTGCCATTTACTTTATTGTTTTGGGTTCGGGTTTATACACCCTTTTCGTGTTTCCTGTGTAGAGAATATCCTTTAGAATTTGTTGGAGAGCTGGTTTGGTGGTGCTGAATTGTCTCAGCTTTTGCTTGTCTGTAAAGCTTTTGATTTCTCCTTCGTATTTGAATGAGATCCTTGCTGGGTACAGTAATCTGGGCTGAAGGTTATTGTCTTTCATCACTTTAAGTATGTCTTGCCATTCCCTCCTGGCCTGAAGAGTTTCTATTGAAAGATCAGCTGTTATCCTTATGGGAATCCCCTTGTGTGTTATTTGTTGTTTTTCCCTTGCTGCTTTTAATATTTGTTCTTTGTGTTTGATCTTTGTTAATTTGATTAATATGTGTCTTGGGGTGTTTTGCCTTGGGTTTATCCTATTTGGAACTCTCTGTGTTTCTTGGACTTGGGTGATTATTTCCTTCCGCATTTTAGGGAAGTTTTCAACTATTATCTCCTCAAGGATTTTCTCATGATCTTTCTTTCTGTCTTCTTCTTCTGGGACTCCTATAATTCGAATGTTGGAGCGTTTCATATTGTCCTGGAGGTCTCTGAGATTGTCCTCGTTTCTTTTAATTCGTTTTTCTTGTTTCCTCTCTGATTCATTTATTTCTACCATTCTATCTTCTATTTCACTAATCCTATCTTCTGCCTCCGTTATTCTACTATTTGTTGCCTCCAGAGTGTTTCTGATCTCATTTATTGCATTATTCATTATATTTTGACTCTTTTTTATTTCTTCTAGGTCGTTGTTAAACCTTTCTTGCATCTTGTCAATCCTTGTCTCTAGGCTATTTATCTGTGATTCCATTTTGATTTCAAGATTTTGGATCATTTTCACTATCAATATTCGGAATTCCTTCTCAGGTAGATTCCCTACTTTTTCCTCTCTTGTTTGGTTTGGTGGGCAACTCTCCTGTTCCTTTACCTGCTGAGTATTCCTCTGTCTCTTCATCTTGGTTATATTGCTGCGTTTGGGGTGGCCTTTTTATATTCTGGTAATTTGTGGAGTTCTCTTTATTATGGAGCTTCCTCACTTTGGGTGGGGTTCTATCAGTGGCTTGTCAAGGTTTCCTGGTTAGGGAGGCTTGTGTTGGAGTTCTGGTGGGTGGAGCTGGGTTTCTTCTCTCTGGAGTGCAGTGGAGTGACCAGTAATGGGTTATGAGACATCAAAGGTTTTGGAATAATTTTGAGCTGCCTGTATATTGAAGCTCAGGGGAATGTTCCTGTGTTGCTGGAGAATTTGCGTGGTATGTCTTGTTTTGGAACTTGTTGGCCCTTGGGTGGAGCTTGGTTTCGGTGTAGGTATGAAGGCATTTGATGAGCTCCTATTGCTTAATGTTCCCTGAATTCAAGAGTTCTCTAGTGTTTTCAGGCTTTGGATTTAAGCCTCCTGCTTCTGGTTTTCAGTTTTATTTTTACAGTAGCCTCTAGACTTCTCCATCTATACAGCACCAATGATAAAACATCTAGGTTAAAGATGAAAAGTTTCTCCACCTTGAGGGACACTCAGAGAGGTTTACTGAGTTACAAGGAGAAAAGAAGATGGAGGGGGTAGTTAGAGGTAACTGGAATGAGATGCGGTGAGATCAAGAGAGGAGAGAGCAAGCTAGCCAGTAGTCACTTCCTTATGTGCGCTCTATAGTCTGGACCGCTCAGAGGTATTTACAGAGTTATACGGGGAAGAGGAGAGGGAGGAAGTAGACAGAGGTGACCAGGAGGATAAGAGAGAGGAATGAGAAGGAGAGAGACAAATCCTGCCAGTAACCAGTTCCTTAGGTGTTCTCCACCGTCTGGAACACACAGAGATTCACAGAGTTGGATAGAGAAGAGATGGGGGAGAAAAGAGACAGAGGCCACCTGGTGGAGAAAAAGGAGAGTCCAAAGGAGGAGAGAGTGGTCAAGCCAGTAATCTCGCTCTCAGGTAAACTTGGGTAGTGAAGTTTGGGTTTTTAAATGTACAAAATTGACAACAAAACCTAAGAGCAAAGATTAAAAATCTAGAGTAGAGGTTGGATTTTCAAAAATACAATATTAAAGAAAAGAAGCAGAAGGAAAAAGGAAGAAAGAAAAAAAAAAGAATTATTAAAAAAAAAAGTCTTTTTTTAAAAAATAGTAATAATAGGTTATAGAAATAAAAATTAGAGGAGAAATAGAAGACTTAACAGTTTAAAAAAAGTTAGAAAAAAAAAGAAAAAAAAAGGAATGATTTTAAAAATAGTAAAGTTATATCTGGCCCTTCTCTGATGTTGTGGGCTGTGTGGGATCACTTCCAAGGTGGTTCCCTCTGTTTAACTTCTTCTGTTTGCTGGTTTTTAGGCTCACTAGTTCAGTCGCGCTGTGGGGAGGGGGGATGCTGCAAACAAATAGCACTGTCGTGTGCACACAGTATCTCAGCCCCGCTTGACCTGTCCCTTCTCGCGGCGCACAAACCACTCCGGCTCTACGATGCTCAGCCGGGAACCGTCTGGGGCCGGCCCTAGGCTGCGTGCACTTCCCCGGTCCAAGCCGCTCAGGTTCGGCGCTCAGGCAGCCCTCAGAGGCACAGATTTGGCTGGGACTGCGCTTTGTGCCCTTCCCAGGTCCGAGTAGCTCAGGAGTTTGGTGAGTGCGATTGCCACGGCTTGTCACCTTTTCTGCCACTGCTGCTCAGCTTTCTGGGTGGACCGCTGGCGCCCCCCATGAGGCAGATGGTGACTGTCCAGCACCCCCAGAAGTCTTAGCAAAGAAACCTGCTTGCAGTTAGGTAAGTAAAGTCTCTCCGGGTCTGCAATTGCCCCTTTCCAGTCCTTATGGCTCTGGCTGCCTGTCCCCGGCAGGGGATGGTCTGCAGCAGGCTTTTCCATTCCGTCCTTTGTTCTGTGCTCGGTCCTGGCGGTGTCTTATATTCGAGCTTTTCGCGTGGTAGCTATCCCACAGTCTGGTTTGCTAGCCCAAGTTAGATCATTCTGGTTGCGCGTGGGGCGTTCCTGCCCGATTCTTACAAAGCACTGCAGCCCGTGCCTCTCGTGCTTCCCTGCCCTGCCCCCACTTCCCAGTGGTGGATTCAGGCGTCTGTGCTGGTTTTCCACTGGGGGAGTTACTGTTGGGCTTGTAATCTCTTGGTTTTAATTATTTCTTTATTTTTCCTTCCTGTTATGTTGCCCTCTGTGTTTCCAAGGCTCGCCACAGACTCGGCAGGGAGAGTGTTTCCTGGTGTTTGGAAACCTCTCTTCTTAAAATTCCCTTCCCAGGACGGGCTTCCCTTCCCGGGACGGAGCTCCCTCCCCACCTCCTTTGTCTCCTTTTTTGTGTTTTATATTTTTTCCTACCTGTTTTTGAAGACAATGGTCTGCTTTTCTGGTTGCCTGATGTCCTCTGCCAGCCTACAGAAGTTGTTTTGTGGAGTTTGCTCAGCTTTGAAATGTTCTTTTGAGGAATTTGTGAGGGAGAAAGTGGTCTTCCATCCTATTCCTCTGCCATCTTTTTTCAGTTCCTCTAATTTTCTTGAAGAGATCTCTAGTCTTTCCCATTCTGTTATTTTCCTCTATTTCTTTGCATTGATCACTGAGGAAAGCTTTCTTATCCCTCCTTGCTGTTCTTTGGAACTCTGCATTCAAATGCTTATATCTTTCCTTTTCTTCTTTGTGTTCCTTGTCTTTTCTTTTCTCAGCTATTTCTAAGGTCTCCTCAGACAACCACTTCACCTTGTTGCATTCATTTTTCTTGGGGATGGTCTTGATCACTGCCTCGTGTACCATGTCATGAACCTCTGTCCATAGTTCTTCAGGCACTCTGTCTACCAGATCTAATCCCTTGAATCTATTTGTTACTTCCACTGTCTAATCACAAGAGATTTGATTTAGGTCATACCTGAGCAGTATAGTGGTTTCCCTACCTTTCTTCAATTTAAGTCTGAATTTGGCATTAAGGAGTTCATGATCTGAGCCACAGTCAGCTCCTGGTCTTGTTTTTGCTGACTGTATAGACCTTCTCCATCTTGGGCTGCAAAGAATATAATCAATCCGATTTTGGTGTTGACCATCTGGTGATGTCCATGTGTAAAGTCTTCTCCTGTGTTGTTGGAAGAGGGTGTTTGCTATGACCAGTGCATTTTCTTGGCAAAGCTCTGTTAGCCGTTGCCCTGCTTCATTTTGTACTCCAAGGTCAAAACTTGCCTGTTACTCCAGGTATCTCTTGACTTCCTACTTTTGCATTCCAGTCCCCTATAATGAAAAGGACATCTTTTTTTTGGTGTTATTTCTAAAAGGTCTTGTAGCTCTTCATAGAACTGTTCAACGTCAGCTTCTTCAGCATTACTGGTTGGGACTTGAATTAGTGTGATATTGAATGGTTTGCCTTGGAAATGAACAGAGATCATTCTGTCATTTTTGAGACTGCATCCTGATCACACAGTTGCCTGCTAAACACACCCCTGACACATCCCTGCCGCCAGAGGGACAAGACCGAGCTCCACCTACCAGTGGGCTGGAACCAGTCCCTCCCACAGGGAAGCCTTCACAGCCTCTTAGACCAGCCTCATCCACCAGAGGGGAGAGAGCAGAATCAAGAAGTCTCTTGAATGTCTAGACAAGAACACTGAAAGATCAGAAAAGGAAACAAAACATACCATTTATTATCACATGAAAGAGAATAAAATACCTAGGAATAAACCTACCTAAGGAGGCAGAAGACCTGTATTCCAAAACTGGTAAGATGCTGATTAGAGAAATCAAATATTACGCAAACACACGGAAAGATATATCATGTTCTTGGATTGGAAGAATCATTATTTTCAAAATAACTATAGTACCAAGGCGATCTATAGATTAATGCAATCCCTATTAAATTACTGATGGCATTTTTCACAGAACTAGAACAAAATTCTTAAAACTTGGGTGGAGACACAAAAGACCCTAAGAAGCCAAAGGAATCTTGAGAAAGAAAACACAGAGCTGGAGGAATGGACATCGACATGTATTCAGATGGACAAAAGGCACATGGAAAATTACTCAACATCACTACTTCTTAGAGAAATGCAAATCAAAACTACAGTGAGGTATCAATGACCTCACACCAGTCAGAATCACCCTCATCGAGAAGTCTACAAATAGTAAATGCTAGAGAGGGTTTGGAGAAAAAGGAACCCTCCTACCCTGTTCATGGGCATGAAAATTGTTGTAGCCATTATGAAGAACAGTATAGATATCCCTCAAAATCTAAAAGTAGAGCTGCCATATGATCCAGCAATCCTGCTTACAGGGATATATCCAGAGAAAACCATAATTCAAAAAAAGATACAATGTTCACTGCCGCACTATTTACAATAGCCAAAGCATGGAAGCCGTCTAGATCTCCATTAACAGAAGAACTGGGTAAAGAAGATGTGGTATATACATACAGTGGGATATTAGCCACAAAAATAAAAAGAAATAGTGCCATTTGCAGCCACATGAATGAACTTGGAGGTCATCATACTAAGTGAAGTAAGTCAGGCAGAAAAAGACAAGTATCATATGATGTTACTTATATGCAAAATCTAAAAAAAATGATACAAATGAATTTATTTCTAAAACAGAAACAGACTTACAGAATGCATTTATGCTTACCAAGAGTAAGGGTAGATTGAGGGATAGATTGGGAGTTTGGGCTAGAGATATGCACACTGCTATATGTAAAACAGTTAGCCAACAAGGACTTACTGTATAGCACAGGGAACTCTGCTCAATATTCTGAAATCAATTAAATGGGGAAAGAATTTGAAAAATAGATACATGTGTATGAATAACTGAATTATTTTGCTGTACACAGAAACTTATATAACATTGTCAATCAACTGTATTACAATATTTTAAAAGTTTTTTTAAAATTTGTGTGTATATTAATTTTGTTGTTTGGCTGCTAAGTCCATCTCTTTTGCAACTCCTTGGATTCTAGCCTGCCAGGCTTCTCTGTCCATGAGATTTCCCAGGCAAGAATAGGGAATGAGTTGCCATTTCCTTCTCCAAGGGATCTTTACCACAGAGGGATCAAATCTGTGTCTCCTGTTTGTCAGGCAGATTCTTTACCACTGAGCTACCTAGGAAGCCTGCATATTAATTTAGTCAATATTTATTGTCATGATCATAGTCATACAATAAATAATCTGTGCAATGAAAATAAAAAATTCTAAACTAACTAAAGACACATATGAGGACTTAAGTTATTGAGAACCTCAGCTTTCTGTTTCATAAACCTATTACAAAATGTAATGTACCTGAAAGACTAAAACTACGCTTACTCCTTGGAAGAAAATTTATGAGCAACCTAGATAGCATATTCAAAAGCAGAGACATTACTTTGCCAACTAAGGTCTGTCTAGTCAAGGCTATGGTTTTTCCAGTGGTCATGTATGGATGTGAGAGTTGGACTGGGAAGAAAGCTGAGCGCTGAAGAATTGATGCTTTTGAACTGTGGTGTTGGAGAAGACTCTTGAGAATCCCTTGGGCTGCAAGGAGATCCAACCAATCCATTCTGAAGGAGATCAGCCCTGGGATTTCTTTGGAAGGAATGATGCTAAAGCTGAAACTCCAGTACTCTGGCCACCTCATGCAAAGAGCTGACTCATTAGAAAAGGCTCTGATGCTGGGAGGGATTAGGGGCAGGAAGAGAAGGGGACGACAGAGGATGAGATGGCTGGATGGCATCATGGACTCGATGGACGTGAGTCTGAGTGAACTCTGGGAGTTGGTGATGGACAGGGAGGCCTGGCGTGCTGCGTTTCATGGGTCGCAAAGAGTTGGCACTACTGAGCAACTGAACTGAACTGAAGAGCCAGTCATAGAAATAAGTAAATAGGAAAGAACTATCTTTGTTTAGCCAAACAGTTCAGAAAAATAAACATCTCATAGGCTTGACCAGAAAAGACTAGGTTTGAGGCAAAAGACAGCAATAACTCAAATGTTTCAAGTAATAAAGAAAGAGGGGTTTTGGTTTTCTGAAGTCAGTCCTTCAGAGAGGGGTAAAGGAACCAGGGAAAGGGACAAGAGAATGAGAATAGCTAGTCCTACTTGGAATATGACAACTGAGAAATTTTTGAAGGTAGAAATGATTGAGGACTTTTAAAATCAGAAAATCTGTTTGTCAGTTTTAAGTTACCTGCATGGTAAAACAACCCTTCCTTGACTCTGCCTTATTACTCTAAATGAGTGCTTCCCAAAGGGCATTTCTGTGACCAACAGACCCAGCAATACGCAAAACCTTGTTAGAAATGACAGTTCTCAAGAACCACACTGAACCTACTGAATCAGAAATTCTGGGCATAGGGTTCAGAATCTGGATTTAGCAAGCTCACCAGAGGATTATAATGTGTGCTCAAGCTTGAGAACATCTGCCCTAAACTTAGCCAAAGTCTGCTATTAATATTTCCTCAGCCTTGTGTGGTACTTCAGGAAATGAAGAAACTGAGTCACAGTCCATCAGAGGTATCATAAGCAAGAAGTGAGATGCAAAATAAAGGAAAAAGAATTCACCCAGGATCAGGGAAAGAGCCAACAACAACGAGGTGTTCAAGTCAATGATATGTGTCACTTTCCAAACATATTGTGAGGCACAGAGTTTACCAGATTCTTTGTGACAGGGATTTGAGATAAGTTTATGTCTTAAATGATAGATTGACTAATGATATCACTCTAATATGAAAGCTTTTGTTGCTTTTGTCTCAGTTGCAGAGAGAGACACAACACTTACTCCAGGTTGAACCCAAGAACTTTCTTGTTGCTTAGTTGCTAAGTCATATCTGACTCTTGAGACCCTATGGAATATAGCCCACCAGGCTCCTCTCTCCATGGAATGCTCCAGGTAATAATACTGGAGTGGGTTGCCATTTCCTTCTCCACGGGATCTTCCCTACCCAGAGATGGAGCCAGCATCTTCTGTATTGGCAGGCTGGTGCTTTACCACTGAGCCACCAGGGAAGTCCTCACTCAAAACCTTACTTTATGTTTATCATCCTGCATGCTTTACTCTATTGTCTATTGACTCTGCTGTTGAATAGACTGACATTAGTCAGAATCCGCTCTATCTTCATATGGAGAATCAAATGACAGAAAATACAGTTCAACCTGAGCCCTGCTCCCCTTCTCAATCCATGATAACTGGAAAAGCTAAACTCAACCCCTCCTTACTTTCCCTTACTGCCCCCTACACACCCAGTCATTGTCAGAGTAGGCTCATGACCCTGGTATAGAGAGTAAGAACATCCTTTTTGCAAGTGATAGTGTGTGTCTCAGATAAACTATCTCCTCACAATGCCAAAATGGCAACCACGAGCTCTAGGTATTATACTCATGGCTCTGAATTGCCACAAAAAACTTCATTCCCACAAATAGTTAAAATGAAACTCTAAACACAACTACATTGTGGGGACCATTTCCAAATTAGAAGTAGAACTTAGAAGCCAGAGTTGTTCTTTAGTGGGCCACTGTATTGCTTCTTCGCCTTTCTTACCTCTTGTTCAGTCTCTCAGTCATGTCTGACTCTGCGACCTCATGGACTGAAGCACACCAGGCTCCTCTGTCCTCCACTATCTCCTGTAGTTTGCTAAAATTCATGTCCATTGAGTCAGTGAGGCTATCCAACCATCTCATCCTCTGCCCTCCTCTTCTCCTTTTTGCTTTCTTACCTCTATCAACACTTACAAATAAATCTAAATAAATATAAAGCTTTCCATCACTATCGTCCACTGAAGGACAACTCGGACTTCCTGTGCTTCAGCCATACCTGAAGTTAGAACCCTCATAGCACATTGTGGTTTTTTGAATTAAAAAAAAAAAAATCCATATTACTTAAGCCAGTTCAAGTTGTATCTTCCAGTACACTCGTATATGAAAGAAATCCAACCAATATATGAGTGAGAAAAGAACAGCAAAACCCTTGACAGGTTGATCAGGAAAACATCTAATATTGGGCTCTGAGAAATGTGGGAAGAATGTTTTATTCAAAATAGGCTATGTGGATGAAAACTTATAGGTTTTGAGCACAGATTTCTGTGTCTGTTCATTAGGGATTCTTGAAGAACACTACCTACACTGGCATGCCCATTATTGGGCTAAGTGGGAAACATCAGTCTCCCAAAAATCAATACATTCTCTAAAGTTTCTGAAGGCCAGATCCTTAGCTGATGCTTTATACTTTGCTTCCAATAGCTTAGAATCACAGATGTGGAAAAGGGAATCCTAGTGTTGGTAACCATGCGCAAAGTTGTCTGTGTCTCCACCCATTTTTGCTGATTTTCACTGCTGCTGTGCACAGTGATAACTGCTTTTACCAAATAACTGCAGCTCTCCACCTACAGGCTTTATCTGGCATCCTGAGCTCAATCACGAGAAAAGATTAAAGGGTTAGGGAATCAAGAAGCAATCCTCAAGCAATGATGAAAAGGAACAAGAGGATAAATGCCCCCAATTCTGCACTTTGTAGTGACAATTCTGAAACACTTCTATTCCATCTCCCTGAGGTCCCCAACAGGCTTTAGCCTCAGTCATCAATAACACAGTAACTAATTCATCCCTTTTTGGCTTTAATTCCCTTTCATATCTCATGGTCTCAGTTCTTATTTTCCTACCACTGCTCCTGAAATCACTTCCGAAAAAAAATTTCTTACTCTCAAATCCTTGCCCCTGAGTCTGATTCTATGATTATGTGGGTAACCAAAGTAAGTGAATATATGGAATCAGAAAAAGTAACAGGAGACACAACAAAGTTTATGGTAAGAGAAGCCTGAAGACAATCTAAGTGAAGCTGGAAAGTTCAGAAGCTAGTCCTCACACAAAAAGCTATGTCTTTTAAGTAAAAATACCTACCTAAAATACCTTCAGTGAACAGACACTCACATATGCAACCACTCACACTTTATTTTCTTATTTATATTCTGTGTTCTTCCATAGTTCTAGAATTTGGTCTCAGTTAAAGAAACTGACTTTAATTCACTGGAAGCACTGATGCTGAAACTGAAGCTTCAATACTTTTGGCCACCTGATGTGAAGCGCTACTCATTGGAAAATGAGTCAATGATTCTGGGGAGATAAAAACAGGAGGAGAAGGGGATGACAGAGGATGAGATGGTTGGATGGCATCACCGACTCAATGGACATGAGTTTGAACAAACTCCAGGAGATGGTGAAGGACAGGGAAGCCTGGTGTGCTGCAGTCCATGGGGTCACAAAGAGTCGGACACAAGTGAGCCACTAAACAACAACAAAGAAACTGACAAAGGCAGCTTGTATTTTTGCAAAACTGTCCAATAATATTATCTGTAGTAGAAGGATATACTTTTTCCAGGAGATAATAGTCGAAGAGTTTCAACTTTGCTGTCAAGAATCTGGAAAAACTGTCAAGAAACCTCAGCCTGAAGTTTAATAACTTGTAAAACATGTCTTTCCAGTAACCAGTTTTGCTGGGTAATTTTCTGCTATAGGACTCACAAGAGCAATGCATGCTAAGTTCCTAATTTTTAGGAAGTTGGTAAGAAAATCCCAGAGGAGTAAAAGAGCCCCAAAATATCTATGTTTGAAATAAGCAGAAATTTGAATACTTGTCCTCAGGAACAATAGGCTAAATCCTAGGTGGGAAACATTCACCATAGAATAAGAAACATACTAGCAACAGGAGAAAAAAAAACAAAACAAAACAGGAACATACTGCCTAAAGGAAAAGATTATCTTATTGGTCAACAGGACATTAACTGAAAAATGCTCCTCTACCCTACCCCCACCCCCGATAGTGTGTTCATATTTTACTTTAATTTCAAAAGAAGAATATATATATCTTCTGCCACCTACAAAAAACATAGTAATAAAATCTAATTTCAACAGCCAATGACTATTACACTTTCCACTGTGAAATTCCATTACATCCCTTTTTTTTTTTTTACTCTCTGCTCTCTTAAATTGACACGTTGATTTGAAATTCAATGAAAATCTCATTAAAAAATATGTTTGGAGGCAATCCAGAGAGGGAGAAGGAGAGAATGACCTGTGGGTGGTCTTGACTATGCTGGATATGATGCTGATGTAGATTCATTCTTTCTAAACTAAGCTGCCCTGATCTGTAGTTTATGTACATCGTTATTCCTGGGGCTTGGATGACACATCTGTCCCCTAAAAATGGGAAACTCTTAAGCTCCCAGGGTCTTGTGTGATGTCCTCCAGTGATCTGCAATCAAGTCCCAGTACTTGACATAGTGATTGCCATCCCCCCACCCCACCCCCCACCCCGGGGTGATCCTCGTCAAGGCTCCAGACTGAAACCTTGCAATCTTATGGTGCCTGCATTGAAAACACAGTGTGTGGCTAATAGGTTGGTTGGATCAGCCTCATTCCATAGCATGCAATGTGCATACACATGATAAAAAAAGATGAAAGAACTCCCATCTAAGTTGGAAATAAATATGCAGAGGGACATATTTCACCTAATTCTTATAGCTCTGTGGGAAAGTAAATGGTAACTATTGTTTTCACTTTCATAAATGGTAATGTAGCACTGCTGTTAACTCAATGCAACACACATACACACACACACACACGCACCTGGAAGATCTTAATCCAAAACTAAATCCTTTAAGGGGGAAGGAGAAGAGATTGTATTGAAGTATAGAGGAAAAAAATTGTTTGTTCAAAAGAAGGACAATCACAAACTATCATAAATTAGCTCTCTTTTGAAGGACAAGAGGCATGAGAAGTTGTAGGTGGTCTTATGCATTTCTTCATTATTGAACTTATACTCTTCAAGATTGGGCAATTTATACTCAGGGAGTGTTCTTGATCTTTTATTCAAAAGAAACTGAAATCTTTTTCCCATTTTAGAAGTGGAGAAAATGAGTCATAAAACGTACTGTTCCCAGACCATTATCCATCAGGGAAGAATTCAAACAAGTTATTTACCCAACTGTGGTGCACGGTATATTAAATATGAAGATTTTAGAAAATTTTAACACTTTTTAAATAAATTGATCTATTATTTTTAGAATAACTAAGTCATCTGGCCAAGACAATATACACCCAGATTCATTCTGGATAGTCTGAAAACTAACCTTTTTTTTTTTTTAATGTCAAACACATCTTAGTTTTTAACATACTTAGTTCAGTAAATCTCTGAATTCACAGGGAATTGGAACCTTTACAATTAAATCTACTACTCCTCACTGAAATGCTACCACATAATGCTGATTTCCACTTAACACACATACATTTTCAGAAAAACGAGTAGTAAGAGTTATGTGGTAAACAACACCCTCTTTTAAGTTACTCTAGGGTCCCTATGGTAGAGATCAGTGTGAAAATACTTCCACAAAATTTATCTTGTTTAACTTACATGACATATGGTAATATACCATATTTATTTTCCAACAGGTTTATCAAAATGCTCAGAGATATTCTTGACCAGCTGTAGTCTCAGCTTTCCATCCTTCCTTTGCATGCTTCCTCCACCCTCGCCGCTACAGCTTAAACATTTTCCATTTCCCCTGTTTTCAAGGTGTTCTTAGTTCTTATGTAATAACCTCATATGCTCTTGGAACAAACAGAAAGTAATCTATTGCTACTGATAAAGTCATCAGTTTTCTCTTACTTGTCGTATGATGGACACATTTCATATCTTGTTTCTGCAGCATTTCTTTCTTTCTATTCTATTGTTCTTCTCTCTAATTTTACTCTTAACTCTCTAATTGTTCATCTCCAGTCTCCTTAAACAACCATTTTTTTTCCTACAATTCCTTTACTAATATTTCCCAGTGTCCTGACTTTAGCTTTCTTCTTATTCTGTAAGCTGTAATATAATACCTATGCTGTTGGTATCTATCCTCCAATTTTATAAATGAAGACAGTGATACATAGGAACTAATAAATTTCTGAAGATCATATATTCAATAAGAATCATAGCCTTTATTTTAACAATATTCACTTTCCTTCTGTCATACCACTTAAGTCCCTAGGACTGGCTGGGCAGCAAAACCCACAATATCTCTGACTTTGACAATGTTGTGTTTGTTTTTGTTGTATGTCTCTACCTTTAGTGACAAACTCTACATGGCTGCTTACCGGGATGCCAATGGACAGAGGCTTTTCGATCTGGAAGGCTGCAGGTTTTGGTGATAGGGAAAGGAAAATTAATGAGTTGAACATCAGTAGTTAAAAACTGAAATGGAGATATGAAACACAACTCACTTTTGCTCACATATCTTTGGCTGAAGCAACTCATATGGTCATTATCCCGGAAAATAAAAGTTTAGGAGAGCCAGGTAATTATGAGGGGAAGGTCAGGTTTCATTCCAATTCCAAAGAAAGGCAATGTCAAAGAATGTTCAAACTTCCACACAATTGTACTCATCTCACATGCTAGCAAGGTAATGCTTAAAATTCTCCAAGCTACGCTTCAACAGTACATGAACCATGAAATTCCAGATGTTCAAGCTGGATTTAGAAAAGGCAGAGGAAACACACATCAAATTGCCAACATTTGCTGGATCAGCAAAAAAGCAAGAGAGTTCTAGAGAAACTTCTGCTTTATTGACTATGCCAAAGTCTTTGACTGTATGGATCACAACAACTGTGAAAAATTCTTCAAGAGATGGGAATACTAGACCACCTGACCTGCCTCCTGAGAACTTTGTATGTAGAACAAGAAGCAACAATTAGAACTGGACATGGAACGACAAACTGGTTCCAAATCAGGAAAGTAGAGCATCAAGGCTGTATATTGTCAACCTGCTTATTTAATTTATATGCAGAGTACATCATGAGAAATGCTGGGCTAGATGAAGCACAAGCTGGAATCAAGATTGCCGAGAGAAATATCAATAACCTCAGATACACATATGACACCACCTTTATGGCAGAAAGGAAAGAATTAAGAACCTCTTCATGAAAGTGAAAGAGGAGAGTGAAAAAGCTGGCTTAAAACTCAACATTCTGGAAACTAAGGCCATGGTATCCAGTCCCATCACTTCATGGCAAATAGATGGGGAAACAGTGGAAACAGTGACAGGCTTTATTTTCTTGGGCTCCAAAATCACTGTAAATGGACTGCAGCCATGATAAAAAGATGCTTGCTCCTTGGAAGAAAAGCTATGAGCAACCTAGACAGCATATTAAAAAGCAGAGACATTACTTTACCAACAAAGGTCCATCTAGTCAAAGCTATGGATATGAGTTTGGACTATAAAAAAAGATGAGTGCCGAAGAATTGATGCTTTTGAACTGTGGTGTTGAAGAAGACTCTTGAGAGTCCCTTGGATATCAAGGAGATCCCACCAGTCTATCCTAAAGGAGATCAGTCCTGGGTGTTCATTGGAAGGACTGATGCTGAAGCTGAAACTCCAATACTTTGGCCACCTGATGTGAAGAGCTGACTTATTTGAAAATACACTGATGCTGGGAAAGATTGAAGGTGGGAGGAGAAGGGGACAACAGAGGATGAGACTGTTGGATAGCATCACTGACGCGATGGACATGAGTTTGAGTAGGTTCCTGGAGTTGGTGATGGACAGGGAAGCCTGGTGCGCTGCAGTCCACAGGGTCGCAAATAGTCAGACACAACTAAACTGAACTGAATGCCTATCACGTTTCCTTATAAGGTAGAATCTTGTTGTTGTTCAGTCACTAAGCCGTGTCCAACTTAGAATACTCATATGTTTTATAACTGCAGTGGAATATTTTAGTTTTGGGCTACTTATTCCAATTATTCCTTCTCAATAGTACCACAGTTATTAGTGCGGTAAGATTTCCTCTCTTTTATTTTGTGTGCTCTTACAGGATGGATGAAAAAATGAACAGACCCTCCCTGTTACCTTAGGCAGCATGTAGCCCAGATATACAATTCAGATCCAGGTATACATTAAGGTGTACATTCTGGACCTGATACACAATGTCCAGATGTACATTCAGGTGATGTTCCACAGAACTAGAGGACTGTGGATTGACAACAAAAACTGGAGGAAGGGTGAAAATAATCATTCTGACAGAGCAAACCGGCCCAAACGTTGTTGTTACAATGATCACTGCTCTGATTCACTTTCTAGGTCCCTCTGAAAATTGTTTCCTATTTCTAAGCAAGTACCACCCATTTATTTTGTGAACTCCCCTGTAAACATTTCAATATGTTTCTTTTCATAAGGTAGTAAAGTTAAATTCTGTTGCTTAAAACAAAAGAACCCAAACCTATACACACTGCTTGTAAAGTTGTAGGATGTTTGTGTCTTTATATAAAATTTATAGAAGATTCAGAGCTAAGCTAATAATAATGTTGGCATTAATGTATATAACTTTTTAAAGGAATGCAGGAAAAGGTGTCGAGAAACCATAAGAAAGCCAGGGATAGCCTCCTTCTAATGCAGTATGAACACATTTGCTGTGGGATGCTTCAACTCAGATTGCTTAGCACCTAGGTTAGAATCAGCTTGCTGATAATAAGATAAGCACTTCACTAATGTGATTCTGAATGAGCAATTTTCATATTAATGGATTTTCCACTGTATTAATGAAAACACAATTTGCCACTATAATGGGGACATCACTTAAATTAGAACAAAATTGCTAACATGAACAGGGATGATAATAAAGCAAGCTATTGTATGTGCTAATGGTTCTTCTATTATATTAACAATGTCCTTATATCCCCAAATTTCTATTACATTAAAAAAGCTGTCATTTATTGACTGCTTGATAATGTCACTTACTGTATGTGCAAGCCATTGCTATCACATTACCTCTGCATACATCTGCCAGTAACTGAGCAGAAGTCACCAACAAAGGAAAATTCTACACATTGGAACTAACAAGGAATATCTATCAGCTAAGCATCCTTAACCTGGAACTAGGTTAAGAAAGAAGACAAAGCATGGAAAGAAAATTTTAAAGTTAAACATGAATCATATACATTATATATGTGTGTGCATATTCCCTGGTGCCTGAGATGGTAAAGAATCTGCGTGCAATGGGAAAGACGTGGGTTCAAGCCCTGAGTTGGGAAGATCCCCTAGAGAAGGGAAGGGCTCCCCATTCCAGTATTATTGCCTGGAGAATTTCATGGACAGAGGAGCCTAGCGGGCTACAGTCCATGGAGTCACAGAGAGTCGGGCATGACTGAGTGACTAAGCACAGTGCAACACAGCATATATATGTGTGTATACACACACACATTTATATATAATGACATGTCATATACATACAATGAAAAATATCATTATATATAGTGTATATATATGAAATATATATATTTATGAAATTAAAAGACTCCTGCTCCTTGGAAGAAAAGCTATGAGAAACCTAGACAATGTATTATTAAAGCAGAGACATTACTTTTCTGACAAAGGTCCGTATAGTCAAAGCTATGGTTTTTCCAGCAGTCATGTATGGATGTGAGAGTTGGACCATAAAAAAGGCTAAGTGCTGAAGAACTGATGTTTTCAAACTGTGGTGTTGGAGAAGGCTCTTGAGAGTCCCTTGGACTGCTGCTGCTGCTAAGTCGCGTCAGTCATGTCTGACTCTGTGCGACCCCATAGACGGCAGCCCACCAGGCTCCCCCGTCCCTGGGATTCTCCAGGTAAGAACACTGGAGTGGGTTGCCATTTCCTTCTCCAGTGCAGTGAAAAGTGAAAGTGAAGTCGCTCAGTTGTGTCTGACTCTTCGCAATCCCATGGACTGCAGCCTACCAGGTTCCTCCATCCATGGGATTTTCCAGGCAAGAGTACTGGAGTGGGGTGCCATTAACAAACCTTCAATCCTAAAAGAAATCAACCCTCAATATATTCATTGGAAGAACTGATGCTGAAGCTGAACCACCAATACTTTGGCTACCTGATGCAAAGAATGGACTCATTGGAAAAGACCCTGATGCTGGAAAAGATTGAGAGCAAGAGGAAAAGAGGGGCAACAGAGGATGAGATGGTTGGATGGCATTATCAACTCAATAGAGATTAGTTTGAGCAAACTCTGGGAGATAAAGGACAGGGAAGCCTGGCACGCTCAGTCCATGTGGTCACAAAGAGTTGGACACAACTGAGCAACTGAACAACTATATATATATATATATATATATATATATATACATACATATATATATATATATATATATATACACACGTATATAAATATACATAGGTAAAAATGCTTTTTCTATTTTAGCTTGCTAGGGGTGCTTTAACAAAGTGCTGCAGACTGGGTGGCTAAACCGCAGAAATTTATTTTCTCAGAATCCTGGAAGCTAGGAGTTTGAGATCAAAGTGTCAGCAGAGTTGGTTCTTTCTGAGAGCCATGAAAGAAAGTTCTGTTCTAAGACCCACTTCTTGGCTGCTGTGTCTTCACGTGGTATTCCCTGTATGCATCTCTGTGTCCGAACTGCCTTCTTTTAATTACATTAGACATAATGGATTAAAGCCTACCCTAATGACCTTATTTTACTTTAACTCTGTCAATGAAAGTGAAGTCGCTCAGTCATGTCTGACTCTTTGTGACCCCATGGACTGTAGCCTACTAGGCTCCTCCCTCCATGGGATTCTCCAGGCAAGAGTACTGGAGTGGGTTGCCATTTCCTTCTCCAGGGGATCTTCCCGACCCAGGGATCGAACCCAGGTCTCTCGCATTCCAGGCAGACACTTTAACCTCTGAGCCACCAGAGAAGCACCCCATGTCCAAATATGGTTACAGTCTGAGGTATTAGGATTTACAATTTCAACATAGGAATTTTGTGAAGAGAAGTTCAATCCAGCATATAAGATCCTTAAGTTTTAATTTTCCAAGCATATATAAAAATGTATACTGTACATAAACATCCACTAAACTGAGCTTGAACATAAAATCAGGTAACTGTGGTGAAGTACATAGCTCACTACTTATATAGCAAAAGATAACTAAAGGTTAGTAGTAGTAATAACAGCTATACTGTGTGTACAGAAAGTGAAAGTGAAGTTGCTAAGCCATGTCCAACCCTTTGCCACCCCATGGACTGTAGCCCACCAGGCTCCTCCGTCCATGGGATTTTCCAGGCAAGAGTACTTGAGTGGGTTGCCATTTCCTTCTCCAGGGGATCTTCTTGACCCAGGGATCGATCCCAGGTCTCCCACATTGTAGGCAGACACTTTTACCATCTGAGCCACTAAGGAGGAGGTGCACAGAAAAGGAAACCCCAAAAGAGGAAACATTTTAATGATAGGTGGTATCGTCTCATTTAGTTTTATAGATATTCCTGTTCCCTGAAATGTAACTTTACTGGGTTAAATAAAAGAGCAACAATGACAACAGCAAAAACAAAATCCACCCAAACAAAACAACTCCTAATAACGTTCATTAGGAATAATAATAGATGGTCTTACCCCCACTAGCTGAGATGAGTCATGAATTTCTAAGAAAATGTAATGTCTTGTAGTATGGTGCAGACCCAGCTTGAACTTCCCTGAGTCCCTTTCCCATAGTGGGAAGTAAGTCATGTGCACTTGGCTACACTCTTTATTTATTCTTTCAGTTAGACAAATATTTAGTTGGCACTTACTATGTGCCTGATGCTGCTCTCAGTAATGGGCAAAAGGAGTCAATAAAACCCTATGCATTAAGATCTTCTACATATTTTTAAATGTATGCTGGTATTTCTTCATATTGGTAGAATTAAAAAGAAACATAATTTTAAATATGTTACCAGTCTTGGTTTCAAAAGCAATTCATTAAAATTAATTGCTATTTAGCTAAAGAGACTACATGTCTTAAATATTCTCACTTCAGGTAGTCTATTCCATTCTATTCTAATAAACTTTGAATTATCTAAGAAATCTCAATATGCTGGTGTTTAGTATTTGAAATCTTGTCAGTGGAGGCAAAATAATTTTTGCCTTAGAATAAATGGTTGAATAGTTATCTATTCTGAACACCTTTTTACCTAAAGCTGTGAAAGATGAAATCAATAATTAAGTCTTTAAAACAATTTGTTTCAAGCTCCCTTCCTTCTAACATTTTATCTGTCCTGAAGAAAGTAAAAATGAAATAGTTTTTAGCATTATTTATTTCCTTTCTAATTCTTTTCTATTTTATACAATCTGGGGATATTACCATATAATTAAAAATGGCACAAAAACACCACCAGGATGAAGAAATGAGAATTTTAGATGATGTACAAACAAAAAATCAGATAATATTAATTTTAAGCCTATTTTAAGTTGATTTTAAGTTGTATTTTTATGCAAATAAATAGCCAATATATATCTTTTTAGTAATGCAACTTTTTTTTAACAAACTTTTTATCATTAATACTCATGGAGAATTATTATAGTGCTTTCTTAATTCACAGAGAAGATCTTGGTTATTGACTGAACTCAGTAACTTGTACAAACCTATATAAAACACTTGTAATTTGAGAAAACTGGATGTAAGCTATTTAATTGTGAAATGATATAAAATAACATAATCCTCAAAGCATTACTTGAATATAGTTCATATGTATTTGCATAGTAATGAATCCACAAAAAAAAGTATAACGAATTAAGTGAAACCTAGAAATGAAAATAAGATATTGCCAACAAGAAAACATGTGGCTGCATCACATTAAATTTAAATGAAAACTCTTCCTCTGAAATTCATTCTAAATGCATTTTTGTACTTGAAGAAACAAGTATTTGGAGAAAATATTTTCTAATCTTAGGGTGTGACAAATAGTATTATATTGTACATTGTATTCCTGACTGGAATAAGAATCAATAAATGTCTTAACTAATAATATTTTTCACTAATAAAGTCCTTCCTTTCATAAAGCATTTTCTTATGTAAAATGAATAGAAATACATCTACAGAACATTCATTATGCTCTAGTATCTGCCTTGGCTTTTTAAATGCATTACCTCATTTAATTTTCATAACTCTGTAAAAATAAAAACAATCCTCAATTTCTAGATAAGAAAAACCAGGCCCACAGAGAGATTAAACTGCTTTCTCAAAGTCATACAACTCTTAAGTATAGAGTATGGGTTTAATCTTGGCAGTCTAACTCCAGAGCTGAAGCCCCAAACCATTAAACCATGTTGTCTGTATACTGTACTCATATTCTGTTGATCCTAGGGAAAAGCCTGTATCGTTATTCTGAGTTGATACTACAGTAGACTCTTCCAGAGAATTTTTGATGCTTCTCCATGTCACACAGTGAATAGTAGAGCCTTACTTTGATACCAAATGTTAATGGTCCAGATTCTTGACAAAGTAGACTATCCAGTCAACATGATTCTTCTTCCCTTATGCTCAGGGCTCAATGCACAGATACTTCTCTAAAATGTTTCATATTCTCCAGGTCCTAAGCTCTGAGATCTGTATTACAGAGTGACATACACAGAGCACCATTTCAACGCTCCAGATTTCCTTCAAGGCACCTCAAATTTTATGTGGACATACAAACTAAGGAATGCTTTGCACTATAACAGCAAACCCTGAATGGTACATTTTAAGATCCTTTTCTTTGAATTTATAGAAGTGTTTGTTCCCTACTCCCAGGCCTTTCAGAAGTACATGAAAACAAAGCTTTAAACAGAGCCTGAGTAGTAAAAGTGATGTATCACAATAGCGGGCAAGATCAAGTTGGAGCAGGAGGATGCAGGACTCACCTCCCTCCAGGAACACGTTAAAAATACATCTATATTGTTCACTGGAACAATCCCCAGTGAAAAATAACTGGAGACTGACAGAAAGACTCTTCTTCTACCAAGGCTGTAAGGAACATCCACATGGAATTGGTATCAAGGTGAAAATACCCATCAGGTCAAGCCTCTTGAATGGGACTCAGAAAAGGAGGGAGATTACATGGGCAGAGATCCTCCCTGGGAAATGAGCAATTTGAGGCAAATATTGGGCTCTCCAGAGATGGAATCCAACACCAGGAAGATGAATCCCCTTGGCTAGTTGGAGGCTGGTGAGACTAAGAGGAGGGCTAGGGGAAGCCTAGACTTTGCCCATGAGGAGCACACACATGCTTGCTTTCTCCTGGAACAAGGTGGAGAGTGTGAATCAAAATTGCACAAGACACTGGCCAGTTTCTGGCAACTGCGCAGGCACCTCAGCATTCTAGCCGTGCTTGCTTCACCACACAGCTGCACACTAGAGTAAGGGCTGCAGCAGCCAAGGGGAAAGCTCCGTTGTGAGGACAAGGCAACTCAGGCTTGAAGTGGCATCTGAGCTGGCATTGGGGGAAGGGACAGCCATTACTGATAGCAGCCAGGCCCACCAGAAATCATACTCAAATGCATGCCAAGCCTCTGTACCAGCCCCTTTTGTTCAAGCACTGATCCCTTTTAGGGCAAAGGTCCCAGTGCTAGGAATAGGGAGAGCAAGCACTTCAAGGAAACAGAGCCAGCTTGGACCCATTCTCAGGGCTTCTGTGCAAGCAACTTAGTACTTGCCCCTACCCTCAATAGAGTGGCACTGCCCGTTGAGCAGGGAAAGCTCTGACCATACCTGGCTCTGGCCCTAGCCAGTCCATCTCCAATCCTACCTCCTACCAAGGTGAAAGCAACCTAGGGAAAGACATGACTCACACTTATGTCAGATCCATGTCACCCACCAAAGCCACTGCGCACATGCAGACTATATAAGGACTTCCCTGGTTGCTCAGACGGTAAAGTGTCTGTCTACAATGCAAGAGACCTGGGTTCGATCCCTGGGTTTAGAAGATTCCCTGGAGAAGGAAATGGCAACCCACTCCAGTACTCTTGCCTTGAAAATCTCATGGATGGAGGAGCTTGGTGCAGGCTACTGTCCATGGGGTCACAAAGAGTTGGGCACAACTGAGCGACTTCACTTTCCCACACAAGTATAACCTTTTAAGACTGCAACAGGTAACTGTTTCACCTTATTTGACAGAGACAAAGTTAATCAAAATGAGAGGACAGAGAAATTTGTTCCAATTGAAAGAAGAGAAAAACTGCAGAAAAAACAACTAATGAAATGGAAACAAATAATTCTGATAAATAGTTCAAAGGATTATAAATAAGAATGCTAACAATTAGGGAAAAGATTTAATTAACAGAGTGAAAATTTTAACAATGAACTGAAAATACCATAACTGAAATGAAAGGCACACTAGAAGGAATTAATAAAGACTAGGTGATACAAAGGAGAAGGCAATGGCAGCCCATGGGGTACCCAGGAGTCGGACACCGCTGAGGGACTTCACTTTCACTTTTCACTATCCTGCATTGGAGAAGGAAATGGCAACCCACTCCAGTGTTCTTGTCTGGGGAATCCCAGGATGGGGGAGCCTGGTGGGCTGCCCGTCTATGGGGTTGTACAGAGTCAGACACAACTGAAGCGACTTAGCAGCAGCAGCAGGCGATACAAAATAACTCATAAGTTTTCTAGAAGATAGAATATCAACCCAATCAGAACAGCATAAAGAAAAACAAATTTTTAAAAATGGGAACAGTTTAAGGGACCTCTACAACAACATTAAGCATACCAAAATTCACACTAGAAGTGTCCCAGAAGGCGAAAAGAGGAGTAAAAATGTGTTTGATGAAAATATGGCTATACCATAAAAAGGAAAGAAATTGGGTCATTTGTAGATGTGGATGGAACTAGAGTTGGTCATACAGAGTGAAGAAAGAAAGAAAAAAACAAATATTGCATATTGCATAGTAATGCATATATATGGAATCTGAAAAATTCATAGACATTATCTTATTTACAAAGCAGAATTGACATATATACAGTATGAATACTATGTATATGTGTAAAATATATGACTAATGAGAACCTACTGTATATAGGTCAGGGAACTCTACTCAATGCTCTGTGTTGTCTACTCAACTTTCCTTCCTGACCTAAATGGGAAGGAAATGCAAAAAAGAGGGTATATATATATATATATATATATATATATATATAGATAGATAGATATAGATATATATAGATATAGATATATAGATATATAGATATATATACACACACACATATATATCTAATTTGCTTTGCTGTACAATAGAAACTAACACAACATTGTAAAGCAACTATACTTCAATTTAAATAAAAATTTTTTAATAAATAAAATTTTAAAAACTAGATTAAAAAAAAATAATTGTGGCTGTAAACCTCCACAGAAGAAAACATATCCAGGCACAGGAAGCACAGAGAGTCCCAATCAAGAGCAACCCAAACAAACCAAGACATAGCATAATTAAAATGGTAAATATTAAAGAGAGAATTCTAAAGGCATGAGGAAAAAAAAAAAGTCATGTACAAAGAAACCCCCATAAGATTATAAGTTGATTTTTCTTCAGAAACTTTGCAGGCCAGAGGGAGTGGCATGACATATTTCAAGTGTTGAAAGGGGAAAATCTGCAACCTGGGGATACTCTACCCTGTACGATTATGATTTAGAGTAGAAGGAGCAATCAAGAACTTCTCAGGCAAGCAAAAATTACAAGAGTTCATCAATAGTAAACCAATTCTGAAAGAAATGTTCAAGGATTTTCTATACATGGGAAGGTCTATAACAAAAGTTAAGCATCTATAGGAAAGGAAAAATCCCACTAGTAAAGGCAAATATACAGTAAAGTCTAGTGTAACCACATAAATAAACTAGTATGAACATTAAAAGACAAACAATGTAAAACCAACTATAACTAAACTACTCACTAAAGGGATAAACGTGAAATTGTAAAATATGACATCAAAAACACAAACTGTTCATGGGAGGGGGGTTAAAAACAGATATTTTAGAACTGGTTGGACTTAAATGACTATTTTGTTTAAATCAAGTAGTTATAGTTATACAGCAGCATATATAAATTTCCTGATAACCACAAATCAAAATGCGATAGTAGTGACATAAAAAATAGAAAGGAATATAAGCATTCCACTAAAGAAAATCAATCAGAAGAAACTGGAGGGAAAAAAGAATAGGTAAGAACTACAAAAACAACCAGAAAACAAGCAACAAAGTGGCAGTAAGTGCATACCTATCAGTAATTACTTTAAATGTTAAAGGACTAAGTGCTCCATTCAAAAACATAGGGTGACTGATTGGATCTTTTTAAAAGACCTATTTAAATGTTGCTAACAAGAGACTCATTTTAGAGCTAAAGATAGACTGAAAATGAAAGGATAGGAAAAGATACTTCATGCAAATAGAAACTATAAGAAAGCAGGGGTAGCAATACACAAGCCAGAAAAAAAAGTTTAAAACAAAGTCTATATCAAAAGACAAAGACAGGCATTAAATAATGGTATAGGAATCAATATAAGAAGAGAATATTACACTTATTAATATAAATATGTCCAGTACAGGGGGACCTAATATTTAAAGCAAAGATTGACAAACCTAAAAGGAGAAACTGACAATAATGCAATAATAGTATGGGATTTAACATCCCACATACATCAGTGGATAGATCATCCTGAAAGAAAATCAGTCTGGCAACACTGGTCTTATATGACAGATTAAATCAGTTGGACTTAGAGATATACTGGACATTCCATCTCAAACCACCAGAATACATATTCTTTTCAAATGCACATGGAAACTTCTCCAGAATAGATCACATGCTGGGCCACAGAACAACTCTAACCAATTTTAAAGGGATAGAAATGATAAAGTATTTTTAACTACAACTGTATGAAATGAGAAACCAATTACAAGAAGAAAATTGGGAAAACACATGGAAAGTTATGTTTTCATTTTTATTTGCCTCAAGGTATTTTCTGATTTCCTCTTTGTTTTCTTCATTGATCTATTTTTTAAATGAACATGCTGGCCAATCTATAGCCAGGTTCATCAAGAAATAAAATGGGATCCAAATAAGCAAAGCAGGAATTGAAAGACATAATAACTAATATCACAGAGGTATTAAAAAAATTATAAGAGAATACTACAAGCAGTTATACACCAAATTGAACAATCTATAAGAAAAGGCAAATTTTTAGAAACACAAAACTTTCCAGGACTGAATCATAAAGAAATAGAAATCAGAAGAGATCAATCAATAGGAATGAAATTGAATCTAGGAGGAAAAAAAAGGTCCAGCAAACAAAAGTCTAGAACCAGACAGATTTACAGGAGAATTCTATCAAACATAATGCTGAGCTAAAAATTTCTATCCTTCTCTATTCCAAAATACAGAAGAGGAAAAAACACTCCCAACTCACTGTAAAAAACCATATAAGACATGACAAAAAAAGAAAACTACAGGTCAATATCTCTGATTAATATACATGCAAAAATTCTCAGCAAAATACTAGTACACACTGCTATATTTAAAATAGATAACCAATCTAGGACCTACTGTATATCACAGTGAACTCTGCTCAATATTCCCTAATAACCTGAATGGGAAAAGAATTTGAAAAAGAATAGATCTATGTGTGTATGTCTATATATATGTGTGTGTGTGTGTGTGTGTATATATATATATGTATATATACATACAACTGAACTTTACTTATACCTGAAATACATTATTAATCAACAATACTCCAGAGTAAATTTAAAATTACAATATAAAAAATAAAATCTCTAACAAGCTGAATTTAATAATACATAAAAATGTATCACACATGATGATCAAGTGGTATTTATTCCACAGATACAAGAATGGTTCAACACAAAAATCAATATTATATACCACATTAACAAAAATAACCAAAATCACATGATCATCTTAAAAGATTCAGAATAAGCATTTGATAAAATTCAACCTCCATTCACAATAAAAACTTTCAAAGTGAGTATGAAGGGAACACGTCAACCTAATAAAAGACATTCATGACAAACCACAGCTAACATACTCAGCAGTGAAAAGAAGAAAGCCTTTCCTTTTAAATCAACAATAAGACAAGGATGCCTGCTATCACCACTTCTATTTAACACAGTATTAGAAGTCCTAGCCATAGCAGCCATATAAAAGAAGAGTTAAGTAAAAGGTATCCAGACTGCGAAGGAAGAAATAAAACTGTCACTATCTACATGGTACAAAATATAGAAATCCTTGAAGTCTCCATCAAAAACCTATTAGAACTAGCAAATATATTCAGTAAAGTGACAGGATACAAGATTAATAAACAGAAACCTATTGCTTTCTATAGACTAATAATATACTACCAGAAAGAGAGAGAAAGCAATCTTATTTAAAATCACATCAAAAAGAATAAAATACTTAGAAACAAACCAATGAGATGAAAGACATCTATATTCTGAAAACTATAAAACATTGATAAAAGAAATTTAAGATGATACAAAGAAATAGAAAGATGTCTCATGTTCTTGGATTGAGAGAATATTATTTAAAATGTCTGTATATCAAAAGCAATCTACAGATTTAATGCCCTCCTTATCAAAGTACTCATGACATTTTTCACAGAATTAGTACAATTCTAGAAAGTGTATTTTGAACCGCAGAAGACTGAACTGCCAGAGAAATCTTGAGAAAAAAGAGCAAAACTGTAGGTATGATGGACCCTAACTTCAGACTATACTATAAGGCCACTCTAACTAAAACAGCATGTTACTGGCACAAATGAAAGGCAAGGCATGTAGATCAATGGACAGAATAGAAAGCCCAGAAATAAAAACAGAAAACCCACATGCTCACGGTCAATTAATCTATGACAAAGGAGTAAAAATGTACAATGAAGAAAGACAGTCTTTTCCCTAAATGGTGGCAGGGAAAACTAGATAGCTGCATGTAAAAGAATGAAATTAGATCATTTCTTCACATTACATTAAAAAAAAAAACACTCAAAAGGGATTAAAAACCTAAATGTAAGACCTGAAAGCATAAAGCTCCTAGGAGAGAAATAGGCAGACCAGTTTATAACATAAATCATAGCAATGTTTTTATATGCATAATAGAATATTACTCAGCCATAAAAAAGAATGAAGTTCTGCCATTTTGCAACAACATGGATGGACCTAGAGGGTATTATCCTTAGCAAAATAAGTCAGAGAAAGACAAATACTGTTATCACTTTTTGTTGAATCCAAAAACCAGAACAATGAATGAATATTACAAAATAGAAGCAGACTCACAGAGAACAAACTAGTGGTTACCAGTGAGGGAACGAAGGGGAAAAAGGCAAGATAGGGGTATGAGATGAAGAAATACAAACTACAATGCATAAAATAAATAAGCAAAGAGGACATACTGTACAGCACAGGGAAATACAGTCATTATTTTGTAATAATTTTAAATGGAATATAAAAATATTGAATCACTATTATACACCTAAAACTAATAACAGATTATACATTTAAGTAAACTACACATCAACGTTTTTTTCTAAAAAAATGACTTCTGACCATTATCACAATCTCTAAGTTAAATATCATCCATCTATCCATTCATTCAAGAGATATGCATTACTATGTAAAGGCATTTTCTAGGCTCTGCATGTATAGCAGTGAAAAAGTAGTCAGAAATACCTATTTATATAGAACTTACTTTTTAAAAATTAACTTAATTTTTATTGAAGGATAATTGCTTTACAGAGTTTTGCTGTTTTCTGTCAAACCTCAACATGAATCAGCCATGCTGCTGCTACTGCCAAGTCGCTTCAGTCGTGTCCGTCTCTGTGCGACCCCATAGATGGAAGCCCACCAGGCTCCCTGTCCCTGGGATTCTCCAGGCAAGAACACTGGAGTGGGTTGCCATTTCCTTTTCCAATGCATGAAAGTGAAAAGTGAAAGGGAGGTCGCTCAGTCGTGTCTGACTCTTAGCGACCCCATGGACTGCAGCCTACCAGGCTCCTCCATCCATGGGATTTTCCAGGCAAAAGTACTGGAGTGGGGTGCCATTGCCTTCTCCATGAATCAGCCATAGGTATACATATATCCCCTCCCTTTTGAAACTCCCTCCCATCTCCCTCCCCATCCTACCCCTCTAGGTTGATACAAGCCTCTGTTTGAGTTTCCTGAGCCAGACAGCTTTAATGAGGGTAGAGAGTTGATAAACACAGTATAGGAGTACAAAATGTAGAGTGTCAATGTTAGTAAGTAGTAAGAAGAGAAATAAAGCAACGCAATGGGATAGAAATGTCAGGGACATTGCACTGTAAGGTCATTTCATTATTGACAAGGATTTCTTCCTGTGGCCAGCGATTTTTATTTTGGCCAGCCAAAAATCAATTCAATTATTTCACTAACACTTTGTGGTATTACATTCAGTAGTTACACCTGACACACCTGTAAAATCTTCTACAGCACTGGGAGTTTCATTTTCACTTTCCATATCAGAATCAATCACATCTAATATTCACACCATATGGATCAGAACTATATTCTGAAGAACTATCATCATCTGAGACACTAGTAATATATGTTGCTCAAATAATCAGAGAAAAAGATCCATAAGATTCACTGAAAAATTCTTCACTCAGAATTTCATGAGGTGTCATTTTTAACATGTTACCATAGTAAACTTTCATTTATTACATATACAAGGCTGGGACAAAAACCTAACACATGAGCAAGATGTGACTGATGATGACAATCATAAGCTGTATGATTAAACTTTTATTAATTTTCAGGTCAAACAACTTCTTCAAGCAGAAGATATTAAGAAGAGGTGGCAAGAATACACAGAAAAACTGTACAAGAAAGATCTTCACAACCCAGAGAATCATGATGGTGTGATCACTCACCTATAGCCAGACATCCTGGAATGTGAAGTCAAGTGGGCCTTAGGAAGCATCACTACGAACAAAGCTAGTGGAGGTGATGGAATTCCAGTTGAGCTATTTCAAATCCTGAAAGATGATGCTGGGAAAGTGCTGCACTCAATATGCCATCAAATTTAGAAAACTCAGCAGTGGCCACAGGACTGGAAAAGGTCGGAAGGAAACTATAAGCAAGGTGAAAAGACACCCTTCTGAATGGGAGAAAATAATAGCAAATGAAGCAACTGACAAACAACTAATCTCAAAAATATACAAGCAACTCCTGCAGCTCAATTCCAGAAAAATAAACAATCCAATCAAAAAATGGACCAAAGAACTAAACAGACATTTCTCCAGGAAGACATACGGATGGCTAACAAACACATGAAAAGATGCTCAATATCACTCATTATCAGAGAAATGCAAATCAAAACCACAATGAGGCATCATTTCACACCAGTCAGAATAGCTGTGATCCAAAAGTCTACAAGCAAGAAATGCTGGAGAGGGTGTGGAGAAAAGGGAACCCTCTTACACTGTTGGTGGGAATGCAAACTAGTACAGCCACTGTGGAGAACAGTGTGGAGATTCCTTAAAAAATTGCAAATAGAACTCCCTTATGAC
This sequence comes from Ovis canadensis, assembly GCF_042477335.2. Classification (NCBI taxonomy): domain Eukaryota; kingdom Metazoa; phylum Chordata; class Mammalia; order Artiodactyla; family Bovidae; genus Ovis; species Ovis canadensis. The sequence continues at coordinate 88,509,377 of NC_091249.1, forward strand.
CCAGCAATCCCACTGCTGGGCATACACACCAAGGAAACCAGAATTGAAAGAGCCACTTGTACCCCAGTGTTCATTGCAGCACTGTTTATAATAGCCAGGATATGGAAGCAACCTAGACGTCTATCAGCAGATGAATAGATAAGAAAGCTGTGGTACATATACACAATGGAGTATTACTCAGCCATTAAAAAGAATACATTTGAATCAGTTCTAATGAGGTGGATGAAACTGGAGCCAATTATACAGAGTGAAGTAAGCCAGAAAGCAAAACACCAATACAGTATACTAACACATGTATATGGAATTTAGAAAGATGGTAATGATAACCCAGTATGCGAGACAGCAAAAGAGACACAGATGTATAGAACTGACTTTTGGACTCTGAGGGAGAGGGAGAGGGTGGGATGATTTGGGAGAATGGCATTGAAACATGTATAGTATCATATAAGAAACGAATCGCCAGTCTATGTTCGATACAGGATACAGGAGGCTTGGGGCTGGTGCACGGGGATGATCCAAAGAGATGATATGGGGTGGGAGGTGGGAGGGGGGGTTCATGTTTGGGAACTCATGTACACCCGTGGTGGATTCATGTCAATGTATGGCAAAACCAATACAGTATTGTAAAGTAAAATAAAGTAAAAATTAAAATTAAAAAAAGGTCAGGTTTCATTCCAATCCCAAAGAAAGGCAATGCCAAAGAATGCTCAAACTACTGAACAATTGTACTCATCTCACATACTAGTCAAGTCATACTCAAAATTCTCCAAGCCAGGCTTCAGCAATATGTGAACCGTGAACATCCAGATGTTCAAGCTGGTTTTAGAAAAGGCAGAGGAACCAGAGACCAAATTTCCAACAGCTGCTGGATCACAGAAAAAGCAAGAGAGTTCCAGAAAAACATCTATTTCTGCTTTATTGACTATGCCAAAGCCTTTGACTGTGTGGATCACAATAAACTTTGGAAAGTTCTGAAAGAGATGGGAATAACAGACCACCTGACCTGCCTCTTGAGAAACCTATATGCAGGTCAGGAAGAACTAGACATGGAACAAAACAGACTGGTTCCAAATAGGAAAAGGAGTATGTCAAGGCTGTATATTGTCACCCTGCTTATTTCACTTATATGCAGAGTACATCATGAGAAACGCTGGGCTGGAGCACAAGCTGGAATCAAGACTGCCAGGAGAAATATCAATAACCTCAGATATGCAGATGACACCACCCTTATGGCAGAAAGTGAAGAGGAACTAAAAAGCCTCTTGCTGAAAGTGAAAGAAGAGTGAAAAGTTTGGCTTAAAGCTCAACATTTAGAAAACGAAGATCATGGCATCTGGTCCCATCACTTCATGGGAAATAGATGGGGAAACAGTGGAAACAGTGTCAGACTTTATTTTGGGGGGCTGCAAAATCACTGCAGATGGTGACTGCAGCCATGAAATTAAAGGATGCTTACTCCTTGGAAGGAAAGTTATAACCAACCTAGATATCATATTCAAAAGCAGAGACATTACAGACCTTTGCTAACAAAGGTCTGTCTAGTCAAGGCTATGGTTTTTCCAGTGCTCACATATGGATGTGAGAGTTGGACTGTGAAGAAAGCTGAGCACTGAAGAATTGATGCTTTTGAACTGTGTTCTTGGAGAAGACTCTTGAGAGTCCCTTGGACTGCAAGGAGATCCAACCAGTCCATTTTAAGGAGATCAGCCCTGAGTGTTCATTGCAAGGACTGATGCTAAAACTGAAACTCCAGTACTTTGGCCACCTCATGGAAGAATTGACTCATTGGAAAAGACCCTGATGCTGGGAGGGATTGAGGGCAGGAGGAGAAGGGGACTACAGAGGATGAGATGGCTGGATGGCATCATTGACTTGATGGACATGAGTTTGAGTAAACTCCAGGAGTTGGTAATGGACAGAGAGGCCTGGCATGCTGCGATTCATGGGGTCACAAAGAGTTGGACATGACTGAGCGACTTAACTGAACCGAACTGATGAGTTAGAAGCAGATCACAGGTCCACCCACATTCAAGGGAAGGGGTTATACAGGGGTGTAATCACCTCAATCTGCCGCCACTGGTGGTCAGTGAAGGTCTCTGAGAAGATAATGTTTGAGCTAACACTTGGAAAAGATGAGGCACAGAAGCATGGGGAGATCTGAGGGAGGGAGATTTTAGACATTAGGAACAGTATACAGTTCTTGAGGCTGAAGCTTCCCTGTGCACTTAACAGCAAGAGGGCAAGGTGGCTAGCTCAGAATGAGTGAAAGGATATATAGAGAGGGGATTGATTCAAAGTGATAATACAAAGAAGATCGTGCAAGGCTCCTTTTTTTTTTTTTTTAAAAAAAAAGGATTTGGGGTTCTACTCAATGGGCAAAAGGAATCCATCAAAGCTTCTTAGTTCAGGGGTGACAAGATCCCATCATGCAGACCAGTGTTCGCAGCAGCATTATTTACCATCTCCAGGATATGGAAGCAACCTAAGTGTCCACCAACAAATTAATGGATAGAGATGTGTCATATATACAAATATGCACACATATACCATGGAATACTACTCAGCCATAAACAGTGCAAACTCTGCCATTTGCAGCAATATGGATAGACCTGGAGGGTATTATTCTAAGTGAAATAAGTCAGACAGAGAAAGACAAATGCTGTATGACATCACTTACATGTGGAATCTAAAAAATAAAACAAAACTAGTGAGTATAATGAAAAGACAAGACAGACTCAGATACAGCAAACCAACTAGTGGTTACCACTTGGGAGACAGAACAGGGTAGGGGATTAAGAGGTTCAAACTATTAGGTATAAAATAAGCTACATGGTTATACAACACAGGGAATAAAGCCAATATTTTTTAATAACTATAAATGGAGTATAACCTTTAAAAATTGTGAATCACTGTATTGCACACCTGTAACATATAAAAAGAAACACCTCTGAAACTCCATGGCTGACAGGTGCTTAATTTCTTTGAACAGATGTCTGTCTGATGCACCCAAGGACATATATGTACATTGAAAAGGCAGTATGTGTTCAGTTCCCTGGTACTGTTGAGGAGGAAATGTTTCAGAAATGAACCAAGGGGCTCTGTGCTTTTCCATCCTGACTTCTCTCTTACAGAATATGGAGCCTATGTCGGTGGCTTCTCAGAGTCCTCTGTTCACTGGCATTTGGAAGGGTCTTAACTGACTCCATCTATTTGGTCACCTCTGAGCAAAACTGAACCCAGTTAAACAAGGGTATCTGTGTGGCTTCTGGAGTTGCTGCTAAGTCTTACAAGCTTCAGTTCCCTGGCATTAATCTTGTGTCTTGGATGCCCTTCTCACCAGTCTCCCTCCCACAGGTTTTGGGGGCAGTTATTTGTTGCCTTTCCCTGTCTATCAAGCTTTTCTGTCTTCAGTGATGAGATCCTTACATTCATTCTCAAGCTGACTTCCATCCCCTTTCCCTTTGACCGGTGGCTGGCACCCTTCCCTCCAGGGGCAAGGGAGAAGAAAGTACGGTAGCACATTCCTGCTTTGTACAGAGTGGCGTGTAGGGCAGCCTGGTGCCCTAGGAAGGGCTGGGGATGAAGAAAATATGCGGCTCTAATGGCAGCTGTTTCTCAACTCATTTGGCGGATCCTGGGCATGTCACATCTCTCTCTCCCCTCTGTTTCTTCCTGCAGAAACAGAGGACAAACCTTCCCTTAAATAAGACAACCCTTTCCAAGGTTCCAGCCATGGAGGGCACAACACACTCAGCAAATGTGCGTTTCCTTCAGTGGACATTTTATACACATAGTGATCCTAGCGAAGGGCATCACTAACTGTATTTCACCCAGGAGGATGCTGATTTGGGGACAGATGACATAAATTACTCAAAATCATGCAGAAAAAAAAGGCCAGAATTTGAGCTCAAGGCTGCTTGGCTCCCAACTGCACTCTCCCTCTGCTGCACCCTGCCTTCCTCCAAGACCCTCACCCTTCTCATCCTCTCTCTTTATTGTTTTCTCTCCTTCTTCCTATAATATACTCAGGGCTATGCCACTATTAGAAATACAACCCCACAGTCTGAACACTTTATTGACCAGGAGACTTTTGCATGCACCTGTGGCTGACAATTTGTTATGTGAGTATTAAAACATCTCTGGTCAATAACATTCAGATAACAAAGATTAATACATCTCTGGTCAATAATGAGTTTAAAAGGAAGGACATTCTGACACATGCTACAACATAATTGAACCGTGAGGACATTATGCTCAGCGAAAGAAGCCAGTCCCCGAAGGACAGATACTGTAGGATTCCCCCTTACATGAGCTTCCTAGCATAGCCACAATCACAGAGGCAGGGAGGAGAACAGAGGGTGCCAGAAGTTGGATAGAGGGAGTTAACTGTAATGGGTATGGAGTTTCAGTTTGGGAAGATGAAGAGTTCTGTAGATGGATGGTGATAATGGTTGCATAACAGTGTGAATGCACTTACTGACATTGAACTGTACATCTTAAAATGTTTAAATAATTAAATTTAATGTTATGCACATTTAACCACAATTAAAAGAATAAAATAAAACAAATACATTTAAAAAGCCTATCTTTCCATTTTAGGAATATTATTCTGTCTGTTGGTAACCAGTAAGCATAGGAATCATGAGTGAAAGAAAATGGATCAGGTAAAGACTCTTATAAGATAGGCATACACCACAGCAGTGGGCTTCCCAGGTGACACTAGTGGTAAAGAACCCTTTTGCCAACGCAGGAGACTCGAGAGACACCGCGGTCGTGGCAGTGCATGCATGCCACGTCGCTTCAGTCGTGTCCAACTCTTTGTGACCCTATAGACCATAGCCTGCCAGACTCCTCTGTCTGTGGGATTCTCCAAGAAAGAATACTGGAGTGGGTTGCCATGCCCTCCTCCACAGGCTCTTCCTGACCTAGGGACCGAACCCACATCTCTCAAATTTCCTCCATTGGCAGGTGGGTTCTTTACCACTAGCACCACTTGGAAAGCCGTAATTGTTAGTTTCTGACACCTTTTGAAGGAGAATACAAGAGTATTTCTGAAATGGTTAGATGTAGGAGACAAAATAAATAAAGGAACCAGAGATGACATCAAGGATATTGCTTAAACCCTCTGCTGTAACTCTTTTGCTTAATATACTGAACATATCATAGTATATACTATAAATATGATATAATTTATGATGTTAATTTTGATTAGCTGGCCCAGTTAGTTTTGTCCAGGCTTCTCCTCTATGAAACGACTTTCCCTTCTTCACATACTGTACTCTGGAAACATATTACTAACTGCATTTTGAAATCAAAGAAAATTAAAGTCTTCTTCATTTGGGAAGTTAGAGGTGGGAAGGATTTCCTCTCCACAAGAAATTTGTCTGCATTCTATATCTATTCATTCAGTCGTTTATTTGCATTTGTGGAGATATTTATTTTATGCTTTTTTTATGAAACACAAGAGATTCAGGTTTGATTGCTGGGTAGGAAGACCCACTGGAGGAAGAAATAGCAACCCACTCTAGTATTCTTGCCTGGGAAATCCCATAGACAGAGAAGCCTGGCAGGCTATAGTTCATGGGGTTGCAATGAGTCAGACACAGCTAAGCACACACACACACATATACCTTATAAACTTTGCATAGGAGGTACATTTATGCTTTATGATTCAGTACTACATTATTGATTTTATATAAAGAGCAGACACTGTAAAGACCTAGTAGACATGGAAGACACAAGAAGAGATGGGAAGAATACACAGAAGAACTGTATAAAAAAGATATTAGTGAATCAGATTACTACAATGGTGTGGTCAGTCACCCAGAGTCAGACATTCTGGAGTGCAGAGTCAAGTGGGCCTTAGGAAGCACTGCTGAAAACAAAGCTAGGGGATGTGATGGAATTCCAGTCAGTCAGTATTTGTTTTATTTTATTCTTGTAACTGTGGTTCAATTCCTCAGTTGTGTCCAACTCTTTGCAACCCCATGGGCTGCAGCCCGTCAGGCTTCCCTGTCCATTACCAACTCCCAGAGCTTGCTCAAACTCATGTCCACTGAGTCAGTGATACCATCCAACAATCTCATCTTCTGTCGTCCCCTTCTCCTCCTGCCTTCAATCTTTCCCAGCATCAGGGTCGTTTACAATGAGTCAGTTCTTCGCATCAGGTGGCCCAAGTATTGGAGCTTCAGCTTTAGCATCAGTCCTTCCAATGAATATTCAGACTGACTTCCTTTAAGATTGACTGGTTTGATCTCCTTGCAGCACAAGGGACTCTCAAGAATCTTCTCCAACACCACAGTTCAAAAGCATCAATTCTTTGGCGCTCAGCTTTCTCCACAGTCCAACTCTCACATCCACACATGACTACTGGAAAAACCATAGCTTTGACTATATGGAAGTTTGTCAGCAAAGTATTGTCTCTGCTTTTTAATATGCCATCTAGGTTGTTCATAGCTTTTCTTCTGAGGAACAAGTGTCTTTTAATTCCATGGCTGCAGTCACCATCTGCAGTGATTTTGGAGCCCAAGAAAATAAAGCCTGTCACTGTTTCCATTGTTTCCCTATTTATTTTCCATGAAGTGATGGGACTGGATGTCATGATCTTCATTTTTTGAATGTTGAATTCAAATATGAACTCAATGTGCATGAGTTCAGTGTGAATTCAATGTTGAATTCAAATGTGGGAGTCCAGTAAAACTATTCAAAACCCTAAAGGATGAGGCCATCAAAGCGTTGCATTCAGTATGTCAGCAAATCTGGAAGACCCAGTAGTGGCCACAGGACTGGAAAAGGTCAGTCCTCATCCCAGTTCCCAAGGGTAGTGCTAATGAATGTGCTAACCATCAGACCATTTCACTCATCTCTCATGCTAGTAAGGACATGCTTAAAATCTTGCATGCTAGGCTTCAGCATTTTGTGAACCAAGAACTTCCAGATGTAGAAGCAAGATTGAGAAAAGGAAGAAGAATCAGAGATCAAATTGCCAACATTCACTGGATCATAGAGAAAGCAAGGGAATTACAGGAAAAAAAAATCTACCTCTGTTACATCAACTGTGCTAAAGTCTTTGACTCTGTGGATCATTAAAAACTGTGGAAAGCTCTTAGAGAGATGGGAATACCAGACCTTCTTACCTATCTCCTGGAAAACCTGTATGCAGGTCAGGAAGCAACAGTTAGAACCCTGTATGGAACAGATGATTGGTTCAAGATTGAGAAAGGAGTATGACAGGGCTATCTGCTGTCACCCTGTTTGTTTAACCTATATGCTGAGCACATCATGAAAAATGCCAGCCTGGATGAGTAACCAGCTGGAATTGAGATAGGCAGCAGAAACATCAACAATCTCAGATATGTGGATGATATCACTCTAATGGCAGAAAGCAAAGAGGAACTAAAGGGCCTGTTGATGAGAGTGAAGGGTGAGAACCTTCTTAAAACTAAATATTAAAAAAGACAAAACAAAAATGTAAGATCATAGCATCCAGACCCATTACTTCATTGCATATAAAAGGGGAAAACGTAAAATCATTGCATATGGTGACTGCAGTGGTGAAACCAAAAGATGACTGCTTCTTGGCAGGAAAGCTATGACAAACCTAGACAACATGTTGAAAAGCAGATATTACTCTGCCGACAAAGGTCCATATAGTCAAGGCTATGGTCTTCCCAGTGGTCACGTATGGTTGTGAGAGCTGGACCATAAGGAAGGCAGAATGCCAAAGAATTGATGCCTTTGAACTGTGGTGCTGGAGAAGACTCCTAAGAGTCCCTTGGAGAGTAAAGAGATCAAACCACTCAATCTTAAGGGAAATAAACCCTGAATACTCACTGGAAGGATTAATGCTGAAGCTGAAGTTCCAGTATTTTGGCCATCTGATGTGAACAGACAACTCATTGCAAAAGTCCTTGATGTTCAGAGACATTGAAGGTAGAAGGAGAAGAGGGTGTCCCAGGATGAGAGGGCATCACTGATGAAATGGACATGAACTTGGACAAACTTCAGGAGATGATGAAGGACAGGGAGGCCTGATGTACTGCAGTCCATGGGGCCGCAAAGAGTCAGACACGACTGTGCGACTGAACAACAGCTACATTATTGACTTTGTTGCTGAGGTTGTCCAAACTTGCTATTTAGAGAGATTTCACGTTTACTCTTGTCTTACCCTAGTCATTTTTGTTTTTGAGCATTTTCTTTCTTTTGGGATATTCTTAAGATCCTTCTGCCTTATCTTAAATATTCCTTCTCTTTTTAAAATTTATTTATTTATATATTTTTTTTAGTTTTTTATTTTTTTAAATTTTAAAATCTTTAATTCTTACATGCGTTCCCAAACATGAACCTCCCTCCCACCTCCCTCCCCATAACATCTCTCTGGGTCATCCCCATGCACCAGCCCCAAGCGTGCTGTGTCCTGTGTCAGACATAGACTGGCGATTCAATTCTTACATGATAGTATACATGTTAGAATGCCATTCTCCCAAATCATCCCACCCTCTCCCTCTCCCTCTGAGTCCAAAAGTCCGTTATACACATCTGTGTCTTTTTTGCTGTCTGGCATACAGGGTCGTCATTGCCATCTTCCTAAATTCCATATATATGTGTTAGTATACTGTATTGGTGTTTTTCTTTCTGGCTTACTTCACTCTGTATAATCGGCTCCAGTTTCATCCATCTCATCAGAACTGATTCAAATGAATTCTTTTTAACGGCTGAGTAATACTCCATTGTGTATATGTACCACAGCTCCTTCTCTTATCTATAGAAGCAGCCATTTCTCCAGGGAATCCTAGAGTTTTTTTAATTGAAGAGTGGTATTAGAAATGAAGATACTTAGCATTGGCTGCTAAGTGTGCTTATTGCTAGACAGCACTATTCTTAACAGGAAGATTATTTAAAGTTGTATACATGTCCAGTTATGGTGGATTAATCAAATATGTATGAAAATCTATATACAATGAAATGCTATGAAGTCATAAAATAAGAAAGCACTATCCTCTTCATGGATTACACACAACCTTGTTGTGGCAAAGGGGCTTCTGTAACTCCGTGAGGCTATGAGCAATGCCATGCAGGGCTACCCAAGACAGACAGGTCATAGTGAAGAGTTCTGACAAAACATGGTCCAGTGGAGGAGGAAATGGCAAACCACTCCAGTATTCATGCAGTGAGAACCTCATGAACAATATGAAAAGGCAGAAAGATATAACACTGGAAGATGAGCCCCCAGGTCAGAAAGCGTCTGGTGCTTTCAACTACTGTTACTGGGAAAGAGTGTAGGACAATTACTAATAGCTCCAGAAGGCTCCAGACAGAATGAAGTGACTGGGCCAGAGGAGAAATGAAGGTCAGTTGTGGATCTGTCTGGTGGTGAAAGTAAAGAAAAATGCTATAAAGAAAAATACTGCCTAACAACCTAGAATGTTAGGTCCACGAATCAAGGTAAACTGATGGTCAAGTAGGAGATGACAAGAGTGAATATTGACATCTTAAGAATCAGTGAAGTAACATGGCCAGGAATGGGCAAATTTAATTCAGATGACCACTGTATCTACTACTGTGGGCACGAATCCCTTACAAGAAATGGAGTATCCCTCATAGTCAACAAAAGTGTCTGAAAACGTAGTCCTTGGGAGCAATATCAAAAACAGATGATCTTGGTTTGTTTCCAAAGCAAACGTTCAATATCACAGTAATCCAATCTATGCCCCAACCACTGATGCCAAAAAGGCTGAAGTTGACCAGTTCTAGGAAGACCTACAAAATCTTCTAGAACTAACTGCAAAAAAAGATGTCATTTTCATCATAGGGTATTAGAATACAGAAGTAGGAAGTCAGGGGATACCTGGAGCAACAGGCAAGTTTGGCCTTAGAGTACAAAATAAAGCATACAAAGGAGAACAGAGTTTTGTCAAGAGAACACACTGGTCACAGCAAGCACCTTCTTCCAACAACACAAGAGACAACTCTACACATGGACATTGCCAAATGGTCAATACCAAAATCAGATTGATTATGTTATTTGCAGCAAAAGCAGGAGAAGCTCTATACAGTCAGCAAAAACAAGACCTGGAGTTCACAGTGGCCTAAACCATGAACTCATTATCACAAAATTTAGGCTTAAACTGAAGAAAGTAGAAAACACCATTAGGCCATTCAGGATTGACCTAAATCAAATCCCTTATGATTACACAGTGGAGATGACAGATTAAGGGATTAGATCTGGTAGACAGAGTGTCTAAAGAACTATGGACAGAGGTTGGTAACCTTGTATAAGAGGTGATGATCAACACCATCCCCAAAGCAAGACGGCAAAGTCGTTGTCTGAGGAAGCTTTACAAACAGCTGAGAAGAGAAGTGAAAGGCGAGAAGAAAGTGAAAAATATACCCAACTGAACACAGAGTTCCTGAGAATACCAAGGAGAGACAAGAAGCCTTCTTAAATGAACAATGCAAATAAATAGAGGAAAACAATAGAAGGGGAAAAACTAGAGATCTCTAAGAAAATTGGAGATATCAAGGGAATATTTCATGCAAGGAAGGACAAGATAAAGAACAGAAACAGTAAGGATCTATCAGAAACAAAAGAGATTAAGAAGAGGTGGAAAAAATATACAGAAGAACTATATAAAAAAAGGTCTTAATGACCAGATAACCACAATGGTGTAATCACTCACCTAGGGTCAGACATGATAGAGTGTGAAGTCAAGTGGGCCTTAGGAAGAATTACTACAAAGCTAGTGGAGGTGATGGACTTCCAGCTGAGCTGCCTAAAAATCCTAAAAGATGATGCTATTAAAGTGCTGCACTCAATATGTCATCAAATTTGGAAAACTCAGCAGTGGCCAAAGGACTGGAAAATTTCATTTCAATCCCAAAGAACAACAGTGCCAAGGGATGTTCAAACTACCAGACAATTGTGCTAATTTTGCATGCTAGTAAAGTTATGCTCAAAATCCTTCAAGCAAGGCTTTAACAGTAGGTGAACCTAGAACTTCCAGATTCCTCTTAGAAAAGGCAGAGGGACCAGAGATCAAATTGCCAACATTTGTTGGAACACATAGAGAATGCAAGATAATTAATTCCTAAAAAAACATCTACTTCTGCTTCATTGACTGTGTAAAAGCCTTTGACTGTGTGGATCACAAAAACTTGTGGAGAATTCTTAAAGAGATGGGAATACCAGACCACCTCACTTGTCTCCTAAGAAACCTGCCTGCGGGTCAAGAAACAACAGTTAGAACTGGACATGTAACAATGGACTGGTTCCAAATTGGGGAAGAAGTATGATAAGGATGTATACTGTCACCTTGCTTATTTAACTTATGTGCACAGTACATCAAGTGAAATACTGGACTGGATGAATCACAAGCTGGACTCAAGAATACCAGGATAAATGTCAATAGCCTCAGTAATGCAGATAACAACACTCTAGTGGCAGGAAGCAAAGAGGAACTAAAGACCCTGCTGATGAGGGTGAAAGAGGAGAGTGAAAAAGCTGGCTTAAAACATTCAAAAACTAAGATTATGGCATCTGGTCCCATCACTTCATGGCAAATAGAAGGGGAAAAGTAGAAGCAGTGACAGATTTTATTTTCTCGGGTTCTAAAGTCATTTCAGATGGTGACTGCAGCCACAAGATTAAAACACTCTTGCTCCTTGAAAGGAAAAGTATGACAAACCTAGGCAGCATATTAAAAAACAAAGATATCACTTTGATGACAAAGGTCCACATAGTCAAATGCATGGTTTTTCCATAGTCATGTATGGATGTGAGAGTTGGACCATAAAAATGGCTGATCACAATTGATGCTTTCAAATTGCAGTGCTGGAAGAGACTCGTGAGAATCCCTTGGACTGCAAGGAGATCAAACCAGTCAACCCTAAAAGAAATCAACCCGGAATATTCATTAAAAGGGTTGATGCTACAGCTAAAGCTCCAAAACTTGAGCCATATAATGCAAAATGCCAATTCACCAGAAAAGACCCCGATGCTGGGAAAGATTGAAGGAGAAGAGGATGGTAGAGTTTGAGCCGATTAGATAGTATCACCAACTCAGTGGACATGAATTTGAGTGAACTCCAGGAGATAGTGGAGGACAGCAGAGCCTGGTGTGATGCAGTACATGGGATGCAAAGATTTGGACATGACTTAGTGACTGAACAACAAGAAATGTTAGTATGAAACAAACTTCAGAATATAGCATTACATAAAAAGAAAGCAGCATGTACATGTTACTTATGTTTAGGTATGCTAACATTTGTATAAGAGTAAAGAATAATGAAGTATGTGTCCATACAACATCTCTAGGAAAGTACCCATAAAAATGCTACAAATAAACTTGGAAACTACTAGGTAGAGGAGGGGGAGAATTTTACTTTATATACACTTTTCTACCTTTTCAATTTTAAAACCTATTACCCGTTCAAAATATTCTGACTGTAAAGCAAATATGGAATACCTATTGTACATATGGCTGTGTACTATTTAATATACCAAGATAATAGGTACAGAAAAGGGGACAGAAAAGGGGTACAGAAAATCATGGTATACCACAGATCACACTTCATGATTGTTATTATCTCTCAAACTAGGTTGTACATCATTTTATGGCATGGACTGCCTTGATCTGTTTTTTTAATGTAAACCTCAAGTCCCTTGTTCCATATCACATCTTCTGTGAAAATAAGCCAAATTAATTATCTTTTCTACAGTAGGCAATGCATTTTTTCTTTTATTTAACATTATAGGGAAGTGTGAAGATTCCTTTTAGGAAATTATGTCCTTTCATTTGCATACATTTTAATTGCCCAGAAGGATCCTATCTTGAACAGAAATACCAGAGAAAATTATAAGCACACAGATTTGAGGGTGCCTGAGACATATAAACCAGTGATATGGAGAAGCATAATGGATGTAAGAAGACAGATCATCCACAGGGGAACTATTGCTTGTGGTAATACAGTTTGGGGTTGGCAGCCAAATATCTGCTAAGAAGAATCTCAGATCTTGGAAAACTTCGTGATGTTTTAGTTACAGAAGAAAGTAGGCCTATAAAATGTATTCCAATGAATGAAAGCCAAGAAAAAATGGTTTTTTCTAAACTGAAATCATCCAAGCCCTTTTCCTAGAAATCTTCCACTCAGAATCTAGTGCACTGTCATTTGCTTCGAATTGTTGCCAATTTCACTTACAGGTGTCTGTGTTTTTGCCCTTGATCTCTGATCACACTGAATTGTGATTTATCTATCCATATAACCATGTCCTTGTCAAACTGGGACTTCTACATGTCAGGGGCTACACTTGATCTTCTGTTATAGAATTAAGGCTTAGCACATGCCTGAACATTCTCTAAACATGAAGAGTGAAGAAATGTGAAAAGGGGAAAAGAAACCTAAAATGCAATTTTTAACACAAACATCAGCCTTGGGAAGAAAAATATTTGGAGCATGTACCCTTTAAAAACATACAAAAGATAAAAGACAAGAGAACAAAGCAGAATTATTGGAAAAGAAGGAAAGTTTAAGAGAAAACAATGCAGAAAAGTGGTAAAGAGAATGAATGAGATAATTGTGTGGGAAGTGATAAGATGTTACTATCAATTATTTTGCAATTCCATTCTTTATTTAAGAATAATCACATAGATAACAAATATAAAAATAGTGGCTATCATTTTTTGTGCACTTACTATGCAAGCCCTTTACCTGAAAAACACAATTTAATTTTTACAGCAGCCTTTTATGGGAGTAAATATCAGTACCTTATTTAATAAATGAAGGAATATAGTCAATATATAGTCAAGAGGAAGCAGAGATAGTCACTCTTTATCTAACACCCTTCTTTCTGATACACTTCTGGGATGAAAGAGGTTTTGATATATGCAATCTGCACTTATACAGCTTCCTGTTCATCCTAAATCATTATCTTTTTTGTCAATAAAAAATAATAATTTCTTAGTGTTGAATGTGTATACCATAGACAATGAACATACCATTTCAGTTGCAAATTTTTATGCCTAAACATTGCCTCTAAATTCCTCCACTGAATCGTCACATTTTCTGAATTGGTTCCAGGGCTGACTGCAGCCTAGTTGCATTGGCATAACCAGAGTCTACTCTGAAGAGTTGCTGACTTAACTAGTTATTATATGTTGCATGGCCCTAGATCTGGCCTAACAGGCTAACCCAGGTGGTGCTAGTGGTAAAGAACCCGCCGGCCAATGCAGGAGACACAGGAGGTGCAGGTTCGATCCCTGGGTCAGGAAGATCCCCTGGAGGAGGGCACGGCAACCCACTCCAGTATTCTTGCCTGGAGAACTTCATGGACAGAGGAGCCTGGTGGCTATGGTATATAGGGTCGCAAAGAGTCCAACATGACTGAAGCAACTTACCACACACTCAGATCCGGCCCTAATACAGTTTCTTTATTTTATAGCTCATCACTTGGAATTCTGTCCTTTTGCCTCTTTACTTGCCTCACATACCCTGTGAACTCACTCCTTCCTTTTCCTTTGCTGATGGCATTCAATGGAAGTTATTCTGTCTCTATTCATAAGTTTCCAGGATTAGTGTCTCATCTGTTATGGAATGCATACCCCCAACACTTATTTATATGTTAAATCCCTACTCTCAAGTCTCTTAGATTTGAAGACTAAGAACTGACCTTATTTGGAAACATAAACCTACAGGGTCACTGCAGACATAATTAGTTCAGATGAGCAGATGAAGTCTTACTGCTGTAGCATAGAGTCCTTATCTGATATGACTGATGTCCTTATTATTAAAAAAAAAACAAACAAAACAAAAACAAAAAAACACCTCACAGGGAGAACACCATAGACAGATTGGAGTCAAGATGCTACAATCCAACAATCTTTAGGAAAGATACTAGGAACCTATCCTTTCCTAGTACCTCCAGAGGCAGATGGCCTTGCCTACAACTTTATTTCAAATTCCTGTCCTCCATAAGTATGCAACAAAAGATTTCTGTTCTAAATCACCTGTGGTACTTTGTTTCAACAGCCCTAGGGGGCTAATACACCATCCATGAAGCCATAATTTTGTCTCTCTCTTCCTTTATTAACCTCATTCCATGCCCAATGATAATACTACTTAGATAGCAAAACCAAATCAACAATTTTTGAGCTTTACTAAATATCAAACACTGTGTCAAGAGCTTGATATATTCAATATTTTAGATCACCCTTATGCAGACTTGTGAGAGTTATATTGTACAGTTAAAATCTTTGATAATTATCAATTACTCAAAAAAAGATTATAAATACTCAAAAAAAAAAAAACACCCATCTTCCAACAGGGGTAAGAGGTGGGAGGGAGGGGACATATGTACACCTATGGCTGATGCATGTTGATGTATGGCAGAAACCAACACAATACTGTAAAGTAATTATCCTTCAATTAAAAATAAATTTTAAAAAATCTTCCAACAAACAAAAGTCCAGGATCATATACCTACAGCATAATTCCACCAAACACTTAGAGAAGAGCTAACCGCTATCCTTCTCAAACTCTCCAAAAAAAAAAATGCAGAGGGTGGAACACTCTCAAACTCATTTTACAAAGCCACCATCACTCGGATACCAAAACCAGAAAAAGATACAATCAACAAAAGAGAATTACAGGCCAATATCAATAATGAACATAGATACAAAAATTCACAACAAAATACTAGCAAACCAAATCCAACAACACATTAAAGGATTCTACAACATGATCAAGTGGGATTTGCCGCAGGGATGAAAGGATTCTCCAGTATAAACAGATCAATCAAAGTGATACACCATATTAACAAGTTGAATAATAAAAAACATATGATCATCTCAGTAGATACAGAAAATGCTTTTGACAAAATTCAACTCCCTTTTGTGATAAAATAATAAATAAATAAATTCTCCAGAAAGTGGGCAAAGAGGTAACCTACCTCAGCATGATAAGAGCCATACATCACAAACCCAAGGCAAAAATTATTCTCAATGGTGAAAAGTGAAAGCATTTCCTCTAAAATCAGGAACAAGACGAGGGTTTTCCCTCTAGTTACTATGATTTAGAATAGTCCTTGAAGTCCTAGCCATAGCAATTAAAAGGAATCCAAATTGGAAAGGAACCAAAACTGTCGTTGTTTTCTGATGACATGATACTATACGTAGAAAATCCTAAAGTTGCCACCAGCCATCTACTAGAGTTAATAAATGAATTTAGTGAAGGATATGAAACTAACACACAGAAATGTCTTGCATTTGTGTACACTGATAACAAAAGATCAGAAAGAAAAATTAAGGAAACAATCCCATTTACCACTGTGACAAAAGGAATAAAATACCTAGAAATAAAACTACCTAAGAAGGCAAAAGACTTGAATGCAGAAAACTGAAAGACACTGATGAAAGACATCAAAGATGACACATGGAGAGATATACCATGTTCTTGGATGGAAGCGTATTGTGAAAATGACTATACTACTCAAAACAATCTATATATTCAATGCACTGCCTGTCAGATTACCAATGACATTTTTCACAGAACAGAGCAAAAAATTGAACAATTTGTATAGAAATACAAAAGACCCCGAATAGCCAAAGCAGTCTTGAGAAAGAAAAATGGAGCTGGAGGAAATCAGGCTACCTGACTTCAGAGTATACTATACAGCTGCGGTAATAAAGGTAGTATGGTACTAGCACAAGAGCAGAAATATAGACCAATGGAACAAGATAGAAATGGCCACCGAATCTATGACAAAAGAGGCAAGAATACACAATGGATAAAAAAACAGTCTCTTTAATATGTGGTGCTGGGGAACCTGGACAGCTGCGTGTGAAAACATGAAATCAGAACACCCTCTAACACCATACACGGGGCTTCCCTGGTGGCTCAGATGGTAAAGAATCTGCCTGCAAAACGGGAGAACCAGCTTCAATCCTTGGGTCAGGAAGATCCCCTAGAGAAGAGAATGGCAATCCATGCCAGTATTGTTGCCTGGAGAATTCCATGGAAAGAGGAGCCTGGTGGCCATAGTCCATGGGGTCGCAGAGAGTCAGATATGACTGAGCAACTAACACTTGCTTTCACTTTAACACCATACATAAAAATAAATTCAGAATAGATTAAAGTAAGGTTCCTTTCTCCATGGAATTTCCCAAGCAAGAATATTGGAGTGGATTGCTGTTCCTCCTCCAGGAGATCTTCTAAACCCAAGAAGTGAACCAATATCTCCTGCATTGGCAGGCAGATTCTTTACCACTGAGCCACCAAGGAAGCCAAATGTAAGGCCAGGTACTATAAAACTCAGAGGAAAACATAGGCAGACCACTCTTTTACATAAATCATAGGAAGATCCTTTTTGACTCATCTCCTAAAGAAAGTGAAAATAAAAATAAATGGGATCCAATTAAACTTAAATGCTTTTGCACAGCAAAGGAAACCATAAATAAGATGAAAAGACAACCTTCAGAATAGGAGAAACTATTTGCAAATGAAGCAACTGACAATGGATTAATTTCTAAAATATACAAACAGCTCAGGGAGCTCAATTTCAAAAAAGCAATCAACCCAGTCAAAAAATGGGCAGAAGACTTAAATAGGCATTTCTCCAAAGAAGACATGCAGATAGCCAACACATACATGAAAAGATGCTCAACGTCGCTAATTACCAGAGAAATGGAAATCAAAACTACAATGAGGTATCACCTCATATTGGTTAAAATGCCCATCATGAAATAAATGCTGGAGAGGGTGTGGATAAAAGGGAATCTTCATGCACTCTTGGTGGGAGTGTAAACTGATATAACCATTATGGAAAAAGAGTATGTAAGTTCCTTAAAAAACTAAAAATATTATTACCGTATGAACCAGTAATCCCATTCTGAGGCATATACTCAGGGAAAACTGTAACTAAAAAAGATACATGCACCCCCAATGTTCATGTTTAGAATATCCAGGACATGGAAGCAACCTAAATGTCCATCAGCAAAAGAACAGATAGAGAAGATATGGTACATATATACAATGGAATATTACTTAGCCATCAGTAGGAACGAAATTGAGTTATTTGTAGAGATGCGAATGGAGCTACAGAGTATCATACAGAGTGAGGTAAGTCACAAAGAGAAAAACAAATATCATATATTAATGCATATAAGAAAAATGGTAAAATTATCTTATTTGCAAAGCAGAAACAGAGGCAAAGAGGCAGACAAAAAATGTATGGATACCAAGGGGAAAGTGGGGATGGGATAAATTAGGAGACTTGCATCGACACGTATGCACTATTGATGCTACGTATAAGATGGAAAACTAAAGACAACATACTGTATAGCACGGGAACTCTACTTGACGCACTGAGGTGACCCGAATGGAAGGAAGTCCCAAAGGGAGGGAATGTGGGAATGTGTATATGTATGACTGATTCTTTTGCTGTGCAGTAGAAACTAATACAACATTGTAAGGCAACTACACTAATAAAAATTAACTTAAAAACCCGATAAGGACAATTATGAACATCCCCATCTAAAGAGTACATATTGTGTTATCAATAACTACCTTAAATGTAAACGGATTAAATGCCCCAACCAAACTGGCTGAATGGATACAGAAATAAGACTTGTGTATATGCTGCCTCCAAGAGACCCACTTCAGACCTAAGGACACATATAGACTGAAAGTCAGGGGACTGGAAAAGAGATGTTCCAAGCAAATGGGAATGAAAAGAAAGCAGGACAAGTAATATTCATTTCAAACAAAGTAGACTTTAAAAAAATTATAAGAGAAATCAAAGTGGTTTCTGTGGATTGATTTTGTATCCTGTGACTTTGCTAAATTCATTGATTAGCTTTAGTAATTTTCTAATAGTATCTCTAGGGTTTGCTATGTAGTATCATGTCATTGGCAAACAGTGAGAGTTTTACTTATTTTCTGATCTGGATTCCTTTTATTTCTTTTTCTTCTCTGATTGCTGTAGCTTGAACTTCCAAAACTATACTGAATGATAGTGGTGAGGTGGGCACACTTGTCTTGTTCTTGATCTTAAAGAGAATGCTTTCAGTTTTTCACAATTGAGAATAATGTTTGCTGTGGGTTTATGGCCTTTACTTTGTTGAGGTAGATTCCTTCTATGGCCATTTTTTGAAGCGTTTTTCTCATAAATGGGGCTGAATTTTGTCAAAGGCTTTTTCTGCATCTTTCAGGTTATCATTAGGTCTTTATTTTTCAATTTGATAATATGGTATATCACATTGATTTGCATATATTGAAGGATCATTGCATCCCTGGGATATACTAACAATGAAAAATCAGAAAGATAAATTAGGGAATCAATCCCATTCACCACTGCAACAAAAAGAATAAAATATCTATGAATAAATCTACTTAAGGAGACAAAAAACTTTATACAGCAAACTGTAAGACACTGATGAAAAATCAAAGATGAGATAAACAGATAAAGAGATATTTTATGTTCCTGGGTTGAAAGAATCAATATTGTGAAAATGACTATACTACCAAATCTACAGATTCAACATGATCCTTATCAAATTACCAATGACGTTTTTTCACAGAACTAGAACAAGAACTTTCACAGTTCATTTGGAAACATAAAAGGCCTCGAATAGCCAAAGCAATCTTGAGAAAGAAGAATGGAGCTGGTGGAATCACCCTTCCTGACTTCAGACTATACTGCAAAGCTACAGTCATCAAGACAGTATGGTACTGGCACAAAAAACAGAAATACAGACCAATGTAACAAAATAGAAAGCCCAGAGATTAAACCCATGTGTGGGGAACAAGGTATAAAGAAGGTTGAGAAGTGCTTGCAAACGAGACTCTCAACCAGGGCTGAACATTCTTGCAAATGAGATGTTCTGCCTAGTGTAGGGAACTAGGTATAAGGAAGGTTGAGAAGTGCTTGCAAACGAGACTCTCAACCAGAGCTGAACATTGTTGCAAAAGAGATGTTCAGCTAAGAATCCTGTTTGTTCCCGTGGGAAAAGAACATTTCTTACACACAAGGATGTTTCTCTGATTCCTCAAAAGGAACAGACCCAGGGACAAAACGGATTCTAAGTTGATAAGGAAGTTCCCCAAAACAAAGTCTTAGCTGCAGTAAATAAGTCAAGGTAAAGGTTATCTCGCCCTGTGCCTGCGTACTGTATAGTCTCTGAAATCATAGTGCTTGACAGCTTGCCCTGTAGGTTGTTGTGCAAGGGATATAAAATAAAGCAGCTGTAAGAAGCAAGTGTTAAAATATAAAGATTCAAACCACTCTTCAGTGTTGGTGTTTCATTCCGTTGCCAGCACCCATGCCCCTATGGATACCTTATTTTATACACAGGAAGCAAGAATAAACAATGGGGCAAAGATAGCCTCTTCAATAAGTCATGCTGGGAACTGGACAGCTACATATTAAATAATAAAATTAGAATACTTCCTAACACCATACACAAAGATAAATTCAAAATGGATTCAAGACCAAAAACTATAAAACTCTTAGAGGAAAACATAGGAAGAAGACTCTATGACATAAACCACAGCAAGATCCTCTATGACCCACCTCCTAGAGTAATGGAAATAAAACCAGAAATAAATAAGTGGGACCTAATTAAACTTACAGGCTTTGCACAGCAAAGGAAATTATATAAACAAGATGACAAGACAACCCTCAGAATGGGAGAAAATAATAGCAAATGAAACAACTGACAAAGGATTAATTTCAAAAATATATAAGAAGCTCATACAACTCAATACCAGAAAAACAACCCATCAAAAAGTGGGCAAAAGACTTAAACAGATATTTCTCCAAAGATGATATATAGATGGCTAACAAACACATGAAAAGATGCTCAATATCACTCATTACTAGAGAAATGCAGACCACAACTACAATGAGATATCACCTCATATTGGTCAGAATGGCCATCACTAAAAACCTACAAACAAATGCTGGAGAGGGTGTGGAGAAAAGAGAACCCTCTTGCACTGTTGGTGGGAACGTAAATTGTTACAGCCACTATGGAAGACAATATGGAGATTCCTTAAAATACTAGGAATGAAACTACATATGACCCTGCAATCGCACAATAGGCATATACTCTGAGGAAACCAAAACTGAAAAAGACGTGTGTACCCCAATGTTCAGTGCATCACTATTTACAAGAGCTAGAACATGGATGCAACCATCGACAGATGAATAGATAACGAAGCCATGGTACCTGTATACAATGGAATATTATTCAGTCATAAAAGGAATGCATCTGAGTCAGTCCTAATGAGGTGGATGAACTTAGAGCCTGTTATGCAGAGTGAAGTAAGTCAGAAAGAGAAAAACAAATATTGTATACTAACCCTAACCCATACTATGCGTTAGTATACTATTATATAGTATACTATACACTAGTATACTATACACTATACTAGTATACTATACTATAGTATACTATTGTATACTAACACATATAGAATCTAGAAAGATGGTACTGATGAAATTGTTTGCAGGGTAGCAGTGAAGACACAGACAGAGAGAACAGACTTATGGATGTGGCTGGGGTAGGGGAGGAAGGAGAGGGTGAGATGTATGGAGAGAGTAATATGGAAACATACATTACCATATGTAAAATAGATAGCCAAAGGGAAGTTGCTGAATGACTCAGGGAACTCAAACTGGGGCTTTGTAACAACCTGGTGGGGTGGGGTGGGGAGGGATGTGGGAAGAAGGCTCAAGAGGGAGGGAACATATGTATACCTATGACTGATTCATGTTAATGTTTGGCAGAAATGAACACAATTCTGAAAAGCAATTATCCTTCGATTAAAAAACAAATAAAGAATTTTTAAAAAAGGACCAAAAAAAATTTTAACAAAATAACAAACAAAGAGGTAAGGAAAGACACTACATACTGACCAAGGGATCAATCCAAGAAGACAATATAACAATTATAAGTATTTATGCATGCAACATAGGAGCAATATATAAGGCAAATGCTAACAGTCATAAAACAGGAAATAGTGACAATAATAGTAGGGGACTTTAAACCCCACTTATGCCAATAGACAGATGATATGGGCAGAAAATTAATACAGACATACACGCCTTAAATCGCACATTAGACCAGATGGCCATAATTGATATCGTCAGGACACTCCATCCTGAAAAAGCAGAATATACTTTTTTTTCAAGTTCACATGGAACATTCTCCAAGATAGATTACATCTTGGGTTACAAATCAAGCATTAGTCAATTTAAGAAAGTTGAAATCATATGAAGCATCTTTTCTGATCACAACACTATGAGACTAGATATCAATTACAGGGGGAAAGAACTGTAAAAAAAAAAAACAAATACATGGAGGCTAAACAACACAGTTCTGAATAACCAACAGTTCACTGAAGATATTAAAAGAGAAATAAAAAATACACAGAAACAAGTGACAATAAAAGCATGACAACCCAAAACCTAAGGGATACAGCAAAAGCAGTTCTAAAAGGGAAGTCCACAGTAATACAAGCCTAGCTCAAAAAATGAGGAAAATATCAAACTAACAACCTGACTTTGTAGCTAAACAAACGAGAAAAAAAAAACAGTTAGTAGAGGGAAGGAAACTATAAAAATCAGACTGGAATAAATGAAAAAGAAATGAAGGAAACAGTAGCAAAGATCAATAAAGCTAAAAAGCTGGTTCTTTGAGAAGATAAACAAAACTGACAAATCTTAGTCAGACTCATCCCCCAAAAAAGGGAGAGGACTCAAATCAATAAAATAAGAAATGAGAAAGGAGAAATTATAACAGACAATGCAGAGATACAAAGTATCATAAGAGACTACTAGGAGAAAGTATATTCCAAAATACAGACAACCTTGAACAAATGGACAAGTTGTTGGAAAAACGCAGCCTTCCAAACTGAACCAGGAAGAAAGAGAAATCATGAATGGACCAATCACAAGCACTGAAATTGAAACTATAATAAAAAATCTTCCAACAAACAAAAGACCAGGTCCAGATGGCTTCACAGGAGAATTCTAGCAAAAGTTTAGAGAAGAGCTAACACCTATCCTGCTCAAACTCTTCCAGAAAATTGTAGAGGAAGGAACACTCCCAAACTCATTCTATCAGGCCACCATAACCCTAATATAAAAACCAGACAAAGATACCACTAAAAAAGAAAATCATAGGCCAGTATCACTGATGAAAGTGAAAGTATTACTTGCTCAGTCATATCTGACTCTTTTGTGACCCAATGGACTGTAGCCTGCAAGGCTCCTCTATCCAGAGAATTCTCCAGGCAAGAATACTAGAGTGGGAAACCATTTCCGTCTCCAGAGGATCTTCCCTACTGAGGGGTTGAGCCCTTATTTCCTGCATTTCAGGCAGATTCTTTACTGGTGACTGCAGCCATGAAATTAAAAGACACTTGTTCCTTGGAAGAAAAGCAACAACAAACATAGACAATGTATTAAAAAGCAGAGCATCACTTTGCTGACAGAGGTCTAAATAATTATAGCTATAGTTTTTCCAATAGTCATGTACAGATGTTGGACCATAAAGAGTTGGACCATAAGGAAGGCTGAGCACTGAAGAATTCATGCCTTTGAACTGTGGTGCTAGAAAAGACTCTTGAGAGTCTCTTGGATAGCAAGGAGATCAAACCAGTCAATCCTAAAGGTAATCAACCCTGAATATTCATTGAAAGGACTAATGCTGAAGCTGAAGCTCCAATACTTTGGCCACCTGATACAAAGAGTCAACTCTTTGGAAAAGACTCTGATGCTTGGAAAGACTGAGGGCAGGAGGAGAATGGGGCAACAGAGGATGAGATGGTTGGGTGGCATCATTGACTCAATGGATATGAGTTTGAGCAAACTCCAAGAGACAGTGAAGGACAGGGAAGCCTGGCATGCTGCAATCTGTGTGGTCACAAAGAGTCAGACATGACCCTGCAACTGAAAAACAAATCAATGATGAACATAGATGCAAAACTTCTTAACAAAATTCTAGCAAACAAAATCAAACAACACATGAAAGTGATCATACACCATAGTGAAATGGACTTTATCCCAGAGATGCAAGGATTATTCAATATATGCAAATTAAAGTAATACACCATATCAATAAACTGAAAGGTAAAAACCATATGATCATCTCAATAGGTGCAGAGAAAGCTTTTGAAAAACCTCGACACTCATTTATGATAAAAACTCTCCAGAAAGGAACCTACCTCAACATAATAAAGGCATATATGACAAACCCACAGCAAACTTTATTCTCAGTGGTGAAAAACTGAAAGCATTTCTCTAAGATCAGGAATAAGACAAGAGTGCCCATTGTCACCATTATTGCTGTTGTTTAGTCGCTCAGTCCTATCTGACTCTTTGCGACCCCATGGACTGTAGCCCGCCAGGCTCCTGTCCATGGGATTCTCCAGGCAAGAATATTGGAGTGGGTTTCCATTTCCTTCTCCAGGGGATCTTCCCAATCCAGAGATTGAACCTGGGTCTCCTGCATTGGCAGGCACCAATATTATTCAATATAATTTTGGAAATCCTAACCATAACAATCAGAGAAGGAAAAAGTAATGATAAAAGAGGATGAGACGGCTGGATGACATCATCGACTCAATGCACATGACCATGAGCAAACTCCAGGAGACAGTGAAGGAGAAGAAAGCCTGGCTTGCTGCAATCCACGGGGTTGCAAAGAGTTGGGCACGACTGAACAACTGAACAACAACAAGCAGTGACAATCAGAGAAGAAACAGAAATAAGAGGAATCCAGATCAGAAAAAAAGTAAAGCTCTCACTGTTTGAAGATGGCATGATACTACACATAGAAAAACCTAAAATTCCACCAGAAAGTTACTAGAATTAGTCAATGGATTTAGTAAAGTCACAGAAATATAAAATTAATGCACAAAAACTTCCTGCACTCCTATACACTAACAATGAAAAATCAGAAAGAGAAGTTAAGGGAACAATCCCATTCACCATTGCAACAATAAAATACTTAGGAATAAACCTACCTAAATAGACAAAAGACATGTATGCAAATAACTGTAAAACACCAATGAAAGAAATCAAAGACCACATAAACAGATGGAGAAATATACCATGTTCTTGCATTGGAAGAATCAATATTGTGAAAATGACTATTCTACCCAAAGCAGTCTATAAATCCAAAGCAATCCCTATTGAACTACCAATGAATGGTATTTTTCACAGAATTCAGTTCTGTAAAGTTCAATTGCTCAGTTGTGTCCGACTCTTTGAGACCCATGGACTGCAGCACACCAGGCCTCCCTGTCCATCACCAACTCCTGGAGTTTACTCTAACTCATGCCCATTGAGTTGGTGATGCACTCCAACCATCTCATCCTCTGTCATCCCCTTCTCCTCCTGCCTTTAATCTTTTCCAGCATCAGGGTCTTTTCAAATGAGTCATTTCTTTGCATCCGGTGGCCAAAGTACTGGGGTTTCAGCTTTAGCATCAGTCCTTCCAGTGAATATTCAGGACCGATTTCCTTTAGTATTGACTGGTTTGATCTCCTTTCAGTCCAAGAGACTTTCAAGTCTTCAACACCACAGTTCAAAAGTATCAATTCTTCAGTGCTCACCTTTATTTATGGTCCAACTCTCACATCCATACATGATCACTGGAAGAAACATAGCTTCTATAGATGGACCTTTGTTGGCAAAGTAATATCTCTGCTTTTTAATAAGCTGTCTAGGTTGGTCATAGCTTTTGTTTCAAGGAGCAATTGTCTTTTAATTTCATGGCTGCAGTCACCATCTGCAGTGATTTTGGAGCCAAGAAAATAGTCTGTCACTGTTTCCATTGTTTTCCCATTTATTTGCCATGAGGTCATGGGACCAGATGATATGATCTTCATTTTTCGAATGTTGAGTTTTAAGTCAGCTTTTTCACAGTCCTCTTTCACTTTCATCAAGAGGTTCTTCAGTTCTTCTTCACTTTCTGCCATAAGTGTGGTGTCATCTGCATATCTGAGGTTGTTGGTATTTCTCCCAGCAATCTTGATTCCAGATTGCGCTTCATCCAGCCTGGCATTTCACATGATATCCTCTGCATATAAGTTAAATAAGCAGCAAGACAATATACAACCTTGACATACTTCTTTTCTAATGTGGCAAAGGAGTCCATTGTTCCATGTCCAGTTCTAAATTTTGCTTCTTGACCTGCATACAGCTTACTCAGGAGGCAGGACAGGTGGTCTGGTAGTCCCATCTCTTTAAAAATTTTCCACAGTTTGTTGTGATCCACACAGTCAAAGGCTTTGGTGTAGTCAATAAAGCAGAAGTAGATGTTTTCCTGGAACTCTCTTGCTTTTTCAATGATCCAATGGATGTTGGCAATTTTATCTCTGGTTCCTTTATATTTTCTAAATCCAGCTTGAACATCTGGAAGTTCATAGTTCACATACTGTTGTAACCTTACTTGGAAAATTTTGAGCATTACTTTGCTAGCATATGAGATGAGTGTGGTAGTTTGAACATTCTAGTCCTGTGGCCACTGCTGATTTTTCCAAGTTTGATAGAATATTGTTTGCAGCACTTTAACAACATCATCTTTTAGTATTTGAAATAGCTCAGCTGGAATCCCATCACCTCCACTAGCTTTGTTTGTAGTGATACTTCCTAAGGCCCCCCTGACTTTGGACTCCAGGATGTCTGGCTCTGGGTGAGTGATCACACCATCGTGGTTTTGTGGTTATCTGGGTCATTAATACTTTTTTTTGGTATAGTTCTTCTGTGTATTCTTGCCACCTCTTCTTAACATATTCTGCTTCTGTTAGGTCCATACTACCAATGGTATTTTTCAGAGAACTAGAACATATAATTTCATAATTTCTATGGAAACACAGATGACCCCAAATAGCCCAAGCAATTTTGAGAAAGAAGTATGGAGCTGAAGGAATCAACATTCCTGATGTCAGAATATACTACACAGCTATAGTCATCAAGACAGTGTAATCCTGGCACAAAAACTGAAATAGACACCAGTGAAAGAAGAGAGAAAGCTGGGAGTAACCCATGCACCTATGGTCTCCTAATCTATTGACATAGGTGGCAAGAATATACAATGAAGAAAAAAATGGTCTCTTCACTAACTGGTGTGGAAAAACTGGACAGTTACATGTAAAATAAGGAAATTAGAACACTCCCTAACACCACACACAAAAATGAACTCCAAATGGATTAAAGAGCTAAATACAAGACCAGAAGTTTTAAAACTGTTAGAGGAACAACATGAATAGGACACTCTTTGACATAAATCACAGCAAGATTCTCTGTAAGCCACCTCCTAGAATAACGGAAATAAAAACAAAAATACACAAATTAAACTTAATTAAACTTAAAAGCTTTTGCACAATGAAGGAAACTATAAATAAGGTAAAAACAACTCAGAATGGGAGACAATAATAGCAAATGAAACAAATGACAAAGGGTTAATCTCCAAAATAAACAAACAGCTCATGTAGCTCAATTCCAATAAAAAACAAAGAACGTAATCAAAAATTGGGCAAAAGACCTAAACAGACATTTCTCTAAAGAAAACATGTAGATTGCTAAAAACACTTGAAAAGATGCTTAACATGGCTATTATTCAGTTCAGTTCAGTCGCTTAGTCGTGTCCCAATCTTTGCAACCCCATGAATCGCAGCAGGCCAGGCCTCCCTGTCCATCACCAACTCCTGGAGTTCACTCAGACTCGTGTTCATTGAGTCAGTGATGCCATCCAGCCATCTCATCCTCTGTCATTCCCTTCTCCTCCTGCCCCCAATCCCTCCCAGCATCAGAGTATCTTCCAATGAGTCAACTCTTTGCATGTGTGGCTATTATTAGAGAAATACAAATCAAAACTATAATCAGATATCACCTCACAACAGTCAGAAGGGCCATCATCAAAACATCTACAAGCAATACATGCTGGATATGGTGTGGAGAAAAGGGAATACTCTTACACTATTGGTGGGAATGTAAATTGATTTACCTACTCTAGAGAACAGTATGGAGATTCCTTAAAAAAACTGGGAATAAAACTACCATATGACCCAACAATCCCACTCCTAGGCATATACCCTGAGGAAATGATAATTGAAAAAGACACATGTACTCTAATGTTCATTGTAGCACTATTTACAATAGCCAGGACTATTGTAAATATCCCACTAGATATCCATCCACAGATGAATGGATAAAGAAGCTATGGAACAAATATGCAATTGAATATTACTCAGCTATAAAAGCAACACATGTGAGTCTCTTCTAATGAGATGGATAGACCTAAAGCCTATTATACAGAGTGAAGTAAATCAGAAAGAGAAAAGCAAGTATTATATATTAACACATTTATGGAATCTCCTTGGAACAAAAGCTATGACAAACCTAGACAGCATATTAGAAAGTAGAGACATTACTTTGCCAACAAAGGTCCATCTATCAAAACTATCATTTTTCTAGTAGTCATGTATGTATGTATGTGAGAGTTGGACCATAAAGAAAGCTGAGCACTGAAGAATTGATGCTTTTGAACTGTGGTGTTGGAGAAGACTCTTGAGAGTCCCGTGGATTACAAGGAGATCCAACGAGTCAATACTAAAGGAAATCAGTCCTGAATATTCATTGGAAGGATTGTTGCTAAATCAGAAACTCCAACATTTTGGCCACCTGATATGCAGACCAGACTCATTGGAAAGAACCCTGATGTTGGGAGGGATTGAGGACAGTAGGAGAAGGGGACAACCGAGGATGAGATGATTGGATGGCATCACTGACTCAATGGACACAAGTTTGAGCAAGCTCAGGGAGTTGGTGTTGGACAGGGAAGCCTGGCATGCTGTCATGGTGTTGCAGAGTTGGACATGACTGAGAGACTGAACTGAACTGATGGACTCAAGGTGGCGCTAGTGGTAAAGATCCTGCCTGCCAATGCAGGAGTTGTAGGAGACGTAGGTTCAATCCCCAAGTTGGAAGATTCCCTGGAGGAGGGCATGACAACCCACTACAGTATTCTTGCCTTTAGAATCACATGGACAGAGGAGCCAGACAGGCTATAGTCAATAGGATCCCACAGAGTTGGACTCAACTGAAGCGACTTAGCATGCGCACAAGCACATGGAATCTAGAAAATGGTACTGATGAACCTCTCTGCAGGGCAGCAAAGGAGACGCAGACATAAAGCACAGACTTGTGGCCGTGGGGGCAGGGGAAGGAGAGGGTGGGATGATGAATGGAGAAAGTAGCATGGAAACATACACACTGCCATATGTAAAACAGGTCGCCAGTGGGGATTTGCCATATGGGAGCTAAAATTGGGGCTCTGTGACAACGTAAGAGGAGGAGGATGGGGTGGGAGGTGGGAGAAAGGTTCAGGAGGCAGGATACATATGTATACCTATGGCTGATTCACACTGATGTATGTCAGAAACCAACACAATATTGTAAAGTCATCATCATCCAATTAAACATAAATAAATTTTTTAAAATATGTATATGTATGTGTAGTGAAAGAGGAGAGTGAAAAAGTTGGCTTAAAGCTCAACATCCAGAAAATGAAGATCATGGCATCCGGTCCTATCACTTCATGGGAAATAGATGGGGAAACAGTGGAAACAGTGTCAGACTTTGTTTTCTGGGGCTCCAAAATCACTGCAGATGTTGATTGCAGCCATGAAATTAAAAGATGCTTACTCCTTGGAAGAAAAGTTATGACCAACCTAGGTAGCATATTCAAAAGCAGAGACATTACTTTGCCAACAAAGGTCCGTCTAGTCAAGGCTATGGTTTTTCCAGTAGTCATGTATGGATGTGAGAGTTGGACTGTGAAGAAAGCTGAGCGCTGAAGAATTGAAGCTTTTGAACTGTGGTGTTGGAGAAGACTGTTGAGAGTTCCTTGGACTGCAAGGAGATCCAACCAGTCCATTCTGAAGGAGATCAGCCCTGGGATTTCTTTGGAAGGAATGATGCTAAAGCTGAAACTCCAGTACTTTGGTCACCTCATGTGAAGAATTGACTCATTGGAAAAGACTCTGATGCTGGGAGGGATTGGGGGCAGGAGGAGAAGGGGATGACAGAGGATGAGATGGCTGGATGGCATCACTGACTCAATGGACGTGAATCTGAGTGAACTCCGGGAGTTGGTGATGGACAGGGAGGCCTGGGGTGCTGCGATCCATGGGGTCGCAAAGAGTTGGACACAGCTGAGCGACTTAACTGAACTGAACTGAATATGTATGTTTGTATGTGTCTATGTATAGATACATATTATTAATTGCTTTCTCTATGTATGCTAGCCCCCAAAGCAAGAAGTGTTATAAATATTATACAAAGAAACTAAAGGTGCACTTCTTTTATCCAACTTTTCCTCAAGAAAACTTTTTTTAATTACTGTAGCTGTTACTCCTGTGTAGTCCCTAATTTCATTTTTAAGCCAACAGGAAATATATTTCTTACTGTTGTTATGAAACCTCCAAAGGTAATTACTGAAGATAGTTGGATTATTTTTTGCTTATCTTTATTCTATTGGGACTATATACCATTTGCATGTAGCAATGTAGGGTGAATTCACTTCTGACACAGTCAATTATATAAGTCTATCAACAGCTATTTTATCATGGGAACAATAGAGACAGACGGCTTAGACTTGTGATGAATGTAGATTAGAGAGAGGTCACCCTGACATACATAATTAGTTTTGGAATGTTAAATTAATAGGTAGAATGCCCCTAAGGCAACCATACATTAAGGCTGAAGCTGCAGGATTTGGAGTCCGGCTCCTGTCTGCTGTTGTCAGCATGGACATGGCTCAGTGCACTGCTTGTGAAATGGCATAAGGTATTATGGCATAACTAAATGGCTGTAAAAACAAAATTTGCATAATACTGTGGTCATACTACATCTATTTCCCTTCAGAAACATTCGTGCAGCTAAATTATTATGTAAATTCCTAATTGCGGTTGGTTCAGATAGATAAATCTTTGGGTGCCTTATGAGAAGTAAGTAGATGTTTAAGCAAGGTTCAATAAGCAATCAATGATAATATTCAGAGAAATATTAAATTCCTAGTCTGTACTTGCTGTTGATATTAGCTTAAAATGTTAAGGTGAAATAAAAGACATTTTTCCAGTTATAAAGTATTCGCTTTTCCATCCATGTGTAGGTCAAAAATAGTACCTACAGAAAAGGGATGAAAGATGATGTCCAAACTTCACTTTAATTTTAATCAATGGCTGGTAATAGTTTGCATTATTATTACTGTTATTAACCTGTCTGAATGAAGAGAAGGATGAGTTCTATAGAGAACAAATAACATTTTCTAGACACTTCTAGGACACAGTTACCTAGTAAGCAATCTAGAGGCATATCTACAGTATAATTTGTGACATACATTACACTGTTATATGTCAATAGTACAATTATTTGTTCACACTTAGTGTTTACTTTGTGGTAGACACTAAAGTAGATCATCTATTATGCTATCTACTTTAATATGCAGAACATACATAGAAGGTAGATATTATTATCCACATTTTACTGATGAGGGTAAATTAAACACAAATTGGTTGAGACTCTGATCATATAACCAAAATGTAAGAAGCTGAGAAATCTGAATGCGAAGCTCATATTCTAATGTGTTTATATGTTTTTAAAAAAATATCATTCAGATCTCAAATGTGATTGAACTAGGCCATACACATTTAGGTTTAGATTAAACAACTAGTATTAATACATTATTTATCTCCAGCACCAAGATAGATATTTTCTCAGTATAATCTATGGGACACTTTCTCAATCTATAGCTTAGAGAAGTTAAGCAACTTCTTCAAGGTCATATGCTTAGAGTGCAAAGATCATAATTTTTAAATGTTCATTTCCACTTTATCACAGCCTCTGAGAATTCAGTGGAATCTCACCCACTGAAAACTTTCGTGTTTTTAAGGCTGTTATAAAAATACTAGGC
This sequence comes from Ovis canadensis, assembly GCF_042477335.2. Classification (NCBI taxonomy): domain Eukaryota; kingdom Metazoa; phylum Chordata; class Mammalia; order Artiodactyla; family Bovidae; genus Ovis; species Ovis canadensis. The sequence goes on from NC_091249.1 coordinate 88,541,356, forward strand.
TTTTATTTGTCTATAATTCAGTTTGCACTGGGGTACAAGTAACAGTACCCAGTAGAATGTGTAGGATGAACAATGAGAGCATGTATCCTGCGCTTGTCAAGAAGGCCAGACACAGAATTTCCAAGCTGCTTCAGCAGCTCAGGAAGGCAGATAAGAGCTCTAATATTCTCATCTGTCTACTCTACCCCTACAGGATGTTGAGCGTGTCCTACTTACGGTCACAAGATGATAACTGCACTTCTGGATGTCATAGGCTGACACCACCCAATCCAGTGGGTGTTCCATTCCTTGGTAAGATAATACAATGTAAAACACTAGGAGAATAAAAGTGCCTCAGCAGGCTCCCTTCAGATGTTCTCAGCTATGACTGGGTTGCTTGATTAAGCAGGTCTTATTTTCTGGGAAAACTGGGAAGGTGAGTAATGTATTTTCAACACCTTAGGGCAACCCACTCCAGTACTCTTGCCTGGAAAACCCCATGGATGGAGGAGCCTGGTGGGCTGCAGTCCATGGGGTCAGAAAGAGTCAGATATGACTGAGCGACTTCACTTTCACTTTTTACCTTCCTGCATTGGAGAAGGAAATGGCAACCCACTCCAGTGTTCTTGCCTGGAGAACGCCAGGGATGGCGGAGCCTGGTGGGCTGCCATCTGTGGGGTCGCACAGAGTCGGCCACAACTGAAGCAACTTAGCAGCAGCAGCAGGGTGAAAGAGGCTGTATGAACAAAAAGAGAAGGTGGACATGGCAGATAATGAAGAGCAGTGACCATTTGGTATACAACCGTTAATGTCTGTTCCACCATCATGTCTTGATGTTTAATTCTATAGATGTAAGATATGCTGAGCTTTAAACAACATAGACCCACACCTAGTAAGACATGGAAGGAAAAGCTATGAAATCTCAGCCACACAGATAATGTCATTTTTAATTGTTCATTTCAAATTTATCACAGTCTCTGAGAATTCACGGGATACTCAATAAAAGCATCAGCATTTCTAAGGCTTCCATAAAAATATCAGGTTTATGTTTATATAATTTAGTTTTCTTTGGAGTACAAATTTCAGATAACCTAATATAGTTAGTGACTTAAATAGACTAATAGACTGTGTCCCAAGCAATTATGAAAAATTTTTAAAAGGTGGTCAATACTTTTTCAGAGATGATGAACAGTAAAATAAAATGGTACAGAATAACTTATTTCCTGCTGTTAGATAAATGCCAAGGTAAAACCAATTATTTTATAATTATTATGTTATGGAAAATAAATACTGTAAAAATATATTTTCAAATGCTGAAGATTGATTCTATATAATTGAATATCATAATGTCATATTTTATCTTGTACCAAATGAATGATCAACTATAAATTTAATTCTATTTGTTGTTGTTGTTTAGTCACTGAGTCGTGTCTGACTTATTGTGACCTGATGAACTGTAGCTGCCAGACTCCTCTTTCCATGGGATTTCCCAGACAAAAATACTGCAGTGGGTTGCCATTTCCTCCTTTAGGGGATTTTTTTCCACCCAGGAATCAAACTGATATCTCCTGCATTGCTAGGTGGATTTTTTAACACTGAGCCACCAGGGAAGCCCTAATTTTTCTATAGTATATATGTATCTCAACCATATCACTATTCTAGTGTTTATTTCAATTATTTCCCCACTTGAAAAGGTTTTAGGCTAACTTCTAATTTGCCAAAGTCTTGCAGACATTCACAACACCTAAGTGGTCCTTAAGGCAATCATATTTTTCTTAGCATAGACCTTTATACAGAAACAATATGCAAGAGAATTTATGCCTATATTCAGTAAACAGGAAATTAAACCGCATTTTTGATACCACAAGTTTTGTATCTAACCCATTGGGTAACATTCCACCCAGAGCTACCAACCACCACAAAAACATCAATAAAAAAAAGTCTGTTGTTTCCATGTACAGTTGTGATAAATAAAGCACCTGAAATGTTATCATGCAGGAAATGAACTATTTCCTAATTTTCAGGTTTACATATGCAAATATATGATTTTTTAAGTGGAAAAGGCACAATTATTCCTGATTTGCTCCTAGGCAAATTTCTGGACTCCCTGTTTGACAGTACTGAAATGCTAGATTCACATTAGATATCTAGAGTTTAACATAAGGACAAAATAGTACTGATCTATAAGTTGTAGAGCATCAAGTAATATTTTAGCAATAGTTCCAAAGATGAGATTGAGTACTGAAGCTAGAGACTTAGGATACAGAATAAAGTTCAAGGGAGAGAACAGGTGTATGTGCACGCACACATATTTTGTATGTGCATACCTGTATGCACAAACAAAGGTTGAGAGATAAGAGTCATATGTTTCTCATGTGCAATCAAAAATAGTGCCCAGAGAGGGCAGTCCTAAGACGACAGAGGAATAGGATGGGAAGACCACTTTCCCCCTCACAAATTCATCAAAAGAACATTGCAACGCTGAGTAAACTTAACAAAACTTCTGAATGCTGGCAGAGGACATCAGGCACCCAGAAAAGCAGATCATTGTCTTCCAAAACAGGTAGGAAAAAATGTAAAAGACGGAAAAAAGAGACAAAAGAGATAGAGAGGGAGCTCCATCCTGGGAAGGGAGTCTTAAAAAGAGAGAAGTTTCCAAACACCAGGAAACACTCTCGCTGCCGAGTCTGTGGCGAGCCTTGGAAGCACAGAGGGCAACATAACAGGGAGGAAAAATAAATAATTAATTAAAGCAACAGATTATGAGCCCAACAGTAACTCCCCCAGTGGAGAAGCAGTGCAGACGCCTGCATCCTCCACTAGCAAGCGGGGGCTGGGCAGGGAGGCACGGGCTGCAGTGCTTTATAAGAATCGGGCAGAATGCCGTGAGCATAACCAGAGCGAACTAACTTGGGCTAGCAAACCAGACTGTGAGATAGCTACTACGCGAAAAGCTCTAACATAAGACACCGCCAGGACTGCACACAGAACAAAGGATGGAACAGAATTAGCTGGCTGCAGACCATCCCCCTCTGGTGACAGGCAGCCAGAGCCGGAAAGGGGCAATCACAGCCCCAAAGAAACATTAACTTCCAAACTGCAAACAAGCTTCTTTGCTAACTAAGACTTCCTGGGGTTCCAGACAGTCACCATCTGCCTAAGAAGGGGCGCCAGTGGTACACCCGGAAAACTGAGAAGCAGGGACAGGAAAGGTGATAAGTCACAGCAACCACGCTCACCAAACACCTGAGCTGCTCGGACTTGGGAAGGGCACAAAACGCAGGCCCAACCGAGTCTGCACCTCTGAGGACTACCTGAGTGCCTGAGCCTGAGCGGCTTAGACTGGGGAGATGCATGTAGCCCAGGGCCAGCCTCAGACGGTTCCCGGAGGAGCAACCTAGAGCCTGAGCAGTGTGTGCCGTGAGCGGGGGCAGGCCCAGTGTGGCTGAGACACTGCAAGCACATGCCAGTGTTATTTGTTTGCAGCATCCCTCCCTCCCCACAGTGCGACTGAACAAGCGAGCCTAAAAAAAAAAAAATGTCCACCACTGTCCCCCTTGTGTCAGGGCAGAAAACAGACACTGAAGAGACCAGCAAACAGAAGCTAAAACAGAGGGAACCACCTTGAAGTATAGATCTTAAGATATATAAGCCAGACCAAGGAACTATCCGAAAATGAACTGACCCCACACTGCCCACAACACCACCAGAGAAAGTCCCAGATATACCTTTACAATTTTTATGATCATTCTTTTGTTTCAGTTTTTTCTTTTCTTTTCTTTTTTATTTTAACATTTTTTAATTTTTAAGTTCTTAAAGCAAATGCCATATATATATATATATATATATATATATATATATATATTGTGTGTGTGGTGTTTTTTTTTTAAATAATTCTTGTGACTTTTTTTCTTTCTTCTTCTTTTCTTTAATATTGTATTTTTGAAAATCCAACCTCTACTCTAGATTTTTAATCTTTGCTTTTTGGTATTTGTTATCATTTTGTACCTTTAAAAACCCAAACTTCACTACCCAAGTTTACCTGAGAGCGAGATTACTGGCTTGACCACTCTCTCCTCCTTTGGACTCTCCTTTTTCTCCACCTGGTTGCCTCTGTCTCCTCCCTCCCCCTTCTCTTCTCTACCCAGCTCTGTGAATCTCTGTGTATTCCAGATGGTGGAGAACACTTAGGAAACTGGTTACTGGCTGGATCTGTCTCTCTCCTTTTCATTTCCCTCTTTTACCCTCCTGGCCACCTGTCTTCTTCCTCCCTCTCCTCTTCTCTGTATAACTCCGTGAACGTCTCTGAGCAGTCCAGACAGTGGAGTGCATATAAGGAAGTGATTACTGGCTAGCTTGTTCTCTCCTCTTCTGATCCCACCTCATCTCATTCCAGTCACCTCCAACTCCCCCCTCCCTCTTCCCTTCTCCATGTAACTCAGTGAACCTCTCTGGGTATCCCTCAATGTGAAGAGACTTTTCATCTCTAACCTAGATGTTTTATCATTGGTGCTATATAGATGGAGAAGTCTTGAGGCTACTGTAAAAATAAAACTGAAAACCAGAAGCAGGAGGCTTAAGTCCAAATCCTGAAAACATCAGAGAACTCCTGACTCCAGGGAACATTAATCAATAGGAGCTCATCAAACGCCTCCATACCTACACTGAAACCAAGCACCACCCAAGGGCCAACAAGTTCCAGAGCAAGACATACCACGCAAATTCCCCAGCAACACAGGAACACAGCCCTGAGCTTCAATATACAGGCAGCTCAAGTTAGTCCAAAACCACTGACATCTCATAACTCATTACTGGACACTTCATTGCACTCCAGAGAGAAGAAATCCAGCTCCACCCACCAGAACTCCGACACAAGCTTCCCTAACCAAGAAACCTTGACAAGTCACTGATACAACCCCATCCACAGTGAGGAAACTCCATAATAAAGAGAACTCCATAAACTGCCAGAATCCAGAAAGACCACCCCAAACGCAGCAATATAACCAAGACGAAGAGACAGAGGAATACCCAGCAGGTAAAGGAACAGGAGAAATGCCCACCAAACAGAACAAAAGAGGAAGAGATAGGGAATCTACCTGAGAAAGAATTCCGAATAATGATAGTGAAAATGATCCAATCTTGAAATCAAAATGGAATCACAGATAAATAGCCTGGAGACAGGATTGAGAAGATGCAAGAAAGGTTTAACAAGGACCTAGAAGAAATAAAAAAGAGTCAATATACAATGAATGATTCAATAAATGAGGTCAGAAACACTCTGGAGGCAACAAATAGTAGAATATCAGAGGCAGAAGAGAGGATTAGTGAAATAGAAGATAGAATGGTAGAAATAAATGAATCAGAGAGGAAAAAAGAAATGAGGACAATCTCAGAGACCTCCAGGACAATATGAAATGCTCCACATTTGAATTATAGGAATCCCAGAAGAAGAAGACAAAAAGAAAGACCATGAGAAAATACTTGAGGAGATAATAGTTGAAAACTTCCCTAAAATGGGGAAGGAAATAATCACCCAAGTCCAAGAAACACAGAGAGTCCCAAACAGGATAAACCCAAGGCGAAACACCCCAAGACATATATTAATCAAGTTAACAAGAGGTTAAAGCATCTGCCTCTAATGCGGGAGACCTGGGTTCGATCCCTGGGTCGGGAAGATCTCCTGGAGGAGGAAATGGCAACCCACTCCAGTATTCTTGCCTGGAGAATCCCATGGACAGAGGATCCTGGTGGGCTACAGACTATGGGGTTGCAAAGAGTCGGACATGACTGAGTGACTTAACTTTCACTTTGGCTTCCCTGGTGGCTCAGAGGTTAAAGTGTCTGCCTCCAATACGGGAGACCTGGGTTCGATCCCTGGGTCGGGAAGATCCCCTGGAGAAGGAAATGGTAACCCACTCCAGTATTCTTGCCTGGAGAATCCCATGGACGGAGAAGGCTAGTAGGCTACAGTCCATGGGGTCACAAAGAGTTGGACATGACTGAGTGACTTCACCTCACCTCACCTCAAACACAAAGAACAAATCTTAAAAGCAGCAAGAGAAAAACAACAAATAACACACAAGGGGATTCCCATAAGGATAATAGCTGATCTTTCAATAGAAACTCTTCAGGCCAGGAGGGAATGGCAAGACATACTTAAAGCGATGAAAGACAATAACCTACAGCCCAGATTACTGTACTCAGCAAGGATCTCATTCAAATATGAAGGAGAAATCAAAGGCTTTCCAGACAAGCAAAACCTGAGAGAATTCAGCACCACCAAACCAGCTCTCCAACAATTGCTAAAGGATATTCTCTAGACAGGAAACACAAAAAGGGTGTATAAACCCAAACCCCAAACAATAAAGTAAATGGCAACAGGATCATACTTATCAATAATTACCTTAAACGTAAATGGGTTGAATGCCCCAACCAAAAGGCAAAGACTGGCTGAATGTATACAAAAACAAGACCCCTATATATGGTGTCTACAAGAGACTCACCTCAAAACAAGGGACACATACAGACTGAAAGTGAAGGGCTGGAAAAAGATATTCCATGCAAATAGAGACCAAAAGAAAGCAGGAGTAGCTATACTCATATCCGATAACATAGACTTTAAAACAAGGGCTGTGAAAAGAGACAAAGAAGGCCACTACATAATGATCAAAGGATCAATCCAAGAAGAAGATATAACAATTATAAATATACATGCACCCAACATAGGAGCACCACAATATGTAAGACAAATGCTAACAAGTATGAAAGGGAAAATCAACAATAACACAATAATAGTGGGAGACTTTAATACCCCACTCACACCTATGGACAGATCAACTAAATAGAAAATTAACAATGAAACACAAACTTTAAATGATACAATAGACCAGTTAGACCTAATTGATATCTATAGGACATTTCACCCCAAAACAATGAATTTCACCTTTTTCTCAAGTGCTCACAGAAGCTTCTCCAGGATAGATCACATCCTGGGCCATAAATCTAGCCTTGATAAATTCAAAAAAATTGAAATCATTCCAAGCATCTTTTCTGACCATAATGCATTAAGATTAGATCTATATTACAGAAGAAAAACTATTAAAAATTCCAACATATGGAGGCTGAATAACACGCTTCTGCATAACCAACAAATCACAGAAGAAATCAAAATATGCATAGAAACTAATGAAAATGAAAACACAACAACTCAAAACCTGTGGGACACTATAAAAGCAGTGCTAAGAGGAAAGTTCATAGTAATACAGACATACCTCAAGAAACAAGAAAAAAAGTCAAATAAATAACCTAACTCTACAACTAAAGCAACTAGAAAAGGAAGAATTGGAGAACCCCAGAGTTAGTAGAAGGAAAGAAATCTTAAAAATTAGGGCAGAAATAAATGCAAAAGAAACAGAAGAGACCATAGCAAAAATCAACAAAGCCAAAAGCTGGTTCTTTGAAAGGATAAATAAAATTAACAAACCATTAGCCAGACTCATCAAGAAACAAAGGGAAAAAAATCAAATCAATAAAATTAGAAATGAAAATGGAGCGATCACAACAGACAACACAGAAATACAAAGGATCATAAGAAACTACTATCAGCAGTTGTATGCCAATAAAAGGGACAACGTGGAAGAAATGGACAAATTCTTATAAAAGTACAACTTTCCAAAACTGAACCAGGAAGAAATAGAAAATCTTAACAGACCCATGACAAGCACGGAAATTGAAACTATAATCAGAAATCTTCCAGCAAACAAAAGCCCAGGTCCAGACGGCTTCACAGCTGAATTCTACCAAAAATTTCGAGAAGAGCTAACACCTATCCTCCTCAAACTCTTCCAGAGAATTGCAGAGGAAGGTAAACTTCCAAACTCATTCTATGAGGCCACCATCACCCTAATACCAAAACGTGACAAAGATGCCACAAGAAAAGAAAACTACAGGCCGATATCACTGATGAACATAGATGCAAAAATCCTTAACAAAATTCTAGCAATCAGAACCCAGCAACACATTAAAAAGATCATACACCATAACCAAGTGGGCTTTATCCCAGGGATGCAAGGATTCTTCAATATCCGCAAATCAATCAATGTAATTCACCACATTAACAAATTGAAAAATAAAGCCATATGATTATCTCAATAGATGCAAATAAAGCCTTTGACAAAATTCAACATCCATTTATGATAAAAAACTCTCCAGAAAGCAGGAATAGAAGGAACACACCTCAACATAATAAAAGCTATCTATGACAAACCCACAGCAAACATTATCCTCAATGGTGAAAAATTGAAAGCATTTCCCCTAAAGCCAGGAACAAGACAAGGGTGTCCACTTTCATTGCTACTATTCAGCACAGTTCTAGAAAATTTGGCCACAGCAATCAGAGCAGAAATAGAAATAAAAGGAATCAAAATTGGAAAAGAAGAAGTCAAACTTTCACTGTTTGCAGATGACATGATCCTCTACATAGAAAACCCTAAAGACTCCACCAGAAAATTACTAGAGCTAATAAATGTATATAGTAAAGTTGCAGGATATAAAATCAACACACAGAAATCCATTGCATTCCTATACACTAATAATGAGAAAGTAGAAAGAGAAATTAAGGAAATAATTCCATTCACCATTGCAACAAAAGGAATAAAATACTTGGGAATATATCTACCTATATCACAATGGTATGATCACTCATGTAGAGCCAGACATCCTGGAATGTGAAGTCAAGTGGGCCTTAGAAAGCATCACTACGAACAAAGCTAGTGGAGGTGATAGAATTCCAGTGGAACTATTTCAAATCCTGAAAGATGATGCTGTGAAAGTGCTGCACTCAATATGCCAGCAAGTTTGGAAAACTCAGCAGTGGCCACAGGTCTGGAAAAGGTCAGTTTTCATTCCAATCCCAAAGAAAGGCAATGCCAAAGAATGCTCAAACTACCACACAATTGCACTCATCTCACACACTAGTAAAGTAATGCTCAAAATTCTCCAAGCCAGGCTTCAGCAATATGTGAACCGTGAACTTCCAGATGTTCAAGCTGGTTTTAGAAAAGGCAGAGGAACCAGAGATCAAATTGCCAACATCTGCTGGATCACAGAAAAAGCAAGAGAGTTCCACAAAAACATCTATTTCTGCTTTATTGACTATGCCAAAGTCTTTGACTGTGTGGATCACAATAAACTGTGGAAAATTCTGAGAGAGATGGGAATACCAGACCACCTGACCTGCCTCTTGAGAAATCTGTATGCAGGTCAGGAAGCAACAGTTAGAACTGGACATTGAACAACAGACTGTTTCCAAATAGGAAAAGGAGCATGTCAAGGCTGTATATTGTCACCCTGCTTATTTAACTTCTATGCAGAGTACATCATGAGAAATGCTGGACTGGAAGAAGCACAAGCTGGAATCAAGATTGCCGGGAGAAATATCAATAACCTCAGATATGCAGATGACATCACCCTTATGGCAGAAAGTGAAGAGGAACTAAAAACCCTCTTGGTGAAAGTGAAAGAGGAGAGCGAAAAAGTTGGCTTAAAGCTCAACATTCAGAAAATGAAGATCATGGCATCTGGTCCCATCACTTCATGGGAAATAGATAGGGAAACAGTGGAAACAGTGTCAGACTTGATTTTTGGGGGCTCCAAAATCACTGGAGATTGTGACTGCAGCCATGAAATTAAAAGACGCTTACTCCTTGGAAGGAAAGCTATGATCAACCTAGATAGCATATTCAAAAGCAGAGACATTACTTTGCCAACTAAGGTCTGTCTAGTCAAGGCTTTGATTTTTCCTGTGGTCATGTATGGATGTGAGAGTTGGACTGTGAAGAAGGCTGAGCGCCGAAGAATTGATGCTTTTGAACTGTGGTGTTGGAGAAGACTCTTGAGAGTCTCTTGGACTGCAAGGAGATCCAACCAGTCTATTCTAAAGGAGATCAGCCCTGGGATTTCTTTGGAAGGAATGATGCTAAAGCTGAAACTCCAGACTTTGGCCACCTTATGCGAAGAGTTGACTCATTGGAAAAGACTTTGATGCTGGGAGGGATTGGGGGCAGGAGAAGAAGGGGATGACAGAGGATGAGATGGCTGGATGGCATCACTGACTCGATGGACAAGAGTCTGAGTGTACTCTGGGAGTTGGTGATGGACAGGGAGTCCTGGCATGCTGCGATTCATGGGTCGCAAAGAGTCGGACATGACTGAGCAACTGAACTGAACTGAAAGAAACTAAAGACCTATATATAGAAAACTATAAAACAGTGATGAAAGAAATCAAAGAGGGCAGTAATAGATGGAGAAATATACCATGTTCATGGATCAGAAGAATCAATATAATGAAAATGAGGCAAGACAAAGGAGGCAAGAATATACAATGGATTAAAGACAATCTCTTTAACAAGTGGTGCTGGGAAAACTGGTCAACCACATGTAAAATAATGAAACTAGAACACTTTGTAACACCATTCACAAAAATAAACTCAAAATGGATTAAAGATATAAATGTAAGACCAGAAACTCTAAAACTCCTAGAGGAGAACATAGACAAAACACTCTCCAACATAAATCACAGCAGGATCCTCTATGATCCACCTCCCAGAAACCTGGAAATAAAAGCAAAAATAATCAAATGTGATGCTCAACGTCACTCATTATCAGAGAAACACAAATCAAGACCACAATGAGGTACCATTTCACACTAGTCAGAATGGCTGTGATCCAAAAGTCTACAAGCAAGAAATACTGGAGAGGGTGTGGAGAAAAGGGAACCCTCTTACACTGTTGGTGGGAATGCAAACTAGTACAGCCACTGTGGAGAACAGTGTGGAGATTCCTTAAAAAATTGCAAATAGAACTGCCTTATGACCCAGCAATCCCACTATTGGGCATACACACTGAGGAAACCAGAATTGAAAGAGCCACTTGTACCCCAGTGTTCATCACAGCACTGTTTATAATAGCTAGGACATGGAAGCAACCTACATATCCATCAGCAGATGAATGAATAAGAAAGCTGTGGTACATATACACAATGGAGTATTACTCAGCCATTAAAAATAATAAATTTGAATCAGTTCTAATGAGATGGATGAAACTGGAGCCGATTATACAGAGTGAAGTAAGCCAGAAAGCAAAACACCAATACAGTATACTAACGCATATATATGGAATTTTGAAAGATGGTAATGATAACCCTGTATGTGAGACAGCAAAAGAGACACAGATATAAAGAATAGACTTTTGGGCTCTGTGGGAGAGCGAGAGGGTGGGATGATTTGGGAGAATGGCATTGAAACATGTATACTATCATGTAAGAAACGAATTGCCAGTCTAGGTTCGATGCAGGATGCTTGGGGCTGGTGCACTGGGATGACCTAGAGAGATGATATGTGGAGGGTGGTGGGAGGGGGGTTCAGGGTTGGGAACTCACGTATACCTGTGGTGGATTCATGTCAATGTATGGCAAATCCAATACAGTATTGTAAAGTGAAAAAATAAAAAATAAATAAACAAATTAAAAAAAAATGTGCCTAGAGACAAAGCTTATGGCACAGCCTACAGCCCCTTTTACGGGGTTACCACTGCCATATGTTTTAAGTGGAACAGATAGCAGTGATGATTCAGATGTCACTAAAGAAAATACATTTGCCATAATCTCATAGAAAATGTCTTCTTTTCTAGTAATCAGTAAAGAGTGCCTACTTCTAATTTGCTTTTTTGATTTTCTCACTCACTGCAGGAATGGATTGGGAATTAAGTGAGAAATCTAATGATGGAGAATAGAGTTGAGGAATAAAGTCCTGTGGTAATTCAGATTGAAAGATGTCAATATTATGTCCTTCCTTTTAGCATATTTTTTGGGGCACGGACTTTAGGATCAATGCCCTGACACACAAGGGGTTTTCCAAGAGGAAATGGAGTGTATGCCTAGAACTACAAGAAGACCATTGCATGGGTAGAGAGGACCCCTTGCTACTGGAGACCTATGGCAATGCCTTAATTCAGTATGGTATATTTTATAAGAAAATCCTTTTCAGATTAGAATTTATAAAAGTAGACCCAATCTGGTGGCTACTGGGTTAAATATGATCTGCAGATACCATATGTTAATACAGTGTCATGTGTAATCAAGCTTGAATTTGGGTGCCTCTGGTCCTGGAGTCGGGTCGCAAAGAGTCAGACATGACTGAGCGACTTTACTTTCACTTTTCACTTTCATGCATTGGAGAAGGAAATAGCAACCCACTCCAGTGCTCTTGCCTGGAGAATCCCAGGGACAAGGGAGCCTGGTGGGCTGCCGTCTGTGGGGTCGCACAGAGTTGGACACGACTGAAGCAACTTAGCAGCAACAGTCAGAGAGTAAATGCCTTAGTACCTGGAAGCTGCTACCTGATTTCTCCTCATGTTTAACAGTCTAGCTATTAAGGGCATTGAGGTTTCCTTCCTATTGTAGATACAGGGGTGCTTCTGATCTAGATGGAGTCAGGATTTATGTCTTGGTGAGTAGAGCACAGACTAGGTTCATCCCTTATTGATTGCTTTTGTACAGTTTATAATCCACATAACCATAGATGTGGCCCATCATTTTTTTTAAACCATGAACCTTCAAAGGATTTTATCAATACATTTTTTTTTTTTTGCAGTCAGGAAAACAATATATTTTCTCCATATAAAATCATGATACTGAATAAGTCTTTACAAACAATACAACATTCTGTATCCTCCATGAAATTTAGATATGCCCAACTCCCACCACCATCATTCCATTAAGAAACACTAATGTAGAAAATGCATTAGGAGCTCTAAATAAATTGAATCCTCTTTCCTTGATTTCTACAAATTTGTATTTTTTGCCTTAATGTAGCTTTTACCATTACATGCCATCTTTCATTATGATATGTTTCGAAAACATCAGACCCTGTTAATCTTGTTGATAGACCCAAAGGAGCAGACAATAACCACTCATTGCCTCTTTTGGAAAGCCTTCCCTCCATTAGAACATCATGTGTTACAACACTTGCCAATATCTAGTAAATTTAACACTGTTTACAACATGCAGCTGTGTTTCATTTCTAAATACAGCAAAAGTAATTGTAAGTTCAAACTACAAAGACATCCTAATGACTACTGATAAAATGCACCTATTATTCAATAGGAAATAACCCCATTGAGGTTTTCTCCCCCATGATTGATCTAATTTTCTATTTTATACTTTTAAGAAACTAATGGAAACATTTATAGAGGTGTTTTTCCCCCTCTAAAATCTAGATGTTGCTAAGATTCTCGTCAAACGCAGTAGGTTGATGACAGGTACAGGGAAACGGCAGACATTTAAATGATCCAAATTATAATTGGTAATTAGCTCCCAAATTATTCCTGTCTTTTTCAGTTGGAAAGAAGACACTTTCTACAGTTATGTAATTACCACAAAGAAATAGAAATATCCTGTTCAGACCTAATATTCATGTGGAATATAAGTAGCTGAAAATATATCTTTGCTTATATAAAACAGAAATATATATATATATATATATATAAATGCATTTAACCATCTTAAAAGGAAATTTCCTTATAAATAAGAGTTCTAAAAAAATCTAAATAAACCACCACTCTGTTAGTTTTATCTAGGACATTTCCTTACTAGGAATATTTTCTTTTTCATGATTTTAGCTACTGTATATATTTTTCATTTTAGTCACGAAGTTCTGCTAATCAAAACTGGTGAAATAATCTAAAGAGATCTGAGGAATTAATTAGGTGCATCTCCTGTCTACTCTGCTAATCTTCTTTATGTCTTCAGTTTAGGGAATAGGAGTTCGTTTACTGATAAACCGTGGAGATTCTATTTGCTATATAGAAGGATCTACTAAAAGGCTGACAATGGTTTATGAATCGTTTAGTCCCATCCACAGCAACACTTGCAATGGAAAGTATTGTACTCTGTGTGGAAATCAAGTAGGGGTATTGTCATATTAGCTGATTTTATTCATATACTTTTTATGTTTTAGCCAGAGAGATAGGGAGGGAGGAAGGGATAGGAGGGAGAGAGAAAGGGAAAAAGACATAAAAAGAGATTAAAGAAAGCTACATGGAAGAGGTGGTATAGCACCTCAAAGGATGCTTCATGACCATACCACCTCTAATTGCAAATGGTTTGAATGGTGGAAACACTTATCTGCCTGCTAACTTCAATGAAATGGATACAAACACAAACCCAAATCCAAGTTGTTAACTTTTCATTTGAAGCGGGATGTTTGAAAAAGGAAATGGACATTTTTTTTTTCTTCCCAAGTAATCAAAAATACCCTGCTAATCAAAGGCATTGCTCCTTCTAAGCCAGATTAGAAAACTGGGAAGTCATATTAGAATAAATAGAAAGATACAGCAGGTGCACCATGGATCCTTGAGATGACAATGAGAGTTGATTGCAATAATTCTCTAGAAGTTTGGATAACTAGATTTAGGCATCTGGAGTCTGATTGTGTTCTACTGGCTGCATGCACCCCTGATAAAGGACCTAACTTATTTCTTGATTATTAGATACTGACTGACTGATGTCTGTATTCTTCTTGTGTGAAAGTTCTTAACCAAAATACATGTTAAATTTTGTCTTGGGAATGTTTGCTTTAAGAGATTGTAACATAAGTATTCCCAGTTTATCTTTTTCATTTCTAAACTTGTAATTCATTTAATCAATTTTGGAAAGAAACTTTTACAAGAAGTCAGGACAGAGGCCTTATGTTTAATAAAAGAAAACACCATACTTGATTAACAATGCAGTTAGTGTCTTTAAAGTGGTTCTTAAATACTTTTTCAATTATTGGGAAAACACTAATTTTGATCACTTGGATTCAATTATAATATAGGTATATTTTGTAAATTATGGTGAAAGAAGTGGTATGTGCTAGTGAACTGTATATTTTAAAATGTTTTAAAAGCTAAATTTTATATATATTTAACCAAAAATAATAGCTATATAAAAAGAAATGCTGTGATAAAAATTCAAGGTGTGGAATAGCAGTTCAATCAATTATTAAAATCAGTTTATAATGTCTGATTTCTGGGAACTGTCCAACCAATAATTTTTTATAGTTATATGGAGGTCTGTAGAAATTTTGCATACTTAAATAGAAATGTTATTAGTCACAATTTATTTTCAAATTTCACCATCTACAGCAGGTTTCAGAAGCCTGGTTCTCACCACTTTTTGTTTTTATTTTCTTTCTACTCTGCCAATAGCAATTATGTGGTAGTGGAAAACTGAGCACAAATTATAAATCTCTGACAAGTCAATTTCATTTTTTTCATACAGTTGTTGTTTATTTAATCAAATTTTCTATAGAATATAATGAAATGTGAGTCTCATGTCCCCTTCTGAAATTGGGAGTAACTTTGTTACTGGCCTGGAGAAGTTAGTTCTCTACCTTGTAATGCATCAGGTTCATCATCACTCAAGTGTGGATGTGAGCATTATCCCAATGTTGAACCTGATTTTCCTAGAGGCTGCTTCTGCATTGCCAGAATAGCCATGCCCCAGAGCAGAGAATTTATGCCTCCATAATGAATATGGGTAGTCCACAATCACAAGCCAAGTATGTGTTCATATCATCTTTATGACCCACATAATATATCATAGAGCTACAGGCTGAAAAGAAACTAATTAACCTTTAATGAGATGGGGACAGTGTAGGACAGTTGGCACTATGGAAGGGCTATAATTCCCAGACTGCGACATTTACCTGGGCTCCATGCCACTGCAGATCTACAACTCATGTTTGGCACCAGTCTTCTTTATGGTGTCTACCACGTGTGTCCACAAAAACAAAGCAAAGTCAAGATGTTACCCAAGGGAAGACTACCCAGCTGGACTGATATAGAGAATATGGGATATGGTAAATTTCTAATATAACCATTCTCAAAGTTTTCTCAAAGGGAATTATGCACTTTGTAAGCTTATCACAGATCATTCTACTTTATTTTTTTTTCAGATTTTATTTATTTATTTACTTTACAATAAAGACTATAACCATGCAGGTATGAAATTAAAGAAACATTTTCAAACCAAACAGAGGCATTAATAAGCTCACTCTTATCACAATGGAACATGACACATTTTTCAGTACTGTTTGATTCATATTAAATCTCAATTGAAGATAAAGGTTCAGTGAGTTAATCTATACCCAGTCTCCAGGATTCACATAACTTCTGAAATTACAGATATAGGATTGGTTGTCTGACAAATGTGCCACAGAATAATATACACCAAGTGTTTATTAATGTTCTAAAAGTTGAGAGAGAAATCTCTTTCGAATTGTTTGACCTTCATTCTTATCATGTGAGTTGACAGTTATTGTAGAAAGAAAATACAGAGCCTATAAAACATCTTTCTCATCATATTGATCTTTCCATTGAAGCCGGACAAACATTTTTATCCAGCGGCTCATTAATGTGGCAAACACTTAGGCATTTATCTGGGAAAGACTAATGATGTCACCCCGGCTTCTCTACAATCACCTGTTTGATTTTCACATGTGAAAAGGGAGAGCTCCATTTCCTTCCCTTAGCTCACATCAGGCTGAAGTGCATTATAGTAAATTTGAATTAATCTCATTCCTTTTATTTACTACACTTAAATAAGACCGTTTTTTTTAATTATCCTTGTTTGCATACATGTTATACAGTAGCATTAAGATAACTAAAACCTTAAAGTGTATGGACTGTTTAGTCTAAAAAATAATAGCAATACTAGTATCTTTGCAGGTCTAGTTTCGAAGGCCATATGACCAGCACTTTGTTTTTCCCAACATGGCCTGCTTTGCTGATTACTAGGCCTGTTGGCTTCTTTGAAGTTGTTTAGAAGAATGGAGAAGCATGACAAGACGTTTTTGTTAATAGTAGAAGAAAACATGCTAACGATTTAAAACATCTTGACAATATCTTTAGTTGCAAGTGACATATGTATAGGGAGGAATTATGATTTCATAATGAAATGGCT
The DNA here is from genome assembly GCF_042477335.2 of Ovis canadensis. Taxonomy (NCBI): domain Eukaryota; kingdom Metazoa; phylum Chordata; class Mammalia; order Artiodactyla; family Bovidae; genus Ovis; species Ovis canadensis. The sequence goes on from NC_091249.1 coordinate 88,558,337, forward strand.
TGTAAGTTCAATACACAAGTAGAATAACTAGAATCTCTCCACGTACTCTCTCTCTCTCACACACATGCATACACACAGAGAAAAATTAATTTTTTTAAGAGAAAGTCATCTGTTGAAAGTGAGGGGAAATTTACAGACTATATGCTATATCATAGTATATAGTAACTATCACTATCTGATATATATCTGATATAATGAATATCAGAGTTGCATGTAAGCAGTTCTGAGCAATAGTCTGATTCATTTGCTTTCAAACTTTAGACTGAGAATCATGGAGTTTGTTGAAAGTAAATATATGATAGAACCCATGTGAAGAAATTGTGGTTTAGTGGACCTGGAAAGAGATCTAAGAATCTACTTTTAAAATTAATACCCCAGGTATTTCTGATGCAGAAGTTTCATGCGTCACTGAGAACATTTGTTTAACCTCTCATTAAAGAATGAGGGGTCTCCTGCATTGCATGCAGATTCTTTACCAACTGAGTTATCAGGGAAGCCCTAAAGAATATGAATAAATTTAAGTGAATGTAGCAGGGGAAGTTCTTGTAGTCTTGGAATTAAGTTGTGGCAGAAATCTGTTTTGAGGCTGTTACTAATGAAGACTGCTCAGAGTCAATGCTGATTTCCTAAGAGGCACTAGACAATTTGTATAACCAAATAATGTTAGGAGAAAAAGAATGAAATTCAAACTTAGAGAAACTTCCATGAAACTGAATTGTCTCTTCTCACTAAAGATTTGTAGCTATCTGGAAAGAACAAAGTGAACCCTAAGCAAAAAAAAACTTATGATGAGAAAAATGTATTTGGTAATCTGAGCATACAACAATGGTCTCACAGTGACTTAAGGTTGGATCCCCTTCACGACTCACGTCAGTAGTAAAATGGCAGAATTTTCTTCTCTCTTCACTTTGAAGTGTGTCTAGCCCTTCTCTCTTTTGGGAGGTGATAAGTTCCCAGGATTTATGGATATTTAGGTAAGTGAAATGTCTAAAGGGAGAGAACTAATGCTCTTCCTGCTAATTAGAACAGATCAGCAATCAAATTATAGACAAAATAAAAGTTACCTCTAGTTTATAAAGTAGATCAGAACAAAGTATACAAGATTAAAGAAAGAGAGTATGTTTGTTTGTTTTCCTACTTGCTAATGTACCAGAATGGGCTTCCCAGGGGTCACTAGTCATAAAGAATTCACTTGTCAATGCAGGAGAAACAAAAAACGTGGGTTCGATCCCTGAGTTGGGAAGATCTCCTGGAACAGAAAATTACAACTTGTTCCACTGTTCTTAACCTGGAAAAATCCCATGGACAGAGGAACCTGGTGGGATCCAGTCTGTGGGGTTGCAAAGAGTTGGACATGTCTGAACATAAATCCCCACACACAATGCACCAGAATCCAATACTAAGTATCAACTTTGTCTAAACTTTAAGGTCAACGAGAATGTCTGTATAAGTTCTGGCAACATAGTCAGTTTGGTAAAATTTGATCACTATAGAATGACTTGTACAGCTTCATATATAGGAATTTTTCAAGTTTAATGTCTTAGTTTTCCAAATGCTGATAAAGACACATTATCAACTGATCATTCTTACTGTTTTACCAAACTTCTTGGTCCAATAAATCAAAAATGCCAGAGTATTTTTATTTTTGCTATAAAAATCATTCTTCACCTTAAACTTAACATTTACCTGTGCCTTTTTCTGTTAAGGTATTCATCCATTTTATAATTTATATTCACTAGCAGGAAATCTGTTCTGATTTTCAATATTTTCCTGGTATTTCACCACCTTGGTCTTAACCACTGTCTGTATGGCTATATTCCTTATATACTTAGTGCCTTTTCAAATACAAAGTTTGATTTATTATCCCAACACTCATTTAATTCTTACTTTGACCAAGTAACATTAAGTTTTCCCTTAAACTTGGAAAGAATGTCAGAATGTAGTTTATTCATTAATTTAGGGAATATTTATTAAGCATCTACTATGGATTACACAAACCCTATTTGCTGCAACACTACAAAAGCTGTAGTGCAAAATATTATTCTAGAACTCAAAACCTGACTACAGAAAAATACCCACTCTATTCATGTATTCTAGAAAAGTATATCAAATGTAGAGAGAACATGCTTCAGGATAGATCACATGTTGGGTCACAAATCAAGCCTAAGTAAATTTAAGAAAATTAAAATCCTATTAAGCATCTTTTCTGACCACAAGGTAAGAGACTAAAAGTCAACCACACACACAAAAAAACCCTGTAAAAAACACAAAAACATACAGGCTAAACAATATTCTACTAAATAATAAAGAGATCACTAAAGAAATAAAAGAGGGAATTAAAAAAAAAAAAAACTAGAAACAAATCAACTCCAAATAATCTTTGGAAGGACTGACACTGAAATTGAAGCTCCAATACTTTGTCCACCTGATGTGAAGAACTGATTCATTGGAAAAGACTTTGATGCTGGGAAAGATTGAAGACAAAAGGAGAAGGGGGTGGCAGAGGATGAGATGGTTAGATAGCATCACCAACTTAATGGACGTGAATTTGAGCAAACTCTGGGAGATAGTGGAGGACAGAGGAGCCTGGTGTGCTGTAGTCCATGGGGTTGCAAAGAGCAAGAAACAAATGACAAATCACGATGCCCCAAAACCTATAAGATGCAACAAAAATAGTTCTAAGAGGGAAGTTTATAGCAACACAGTCCTACCTTAAGAAACAAGAAAAATCTCAAATAAACAACCTAATCCTGCACCACGGCTAGAGAAAGAACAAACAAGACCCAAAGTTAGTAAAAAGAAATTATAAAGATTAAAGCAGAAATAAATGAAGTAAATGAAGAAAACAATAGAAACGTTTACTAAAACTAAAAGCTGGTTTTCTAAGAAGATAAACATTAATTAATAAACCTTTAGCTAGATTCATTGATTAAAAAGGGAGAGGATTCAAATAAATAAAATTAGAATTGAAAAGGATGAGTTAGAACTGACAGTCCAGAAACACAAAGGATCATAAGAGACTACTACAAGCAACTTTATGCCAAAACAATGGACAATCTGGAAGAAATGGACAAATTCTTAGAAAGGTACTACCTTCCAAGACTGAGCCAGGAAGAAATAGAAAATATTAACTACCAATCACAAGTGATAAACCTGAAAATGTGATTAAAAATCTTCCAACAAGCCAAAGTTGAGGACTAGATGGCTTCACAGGCAGATTCAAACATTTAGAGAAGTTCTAACATCTATTCTCATGTTCTTCCAAAAAATTTCACAGGATGGAACACTCTTAAGGTCACTCTATGAGGCCACTATCATCCTGAAACCAAAATCAGACAAGCATAACAAAAAAAGAAAAGAAAATCACAGGCTAATATCCCTGATGAACACAGACACAGAAATCCACAACAAAATGCTAGCAAACTGAATCCAACAATGCATTAAAAAGACTATACACCAAGATCAAGTGGGATCTATCCAAGACATGCGAGGATTCTTCAATAAATGCAAAATCAATATATACCCTATACTAATAAGAATAAAAACCACATCATCATCTCAATAGACATGGAAAACACTTTAAACAAAGTTCAATACTCATTTATGATAAAAACTGCCAAGAAAATAGGCATAGAGGGAACCTACCTCAACAGAATAAAGCCTGAGTCTGAGAAACCCATAGCAAATATTATTCTCAATGGTGAAAAACAAAACATTTCCTCTAAGATAAGAACAAACCAGGATGTCCACTCTCATCACTATTATTCAACATTGTTTTGGAAGTCCTAGCCTTGGCAATCAGAGAAGGAAAAAAAAGGGAATTCAAACTGGAAAAGAAGTAAAATTGTCATTCTTTGCAGATGACATGATACTATACATAGAAAATCTTAGAGATGTCACCAGAAAAATATTAGAGCTAACTAATGAATTTGGTAAATTTGCAGGATATAAAATTAATACACAGAAATCTCATGCATTCATATAGACTAACAATGAAAGATCGGAAAGGGAAATCAAGGAAAACATACAATTTACCATTGCAACATAAAGAAGAAAATACCTAAGAATAAACCTACCTAAGGAAAAAAAGAACCTTTACTCAGAGAAGTGCAAGATTTCTTTGATAAAATTAATCAAAGAAAACACAAGTACATGGAGAGAGATACCATGTTCTTGGATTGGAAGTGTCAATATTGTGACAATGACTCTACTACTGAAAGCAAGCTACAGATCAGATTCAATGCAATCCTTATCGAATTACTAATGACATTTTTCACAAAATTAGAACAAAAAATTGTATGATTTACATGGAAACACAAGAGACCCCAAATAGTCAAAGTGATTCTGAGAGAAACATGGCTGCGGGAATCAGGCTCCCTGACTTCAGACTGCACTAAAAAGCTACAGTATCAAGACAGTATGATTCTGGCACAGAAAGAAATACAGAGAAATAGAACAGGATAGAAATTCTAGAGATAAACCCAAGCATCTGTGGTCACCTAATCTATGACAAGAATATACAATAGGAAAAAGAAAATCTGTTCAATAAGTGGTGCTAGAAAAACTGGACAACTACATGAAAAAAAAAAAAAGAGTTTAGAACAATACTTATCACCATACACAGAAATAAACTCAAAATGGATTAAAGCCCTCAATGTAAGGGCAGACACTATAAAACACATAGAGGAAAACAAAGGCAGAACATTCTTTGACATAAGTTGTAACAAGATCTTTCTTGATCTATTAGAGTAATGAGAATAAAAATAAACACTTGGGACCTAACTGAACTTAAAAGCTTTTTGCATAGCAAAGGAAACCACAATATGATAAAGAGACAGCCCTCAGAATGGGAGAAAATATTTGCAAATGAAGCAACTGACAAGTGGTTAATTTCTAAAATATAAAAGCAGCTCCTGCAGCTCAGTATCAAAAAATGAGACAGCCCCAAACATGAGCAGAAGACCTAAAAAATATATGGGCAGTTCAGCTCAGTTCAGTCGCTCAGTCGTGTCCAACTCTTTGTGACTCTATGAATCGCAGCACCCCAGGCCTCCCTGTCCATCACCAACTCCCCGGAGTTCACTCAGACTCACGTCCATCGAGTCAGTGATGCCATCCAGCCATCTCATCCTCTGTCGTCCCCTTCTTCTCCTGCCCCCAATCCCTCCCAGCATCAGTCTTTTCCAATGAGTCAACTCTTCGCATGAGGTGGCCAAAGTACTGGAGCTTCAGCTTTAGCATCATTCCTTCCAAAGAAATCCCAGGGTTGATCTCCTTCAGAATGGACTAGTTGGATCTCCTTGCAGTCCAAGGGACTCTCAAGAGTCTTCTCCAACACCACAGTTCAAAAGCATCAATTCTTTGGCACTCAACCTTCTTCACAGTCCACTCTCACATCCATACATGACCACAGGAAAAACCATAGCCTTGACTAGATGGACCTTAGTTGGCAAAGTAATGTCTCTGCTTTTGAATATGCTATCTGGGTTGGTCATAAGTTTTCCTCCAAGGAATAAGAGTCTTTTAATTTCATGGCTGCAGTCACCATCTGCAGTGATTTTGGAGCCCCAAAAAATAAAGTCTGATACTGTTTCCACTGTTTCTCCATCTATGTCCCATGAAGTGATGGGACCGGATGCCATGATCTTCGTTTTCTGAATGTTGAGCCTTAAGGCAACTTTTTCACTCTCCACTTTCAGTTTCATCAAGAGGGTTTTTAGTTCCTCTTCACTTTCTGCCATATGTCAAAATAGACATTTTCCCAAAGAAGACATACAGATGGCCAAAAAGCACATGTAAAGGTGCTCAAGAACACTAATTATTAGAGAAATGCAAATATAAACTACAACGAGTTATCACCTCACTCCAGGCAGAATGGCCCTCATCAAAAAATCTACAAACATTACATGCTAGAGACGATGTGGAAAAAAGGAAACCCTCCTAGATTGTTAGTGGGAATGTACAGCACAACTGCTATGAAGAATCATATGGATGTTCCTCTCCTTCATGGATCACAGCCTTGTCATGGCAAAGAGGCTTACATAAATCAATGAATCTATGAGCCGTGCTGTGCAGGGCCACCCAAGATGGACAGGTCATACCGGAGAGTTCTGATAAAATGTGGTCCACTGGAGGAGGGAATAGCAAACCACTTCAGTCCTCTTGCCTCAAGAACACCATGAACATTATGTAAAAGCAAAATATGACACTGGAAGATGAGCCTTCCATGTTGGAAGGTGTTCAATATGCTACTGGGGAAGAGTGGAGAAATGCCTAGGAAGAATGAAGAGGTTGGGCCAAAGCAGAAATAACACCCAGTTGTAGATGTGTCTGGTGGTGAAAGTAAAGTTTGATGCTGTAAAGAACAATATTGCATAGGTCTGAAATGTTAGGTCTGAAAATCAAGGTAAATTGGATGTGGTCAGTAGGAGATGGCAAGAGTGAACATCCACATTTTAGGAATAAGTGAACTAAAATGAAAAGGAATGGGCTAATTTAATTGAGATAACCATTATATCTACTACTGTGGGCAAGAATCCCTTAGAAAAAATGGAGTAGCCCTCTTAGTCAACAAAAGAGTTTGAAATGCAGTACCTGGGTGCAAGCTCAAAAACGACAAAATGATCTCGGTTCATTTCCACCATTCAACATCACAGTAATCCAAGTCTATTCCGCAACCACTGATGCCAAAGAAGCTAAAGTTTACTGGTTCTATGAAGACCTACGACACTCTAGAACTAACACGAAAAATAAATGTCCTTTTCATCATAGGGGACTGGAATGCAAAAGTAGGATGTACAAGATACCTAGAGTAACAGGCAAGGTTAGCCTTGGAGTATAAAATGAAGCAGGGTGAAGGTTAACAGTTTTGTCAACACACTCGTCCACAGCAAACATCCTCTTCCAACAACACAAGAGACAAATCTGCACAGGGACATCACCAGATGGTCAATACTAAAATCAGATTGATTATACTTTTTGCAGCTGAAGATGGAGAAGCTCTATACAGTCAGCAATAAAAAAGACCAGGAGCTGATTGTGGCTCAGATCATGAACTCCTTATTGCAAAAATCAGGCATAAATTGAAGAAAATAGGGAAAACCACTGGGCCATTCAAGTACGACCTAAATCAAATCCCTTATGATTATACAGTGGAGGTGATGAATAGATTCAAAGGATTAGATCTTGTAGACAGAGCACCTGAAGAACTATGGACACAGGTTCTTAATGTTGTATAGGAGGTGGTGACCAAAACCATCCAAGGAAAGAGAAACTCAAGAAGACAAAGTGGCTGTCTGAGGAGCTGGGAAAAGAGAAGTGACAGGCAAAGAGAAAGAGAAGGATATTTCCAGAGAATGAATGCAGAGTTCCAGAGTACAGCAAAGAGATATAAGAAAGCTTTCTTAAAAGAACAATGCAAACAAATAGTACCTCATTGTGGTTTTGATTTGCATTTCTCTAATAATGAGTGATGTTGAGCATCTTTTCATGTGTTTGTTAGCCATCCGTCTGTCTTCTTTGGAGAAATGTCTATTTAGTTCTTTGGCCCATTTTTTGATTGGGTCGTTTATTTTTCTGGAATTGAGCTGCATAAGTTGCTTGTATATTTTTGAGATTAGTTGTCAGTTGCTTCATTTGCTATTATTTTCTCCCATTCAGAAGGCTGTCTTTTCACCTTGCTTATATTTTCCTTTGTTGTGCAGAAGCTTTTAATTTTAATTAGATCCCATTTGTTTATTTTTGCTTTTATTTCCAGAATTCTGGGAGGTGGATCATAGAGGATTCTGCTGTGATTTATGTCTGAGAGTGTTTTGCCTATGTTCTCCTCTAGGAGTTTTATAGTTTCTGATCTTACATTTAGATCTTTAATCCATTTTGAGTTTATTTTTGTGTACGGTGTTAGAAAGTGATCTAGTTTCATTCTTTTACAAGTGGTTGACCAGTTTTCCCAGCACCACTTGTTAAAGAGATTGTCTTTACTCCATTGTATATTCTTGCCTCCTTTGTCAAAGATAAGGTGTCCATATGTGTGTGGATTTATCTCTGGGCTTTCTATTTTGTTCCATTGATCTATATGTCTGTCTTTGTGCCAGTACCATACTGTCTTGATGACTGTGGCTTTGTAGTAGAGCCTGAAGTCAGGCAAGTTGATTCCTCCAGTTCCATTCTTCTTTCTTAAGATTGCTTTGGCTATTCGAGGTTTTTTGTATTTCCATACAAATCTTGAAATTATTTGTTCTAGTTCTGTGAAAAATGTGGCTGGTAGCTTGATAGGGATTGCATTGAATTTGTAAATTGATTTGGGTAGTATACTCATTTTCACTATATTGATTCTTCCAATCCATGAACATGGTATATTCCTCCATCTATTAGTGTCCTCTTTGATTTCTTTCATCAGTGTTTTATAGTTTTCTATATATAGGTCTTTAGTTTCTTTAGGTAGATATATTCCTAAGTATTTTATTCTTTTCGTTGCAATGGTGAATGGAATTGTTTCCTTAATTTCTTTTTCTACTTTCTCATTATTCGTGTATAGGAATGCAAGGGATTTCTGTGTGTTGATTTTATATCCTGCAACTTTACTATATTCATTGATTAGCTCTAGTAATTTTCTGGTGGAGTCTTTAGGGTTTTCCATGTAGAGGATCATGTCATCTGCAAACAGTGAGAGTTTTACTTCTTCTTTTCCAATGAGGTACCACTTCAAACCAGTCAGAATGTCTGCGATCCAAAAATCTGCAAGCAATAAATGCTGGAGAGGGTGTGGAGAAAAGGGAACCCTCCTACACTGTTGGTGGGAATGCAAACTAGTACAGCCACTATGGAGAACAGTGTGGAGATTCCTTAAAAAATTGCAAATAGAACTACCTTATGACCCAGCAATCCCACTGCTGGGCATACACACCGAGGAAACCAGAATGGAAAGAGACACATGTACCCCAATGTTCATCGCAGCACTGTTTATAATAGCCAGGACATGGAAACAACCTAGATGTCCATCAGCAGATGAATGGATAAGAAAGCTGTGGTACATATACACAATGGAGTATTACTCAGCCGTTAAAAAGAATTCATTTGAATCAGTTCTGATGAGATGGATGAAACTGGAGCCGATTATACAGAGTGAAGTAAGCCAGAAAGAAAAACACCAATACAGTATACTAACACATATATATGGAATTTAGGAAGATGGCAATGACGACCCTGTATGCAAGACAGGGAAAGAGACACAGATGTGTATAATGGACTTTTGGACTCAGAGGGAGAGGGAGAGGGTGGGATGATTTGGGAGAATGACATTCTAACATGTATACTATCATGTGAATTGAATCGCCAGTCTGTGTCTGACGCGGGATGCAGCATGCTTGGGGCTGGTGCATGGGGATGACCCAGAAAGATGTTATAGGGAGGGAGGTGGGAGGGGGGTTCATGTTTGGGAATGCATGTAAGAATTAAAGATTTTAAAATTTAAAAAATAAAAAACTAAAATTAAAAAAAAATAAAAGAACAATGCAAACAAATAGAGGAAAGCAATAGAATGGCCAAGACTTGAGATCCCTTCAAGAAAATTGGAGATATCGGGGGAAAATTTTATGCAAGGATGGGCACAATAAAGGAAAGAAATGGTAAGGACCTAAAAGAAGCATAAGTGATTAAGAAGAGGTGGCAAGAATACACAGAAGAACTTTACAAAAAAAGCTCTTAATGACTCTGATAACCACAATGGTGTGGTCACTCACCTAGAGCCAGACCATACTGGAGTGTAAAGTCAAGTGGCCATTAGAAAACATTACTACAAACAAAGCTAGTGGAGGTGATGGGATTCTAGCTAAGCTATTTCAGATCTTTTAAGACAATGCTGTGAAAGTGCTGCACTCAATATGTCAGCAAATTTGGAAACTCAGCAGTGGCCACAGGACTGGAAAAGGTCAGTTTTCATTTCAAAGAAGGGGACACCAAAGAATGTTCAAACTACCGTACAGTTGAGCTCATTTCACATGTGAGCAAGATAATGCTAAAATCCTTCAAGCCAGGCGTTAACAGTATGTGAACCAAGAACTTCCACATATATAAGCTGGATTTAGAAAAAGGCAGAAAAACCAAAGATCAAGTTGCCAACATCTGCTGGATCATAGAAAAAGCAAGGGCATTCCAAAAAAACATCTACTTCTGCTTCATTGACTACGCTAAAGCCACTGACTGTGTGGATCACAACACACTATGGAAAACTCTTAAAGACATGGGAAACCTGTGTGGAGATCAAGAAGCAACTATTACAGCTAGACATGGAACGACAAACTGGACCAATATTGGGAAAGGAGTATGCCATGTCTGTGTATTGTCATCCTGCTTATTTAAGTTTTATGCAGAATATATTATGCAAAATGCTTGGCTGGATGAATCACAAGCTGTAATCAAGTTTGCTGGGAGAAATATCAACAGTCTCAGATATGCAGATGACACTACTCTAATGGCAGAAAGTGAAGAGGAACTAAAGAATTCCTTGATGAGGGTGAAAGAAGAAAGTGAAAAGTCTGGCCTAAAACCCAACATTAAAGAAACCAATACAGTATTGTAAAGTAAAATAAAGTAAAAAAAAAAAAAAAAAGAAACTACCCTCATGGCATCGGTCCCATCACTTCATGGTAAGCAGGAGAAAAACTGGAAGCAGTGAGAAATTTATTTTCTTGGGCTCCTAAATCACTGCGGATGGTGACTGCAGCCAGGAAATTAAAAGATGCTTGATCCCTGAAAGGAATGCTGTGAGAAACCTAGACAGTGTATTAAAAAGCAAAGACATCAGTTTGCCAACAAAGGTCTGTATGATCAAAGGTATAGTTTTTCCAGTAGTCATGTACAGATCTCTTGGACTGTGAGATTAAACCAGCCAACCCTAAAGGAAATCAACCTTGAATGTTCACTGGAAGGACTGATGCTGAAGCTAAAGTTTCAATACTTTGGCCACCTGATTTGAAGAGCTGACTCAATTGGAAAAGACCCTGATGCTGAGAAAGACTGAGAGCAGGAGGAGAAGCAGGCAACAGAGCATGAGATGGTTGGATATCTCAATAAGTTGGTATCACCAACTTAAGAGATAGTGAAGAACAGGGAACTCTGGCATGCTGTAGTCCATGAAGTTGTTAAGAGTCATCACTTAGCACATCACTGCACATCACAATGGAGGTTCCTTAAAAAACTAAAAATAGAACTACCATTTCACCCAGAATTTCCACTCCTGGGCATATAATATGAAAAAAAAAACAACATAATTCAAAATGGTACATGCACCCAAGTGTTCACTGCAGCACAATTTAAAACAACCAGGACATGGAAGTAACCTAAATGTCCATCAATAGAGGAATGGATAAAGAAGATGAGATACAATGAAATATTATTCAGCCATAAAGAGCAACCAAACTGTGCCATTTGTAGAGATGTGGATGGACCTAGAGATTGTAATACAGAGTGAAGTAAGTTAGAAAAAGAAAAATATCATATTTTGATGCATATATGTGGAATCTACAAAAATAGTATAGACGATCTTAACTGCAAAGCAGAAATAGAGACACAGATGTAGAGAATAAAGGTATGGATAAAAAGGGGTAAAGTTTGCACATGGGATAGACTGGGAGGTATATAAACTTTTATAAAATAGTTAACTAATGAGAACAGATTGTATCACACAAAGAACTCTACACACTGCTATGTGGGACCTAAATGGGAAGGAAATCCAAAAACAGATGGGATGCATGTATACGTATAACCGATTCACTTTTCTGTACAGAGAAACAAAGCATTGCATAGCAAGTATATGCAGAAGGCAATGGCACCCCACTCCAGTACTCCTGCCTAGAAAATCCCATGGATGGAGGAGCCTGGTGGGCTGCAGTCCATGGGGTCACTAGGAGTCAGACACGACTGAGCAACTTCACTTTCACTTTCATGCATTGGAGAAGGAAATGGCAACCCACTCCAATATTCTTGCCTGGAGAATCCCAGGGATGGGGGAGCCTGGAGGGCTGCTCTCTATGGGGTTGCACAGAGTTGGACATGACTGAAGCAACTTAGTAGCAGCAGCAACTATACTCCAATAAAAAATAACCAAAAAATGCAAGCATATCATTAAAAATCTATCTTCTATATTATGAGGATGATAATCAATTTTGAAATTTGGAGAAATGTATTTTTGATGACCTATGGCTTAAAGCTCAACATTCAGAAAATGAAGATCATGGCATCCGGTCCCATCACTTCATGGCAAATAGATGGGGAAACAGTGGAAACAGTGTCAGACTTTATTTTGGGGGGGCTCCAAAATCACTGCAGATGGTGACTGCAGCCATGAAATTAAAAGACGCTTACTCTTTGGAAGAAAAGTTATGACCAACCTAGATAGTATATTCAAAAGCAGAGACATTACTTTGCTGACTAAGGTCCATCTAGTCAAGGCTATGGTTTTTCCTGTGGTCATGTATGGATGTGAGAGTTGGACTGTGAAGAAGGCTGAGTGCCGAAGAATTGATGCTTTTGAACTGTGGTGTTGGAGAAGACTCTTGAGAGTCCCTTGGACTGCAAGGAAATCCAACCAGTCCATTCTGAAGGAGATCAACCCTGGGATTTCTTTGGAAGGAATGATGCTAAAGCTGAAACTCCAGTACTTTGGCCACCTCTGCAAAGAGTTGACTCATTGGAAAAGACTCTGATGCTGGGAGCGATTGGGGGCAGGAGGAGAAAGGGACGACCGAGGATGAGATGGCTGAATGGCATCACTGACTTGATGGACGTGAATCTGAGTGAACCCCGGGAGATGGTGATGGACAGGCAGGCCTGGTGTGCTGCGATTCATGGGATTGCAAAGAGTCAGACATGACTGAGCGACTGAACTGATGATTGTTACATTAGTTGAATGACATTAAAAGTAGAGACACATAAGGAAGGAAGGCAAAATGAAAGAGAAGGAGAGACAAAGACAGAGGGAGGGAGAGAGGGAGTTTCTCAAAGTTTTGTTTATAACAATTTTATCCTTTCTTCCATAGAGGTATCTGTTTCATTAGGAAAGAGCTCTGAGAAAGCAAAATTACTTTATTTGGACAACAGCTAGAAATATTTCCTGTTTATTTCTCTGACATATTATACTGTAGAGTTGCTTATAAACAGATTTTGTAAAATCAATAACAGTTTAAAGAAAATGCAAAGCATCTAGCTAGTCCCAATGATTTTGCCCAAAACTATTAAAATACATTGAAAATATATTGTCCCTTTACATTTTATTCTTTTTTATTATTTATCTCTTTATCATTCCTCAAGACATTCCTAAGAAAAATATGTATAATTCTATTCCTCTTTTCTCTGGGCCTCAGACAAGTTTAGATGTTATGTTTATAATTAATTTCATTGGCATTATTTATGATTATTGTTTTGTTATATCTGAGAAAGCAGAAAGTTAGACCTCTGTATGCATAACTGGTAGTATGTAACAGGAGTCCTATAAATGTTTTCTAATGAAATTTGTAAAAAATATAAATGCTTAAATCTGTATATTAATATTTAATATATAACACAATATATATAATTTTTAGATAATCATTGAAACATTATGGTAAAATCTAAGAATATTTGGGGCATTACAAATACATTGGGGGAAAAAATCCAGTTGACTATTGTACACTGTAAAATAATACATACATAACACATTTTTCTTCAATTACCTATTTTACTAAATTATACATATCCCAGGCTTTTTTTGTTTAGGGTTAGCTTGGTGTGTTTTTTAGCTGTTTTGGTTTCAACCTTTCTGTGTAGTTATATATAAAGTATACTTCTGGTAAAGAGAATATAGTGAAACTTTGTTATTTTTTACATGTAGTCCTTAAAGGAAGAGATTAGGACAGAGACACATTCACAGACAGAATACCACATAAAAACAGAGAGAAAAGATAGCCACCATCTACATGACAAGGAAGAGAAGCAAGGAGCAGAAGAAACCATTCTTGCCCATTCTTGATGTTGTACATCTAGTCTTCAGAATTAGAAAATAAATTTGTTTTTAAAGCCACCTAATCCATGTTACTTTTTATGACAACCCTAGTGATGTAATACAGATTAGCTATGTCCAGTTGCACAGTTGTGCTCCATGTAGTACCAGCTAGGATTTCAGTCACCTAGGGCCCAACTGTTGATGACTGGAGCTGCGTTTCCTCTCTGTTGTTTGGTCTGAGGCCAAACTATGGTAGGGGTATGGTGGTAATGGCACCATCAGAATAAGATCCAGATTCCCCCACAGTCAGTCTCTCCTATCAGGAAGTTTCCACAAGCATCATAATCTTATACATCAAAAGGCAGACAGAATGAAAACCACAATCACAGAAAACTAACCAAACTGATCACATGGATCACAGCCTTGTCTAACTCAATGAAACTATGAGCCATGCCATGTAGGGCCACCCAAGATGGATGGGTCATGGTGGAGAGGTCTGACAGAATGTGGTCCACTGGAGAAGGGAATGGCAAACCACTTCAGTATTCTTGCCTTGAGAACCCCATGAAAAGTATGAAAAGGCAAAAAGATAGGATACTGAAAGAGGAACTCCCCAGGTTGGAAGGTGCCAAATATGCTACTGGAGAAGATTGGAGAAATAACTCCAGAAAGAACGAAGAGACAGAGCCAAAGTGAAAACAATGCCCAGCTGTGGATGTGACTGGTGATGGAAGTAAGTTCAATGCTATAAAGAACAATACTGCATACAAACCTGGAATGTCAGGTCCATGAATCAAGGTAAACTAGAAGTGGGCAAACAGGAGATGGCAAGAGTAAACATCCACATTTTAGGAATTGGTGAACTAAAATAGAAGGAAATGAGTGAATTTAGTTCAGATGACCATTATATCTACTAACTTGGGCAAGAATCCTTTAGAAGAAATGGAGAAGCCCTCATATTTAAAATGCAATACATTGATGCAATCTCAAAAATAACAGAATGATCTCTGTTCATTTCCAAGGCAAACCATTCAATATGACAGTAATCCAAGTCTATACCCCAACCACTAATGCTGAAGAAGCTGAAGTTGGATGGTTCTATGAGGACTAACAATACCTTCTAGAACTAACACCTAAAAAAGATGACTTTTTCATTACAGGGGACTGGAATGCAAAAGTAGGAAGTCAAGAGATACCTGGAGTAACAGGCTGGTTTGGCCTTGGAGTACAGAATGAAGCAGGGCAAAGGCTAACAGAGTTTTGCCAAGAGAACACACTGGTCATAGCAAACATGCTCTTCCAACAACACAAGAGAAGACTCTACACATGAACATCACCAGATGGCCAATACCAAAATCAGATTGATTGTATTTTTTGCAGCCAAAGATGTAGAAGCTCTATATAGTCAGCAAAAACAAGACCAGGAACTGACTGTGGCTCAGATCATGAACTCCTTACTGCCAAATTCAGACTTCAATTGAAGAAAGTAGGGAAAACCACGAGACCATCCAGCTGCTGCTGCTGCTAAGTCACTTCAGTCATGTCCGACTCTGTGTGACCCCATATACAGCAGCCCACCAGGCTCCCCCATCCCTGGGATTCTCTGGGAGTGGGTTGCCATTTCCTTCTTCAATGCATGAAAGGGAAAAGTGAAAGAGAAGTCACTCAGTCGTGTCCGACTATTCACGAACCCATGGACTGCAGCCCATCAGGCTCCTCCATCCATGAGATTTTCCGAGCAAGAGTACTGGAGTAGGGTGCCATCACCTTCTCTGAGACCATCCAGGTATGACCTAAATCAAACCTCTTACAATATACAGTGGAAGTGACAAACATATTTAAGGGATTAGATCTGATAAGTGTGCCTGAAGAATTATGGATGGAATCTCATGACAATGTACAGGAGACAGTGATCAAGACTATACCCAAGAAAAAGAAATGCAAAAAGGCAAGGTTGTCTGAGGAGGCCTCACAAATAGCTGAGAAAAGAAGCGAAGCTAAAGGGAAAGGGAAAGATATACCCATCTGAGTGCAGAGTTCCAAAGAATAGCAAGGAGAGATAAGAAAGCCTTCTTCAGTGATCAATGCAAAGAAATAGAGGAGAATAATAAAATGTGAAAGACTGGAAATCTCTTCATGAAAATTAGAGATACTAAGGGAATATTTCATGCAAAGATGAGTACAATAAAGGATCGAAATGGTAGGGATCTAACAGAAGCAGAAGATATTAAGAAGAGATGGCAAGAATACTGAGAAGAACTTTACGAAGAAGATCTTAATGACCCAGGTAACCACGATGGTGTGATCATTCACCTAGAGCCAGTCCTCTTGGAATGCAAAGTCAAGTGGACCTTAGAAAGCATCACTACAAACAAAGCTAGTGAAGGTGATGGAATTCCAGTTGAGCTATTTCAAATCCTAAAAGCTGGTGCTGTGAAAGTGCTGCAGTCAATATGCTAGCAAATTTGGAAAACTCAGCAGTGATCACAGGACTGGAAAAGGGCCCAAAGAAAGGCAATGACAAAAAATGTCTAAACTACCACACAACCTGTAGCAAATTCTTCACGAGATAAGACTACCAGACCACCTTAACTGCCTCTTGAGAAGCCTTTATGCAGGTCAAGAAGCAACAGTTAGAACCAGACATGGAACAACTGACTGGTTCCAAATCAGGAAAGAGTACTTCAGGGCTGTATATTGTCACCCTGCATATTTAATTTTAATGCAGAGTACATCATGTGAAATGCCTGGCTGGATGAAGCACAAGCTGGAGTCAGGATTGCTGGGAGAAATATCAATAACCTTAAATACACAGATGACACCACCCTTAAGGCAGAAAGTGAAGAGGATCTAAAGAGCCTCTTGATGAAGGTGAAAGAGGAGAGTGAAAAGCCTGCTTGAAAGTCAACATTCATAAAACTAAGATCATGGCATCCAGTCCCATCACTTCATGGCAAATAAATGTGGAAACATAGGAAACAGTGACAGACTTTTTATTTTCTTGGGCTCCAAAATCACTGTAGATGGTGACTGCAGCCATGAAATTAAAAGACCAACCTTTTCTTCTTTTTGTAAGAAAAGCTATGACCAACCTAGACAGCATATTAAAAAGCAGAGATATTACTTTGCCAGCAATGGTCTGTCTAGTCAAAGAGATGGGTTTTCCATTAGTCAAGTATGGATGTGAGAGTTGGACTACAAAGAAAGCTGAGCACCGAAGAAGTGATGCTTTTGAACTGTGGTATTGGAGAAGGCTCTTCAGAGTCCCTTTGGACTGCAAGGAGATTGAACCAGTTCATTCTAAAGGAAATCAATCTTGAATGTTCACTGAAAGAAGTGATGCTAAAGCAGAAGCTACAATACTTCGACCACCTGCTGCGAAGAACTGACTCATTAGAAAAGACCCTGATCCTGGGAAAGATTGAAGGTGGGAGGAGAAGGTGATGATAGAGAATGAGATGGTTGGATGGCATCACCGACTCAATGGACATGAGTTTGAGCAAGCTCCAAGACTTGTTGATGGGCAGCCAGGCACTGGAGTGCTATAGTCCATGGGGTTGAAATTAATCGGACACAACTGAGTGACCGAACTGAGGGCCCAACTGAGTTGGCAAGCCCAAGATAGCTCAGGAACTTAACAAGCATTTCGTGCTTTCTGACATCAGATCCTGTTGTCAAACAGATCCTGTTACTAGTCCTTCATTTTGACTTTCCCTGTGTCTTGGGCCTCTCATTGTAATCTGACTGGATTCCAAGAAGCAGGACATAAGATCTACCAGTTCTCATAGAAATTAGGTTCAGAAGCATTATTTGTACCACCAAAAATCAGTTACAAAGCCAGATCAGATTCAGTTAGAAGGGAAATAAGTTCCATCTCTTAATACAGCAGATGTGCTCTGCCATATCACAGAGGCAGCCAATTTCAAGGGGGAAAAATTTGGAGAATATAAAGGATAGCATGCTTAATCCATTAGACTCTACATTAAATCTGGACTTTTATCACTTACATTTCAATAGATCAGTGCCTTTAGCCATTCTTCTGCCCTTTGTGCTATTCTTATCATATACTAATATACTAATCTTTTGCAAATGTTAGAAACTGAAAAACATATCATTATTAATCTCATTTTGGTATTCAGTATTTTTAATATGTATCCACAGATTTGTTATTCCCAAGGTTCTTTGTTTTTCTGTAGTTTCTCGCTTTCACTTCTGATGCTTTCTTTCAGTCTCAGGAACTTTAGTATTTCATGTATTGTCTACTGGCATTCATACTTTGTCTGAAAATATCTTTATTCTAACTTCATTTTTGAACAATATTTTTGCTTGGATAAATTCTGGATTGGCAGTATTGTTTTCTCCATACCAACAGATGTTTCACTTGGTTTGGCTTCCATAGTTACTGTTTAAGTCAGCTGTAATTTCACTAGTTTCCTTTTCATTAAGTATTTCATGCATACTAGTCAAGTTGACTCTATCTTGCATATCTCTCACATACTGCTCTGTTCACTTTTTTACTCTGTATGTTAGTTTGGATATTTTATTATTCTGAGTTCACTAAGCTAGTCTTCTGAGTGTTCAATTTCATGGCAAGGCCATCAATAACCTCTTAAATAGTGTATTCTTTCAATTCTACAACAACATTGGCAAAACTACATACAGCCAGCCCATGGGCCATATACAACCCATGACCTATTTTTGTAAAGAAAGTTTTATTAAAATACAGCTACATCCACTTGATTATGTATCATTTGTGTTCCCCCCTCTCCCCCCCACACACACTACAGCAGTGGAGTTAAATACTTGTGACAGAAATTACATGGCCCACAAAACCCAAAGTATTTACTACTGGACACTTTACAAAAAATATGAGCTACCTCTGTTCTAGAATACCCACTTGTTTTGTTTGTTTGTTTGTTTTTTAATATGATTCCAACTCTCTATTGAAATTCTCCAATTCTTCATTCACTTTGTTCATCATCCCTTTAGTTACTGAAACATTTTTATATTAATTATTTTAAAAACTTTGACTACTGTTTCCAACAACTGGATAATTTTCAGGTGTGCTTCTACTGTGATCTTTCTCTTCAATTACAGTCACATTTTCCTAACCCATCTCATGTCTTAACTTTTTAAAAATCATATTTTAGTCACTGCTGATAAAAGAACAATAGACACTCAAGTAATGGCTAAGGATAAGCCCTTCCTTTCCTAAGCAGATAGTTTGAAGAGTCATTTACAATTTTAACAAATGTATCTGTTTTGGACCTGAGATTCCCCTTTAGTGAGTCACAGTCCACAAATGTCTCAAGGGCAAGTTTTGTGCTGTTTGGCACAGTCTGTACTTTCTAGTGGCACTTCTAAGCACCATGAGGTGCTATCTCTCTTTTCCTTGTTTTAGTCACTGTAGCCTTCCCTGACATTTTTCTTTTTTTTTAAAATATTTATTTGCCTGTGTCAGGTCTTAGTTGTAACACCCAGGAGCTTTGATCTTCCTTGCAGCACATGGGATCTAGATCCCTGGCCAGAGATCGAAACCAGGCCTCCTGCGTTGGGAACATGGGCCATCAGGGAAGTCCCTTTCCCGGGCATCTGGTTGACATACTGGCAAATCTCTGCCTCTTCCCTGAAAGATTTCCTTTTGGAAGTTTTGAGCTCAACTATCTAGCTTCTCATTTTACACAGATTCAAAATCTGGCAAAGAGAGCTTCAGCGAATTTTTCGCAACCCTCTTCCTTCAGAATAACCTTGATGCCAAAGCACTGTGAGACTGGATGTTATTTCACTCTGCCCTTCTGACTAGCCCCCAGCTTTCTGCACTACCAGAGCATTCAGCAAATTTGCAGTTCGGGGTTTCTCTAGGTTTCAATCTGCCATACCAGACATGTCCCAAAAGCTCTCTTGGTTTCCATTTTCCTTATTAGAGTTCTTCTGCCTCTAGTTGTGGATCTCCAGTCTCATAATATTCTTCTGGGGGAAGGTGGGAAATACAGTGAATAATCTTGATTCACCCAAGGATAGCTGCTGTCTCTAGAATTTAATACATGTAGTCTTACTTTGTTCCATGATTCTATAGTATCTTAAGCATGATTTTGATAACTCATTTATATCTTTTAGTTCAAATGATTACTTCAACCTATTACATTTTACTTGGAAATCCCAAATTAAATATAATCCTAACTGCTACATTTAAGAGTTTGAACAGTATAATATTCAACTCACCTTTTTGCTTTTTTTCTATTGCTGCTTGCAGCTCACATGTTATGCTATAGCAAAACGGGATGTTTTAGTGTTATTAAATAACAGGCCACATTTTCTTGCCTCTGAGTCCCTGCTCATGTGGGTCTAAGCATCCTATGCTTGCTTGAATTCTGTATGTACTCAGTCTCACTTCAAATACCTTTTTTAATGCAGTCTTTCTTAAATTCTTAATTAGAAATGATCTCTCCTTGCTTTAAAACATTTTCCAGCTATATTATACCTCCCTTCTAACACATAATATTTTGTCTTATTTTCTCTCTTTTAATAAAAATTAATTATCTTATTTCCTTCAGTTGGCAGATTATAGAAGCCTTATAAGTAAGAACCAGTCCATCCTAAAGGAGATCAGTCCTGGGTGTTCATTGGAAGGACGGATGTTGAAGCTGAAACTCCAATACTTTGGCCACCTGATGTGAGGAGCTGACTCATTAGAAAAGACCCTGATGCTGGGAAAGATTGAAGGAGGGAGGAAAAGGGGACCACAGAGGATGAGATGGTTGGATGGCACCAGTGACTCAATGGGCATGGGTTTGGGTGGACTCCGGGAGTTGGTGATGGATAGGGAGGCCTGGCGTGCTGCGGTTCATGGGGTCACAAAGAGTCGGACACGACTAAGCAACTGAACTGAACTGAAGACAAGTCCTTACAATTGAGGCCCGTACTTAACTCCCTTTATTGTCCCTTAAACATATTGCACATAAAAGGCTAAGATAATACAACTGTTCACTTGATGAGTTGTTATTCTGTCATGACTTTCTCTGCCTCTGTGATAGGCATAGAATAGCAAATTTTGAAATAGCTTTAGTGAGATATAACTGACTTACAATAAACTGTACCTATTTGATGTGTCTCATGCTCAGTTGCTTCAGCCGTATCTGACTCTCTGTGACCTCATGGACTATACAGCCCACCGCTTGCCCCCATCCGTTCGATTTTCCAGGCAAGAATACTTGAATGGGTTGCCATTTTCTCCTCCCAGGGATCTTCTCAACTTAGAGATCAAACCTTGTCTCCTGTGGCTCCTACAATGGCAGGCAGATTTTGTACTATTTGACAAGTTGGGCTTCCCAGGTGACTCAGTGGTAAAGAATCCACCTGCCAAAGCAGAAGATGTGGGTTCAAGCCTTGAATCAGGAAGATCTCCTGGAAGAAGGAATGGCAACCCATTCCAGTATTCTTGCCTGGGAAATCCCCTGGAGAGAGGAGCCTGGTGGGCTAAAGTCCACAGGGTTGCAGAGTCAGACATGACTGAGCATGCACACAGGCACTTGACAAGTTATGACAGAAGAAAATACCCATGAGATCAGAACCACAATCAAGATAATGAACTGCAAAGTTTCCCCATTTCCCTTTGGTCTCTCCCTCCCACCTACCAAACCCACACGCCTCTGATCTATTTTCTGTTACTATAGGTTAATCTGTTTTCCTTCCTGAATTTTAAATGAACAGAATCATACACTTGAGTACTCTTCATTTGGCTTATTTTTGCAGTGTTATTATTTTGAGATTCATATATGATGTTCAATGTTGATGGATATTTGGATTGCTTTCATATAGTGATTATTGTAAATAAAGTTGTTATGAGCTTTCATGTATAGATCTTTATGTGGATATGTTTTCACTTTTGGAGTGAATACCTAGAAGTAGAATGGCTGGATCATACAGTAAGTGTGTATTTAACTATTTAAGAAGCTGTAAAGCTGTTTTCTCAAGTGATTTTTAACCTTTTAAATTTTCCCCAGCAGTTTATGAGAATTCCAGTTTCTCTTTATCCTTACCGACTCTTAGTAGAGTTAATCTTTTTCATTTTAACTACCCTAATAAGTAAACAGTCATACCTCGTTGTAGTTTTAATTTAGGTTTCTAGTGTCAAAATTCAGTCAGCATTTTTGGTGCAATTATTTGCTGTCTATTCATTTTTTTAGTAAGTCATACACACACACAGTAATATATAGAAATACTATTAATTAAACCATCATTAGTTCCCTGAGCCAATACAGCCCAGATTCCCTAATTTAGAAATGTGTATTTGGAATTTAGAAACAATCTCTTTGAGTGATTACATATGTAAAATGTTACAAAGGCACTGTGGGCAGCTTTCTTTCTTTGTGAGTATTTGAAGCAAAGGAAGCTAATATGCTAAGAGAGAGAACAAAATACACATTTAGAGAGAGGAAGAGAAGGCAAAGAGACACAGGATGCTGTGTGATCCACATATCCTTCTAAATTCCAGTTTCTATTATTCCTGAATCCCAACTACTTCCTGACCTCAGGTCTCACAAGGTACAACTTTTGTCTTGTTGAATTAACCCAGGTCTATCTATCTTCTATAATTTGCAACTGAAGAAGTGCTTATTTATTTCATTAAATATCTGTACATTATTGGAAGTAGGTTTCAAAGGTTGAATAACTATTTCAAAGCAGTTCAAATATTTGGCAAGTATAATTT
Source organism: Ovis canadensis (assembly GCF_042477335.2). Taxonomy (NCBI): domain Eukaryota; kingdom Metazoa; phylum Chordata; class Mammalia; order Artiodactyla; family Bovidae; genus Ovis; species Ovis canadensis. The sequence continues at coordinate 88,581,025 of NC_091249.1, forward strand.
CAAAGCACGTATATATACCATACTTCATTGTTTTCTAGTTTATAATAATAACCTCTGTATAGTGTTTTCACAGGTTTAATGGCTGGTTGGGGTTAATGGCTCTCAGTTATGCCATGGGCCATCAACTCTTCTCAGTTGGCCATTAATCCCCAGGAAATGCCTTGTACCTCAATCATTATGGTTTAATTAGGTCATTAAGAAGCTGCTGGTTAATTGCCACATTACAAGCATCAAAAGATGGGCAGGTGGCTGCAAAGATCAGAAGAATCACAGCATTCACAAAAAATAGAATGTATGTGTGTGTGTGGAAGATAATAATTACAAAATGTTTCTATATTTTTATCTGAAAATTTTCAATTAAGGAGATATTTATATAACTAGAATTTAAAAAAAAATTGTGGGGGCAATGTCCACAAGAGTCCCACCTCTGAATTCACTGTGGCCTGGTCTTGGCTGTGACCCTGAGCCCATAGCCACCCACTACGAAATACGTTTGAACAAAAAATATAATTGCATTAATAACCCCTGAAGAATATATATCAAGTTTCAAATTTTACAAAAAATAATTATCTAAAGATTTTACTAAGTGTGATTTAATATTAGGACATATAAATGGGAAGTTTCAAATCTAGATGTTGTATCAACCATGTACCTTGTCTGATTAAGCCCTTTGTTCTGCATCTCATCCCTCTCACCCATAAACTGGAAAAGTGCTACTAAAACTCGGGGTGTTCTCAGATTTAGTTTAAATTGTAATTATTGAAAAACGTATTAAAGCTAGGAAAAATTTTAATCTTGCACAATAAATATGAATTATCTTAAGACTTCCATTGAGTCCTATTAATCCTATAACTTCAAACTGAGAGAGTAAAAATTATAGTTTTCACAAGTCACCAATATCAAGAATAAAAACATTTTCACTGTACAACCTACCTGTATTATAAAACAATATTCTGAACAATTTTGTTTCAGTAATTTTAGCAACTTATATGAAATATACAAATTCACTTAAAGATACCAAAGCTCTCTCAGGAAAAAACAGATTAAGTTCTTATCTGTTAAAGAAATTAAATTTATGACAAAAATTTTCACAAAGTAGAGGCTACAACCAGCTGGCTTTACTATACATTTAACAAATTATGCTTATTTGACACAGGTTTTTCCAAAGCATCTGTACACATCATCTTATAATCCTATTCTTTTGGAAAAGAATTTATATAGGAAAGAGTTTGTCATTAGGTTAAATTTGAAAATTAAGGTACTTTAAGTTTGATATAAAGTCTCTGAACTTGGTGGGACAATACTTTATGGTTCCTTTCAGAATGAGAATAGTGCAAAATAAAGAGAAATACACAATATCAATACAATTAAGAAAAGCTGCATGAACTTCAGGATGCAAACTACTAATATGGTACCATATGTACCATATAAAAAGGGTGCAAAAGGAATATCTCATATTGAATTAATATAATAACTTTACTTTCACATAATATGGCAGTATAGGAAAATTATATATGGACTGATTTTCTAACATAAATTGTGAGACCTAAGTTAGTACATGAGCAAATGTATATGGATAAAGATTATTTTCAAATGTAGAAACTAACACATCTTAAAGTTAATTCAATTAAAAACATTTATTAAAATCTGATAGGCACTGTGAGAATATATGCTGAGAAAACAAGATGAAATCCAGTGGATTTTTAAAAGCTAGGTTGTTTTCTCTGTCCACATTTTCTGAATATCACAGTTCATCACATCTGTATTCATTAAACAATACTGTTTTTTGGTTGTATATACAACACTCTTGGAGGAGGTTACCATTAGCCCCATTATAGAGTCACAAGGTGGGTGATCCACAAACTGGAGACCAGTTACACCAAAGAAGTTCTTGCACTGTTGTGACAATTCCAGGGCTCACAACAGACTTCGTATCCTGAAGATCCAGCAAAGGGACTGACAATCTCCAGAGAACCTGACTTTGAAGGTCAGCAGGGTTTGACTACAGAACTTCCAAAGGATAGGGGAAACAGACTCTTGGAGGGTACAAACAAAACTTTGTGCACACTAGGACCCAGGAGAAAGGAGCAATGACCCCTCAAGAGACCGAGCCAGACTTGCCTGTAAGTATTTAGAAGCCTCTGGTGGAGGCATGGGTAGACAGAGGCCTGCCACAGGGTTGGCGCTCTGGCAGTTCTGGGAGGTGCAGCATGCTGGCGTAAGTCCTTTTGCAGAAGGTTGTCAGTACCCCTACCGTAGTTTGGCTTTGGGCCAAACTATAAGGAGGGAATAAATCAAATCCCTTATGATTATACAGTGGAAGTGAGAAATAGATTTAATAGATAGAGTGCCTGATGAAGTATGGAATGAGGTTCGTGACATTGTACAGGAGACAGGGATCAAGAACATCCCCATGGAAAAGAAATGCAAAAAAGCAAAATGGCTGTGTGAGGAGGCCTTACAAATAGCTGTGAGAAGAAGAGAAGTGAAAAGCAAAGGAGAAAAGGAAAGATATAAGCATCTGAATGCAGAGTTGCAAAGAACAGCAAAAAGAGATAAGAAAGCCTTCTGCAGCTATCAATGCAAAGAAATAGAGGAAAAGAATAGAATGGGAAAGACTAGAGATCTCTTCAAGAAAATTAGAGATACCAAGGGAACATTTCATGCAAAGATGGGCTCGATAAAGGACAGAAGTGGTATGGACCTAACAGAAGCAGAAGATATTAAGAAGAGGTGGCAAGAATACACAGAAGAACTGTACAAAAAAGATCTTCGGAGGAGGAACTGTAAAGATGGCGGAGGAATAGGACGGGAAGACCACTTTCTCCCTCACAAATTCCTCAAAAGAACATTTCAACGCCAAGCAAACTCCACAAAACAACTTCTGTAGGCTGGCAGAGGACATCAGGCAACCAGAAAAGTAGACCATTGTCTTCAAAAACAGGTAGGAAGAATATAAAAGACGAAAAAGGAGACAAAGGAGGTGGGGAGGGAGCTCCATCCCGGGAAGGGAAGCCCATTCTGGGAAGGGAATTTTAAGAAGAGAGGTTTCCAAACACCAGGAAACACTCTCCCTGCCAAGTCTGTGGCGAGCCTTGGAAACACAGAGGGCAACATAACAGGAAGGAAAAATAAATAAATAATTAAAACCAAGAGATTACAAGCCCACCAGTAACTCCCCCAGCGGAAAAGCAGCACAGACGCCTGCATCCGCCATTGGGAAGTGGGGGCAGGGCAGGGACGCGCTGGAGGCGCAGGCTGCAGTGCTTTGTAAGAATGGGGCGGGAATGCCCCACATGAAACCAGAACGATCTAACTTGGGCTAGCAAACCAGACTGTGGGATAGCTACTGCACTAAAAGCTCAAACATAAGACACCTCCAGGACCGAGCACAGAACAAAGGATGGAACGGAAAAAGCTGGCTGCAGACCATCCCCCGCCGAGGACAGGCAGCCAGAGCCATAAGGACTGGAAAGGAGCAATTGCAGACCTGGAGAGACTTTACTTACCTAACTGCAAGCAGGCTTCTTTGCTAAGACTTCTGGGGGTGCTGGACAGTCACCATCTGCCTCACGGGGGGGCGCCAGCGGTCCACCCAGAAAGCTGAGCAGCAGTGGCAGAAAAGGTGACAAGCCGCGGCGATCGCGCTCGCCAAACTCCTGAGCTACTTGGACCTGGGAAGGCACAAAGCACAGTCCCAGCTGAATCTGTGCCTCTGAGGGCTGCCTGAGCGCCGAACCTGAGCGGCTTGGACCGGGGAAGTGCACGCAGCCTAGGGCCGGCCCCAGAAGGTTCCCGGCTGAGCATCGTAGAGCCAGAGCAGTTTGTGCGCCGCAAGAAAGGACAGGTCAAGCGGGGCAGAGATACTGTGTGCACACGACAGTGCTATTTGTTTGCAGCATCCCCCCTCCCCACAGCGCGACTGAACTAGTGAGCCTAAAAAACCAGCAAACAGAAGAAGTTAAACAGAGGGAACCACCTTGGAAGTGATCCCACATGGCCCGTAACACCAGAGAAGGGCTAGTTATATTTTTACTATTTTTAAAATCATTCCTTTTTTTTTTTTCCTGTTTTTTGTTTTTGGTTTTTTTTTTTTTCTATTTTCTATTTTTCTATTTTCTTTTTTTTCTAACTTTTTTTAAATTGTTGAGTCTTCTATTTCTCCTCTAATTTTTCTTTCTATAACCTACTATTACTATTTTTTTAAAAAAAAAGACTTTTTTTTTAAGGCAAACACCATATATAGTCTTTGGATGGTTGTTGGTGGTTTTTTTTTGCTGTTGTTGTTGTTGTTGTTTTAAATAATTCTTTTTTTTCCCCTTTCTTCCTTTTTCCTTCTGCTTCTTTTCTTTAATATTGTATTTTTGAAAATCCAAACTCTACTCTAGATTTTTAATCTTTGCTCTTAGGTTTTTGTTGTCAATTTTGTACATTTAAAAACCCAAACTTCACTACCCAAGTTTACCTGAGAGCGAGATTACTGGCTTGACCACTCTCTCCTCCTTTGGACTCTCCTTTTTCTCCACCAGGTGGCCTCTGTCTCTTTTCTCCCCCATCTCTTCTCTATCCAACTCTGTGAATCTCTGTGTGTTCCAGACGGTGGAGAACACCTAAGGAACTGGTTACTGGCAGGATTTGTCTCTCTCCTTCTCATTCCTCTCTCTTATCCTCCTGGCCACCTCTGTCTACTTCCTCCCTCTCCTCTTCCCCGTATAACTCCGTAAATACCTCTGAGTGGTCCAGACTATAGAGCAGAAAAGAATAAAATACTTAGGAATATATCTGCCTAAAGAAACTAAAGACCTATATATAGAAAACTATAAAACACTGATGAAAGAAATCAAAGAGGACACTAATAGATGGAGAAATATACCATGTTCATGGATCGGAAGAATCAATATAGTGAAAATGAGTATACTACCCAAAGCAATTTACAAATTCAATGCAATCCCTATCAAGCTACCAGCCATATTTTTCACAGAACTAGAACAAATACTTTCAAGATTTGTATGGAAATACAAAAAACCTCGAATAGCCAAAGCAATCTTGAGAAAGAAGAATGGAACTGGAGGAATCAACTTGCCTGACTTCAGGCTCTACTACAAAGCCACAGTCATCAAAACAGTATGGTACTGGCACAAAGACAGACATATAGATCAATGGAACAAAATAGAAAGCCCAGAGATAAATCCACACACATATGGACACCTTATCTTTGACAAAGGAGGCAAGAATATACAATGGAGTAAAGACAATCTCTTTAACAAGTGGTGCTGGGAAAACTGGTCAACCACTTGTAAAAGAATGAAACTAGATCACTTTCTAACACCACACACAAAAATAAACTCAAAATGGATTAAAGATCTAAATGTAAGACCAGAAACTATAAAACTCCTAGAGGAGAACATAGGCAAAACACTCTCAGACATAAATCACAGCAGGATCCTCTATGATCCACCTCCCAGAATTCTGGAAATAAAAGCAAAAATAAACAAATGGGATCTAATTAAAATTAAAAGCTTCTGCACAACAAAGGAAAATATAAGCAAGGTGAAAAGACAGCATTCTGAATGGGAGAAAATAATAGCAAATGAAGCAACTGACAAACAACTAATCTCAAAAATATACAAGCAACTTATGCAGCTCAATTCCAGAAAAATAAATGACCCAATCAAAAAATGGGCCAAAGAACTAAATAGACATTTCTCCAAAGAAGACATACGAATGGCTAACAAACACATGAAAAGATGCTCAACATCACTCATTATCAGAGAAATGCAAATCAAAACCACAATGAGGTACCACTTCACACCAGTCAGAATGGCTGTGATCCAAAAATCTGCAAGCCATAAATGCTGGAGAGGGTGTGGAGAAAAGGGAACCCTCTTACACTGTTGGTGGGAATGCAAACTAGTACAGCCACTTTGGAGAACAGTGTGGAGATTCCTTAAAAAATTGCAAATAGAACTACCTTATGACCCAGCAATCCCATTGCTGGGCATACACACCAAGGAAACCAGAATGGAAAGAGACACATGTACCCCAGTGTTCATCGCAGCACTGTTTATAATAGCCAGGACATGGAAGCAGCCTAGATGTCCATCAGCAGATGAATGGATAAGAAAGCTGTGGTACATATACACAATGGAGTATTACTCAGCTGTTAAAAAGAATTCATTTGAATTAGTTCTGATGAGATGGATGAAACTGGAGCCAAATATACAGAGTGAAGTAAGCCAGAAAGAAAAACACCAATACAGTATACTAACACATATATATGGAATTTAGAAAGATGGCAATGACGACCCTGTATGCAAGACAGGAAAAAAGACACAGAGGTGTATAACGGACTTTTGGACTCAGAGGGAGAGGGAGAGGGTGGGATGATTTGGGAGAATGGCATTCTAACATGTATACTATCATGTGGGAATTGAATCGCCAGTCTATGTCTGACGCAGGATACAGCATGCTTGGGGCTGGTGCAGGGGGATGACCCACAGAGATGTTATGGGGAGGGAGGTGGGAGGGGGGTTCATGTTTGGGAACACATGTAAGAATTAAAGATTTTAAAATTAAAAAAATAAAAAAACAAACAAACAAAAAAAAAGATCTTCAAGACCAAGATAATCATGATGGTGTGATCATTCATCTAGAGCCAGACATCCTGGAATGTGAAGTCAAGTGGGCCTTAGAAAGCATCACTACGAACAAAGCTAGTGGAAGTGATGGAATTCCAATGGAGCTATTTCAAATCCTGAAAGATGATGCTGTGGAGCTATTTCAAATCCTGAAAGATGATGCTGTGAAAGTGCTGCACTCAATATGCCAGCGAATTTGGAACACTCAGCAGTGGCCACAGGACTGGAAAATGTCAGTTTTCTTTCCAATCCCAGAGAAAGGCAATGCCAAAGAATGCTCAAACTACTGCACAATTGTACTCATCTCACACGCTAGTAAAGTGCCCAGAGCCAGCATGGGAGATCCCACGCATGACAAGGTTATGTGGAGAGGCCTGACGGACAAGGCGAGTCAGGCTTCAGGGGCTCCCCCTGGGTTTTCCTGAACATCTACTCCCAAAAAACCAGAGTCTGCCTGCCTTATTACTGTGCTTTCCACTCTTCTGACATTCTCTGGAAGAAAGTTAACTCAGGGCTTCCGTCTTCTGCATATGAGAGGAATGTTTCAGCTCAAACCCCTTTCATGGCTCTCTAACTTGCCTGACAGGTTCCCCTGGACTTTTACTATTTGTGAATTGCCTACAGCCCCCCAACCGTGAGAGGCACAAAGCTTAAACATCTTAAAGATATAGAGCCTTTTAGAGTTAAGAATTAGCTTGGTGAAGAGTTTGTTGAGTTAATGTTTGCCACCAGGCCTCCATATCCTTTGTCTTTTAGGCACCTGGGAGGATATTAATCAATGTAATTGGGATGCAGAAATAAGAATATAGTAGTTTTGATGTTAGCAACACTAGACTTTTGAGTTAATTACTTTTCTCTTTGTTATAAATCACTGTACTTCTTTCATGTTATAAATTGTTGTGTCCTTGCTATGTAAGAATGTAATTTTATTTAGTGCTTTCTGAGAGTGGCACCAGACTTTGGGAAGAACAACACTTTTAAGACAAGTAAGTCTAATGGTTGACAAACCCTTATCAGAAATGGGCCGTAAAATGATAATTGGCCTTCTGGCCAGAAGATGATGTAAATCACCTAAGAAGGAGATCAACCCTGGGATTTCTTTGGAAGGAATGATGCTAAAGCTGAAGCTCCAGTACTTTGGACACCTCATGAGAAGAGTTTACTCACTGGAGAAGACCGTGATGCTGGGAGAGATTGGGGGCAGGAGGAGAAGGGGATGACCGAGGATGAGATGGCTGGATGTCATCACGGACTCGATGGACATGAGTCTGAGTGAACTCCAGGAGATGGTGATGGACAGGGAGGCCTGGCGTGCTGCGATTCATGGGGTCGCAGAGAGTCGGACACAACTGAGCGACTGAACTGAACTGAACTGTGTATACAATTAAGTATGCAGAGAAAAAGCTTGGTCTCGATAAGAGTTAGGGCTGCCGACACTGCAAAATTTTGTATTACCCATTGATCTCTATGTACAATCAAAAAGTATAAAAAGCCTTCTGAACAATAAAGGATGGACCAGTTTCTCGGACTAGTCTCTCGAACTAGTTTCTTGGAAATCTGGCTCCCCCTGTGTCTCTCTCTTTCTTCCTCTCCCTCCCTCTCTTTTTCAGGCTGAATTCCCATCTGGAGCGGGGAGGCTTGCCACGCCTACTTACTTGCCCCAGCTTTTAAGTCCCGTGAGAGAGGGAGCCCAAGGCGGGGCACCCTTCGTTATTCAAATGAGCTCCAGTAGCCTAACAAGATGGTGCAAACTTCTTGTCCTGAAGTTTTATTGGCTTTTCCCGTGAACCAAGGTATTCAGCCTCATTTCTCCACTAAATTTTCCTACTACACTATTCTTTCCTAATCTCTCTTTTATATTTCTAAATAAATAATTTTTCCTCACCACTCCGTGCCCGCTTCGAATTACCCTGGATCCACCGGGGCTGGATCCTGGCAGTAAAGTAATGCTCAAAATTCTCCAAGCCAGGCTTCAGCAATACATGAACTGTGAACTTCCTGATGTTCAAGCTGGTTTTAGAAAAGGCAGAGGAACCAGAGATCAAATTGCCAACATCAGCTGGATCACGGAAAAAGCAAGAGACTTCCAAAAAACATCTATTTCTGCTTTATTGACTATGCCAAAGCCTTTGACTGTGTGGATCACAATAAACTGTGGAAAATTCTGAGAGAGATGGGAATACCAGACCACTTAACCTGCCTCTTGAGAAATCTGTATGCAGGTCAAGAAGCAACAGTTAGAACTGGACATGGAACAACAGACTGGTTCCAAATAGGAAAAGGAGTACGTCAAGGCTGTATATTGTCACCCTGCTCATTTAACTTCTATGCAGAGTACATCATGAGAAATGCTGGACTGGAAGAAACACAAACACAAGCTGGAATCAGGATTGCCAGGAGAAATATCAATAACCTCAGACATGCAGATGACACCACCCTTATGGCAGAAAGTGAAGAGGAACTAAAAAGCCTCTTGATGAAAGTGAAAGAGGAGAGTGAAAAAGTTGGCTTAAAGCTCAACATTCAGAAAATGAAGATCATGGCATCTGGTTCCATCACTTCATGGGAAATAGATGGAGAAACAGTGGAAACAGTGTCAGACTTTCTTTTTTGGGGCTCCAAAAATCACTGCAAATCGTGACTGTAGCCATGAAATTAAAAGACACTTACTGCTTGGAAGAAAATTTATGACCAACCTATATAGCATATTCAAAAGCAGAGACATTACTTTGCTGACTAAGGTCCATCTAGTCAAGGCTATGGTTTTTCCTGTGGTCGTGTATGGATGTGAGATTTGGACTGTGAAGAAGGCTGAGCGCTGAAGAATTGATGCTTTTGAACTGCGGTGTTGGAGAAGACTCTTGAGACCTTTGGACTGCAAGCAGATCCAACCAGTCCATTCTGAAGGAGATCAACCCTGGGATTTCTTTGGAAGGAATGATGCTAAACTGAAACTCCAGTACTTTAGCCACCTCATGCGAAGAGTTGACTCATTGGAAAAGACTCTGATGCTGGGAGGGATTGGGGGCAGGAGAAGAAGGGGATGACAGAGGATGAGATGGCTGGATGGCATCACTGACTCAATGGGCGTGAGTCTGAGTGAACTCCAGGAGTTGGTGATGGACAGGCAGGCCTGGCGTGCTGCGATTCATGGGGTCACAAAAAGTCAGACACAACTGAGCGACTGAACTGAACTGAACTGAATAAGGAAGGAGCATAGGCCCACCCACCAGCAGAAAATTGGAATTAAGATTTAATGAGCATGGCCCTACCTACCAGAGCAAGATCCAGTTATACCCACAGCCATTTCCTCCCATCAGGAAGCTTCCACATGCCTCTATTCCTTATACATCAGAAGACAGACAGAATGGAAACCAGTCACAGATAACTAACCAAAATGATCACATGGATCAGAGTCCGGTCTAACTCAATGAAACTATAAGTCATGCCATATAGGGCCACCCCAGATGGATGGATTACTGTGGAGAGTTCTGACAAAACATGGTACCCTGGAGAAGGGAACAGCAAACTACTTCAGCATTCTTGCCTTGAAAACCCCATGAACAGTATGAAAAGGCAAAAAGACATGACACTACAAGATGAACAACCTAGGGAGGTAGGTATCCAATATGCTACAGGAGGGTAGTGGAGAAATATCTCCAGAAGGAATGAAGAGGCTGAAAAAGTGGAAATGATGCCCAGTTGTGGATGTGTCTGGTGGTGAAAGCAAAGTCTGATGCTGTAAAGAACAATATTGCATAGGAACCTGAAATGTTAAGTCCACGAATCAAGGTAAATTAGAAGTGGTCAAACAGGAGATGGCAAGAGTGAACACCAACATCTTAGGAATCAGTGAACTAACGTGGATGGGAATGGCTGAATTTTATTCAGATGACCATTATATCTATTACTGTGGGCAAGAATCCCTTAGAAAAAGTGGATCAGAGTTACAGAAGAGTCTGAAATGCAGTACTGAGTGCAATCTCAAAAATGACAGAATGATCTTGGTTTGTTTCCAAGGCAAACCATTCAACATCAGAGTAGTCCAAGTATATGCCCCAAACACTACTGCCAAAGAAGATGAAGTTGAATGGTTCTACGAAGAACTACAAGACCTTGTAGAACTAACACCCCTCCCCCCACACAAAAAAAGAAAAGCTGTCCTTTTTATCATAGGGGGCTGTAAAAGTAGGAATTCAAGAGCTACGTAGAGTAACATGCAAGTGCAGCTTTGAAATACCGAATGAAGCAGGCAAAGGCTAACAGGTTTGCCAAGAGAACACACTAGTCATAGCAAACACCCTCTTCCAACAAGAGAAGACTCTATACATGGACATCACCACAAGATCAATATCAAAATCAGATTGATTATATTCTTTACAGCCAAGGATGTATATTCTCTACAGCCAAAGATGGAGAAGCTCTATACAGTCAACAAAAACAAGACCAGGAGCTGACTGTGGCTCAGCTCATGAACTCCTTATGCCAAATTCAGACTTAAATTGAAAAAAGTGAGAAAAACCATTCAGGTATGACATAAATCAAATTCCTTATGATTATAGAGTGGAAGTGACAAACAGATTCAAGGAATTAGATCTGATAGAGTGCCTGAAGAACTATAGATGGAGGTTCATGACACTGTATAGGAGGCAATGTCCAAAACCATCTCCAAGAAAAATAAATGCAGCAGGCAAGTTGGTTGTCTGAGGAGGCCACACAGATAGCTGAAAAAAGAAGAGAAGCTAAAGGCAAAGCAGAAAAGGAGAAAGATACGCATCTGAATGAAAAGTTCCAAAGAATAGCTAGGAGAGATAAGAAAGCCTTTTTATGTGAATAATGCAAAGAAATGGAGGAAAATAACAGAATGGGAAATATCAGAGACCTCTTCAAGAAAACTTGACATACCAAGGGAACATTTCATGCAAAGATGGGCACAATAAATACAGAAATGGTATGCACATAACAGAAGAAGATATTTAGAAGAGGTGGCAAGAATACACAGAAGAAAAAAGGTGTTAATGACAGAGATAACTCCAATGGTGTGATCATTCATCTAGAGTCAGATATCATGGAGTGTGAAGTCAAGTGGGCCTTAGGAAATACCACTACAAGCAAAGATAGTGGAGGTAATGGAAATTCAGGTGAGCTATTTCAAATCCTAAAAGATGATGCTGTGAAAGTGCTGCACTCAATATGCCAGCAAATTTGGAGCACTCACCAGTGGCCACAGGACTGGAAAATGTCAGTTTTCATATCAATCCCAAAGAAGGGCAATGCGCAGAATGTTCAAACTACTGCACAACTGCATTCATTCTACAGGCTAACAAGGTAATGCTCAAAATTCTTCAAGTTAGGCTTCAACAGTACGTAAACTAAGAATTTCCAGATATACAAGCTGGATTTAGAAAAGGTAGAGGAACCAGAGATCAAATTAACAACATACACTGTATTACAGAGAATCAAGGTAATTCCAGAAAAACATCTACTTCTGCTTTATTGACTACACTAAAGCCGTTGACTGTGTCAATCACAACAAACTGTGGAAAATTCTTAATGAGATGGGAATACCAGACCACCTTACTTGGCTCCTGATAAACCTGTATGCTGGTCAATAAGGAACAATTATACCGGACATGGAACAATGGACTGGTTCAACATTGGGTAAAAGAAGTACATCAAGGCTGTATATTGTCACCCTGCTTATTTAACTTCTATGCAGAAAACATCGTGCAAAATGCTGAACTGGATGAAGTTCAAGCTGGGGAATCAAGATTGCCAGGAGAAATATCAATAACTTCAGATATACAGGCTATATCTGACAGAATGTGGTTCACTGGAGAAGGGAATGGCAAACTACTTCAGTATTCTTGCCTTGAGAACCCCATGAACAGTATGAAAAGGCAAAATAATAGGATACTGAATGAGAAGCTCCCCGGGTTAGTAGGTGCCCAATATGCTACTGGAGGTCAGTGGAGAAATAACTCCAGAAAGAAAGAAGGGATGGAGCCAAAGCAAAAACAATACACAGCTGTGGATGTGACTGGTGATAGAAACAAAGTCCAATGCTGTAAAGAGCAATATTGCATAGGAACCTGGAATGTCAGGTCCGTGAATCAAGGCAAACTGGAAGTGGTCAAACAAGAGATGGCAAGAGTGAATGTCAACATTCTAGGAATCAGCGAACTGAAATGGACTGGAATGGGTGAGTTTAACTCAGAGCTCCAGTACTTTGGCCACCTCATGCGAAGAGTTGACTCATTGGAAAAGACTCTGATGCTGGGAGGGATTGGGGGCAGGAGGAGAAGGGGACGACTGAGGAGGAAATGGCTGGATGGCATCACTGACTCGATGGACGTGAGTCTGAATGAACTCTGGGAGTTGGTGATGGACAGGGAGGCCTGGCGTGCTGCGATTCATGGGGTCGCAAAGAGTCGGACACGACTGAGCGACTGAACTGAACTGAATGGCAGAAAGTGAAGAGGAACTAAAGAGCCCCTTGATGAGGGTGAAAGGAGGGAATGGAAAGGCTGGCTTAAACTCAACACTGAAAAAACTATCTTCATGGCATCCAGTCTCATCACTTCATAGCTAGTAGATGGGGAAATAATGGAAACAGTGACAGACTTTATTTCCTTGGGCTCTAAAATCACTGCAGATGACTACTGCCATGAAATTAAAAGATGTTTGCTCCTTGGAAGCAAAGCTATGACAAATGTACACAGTGTATTAAAAAGCAGAGCCATCCCTTGGCCAACAGAGGTCTGTATAGTCAAAACTATGGTTTTTCCAGTAGTCATGTACAAATGTGAGAACTGGACCATAAAAAAGGCTGTGCATGCTTGCTAAATTGCTTCAGTCATGTCCAATTCTTTGTGGTCCTATGGATTCTAGTCAGCCAGGGTCCTTCATTTGTGGGGATTCCGGAGGCAAGAATACTGGAGTAGGTTGCCATGCCTTCCTCCAGGGGATCTTCCCCACCCAGGGTTCAAACCCAGGTCTCCTGCAGCTTCTGTATTGCAAGTAGATTCATTACTGCTGAGCCACCAGAGAAGCTGAAAGAGGCTGAGCATTAAGGAAATGATGCTTTTGAACTGTGCTGGTGGAGAAAACTCTTGAGAGTCCTTGGACAGCAAGGAGATCAAGGATACCAGTCATTCCTAAAGGAAATCAACCCTGAATATTCATTGGAAGGACTGATGCTGAAGCTCCAATACCTTGGCAACCAGATGCGAAGAGCCAACTCATTGGAAAAGACTGATTCTTGGAAAGATTAAGGGTAGGAGGAGAAGGGGGCAACAGAAGATGAGATGATTAGATGGCATCATCAACTCAATGGACACAAGTTTGAGCAAACTCTAGGAGACAGTGAAGGACAGGCAAACCTGGCATGCTACAGTCCATGGGGTTGCAAAGATTTGGACATGACTGAGTGACTGAATGATAATATATTTGGAAATATTTTGTGCCCATGAGACCATTACTCTACATCCATCTTCAATGGAGAAAATGATAATTGTCTGTTTAAGGAGCAGAGAGAAAATAAATAACCTGAAAATTTCCTGTTAGTCAATGTGACCCTTAGGACAGAATTGTTTCTGAATTACAAGTTGTTTAAAAATCAAAAGAGTGAGAGTTCTACGCTTTTTCCCTAGAGAACATTTCAGTCTAGACAACAGATCAGCCTAGTTGGAAATCTATTTTATGATATCATAAATCTCTCCAGAATAGACTGTTTTCAATACTATGATTTTAAAGACCAAAAGAAGACTGGTATTCAGGGGTAAGGAGGTATGAGAGATGCCATTCTGCTGCTCTTTAGTCGCTAAGTTGTGTCTAACTCTTGGTAATCCCATGGACTGCAGCCCACCAGGCTTCTCTGTCCATGGCATTTCCAAGACAAGAATATTGGAGTGAGCTGTTATTTCCTTCTCCAGGGGATCTTCCTGACCCAGGGATTGAACAAGTTCTCCTGCTTGGCAGGTGGATTCTTTACCACTGAGCCACCTGGGAAGCCCAAGAGCTACCATATCCTTATAGTAACTTCCAGTCTGTCATGATGCTGACTTGTTTTTCTACTGCTGTCTACTAGGCAGAGGGCTTCTCTGATGGCTCTGTGGCTAAAGAATTTGACTGCAGTACAAGAGACCACCTGCAATGCAGGAGACCTGGGTCCAATCCCTGGGTTGGAAAGATCCCCTGTAGAGGAAATGGCAAATCACTCCAGTATTCCTGCCTGGGAAATCCCCTGGACAGAGGATCTTGGTGGGTTACAGACCATGGGGTCCGAAGAGTCGGATACAATGTAGTGACTAAACCACCATCACCACTAGAATGCACTCATACATTCAACCAATGTATGACATTATGTTGACATTACATATGACAGTATGTGACAGGATCTGTTCTAAGTCCTGGAATCATCATAGGGAACAAAACAGAGTAAGTTCTAACTCTGATGGTGTTTACACTGTAGTGGGGGAGGAGAATAAAATAAACAAACACTTTCAAAGAGATTTAAGTATCATTTAGTGAAATAAAGTAGGAAAGTTAAGATATTTAGATTGAGTCAATGGGAAAATCTCTAAGAGGCAGTGCCATTTGAGCTGGGATTCAATGAACAGAAACAGCCAGCCTGCAAAGATCCATGGAGGAGAACATCCTGAAGGCAGAAGGAAATGTTGGTCACAAGTTGTGAAGTAGGAATGAGAAGGTGCATCTGGCTAGAATGTAGCAGATGAGAGTGAAGCAAATGAAGTGAGATCAAGGAGTGCTAGTGTGCTAGTGTGAGAAATCCAGGCTAATTGCATTTGTAGTGAAAGTGAAAGTGCTAGTCTCTCAGTCTTGTCCGACTCTTTGCAATCCTGTAGACTGTAGCCTGCCAGGTTCCTCTGTCCATGGGATTCTCCTGGCAATATTACTGGAATGGGTTGCCACTTCTTTCTCCAGGGGATTTTCCCGACCTAGGGATCGAACCTGGGTCTCCCATATTGCAGACAGATTCTTTATCATCTGAACTACCAGGGAAGCTTATTTGTGAACAGTACTCAAAAAGTTCAACCATTGGAAATAAGAGTATAAAATCTCAGAAAGAGGACAAAGCCCATGATACAGATTTGGGATTATTTGCCATATCGATGATATTTAGGATCATGAGATTGAATGAAAATTTATCATTAGAGAACAGAAATGGCCCCAAGAGAGGGGTAGACTAGTCCTAACATGTGTTTATGTGCTCTGAAACTCTGTAAACCACTGGCTTTTAAAAAATATTTCAGTCAGGCTTAGGGAGGGAAGTTCAGAGAAGATGGGGTAGATAGGTAGTTGCTGGAGGCTTCATTAAGAAGGTAGGGTCCGATTCAGAATGTTTCAGAAATAGCAGCAGCCCTAGAGAACAGGGTTGAATTCTATACTTACGGCAGAGATTTGTCTTCTGTTTTGTTTAGTTCTGTCACCTTGGAAATTCAATAAATATCATTCTCTTGGAGCTTGCATACTCCTGGCATGGAGCAGCTATGTCCTGGCCAAGACATGAACCCGAGGGTTCTTCAATTTGTAATCTCAGATTGCTTTCTCCCCCTCTCACAGGGCATTCTTTGAAGGGATATTTGCTGTTATCTTTCCTGATGCAGGAAGTAATATTTAGCAGCTCTTAGCAATTTATATTCAGATAATTGTACTAATCCTTTGTGGAATTTTCTTTAATTCTTGTGGATACCATACAACCGAATTTTAGCTTTCTTTTTGGAAGATTTATTTAAGCTTTTATAAAAAATAATAAATGGTTCTTCATGTTATACCTTTTTTAGCTCATTAGAAGTAAAAAACAAAATTAAGGTGACACAGAAGAGCCCACTATTTAGGATCTTATATGCTCTTCCCTAGTTATCACAGATTTTCCTCCAATTTTGCAATATCTTCTAATTCCAGATAGTTCTTCTGCCTTTAAAACTGGCCCTCAAGCTAATGTTGACCTGGACACATCTAGAAATTGCTAATCCTGTCAGCTCAGAAACTGCTACTGGATAAAAAGCTTCTGAAAGTCATCATTACTAGTATTCTCCTCCCAAAGCAATAAAAAACCACCTATCAGTCAAAATCTAAACAAGAAAACAGAAAGCATCAGTTTTCAGAAGAGATGGACTAATTAATTTTTTTCCTTTTGGCCATCCCACATGACCTTTCTGGGGATCTTAGTCCCCTGATCAGGGACTGAATCCACATCTCTGCATTGGAATCACAGTCTTAACCACTAGATTGCTGAGGAAGTCCCTTGAAGAGACTGAATTTAATGTAAGGAGTTTGTTGCTGCTGCTGCTGCTAAGTTGCTTCAGTCGTGTCCAACTCTGTGCGACCCCATAGACGGCAGCCCATCAGGCTCCCCTGTCCCTGGGATTCTCCAGGCAAGAACACTGGAATGTGTTGCAATTTCCTTCTCCAATGCATGAAAGTTAAAAGTGAAAGTGAAGTCACTCAGTCATGTCCGACTCTTCGCGACCCCATGGAATGCAGCCTACCAGGCTCCTCCGCCCATGGGATTTTCCAGGCAAGAGTACTGGAGTGGGGTGCCATTGCCTTCTCTGAAGGAGTTTGTTACAGATGTCTAAAATGGCTAAGAAGCTAAACAGGGGATGGTTGAGTAATCAATCATGTTCATCTACATGGGGGCCATCACCACCCAAGGGCTAGAGGGATAGAGAGAGATGAGTATGTGACTAGAACTTAGAAGTGACCTGTCCAGAGGTGGCTGAGGCTGCCCAGGGCAGAGAGAGGAGGTTACCCACCCACTCATATGCGCCCTTTTTTCCATCTTTCCAATCTGCCATCAGTGCCTTTCACTGGTCAAACTCAGACAGAAGCAATCGGCAAAGAAGGCTGGGAATCATATGCTTCAGAGCACAGCCTTCCTGCTAATAGTAAGGATAGCAGGGGCAAAGTAAGAAATGGTTCTGAGGTCAAACAGGTCTGGGACTGCCACAGAGCATTCTAGACTATAGTTCAAGAATGATAAAGGAATTCCAGCACTATTCCACAATTCATAAGGGTAAATGCAGTAAAAATAAGCAAAAGAGCTCCATTTAATTTGAAGGATCCCATTCAGACAAAGCACAGTTACAGAGTAAATCACATCTTTTATCATCTGTCTTAAATAAAGTATGTATATTTTATGATACTCAAATCTGTACATATCAAGAGTATCGAATATACATCAAAGTAAGATTGAGAAGAAAAAAGTCACATTTTGTGCACACAGTAGTTTTCCACCAGGATTGCTGAAACTCTTGACTTCAAGACAGATTTTGGTACACATCTCTTTCTTTGGCAGAGGTATACCAATAGTCAGTCTGTTATTTCCTCTAGTTTTTCAGTGATATGTTAAGAACAGGATATAACACCTAAGCATCTCTGAAAGTCAACTAGCTGATTTTAACTCCTATGAAAAGTGTGAAATTTAATTTCACACTGGACAAAGAATCCAACCTGAAAAGCCAAATTTACAGTCATGAAGTTCTTCATGTGTTGTATTAAGGTGGTCTGAGTGGATTAAAGTGCTCCTGCTTATTTGTTTGTAAAATGTAGTTAAACCAAATCTACTCTAGCTACATCAGAGGGTTATTGTGAGGGCAAAAGAATGCTTAGAAAGTACTTTGAAAATATATAATTAGGTACAAATGTGAAGCAATATTATCCATGCTAACTTGTCAGCTGAGAAATATTTAATACCTGACATTTCTGTAGCACAGTCATAAAAAGTATGACATAGTAAGTAGTATTATCATGGTTCCCTAGCTTGACCTATAAGATATAATAGTTTAAAAAGAATGACTCAGAATTTACCAGCAGAAGTAACTGAGGCTGTACAGGTCTCCAGATGCTACAAATAGTCATTATGGATGACTGTGGTCCATGTGCTAAACAAACAAATGAGCAAGTAAGTGATGGTCTGCCCAAACTGGAAATTTGTAGCCAAGAAACAACTGTAATTTTAAAGAAACAAACTCTTAAAGGAATAGCCAAATAAGACATGCTTTATCTTAATTTTCTCTTGTTCAGAAGGGAGTTTTACTCCAACACATAATGAATGGGAGCATTTCCTGGGTCCGACTGATTCCATTACTAAAATTATAACTCAGGTTATATAGGAATTCATCTACATCCTGGGTCTTCAACCAAATTCAGTCAGTTATTTTCTTGACTACATTTCTTGAGATTTTATAATCCTCTGTGGGTGGAAAAAAGCAAAGTTTTATACAGATAAGGTCAACTAAGATTAAAGCTAAAATGGGGAAATAGTATTTTAATTTTACAAGACAGCAGATGTAGGAGCGTATCTTTCAACCTCTCAATCTTTCTGTAAGGGAGCAGGGGTCAGGGTGTAGCTAAGGGACAGTGGAAGGAAAGACTGTGGTTATCTGAGGCCACTCTCTAGGACTTTTGTTCTCAATGAAGGTTTTGCTTAGTAGTGAGTAGAGTCAAACTATAAAGAAAGCTGAGCACCGAAGAATTGGTGCTTGTTGGGGAAGACGCGAGAGTTCCTTGGACTACAAGGAGATCCAACCAGTCAGTCCTAAAGGAAATCAGTCCTGAATATTCATTGGAAGGACTGATGCTCAAGCTGAAACTCCAATACTTTGGCCACCTGATGTGAAAAAATGACTCATTGGAATGGACCCTGATGCTGGGGAAGACTAAAGCCAGGAGAAGGGGACAACAGAGGATGAGATGGTTGGATCGCATCACTGAATCGATGGACACGAGTTTGAGCAAGTTCTGGGAGTTGGTGATGGACAGGGAAGCCTGGCATGCTACAGTCCATGGGGTCGCCAAGAGAAACGACTGAGCCACTGAACTGAACTGAAGTAGTGATAATTGGCCAATTATTCTTGTAACACAAGATGATGTGATAGCACCGTGACCCTCTTCAGGGCCAATTTTATACTTCCTCCAAGGGACATTTAGCAGTGTTTGTAGACACTTTTTGTTTTTACATTCTACTCATTAGAGCTCTATTGAATAGAGGCCAGGAAGGCTAGAGGACAGCTCCCCACCCAATCCTCAACAAGATTAGCAAGAAACTGTGCTTGGTATTGATGTCTGAAATAATATCAAGCCTGAAAGGTCAGTGATGTTGAGGGTTAAGATGTTCTGGGCTAGTCACAGTACTAGGTGCTAGGTCATAGGGATGAACAAAAGCAAAGCATCTTGCTTTCATGACAATTCATTTGGAGAAAATGTTATTCAAATAGTAGTCTAATTTTTTAAATGTAAACTATGAGTATTTTTTGAAGGGATGATAGATCACTTTATGAAAGCGTATACAACAGAAGGATTTTGATATGCTCAGAAAAAGCAGTTACAGACTTTTTAAAAAAACACGGAATGACTTGTTTTAGATAATGGAGAAGGAAATGACAACCCACTCCAGTATTCTTGCAAGAGAGTCAGAAATGACTTAGCAACTCAACTTCCACCATCACCAATCATAGCTAAAGTATCAGAATTTTTTAGTAATCTGGGTTTTCCTGAATTTACAGATTCAGGATTTTAATCATGTCAATATTGCCCAACTGGCTTTTAAAATGTTTTCTTTGGTTACAGTAATAAAATTGTATATAACTAAAACATTGTTATTATTATTTTTTCTTTGCTATGGCCTATAGTTCTATGGGCTTCCCAGCTGGCACTAGTGGTAAAGAACCTGCCTGCCAATGCAGGAGACATAAAAGACATGAGTTCAATCCTTGGGTTAGGAAAATCCTCTGGAGGAGAGCATGGCAACCCACTGCAGTATTCTTGTCTAGAGAATCCCATGGACAAAGGAGCCTGGTACACCATTTGCCATAGGGTCAAAGAGTCGGACATGACTGAAGTGGCTTAGCACACACAGAGTTCCATATCCTAAATTTAAAATGTAGCAGTAGAAAAAACAAACAACAAACTTGAAAATGTTCTTTAGAGAAAGGCTGCTTGTTTTTCAGCTATATAGAAGACTTTTCAACACACACACAATTTTTTTTAAGATTTATGCATGATTTAACCTAGTATTTTTCAGGATCTTGTTTTTTGTGTATTTGTGTCATTTTTTTTTTCTCTTAAAGAAGATCAGACCAAAACACACGATATTCTGAAGTTTTTGAGATAATTACATTTTCTCATCTTCCATTCATTCCTTAAGTCCATCTATCTGTTTTTCAGCATTTCTGTTTCAACTACAACTATTTTAATGCAAGATCTGAAAAATCATAATTGGATGTCATTAATTGTGGACAAAACAGAATCTTTTGTGAGTTCTCTTGACTCTTAGTTTTTATTCTACTGCTATTTCTTATTTATTCTATCTACTCCCCAGCCCACTCCTTTCCCCTGTGTCTCCCTTCTTCATTGTATTGTTGTGTTTTCTTTTCCTGCCCTGATATATATTCAGTCCATTATATTTACAAAGATCTGTTGTTAATGACTTTATTTTTCAGTTCATACAGAGAACTTACTAACTCTGTGGTTCATATCATCTCCTTGAAGAACTAGAAACACACAGGCACTGACAGAATCTGTTTAAAATGTCTGACTATTTAAACATATACATATTTAATATTCATTTTAGGTAATATACAAATAGGCCTTCCCTGGTGGCTCAAACAATAAAGAATCCGCCTGCAACACAGGAGACCTAGGTTCGATCCCTGGTCAGGAAGATCCCCCGGAGAAGGGAATGACTAGCCACTCTAGTATTCTACTGGAGGATCCCATGGACAGAGGAGCCTGGCTGGGTACAGTCCATGGGGGTCTCAAAGAGTTGGACACAACTGAGTGACTAACACAATATATAAATAAACTCTATTACTGAAGCAGTTCAACTTGAACCTGTTCACATATTCCTAGTTTGTCTTCATCAACATCTGCTTCTCCAACCTGTATCACCTTTGCTTTTAAGATCTTTGTGGTATTTCAACATTTCTATCAAAGTCTTAAAGCTGACTTTTGAAAAGAAAACAAATCTTTCCCCTTACTTCTCAGGTGGAGGGATCTCTGGCACTTAGACTCTCATGTCTGCCAAGCCTGTCATTCCTACTCCCATCATCACCTCTCCAGTGATGGTCTCATTATTTCACAGCTGACCAACTGCATCATTCTGCCAACTGGTGACCCCTGTCCAAGCATATCACTACATCCTCCTTCCCATAATTTCACATATTATTAACAAAATAACCCTGGGACTTCCCTGGAGATTAAGGGGTTTAGACTCTGTGCTTCTACTGCAGAGGACACAAGTTCTAATCCCTGGTCAAGGAACTAAGAGTCAGCATGGCCAAAAACAAGAGAAAAACCTCAAAATAACAACAAAAAACCCCACAGTAACCAAGTAACTCAATATTCTCCCAAACAATAATTTCTTCCTCAAAAGTTCAATGAATTCTCTTTACTATCATAATAATATTCATACATTTCATTCTTTGTTCTACATATAGCCTCATACAAACCTTTCTCCTGAGGTCTTTTTAAAATTTTTAAAATTTCCCTTTTTAAAATTTCCTTCTGAGAATATTCCTGCAATATTCTGCAATATTCCTTCTGAGAGACTCCTAAAGAACTTTTCTGAATACAGATCCTGTATGGTCACTTCTTACTCAATATTTATTACATGTATCATGTACGGTATTTGAGACTTCACTAAACTACCTTATACTAGTGTCTTGGTTCTGTTCAACACATTTCTTTCAAATCATATTGTAAGATCCTATGGATGAGATGGAGGCCTTAAACTTCTTTAAAATTTTATTTTTAAATATTTTCTCTTCAACATCTAGCTACTGCCCCAAGTCTACTGAACATAGAAGATATTTGGTGATTACACTAATGATGTTTACAGTTTGTTACAAGAAGAAAAACTATTTCTCAGTAACATATAATAACACAGAGAAGATAAAGCAGTAACTTTATCATCAAAAATATTTTAATTTCTAAATTAAACTTAAAAGGTTTCACACAGCAAAGTAAACTATAAACAAAGTAAAAAGACAAACCTCATAATTGCTAAATAGCAAATGAAACAACTGACAAAGGACTATATATTTCAAATATATATTTCAAAAATATATAAGCAGCCCATACAAATCAATACCAGGAAAACAAACAACCCAATCAAAAAGTGGACAAAAGACCTGAACAGACATTTCTCCAAAGAAGATATACAAATAGCTAATAAACACTTTAAAAGATGTTAAACATCACTCATTATTAGAGAAAAGCAAATCAAAACTTCAGTAAGATATCATCACACAATGGTCAAAATGGCCATCAAAAAATCTACAAACAATAAATGCTGGCGAGGGTGTGGCGAAAAGGGAACCCTCTTGCGGTGTTGGTGGAAATGTAAATTGATACAGCCACTATGGAGAACAGTAGGGAAACTTTAAAAACTAGGAATAAAACTACCATATGACCCAGCAATCTTATTATTAGGCATATATCCTGAGGAAACCAAAATTGAAAAAGACACATGTACCCCAATATTCACTGCAGCTCTATTTATAATAACTAAGACTTAGAAGCAACCCAGATGTCCATTGACAGATGAATGAATAAAGAAGCTGTGGTACATATATACAGTGGAATATTGCTCAGCCATAGAAAGGAACACATCTGAGTCAGTCGTGATGAGGTGGATGAACCTAGAACCTATCATACAGAGTGAAGTATGTCAGAAAGAGAAAAATAAATATTGTATACTAATGCACATATATGAGATCTAGAAAGGTGGTGCTGATGAACCTATTTGCCTGGCAGCCATGGAGACAAAGACATAGAGAACAGACTCATGGACATGGCTAGGAGGGCAAGGAAGGAGAGGGTGGCTTGTATGGAAAGTAACACGGAAACATACATTACTGAATGTAAAATAGATAGCCAACGGGAATTTGCTGTAATAGTCAAGAAACTCAAACGAGGGCTCCTTAACAACCTAGAGGGAAGGGATGGATGGAGAGGGAGGTGGGAGGGGTGCTCAAGATGGCGAGGGAGGCATGCGTAAACCTATGGCTGATTCATGTTGATGTTTGGTAGAAACCAACACAATACTATAAAATAATTATGTTTCAATTTAACAAAAAATTAAAAATTTACTGAATATTGTTAAGTATCAACCGTAAGCAATCTATTCAATAGCATTTAAGGATAACGTCAATTCAGCATGATCTCAGGCTTCCTTTGTACCTCAGGGAAATATATTTCAGAATGAAGCAGTTTTGAATAAAAGTACAGGTTTATTTCATTTTCTCATAGGAAAAAAACTCCATAAAACATAATTTCCAGTAAATGAATGTTCTCCTATGTATTTACTTTTGCCATCAAATTCCAAAACACAGTAGAAATGAGAGATTCAAAATTTCGTCACAGCCACATAGCCTATAATTCTATCAACAAAAGTTCTATCCATTCACCATGAAGCCTTGAATATGTAGAAGTAGGAAATTAAACTAATTGATGTAAACCCAAAGATATAAATCCCTTACAAGTGCCTAAGCACTCATTATGAGACTGGCTCTTCCATTTCCTCTCCAAGGATGTAGAGGTGTGTTCTACATCCTGAAAATAACAGACTAACTGAGTTTACATTGCATGGCTACAAGCAATAGTTACTGGACAAGTGAATAGGACACAAAGTCACCTGAGCTGATTGATTGGTGTGTGGCAGGGAGATGAAAGGAGAAGGCAATGGCAACTCACTCCAGTACTCTTGCCTGGAAAATCCCATGGGCGGAGGAGCCTGGTAGGCTGCAGTCCATGGCGTCGCTAGGAGTGGGACATGACTGAGCAACTTCACTTTCATTTTTCACTTTCATGCATTGGAGAAGGAAATGGCAGCCCACTCCAGTGTTCTTGCCTGGAGAATCCCAGGGACAGGGGAGCCTGGTGGGCTGCCGTCTCTGAGGTCGCACAGAGTCGGACACGACTGAAGCAACTTAGCAGCAGCAGCAGCAGCAGGGAGATGAAATGATGACTAGTTTTCTCTTTCCCTCTAACAGCCAACAGCACGTGAACATTATTTGTTAGACTATTCTGACCTAGTCTTAACAGTTTTTCACTTTGATTCAAAGAAATGAAAGCTGAAATTGCTCTCCCCTACATCAACTGGAAGAAATCAATAAGACAGTAAAAATATTGCTGATTCTAGGGTTATAGAATATCAAAGTCATAAGCATGAACTTGATTTTTTTTTTAAGTAAAAGACTGAGTACTTTTTGGAGGAAATTTAAATAGATGGTGCTAAAGCACCATTAAAGTGAAGTGTTAGTTGCTCAGTTCTGTCCTACTCATTGTGACCCAAGGACTATAGGCCCCCCAGATTCCTCTGTCCATGGAATTCTCCAGATAAGAATACTAGAGTGGGTTGCCATTTTCTTTTCCAGGGGATCTTCCCAACCTAGGGATTGAATCCAGGTCTCCTACGTTGCAGGTAGATTCTTGACCATCTGAGCTACCAGGGAAGCCCAAAGTACCCTTAAGAAGTTACAAATAAATCAACGAAGTCTACATATCATGAAGTGTCACTGTATCATACATCAAGTTCAATATATGGCAAAGGAAAAAGAAGCATGATACAAAATTATTGTGTAATTGTGACAGTATTTATGAATATTGCTATGAATATGCTATGAATGCATCAATATGGTCTTTTGGATATACCCAATACTAAAACATAGAAGGGAATAAAAGTAAAAAGAAAAAAGATTAAAAATATATGTGTTACTTTATATTTTAGAGTTTCAGCATCAGTTGATTGTTCAATAATAGTAAAATAGGCTTTTTACTTTGTAACATAAAGTATTTGGTAAATCAAATTTCCATTCATATTCTTCTCATTATCTCTTTATAAAGAATCATAATACATACTATTACACATTTACTGCTATTTAACTTGATGTTAGACAGTAAGCATCAGAAAGACATTAGTGTCTAGCAGTAGTGATGATCTAAATATTTTTAGCACATATTATGAGCTTAGTCTTTCTCTTCATCTATTATTATTTTGCAACTTGTCATTTATGATTACTTCATTTCTTTACTTACTATCAATTTCTTTTTGACATATACTTACAAAGACTGCTATAAAATGAAGGTTTATCTATGCTCTGCGTCTCCAAGCTCACCTTGTTTCTGTAAATGAACCTACTGCCATGAAACTATGAGTGGTTTTAAGGATGGGAAATTGGTGATCTTAATCTTCTTATTCCTGAAACAAGACTTTTTTGACACCTGGTGGGACATGGGTTAATGTCTGAAGAGTGATCACATGTGCATGCTAGAAATTTGAAATTAAAGTTGACAACCAAAATGTTGTGGTGGGAAAATTAACTTACAAAATTAAATTTGTCTGTCCAAGGTGATTTTTTAAGTAAATACTTCTCTCATTTATAATTATAACTTGTCATCCCTAAAGTAAAAAATGCAATCATTACTTTAGATGCATATTTCAACAATTTTATGAATCACTGTGATTGTGACAAACATGTGTTTGAGCATATTTAAATATTTTACTAGTGAAGGGTATGTACAAAGATCTAGTTACAAAGATGTTCATCGTTAAATTGTTTTTGACACAGGACACTTCCAAAAATATATAAATACCAAATAAAGGAAATTTTTTTAAATAAAATTATGCTTAAACATTGAGACCTAAAAATATGCCACAAAGAATATTTAATATCATGAAAAAATAATATGCTAAGAAAGATATGTCAAAACTGTATGCATAATATGATCTCTTATATAAAAAATAAAATTTAGATATGTGTCAATTAGAAGAACAGAAATTCAGCGATAAATTGAAGTTTTCTATGGGTAAGGAATTTGCACAGTATTTTTATTTTTAACCTTTTGTTCTTTAGTGTTCTATTTAGCAAGCATGTTGAATTTTTTTCATGTTACTTTTTAACTGAGAAAAATGATCACTGTTATAATGAAAAAGGTTTACTTCATGGGATTACATAATTCACCAGAGAGTGTTTTGTACACAATTTTTAAATAAGTTGAGACAAAATTACTTTCTAATTTTCTTGCTTATGCTATCCTTTATCACTTTTGACCCCAACTAATTTTGATGGTGGATGTTAGATTTTCTAACACTGAGCTCTTCTAACAAATAGTATAAAATTCAAACCGAAAAATCAAATAAATTCAAAAAATACTTTTGTGCCCAATGTGTTCCAGACACAAAGAGAACCAGATGAGAAAGATAGAGCCTCTTTCCTTAAAGGCTTATAATTAAGAAAGCATAAGACAAGTGTTCTTAAAAGTATGCCCCTCCAAAAAACACACAAGTAAAGAGACACTGGAAACATACGGTTTTCGACATGACACTAAGGAATTTCTAGGTGTTTGCCAGCAAAATCCTAAAATGCAAAACACGTCAGAGAATTTCACAAAGCCTCAGGAGCCTAATACTACAAAATATATTATAGTGACACCTTCAACTTATTTCTTTCAGGATAACTATAAATAAATAAAATGCATCACATTGTGTTTTTCAGTTTAATGAGTTCTGCATCCACTTCCCTTGAAACAACACTCATGGCTATTAATGGATTATTCTCATCTAGTGCTGTATCAATTAGAGGAACAAACTGGAAAAAGACAGGATGTAAATCAACCCTTTTTCGAACACAGAGGGCAAGTAGATGAACCAATATATATACCGTAAGGTCTTGTCTGCAAAATAATTTCTGCCTCTAGGAAGAATCTTAGGGAAAAAATAGCATCTTTTGCTTGCATTAGTTTTTGTTTGTTTTTGATAAGATAGCCTGATATATTTGATATAATATTAATAACAAAAAATTTGGAGAATATAATGGTCATTTCTGAATGGTTATCCACAAAACTAAGAACATTTATATAAATTAAACTCAAATAATTCACCAAATTTTGTTACATGGTAATTTCATTACACGACCTTCAGAATACATTATTCTTAGTAATGCCAAAATAAATGTTTAAATGCAAACAGCTGAGAAGACCAACCACAGAAAACACTAAATCTTTTTCTTAGAAAATTAACTTTTTTTTAAGATATAATGAGAGCTCATCGGGATTTGTCATAGGCTGATGAATATAAATGACTCTTTTTTCCCTCACATTGTCTTATTTATCCCAGTATTTATATAGAGCAAGTTCTCTTTCCTAGTTGAATAATTGGAAATTATCCAGTTGGACAAAGATCAGAACTAGCTCAATGCTGTATTCATCACCTAGAGCACTGTTGGCCTTCAGTCAATGTTAAATATTAATAACAATAAAAGCTTCCGTAAGCAAACCCAGACAAAGCACAAGGGATTATGAGCAATCACTCACTCTAACACCAACAACTTCACCCTGATCAGAAAAGATTCCCTTATCCTGTTCAGACCTCTGAAGTTAGCCGCACTACATTATGACAGCTTTGTAGTGAATCAACAGTAAGGTCTAAAAACCAGGAAATTAACTGAAGCAATTTAATTTTAGACCTCTTAAAGTGCTCTCTTTTAGTGATTATTGTTTGTTTTCTTGTTTCTAGAAGCAAAGTTAGATTCTAAGTTGGTCTGTGGATGTTACCCTGGCCTCTTAAATTTGCACCACTCCCTCCATCATTCTCAGATCAGGAAAGGGAATGGACATTAATAATCATTATGTATTATAAACATTTAAATAAAAACAGATTCTGCTAAGAACCTCATTTCCAGCCTGGCTCTTATATGATGTGTTCTAGGGTTGCCTTGTAACAACATGTGGGAAAGACATCAAATGTTCCCAAACGACCTTGGCAAAACTGTAACTGTCAAATTTCTAGCAGAATATCAAGGGCTGTATTTGCAACCATGAGATAAAGGAGTAGATTTTGGTAGGATCAACAATTCTATCCTCTCTTTGCAACAAAACTGAAAGTCCAAGAACTTCTCTATACAGTTTCAATTCATATAATAAAAGTAACCTTTTCTGTAATTGATTGTAATTTTTTCCCATTGATTTTCTTAATATTGTCCTTGTTATCTTCTATTGCTATCTTTCAAGATGATAAATGCAAAACAGAAGGCTCACGCTAATTACTGTACTATAGTTGTCCTTCACTCACAATAATTCAACATGTTAATACCTTGCATCTTAAAGGCTAAAATCATTCCACTTTTTGCCTTCTAATTTGTTACAGTTTCTGAAGAAGCATAATGTGACAATGAAACTCTAGCTCTGAAACCTCACAGTGTATTAATGAGTGAATGCTGTAGGGAGGAAAAGATTATTAAGGATCAACTGATTCAAATCTTAGTTATCAGTTATCAAGGGGTTATAATCCTTTATGGACAATACCAATATACACAGGAAACCTGACACTAATGGAATATAACAAATGTAAATGAAAAAATGACCTAGCAAGAGACAATATTTACACAAAATATATTAAAACATTCATGGTAGTGAAAATGTATTGTCTCTACATACTGGATATTTCACGCAATGAATATTTTAAGTGTGGACTATCTCACATTCTGAATATGAACCTATACTTTGTGTATTAAATTGATCAGATCAAGAAAGCTTACCTAGAGTATGGCAAACTGGCATTGCTCTCCAGGGCCCTTTGTGTAGCCCCGTGTGCTGTTAGAGTCTCTGGGCAGCTGCTGTGCAGAGACCAAGCAGGCAGCACAGAGAGGAAAGGTGGTCTCTCTACCATCTGGTGATAAAAAGACCCTTGGGGGGCTCATATTAGGTCATAAGCTTATCTGCCACCATATAACAGGAATCTGTCCAAACACCCTTTTTCTATTTCTCACAGTCCTCTTGTGGCATAACATGTAGAATGTGTGGGTATGTCCCTGCACATGCATATTTGGCCTTTTCCAATCTGTTCTCAACATAGCAGCCAGACTCCTCTTTACAGAACATATCAGACCCAGTCACACAACTGCTTTTCCACTGCACTTAGAACAAAATCCAAACTCTTTTGGTTACAAGACCCTGCCTAATCTGGTTTCTACCCAGGATCAATTTCTTTTTAGGTCACTTACCCAGTGGTTTGTGTAAGCACCAGTGCTTCTGGCCTCCCTTCTGTTTCTTGAATAAGCCAGGATTATCGCCCACTTTTGAGACTTTGCACTCTTCATTCCCTATGCCTAGAAAGTGTTTCCCCAGTTTTCAATAGGAGAAGACTCTTGAGAATCCCTTGGATAGCAAGGAGATTAAACTAGTCCATCCTAAAGGAAATCAACCCTGAATATTCATTGGAAGGACTGATGCTGAAGCAGAAGCTCCAGTATTTGACTGCCTGATGTGAAGAGTTGACTCACTGGAAAAGATCCTGATTCTGGGAAAGATTGAGGATAGGAGGAGAAGGGCGTGACAGAGGATGAGATGGTTGCATGTCATCACTGACACAATGGAGATGAATTTGAGCAAATGCAGGGAGATGATGGACAGAGAAGCCTGGCGTGCTGCAGTCCATGGGGTCGCAGAGTAAGTCATGGCTTAGTGACTCAACAACAGCAGTTCTGAGTGTGCCTCTTCCTTCCCTTTTCCCAGGTCTTAATTCTGATGTCACCTTCACAGGGAGCCCCTCTATGTCCCTGAAACACCCTCTCGAGGTTATTTGCCATCATTCTATATGTTTTCTATGAGCTTAAAATAATCTATCATTATTTGCTCTTAGTAATTTGGGGGAGATCGCCCTGTCTTTTCAGATGTTCCCGCTAGAATACAGCTTCATGAGGCTGACAACCACTCATTTTCTACACTGCTGTATCATCAATTTTGGCCCTTAGTGGCAAGTCAGTAAATATTTGTTGTTGAATAAACACATAAACAAATAAACGGTTGAGTTGACTTAATGGAAATCGGGGACCAGTAGTCTTTGGATATAATTCATTCCAACATACATGTTTAAATAATTTATTACAAATTTCACTTTCACCCAAAAGATGATCTATCAAAATAGTCAGCTTTCCTCTTTTGTATTTATCTTTCCTAAAATTTATATGCCCTCATCAAGGAAGGAAAAGTTATGTTGAACACCTGCACATTAAGTTGTTATACATCTCATCCACCTGTGTGGATGCATGTTATAGACAGGGGCACAGAATTCAAAAAAAGTTAAAAATCTAGCTGCTTCTACAAATAATCTATCTATTACTTGTCTATTACCATAAAGATCAGATACGAACTTAAGTGTTCCTAACTCCTTGGACTGATTTTACGTTATATCTTGACTGCTTTCATTGTCAGGGATAAATAACATCAGGCAGAATCTGATGAAAACTTTAAATCAACTTAAAAATTTCTTGCTATGTGGATTAAAAAAAGGTTTATGTCATGACATTGATAGTCAAAGAAACAATGAGATATTAAACTGTTGGGCACATCATAATATTCTTAGTATTCATTATGAAGTTTCTGAATTCTTAACTTAGCTTGTTATTACATCCAGTAAACAAAGTTGAAAATGTATCCAGAAAAATAAAATATATAAGCTTAGCTTACTAAATTATATTCTAATGATCAGAAAAGATTAATTCACTGCTAAGGGAATAAATCACAAAATAAATGGATGTTTTTATTTATTACAATCATCTATCCAATTTAAAAATCTATATTGTTAAATTGGTCATAATAATGAATAATAATATTTGCTTATAATTTAATGTCTTATGTTTTTATAAATGAGAATGAGAGAATTTCCCCAGAGGGGACTAAAATTCTCTATCAGTAAATACTTATTTTACTACATTACAAAGGTTTAAATTTTGTGATAATTTTCAAAGTAGACTTTCTAAATAATCACTGTTAGAAATGTTAAAGGAAAAAGCAAACTGACAAAGGTAGTTTCTTTTGTACATATTTTAAAACTTTGTAATAAGTTAGACATGAAAAAAACCTCATGACCTCACTTATATATGAAATGTAAAATTGTTAAATATATAAGTAGAGAATAGAACGATGGTTACCAGAAGCTGAGAGGTGAGGGAAACACAGAGATGGTCAAAGGGTACAAAGTAGCAATTATATAAAATGAATAAGTCTATAGATTTGATGTATAGTATATGACTATAGTTAATATTGTATTGAATACTGAAAATATGCTAAGAGAGTAGATTTCAGGTGCTTTTTATTACAACAATTAAAAGGGTAACTAGATGAGGAGAAGATATAAATAAGTTTGACTGTAGTAATCACTTCACTGTGAAAATGTATATTTAATCATCACATTATATGCCTTGAGTATATACAATTTTTATCTTAATAAAATGGGTTGGAGGAGAAAGAAGAGACAGATCCTTCTAGAAATAAAAGGACCCAGAGTGAGGATAAACAGAATTTAGTATTCTGTTATTTTTGCAGAGGATGGACTATCAATTCTTCATTTGTTAGCAGAAGTAGTCATGGGGAACAGAGCATTTCTATAATGGTAAATGGCAACCCACTCCAGTACTCTTGCCTGGAAAATCCCATGGATGGAGGAGCCTGGTGGGCTGCAGTCCATAGGGTCGCTAAGAGTCGGACACGACTGAGCAACTTCACTTTCACTTTTCACTTTCATACATTGGAGAAGGAAATGGCAACCCACTCCAGTGTTCTTGCCTGGAGAATCCCAGGGACGGGGTAGCCTGGTGGGCTGCAGTCTATGGGGTCGCACAGAGTCAGACACAACTGAAGCGACTTAGCAGCAACAGCAGCAGCAAACCTCCAAAAGCCAGATCCTCCTTTAAAACAATGAAGGCATGGCAAAATTGGTCAAAGTCCATTTTTCCAGAGCTCTGGAAATTAAAGGATTAATCTGAGGAGCATTTACTTAAGAAAAATGTCTGAGATGGTAAGAACAGCAAGGTCTGTGGTGCTTTAATTTGTGCTGTTCACATTCTCTTCTTCATAACTCTATTGTAGCCTTGAAAACTTTGAAACCAAGGTTTCTGTGAAAAATAGCACACTAGTAGCTCCCAGAGAAAACAGAATGGCTTTGGAGTGTCTCAAAAAGTTTTATCCCCAAATAGCTATCAATATTTTGACCTTTCTGGAAGCTCTTTGAAAATTCAAATTCAGAGGGTTTATCTTTGAACTGACTCAGTGGGGAAAACTCTATTCCCAGAACAGCACTGAAAAACAAGCAGTAACAACTGTTTCATGCTGTAACTGCCTGAGATTGTAATACCAGTTTGGGCAAGAGAGCTGGAGGAATCAGGCTCCTTGACTTCAAACTATACTATAAAGCTACTGTCATCAAGACACTGTGGTAATGGTATACAGAAACAGAAATATAGATAAATGGACAAGATAGAAAGCCCAGAGATAAACCCATATACCTATGGGCAATTACTCTATGACAAATGAGGCAAGAATATACAGTGGTGAAAAGACAGTCTTGTCAATTAGTGGTGCAGGAAAAACTTGACAGCTACATGTAAAAGAGTAAAATTAGAACCTTTTCTAAATCCCATATACAAAAATAAATTCAAGATGGATTAAAGACCTAAATGTAAAACTGAACACTATAAAACTCTTAGAGGACAACATAAGCAGAGTACTCTTTGACATAAATTGCAACAATATCCTTTTGGATCCACTTCCTTAAGAAAACAAAAACAAAAATTAAACAAATGAGACCTAATTAAACTTAAAAGCCTTTGCACAGCAATGAAACCATATACAAAAAGACAACCCACAGAATGGGAGAAAATATTTGCAAACAATGTGACCTACAAAGGATTAATCTCTAAAATATACAAACATCTCAAGCAGCTGTGTCCAAAACAAAACAAACAAAAAAGAATTTAAAAAATGAGCAGAAGATCTAAATAGACATTTCTCCAAAGACGGCATACGGATGGCCAGAAAGTACATGAAAAAATGCTCAGCATCACTAATTATCAGAGAAAAGAAAATCAAAACTATAACAAGGTATCACTTCATACCAGTAAGAAAGACCATCATCAAAAAGTCTACAAACAATAAATTTTGGAGAGGGTGTGGAGTAAAGGGAACCTTCAGTGGGAGTATAAATTGGTACAACCACTATGGAGAACAGTATGCAGCTGCTGCTGCTAAGTCACTTCAGTCGTGTCTGACTTTGTGTGACCCCAAAGGCAGCAGCCCACCAGGCTCCTCTGTCCCTGGGATTCTCCAGGCAAGAACACTAGAGTGGGTTGCCATTTCTTTCTTCAATGCATGAAAGTGAAAAGTGAAAGTGAAGTCGTTCAGTCCTGTCTGCCTCTTAGTGACCCCATGGACTGCAGCCTACTAGGCTCCTCTGTCCATGGGATTTTCCAGGCGAGAATACTGGAGTGGGATGCCATTGCCTTCTCCATGAAGAACAGTATGGAGGTTCCTTAAACTAAAAATAGAACTACCATATGATCCAGCAGTTTCACTCTTGGGCATATATCTGGAGAAAAAGACATAATTTAAAAAGATATGCTTCCCAATGTTCACTGCAGCATTATTTACAAATGGCCAAGTATCATATGATATTGGTTACATGTGGAATCTAAAAATGATATGATACAAGTGAACTTATTTACAAAACAGAAACAGACTCACAGACTTAAAAACAAACTTATGGTTGCCAAAAGGGAAACATTGAAGAGGTAGATAAATCAAGAGCTTGGGATGAACTAACCCATACTACTATATATAAGATAAACAACTAACAATTGCAAGGAACTCGCAAGAGTCTTCTCCAACCACAGTTCAAAAGTATCAGTTCTTAAGTGCTCAACCTTCTTTATGGTTCAACTCTCATATCCATACATCTATTCATGACTACTGGAAAAACTGTAGCTTCAACTATACGGACCTTTGTCAGCAAAGTAATGTCTCTGCTTTTTTTTTTTTTTATTTTTTAATTTTTATTTTTACTTTATTTTACTTTGCAATACTGTATTGGTTTTGCCATACATTGACATGAATCAACCACGGGTGTACATGCGTTCCCAAACATGAACCCCCCCTCCCCCTCCCTCCCTGTAACATCTCTCTGGGTCATCCCCATGCACTCCAAGCATGCTGTATCCTGCATTGGACATAGACTGGCGATTCGATTCTTACATGATAGTATACATGTTACAATGCCATTTTCCCACATCATCCCACCCTCTCCCTCTCCCTCTGAGTCCAAAAGTCTGTTATACACCTCTGTGTCTTTTTTCCTGTCTTGCATACAGGGTCGTCATTGCCATCTTTCTAAATTCCATATATATGTGTTAGTATACTGTATTGGTGTTTTTCTTTCTGGCTCACTTCACTCGGTATAATTGGCTCCAGTTTCATCCATCTCATCAGAACCGATTCAAATGAATTCTTTTTAACGGCTGAGTAATACTCCATTGTGTATATGTACCACAGCTTTCTTATCCATTCATCCGCTGATGGACATCTAGGTTTTTTCCATGTCCTGGCTATTATAAACAGTGCTGCGATGAACATTGGGGTACATGTGTCTCTTTCAATTCTGGTTTCCTCGGTGTGTATGCCCAATAGTGGGATTGCTGGGTCATAAGGTAGTTCTATTTCCAGTTTTTTAAGGAATCTCCACACTGTTCTCCGTAGTGGCTGTACTAGTTTGCATTCCCACCAACAGTGTAGGAGGGTTCCCTTTTCTCCACACCCTCTCCAGCATTTATTGCTTGCAGATTTTTGGATCGCAGACATTCTGACTGGTGTGAAGTGGTACCTCATTGTGGTTTTGATGTGCATTTCTCTAATAATGAGTGATGTTGAGCATCTTTTCATGTGTTTGTTAGCCATCCATATGTCTTCTTTGGAGAAATGTCTATTTAGTTCTTTGGCCCATTTTTTAATTGGGTCATTTATTTTTCTGGAATTGAGCTGCATAAGTTGCTTGTATATTTTTGAGATTAGTTGTTTGTCAGTTGCTTCATTTGCTATTTTTTCTCCCATTCAGAAGGCTGTCTTTTCACCTTGGTGATAGTTTCCTTTGTTGTGCAGAACCTTTGAATTTTAATTAGGTCCCATTTGTTTATTTTTGCTTTTATTTCCAGAATTCTGGGAGGTGGATCATAGAGGATCCTGCTGATTTATGTCGGAGAGTGTTTTGCCTATGTTCTCCTCTAGGAGTTTTATAGTTTCTGGTCTTACTTTTAGATCTTTAATCCATTTTGAGTTTATTTTTGTGTGCATTGTTAGAAAGTGATCTAGTTTCATTCATTTACAAGTGGTTGACCAGTTTTCCCAGCACCACTTGTTAAAGAGATTGTCTTTACTCCATTGTATATTCTTGCCTCCTTTGTCAAAGATAAGGTGTCCACAGGTGTGTGGATTTATCTCTGGGCTTTCTATTTTGTTCCATTGATCTATATGTCTGTCTTTGTGCCAGTACCATACTGTCTTGATGACTGTGGCTTTGTAGTAGAGCCTGAAGTCAGGCAAGTTGATTCCTCCAGTTCCATTCTTCTTTCTCAAGATTGCTTTGGCTATTCGAGGTTTTTTGTATTTCCATACAAATCTTGAAATTATTTGTTCTAGTTCTGTGAAAAATATGGCTGGTAGCTTGATAGGGATTGCATTGAATTTGTAAATTGCTTTGGGTAGTATACTCATTTTCACTATATTGATTCTTCCGATCCATGAACATGGTATATTTCTCCATCTATTAGTGTCCTCTTTGATTTCTTTCATCAGTGTTTCATAGTTTTCTATATATAGGTCTTTAGTTTCTTTAGGTAGATATATTCCTAAGTATTTTATTCTTTTCATGCAATGGTGAATGGAATTGTTTCCTTAATTTCTTTTTCTACTTTCTCATTATTAATGTATAGGAATGCCAGGGATTTCTGTGTGTTGATTTTATATCCTGCAACTTAACCATATTCATTGATTAGCTCTGGCAATTTTCTGGTGGAGTCTTTAGGGTTTTCTATGTAGAGGATCATGTCATCTGCAAACAGTGAAAGTTTTACTTCTTCTTTTCCAATTTGGGTTCCTTTTATTTCTTTTTCTGCTCTGATTGCTGTGCCCAAAACTTCCAGAACTATGTTGAATAGTAGCGGTGAAAGTGGGCACCCTTGTCTTGTTCCTGACTTTAGGGGAAATGCTTTCAATTTTTCACCATTGAGGATAATGTTTCTCTGCTTTTTAATATGCTATCTAGGTTTGTGATAGTTATTCTTCCAAGAAGCAAGAAATTGGCATAGATGATCTTATTTCCAAAGCAGAAACAGAACAGAACAAAGCAGTCGCATAGAGAACAAATGTATGGATACCAAGAGGGAAGGAGGGGGTGGGGTGAATGGGGGGATTGGGATTGGCATATATAGGCTCTTGATACTGTGAATAGAAGAGATAACTAATGAGAACCTATGTATAGCATAGCAAACTCTACTCAATGCTCTGTGGTGACCTAAATGGAAAAGATATCCAAAAAAGACCTCCTTATTGCAAAATTTAGACTTATGTAGAAGAAAGCAGGGAAAAACACTAGGCCATTCAGGTATGACCTAAATCAAATCCCCTATGATTATACAGTGGGAGTGACAAATAAATTCAAAGGATTAGATCTGACAGACAGAGTGCCTGAAGAACTATGGCAGAGGTTCATAATATTGTACAGGAAGTGGTGACCAAAACCATCCCAAATAAAAAGAAATGCAAGAAGGAAAACTTGTCTGAGGAGACCTTATAAATACCTGAGAAAAAAAGAGAAGCAAAAGGCAAAGGGGAAAGGGAAAGATGTACCCAACTGAATGCAGAGTTCCAGAGAACAGCAAGGAGAAAGAAGAAGAAAGAAGCCTTTTTAAGTGAACAATGCATAGAAAGAGAGGAAAACGAAAGAATGAGAAAGACTAGAAATCTCTTCAAGAAAAGTGGAGGTACCAAGGGAACATTTCATGCAAAGATGAGCACAATAAAGGAAAGAAACAGCAAGAACCTAACAGAAGCAGAAGATATTAAGAAGAGATGGCAAGAATACACTGAAGAACTGTACAAAGTCTTAATGACCTGGATAACCATGATGGTGTGGTCACTCACCTAGAGCCAGATATCCTAAAATGTGAAGTAAAGTGAGCCTTTGGAAGCATCACTACAAACAAAGCTAGCGGAGGTGCTGGAATTACAGCTCAGCTATTTTAAATCCTAAAAGATAATGCTGTTCAAGTGCTGCACTCAATATGTAAGCAAATTTGGAAAACTTAGTAATGGTCAAAGAGCATGGTAATGTTCAAAATCCTTCAAGTTGGCTTCAATAGTACTTGAACCTAGAACTTTCAGATATAGGAGCTGGATTTAGAAAAGGCAGAGGAACCAAAGATCAATTTGCTAGCATCTGCTGGATCATAGAAAAAGCAAGGGATTAAAAAAAAAGAGTCTACTTCTGCTTCATTGACTATTTGAAAGCCTTTTACTGTGTGAAAGTAGTGAAAGTGAAAGTCCTTCAGTTGTGTTCAGCTCTTGGTAACCCCATGGACTATATAGTCCATGGAATTCTCCAGACCAGAATACTGGAGTGGGTAACTGTTCCCTTCTCCAAGGAATCTTCACAACCCAGGGATTGAACCCAGGTCTCCTGCATTGCAGGCAGATTCTTTATCAACTGTGCAACAAGGGAAGCCCTGGTGGCTCACAACAAACTGATCACAACAAACTGTGGGAAACCCTTAGAGATGGAAATACCAGACCTCACCTCTCTCCTGGGAAACCTGCATGCAGGAGAAAGAAGCAACATTTACAACTGAAAGTGGCACAACGGACTGGTTCAAAATTGGGAAAGGAGTAAGTCAAGGCTGTATATTATCACCCTGCTTTTTTTTAACTTATATTGAGAATACATCATGAAAAAGCCAGGCTGGAAATTCACAAGCTGGAATCAAGATATGCAAGGAAAAATATCAATAGCCTCAGATATGCTGATGATACCACTTTATTAGCAGAGAGTAGAGAGGAACTAGAGGGCCTCTTGGAGAAGGTAATGGCACCCCACTCCAGTACTCTTGCCTGGAAAACCCCATGGATGGAGGAGCTTGGTGAGCTGCAGTCCATGGGGTCACTAAGAGTCAGACAGGACTGAACAACTTCTTCACTTTCACGCGTTGGAGAAGGAAATGGCAACCCACTCCAATATTCTTGCCTGGAGAATCCCAGGGACAGAGGAGCCTAGTGGCCTGCCGTCTATGGGATTGCACAGAGTCAGACACGACTGAAGTGACTTAGCAGAAGCAGCAGCAGCAGAGGGCCTCTTGATAAAATGGAAAAAGGCAGAGTGAAAACTCTGGCCTAAAACTCAACGCTCTGAAAACCAAAATCATGGCATCCAGTCTCATCAATTCATGGCAGATAGATGGGGAAAACGTGGAAATAGTGACAGATTTTATTTTCTTGGGCTCCAAAATCACTGTGGATAGTACTTCAGCCATGAAAATAAGACACTTGTTCCTTGAAAGTTGTGACAAAACTAGATAACATATTAAGAAGCAGAGACATCACTTTGCCTCCAAAGTTCTATATAGTCAAAGCTATGGTTTTTCCAGTAGTCATGTACACATATATGGATGTGAGAGTTGGACCATAAAGAAGGCTGAGCACTGAAGAATTGATGTTTTGAACTATGGTGCTGGAGAAGATTTTTGAGAGTCCCTTGGTCAACAAGGAAATCAAACCAGTCAATCAAAAAGGTAATCAACCCTGCATATTCACTGGCAGGACTGGTGCTGAAGCTGAAGCTCCTTATGTGAAGAGCTCACTGGAAAAGAGCCTGACGCTGGGAAAGATGGAAGGCAGAAGGAGAATGGGGCAACAGATGATGAGATGGTTAGATGCCATCACTGGCTCCATGGACATGAGTTTAAGCAAATTCCAGGAGATGGTGTAGAACAGAAAAGCCTGCCGTGCTGCGGTCCATGGGGTTGAAAGAGCCAATACTACTTAGCGACTGAACAACAGAGCTGGTTTGCTTTGCTGGACAGTAAAAATGAACACAATGTAAAGTAGCTGTACTCCGATAAAAATTAAAAACCAACAAAAAAACCATACACACACACACACAAAGAAATGTATATAATTGGTCTTCATCCCAGTTTCAGGGATTGAGCTCCTAAAACCCTTAGTGAGGAGGGCCTTCAAGGTGTCTTTTGTTACATTAATGAGATAACCCTTGGAAAGCATCTAGAGTGTGTGTTGTCACCAGGAGAAGCAACAAGGTGATTAGAAGGTTGGAAGTTCCAGTCCCCAATTCCCAAACTCTGTAGAATGGAGGGGGGCTGGTGGTTGAGGTCCAATGACAATGGCCATCAATTTAATCAATTGTGTCTTTATAGTGAAGACTCCATAAAAACCCCAAAGGACTGGGTTGAAAGGATGTCCATGTTGGAACACTTGGAGATGTGGAGGGAGCAGAGCTCCTGGAAAAGGTATGGACAATTCTTGCTTCGTTCCCATAGCTTGCATAGGTATCTCATCCATGGGCTATACCTGACTTACACCCATTTATAATGAACAGATAGTCTTAAAGGAAAAAAAAAAGAGAGAGAGAGAGAGAGAGAGATTGGCCAAAATACCTCCCCCCCCCAAAAAAAAAAAGAAAGAAAGAGAAGTCTGAGGAATGAGATGCCTATAAGTGACGTTGAAAATCTCTAACATCTCCCTAGGGATGCACTACACACATATGCACAGTGGAGCATGTGCCCAGGAAAGACCAATTAAGATCCTAATATATTAACTTTTGTTGACCTTGAGCTCTGCATATGCAGAGAGTAAAGGTAAGGCATAATTTTGAACTGCTGGCACACTGAATGTGTGATCACACACACACAGAGCTCGTTGGTAAATAGTGACAGGCATATTGACTCGAGACCTAAATGAATTTGTCTAATAAGTAGCTAACCATAGAGCTTCCTAATCAGAGACCTTAATGGCCACAAATGACCAAGAATCTGACTTTATAGGTACTTACTGAAACTCACTTAAACCAGCAGTAACAACAACAAAAAGCAACAACAAGCCATAGTGCTGGGGAGTTATGTAGTGGAGAGAGTAGTTTCCATATTATTTTAAAAGTCCAGTTCCCAATAAAGAGAAATAAACAAAGAAGAAACTATGGCACATATATAGAGAAAACAAAAATAGGTCAATAAAATCTGTTCTTGAGGAAGTCTAAATTTTGAACATCAGAGAAAAAACTCTACATAAGCTATTATAAATATGTTCAAGAAATTAACAGAATCATTCATAAATGGCTAAAGTTAAGAATGATAATGATAATTCACCAAATGGAAAATATGAAATTAATTATTTTTAATGGAAATTCTAAAATTGAAAAATAAAACATTGAAAATGAAAAATTCACTAGAAAGACTAAAAAGAAGATTTTAGCATCAGCAGAAGAGACTGAAAAACATGAATAAGTCAATGGACATCACCAAATCTGAGCACAGAAAGAAAACAGAATAAAGAAAAATTCGTAGAGCTTCAAAGACTTGTGTGACACCATCTAACATAGCAACATATGCATAGCAGGAATTCCAGAAGGAGAGGAGAGAAAAAAAAAAAAAGAGCAGGAAACCTATTTGAAGAAATAGTAGCCCCAAACTTCTCAAATTTGATATAAAATATTAATCTACACATACCAGGAGCTCAAAATACTTCAAGTAAGATAAACTGAGGAAAAAAACAAATCCACATCTGGCTACAGCAAAATCAACGACTAAAAGAAAAAGAGAAAGAAGATTTTGAAAGAAGGTAAAAGTGATGTATCACATATAAGGATCCTCAGTAAGATTAACAGCTAACTTCTCATCAAAAACCATAGAGCTCAGAAGGCAATGGAGGAGCATACTGCTGCTGCTGAGTGTTGCCATTTCCTTCTCCAAGGAGGAGCATACTAGAAAGTCTAAAAGAAAAAAAAAAAAAAGTCTTGTAAGAAAAATACAATCAATGAAGAGCTCTATATAAAGTAAAACTATATTTATACAATGCAGGAAAATTTAAGAATTTCTGAGACTAAATTTTTTTTTTAAAGATTTCATTACTAGAATAGGTACCACATAAAAGATACAAAGTGAAGACCTTTGCTCTGAAATGAAAGGACACTAGACAGTAACTTGAATCCACACAGTGAAATAAAGAATCTGGGAAAGGTAATATCATAAGTAAATATAAAGAACAGTATAAATGTAGTTGTGTTTTTAATTCTTTTTTACTTCTATCTGATCTAAAACCTAATGGCACAGGGCATAGAGTAATAGTATTAAAACTGTATTTACAAGATTCTATTACACAAAGGCATAATTTGTATGAAAATTATAGCACCAAGAAACAGAAGCCATGTGGAGCAAAGTTTTTATATACTATTAGAATTTACTTTGTATTAATCCAAACTAGAATCCTTGAGAAGGCAATGGCAACCCATTCCAGTACTCTTGCCTGGAAAATCCCATGGACGGAGGAGCCTGGTAGGCTGCAGTTCATGGGGTCACTAAGAGTCGGGCATGACTGAGTGACTTCACTTTCACTTTTCACTTTCATGCATTGGAGAAGGAAATGGCAGCCCAGTCCAGTGTTCTTGCCTGGAGAATCCCAGGGACAGGGGAGCCTGGTGGGCTGCCATCTATGGGGTCGCACAGAGTCGGACATGACTGAAGCGACTTAGCAGCAGTAGCAGCGGAATTTACTTTGTATTAATCCAAACTAGAATCCTTTAATAGTTACCTTTAAGGCTCAGGACAGACACTAAAAAAAAAAAAAAAGTAACTTTTACAAAAACAATAAAAAAGGCAGCAATAAATTTTACATTAGTAATTTTATTAAACATAATGGATAACACATTCTAATCAAAAGGCAGACATTTTAAAAGTATACAAAGAAAAAACCATATTCCAACTAAGTGCAACCCATAAGTGACACATTTTGTATTCAGTAAGTTGAGTAAAAGATGGAAAAAGTATATGCCATGCAACAATAACCAAAGGAGAACTAGAGTAGCTATACTAATATTAGACATAACAGAATTTAAAGCAAACTGCTACCAGAGATAAACGACATTTTATGATGATTTTTAAGAGCCTATATGCCAAGAAGACCAACAGTTATAAGTGTATCTTCAGTTAGTAAGAGACTTAAATTAAGCAAAATCTGACAATATTAGGAGGAGAAATGTATGGTGCAAAAATAATAGTTGAATACTTCAAAACCCTATTTTCAAAAATGGATAGAACAAGTAGGCAGATCAATGAAGGAATAAAGAACTTGAACCACATTATAAATTAATTAGACCTAATAGAAATCTCTAGAACACTCCACCCAGCAATGGCAGACTACATACTCTTCTCAAATGAACATGAAACATTCTCCAAAAATTATATGTTAGGCCATAAAACAATCCACAGTAATAGCGGACTTTTGGACTCAGAGGGAGAGGGACAGGGTGGGATGATTTGGGAGAATGGCATTGAAACATGTTTACTATCATGTAAGAATCAAATCGTCAGTCTATGTCCGGTGCAGGATACAGCATGCTTGGGGCTGGTGCACGGGGATGACTCAGAGGGATGTTGTGGGGAGGGATGTGGGAGGGGGGGCTCATGTTTGGGATCGCATGTACACCCGTGGTGGATTCACGTCAATGTATGGCAAAACCAATACAGTATTGTAAGGTAAAATAAAGTAAAAATAAAAATTAAAAAAAAAGACAGGAAAATGAAGAGACAGTAAGAATGTTTGCAAATCATATATGCAATAAAAGATTCGTATTAAAAAAACAAAACAAACAAAAAATTAATCATAAAATATGTTTTCTTATCACAATGGAATAAAATTAGAAGTCAGTAACAGAAGGAAAACTCAGTAATATGCCCCAATTAGACAACACAATCTTATATATTAATAGCTAATTGGTGAAAGAAGAAATAACATTGGAAAATATCTTTTGATAAGTAAAAAAACACACCTTACCAAAGTACTGGCATTCAGCTAAAGCAACTCCTACAGGAAAATTTGTAGATATACATGGCTATGTATATAAAAAAGAAAGGTATCAAATTTTAACACAATCTTTTATTTTGAAGAACTAGAAAAATAGGAACAAACTAAACCCAAAGAAAGTGGAAGGAAATAATAAAGATTAGGGAAGAAACAAATGAAGTAGAGAATAGAATAATGACAGAAAATCGACAAAACAAAAACCATACTTTAAGTAGATTAATAAGTTTTCAAATCTTTCAGCTTGACTGAGCAAGAAAAACAAAAGAACTGAATTACTAAACTTGGAGATTAAATGATGACATAAATGCTGGTAAAACTTACTGTAAGAAAATACTATGAAAGTGTTTTCCAAAAATTAGATAGCCTCCAAGAAACTGAGTTTCTGAGAAAGACACAAACTACTGAAAATAACTCAAGAACTAATTGAAGATCTGAATAAACAGGCTGATTAATTTTTAAAAGTTGAGTTTGTCACCAAAACACTAAGAAAATCTGAAGCCAAAATAGGTTACTAGTGAATTCTACTGGGCAATTAAAGAACCAGGAAATTTCCTGGTGGTTCAGTGGTTAGGATCCGGCACTCTCATTGCCAAAGGCCTGGGTTCAATCCCTGGTCAGGGAACTAAGATTCCACAAGCTGCATGGCGTAGCCAAAACAAACAAACAAACAAAAAATAATACCAATCCTCCATAAAACTTTTATAAAATCCAAAAAAAATTCCAACTCCTTCTATGGGAACCTAAAACCAGAACCAGTCAGAAAGATCTCGTTTGAACACGGATGTCAAAGTCCTCAAGAAAATAATAGCAAACCAAATTCACCAAATATAAAAATGATTATAGTACTGTGACCAATTAGACTATGTCCCATGAGTGTAATGTTGGTTTAGCATCTGAAAAGTTAATCAATGTAATACACTATGTTAAGAGTATACCAAAGACATAAACAACAGAATCTAATAAATTCTGAAAAAGCATTGAGAAAATTGATCATTCTTTTATGATAAACACTCTCAACCTATGAGGGATAGAAGGGAATTTGAACCTAAAAAAAGGGCATCTATAATACTAAAAACAAAACAAAACAAAATACAGTTAACATTATACTTCACAATAGCAGACTGAATGCTTTCCATCAAAGATTGTGAACAAGAGAAAAATTTATATTCTCACCACTCTTTTCCTACAATGTACAGAAAATTCTACCACTGATGACTAAGAAAGA
Source organism: Ovis canadensis (assembly GCF_042477335.2). Lineage (NCBI taxonomy): Eukaryota > Metazoa > Chordata > Mammalia > Artiodactyla > Bovidae > Ovis > Ovis canadensis. The sequence continues at coordinate 88,625,824 of NC_091249.1, forward strand.
TAAATAAGGATCAGAAAGGAAGAAGTAAAATTCTATGCGGATGACATGATTTTGTTTATAGAAAATCCTAAGGAACCCATTAAATTGCCATTGGAACTGAAAAACAAGTTCAGCAAAGTTGCAGGGGAAAAAAACTCAAAAGTACTTCTACATACTTACAACTGACTATCCAAAAATGAATTATAAATTTATTTACAATAGCATTGGAATATTTAAGAATTTAAGTAAAAAATTTGTATACTTAAAAAAACACAAAAATTATGAAGTCTTAACAAGGACCTATGTATGTTGAAAGACATCCCATGCTTATGACTCAAAAGGTATAATTTTGTTAAGCTGGCAATACTCTCCAAACTGACTTTCAGATTAAAAATACTTCTGCCATTTTTTTTAACAGATAATGTCTAGCTGATACTAAAGCTTATATGAAAATGCAAGGGAACTCAAATAGACAAGACAATCTTGCAGAAAAATAAGTAAGTGGATGATTTACATATTCCAATTTCAAAATTGGCTACAAAGCTACAGGAATCAAGACAGTGCGTTACTGGCATATGTATAGATATACAGGTCAATGAGGGCTTCCCTGGTAGCTCAGCTGGTAAAGAATCCACCTGCAATGCAGGAGACCCTGGTTCAATTCCTCGTCAGGAAGATCCCCTGGATATGGGACAGGATATCCATTCTAGTATTCTTGGGCTTCCATGGTGGCTCAGATGGTAAAGAATCTGCCCGTAATGCAGGAGGCCTGGGTTCAGTCCCTGGGTTGGGAAGATTCCCTGGAGGAGATCATGGCAATCCACTCCAGTATTATTGCCTGGAGAATCCCCATGGACAGAGGAGACTGGGGGCTACAGTCCATGGGGTTAAAATAGTCACGGAAAGCATAGCACAAGTCAATGAAATAGTTTCAAGTGTTTGAAATAAACCTTCCCATTTATAGTCAGTTGACTTTTGACAGTGATGCAAAGAATGTTAATAGGGAAAGAATCAGGGTGTTTTTTCCTTTGTTTTTTAAAAAATAGTGTTTGGACAACTTAATATGTGCATGCAAAGTATAAAATTGGACACATCATAGACCATACACATATATTATCTCAAAGTGTATCAAAGGCCTAAATTTAAGTGAGAAAATTATAAGACTCTTAAGAGAAAAATACTTTTATAAATCTCTGTGATTTTAGGTTAAGCAATGGATTCTTAGATATGACACACAAAAGTAAAAAACAAATAAATTGGCCTTATTAAAAGTTTTTGACTTTCAAAGAACAGCCACAAGTTGAAAAGATAACCCAGAAAATAGAGGAAAATCATGTATCTGTTAAGGAGTCATGTCCAGAGTACATAAAGAATACTCCCAGCTCAGCAACTAAAAGATAAATAAAGCCAACTAAAAACTGGACAAATGGTTTTTGTAAACATTTCTCCAAAGATACACAAAGGGAAATATAAGAATATGAAAAGATTCTCAGCATCATTCAGTTCAGTTCAGTGACTCACAGCACACCAGGCCTCCCTGTCCATCACCAACTCCCGGAGTTCACTCAGACTCACATCCATTGAGTCAGTGATGCCATCCAGCCATCTCATCCTCTGTCATCCCCTTCTCCTCCTGCTCCCAATCCCTCCCAGCATCAGAATCTTTTCCAATGAGTCATCTCTTTGCATGAGGTGCCCAAAGTACTGGAGTTTCAGCTTTAGCATCATTCCTTCCAAAGAACACCCAGGGCTGATCTCCTTCAGAATGGATTGTTTGGATCTCCTTGCAGTCCAAGGGACTCTCAAGAGTCTTCTCCAACACCACAGTTCAAAAGCATCAGTTCTTCGGTGCTCAGCCTTCTTTACAGTCCAACTCTCACATCCCTATATGACCACTGGAAAAACCATAGCCTTGACTAGATGGACCTTTGTTGGCAAAGTGATGTCTCTGCCTTTGAATATGCTGTCTAGGTTGGTCATAACTTTTCTTCCAAGGAATAAACGTCTTTTAATTTCATGGCTGCAATCACCATCTGCAGTGATTTTGGAGCCCACAAAAATAAAGTCTGACACTATTTTGTTTTAAATTTTATTTTTACTTTATTTTACTTCACAATACTGTATTGGTTTTGCCATAAATTGACATGAATCTGCCATGGGTGTATACGAGCTCCCAATCCTGAGTCTCCCTCCCACCTCCTCCCACCCCATATCATATCTCTGGATCATCCTGACACTGTTTCCACTGTTTCCCCATCTATTTCCCATGAAGTGATGGGACCAGATGCCATGATCTTCGTTTTCTGAATGTTGAGCTTTAAGCCAACTTTTTCACTCTCTTCTTTTACTTTCATCAAGAGGCTTTTTAGTTCCTCTTCACTTTCTGCCATAAAAGTGGTGTCATCTGCGTATTTGAGGTTATTGGTATTTCTCCCAGCAATCTTGATTTCAGCTTGTGTTTCTTCCAGCCCAGCGTTTCTCATGATGTACTCTGCATAGAAGTTAAATAAGCAGGGTGACAATATACAGCCTTGATGTACTCCTTTTCCTATTTGGAACCAGTCTGTTGTTCCATGTCCACTGCTAACTGTTGCTTCCTGACCTGCATATAGGTTTCTTAAGAGACAGGTCAGGTGGTCTGGTATTCCCATCTCTTTCAGAATTTTCCACAGTTTATTGTGATCCACACAGTCAAAGGCTTTGGCATAATCAATAAAGAAGAAATAGATGTTTTTCTGGAAATCTCTTGCTTTTTCCACGATCCAGCAGATGTTGGCAATTTGATCTCTGGTTCCTCTGCCTTTTCTAAAACCAGCTTGAACATCTGGAAGTTCATGATTCATGTATTGCTGAAGTCTGGCTTGGAGAATTTTAAGCATTACTTTACTAGCGTGTGAGATGAATGCAATTTTGCGGTAGTTTGAGCATTCTTTGGCATTGCCTTTCTTTGGGATTAGAATGAAAACTGATCTTTTCCAATCCTGTGGCCACTGCTGAGTTTTCCAAATTTGCTGGCATACTGGGTGCAGCACTTTCACAGCATCATCTTTTAGGATTTGAAACAGCTCAACTGGAATTCTATCACCTCCACTAACTTTGTTCGTAGTGATGCTTCCTAAGGCCCACTTGACTTCACATTCCAGGATGTCTGGCTCTAGGTGAGTGATCACACCCTCGTGATTATTTTGGTTGTAAAGATCTTTTTTGTACAGTTCTGTGTATTCTTGCCACCTCTTCTATACCAGCCCTAACTCCAGTTGTGTGACCCTGTGGTAGTTATTCATCTTTATGAGTCTCAGCACCATTAGACATTAAGAAAATGCAAATCAAAACCATGAGAAGATGCCACTTCACACCCACTAGGACTGCTATTCTCAAAAGCATAGCATTTTCCTAGATTCCATATATATATATATATGTTTGTTAATATACAGTATTTATTTTTCTTTTTCTGACTTACTTCACTCTGTATGACAGACTCTAGGTCCAACCACGTCTCTACAAGTAACCCAGTTTTGTTCCTTATTATGGCAGAGTCATATTCCATTGCATACACCTAGAAAAATGGTACAGATGAACCTATTTGGAGGGCAGAAAGAGAGACACAGACATACAGAATGAACATGAGGGCATGGGGAGGGAGGAGGAGAGAGTGAGATGAACTGGGAGAGTATCATTGACTTATATACACCATCGTGTGTAAGATCGATAGCTAGTGAGAAGTTGCTGTATAGCATAGGAAGCTCAGTTTGGTGCTCTGTGATAACCTTGAGGTGTGGAATGAGAGGGAGGCTTGTGAGTGAGGGGATATATGTATACATATATTATAGCTCATTCACTTCATTGTATGGCAGAAACACAACATTGTCAAGCTATTATATTCCAATAATAAAATTATTTGATTAATTAATTTAAAAAAGCATAGAAAGAACTAAGAATGTTGTAGAGAAATTGGAGTCTCCATCTATTGCTGGTTGGTATGTCAATTGGTACAGCCACTTTGGAAAAGTCTGGCAATTTCTCCAAGAGTTAAACTCGAGTTGTCATATGACCCACCAATTCCACTCAGGTATATATCCAAGAAAAATAAAAACTTATGTCCACACTAAAACTTATAAAGAAATGTTCAAAGCAGCAGCATCTGTAATATTCAATACGTAGAAGTAACCCAAATGTCCATCAGTTGATGAATGGATGAACAAGTGTGGTGCATCCATACAATGGAACACCGTTCACCAGTAGAACAGTATAGAATAACGGCATGTTATAGCATACATGAATCCTGAAAACATGGTAGGTGAAAGGAGCACCAAAGACCACATATAGCAGGAAATGCTCATACTAGGCAAATATATAGAGGTAGAAAATAGATTAATAGTAGCTGTCAGAGGGTAGTGGGGAGAAAGGAATGAGAATGAACTGCTAAGGAGTGGTTTGAGGATTTCATTTAGGAGGGATGAAAATGTTCTAAAATTAGTCAATGCTGATGGCTGCAAAATTATATGAATATGCTAAAACCTCTAAATTGTACACTTAAAGGTATATTTTATGTTAAGTCAGTACTATATCAATAAAACTAAAATTTTAAAAAATGTAATTGCAGGGTATGAGTGGAACATATTCTTTTTCATCTGGCATTAGCCCCTTGCAGAAGGTATTTCAACTGACTTTAGGTACATTAGGAAGGCATTTTTTTAAATTAACTTATTTTTAATTGGAGGATAATTGCTTTACAATATTGCATTGGTTTCTGCCATAAGGAAGGCACTTCACTATAATATTACCCTAAGGTGCAGTCCCCTTAACACTATGCAGGGAGGCAGAGGGTAGTCCTCTCCACTAAAATCTGTGCTGAGATCTAAATTAGTGACGATGAACCCATAAAACCAAAAGTTGTCCACTACAAGTAATAACAATCTCCTCTAAAGAAATAATCTATATAGAGTAACTTGATTTAAAAAAAGAGAAAGAAGTTACTTGTGTTTATTAGCAATACCTGTAACCCCAAATTCAGTGATAACTGTTGCATGGTCAGTCTGGAACAGAGCAAATCTTTTAATTGGAATAGTAGAAGGCCTCAAAGTTGTAGTGAAGACATGAGTTACATAAAATGTTAAATTTTATGTTACATAAATAAATGAGCTACACAAGACAACATTAAAATGAATAAGATCATTTAAAACATAGACAATGTAGAGAGAAGGGGAAAACTATATTCTATTGGAATATACAATATGGATAGAATATTTTGCATTCTTTCATCTCCAGGAATGAGGAGCACCAAGAACACAGTGGAAATTCTATTGAAGAGTGACAATTTAAGTAAAAGCTTAACTATGCACATGTCACTTTTGGCAATGGGAGCCCCACCTTAATAATATTACACGTGCAGTGAAACCCATAATTACCAATTAAGGTCATCTCAGTTTTACTTGGAGAAAGATTTGGGGAAGAGTTTGGGAGGGAATTGTACCTCCCAAATAAAGTAACTTCACAAAGAAAAGAACTTGAGTAGTAGCGCATAAAATAAGAAGCATTTGAGGAAAAAATAGATCTCACAAAAAATTATTTCTTTTAGTGACTTGGCTAGTATTGACAATAAATATGTTATACATACACTTTGTGCATACACTTGTGCATTTTTCAACCCATTGTTATGATTAGAAGGCATAATGAACATGCAAATGAGAAAAGCTTTTCTTCCTAACATGTGTGAGTAAATGTGGGATGGAAACATCCCAAGTAGTACAGTAGGTAACTTAAGGATAGCTCTTCCTGTTCCAAGCTGCTTCTAAGGGAAAAAGGGTCCACTTGGGAAGAGAGCAGAGAGCCCACCTCAATCACAGATAAAACTTCTAACTCTCCTTAAGATAACCTTCCCTAGAATTTCACAGCTATAATATTCTATTTGCATGATCACTGTGGCTTTATCATCTTTTTTCTACCATCCCCCACCATGCACCCACCTAGACATATATTAATAGAGGCAGCAATCATGTTTATTTTATTCATCTCAACCTATAATATAATTCACTGCCTAAAACACAGGTTCAAAATAAATTTTATATATTCAATAGGTCATAAAAGAAAATAGAGAATAATTCTGTAATCTAAAAAATGCCTAGAATTTCTTTTTCTTATATTTCTATTTTCTATTGTATTTCATTCTCCTGACTTCAAAGCTGGAATTTTATTATTTTATTGATGTTTCAATAAAGGGTTTGTTTTGCTAAGGAAAATCAGAAGCGGATGTGTTAATTGATTGTTATATTTAACTTTGTTTTTGGGGGGTTTTTGACCCTAAAAATGATAATGGATTATCTCAGGTTTTTACCCTTGAACCACTTTTCTTCTCCCTGCTAGGGGATTTCATCTTTGTTCGTTGCTCCAAAGTTCACTTTCAATGTGTAGATTCCCAAATACTTATCTCAGCCCTGACTCGGCGCTACAGATCTGTTCATCCATCCTGCTTATCCATCCTGGATGCTCAGTCATATTAGATGACTAGCATGTACACGTTTAAACTTTGCTCTGGGAACTGATTCCACTTGACTATTCACAACATCTGTAAAATAGCATTGCCTTTTTCCCAACCACGTAATTTAGAAGCCTGAAAGTGATCCTAGGTAACTTCATTTAGTACACTTCCCTTGCATACACTCAATCACAAAGTTTATTTGCTTCCTTCTTATTTATTGTTCTCACGGCTACGTTAGTTCAGAAGATCATTTTTACCTGGGTTGTGGCAGCAGTTGACTCACAGCCTGTCCTTTCAATTAACCTCCTGATCAGATGCCAGGATCACTATGCTAAAATACAAAACAGATTATGCCATTCCCATCCTTAAAATGTGTCCACATTCCAAGACTCCTTAGCAAGACATACAAGGTCCTTTAAGATCTTGTCTCACCTACCCCTCTAGCATCTTCTGTTACTCACTGACGCATTCTCCATTACTACTGAGTTAGTTCCTTCCCACATCTCTTAACCTCTGCCTCAAATACTAATATCTCACCTCTCATCTCCACTCCACAGTGTTTCCATCAATCATTGTAGCTTAACACAAAATAAGGTACATGTCCAACTTAGTCAGCCAGTGTGGCACTATTCACTGCAGTCTCTCAGTGGTTCTTAAACACACTGCCTAGAAGGGATACACATATATCAACCCCACTTATATTACATTGATCAACTCAAGTGTATCATTCCTGTGCCAAAGTTCATAGTTGGCACAGAAGTACAGTCCTTCCATTCACCTGAAAGCAGGCCTATATTACTAAAATTTCACCTTCACACTACACTCCTTTAACATTCAGTCTAGGCATCAATTTAATTAGAAATTTTACTTTTTATTTTTTTTTAGCACATGTTTCTCAGAGATGTATCAAACAATTGCAATTGTAGACTTTTGTCATCCTCAATTGACTGAACTCCATGAGGATAGAAGCTATATTTTATTTATGTATTCCTAGTTGTTATGTCCAGCATAGTGTAGTTATATAAATATTAACTGAATGAGTGAGGGAGGGAATTGTGTAGTTATATAAATATTAACTGAATGAGTGAGGGAGGGAATGAGTGAAGGAGGGAATGAGTGAGGGAGGTAGGGAGGTAGAGAGATTAATTGTATCTAGTTTCTGAAGATTGAATTACGTGAAGAAATCTGCCCCATTAGGGTCCTCTTTCAGAAGGGTGCTCTATTTTATCTAAAAACCAGATGACCCAAATTGAACCCAAGGCAAATTCTAATATGTCACATATTTCTATCGAATAAAAGTTAAAATTAAAGCTGCACATGTTCTCTCCACCCTCCTAAGACATGATTTCCTCTGAAGCCTATGTATCTCACTCCACATCACAATGGTAACTCAAAGGAAGACTGATTCTGTGAACCCTAAGCTTCGTAGAAGATTATAAAACCAATTACAGTATAAATAAAAATGAAAGGCTTTGTCTAGGAGATTTATCACTGGGAAAACAGGCCAGAACTGAAGGAATTATTTTTGTTTACATCACTGGATTGCAGTGATTAGAGGTGTATGGCAATAAATAAAGAAATCCATTATTAAACACATAAAACACACAAAATCATCGGTTCATTAAAACTGTACTTCTCATGCATGTCATATATTCTACTGGGTCTCAATCTTTAAAACCAAATAGAACTTTCCTCTTGTTTAAAGGAAACATAGATGAAACAAATGGCAGGAAAGCTCACCTAACTTGCTAGTAGCCTGCGGGGAATAAGGCTTTGAGAATCAAGAACTCTATTCAAGGACCCAACTCACCATGGCTGTGTTTCAGGGCAGAGGTGAAAATGACCTGCCATGTACTGTCTTCCTATTGAATTTCACTGTAGATTAGATGATTTAACAGTGCTTAATTTTTAGCATGAAATGAGTTTTTCAAAGTCTGTGTCAAGTTCTGATTACTCTGAGTTAGCATAATTCATTTGTATATTCACATTCATTTGTTTTCAAGAACAATAAATTAGCAGTCAGTAGTTAACTATTTGAGTTCTGTACCAGGCTCTGTGTATCTTATCTCAATAAATGCCTGTTTGGGTACTGCTTTAATCCTCACCTTCCAGATGGAGAGAGGAAGGCTCAGAGAGTATAAATAAATTGTGTAAGGTCAAATGGTGCTGGAAACCTTTAATACTACACTATTCTGCCAGTTCCCCTGATATTTCCAGATGGCTTGGATAATATCTCAAAATTGAAGAACGATTTTTAATTTCCACATCATTTAAATCTCTGCTACCTCAAAATATTAAGTTTACAGATATTATGGAGGACTCTTAGCTTTCCTAACCAATCTGTCCTTGACCTATAGTATTTGATTAGCACAGTGTTTAAGAAAGAGATTTTCAGTGCTTTGAGGTTGGGAAGGCAATCATGCTGATCTCCCACACAGCCACCCCCTATTGTCATACATCCAGTAAGCCACACATTATTATTTTAATAGCTTCCAAAGACGTTTATTTTACCTCCTGATGCAATCAACATCATTTCGGCCCACTAGGTCTCCTTGCTTCCTCTTACATCCTTCGGCGCTCAGCCTTCTTCACAGTCCAACTCTCCCATCCATACATGACCACTGGAAAAACCATAGCCTTGACTAGACGGATCTTTGTTGGCAAAGTAATGTCTCTGCTTTTCAATATGCTATCTAGGTTGGTCATAACTTTACTTCCAAGGAGTACGCATCAACTTAAGTCTTGTGTGACATAGTCCAGATTTTACTGGTAGGGCCCATAATCATTCCATTTTTTATATTTAAAAAAAGAAAATCCCATTTACCTCAAAGTCTATTATATGTTCTTAACACATAAAAGGGCTTCCCCGGTGGCTCAGAGGTTAAAGCATCTGCCTGCAATGTGGGAGACCTGGGTTCAATCCCTGGGTTGGGAAGATCCCCTGGAGAAGGAAATGGCAACCCACTCCAGTGTTCTTGCCTGGAGAATCCCATGGATGGAGGAGCCTGGTGAGCTACAGTACACGGGGTCGCAAAGAGTCAGACACAACTGAGCGACTTTACTCAATTTAACATAAATTCATTTACTATGACTCTTTGTAGGTTACACTGTCATTTTAATAGAGAAAACGTGTTAAGAAAATTGAGGCAGAGAAAGCCAATCTCACAGAATGGAATTTCAGACTGTCAGGTTAGTATGAATTATTTTGGGGGGATATGAGGATCTTTTAGTGAGCAACTCAAATCCTAACTTGTGGGTAACCATTTATGCATAAAATTAAGCCTAGAAATGCCCACAGTACCACTGCTGATCATGGTCTGTTAAAATTTGTTAATTGAATCATTGACATTCTTTCCATCATCTAAATTGTAAACAAATTGTACTGAATGACTTTTGTATTCATAGGAGGAATTAATGCTTTATTTTTCCTCTTTTAAAAATTTTGACCAGTTTGCAAAACAAAATGTATTTAAATAAGCAGGTAGTAATTTATGTTATAACTTATTTTTATATATTTAAACTTGATAGAGTTCTAAAATTTTTTTGAAAAGTTTTATAGGTCTAAATTCTATAAAATATTGCCAGAAAAAGTGTAGAACATGTTTATCAGTACATGATTTCCTTTGATTTCTTTTTGTTTTGTGTAAAGTAAGTGGTCACAAAACTATTCAGTTCTAACTACCTTAATGGAATTTGGGGGAATTTATTATAATCTATAAATGATACATCTTCCATGTTAGCAAATAATTGTATCATAATGCAAACATTAGCTTTCCAGTTTTCAACTTTAAATCTTTTAGAATTTAGATCAAATTCTCTGCTTGAATTGACAGTCCCTGCCTAATCCCTTCAAATTCTGGGAACTTTATAGATTATCATTTCAGCATTTAATGGAAGGTAACTACACATAGAGACGACATAAATCCAAAATGCCTATAAAGAGAATAAACTCATTTTTTAAGGATGAATATTCATAACCAAGACTTCCCAAGTTAGTTAAGGAATTGCCTAAAATGTAATAAAATACCTTTTTTTTTGTAATTTCTTCATGTTTCTCTCATCACCTAGGGTGCCCAGTTTGAGAGGTATTTACATATGAAATATTTACCTTCTTTGCAATCATTTATTTAACTAAGGAAAAAGATTATCAATGATAAAAAAAAAAGTACATAGGCACTAAATAATATTCCTCACCTTCTTTGGTCAATCTATTTTTAAAAATGACTTTTAAAAACTCACCTGACCCAATTAGTAGCAGTCAACCAGCCTAAAATTATCCCCTGATTGTTAACACAAAAAGGCTTGATTCATCAGGAAAACACAGGTTTATTAGTGTGAAAAGGCACTGCTAACCAAAAAGGTCTGTCGTTATTATGAAATAATAATACTGACTGGACTTAGAATACCCTGGATTTTAATGGTAGGAAAGGATGTGAAGTTAGTATCCTTTCCACTTCTCAGTTGCATCTACCTACATTCAAAATTGAAGCTCCTCATCATTATAGGTATGATTTAAATAATTTAATGAGGTGTGAATGAGATTTCAGTGGAAATAAGAATTTCCTTCAGACTAGTATTAACACTTGATTTGCTTTCTTTGTGCCTCAGTACAAACTACAAATCCTCACAATGCTTTTTCTAAACTTCTGTTAGATTTTTCAAAAGCTTAGAGAAAAGTTCATGAGATTCTTTGATTAAGGTATTTAAATAGAAATGTTTTTATTGGTATATATCCCAAAGATGTTTATTTAGGTATACTATTTAAATGATTCCTGATCCATCATAGACAAAGTGCCACGAATATTAGAGCTGAAAAAGTGCGAAAACATATATTCTCTATTTGTACATATACATCAATTTGAGCTTTATAAGAAACCATTTTTATACTTTATTGGAAGGTGTTTGAATATTTAACCTCCTTCCTTGCAGAATACATATATGTACACACACTAATTATATAAACTAACATACAATTATATATAGTTTATCATACAAATAACTTATTAATATATTAAACATATTTATTATTTACTAAACCCATTCCAATATTCTGGCCAAGAGAATTCCCTGGACTGTATAGTCCATGGGGTTGCAAAGAGTCAGATAGGACTGAGCAACTTTCACTTTCACTTTCATTCCTGAAAGCTGACAGCAAATTGCAATCCTGTAAAAGCCTAAGAACAGCAATCAAATTAATATTAAAATATTTCTAATCACAATCTTTACCTGTCCCCAAACCTTATTCATGAATTTTATTTGCTTAAGGAAACATAAGTCCCACCCAGATATTCAAAGCTTTTCATGGTGCATGCTCAAACTCTGCTGGCAAACACCCCTCATTCTGGGCTTGCTTCATCATACCAATTTTTCCCTTGTATTCTCCCTTCTCAAAATGGTCACCCCTGTTTTTTTTTAAACACATGACTGAATTGTATCTCATACTTAATCTGACAAAACGTGGTCCACTGGAGAAGGGTGTAGCAAACCTCTTTAGTATTCTTGCCTTGAGAACTCCATGAACTTGATGAAAAGGCAAAAAGATAGGACACTGAAAGATGAACTCCCCAGGTTGGTAGGTGCCCAATATGCTACTGGAGATCAGTGGAGAAATAACTCCAAAAAGAATGAAGGGATGGAGCCAAAGCACAAAAAAACACACCCAGTTGTGGATGTGACTGGTGATGGAAGTAAAGTTCGAGGCTATAAAGAACAATATTGCATAGGAACCTGGAATGTTAGGTCCATGAATCAAGGCAAATCAAACAGGAGATGGCAAGAGTGAACATCAACAATTTTAGGAATCAGTGATATAAATGGACTGGGATGGGTGAATTTAACTCAGATGACCATTGTATCTACTACTGCGGGCAAGAATCCCTTGGAAGAAATGGAGTAGCCATCATAGCCAACAAAAGAGTCCGAAATGTAGTTCTTGGGTGCAATCTCAAAAATGACAGAATGATTTCTGTTCGTTTCCAAGGCAAACCATTCATTATCACAGTAACCCAAGTCTATGACCCGACCAGTAATGCTGAAGAAGCTGAAGTTGAATGGTTCTATGAAGATCTGCAAGATGTTCTAGAACTAACACTCAAAAAAGATGTCCTTTTCATTATATAGGACAGGAAGGCAAAAGTAGGAAGTCAAGAAATACCTGGAGTGACAAGCAAATTTGGCCTTGGAATACAGAATGAATCAGGGCAAAGGCTAACAAGAGTTTTGCCAAGAGGACACACTGGTCATAGCAAACACCCTCTTCCAACAACACAAGAGAAGACTCTCCACATGGACATCACCAGATGGTCAATACCAAAATCAGATTGATTATATTCTTTTCAGCCAAAGATGGAGAAGCTCTAAAGGGTCAACAAGAGCCAAGACTGGGAACTGACTTTGGCTCAGATCATGAACTCCTTATTGCCAAATTCAGACTTAAATTGAATAAAGTAGGAAAAACCACTAGACCATTCAGGTATGACCTAAATTAAATCCCCTATGATTATACAATGGAAGTGACAAATAGATTCAAGGAATTAGATCTGATAGACAGAGTGCCCGAAGAACTATGGATGGAGGTTTGTGACATTGCGTAGGAGGCAGTGATCAAGAAAATTGCCAAGAAAAAGAAACGCAAAAAGGCAAAATGGTTGTCTGAGGTGGTGAAAGGCAAAGGAGAAAAGGAAAGATATACCAATTTAAATGCAGAGTTCCAAAGAATAGCAAGGAGAGATAAGAAAGGCTTCCTCAGTGATAAATGCAAAGAAATAGAGGAAAACAATAGAATAGGAAAGACTAGAGATCTCTTCAAGAAAATTAGAGATACCAAGGGAACATTTCATGCAAAGATGGGCACAATAAAGGGCAGAAATGGTATGGGCCTAACAGAAGCAGAGATATTAACAAAGAGTGGCAAGAATACACAGAAGAACTATAAAAGATAGATCTTATGACCCAGATAACCACAGTGGTGTGATCACTCACCTAGAGCCAGACATCCTGGAATGCAAAGTCAAGTGAGCCTTAGGAAGCATCACTACAAACAAAGCTAGTGGAGGTGATCAAATTCAAGTTGAGCTATTTCAAATCCTAAAAGATGATGCTGTGAAAGTGCTGCACTCAATGTGCTAGTAAATCTGGAAAACACAGCAGTGGCCACAGGACTAGAAAAGGTCAGTTCTCATTCCAATCCCAAAGAAAGGCAATGTCAAATAATGCTCAAACTACCGCACAACTGCACTCATCTCACATGGTAGCAAAGTAATGCTCAAAATTCTCCAAGCCAGGCTTCAACAGTACATGAACCATGAAATTCCAGATGTCCAATCTGGATTTAGAAAAGGCAAGAGGAACCAGAGATCAAATTGTCAACATCTGTTGGATCATTGAAAAAGCAGGAGAGTTCCAGAAAAACATCTACTTATGCTTTATTGACTATGCCAAAGCCTTTGACTGTGTGGATCACAGCAGACTGTGGAGAATTTTTAAAGAGATGGGAATACCAGACCACATGACCTCCCTCCTGAGAAATCTGTATGCAGGTCAAGAAGCAACAGTTAGAACTGGACATGGAACAACAGACTGGTTCCATATCAGAAAGGAATATGTCAAGGCTGTATACTGTCACTCTGCTTATTTAACTTATATGCAGAGTACATCATGAGAAATGCTGGACTGGAAGAAACACAAGCTGGAATCAAGATTGCTGGGAGAAATATCAACAACCTCAGATATGCAGATGACACTACCCTTATGGCAGAAAGTGAAGAGGAACTAAACAGCCGCTTGATGAAAGTGAAAGATGAGAGTAAAAAGGTTGGCTTGAAAATCAACATTCAGAAAACTAAGATCATGGCATCCAGTCTCATCAGATCAGTTCAGTTCAGTCACTCAGTCGTGTTTGACTCTTTGTGACCCCATGAATCGCAGCACTCCAGGCCTCCCTGTCCATCACCATCTCCCGGAGTTCACTCAGACTCACGTCCATCGAGTCCATGATGCCATCCAGCCATCTCATCCTGGGTCGTCCCCTTCTCCTCCTGCCCCCAATCCCTCCCAGCATCAGAGTCTTTTCCAATGAGTCAACTCTTCGCATGAGGTGGCCAAAGTACTGGAGCCTCAGCTTTAGCATCATTGCTTCCAAAGAAATCCCAGGATTGATCTCCTTCAGAATGGACTGGTTGGATATCCTTGCAGTCCAAGGGACCCATCACTTCACGGCAAATAGATGGGGAAACAGTGGAAACCATGACAGGCTTTATTTTTTTAGGCTCCAAAATCAGTGAAGATGATGACTGCAGCCATGAATTTAAAAGACGCTTGCTCCTTGGAAGAAAACTTTTGACCAACCTAGACAGCTTATTAAAATCAGAGACATTACTTTGCCAACAAAATTCTGTCTAGTCAAAGCTATGCTTTTTCCAGTAGTCATGCATCTATCTGAGAGTTGGACTATAAACAAAGCTGAGCTCTGGAGAATTGAATCTTTTCAACTGTGGTGTCGGAGAAGACTCTTGAGAGTCCCTTGGACTACAAGGAGATCCAACCAGTCCATCCTAAAGGAAATCAGTCCCCAATATTCATTGGAAAGACTGTTGAGGCTGAAACTCCAATACTTTTGGCCACCTGATGCAAAGAGTTGACTCATTGGAAAAGACCCTGATCCTGGGAAAGATTGAAGATGGGAGGAAAAAGGGATGACAGGATGAGATGGTTGGATGGCATCACTGACTCAATGGATATGAGTTTGAGTAAGCTCTGGAAGTTGGTGATGGACAGGGAGGCGTGGCATACTGCATTCCATGGGGTTGCAAAGAGTCAGACACGACTTGTTGTAGACACGTATTCTGGGAAACAAACTCACTCAGAAGGACAATGCAGATAGTGGAGAGCAGTTTATTACACCGGCGGGCTGAAGGCAGAGTCTCCCCCTTGCCAAGGACCCTGACCAGCATTTGTGAAAATCTTTTATACCCCATGTGTACATGTTTGAACCCACCACTCCAAATTTCTTGAGACTTACATAAACCAAGGACTCCCAATAATCGCATCATTCACATGCTATGTGCTCATGTGCTCAAACAGTCAATTAGCCAATAATCAATAAAGCCAATGCTACACTCCGATAGATACAGAAAAATGTATGGCCTGTCTAGAGGAAGGGGTGATTAGTGTATGTTTTCTCTTAGGTGATGTGTAACCTAGATAGGATCTTCAAGGTTCCCCTGTCTGGAGGGGGTCTTATCCTTCTGTTGTTGTTTTCATAGGCACTAAACACAGAGTTCAGAGTCCATCAGAAAGGTGGCCGAGCATTATCAGCATAAACAGGCCTATGATGGAGTCCAGGCCCTATGAATTCCTTCTTCAGACTGAGCGACTGAACTGAGTTGTACCTATTCCCAACAGCAAGCATAAACGCCACTTTGAACAGAAGCCTGACCTGATTTTGTCTGCAGGCATTTGTGTCTCATGCTTCTGAACTGCCAAAGCACTTTATTTATGCCTCTCTCACTACAGTCATTACTTTTTAAAAAAATTTCCATTATTAGCATTACTTTCTTCAAGCACAGTCAGTATCTGAGCATAACTGACCTTTGCATTTTTCATTGTGTTGCATAGTAAGTGCTCAATGTATTACTGACTGAACAAATGCTATAATAGTAGAAAAGTCACCATGACAGTAACAGTAATGATTGCTATCAATTCATTAAATTTGTAAGTGCCAAGCACTGAATTAACTAAGTAGTTTATACTATGAGAGAATCTAAAGTTTTACAAAGTATAAAAATCAACTTATTTGACTTAATATTCTTGGTATATGTCTATCCAAAATTATCCCAAAATAATTTTTTAAATGATCAATAAAGAGATAAAAATAAATTTTTAAATTCAAAGTGAATATTATTATCACAATGTGTGCCACTTCTGTGAAAGCTCAAAAACCTAAAAAGTTATTCCCTTTTTTACATTTTGGTAAGATTTTTTAAAAACGTTATACATCTTTAAAGAAACAATCATCAATTTCTGATGCTGTTCACAACCACAAAGCCTGAGAAGGTGAAGGGAATGCCATTAAATGCCACTGAAGCCTAGAAAAGTGTTTTCAGACCTCATTCATTTCCTCTGTCAGTAAGGAAATATTGTGTTCAGACAATAGGAAAGAAACTAGGAATAGAAATTGTTGCATTTTCTGTTTGTGTTGATCCTTCAGGTTCAAACCTTTCATTTCATGGGCTGCAGCTGTTAAGAAGAGAGCTGGATTATTCATTTCTATAATTAAAGAGATACCCAGTCATTGAAATATAATGCCCTTCTCTGTGACTGACAGCCCCTATGATTGGATGTTAGCAATGGGCCACATAGACGAATTCAGGTAATCTCCAATTTTTTTCCTCCTTCTCTCAGAAATGTTTCAAATTGACACTAATTTGATAGTCTCAAATCCCAGAGCCCCTTGGATACCGAGAATGGAATGTAAAGAAATTCTCCTTGGTGTCAGTCAGTAACTTTCTCTTTTCTTCAGGTTACAAAAGGTGATTGACAGGAAGAGAAGCCCTGCTCACTGCTACAGAGAGAAACGAACTTGAAACCTGGGTTGGCAGACATCTACTCAGGGTTTTGTTATTTTTTTTTTCCTAATTGCGATACCAGTAATGATGAAGAATTGATAAGAGTTCATAGGAAGACAGATACCTTTATCAACCATTGTCAAAGTCTGCTGGCACAAAGGAGCCCCACCCAAAATAAAGCCAGGGCTCACCTGAACACATTTTTTTCAATCTTCCTTTTATCCATTCATTTAACACCAAATTAAATATTAGAGGTAAAAATGCAAAGACCCCAACTCTAGGTCTAGGACTGCCTTAGGACTTCCCCATAAAATATAGTTATCCCCAACACTTTACCCTTTGAACATTATAAACAAGGAATAAGTCGATCCAAATTGAGTAAAAGAGAGTAAGCCACAGAAAATACAGTCTTCTTCAAAAACAAAAATAGCAAAGCAAGTTGCATATTTGCAGTATTTTAAGTGAACTTAAAGATGATCCTCAAGAGGCCACATATACACACTATAAATACCAGAGGTGAACACCCTGAGTGGGACAGAGATGGCCACTGGAGCAGAATTTGATGCAGTATCTCTCACTGCACATTACTTTGCTCTGGTCAAGTGAGTCATTGCACCCCAGGCCAGGTCTGGCCAGATCTCATTCTGATTTTGTGTTGCCTCCTAGCCCATTTATACTTCTGCCATTATCTGGAAAAAGATGCATGATATGTTTCAGGGACTATATATTCAATAGCAACAGAGCTAACTTTTCAACCAGAGTAAGTGTGCAGGTATTACAAATAACTACATCCAACACCCTAGAAAGCAGTTTTACCCAAAATAAAGCACTTTCCAAAGACAAGAAAATCACAGCAGAAAAAGAAATCTATTACTAGTTTTAAATTCCAATCAATTCATTATCTGGTATGCACTGAAGAGGAAATCTGAGTCATACAAGTCTCTGAATATTAACTCCGTGTGTTTTCAGTACTATTGGCACCCAGAAGACTTCCTAGTATTATATATAGCTGGCTTACTTCTTAAACTAAAGACTATGCAAAAAAATTCAGAATTTTGGGTCATCTCCCAGATATTGTTCAGAGCTCAGATGATCCAAACCAGCCCCGAAATAGAAAATACTTGGGTACTTCCAGTTCCACATTGGCTTCTAGTACTCACATTTTCAACTTGATTGTTTTAGAAAACACAAATAGGGCTTGTTTAATTAGCAGCAAGTTTTACAATGCTAAAAACACAAACAGCTGAAACCTTTGCCCTTTTCATCTTCACCATCTTATTCAATCGTATGTTATGTGTTCTTTTATTACAGGGCCTTCTTTTTAAATCCTCTGAGAAGAGACTATGCACTAGGAATTGTATCTGAGTTGCAGGTACCACCTGAATGCAGTTCCTTAAGAACTTGTATGCTACTGTCTTTTATAGAAAATAGCCTGGCAAGCTTGCTAAGACAAAGAATTCAAGACAAAGAACAGACTCTTCAGTTTTCCAAAGATACAATCACCCATTCTATGAGTAGATCATTTTAGCATAGGTAAGACCAAAACTGTCAGAGAGCTGAAAGGTTGTTCTGGCATCTACCAGTTATGCCAGCAGGGGCACAGAGAAAATATATTCACTCGAGAAATATTTGTTAGGCATTTACCTCATTAAGCTCTATGCTATGATTTTGGCTAAAGAAGTGCATGTACAGTTCCTGCAAGGAAATCTCAGTCTGGGAGAGGTGAAGTAGGGGTAATCCTTGGTCAGATTTCTCATTATGGGATAGAAAATGCCTGCCAAAGATTGGCAAAGAAAAAAGGACTTTACCTTCCACTTCACTCAAAAATAAAGATGAAAATCAAAGTTTGGTTATTACGCTAGTCACAGTAACTTCTATTTGCCAAGACATTACAAAACAACATAAGTAAATAGACATTGTAGTTGTTGGTGGTTGTTAAGTAGCCCAGTCACGTTGGACTCTTCACAACCCCATGGACTGCAGCACACCCCGCCTCCCAGTCCCTCACCATCTCCCGAAGTTTGCCCAAATTCATGCCCATTGCATCTGCGATGCAAAACAAGGACTGTAAGAAAATATATAGTACACCAAAGTTCCTATTAAAACTCCTTATATCTAAAAACTATCCCGTTGGTCTGTTGTAAGGTTGCTACTAAAAATTGTCCTCCATTCACACCTGCCTCAAATGAGATAAGTTACTCACCTGGTTCTCCTTCAACACCAAAACCTTCCAAACAATGTGGGGAGCCTAAAACTGCTTATCCTTTAAAATTCCTCGCTAATAAGACGTAAAACAAATGATAATTGAGTTCAATAGTGTTTATGATCATTTGGAGTATGTAACAAATGCATCCCCAGTAGAAAAAACATTTGCGGAGTCTCCATCCCCCACTGCAGTACTCTTGCCTGGAAAATCTCATGGACGGAGGAGCCTGGTAGGCTACAGTCCATGGGGTCGCGAAGAGTCGGACACGATTGAGCAACTTCACTTTGACTTTTCACTTTCATGCATTGGAGAAGGAAATGGCAACTCATTCTAGTGTTCTTGCCTGGAGAATCCCAGGGACGGCGGAGCCTGGTGGGCTGCCGTCTATGGGGTCGCACAGAGTCGGACACGACTGAAGCGACTTAGCAGCAGCAGCAGCATCTCCTGGTGACCCAGAACATCACCTCCCAACTCCCAATAGAGAACCACAGTCCTTTCCAAGATGACAACCGAAGGACGGGGACCCCCGACTCACCTCTCACAGACACACCAAACGTATAGCTACATGTGAAACATGTCCTCTGAAAAAATAAGAATAAAAAACCCTTAAGAGCTGGCTCCAGAAACTCCAGGTGAAGGAAAGAAGACCCCCTCCAGAGCAGGTAGAAGAAGCTGGAACACAAGCTCCCGACAAACCTTGACCCCGGCTCCGTGACTCTGTCAGGAAGGAACCCAAAACCCAGAGCCTCACCCCAAGGAGCAAAGGGTTTGAGCTCCACCTCATGTGCCCCTAAACTTTTAGGACCTGCACCTGAGAGCTGAGCCCGGGAAATAACTAGTTTTGAAAACACCAGACGTTTACGACCATGAGACACACAGGCTATATTAGAGATCTGAGAAAAGAGCTGGCAGCTCGGACTCACCTGCCCCAGGGCCCAGTATGGAAGAGGCTGGGGGGAGAAGCACCCAGGCGTCCCGTGGAAGGCACTCACTTGCTCACCTTGGAGCGTCAGCCTGAGCCGCAGGCTTGGTCTGACCCGTATTTGAGGTGGCTGGGCGCCCTCTGGGGTTGGGGTCGCAGCACTGCCTTCGCCTCCTCCGCTGTGCGCCAACCACTGGAATCCCAGCCCCCTTTTATTTAAACTGCAGCGGTTTTTTTTTTTTACCTTTTCCCCATCCTGGTGAGTATTATGTCTGCATTCTCATTCTGCTATGCTCTAGAGCACCAGTGTCTCTGAAAGGATTTTTTTACATGCAGCTGGTGCCCAGGTTTTAATTTTTAGTATCTGAGTCTCTGCGGGACTCCCAGGTGTCGCTTGTGGTAAAGATCCACTTGCCAATACCAGGAGACTCAAGTGATGAGGGTTCAAACCCTGGATAGGGAAGAACACCTGGGGGAGGAAATGGCAACCCATTCCAGTACTCCTGCCTGAGAAATCGCCTGGACAAGGAGCTTGGTGAGCTACAGTTTGCGGCTGCCACTCAGCGGATGCCTCTTGATCACTTCGCTCAGGTGAGGGTGGCAGTTCCTGGGACCCGCAGGCCCCTGTAATAATTGGAGAGACAGTGCTAAAAAGACTACCACCTCTACGGCAATGCCCGTATAGCTGATTGAAAATCCCTGCCCCGTCTTTCTGTGAAAGAAACCTATTTGTTTGTCCAAAAGCTAGAGCATGAATCTTACAAAAGATAACTGGGAGTTAGAGGACAGACTGCTGGATGACAGTGGGAGCAGTGGGAGATGGGTAAATGGGCAAAAGGGGTCAAAGCCTATGCATTTTCAGCTATCAAATAGGTAAGTCGGGGGCATGTAAAGTATAGCATGGTGACTACATGCTGTATTCCATATTTAAAAGTTGCTAAGAGAGTACATCTTAAAAGTTATCATCATAAGAAAATAGAATTTTGTTAACTATGTGCAGTGATGAATATGGGCTAGATTTATTGTGGTGATAATTTCACAATATATACAAATGCTGTGTTTACCTTCTACACCTGAAACTAATAATATACGTCAATTATACCTCAATTTTTTTTTTTTAAAGAACTATAATTAGGTTTAACCCAAGGAAGAAAGTCACTTTTGATTTCAGGAGTTTCTCAAAAATATCAGGTAGGCAAAAGATAAAAAAAAGCAGTGAAATCTGGTGAACTAAGTGCTATGGTTGATAATATACATGGTTTGGTGAAAGGAGTCTCAAATTCCATCTTTTCAGGGAAGTCTTCCAAGAAAAGATCATTACTGGGATGAATCTTTCATGCTCAATAGAAATTAGGCAGGAGAAGGAGAGAAAAAGAAAGAGAAAAACGAAGTGGTTCAGGAGGACAAACAGCACGTACTAAGAAATAGTACACAGCAGTTGAATCTAGGTAAAGTATAAACTATAAATTGCGACTTGTGAGACGGTGGAAATCGGACAGCAGTAAAATGTACAGGATGTTAGACACAGAATAGAGAGGTAGGAAGTTCAGTAGGCAGGTAGATAGGAAGCGAGGCTGAACAAAGTCATGAGGATCTGATGAAACTTGAGCCTTAGAATTCTGGGTAGTGGTAGTGTTATCGCTCAGTGGTGTCCGACTCTTTGCGATCCCATGGACAGTAGTCTGCCAGGCTCCTCTGTCCATGGGATTCTCTAGGCAAGGATACTGGAGTGGGTTGCCGTTCCCTTCTCCAAACCGTAGAATGGTGACCCATGAATAATTTCCAACTCCTGAGATCTGTGATTCAGAGAGGACACTGTGATTCCAGTATGGAGAAAGAGGTAGAGATTTGATAAGGCTAAAGACAGTAAACAGTTTTAAAGTTTACTAAAGATAGGCATGGAAAGAAGCTGATAATTTTGAAAATTTTAGATGATAGAGAATGTGTAAGGTGAAAGAAAAGGTCGAATCAAGTATGTTTTCAAGAGAAATATTACTAAAGTTTAATAGTCTTGTTAGAAACTAAGGCTAAATCAAAGTATATTCATTTCTTTTTAGAAACTATGTTCTTATTGGATCATATATTAACTTGGCTTCATTAATTTCCCAGTAGGCAAGTCTTTTAATAGGATTAAAAAAAAACCAAAAAAACCTTTAGCCTTATAATTAAATCTAACTGCAGAGAAAAGAATAATTATTAAAATAATTTAAATGATTATTTAAATAATTACTTAAATAATTTAAATAATTAAATAACAGAAAATGAATTACTTGTTAATCATTTTGCATATTCTTTCGAAGCTTCCCTGGTAGCTCAGACAGTAAAGCGTCTGCCTACAATGCAGGAGACCCAGGTTCCATCTGCTGGAGAAGGAAATGGCAACCCACTCCAGTATTCATGCCTGGAAAATCCCATGGACCGAGGAGCCTGGTAGGCTACAGTCCATGGGGTTGCAAAGAGTCGGACACGACTGAGTGACTTCACTTTCACGTTCACTTGCAATCCATACATTTGTTCTTTTTGTGTAATTTAATAGGATTATTATTAACAAGTGTTAGTTGCTCAATCGTGTCCAACTCTTTGTGATCCCATGGACTGTAGCCCAACAAGCTCCTCTGTCTATGGAATTCTCCAGGCAAGAATACTGGTAGCCATTTACTTCTACCAGTATTCCTGCCAAGGGATCTTCCTGCCCCAGGGATCAAACCTGGGTCTCCTGCATTGCAGGCGGATTCTTTACCATCTGAGCCACCAGGGAAGCCCTGGTGGCTATAGTTCATGGGGTCACAAAGAGTCAGACATGACTGAGTGACTCACACACACACACACATTATTAACTACAGTTTAAAATATACCCAGTTTTCATTGCATAATTCAATGTAAACACAACCAAAATAAAAATATAGAGCATATCCATCCACTACCTCAAAATATTCTCTCTCTTTAACATCAATCTCACCACCACCCTCAGACCCAGATCGCCATTTATCTACTTTATGCCACTATAAATTAGTTTCTACGGTTGAGGATTTCCACCTAAATAGATCTATGGACTCTTTGTATCAGACCTCTTACACTCAACCTGAAGTTTCTGAGATTCATCTATGTTGTCGAATATATCGGTAATCTTTTTCTTTCTTGTATTATAGAGTATTCTATTGTATAAATGTACTATAGATTATTCTATATTTTGGTTATTCCCAGTTTTTGAAGTTATGAATAAAACTGCTTGTATATTCACGTATAAGACTTTTAGTAGGTATGCATTTTGCTCTAGAATCGTTACGGTTATCTAGGTACATAACCATCCTTTTTGGGAATTAAGGCAAATACACTACTCCCTTTCAAATTTGTATATCTGTATATGTTTTTTTAATTGCCTCATTGCACATGTTAAGAACTCCAGCATAATGCTTAGCAGAAGTGGTGACAGTTGATCTTGTATTTTTCTCCCAGTCTTTGAAGGAAAGCATCATTATTGATTCTCAAAGATTAAGCCAGCTTTGCCTTCCTGAGATGAATCTCAATTGCATATGATTTATTATGATTTTTATATAGCTGGATTCAATACATTTAATATTTGCATAAGAATCCTTTGTATTTATACTTATGGGTGATGTTTATCTCAATTTTCTTTTTTTTAAATTTTTTTTATTTTTTTTTTTCAATTTTCTTTTCTTGTAATTACTTATCTGGTTTTGGTAACATAATTCTCACCTCATAATGCCCACTTTTGAATGGATATTGGATACTTTGAAAGTTACACTATGTGTCTGAATTTTGGTGTCTTACTTTAAAGAGAGTTGATATTTATCAGTAGTAACTTGAAGAAACTTGGAAGATCAGCTTTCTCCTATTGATGCTTTTTTCCTTTTTCCTTTCTCCCCTCCCTTCCTTCATTTCTTTGTCTTGGTCCCCGTTTCCAAAGCTCATCACCCCCTACTTATGTACAATGTGTTCTTATTTTGCAGGAGTGGCCCATTGTATACATCTTCTGCTGCTTGTTTGTTTTTTAAGCTCTATATTGCTAACATATATCTGTGTCTTTATGTGGATATATTGATTAATTGATTGGAATACAGTTGACTTACAGTATTGTGCCAGTCTTTACTGTATAGCAAAGTGACTCAGTTTCATGCATACATTATATAATTCTTTTTTAAATATACTTTTCCATTATGGTTTATCCCAGAAGATTGGATGTAGTACCCTATGCTATAGGACCTTGTTGCTTATCCATTCTAAATGTAATAGTTTGCATCCATCAACCCCAAATTTCCAGTCCATCCCTTTCCCTACTCCCTCCCACACAACAACCAGAAATCTGATCTCTATGTCAGTGAGTCTGTTTCTGTTTCATAGATAGATTCATTTATGCCCTATTTTAGATTCCAAATATAAGTGATATCATATGGTATTCATTTTTTTCTGACTTAGTTCACTTAGTATGATAATCTCTAGTTCCATCTATTAATTTATTGCTGCAAATTGCATTATTTTGTTCTTTTTTATGGATAAGTAGTATTCTGTCCTATATATGTATCACATCTTTATCCATTCATCTGTTGATGGATATTTTGGTTGCTTTAGTGTCTTACCTATTGTATATAGTGGCACTATAGGGGTGCAGGTAGCTTTTGAAGTTTTGTTTGGATATATGCCCAGGAGTGGGATTGTTGGATCACATGATAAGTGTATTTTTAGTTGAATGTAGGAGGATTCCCTTTTCTCCACATCTTTTCCAGTGTTTGTTATTTGTAGACTTTTTAATGATGGACATTCTGACTGGTATGAGGTAGTAACATTGTAGTTTTGATTTGCCTTTCCGTAATAATTAATGATGTTGAGCATTTTTTCTTGCACCCACTGGCCATCTGCATGCATGTCTTCTTTGAGGAAATGTCTATTTAGATCTTCTGCTTATTTTTCAATTGAATTGTTTGCTTTTTTTGTTGTTCTGTTATATGAATTGTTTGTGTATTTTGGGGATTAATTCCTTGTTGGTTGTGTCATTTGCAAATATGTTCTCTGAATCTGTAGGTTGTCTTTTTTTTTTTTTTTTATGGTTTCCTTACAAGCAAAAGCTTGTAAGTTTAATTAGGGCTTATGTGTTTATTTTTGTTTTTATTTCTATTGCCTTGGAAGACTGACCTAAGAAAACATTGGTACAACTTTTTGTACTTTTCTTCATAGTGCTGTATAGTATCACTATAGGGTCCTTCTCCTAAATTGGACACCTAGCTTTTTTCCAATTCCTTATTACCACAAACAGTACTTCAAATAAGAACCTTATTTACATCCCCTTACAGACACATGATAAAACTTCTGTTTGATATGGAAGTGAAAATTTAGGATTATATAGCAAATATAAAAATACTCAGTTTAACAAAATCTGGGATGTATTGCTCTTCATAATGATGTCATGTTATACTCCCACTAGTACAGGAGGGTTATGTCCAACTTTCTAATTTTTTATAATAAAAAGAATATATCATCACATTTTTCTTTACCTCACTCTGGAAGATATTTTCTTTCAGTAGAAAACAAGATATTTGACATTTTTTTTTAAACAAGAAACACAGTATAGAGTTTGCATAATTTAGAAACCCATAGTAAAAAGCATTCTGTTGTAGTCTAAAAGAGGCTGTCTTAGATCTAATAAGGGGGTCAAACAGGAAACTGAGACTATACCAAGAATTTGTTCCCTGTACTGCTGCCACCTTTCAAAAGAATAGAGAATATTTAGTTTACTCCTTCTAAGTTCATAGGAGAATTAATCACAGTTCTTTAAATGTAATAAAAAGGACCATTTGTCAAAGAAGGAAGCTACTCCCTGACAGACTTATGTAAAATAGGACAGAAAATTTGACTTGGTTTAGGATTTAAAAGAAAATGATCCATAAATTCTACTAATTAAAAATATATATTAACTACTATAAAGTTAACTGTTGAAAGGGAGGCAAACATATATCATTAAGTTTGATCCAAATATTATCCATTAACAGCAGTTCTGAAAAACATCTGTTTTGAAAATAACAACAATGCTGATAAAATAAGAATCCATTTTTCCCATAATTTCTTCCCCTAGCTAATTGACGTAGAGTTCTATATTATCAACATAATTTATAGGGAAATACATCAAATTATTTAATCATTAACATACTTATATGCTCAATTTTTTAATGGATATAATTGATTATTGACCAGAAAAATTACCTTTGCATATCAATATTTTATAATAATAGTTTATTTTTTCTTCCC
Organism: Ovis canadensis; assembly: GCF_042477335.2. Taxonomy (NCBI): domain Eukaryota; kingdom Metazoa; phylum Chordata; class Mammalia; order Artiodactyla; family Bovidae; genus Ovis; species Ovis canadensis. The sequence continues at coordinate 88,652,235 of NC_091249.1, forward strand.
TGATGATAATGTAGTTATATATGATATAGAAACCAGTCTCACAATCTCATTCATCTCTGCATCTCTAGTGCTAGTAACACTGGTAGAGAGTTTATGCTTAATAAATATTTACTAAGGAATATATTTCAATATGTATTTCTAGTATCAAAAGTGTAATGGATTTAGAGTCAGGATTTATGGGGTTTATTTCTCAATTATTCATTTATGATAGTTCTGAAGCAAATATATACTCAAATTCTATATGATGAACCTACCTCTGCTGGGCAATGAGATTACTTCAAAGCTGTTCTATTTCCATAAGAGAAATGGTCTGGCTCTTTTAGTAAGGCATATTTTAAAAGAAAAAGGTGTTCAGCAGAAAGGCAGCTCCATGAAAGAGCTCCAAGTATGGATATCACATGATTCTTTTTGAAAGAAATAATCCTAAGAAATAGGATAGCAGTAAGGCACATGAAGGCTGCAGACAGTTGGTAATAAGTGGCTTTGGAAACCTATCGAAGGATCTGAAGCAGGGTCAGAAATGAGAAAAAAGTAATTGCATTTACCTAGCTACAAATACATTTTAAGAGATTTAGAATGGGACACTACAGTCAAGAAGAATTTGAGATTTGAAATCAATAGGGTTAAAATTACCCATCTGTGTTATCTTGAGCAACCTTTTAGTAGCATTTTCATCTGAAAAATGGAAATAATAATGATGATATTATCAACCAATGTGGGTTACTGTGAAGATTGATAAGTTAATGCATATGAATTCCATGACTTGCTAATAGTGCTCAATAAATATTAACTGTTATCACTGTAATATTGCAGCTACCTTTTAGAAAATCAACATTAACACATATATTCTGGCTTCTATTTACTTTAACTCCCATTGTCAAACATTGTAATGCAATGGAACTTGCAATAAACTTCATAAGAACTGTGTTTTAATTGCTGTCAATCTTCCATTTCTTAAAAAAGCACAAGATAGGGATAAGCCACCTTGAAACATCCTTTGGTAGCAGCTGTTCTAATGACATGGACTACAATACATTTATCACTTATATCACATTGCATAAATCAAGTATGGGTCATTCTGTTTTCCACAAACTAAAGTACATAGCAAATTCAAAGCAACATTTTATGTGAAACTACTGAGATCTTGATGAGAAAAAGATACATGAATAAAAAATATATATTATATATACACATTTCCTTCTCATTATCTCTCGCCATGTATTATTTTCAAGCTGTCAATACATACAGTGGCCAAGAGGGAGTTATTTACCTGATTCTAAAGTCTATTTATGGATTTTTTAGGAGCTAGCAAATATCACATTATATCTTCCCTTTTCTTTACCAAATGCTGTCTGACACATCTCCTTCTATTTAAAAATCAAAAGCTCACCCAAGAAACTGCATCGTTCCCTTGAGCATGAATATCTGTAACAAATACACCAGTACTTTGGTTGCAAAGAGAATTAAGGATGTATTTGCTATTTAGCATTTCATGAATGACAAGCATAATTATACCTCAGATGTAGAACAGAGCGGACAATGTAGCATATAGACTTCAGGATCAGCTGCTTTGGTATTTTGACTTTAATTGCAATGATGGATACACATTGCAGTGCTCTTAAAAAAAGGGCCCCTTCTGTGATAGATTTCACTGATTTCTAAGATAAACCCAAAAGACAACGCTATATATATTACAGCCTTCCTGGAGCAGTACTTAACAACATGTGCCAAAAGGCAAACATCTGGATGATCTCTGGCCTGGATGACCATTTCTAGAATTTATCTTAAATAGTAAGAGAGAGGTGAACAAAGATGCTTCTTAGAATATAATTACAATCCTAACAACAGCAGCAACAGAAGTGGAAAAAATACAGTTCTTCCAGTGAGAACTGATTAAGGTAACTATAGTAATCAATGCCAGAAATACTGTGTACGCAACAAAATATTTTTGTGGAAATAGATGTAGGTAAATAGATTGACAATACAATCAGACAAAAGTAAGTTTTTATACAAACATAAGTTTGTATATATACAAACCTTGGGCTTCCCAGGTGACACTAGTTGTAAAGAACCTGCCTATCAATGGAGGAGGCTGGGGTTCAATCCCTGGGTTGGGAAGATCCCTTGGAGAAGGGCATGGTAACCCACTCCAGTATTCTTGCCTGGAGAATTCCATGGACAGAGGAGCCTGGCAGGCTACAGTACATGGGGTCACAGAGTTGGACACAGTTGAGTGACTAAAACTTTCACTTTAGACACATGCACACACTTAAACATATATATACACATATGTGTGTATGTGTATATATATATATTTATTTGCAAAGATGTTTACAATATATATGTGATACAAAGTTTTTCATGTCTGTAGTGTTTTCTTCTAAATCAGTTATGTTTCCAGTTTCCAGGTACTATACTGTGGAAAATCCCAAGTCCTACATTTCCCCACTAAAGTATTTGGAAAATCAAATAGGCCTCAACTTTACTTCTGAATCAGTTTATATGCAGCTTTTAAAATTATTTAATTCTTGAACAGTGAATATATTCATGAACTTAAAGTATCAAAAACTATAAAAACATATGTGGAAAAGCTTATTTTTTTTTTATCCTTTTGCCTTCAGCTTACCTCTGCCATTGTATTTGGTTTGTTGTTTTGTTTTGCTTCTTAATTTTATTGGAGTATAGTTGATTTACAATGTTGTGTTAGTTTCAGGTATACAGCATAGTGATTCAGTTATATATAAACATACATTCACTCTTTTTCAGATTAACCTATTTCCCCATATAGGTTATTACAGAATATTTTGTAGAGTTCCATGTGCTATACAGTAGGTCCATGTTAGTTATCCATTTTGTATATAGTAGTGTTTGTATGTTTACCCCAGGCTCGTTATTTATCCCTCTTCCCCGCATTTCCCTTTGGTAATCATACGTTTGGGCTTCCCAGGTGGCACAGTGGTAAAGAACCTGTCTTGACAATGCAGAAGGTACAGGAGATGTGAGTTTGATCCTTGGGTTGGGAAGATCTCCTGGAGTAGGAAACAGCAACCTGTTCATTTTCTCTTCCGAAAAAGTCCATGGACAGAGGAGCCTGATGGATTACAGTCCGTGGGGTCTCAAAGGGCTGGACGCACCTGAGCATGCATATTACCATAAGTTTGTTTTTGAAATCTGTGTGTCTGTTTCTGTTTTGTAAGTTCATATATATAATTTCTAAAAGTTAGATTCCATAATCAACAAATATCATATGAGTGATATCTGATGATAGTTGTCTTTCCCTGTCTGACTTATTTTACTCAGTATGATAATCTCTAAGTCTATCCATGTTGCTACTGTTGTCATTATTTCATTTTTTATGGCTAGATAATATTCCATGGTATATATATATATATATACCACATTTTCTTTTATCTATTCATTTGTTGATGGACATTTAAGATTTTTCCATATCCTGCCTATTCTAAACAGTGCTACAACAAACACTGGGGTACATGAATGTTTTCAAATTATGATTTTCTCTGGATACATGCACAGGAGTAGGACTCCTGGATCATATGGACTTCCCTGGTAGCTTGGACAGTAAAGAATCCTCCTGCAATGGAGGACACCTGGGTTTGACCACTAGGTCAGAAAGGTTCCCTGGAGAAGGGATGACTTCCCATTCCAATATTCTTGCCTGGAGAATTCCAGGGACAGAGAAGCCTAATAAGCTATGGTCCATGGGGTCACAAAGAGTTGTATAGGACTGAGTGACTAACACTTTCACTTCTCACTTTCATGGTAGTTCTATTTAATTTTCAAGGAACCTTCTTACTGTTTTCCATAGTGGTGGTACCAAGGTATATTCTCACTGACAGTGTCGGAAGTTTCCCTCTTCTCTGGACACTTTCCAGTGTCAAGGAATGTTTAACAGTAGGATTCCTGTGTGCTGCTTCCTGTCTCTTCTGAGCCCTCTGTTCCTTATCAGTTCCCGACAGGAACAAGAGGAGCGACCCACTGCTCCCAGGACTGAGATCATGAGATGGAATGCATGCATAGGATTTCCTTCATTAGCTTTTCCATATGGTGAAAGTGATTATTTACGACCCTCTTTTGACATGGATTGTCTTTTGGCTTTATGGCCTCTATTACTCCTTGCTTCCTTGGTAACTTGTAAAGTCTGGTCTTTTGATCTTTATCTGAAGAAGCTACCTTGTAAAACGGTATATATACACACACAGAGTTCAATAAAGCACCCTTGTTCCACTAGAGACTTGGGTCCCTGTGTCCTTCTTTCTCTCTCTCTCTTTCCTTCTCTCTCTCTCTCCCTCTGGCTGATTCTCTGGAGCATGGAAGCCTGCCGAGCTCATTTTCCTGCCTGGGCTTTCAAGACCTCTTCGAGAGGACGCCTTGTGCCTACGTGAGCGGTACAAGCACTGTCTTAGGGCTTAATTCGTTTTCAGCGTAACCCAGGGAGTATTAGCCTCTTTCCTTCTTTCATTTTCTTATCGTTGACTCCAGACGACCAGGTTCCGGTCATTAAAGGACTGCAACACTCCAACATTTACTGTTTTTAGACATTATGGTGATGACCATTCTTATTTGTGTGAAGTAACATCTCATTGTAGTTTTGATTTGCATTTCTTTAATAATTCCTGATGTTGAGCATCTTTTTATGTGCCTCTTGGCAGTCTGTATGTCTTCTTTGGAGAAATGTCTGTTTAAGTTTTCTGCCCATTTTTTGATTTAGTTGTTTGGTTTTTTTTTTTTTTTACCTAATGCTACATGAGCTGTATATATATTTGAGAGATTAATCCCTTGTTGGTTATTTGGTTGACAAATATTTTCTCCCATTCTGTAGGCTGTCTTTTCATCTTGCTATGATTTCCTTTGCTGTGCAAAAGCTTTTACATTTAATGAGGTCCCATTTGTTTATGTTTGTTTCTATTTTCATTACTTTAGGAAGTGGATGCAAAAAGATATTGCTGTGATTTATATAAAAATGTTCTGCCTATGTTTTCCTCTAAGAGTTTTGTAGTGTTCAGCCTTCATTTAGTTCTTTGATCTATTATGAGTTTATTTTTGTGTATGGTGTTAACGAGTGCTCTAATTTCATTCTTTTGTATGTAACTGTCCAGTTTTCCCAGCACCACTTATTAAAGATACTGTTTTTCTCCATTGTATGTTCTTGCTCCCTTTGTCATAAATTAGGTGACATAGGTGTGTGGGTTTATCTCTGAGCTTCCTAGCCTGTTCCATTGATCTATATTTCTATTTTTGTGCAAGTGCTATACTTGCCATTGTATTCAAAGCGAATTTCTTATAGACAGCATATTGATAGATCATGCTTTGCTATATACCTTATCAATCTATATTTTAATTCACCCTTTAGGTTATTTACATTTAACATAACACTGTAGACAGACGCTAAACCATCTGAGCCACCAAGGAAATCCTGATACGTTCTTTAACCTTTCAATAACATATCTTATTATTTGTTTTCTGTTTGTTTCTTCCACTTCTCTTATGTTATTGTACTGTGAGAATTTATTCATTATTTAGGATTTATCATGATTTATCTATAGCATTTTATATGATTTTCTTAGAGGATACTCTAGTTACTATGATGTAAGTATGTAACTTAACACAGTATAGGAATATTGACATTTTACAACTTTGAGTCAAGTATAGAAACATTTCCTCATTTAGACTCTTCTATCTGCCCAACTTAATTATTTTAAGCCTTTCCTCTACATGCATTGAATATCACATCAGATGCTGTTATAATTTTTGCTTCAACCATACGTTTGATTTAATAAACTCGTAAGAAGTGGATTAAATTCTTATATTTATCCCTTTTAACTTATGCCAGTGTTCTTCTTTCTTTTATGACCTCCCAAAACTTGTTTTGTTATCATTTCCTCGTGTTCAGAGAGCTTCCTTTACTATTTTGGGGTTCTCTGGTGGCTCAGATGGTAAAGAATCCACCTACAAAGCAGGAGACCAAGCTGGATCCCTGGGTCAGGAAAATTCCCTGGAGAATGGAATGGCTACCCACTCCAACGTTCTTGCTTGGGAAATCCCATGGACAGAGAAGCCTGAAGGGCTACAGTCCATGGGGTCAAAATGAGTCAGACATGACTTAGCAATTTAACACTTTTAAAAAAACATTTTAAGGGTAGGATTGCTAGCAACAAATTATCTTTGTTTTCTTCATCTGAGATATCTTTATTTCCTTGAGGATAGTTTTAACAGGATATAGAACTTGCTACTAACAATGCTTTTCTTTTAGTATTTGAAAATGTTGTGTTCCTTCTTGGGCATCCCCAGCAACTTCTGGGTCTGCAGGCTCCTCCCCTTTTCACAATTGTCATTTTTACATAATTACAAATTATGCAAAACAGTGTGTCTCATGTTTAAAGCTGTCTCTTTGATGTCATGTCTAAGGAATCTTGCCTTTGTCAGCAAAAATGCTCAGTGGTACCCTTTCCTAAATAAGATACCCACCCCAGTACATGAGCTTTAAGAAAGTGGAGGCCTGCAACCAATTTAATAGCATTTAATTTTCTGCTTTATAAATGACTTTTTAGAAAGTTAAAACTATTACAATAAAACTGCCTTTAAATTAATTTTAAAGCATTTGTGTATATATTAATGCATGTATAATAAAAATCTCAAAAATGGATTCTCAGTTTTTGTGATACATTAAAATAATCTGGAATGCTTCTTAAAAATCCTGATGCTGGGGTTGTAAACTCATAGCTTGAGTGTTTTCCAGACTTTGTATTCTATTTACAAAGGTCAGAATCATCTCAGGTCATCTTGGATTCTTCTTGCAGTTTAATTTTCTTATAACTAATACCTGTATATGCTTTTTTGGAATTCTTTTCAATATCTACTTTTCCTTTCTGTATTGCCTATCACTATGCTAATTCAGACTCTCATTACCATTTACTAGAATTACCATAAGAACAGCCTCCTAAATATTCTCTCTAATTTTTCTCATGCCATATCGTCTATAACTAAAATGAATAATAGTTACTATTTACTGAAGATTTCTAATATACCAGGTATAGTGCTAGATATAGGCCATTTATATTGACAATGCCCTTTAAATAGAGATTTTATTTTCTTTCCCATGTGGAAACTGAAGCACTGAGAGATTAAGAATCATGTCTAAAAGTGGCAGAACTGTGAGTAAAAAATCTAAATCTGTTTGATTTTCAAATGTCTTCCAGTGGAACACTGCTTCTTTCTTTCTTTCTCTTAATCAGTATGAGATGCTGCCTTGTGTTAAAATTAGAGTTTCCTTAAACTCTCTAGTCTTGTATGCTCCCTGAGGACAGGAGTTTTATGTGCTTACACATAAAATTGTCCTGAAAGTTCTACTAACTTTAAGTCATTTAAGTGAAATGTACATAATAGAATAATGAAAAGGATAAATTTTATTTTGAATTTACGTCATTAATTTTTTATTTTCTCTGAGATTGTATTTTTCTTTTAAGTCAAACATGATCTCTCATCTTTGAGTTTGCTTAAAATACCCATTGGGACTTCCCTGGTGGCTCCGATGGTAAAGCGTCTGTCTACAATGTAGGAGAACTGGGTTCAGTCCCTGGTTTGGGAAGATCCCCTGGAGAAGGAAATGGCAATCCACTTCAGTACTATTGCCTGGAAAATCCCATGGACAGAGGAGCCTGGTAGGGTACAGTTCATGGGGTCGCAAAGAGTCAAACACGACTGAGCAACTTCACTGTAAAATATTTAAATTATTTATGCCATTTATGCCATTATTTAAATATGGCATAAATATGAATATCAGCTCCTTCATAATAAAATCTCCATGATTCCAAATTAGTGAATTAAAATATTAAGAATGAGATTATTTAGCTGCCAAAACTGACCCTTCAAAATTGTTATTATTTTACATGGAGATTCAATATCATCAGTATAGCCTAAGGCACATATTATTTTTATAAGCATAAAATAATTAAGAAGTGGAAATACAATTTTACATCTATTTTATTATCCTAGTTATATGTAAAATATGCACAGTAAAGGACTGAGAGGATATGGCATTGATTGAAATGTTAAGTGCTTGTAGGACAGTGGGTGATTTTTTTTCCTACCTTCAGCCTTTCTGCATTTTTGAATTTTTTTGTTTATTTTTTAAAAGTTTTATTGAGATACAATTCACAGGCAATAAAATTCACCCATTTTAAGTGTAACAGGGTAGTTGTTTTTAGTAGATTTACTGTTATACAGTTGTCACCATTATGTAACTTTAGGATATTTTCATTATGCCAGAAAGGAACACAATATTCATTAGCAATCACTCTCCATTCCTCTATACTCTCCAATCCCAGTCAACCAGTAATTTACTTTTTGTCCCTGTAGATTGTGCAGTTCTGGGCATATCATATGAATGATAGAATGTGGAATCCTAGAATGTGGTCTTCTGTGACTGGTTTCTGTCACTTAGTATGGTGTTTTCAAGGTTTGTCTATGATGTTGTATGTGTCAGTACTTCAACTTTTGCTAGCTAATAATATTCTTCAACTCTTTCTGTAATGATATTCTATTGCATAGAGGTACTGCATCAGCGGTCTCCAGCCTTTTTGGCACTAGGGACTAGTTTCGTGGAAGAAAATATTTCCACAAAGGCCGGTAGGGGAGAGGTTTGGGATGATTCAAATGCATTACATTTATTGTGTACTTTATTTCTAATCTAATGCTGTCACTGATTTGACAGGAGGTACAAGTCAGACTTCCCTGGTGACGCAGATGGTAAAGCATCTGTCTACAATGCAGGAGACCTGGGTTCGATCCCTGGATCGGGAAGATCCTCTGGAGAAGGAAGTGGCAACCCACTCCAGGACTCTTGCCTGGAAAATCCCATGGATGTAAGAGCCTGGTAGGCTACAGTCTGTGGGGTTGCAAAGAGTTGGACATGACTGGGTGACTTCACCTTACCTTACCTTACAAGTCAGTGAAGGTTTGGGACCCCTGTGCTATATTTTGTTTATCCATTAGTGATAGACATTTGGACTTCACCATGTTAGAGATTTGTTAGATACCATGCATTACAAAAAAAAATCTTTTATTTTGAATTAATTTCAAACACAAAAATTTGAAAAGTTAGTCGGAAGAATTCCCTCAAGAGTGCCCAAATGTTAACATCTTATTTAATCACAGTACAGTAATCAAATTTGATGTAATACTATTATTTCATTAAAGAAACCTTACTCAAATTTTTCCCATTGTTGCACCAATATTCTTATTCTGGTATTGAATCCAGCTCAAGGTGATATTTGCATTTGGTGCCATGTCCCTTTAGCTTCTTTTAATCTGGAACAGTTGCTCATTCTTTCTTTCTTTTTCAAGACAAATTTTGGAAAAGTGTTATCCACTTATTTTATTGGAATAGCCTTCAGTCTGGACTTTTTAGAAGTTTCTTCATAAGTAAATTTAAGTAATGCATATTTGACAAGAATAGTATATTGGTGTCCTTCTCATTGCATTATATAAGGAGGTGGTTGTTCTGTCACTAAGTTATGTCCAACTGTTTGCGACCACATAAAGAGCAACACAGCAGGCTGCCCTGTCCTTAGCTATCTTCCAGAGTTTTCTCAAATTCACGACCATTGAGTCAGTGATGCTATACAACCATCTTATCTACTGTCTCCCCCTTCTCCTCTTGCCCTCAATCTTTCCCACTGTCAGGGTTTTTTCCTATGAGTCGGCTGTTTGTGTCAAGTGGCTAGAGTATTGGAGCTTCAGCTTCAGCATCAGTCCTTCCAATGAATATTCAAGGTGGATTTCCTTTAGGATCGACTGACTTGGTCTCCTTGCTGACCAAGGGGCTCTCAGGAGGTACAACATATTAATATGTCCCATTTCTGGTGATGCCAACTTGAATACCTTGGTTTAGGTGATAGTTATTTGTGGAGTTGCTTCATTGTAAGGTTGTGATTTTGCATTTTGATCTAATATTTATTCTGTAGGAAACTAATTTAAGGCTATATAAGCAGTGTTTCTCCTCATAGTCTCATTCACAACTCTTAACATTTAATTGGTTGTACTTCCCTACAACAGTTACTATTGGTGTTTGCAAGTATTGGCAAACAAATGGTGGTTTTTCTACTTCCATCATTCCTTCCACATTTATTAGCTAAAATTTTACTTCAAGGAAAAGTGTACCATGCTCTTCTTCCTTTCTGTCAACATATCTATAATATCTATTTGTTTAATTTCACTATGGGCTCATCAATCCTAACTTTATTCTATGGGTTTTAATTCATTACTTTCATTATTTATTTTGTTGATTGAATAGTCTAAGATTTTCCCATTTGGAAACCCTTCCATTTGATGATGTATGTTTTAATGTACTCCCATTTTCATTGTTCAGTTCAGTTGCTCAGTCGTGTCCGACTCTTTGCGACCATATGGACTGCAATATGCCAGACCTCCCTGTCCATTACCAACTCCTGTAGTTCACTCAAACTCATGTCCATGGAGTCAGTGATGCCACCCAACCATCTCATCTTCTGTCATCCCCTTCTCCTGCTTTCAATCTTTCCTAGCATCAGGGTCTATTCCAAAGAGTCAGTTCTTCACATCATGTGGCCAAAGTATTGCAGTCTAATATTCAGAATCAGTCCCTCCAATGAATAATTAGAACTGGCTGGAACTCCTTACAGTTCAAGGGACTCTAAAGAGTCTTCTCCAACACCACAGTTCAAAACTATCAACCCTTTGCTACTCAGCTTTCTTTATAGTCCAACTCTTACATCCATACATGACTACTGTAAAAACCATAGCTTTGACTACACAGATGTTTGTTGGCAAAGTAATGTCTCTGCTTTTTAATATGCTGTCTAGGTTAGTCATAGCTTTTCTTCCCAGGAGCAAGTGTGTTTTTTTATCATGGCTGCAGTCACCACCTGCAGTGATTTTAGTGAAATAGTCTGTCACTGTTTCCACTGTTTTCCCATCTATTTGTCATGAAGTTGTGGGACCAGAAACCATGATCTTAGTTTTCTGAATGTTGAGTTTTAATCCAACTTTTTCACTCTCCTCTTTCACTTTCACCAAGAGGCTCTTTAGTTCTTCAATTTCTGCCATAAGGGTGGTGTCATGTGCATAACTAATGTTATTGATATTTCTCCCAGCAATCTTGATTCCAGCTTGTGCTTCTTCCAGCCCAGCGTTTCTCATGATGTACTCTGCATAGAAGTTAAATAAGCAGGGTGACAATATACAGCCTTGTTGTACTCCTTTTCCCATTTGGAACCAGTCTGTCATTCCATGTCTTTGCTCTAGCTGTTGCTTCTTGACCTGCATGCAGATTTCTCAAGAGGCAGGTCAGGTTGTCTTGTATTCCCATCTCTTGAAGAATTTTCCATGGTTTACTGTGATCCACATGGTTAAAGGCTTTGACGTAATCAATAAAGCAGAAGTAGATGTTTTTCTGAAACTCTCTTGCTTTTTCAATGATCCAGCAGATGTTAGCAATTTGATCTCTAGTTTCTCTGCCTTTTCTAAATCCAGCTTGAACATCTGGAATTTCACAGTTCATGTACTGTTTAAGCCTGGCTTGGAGAATTTTGACCATTACTTAATAGTGTATGAGATGAGTGCAATTGTGTGGTAGTTTGAGCATTTTTTGTCATTGCCTTTCTTTGGGATTGGAATGAAAGCTGACCTTTTCCAGTCCTGTGGCCACTGCTGAGTTTTCCAAATTTGCCGGCATATTGAGTGCAGCACTTTCACAGCATCATCTTTCAGGATTTGAAATAGCTCAACTGGAATTCCATCACCTCCACTAGCTTTATTCATAGTGATGCTTCCTAAGGCCCACTTGACTTCACATTCCAGGATGTCTGTCTCTAGGTAAGTGATCATACCATCATGATTATCTGGGTTGTGGAGATTTTTTTTGTATAGTTCTTCTGTGTATTCCTTGTACTGTACCTTATTTTTTGTTCCAGACTTATCTTTTACTTTTTCTGTCTTAGCCTTGGATCTAGCCTTTTCTTCAAGGAAAACTGATAACTTTTATTGCACAAATAGATAGAAGCCATGTTTAGGCACTATTCTGAGCACTAATATTATTTTATATTTTTTGTGTGTGTGACTTTGGTATGATTATCAGCCCTATTTTCCCCCCAGTTTGAAAGATTAATATTGTTAAAATGTCCATATTGTCCAAACTGATATATAGAATAAATGCAATCACAGTCACAACTCCAATGACAGTGTTTTTAAAAAAACAAAACAAAACATGAAGTATAGTTGTTTTACACTGCTATGTCAGTTTCTGTTGTACAGCAAAGTGAATCAATCCTCTATACACATACATATGTCTCTTCTTTTTGAATTTCTGTCCCATTTAAGTAGAGTTCCTTGTGCTATACAGTAGGTTCTCATTAGTTAACTATTTAATTCACCATAATAGCCTGGTAGGCTATAGTCCATGGGATCACAAAGAGTCAGACCAACTGAGCACAGGGTACAATGGCAGTGTATACATGTTAATCCCAATTGCTCAATTCATTCCACCTTACTTTCCCCCTTGTTATCTATATCTTTGTAGTCTAACCCTGTGCCTGAATTTCTGCTTTGCAAATAAGATCATCTTACCATTTTTCTAGGTTTCATGTATGTGTTAATATATGACATTCATTTTTCTTTGACCTACTTCACTGTGTATGACAGTTTCTAAATCTATCCACATCTGTGAAATGGCATTATTTAGTTTTTTGGGTTTTTTTTTGGCTGAGTAATACTCCATTGTATATATGTACCTCATCTTTATCCATTCTTCTCCTGATGGACATTTAGGTTGCTTCCATGTCCTGGCTATTTTAAATAGTGCTGCAGTGACATTGGAGTTCATGTGTATTTTTGAATTATGGTTTTCTCTGGGTATATGCCCAGGGTTATATGGGAGTTCTATTTTTAGCTTTTCAAGGAACCTCCATGTTGTTCTCCATAGTGGCTATATCAATTTACATTCCCACCAACTGTGTAAGAGGATTCTCTTTTCTCTATATCCTCTCCAGCATTTATTATTTGCATATTTTTTGATGATGGCCATTCTGACTGGTATCAAGTACCTCCTTCTATTGGTTTTTTTTTTGCATTTTTCTGATAATTACTGATGTTGAGCATGTGTTCATACATTTGTTGGCTATCTGTATGTCTTCTTTGCAACAATGTTTGTTTAGGTCTACTGCCTAATTTTTATTCTTTTTATTTTTTAATATTGAGCTGCATGAGCTCTCTGTATATTTTGTGGATTAATCTCTTGTTAGTTGCTTTGCAAGTATTTTCTCCCATTCTGAGGATTGTCTTTTCATCTTGTTAGTGGTTTCCTTTCCTGTGCAAAAGAAAGCTTTTAAGTTTAATTAGGTCCCATTTGTTTATTTCTGTTTTTATTTTCATTACTCTAGAAGGTGAGTCAGAAAAGAAGATTATTCTGCCTATGATTTCCTCTAGAGCTTTATAGTCTAGCCTAATATTTATGTTTTTAATCCATTTTGAGCTTATCATGATGCTTGCTCCTTGGAAGAAAATCTATGATAAACCTAGACAACATATTGAAAAGCAGACACATCACTTCGCTGACAAACATATGTATAATCAAAGCTATGGTTTTTCCAATAGTCATACATAGACGTGAGAGCTGGACCATGAAGAAAGCTGAGCACTGAAGAATTGTTGCTTTCAAATTGTGATGTTGGAGAAGACTCTTGAGAGTCTCTTGGACAGTAGGGAGATCAAACCATTCAATTCTAAAGGAAATCCACCCTGAATATTATTTGGAAGAATTGACGCTGGAGCTGAAGCTCCAGAACTTTGGCCCCCTGATGCAAAGAGTTGATTCACTGGAACAGACCCTGATGCTGGGAAAGATTGAGGGCAGGAAGAGAAGGGGACAGAAGAGGATGAGATGGTTGGATGGCAACATCAACTCAATGGACATGAGTTTGAGCAAACTCTGGAAGATAGTGAAGGACAGGGAAGCCTGGCATGTGGCAGTCTATGGGGTCACAAAGAGTTGGACATGGCTTAGTGATTGAACACAACAACAACATGATGTTAGGGAGTGTTCTAATTTCATTCTTTTACATGAAGCTGTCCAGATTTCCCAGCACCATTTACTGAAGAAGCTATTTTCTCTCCATTGTGTATTCTTGCCCTATTTATCATAAATTAGATGACTATAGGTACATGATGTGATTATCTCTGGGCTTTCTATCTTGTACCATTTCTCTGTATTTTTGGTGTGTGCCTGTACCATACTGTCTTGATAACTGTAGCTTTGCAGGACAGTCTGACCTCAGAGTGCCTGATTCCTTTAGCTCTTTTATCTTTTACAAAATTGCTTTGGCTATCTGGAATCTTTTGTGTTCCTATACAAACAATATATATATTTTTTAATTCTGTGAATAATGTTGATAACCTGATAGGGACTGCATTGAAACTGTAGATTGTTTTGAGTAGTATAGTCATTTTCATAATACTGACACTTCCAATCAAAGAACACAGTGTATCTCTCCATCTTTTGTGTTATTCTTTATTTCTTTCATCAGTATCTTATATATTTCTGTGTACAGGTCTTTTGCTTCCTTATATATAGGTTTATTCCTAGGTAGATTTATTCTTTTTATTGAAATTGTAAATAATTTTGTTTCCTTAAGTTTTCTTCTGATATTTCATTATCAATATATAGAATGCAAGAGATTTCTATGTATCAATTTTATATCCTGAAACTTTAACAAATTCATTGATTAGCTATGGTAGTTTTCTGGTCGTATCTTTTGAGTTTTCTACATATGTGGTTGTTCAGTCACTCAGTCGTGTCTGATTCTTTGTGACCACATGAAATGCAGCATGCCAGGCTTCTCTGTCCTTCATTATCTTCCAGAGTTTGCTCAAACTCATGTCCATCAAGTTGGTGATGCCATCCAACTGTTGCATCCACTGTCGCCCCCTTTTCCTCCTGCCTTCAGTCTTTCCCAGCACCAAGATCTTTTGCAGTGAGTCAGTTCTTCTCATCAGGTGACCAAAAGATTGGAGCTTCAGCTTCAGCCTCAGTCCTTCCAATGAATATTCAGTACTGATTTCTTTTAGGATTGACTGGCTTGATCTCCTTGCAGTCCAAGGGACTCTCAGAAGTCTTCTCCAAAACCACAGTTTGAAACCATCGATTCTTTGGTGCTCAGCGTTTTTTTAACATCCAGCTCTCACATCCATATATGACTAGTGGAAAAAACATAGCTTTGACTAAATGGACCTTTGTTGGCAGAGTACTGTCTCTGTTTTTTAATATACCATCTAGGCTTATTCTAAGTTTCCTTCCAAGGAGCAAATCTTTTAATTTCATCCCTGCTGTCACTGTCCACAGTGATTTTGGAGCTCAAGAAAATAAAGTCTTTCACTGTTTCCATTGTTTCCCCATCTTTTTGCCATGAAATGATGGGACTAGATGCCATGATCTTTGTTTTTTGAATGTTGAATTCTAAGCCAGCTTCTTCACTCTCCTTTTTCACCTTCATCAAGAGACTCTTTAATTCCTCTTTGTGTTCTGCCATAAGGGTGTTGTCATCTGCATATCTGAGGTTATTTCTATGTAAAGTATCATGTTATCTAGAAACACTAGCATTTTTACTTTTTCTTTTTCCATTTGGATTCCTTTTATTTATTTATTTATTTATTTTTCCTTCTCTGATTGCTATGTCTTAGGACTTCCAAAACTATGTTGAATGAGACTGGACACATTTTTCTTGTTCCTGGTCTTAGAGGAAATGCTGTCAGTTTTTCACCATTGAAGATGATGTTTGCTGTGAGTTTGTCATATATGGCCTTTATTATGTTGAGGTAAGTTCCTGCTATGGTCACTTTCTGGAGAGATTTTTATCCTATAAATGGGTGTGTAATTTTGACAAAGCTTTTTATGCACCTATTGTGTTGATGATAATACTTTTATTCTTCAGTTTGTTAATATGGTATATCACATTGATTGACTTGCATATATTGAAGAATCCTCACATCCCTCTGGTAAATCCTATTTGAGAATCATGTATGATCCTTTTAATGTGTTGTTGCATTCTGTTTGCTAATATTTTGTTGAGGATTTCTGCATCTATGTTTATCAGTGATAATTGGTCTGTAGTTTTTATTTATTGTGATATCTTTGTCTGATTCTGATGTCATGGTGATTGAAGTCTCATAGGATGAATTTCAGAGTATTCCTCCCTCTGCAATTTTTGGGAAGAGTTTTAAAAGGATAGGTTCTCTAAATGTTTGATAAAATTTGCCTGTGAAGCCATCTGCTCTTGGACTTTCTTTTGTTGGAAATTTTTAATCACAATTTCAATTTCATTATTTGTGATTTGTTTATGTTTTCTCTATCTTCCTGGTTCAGTCTCAAAAGATTGTACCTTTCTAAGATTTTTTCCATTTCACCTAGGTCATCCATTTCATTGACATATAGTTGCTTATAATAGTCTCTTGCGATCCTGTGTATTTCTGCAGTGTCAGTTATAACTTTTTTTCATTACTAATTTTATTGATTTGATTCCTCTCCTGTTTTTTTCTTTGAGTCTAGGAGAAGGCAATGGCACCCCACTCCAGTACTCTTGCCTGGAAAATCCCATGGACAGAGAAGCCTGGGAGGCTGCAGTCCATGGAGTTGCTAAGAGTTGGATATGACTGAGCAACTTCACTTTCACTTTTCACTTTCATTGGAGAAGGAAATGGCAACCCACTCCAGTGTTCTTGCCTGGAGAATTGCAGGGACGGGGGAGCCTGGTGGGCTGCCGTCTGTGGGGTCACACAGAGTCACACATGACTGAAGTGACTTAGCAGCAGCAGCAGCAGGTAAAGGTTTATCAAATTTGTTTGTCTTCTCAAAGAACCAGCCTTTACCTTCATTGATCTTTGCTATTGTTTTCTTTGTTTCTATTTCATTTATTTCTGCTGTGACTTTTATGATTTCTTTCCTTCCAGTAATTTTGGGATTTTTTGGGTTCTTCTTTTTCTACTTGCTTTAAGTGTAAGATTAGGTTTATTTATAGATATATTCTTGTGCCTGTGAAGAGAGATAAATTCCATGTTTTCCTATTCTGTCTGCTATTCAGACACTTGGATCTGAATTTTTAAGGTGATAAATATACTTAACACTTGAATGGAAAATATAAAGTTTATTTTTTAAAGAGTGGCATATTAACATTATTTTACATATCCTCCAAATAAAATGTAAATATCCTAGGAAAAACAAGAGAAGTTTGTGATTTCACTTTTTAAGTACCACACCCAAACATGATGAGGGTCAGAGCCAAATAAATTTTATCATTGACTGAAGAAAACTAGGATTTTGGCCAAGATATGTAAAGTTTAAAAACATCATAAATGTTAAATAATGATGAAAAAAGTGAGAGATAGGACCTAAGAAATATCTTTACTATGATTTGAACAGAAAGTTACTAAAAACAATTGTAGCCCAAGGCCTAGTTGGATTACTATTTTTTGGCACAGCATTACAAAATCCATTGGAAAATGACACTAATTATTCTGTGTGAGCCAGAAAAGGAATATCTAAATCATAGTAAAATTATTTTGATATATGTCACTTAAACATCTACACTATTTACTAGTAGTTTAACCATTTTTGTAGAAATAGTGAATTTGCTTCAATATTATGTGGCAAATATTATTAGTATGGGATAGATTAAAATAATAAAGCGATTTTAAAGACCATTCATCCATCTTTTCCTGATAATCTAACAATAAAAAATAAAATATGAGCGTACCAATATAAAATTTTTATTAAGTAACTTTGCAAATATTTACTGAGTCCTTAGTATGAATAGGGAAAGTACGGATTCCTGACAAGGGGGCAGAGTATCTGCAAATACCCTGAAGCAGAAATCTTCAGGCGTATTGAGAGCTAAAAGAAAGCCAGTATAATGCAGCATAGTATAAATGAGAAAGGAAAGTTCGGTGAGGTAAGACTCTGTAAACAACATTCAATAGGAGAGAATTATAGGACATAATTCACATTTCAAGTGATGTATTGGATGGGGACAAGTATATTAGGTAATTTGTTCAAGTCAGAAAGATAACCACCATTTAAACTCAGCTCTGCTTACCACCTGCTGCATGATTATCTTGCTTTCCCACTCTACAAGGCTATGGTTGCTCTGCCTCCCGTAAAGGTGGCACTATTTGCTGCCATAGGTAGAAAGGACTGACTTGTCACCTAGCACACTTTCCAAATCTCTAATAATGTCCTTTCCAGTGTGTCTTCTGCCCTTACCAAAGTCATAGCCCATGCCTAAGAAGCAGGATCACAGGACTCTTGCTTTTTCATCACTAATACAGTCATGGTCTCCCAAAGCACTGATATTTCCATGGTTTCTGGGTGTCCAGTGTTTGAGAGTTGACCTTGACCAGAAATCCTGTCACTCTTCTCTCAGCCAATTTTTCCAAGATGGACTCCCATATCTTTCTAAAAAGTCTTCTTTTTGTATATTCTCTATTACATTTTTTAAAAAATTCTTTCCCCTCTCCAAAAACCAGTTATGTGTATTCTCTATTACATATTTAGTAAAAAGTTCTCCCTCCCCCTCCAAAAACCAGTTCTGCATACCCAGGGCATCAGGCAAAGTTTTGTAATCCATTTAGGCGAATGAAGGCCTATTGCTCTGCATTTATATACCTAAGACAATTACGTTAGTGACTTTTCACAAGATTTTGAAAGCATATTGATTTTAAAACTTCTAATTAAAACATTTTAATAATAAAAGCTTAACAGTCTACCATATATTACACACAAGCATATAAACATATCATCGTTGACTTTATATAATATTAAGATTCTAGGAAAATACAGTCATAATGCATAGAAATTCATGGAAAAAGAACTTCATGGGTCAAATAGGCCATAACTGTGTTAAATTATTTTTGACTTAACACCATATTTGAAACACTATAGAAGCTCAAATGGAAGGACTAACCCCACAATTAACGAGTGTAATTAAGAAAGATACTGGTAATCTTCAGTTCTCATGGAGAAAATGATTGAAAACAACCTGTCAATAAAGGTAAAGTAGTTGTGTATGAAGCACTACAGCTATTTGTAAAATGTAGGATCCATATTAGGTTTAGAGGGTGCTGAATAGTTATTGTGTTGAAAACTAATGAATCTGGAATGGTGTCATGTACTAAATCAAAAGAACTATTAAAATGTTTAGTGGATATGAAGAAAACATAGAAATATGTTTTATCAGTATTGAAAGCCAAATGGTTAGGGCATTTTTTTAACTATCAATTAATTACTAAATATAATTGGGGGGAGGTAGTGGTTAGTGTCTATTATAGTTAATCTTAAAAAAGCTTGAGAATCAAGACCACATCCCAAGATCCATTTGCTTTCATATAAAACAAACAAACAAACAAACAAAAATATGTCTTCTATGTTAAGAATTCAAATCTAATACATTTGTACTGGTTTGGATGGAAAGCAACCATACCAGTAAGTGGGAAAAAATGTGATATCTGTACTCACTTATAGTGTATGTCATCTGTTTTATAAAGATATTCAGGGATATGCTCGTTTGGTAATATTTTTTTCTTGTTAATAAGTCATGTTAAACAATTGCTTAATCCACTTTTTACTCAACTTAAAAACAAAAAATTTGAACATAATGAAATTTAGGAAATATTTATACTTGGATTGATTGATAAATTATCATGCTAGAGAAATAGTTTAGTATAACCTGGCTTGTAATAAGTGTTCAGTTCAGTTGCTCAGTCATGTTCGACTCCTTTTGACCCCATGGGACTGCAGCATGCCAGTTATTTTGCAATAAAAATCTTGAAATTTTCATGTTATCCTTAGGGTTGTGGGTTCAACACTTATGCAATTATAGGCAATAGAATTTAGAAGCTAAATTGAGCATCTGTATCTTTCTTTGGGTGAAGCTTGGTGATAGGAAACAGACAAAACTTTGGTTTTATAAATGCCGTTAACTATCTTCACAAAAGAGTAATCTCCAAAGAATTTAAAGCAGGCATAGATGTTATGTAATTAACTTCATATAGAAATAATATAAATTGCTGGATGGGAATATTACACCCACACACATATGCACTCATACAGACATATCACCTTTGAAATAGTATTCCTCCTTGCTTATTTGTATTTTGGACAGAATTTCCATTGTTTACATTTTTGTCCTTGTCTTTTGCATCATTCTCTTATTGTGGCTATTCCTATGTTAGTATCACCAAAAGTAAATTGCAACTAAGTCATATTTCTTTAAAATATATATATTTTTTTGATTAGCTGCAAACTGTCACTGCTTTCAGATGGGTCAGATTATGGATTTTATTTGAGAGAGGGGAAATAAAGCTGAGGAAGAAAAACAATCATATCAGAGAATTTATTGTACAACATGTTGCTGTTGCTTAGTTGCTCCATCATGTCTGACTCTTTTGCGACGCATGGACTATGGCCTGAGAGGCTCATCTGTCCACGGCACTTTCCAGACAAGAATACTGGAGTGGGTTGCCATTTCTTTCTCCAGAGGATCTTCTGAGCCTGTCTCTCCTGCATTGGTAGGGAGATTCTTAACCACTGAGTCACAGGGGAAGCCCATACTACAACACAAAGACCCTTAATTAGAGCAGAAACATCAGGGTAGAAGGCTTTGCCTTTATAAAGAAAACTTGAAAATAAATACAAAAGTAAAAGACTGACACCAGCAAAAAACCAAGATGTGCTTGTTGGAGGAGAGACATGGAACTGTATATACTTATTTCTTGCTTATCATTACCTTATTCTTTAAAAATGTATATAGAAGGAGTCTACATTTTCATTCAAGTGTTCATTCAGTATCTATTAAATGTCAAACAAGGTTGAAGCAAGGGAGTAGTAGGGATAAGGAAATAAAAAGGAATCACTGCCTTTAAGAAGCAGATAGTAGTTCTATTTGAAAGATAAAATACTAAACACACAGAACACAGTGCCTATTGAAACCCTGTAGAAGACAGTAGATTGTTAAGTGCCAAAACAAATACAAAAATGTGAGCATCCAAGGAGATTACAAGAGAGAGCAATAAGTGGATATTGGAAGAGAAGACTTAACAGGATTGGAACAAGATCTTGTAAAATGTGATTAAGTATTGGGTTTATCATTAGTGGAGATTTTTCTGGGTAGGGTCCAGCATGGAGGCAGGAACAGTGTTGAGGGAACAAAATGTATTTGACTAACATTAATGGATGAGTTGTGTTGGAGAATGTAAAAGGTAATGAGTAGAGGGAGAAGAAATACTTAGCATTTATTGAGCATTACTATATACCAGACACTACAAATGCTCACAATAACAT
Organism: Ovis canadensis; assembly: GCF_042477335.2. Taxonomy (NCBI): domain Eukaryota; kingdom Metazoa; phylum Chordata; class Mammalia; order Artiodactyla; family Bovidae; genus Ovis; species Ovis canadensis. The sequence goes on from NC_091249.1 coordinate 88,673,614, forward strand.
CATGAGTTATCTCCATTTTATAGAAAGAAAAAAAAAAGCCAAAGAGAGACATTTGGAACAGGTTAAATAGACTTTCATAAAAGGAAATACTGTATGCTGTGTGCTAAGTGAAAGAGACAGTCGGCAGAAGGACATGCAGATAGCGAAGAGAGAATACGAATTGGGACAATGCACATTTTGCGAGTTAAATTTTATTTTTCATAGACCACTGATTTTTTAAAAACTAATCTGTATAGTGAATTAAAGAATGCCAGTCTAAGAAAATTCTTAGCTTCAGTGAATAAATTCACAGTATTAGCACTGAACGGTGAGAAGTCAAAATTGCTTCTCTTTGAGATAATGTCAGATCTCATTTGATATAATTTTTTAAAAATTTTATCTACCATGAAGATGCAAAAATCTGCCATACAAATTCCATTGTCTGTCAGTAGCTAACTAGGTATTATACTCATAAAAAAAGTCACTTAATTTTCCTGAGAAGGAAAATGGAGAAGTACAGAGTCCAGAAGAACAACTGGATATACCTTATAGAAAATAATAGTCTCAGTCACTCTTTTCTTCTTTGCTCTAAATTTATAGAGCTCTTGCATTCCCCAACCCCCCCTCTCTTTTTTTTTTCTTCCTTTTAATGCAGTTTTATTTTATTTTTTTTAACTCTAATGAACAAATGCGCACATTAGGACAGGTAGCTTACTTCAAGTTTGTTCTCATGTTTGTTAACTATGGTAAAGAAAATGGAAAAGACTTTTCTAAAATTAATGTAAGTGCTATAGTATCCATAGTTTTATAGCACTGCTTCTGAAATTTGACAGGTTTCATTTACAACTACAGCTATGCTAAAGGAATTCATGGTATTACACAGAGGGAAGAAGTTAGCAATCTTAACTTGGTACATAGATGTGATTGGACACAACTGGGCAACTGAGCACACAAGCACACATAGATTAAAAAAAGCAACATCAATCTCAAATAAAAATTTCATCTGGATCATCAAATTCCTTACATAGTTTCTGTCACTTGGCAACTGTCAGCAGCATCTTGTGGTAACTATCAAAAATATTTGTAACCTAAGGTTAAAAGGTTTTCTTTCTACATTATTCCTTTTCTAACTGTTAAGTTTTAACATAAAATATATGTTGCCAGTTTTCAAAAATGTCTTCAGTAAATGAAAGAATTTGGAAGAAAGGTATCAATATTTAGAATATAGAATACAAATCTCTAATTTATCAGAATATCTTCAGAATCATATTTCAATATATGATTACTTGAGGGATTTTTATTATGTATTATTTGAAAAGTGTTAAACTGCAAATTTTGTGGATTTGAAATGGAATAAGGCACTTTCCTTTCTGGTCAAAATGAATAACAGGGACCAAACCACCTGAATCAATAAAAAAGGGAACATATGACAATAGCAGTTTTCAAGACTGGATATCAGACAACCATGGACTGTGACCCATGAGAGTTGGGAAATAATTAGATCAAACCTATTTATCCCAGCTTAAAGCCTTGAGAATTTCCAGGCCATGATGGAAGTACACAAACCCAAACAAAACCTTGTGGACTCCCTGAGTTGAGAAGATGAAGGTGAGAATCTAGAGAGACTAAGGTAGTTAAACTTTATAGGACAGAGTACCAAAATAGACAGTTTTACGAAAGTGAGCCCTGGAGCATTGTAGACAATTTCCTCCATGTACTGAGCTGAGTAACTATGGGAGGAAACTACCCAAGGCTGGAGAATGAACCATTGGAAAGGTTTTGTAAGAACAGAGCCCTGTGCTCATCCAGGACTGGGAACAGTGACTCTTCCTACCAGCCAGATTTGAGAACCATATAATTCAGGGAGCATAGGATGGAGTACACAGAAGGATCTAGAATCACTAGTAGGGAATAAGTACGGAAAAATTAAACTAAGCATTGCTCTGGTATAGTCTAACATATCTTACAAGTAAGAATGAAAGCCCAGGAAGAGAAAATGGCAACCCACTCCAGTATTCTTGCTTGGGAAATCCCATGGACAGAAGAGCCTGGTGGGCTACAGTCCACCAGGTCACAAAGAGTCAGACATGACTGAGCAACTGAGGACACACAAGAATGAAAAGGATCAAACTGTTTCTAAGTAATTCAATTGCATTCTAAAACTTACCTCAAAAGTATATATATGAATATAAAAATACCCAGTACCCAACAGAGTAAAATTCACAATTTCTTGTGATTTTCTTTGTGAGCAAAAATTACAAGCTATAATACAAGTCTCATTAAATTTAAAGTGGTTCAAGTCATGTAAAGTGTGTTCTGTAACCAAATGGAATTAATTAGAAATTAATAATAAGAACAAAAAGCTATCTGGAAAAATCTCCAAATATTTGGAAACTAAATAATACATGTATATATAACCATGAATCAAAGGAGAAATCAAAAGAGAAATTAGAATATAATTTGAATTGAATGAAAGTAAAACCATATTTCAACCTTTGTGGAATACTACTGAAGTGTTTCTTAAAAGGCAATTTATAGGAAAAGCTACCTATTTTAGGAAAGAAGAAAAGTCTCATATTATCTTACCTTTTATATTTAATAACCAGGAAAAGAAGAACAAATAAAACCCAAAAGGAAAATAAAATAGAAATAGAAAATCAATGAAGCAAAAAACTTTTCTTTGAGATAAAAAGAACAAGGTGCCTCAAAAATGAAAGGCCTCTAACTAGAATGATTAGGAAAAGAGAGAAGATACAAATTACAAGTCTCAGGAATGAGAGAGGTGATATCATGACAGATTCTACCAATATTAAATGGATAATAAATAAATATTGTGAATTATTTTATGCCTATAAATTAACAAGTTAGATGAAATAGACATATTTCTTAAAAGATGCAGCTACATAGCCCACTCGAAACCTGAAAAGAAAAAGTCATGAGGATGTAATGTATAACAGGTAATATGGTTAAAACTTTATTGCATATTTCAAAGTTACTAAAAGGGTAGAATCTTAAAAATTATCTCACAAGAAACAAATTTTCTATATACATGGTGACATAATTTAATGAGACTTGTTGATTATTTAGCAGTATATACAAATATAAATTATGTTGTGTACCTGAAGCTAATATAATAGTGTATGTCAATTATGCCCCAGTTTATAAAGAAAGAAAAAGTGTTCTGAATAGATTTATGTCTCCTAAAGTAATTGGCTTTGTACTTAAAAACCTTCCTATAAGAAAAATTCCAGGTCAACTAGTTTCACTGGTGAATTTTATTGGATATTTAAGAAAGAAGTAATACTCTTTAACACAAATTTTTCTAGAAAATTTAGGAGGAGGAAATAGTTCCAAAGTTTCTTCCCTAAGTTCTGAGTTAACTTACAAAACAGAAAACCTTACAAAAAACATTAATATCCCTAATGTACACAGGTGCAAATATTTTTAAACAGAACTTTTAGCAAATCAAATCTAATAGCACACAAAGCATAATACAACATTATCAAGTAAGGTTATCATAAGAATACAAGGCTGGTTTAACATTTGAAAATCAGTCAATGCAATTCAACAAATAAGCAAAAAAATAAAAGCCTTAGGATCCTCTCAATTCCAGGAAAAGAAAAAAGAAAGCACAAAAGCAATCCATTAGACATTCCTCATAAAAAAGCATAGCAAACAACATATGCAAAAGAATTTCCTCAACCTAGTCAAAAGTATTTATGTAAAACTTAACACTTAGCAGTCTACTTAATGTTAGATGAAAGACTATGTTTTCTCCCTAATAGCAGAAATAAACAGGAATTTGTGAGATGAACTGGAGGTTCTAAGCCAGAGCCATAAAACAAAAATCAAATAAACAGAAATAAGAGAACTTTAGCTGGGAAAGGAAGTGATAATACTGTCTCTATGTGCAGATGACATTATCATCTGTGAACTATATTCTAAGGATTCTACAAAATGTACTAAAGCTAAGAAATGAAATTGTTAGGAATGCAGGCTACACATCAATACACAAATAGTAACTGTGTTTCTATTAGTAGCAATTGCAAACTGAAATATAAAAAGCAATACCCTCTAAATTAGCATCAAAATTACCAAATGTTCAAGATTAAATATGACAAACATGTGGAAAACTTATAATGATAATGACAAACTATTGGGGAGATGAAGACAGGAGAGAGAATGCCTTGTTCAGTACTCAGTATTAACAAACTCAATACTTCATGGAGTTAATATGCTATCATTCCACCAGTGGATCTATCTTGTTGTTTGTTGTTGTTTACTGAAAAGTCACTAAGTCTTATCCAACTCGTTCACAACCCAATGGACTGTAACCTGCCAGGCTCCTCTATGTATGGGGTTTCCCAGGCAAGAATACTGTACTGGCTTGCTGTTTCTTTCTCCAGGTGATCTCTCCCACGCAGGGATTGAAACTCCATCTGCATTGGCAGGTAGATTCTTTACTACTGAGCCACCTGGGAAGCCCAAAATGGATCTATAGATTCAGTTAAATCCCAAGCAAAGAGCAGACTTTTTGGTAGAAACAGGCATGATGGCTCTAAAACTTATGGAAATGCAAAAATATAGAGAGTAGCCAAATGATGTTGGAAGAATTGAAAAAAAAATGGATGCATAATCTAACACTACTTGATTTCATGGCTTATTGTAAGCTATAGTAATTGAGATAGTATAGCTTTTGCATTAAGAGTGACATGTAAGCCAATGAAACAGAAAGAGTCCAGAATGAACCCAAATGTATATGGACAGTTGATCTTTTATAAAACATAAAGGCACTTCAGTGGAAAAAGAATAGTATTTTCACCAAACGGTGCTGGAACAATTAGATATTCATATATACCACAAAAATTGATCTTGAACCATATTTCATACCATATATAAAAATTAATTCAAAGTGATTCATAGACTTAAATACAAGTCCTAAAACTGTAAGACATCTAAAGTAAAATATAGGTGAAAAAACCATATGCCCTAGGCAAAACATCTTAGATATAATACCACTATCAATAAAATATAAAATTAATGTATTATTTCAGATTTATTGGTATTCAAGAGACATTCATAAGAGAATAAAAAGACAATCAACTGGTAGAAAATATTTGCAAAGCATAAATGTGATAAAAGACTCAAACTGAGAATATATTACAAACTCTCAAAACTCAGTGATAAGGAAATAATTCAAATACAAAACTGAGCAAAACATTTGAGCAGTTACTAAGCCAAAAATGATATAGGAATGACAAATAGGCACATGAAAAAATGCTCAACATAATTAGAGAACTGTAAATTAAAACCACAATGACAGGCTATTATATACCTTTAGGACAGCTAAAATTAAAAACATTGAATATACCAAGTGTTGCCATTAGGTGAAAGAGGTCGGACTTCCCTACACTTCTGGTGTGTGTGTAAAATGGCACAACTATTTTAGAAACAATTTAGCTTTTTTTTAAAAAAAAAGTTTATCTACTTACTTTATTTTTGTGCTGTGCTGCATCTTTGTTGCTGCACGGGGCTTTTTCTAGTTGCAGAGAGTGGGGTCTTCTCGGTTGTGGTGCTTGGGCTTCTCCTGGGGTTGGCTTTTCGTGGTGCAGAGGACAGGCTTTAGGATGCTCAGTAGTTGTGAGCTTAGCTGCTCCACAGGAAATGGAATCTTCCCAGAGAAGGGATCAAACTCATGTCCCTAGCATTGGCAGGTGGATTCTTAATCATTGTACCAGCAGGGAAGTCCTAGCAATTTTTTACATTAAACATACATCTGTTCTATGATTCAGCCATTCTAATCCAAGGTATTAGAAAAGAAAACATCAGTCCAGTTCAGTTCAGTTCAGTCGCTCACTCGTGTCCGACTCTGTGACCCCATGACTTGCAGCACGCCAGACCTCCCTGCCCATCACCAACTCCTGGAGTTCACTCAAACTCATGTCCATTGAGTTGGTGATGCCATCCAGCCATCTCATCCTCTGTCGTCCCCTTCTCCTCCTGCCCCCAATCCCTCCCAGCATCAGAGTCTTTTCCAATGGGTCAACTCTTCTCATGAGGTGACCAAAGTACTGGAGTTTCAGCTTTAGCATCATTCCTTCCAAAGACATCCCAGGGCTGATCTCCTTTAGAACGGACTTGTTGGAACTCCTTGCAGTCTCAAGAGTCTTCTCCAACCCCACAGTTCAAAAGCATCAATTCTTCAGCGCTCAGCTTTCTTCACAGTCCAACACTCACATCCATAGCCATGAATAGACAGACCTTTGTTGGCAAAGTAATGTCTCTACTTTTGAATATGCTATCTAGGTTAGTCATAACTTTTCTTCCAACGAGTAAGCGTCTTTTAATTTCATGGCTGCAGTCACCATCTGCAATGATTTTGGAGCCCAAAAAAATAAAGTCTGACACTGTTTCCACTGTTTCCCCATCTATTTCCCGTGAAGTGATGGGACCAGATGTCATGATCTTCATTTTCTGAATGTTGAGCTTTAAGCCAACTTTTCCACTCTCACTTTCATCAAGAGGCTTTTTAGTTCCTCTTCACTTTCTGCCATAAGGGTGGTGTCATCTGCATATCTGAGGTGATTGATATTTCTCCCAGCAATCTTGATTCCAGCTTGTGCTTCTTCCAGCCCAGCATTTCTCATGATGTACTCTGCATAGAAGTTAAATAAGCAGGGTGACAATATACAGCCTTGATGTACTCCTTTTCCTATTTGGAACCAGTCTGTTGTTCCATGTCCAGTTCTGACTGTTGCTTTCTGACCTGCATACAGGTTTCTCAAGAGGCAGGTCAGGTGGTCTGGTATTCCTATCTCTCTCAGAATTTTCCGCAGTTTATTGTGATCATAGTCCTTATCAAATCTTGGTTGGCAATATTAATAGTATCTTTATTTGTAATAGCCAAAATCTAGAAACAACCCAAATGCCCATCAATAGGTAAATGGATAAACAATAAGATATACCCATATAGTGGAATATTTCTCAAGAATAAAAAGGAACAAACAACTTATTCAGCAACATACATCATCAAAATAATTATGCTGAGTGATGGAAGCCACAACCCTGCCCCCAAAAGAAAACCTACAAAATATTATGTGATTCCATTTGTAAAAACTTTCAATAATACATACTCCTCTGTAGTGACAGAAAGCAGACTAGTCATTGCCTGAGGATGCAAGAAAGGTTTAAGCCGGAGGGGGGCACTACAAAGTGACAGAGGAAACTTTGGGGGAAAAGTACATACGTTCATTATCTAGATCGTGATCATGATTTCATTAGTCAAACTTATCAAATTGAACTCTTTAAAGAGGTGTGGCTTATTGCATGTTAATTATACCTCAATAAACCCTTTAACAAAGTTGGAATATTGGCAATTTCATGTATTCGATATATACAAACACTTTATTCTATTTATTCAGAGATAAATTTTGAAGTAACAGGACAGGATCTCTATTTAAGGTATTGCTTTGAAATTACTTTATTATTAAATTCCTTTAATTGCTCTACATGTATTTCTGAGTGTCTACTATGTGTGAGGAATTCTACAGTGTAAGGTTCTTACATTGTTTTCAATATTTTTCTTCATTGTTTAGGACTTCCTTTTAAAAACCTAATACAAAAAAAACCCTCCAATTAATTTAGCAGTCTTATTGATTATAAAATTGTCAATTTAAGAAATGAATAAATAAAATAATTAAAATAATAGCCTTGTAAAGACCAGCTTTTCTTCTACTCTGTTAATATTCTCAGTACTGCCTTTCTTGACACCACTGTACAAGTTTTTGAAACATGTATTTCTATGACAGTGTAGAGACTTAAGACAATATTTGTGAAATGTCAAATGCAACTAAAGTGAAAGTAACCAAGCCAGATCACTTTGCCCTCTGGATTAACAAAAACATTTAACACAGTCAGATGACTTGAGGCTTAGTGCCATTAAACATACCAGTAATATTTTAAAGTATTTTCAGAAGTGCATATTATATTTGAAAACTTACTCTTCAATCAAATTATTGTCAACAATGAAATGACACATCAATGAAAAAAACACAGAGTTGTCTAAACTGTTCTCTGTAGTTTCAGAAAATTTTATCGACAACATGAATCTGCATTTTCGCAGGTCCTTAGGAAAGCCTTTCATAAGCTTTTGTGCATGCATGCTAAGTTACTTCAGTCGTGTCTGACTCTGTGACGCTATGCACTGCAGTCTGCCAGGCTCCTCTGTCCGTGGGATTCTTCAGGCAAGGATACTGGAGTGGGTTGCTTGGCTTTCCTCCAGGGGATCTTCTTGCCTAGGTATTGAACTTGCATCTCCTTCTGTCTCCTGCATGGCCGGTGGGTTCTTTACCACTAGTGCCAGCTAGGAAGCCCTCATAAGCCTTTGTGCTGTGCTTAGTCTCTCAGTTGTAAGCCATTACATGCTGGTAAAATCACTTAAGGAAACATATTCAAGTTACCCTAATATAAGTCAGCAATTACAGCTGACTAAACTTGATATCAGTCACTTTAGAATGAAGTTATCAGAACACTTATAAATATTCAGAAAAAAAATGATGCTTATTTGGCAGCAACGTGTTTCCACTGAAACGAGTCAATACAAACTGACTGCATTTCTGTTCCTAAATTGTCTCCCCAGGCTTTCCTGGTGGCTCAGTTGGTAAAGAATTTACCTGCAGTACAGGAGACTTGCTTGCAGTGCAGGAGACCAGGTTATTATCAATGGGTCAGGAAGATCCTCTGGAAAAGGAAATGGCAACCCACTCCAATATTCTTGCCTGGGAAATCCCATGGACAGAGGAGCTTGGCGAGCTATGTCTATGGGGTCAGAAGAGTCAGACACAACTTAGCAACTAAGCCACCACCCACAAAATTGTCTACCCAATTTAGAGTGATTCAGAGAATGCAGAGAGAATATCTGGATTTTAGCAAGGTTATTGTCAATATTTTTTACTCCATCCATGAATATAAGATGGAACAATGAAGAATTAGTGAAAGAAGTTATGAGTATACTGAAGAAATAGGACACATGTGATGAAACCAGAAAGTATCTTTATTTTTACCTTTCACGTGTCCTTTAAACTTACCTAGAGATGGGCAGACATATCCAGAAGGCATCCACAAGGAACAGGCTCCAAGACAGCAACACCTTCCTTCAGTTCAGCTTAGTTCAGTTGCTCAGTCATGTCCAGCTCTTTGCAACCCCATGGACTGTGGCATGCCAGGCTTTCCTGTCCATCAGTAACTCCCAGAGTTTACTCAAACTTATGTCCATCGAGTCAGTGATGCCATCCAATCATTTCATCCTCTGTCATCCCCTTCTCCTCCTACAACCAATCTTTCCCAGCATTAGGGTCTTTTCCAATGAGTCAGTTCTTCACATCACGTGGCCAAAGTATTAGAGCTACAGCTTCAGCATCAGCCCTTCAAATGAACATTCAGGACTGATTTCCTTTAGGATGGACTGGTTGAATCTCCTTGCAGTCCAAGGGATTCTCAAGAGTCTTCTCCAACACCACAGTTCAAAAGCATCAATTCTTTGACAATCAACTTTATAGTCCAACTCTTACATCCATACATGACTACTGGAAAAACTATAGCTTTGACTAGACAGACCTTTGTTGGCAAAGTAATATCTCTGCTTAATATGCTGTCTAGGTTTGTTGTAGCTTTTCTTCCAAGGAGCAATCATCTTTTAATTCCATGACTGCAGTACCATCCGCAGTGATTTTGGAGCCCAAGAAAAATAAATTCTCTCACTGTTTCCATTGCTTCCCCATCTATTTGCCATGAGGTGATGGGACCGGATACTATGATCTTAGTTTTCTGAACGATGAGTTTTAAGCCAGCTTTTTCCCTCTCCTCTTTCACTTTTGTAGTAGCTACCAAAATTCAGTGATGTTTAAGTTTCTTATGTAAAATGCTGTAATGTTTGCATATAATCTATAAACTTCCTCCCATATATTAAAATCATCTCTAGATTACTTATTATATCTAATAAAATGTAAAACCTATGTAAGTAGTTGCCAGCATGTAGCAAATTCAAATTTTGCTTTTTGGAAATTTTGAAAATTTTTTCAGATGTTTTCCAACCATGGTTAGTTTAGCCCTTGAATTTGGGACCTGCAGATACGGAGGGCCAACTGTTCTTTCGCTTCACTCAGTAAAGACTTGAGCAGCTCCCTGACTTTTCTGAACACTCTTAGCTGCCACTTTAAGCTGCAAATACAGACAGTTCAGAAATAAATTTGAATAGTAATAAAATGTCTCTATTTTATTCAAAGTTGTTAAAGTAACCTTTCCCTGCACCCCAATAGGACATTCTAGGTGGGATACTGAGGAAAGGACATTGTTCTTCTCTCTTCTACTTCATTTTGCTTACTCCAGTTTTTTGACACCCTAAAAATCAAATGAAGAGAGAGGAATGATATACAGGAAGGCAGGAAAAGTCTTACTTGTCTAGTATGTATTAAGATGATTTCACATTCTTCAGATCTCACAAATCTTGAAAGATGAGGCCTTCATGAAAGCTTTTGTGGGTTCTCAGTAAGTCTAAAATGTAAACTTTAATTTGCATTTCCTGGATAATGTGTCTCACTTTGCTTGGACCAAAGTCCACTAAGTCTCTGGTTTCCTGGTTTGCTTTAGGTAATGCACTCTACCCAGACTCTTAATGTTGCCTTTCAGGCATTTTCTTGGAAATGTTTTTAAATGGCTCCAATCCTGCCTGTCTCAGGCCCTGATTCCATCTCCCTCTCATTTTCACATTGTTCCATTGTTTCTGCCTCTCTCTCTCTGGTTGCACACCTGGCCATGGAAAACACACACATATTTTGGTGCTCTGACAAGTTATAGGAATGCAAGTCAGCAAATTTCAGATCAATAAAATGCTCCCCACACCCAACACCCACTTTGTTTTGTTACCACCTAGGCAGCCCATTTTCATTCCCCTAGATTTCTTAAGCAAAAGAATCCCTTAACTGTAGTAGCTTCCATCAATCTCAGTCTTATACAACTAGATCCTGATAACAGTTCCAATGTGGGAAGGGATCCCACACCTGTTAGCAATTCTCAGGACACCAACAGGGTATCCAACAATTCAACTCAATTCCGACACTTCAGTTCAATTCAGTTCAGTTGCTCAGTCATGTCCGACTCTTTGCCACCCCATGAATCGCAGCACGCCAGGCCTCCCTGTCCATCACCATCTCCCGGAGTTCACTCAGACTCATGTCCATCAAGTCCATGATGCCATCCAGCCATCTCATCCTGGGTCGTCCCCTTCTCCTGCCCCCAATCCCTCCCAGCATCAGAGTCTTTTCCAATGAGTCAACTCTTCTCATGAGGTGTCCAAAGTACTGGAGCTTCAGCTTTAGCATCATTCCTTCCAAAGAAATCCCAGGGCTGATCTCCTTCAGAATGGACTGGTTGGATCTCCTTGCAGTCCAAGGGACTCTCAAGAGTCTTCTCCAACACCACAGTTCAAACACATCAATTCTTCGGCGCTCAGCCTTCTTCACAGTCCAACTCTCACATCCATACATGACCACAGGACAATCCATAGCCTTGACTAGACAGACCTTTGTCGGCAAAGTAATATCTCTGCTTTTAAATATACTATCTAGATTGGTCATAAGTTTTCTTCCACTACCCACCATCATATTCCACAGGTTAAGTCCTGCAAGACTGCTCCTCACTGCCACCCTACTTCAGAACCAATTGCAAGCCCATGTTGTTTCCTGTACTTCTGACTGATTGGCTATTAATAAGAGGTTCTTAAGACCCCCTCCTTGGGTTAAGTTGCTAGACTGGTGCATAGTACTCAGAGAAATACTTACTAGATTATTGGTTTATTATAAAAAGATATAACCCAGAAAGAAAAGGCTTATAAGGCAAGATATGTGTTCAAGGGCATGGAGTTTCCATGCCCTGTCTAGATGTACTTCCTCTTGTTCACAAACCTGCAAGATCTTTGAACCCAGTCTTTTTGAGTTTTCATGAAAGCTTCATTACATATTTATGATTGTTTAAATCACTGGCTATTGGCAATTTTTAAAAAGTTTTTAAGTTTTAGTTTTTCAAAAAATTTTATGAAATGTTTAAGGTTACTTTCCATTTACAGTTATTACTAACTATTGGCTATATTCCTTCTGTTGTACAACATATCCTTGAGCCCATCTTGCACTCAATAGTTTGGGCTTTCCACTGCTCTACATTGATATTGCCCTTACCCTCCGCTGTTAATCCCTAGTTTGTTCTCTATAGCTTTGAGTCTACTTCTTTTTGCTATATTCACTAGATTGTTGTATTTTTTTTAGATTTCACATATAAGTGGAATACATATAGTATTTGTCTTTGTCTTTGACTTATTTCATTTAGCATAATGCTCTCCAATAAATGGCACAATTTCATTCTTTTCTGGCTGAGCAGTATTCCATTGTGTATGTTTGTGGATCATACAAAATCTTTATCATTCATCTGTTGATGGACACAGATTTCTTCTGTAACTCAGCTAAATAATACTGCTATGAACTTTGGGGTACATATATCTTTTCAAATTAGTGTTTTTGTTTTTTTTCAGATATATAATAAGAAGCGGAATTGCTGGGTCATATGGTAGTTGTATTTTTAGTTTTTTGAGATACATCCATACTGATTTTCACAGTGATTGTATCAATGTGCTTTCCCAGCAGCAGTATATAAGGTTTATCTTTTTTCCACATCTTCACCAACATTTGTTATTTATGTTCTTATTTTGATAGTCATTCAGACAGGTGTGAGGTGATATCTTATTGTGAGCTATTGGCTATTGATTCAATCTCCAGACACTTTCCCTTCCCCAAAGTTAGGGCTGAGACTGAAAATTCCAACCATCTAATCACATGACTGGTTCTCCTGGCAACAAGCCCCATTGTTTGCTATAGTCCAAAAGTTATCAATGACCTAACCTAGATAGTATATTCAAAAGCAGAGACATTACTTTGCCGACTAAGGTCCGTCTAGTCAAGGCTATGGTTTTTCCTGTGGCCATGTATGGAAGTGAGAGTTGGACTGTGAAGAAGGCTGAGCGCCGAAGAATTGATGTGTTTGAACTGTGGTGTTGGAGAAGACTCTTGAGAGTCCCTTGGACTGCAAGGAGATCCAACCAGTCCATTCTGAAGGAGATCAACCCTGGGATTTCTTTGGAAGGAATGATGCTAAAGCTGAAGCTCCAGTACTTTGGACACCTCATGCAAAGAGTTGACTCACTGGAAAAGACTCTGATGCTGGGAGGGATTAGGGGCAGGAGGAGAAGGGGATAACCAAGGATGAGATGGCTGGATGGCATCACAGACTTGATGGACATGAGTCTGAGTGAACTCCGGGAGATGGTGATGGACAGGGAGGCTTGGTGTGCTGCGATTCATGGAGTCGCAAAGAGTCGGACACGACTGAGCGACTGAACTGAACTGAACAAAAGATAAAGGGAAATTCCAGGGGTTTTAGGAGCTTTGTGCCAGAAAAGAAACAAAGACCAAGTACAGATTCTTATTCGTACACTAGAGATGATTTTGCAAAGACCAAATTGGTCTTATTTGGTCTTATTTCAGAGACCAAATTGCAATATCACTATAACCTTCTCTCTTTTGATTTGTTTCATATCACTCACTACTCAGTTGCTGTAGGGGTGGAACATACAGCACCTTTTCTCAAAGAATTCCTCCTCATATAAAGCTATCATTGTTTTTACTCCTTTTCATAACTCATTGTAGTTCAAATATTTCTTAGTTAAATCCTTTGACAATTTCAGACTGTGTAATATTATATCTACTCCATCTTTGTGTCTCAGTTGAAATTGCCAAATTAACATCTGAATAGAATATGTAGCTCTGTAACCATATTGCCACACAGAGAGTGCTAATTAGTGGCTCCATTTCTATCTGGAGGTGGTCAATAATGGCCTGGCATGGGTAGTTATCCTGCTCAACATTTGAGATAAGTACTGTGGATGAAGATAGTAAAAGCTTGTTTATCAAAGTTTTAGATCCTAAAGTCACAGAGGACAGCTAATTTCTGAAACTAATGAGGTAAAATTTAATAAAAGCAAGAATATCGTCACGCATTTAAGTACAATAAATCACCTTCCCAGGAGTAATAGAAGAGGGGAGATGTCTGATGGCAGTGAGTCAAGATGGCTGAATCCCAGGCAGCTCCATCAAAACATAGTTTCTACATTTGACAAGCTTCTTTAGGGTTATCTCTTGTGTTAGACTTTTTGAGTTGCTTCCCTGGTGGCTCAGAGGTTAAAGCGTCTGCCTGCAATGCAGGAGACCCGAGTTTTATCCCTGGGTTGGGAAGATCCCCTGGAGAAGGAAATGGCAACCCACTCCAGTATTCTTGCCTGGAGAATCCCATGGGCGGAGGAGCCTGGTGGGCTACAGTTCATGGAGTCGCAAAGAGTCAGACACGACTGAATGACTTCACTTCACTTCAATACAAAGAAATCTTCCTTAAATGGCTTAAGTAAAAGGGAACTTATGTCTGCAGTAGTTGAAAAGTCCAAGGAGGGGCTTCCATCTCAGCTGGATCTAGACGGTGTGAGGGATTTGTTTCTTCCTGAAACTTACCTTTTCTCTGTAGTAGACTGTTGCTCAGATAAAATACACCCATGATAATATAATATAGCTACCCATGAATCCAACATTGTATCTGAGGGTTAGTGATGCAGATAGATTGTTATCCCTCAATAGCTGCAATTTCAGTGCCAGGTTAGCTCAGAAAGACACATCTTGAGCTCATCTCTGAACCAGTTGCTGTGGCCAGTGGTTGGGCTCAATGCTATCCGTCTACCTCAGTCTTTTGAAAACAAGGATGACTTAAAAGAAGCAAGGTTGGGTAGCATCCAAAAGGAAGCCCAGATGTTATCATAAACAGGAGAATAGGAAATAGGTAGGCAAAATGAAACTATCTACTTTATGTGGACAAAATTTTTTAAAGAATTTTGACAAACATAGTGAGTTCAATATACTAGAGTGAGAATTAGAAAAACCCTTTAAGCCATATGATATTAGAAATTAGTGGAAGTTAGTCATGTTTTGCTTGAACAAGAGAAGGATGAGGCAAGGAGGTAAGCCATTAAATGAGAGTTTTTAGTTTTTTCTTTTCAAACATCATATGAATCAGCATAAAAAGTAGAGACTAGTCTGTCTCTAGAAGGCAAAACTTAGACAAGACACTGGGATTTACAGGGAAGTTTTTTTATATATATTAATTGTATAAAAATGTGTGATAATGTCAGCCAATTGAAAATAATATATCTCACAGGCAATATACTTCCTGTCATTTGTAGTACTCAGTGTAGTACAAGTATTTAGTTCACAGTGTAAGGCCAAGGTTGCAGTAACAAATTCACATTTACTGTTCGAAATGGCACAGCATGAAAGAGCAAGAATGACCAATGACCAAATATCTAACCTGTCTAGCAGTCAAGGAAATGCTGATTGAAATGATGGTGTAGCATTTCACAACCAAACTGGAAAATGAGCAGTGTCTACAGAAGTGAACCACCTTGTGTTGGCAAAGATGTGAATAAACAGGCTTCCCCCATACTGGAAAAATCTTCTAAATTATTACAACCTTAGGGAATGAGGGATGGAAAGAGGGTGTGAGTGTGTGCAAGCATGCCAAATCACTTCAGTTGTGTTCGTCTCTTGGCAACCTGTGGACTGTAGCCCGCCAGGCTCCTCTGTCCATGGGATTCTCCAGGCAAGAATACCGCACTAGGTTGCCATACCCTCCTTCAGGGATCTTCCTGACCCAGGGATTGAACCCAGGTCTTCTGTGTCTCCTACATTGCAGGTGGATATTTTTTTTTTTTTTTTTACCACTGAGCCACTGGGAAAGTCCTGTGAAGAGGTTTGACATATCAAAAGATGTAAACATGTACATACACTGTATCTAGAAATTTCTCTTCTGGAAAGAACTGGAAGAAAATTCACCAGCATGCTCAAAAATGAATATATAAAACTGTTCATTATAGTATTATAACAACAAAAGAGGAGAAATAATCTACATGTTTAACAAGGGATTGATTAAGTATGTTACATGTATAGGCTGGAATTTTCCACTTAAAAACTGACATGAGTATGTATATTTGTAGCTATGGGAGATTATTAGTTAAATGAACAAATTAGATTTTGACTGTGTGTGCATGGAGCCATCAAATTATTATTTATCCTACAACAATAGTAGAATCAATACCAATATGTTATCAATATTTATCTCTAGATGGTGCGCTACAACTGCTTTTGCTATTTATTTATGCTTTTCTGTGTTTTTCAAATGTTCCATCAATGAACTGCTTTTTCAATCATGAAAAACAGTAAATTCTATAAAAATGTGAAAAAAAAAAAGGCACAGCATGAAAATGAATTGGACTACCCTGTCTGCTCAACTTTGCCTCTTCTAGCTAAATGGAAGAACATCAATAATGCTACTTTCAAATATATTTTCCTCACAAATGTTGTTTTTGCACTCATATTCTATACATTTTTCAAACTTTCAATATTTTCTACTTTGTAACAAAAACATTATTAATACCCATTCAGACTTTGCTTTAGTGAGGCTCAATTTTCTTTATTGCACTATTTGATAGTTGCATTTTTTCCATTTATTCAGAAAACAAACAAACATTCAAGGAGGCAAATGAAATAATGAGCTTTCCTTGCCCTATTGGAAATTAATTTGCTAAGCAGAATTTTGAGTGGGATGAACTATTCTCACCCCATTCATTAGGCATGACTAATGTTTACTTATTATTAGCCTCTCTGTTGTTCTAATTATCTATTTATGGGTCATCATTCACTAATTTGACTTGTGGAGGAGTTTAGAGTGTAGGAGGCTTAGAATGGGTCTACAGATTAAAATTTAGTATTCTTTAAGAACCTTAAAAATGAAAAGGAATCTTGTTTGTTTGCACGTCAAGAATTTTATAATAGAAAGCATTAGAGATTGAACATTTTACATTATTTTTCTATGACATATCTAAGAGGAATAAATTATTTATCTTTAAGTCTCAGCATACATACAAATACACACAGATATATGCACACTTTTGAAAGTTGCAGAAAGGAGTAATTTAATAAAAAATAAATAGGGGAAGGATAGGGGAAAGAAAGAATGTGAGGCTTTCATCTGGACGAAACTGTAGAATCATCAGGATCTGTGCCATTCAAGAGGAATATATTTCTTTATGTATATATGTATAGGCTTTATGTATGTTTATATGTTTGTATGCATATATTTATAAATATATTAATATACATATTTTCAAAATATAGACAATAATTTCAGAGGAAACTGAAACTGATATGTATACTGAGCAGTATAATAGATATGCTGCTAACAACAGCTAACACATTCATAATTCCATCCATTGTTGTTCAGTCACTAAGTCATGTCCAGCTGTTTGCAACCCCATGGACTATAGCATACCAGGCTTCCCTGTCCTTCACCATCTCTTGGAGTTTGCTCAATCTCATGTCCATTGAGTTGGTGATGCCATCCAACCATCTCATCCTCTGTTGCTCCCTTCTCCTCCTGTCCTCAATATTTCCCAGTATCAGGGTCTTTCTCAATGAGTCGGCTCTTTACATCAGGTGGCCAAAGTATTGGAGCTTCAGCTTCAGCATCAGTCCTTCCAGTGAATATTCAGGATTGATTTCCTTTAGGACTGTCTGGTTTAATCTCCTTGTAGTCTAAGGGACTCTCAAGAATCTCCAGCACCACAATTCAAAAGTTTCCCATCCATGCAGCCATTTTTATTTTTTTAACCATATAAACCTCATTTTATGTGCTATATCTAGTGGATCTAAGAATAGGTACTACTCCCAAGAAAAGGATAGCTTGCTTGTGACCTCTGACAAGTGTGTTAATCACTCAGTTTTGTCCGACTCTTTGTGACCCCATGGACTGTAGCCCACCAGGCTCCTCTGTTCATGGGATTCTCCAGGCAAGCATGCTGGAGTGGGCTGCCATTTCCTTCTCCAGGGGATCTTTCCTACCCAGGAATCGAACCTGGCTCTGTCACATTGCAGGCAGATTCTTTACCAATTCACCAGGGATGCCTCCTATCATGAATTAGCCCAAGTATATTTGGCCCATCAGATTTTCTCTCTTGGAAATTTGAAATAGAATGGAAAACATTAAGAAGAAAGAATGGCTATTGTGCACTGCATAGTTGTTGTTTAGTCACTAAGCCATGTCCTGTAACCTGGCAGGCTTCTCTGTCCGTGGGATTTCCCAGGCAAGAACTGGAATGGATTGCCACTTTCTTCTCCAGGGGATCATCCTGACCCAGGGATTGAGCCTGTGTCTCCTGCATTGCAGGCTGATTCTTCAGAACTGAGTCACCAGGAAGCCTTATATCCCCCCAAATTAATATGCAGAAACCCCAACCCTGCATGGAATATTAAGAGGTATAGTATTTGGGAGGTAATTAGAAT
Source organism: Ovis canadensis (assembly GCF_042477335.2). Lineage (NCBI taxonomy): Eukaryota > Metazoa > Chordata > Mammalia > Artiodactyla > Bovidae > Ovis > Ovis canadensis. Next base: position 88,692,075 of record NC_091249.1, read on the forward strand.
AAGATCAGATCTCGAGGGCAGAGCCTCCACGATGTGATGAATACCCTTTTAAAAAGAGAATGCAAGAGATATTTCCCTCTATTTTCTGCTAGTAAGGCTACAAGGACCACATGGTTATCTGCATCAGAAGCAGGCCTTCAGTAGACAGCAGGTCTGCTGGCACATTAATCTTGGCCTTTCTAGCCTCTAGAACTATGAGAAATAAATGTCTAGTGTTCACATTACCCAGTCTCTGGTGTTCTGTTATAGCAGCCTGAGCTGTAACCATGACTAAGGCAAATCAGCTGAAATTCAAAATAAGTTTACAGATAAAAGAGTAAGAATCAGTCATCTGTAGTGACAGTCAAAATATTTAGAATGACACCCTGAAAAAAGGTAGATGCTGGGGGTGGGGGATGTCATCCCTGGAATTATCTCAGACTGGATCTGCATTCAAATCCTTGTTCAGGTGAATGTCCACCATTCTCTCCTTTTCTTTTTCCTTGTCATATCATTTACCTTAAATGCCTCATTCTTGCAACTCAAAAATATATATTTTTTAATCAGGAGTCAGTGTAAATAAGTGATTAAGAGGGAAAAAGTAAATTAGGGCTCAAATGACAGTTCTGCTATTTACTGTGTGACCTCTAGCAGGATGCTTCGTGGTGGGACTTTCCTGGTGGTCCAGTGATTAAGACTCTGCACTTCCACTGCGGCGGGTGCTGCTTTGATTCCTGGTTGGGGAACTAAGATCCATCATGTGGTATGGCAAAGAAAAAAGAAAAGTTGCTTAATGGTCAGTGGCTCAGTTTCTCTTTCATTTCTTTTAAAGTCAACTTTATTGAGCTATAATTTATGTAAAATAAAATGTACTCAATTTTAATGCACAGTTACATGAGTTTGAAGATGTCTATGCTTCTGTGTATGTTTCCATTGTAGCCACCACCACAATCAACTCTTAGAAGAGTCCCTTCCTCCTGTTCTGTAGCTCGTGTCTCCTTGTCACCCCATACACACAGAAACCCTGACCTCAGGCCAAAATTCATCTTTTTTTTTTCCTGTCAATTATAAGTATTTTCATTTTTCTAGCATTGTATATAAGTTCAGTCCTACAGAATTTTACAAATTTATGCTTGTTGCACCTATTAATAGTTTCTTTTTATAGCTGAGAAGTATTCTACTGTGTAAATATACCATATTTGCTTAGTCATGTGTTGATGGAAATTTCTGCCCCCCGCCCCTTTTTTTTCATTATGCTTAAAGTGCTGCTATGGACGTTTGTGTGCAAGTTTTTTTTGTGTGTGGACTTTTTTGTTTCATTTATTTTTGGTGTTACATTGAGGACTGACATTCTTGGCTCAGGCGTGTTTCATTTTACTGGAAACTAATAAACAACTCTCTTAAAATGGCAATGTATGAGTTCCAGTTATGTACATAACATCAGTCCTTTGCATATTAACCATTCTAATTAGGGTGTACTAAACTCCAATGTTCTTGCCTGGAAAATCCCAGGGACGGGGGAGCCTGGTGGGTTGCCGTCTATGAGGTCGCACAGAGTTGACACAACTGAAGCAACTTAGCAGCAGCAGCAGCAGCAGCAGATGACTCACGAAGGGTTTATTTTGCATTTCCCTAACAGTTAATGACATTGAGTATTTTTCATGTGCATATGGGCTTCTTAGGTTAAGTATTATTTAACTGCCCCTTTTACGATCAAATTATTATTCTTATAGAGTTGTACAATAAATATTCTGAATCTGTCTTTATTATATCTAAGTGTCTTCTCACATTGTGACTTTCTTTTTCATTTTTAAAGTAATAGTGTCATTTTCATGGCAGAATTTTAATTTTTGTAAAGTCTAATTGTAAACTTTTCATTTCATAATTTCTGCTCTTTGATCCTATAGAGTAATTCTTTGTCTAACCCCAAGATTTCCTCTTGTCTCCTTGAAGACACTGTCCTTTCATCATCCACCTGCCAATGCAAGAGACTCAGGAAACTTTGTTTAAAATCAGTTGACCATTATGTGCAAAACTATCACTTAAGTCTTTATTCAGTTATGTAATCTTTATACCTATACTTACATCAGTACCACACTATCTTGATTAATGTAGCTTTGTTATAAGTTTTCAAATAGGTAGTGTTCGGCTCTGAACTCTGTTTTTCTTTATTTTGGTTATTTTAGATTCCTTGCATTTCCGTATACATTTAAGAATAAGCTTGTTTCTTTCTCAAAATTCAGCTGTATTTCTCATGGAAAATATTCTGAGTCTATGGATCTATTGGGTTTCCCTGGTGGATCAGCAGTAAAGAATTCGCCTACAGTGCAGGAGATGCAGGAGACGTGGGTTTGATCCCTGAGTGGGAAAGATCCCCTGGAGAAGGAAGTGGCAATCCACTCCGATACTCTTGCCTGTAGAATTCCATGGACAGAGGAGTCTGGTGGATTACAGTCCACAGGATCGCAAAGTCAGTCATGACTGAAGTGACTGAGCACTCACATGGGTCTATTAGGGAAAAGTAGAACTTTAACAATATTGCGTCTTTCAAGCAATGAACCTGAAACTAATCTTTGATTTTGCTCAGCAATGTTTTTCAGTTTTCAGTGTGCATGTACTGCATGTTTGTTAAATTTATTCCTAAGTATTTCAAGTTTTTGATGCTATTTTAAAGTATATAGATTAGGTATATATGTATATGTATGTATACATACACATATACTTTGGGCTTGCCATATGGCTCAGTGGTAAAGAATCCATGTGCCATTGCAGGAGGCAGGGTTTGATCCCTGGGTCAGGAAGATCCCCTAGAGGAGGAGATGGGAACTCCAGTATTCTTGCCAGGGAAATCCCATGGACAGAGGAACCTGATAGGCTCTAGTTCATGGGGTCGCAAATCATTACTTATGTTCTTTGCTACTACTCAATTCACTTATTAGTTCTGATATGTTTTTATTTTTTTAATTCCTTAGAATACTCTCTATATATAACCATATTGACTGATAATAAGGATAAATTTACTTCTTTCTAACCTCATTGCCTTTTATTTCTTTTTCTTATCTTATTAAAGCTATACATTCAATACAAAGGTGAAGAAAAAGGGAAAGAGTAGAAAATGTTAATTATCATAAATGGATGTTGAATAGTTTAGGCTTTTTCTGCATTTATTAAGATGATAATATGACTCTTCCCCTGAATTATGTTATATATTAAATTCTTTTTAAAAATTAACTCAAACTTAAATTCCTGGGTTAAAATTCCCTTGGTCATAATATATTATCGTTTCAATATATTGCAGAATTTTATTTGCAATATTCTGTTAAGGACATTTTTATTTTAACTCATGAGAGATATTTGTTTGCCCTCTTCTTCTATATGATACCTTTTCCTGGTTTTTGGCATCAATTCTGACTCCTTAAAGTTAACTGGGCAGTGTTTCCTTTAACTCTATTTGCTGAAAGGGGTTATGGAGTTTTGGTATCAATTGATGTCATGTTTTTCTTGAAAGTTGAATTGACAAGTATAGTCATCTGGGCCTAGAGCGTTTTGTTCTCTTTGTGGGACCGACTTTTATTGTGAAATCAATTTTCTCAGTTGACATATGACTATTAAGATTTTCCTAGTTCCTGTCTTTTCTTCTGCCAGTTTTAGTTATGTGTGTGTTTCTACTTTTTAATTAGTAAAAGGACACTAATAGTAAACCCCTCATTAAGCTGATATGAAGATTACATGAGTTCATATATTATAAATACTTATAGCAAGATCTGATGTTGGGTAAATACACCCACAGATAACAGTTAGTTATTAGAGTATAAGAAGTATTTTTATGCAATTAAGTGAAATCTAAAGCACACATGATAGTCTATTATTCTGGTAAAATCCCAAGACTAAAGAACTATAATGAAAAATAGCAGTTATTTAAATCTACTTGGCTTGTGACATGTCCCTACCTCATCAACAAATTGGATTTCCTGTAATCCCAATGGAATGTCAAATTAAGCTGTTAGAAAAATTAGAAATTGAATTTTTAGATACTATGTCAAATAAATAAATCGAAAGTGTGAAAGTATTGTGTAAGTAGAGTTTTAATATGTCCTTTATATTTCCTGTTTTTAATTTTTTAAAAAAGAGAGTTTATTACTGAATCTCAAAGTTTCACACATGATATTAAGACATAGGACAATGAGCTATAGGAATTATATACCAAACATTTAATAACAGTGCTTTATTCATAGAATTGAGAATGCTTTTGGTTACTAACAGAAAAGTTATCAGGGTGTCTTCAAAAAATGTAACATACTGGATCATATATCTAGAAGTGTAGAGTTACTTCTGGTTTCAGAGTTGATTAATTCAAATGTCCTTTGATTTTTTCCAATACCCAATATTTCTCTCTTTCTCTTAATTGTTATATTCATCTTTAAACCATATTCTAAATCCTTTCTTTCACATTGAACAATTCTTCTTCCCTTCAATCTGATTAGGTCAGGGTTAAAAATATGTATTATCCTTGAGCCAGTAAGTACCACCAAATGAATATGCTGCCCTGAATGGCTCAGACCTCTGTTCTTAACAACCTCTTACAAGCATGATGCTATCACTATGATTGGCTTAGAATAAACAGGCTTAGAAATCAACTCCCTGCTGGAGTTGGAATCAATTCCCTCAGTTACATTGCAGCTATCCACTAGAATAAAGATGGAATAGATGTTGTGGTAACACTTACAATATTCATTGTTCTTTTTCCTACTATGGCAGATACTCCATTTCCATTGTTTCCTTCTTCCTTAATGATACTCCGACTTTTAGAATACTCAGATTTTTAGCCATGTACATGGTCATTTCACATAGATACTCTATTTTTTCAGACCAACATGCAGTCAGCTCTGTCCATATGGTTAATTTCTGGTCAAAGAAATTTCATGTGCAATTTCCAGAACATGTCTTTAAATAGAAAGTGTGTTCTCCTCATCTTTCTCTCTTCCTGAAGTTTGAGTAACAATTTGATGGCCATAGCTTGAATAACCATCTGGACCATGTTGAGGATGATTGAGTAATGAGGACCCTAGGTCCCTGTTGATCCTGGAGCTCAAATCTAGCCCTGGATTATTAAGCTCCATAATTTATTGTCATGAGGGATAGAAATGAATTTCTGTTTATTTAGCTCCTAATTTATTTCAGGTGTTTGCCATATAGATAAATCTAATCTAAATTTATACTTAATTGATTTTCCAGAAACTAATATCTGGGCTATATTATTGTTTTTTAGAAGACTAATCCTAATAGTATTAATTGATTGGGACCAACATCTAGGGGTATGCAACTCAAAGCTCTATATCCACAGTTCACTGTAGTTTTTTTAATATGAAAAAATTCCTTAAGCAAGTACCTGCAGGTTATTAGCTAATAAATCTTTCTAATAAATATATGTTAGCTATATTTATTTATACATTGATACTTGCAAAAAGCACAAAACATAAGTGATATAAGTAAGATCTTTTTCTGTTATCGAGCTGAGTATTAGCTAGAAATTAGTGTGTCCTCTTTATTTACTCGGTTCATTCTTCTACACTTATGTTCTTCCAGACTCTTTCATCAAGTTCACTTTAGTTTATCTCAGTTTCTATTGTTGGCACCTCTGAGATACTGATGCTTTTTTGTTTGTTTGCTCATCTCTTTGCTTCCCCCTCCCCACTCAGTCCCTCTGGGAATACTCAGACTAGAGAAATCCATCTTCCACTACCATGAAAACATTTATTTGGGGGCCAAACAGAGCTGATCTTTATCTTTGTCTTCGAAAGTTAGAAAATTCTGTTACTTCAGCAACAACTTGAGTATTAGCTAGGTTCTCTAAGTTTAACATAATAGAAAACTATCTGAAACGCTTTTGTTAAAGATGTTCAGACAGTTAATAACAGAACTTCTATCTGCAGAAAACAAGGTCCCCTAGAGGGGAAGCCAAGTCCTAACCAAACTTTATGATGCAGGTTCCTAGGAGGGAGGGCGACTGGAATGCGGTTCACCTCTCAGCCTGACTGCCTGGCTGCCTGCGGAGTTGCAGTGCAGAGTATCATTGCAGCGCTTTTTCAGGGAGTAATGTGCTGCACTGGTTCGGGGCTTTGTCTTTATTCATAACACATTCATGTGTCTCAGCTGGGGGGGAGGAATGCAGAGTTGCCTGCCAGCCTGTCCTCTTAGACTGTCAGCGGAATAAGCGGAATGGTAACTCTCCATTAGAGAGACAGAAAGAGAGAGAGAAAGAGGCACATTGAGATACAGAGGAAGAGAAACCACGCATAAGGAGGGGGGAGGAAGGGGGGTGGAAAGGGTGCTCTCCAGCACTCTCATATGCTAGGTCTCTGTGCAAAGGCGGAAGGCTGCAGGAGCGGCAACAGCAAGCTTTTGGGCAGTGGTTGTAACTATTGCTCATGAACACCGTCGTCAGGACGACTTGAAGAGGCAATATATTACTTATGCATAGAGCACTCTAGCTCTGCTAAAACTGGGAGTGCAAACACCCCCTTGTTTTCTATTTTAGAGACTTGCATCTTTTCCACACTCAACACAATCAAGACACTCTGCTACTACAGGTAAGATGCAGTTAAGATTTGTCTACTAGTGACATCATTGTAGTTTCACACACTTGAATCATGACTACTTTTTAATATAATGCCTTGTATGTGTTGAAGTGCTCTGTTTCTTGACTATTAGTCTACCTTCAAGTAAATAATATTATTTTTAAAAACATAATTAAATGAAGGAATTACCAAATCTCACCTAAAAGAAATGTATGTGATTGTTTGCATTTCCATGAGCTCTGAGTTCATAGTTGGAACTTAATCTCAAACTGTGATCTGAGACGCAATTCATAGTATATACTATTTCTAAATGTACCAAATTATTCACTTTGATTTGTAAATGCTACAATTCCTCCGTGGCAACAACAGTGTGATGTACATATATGTTTTGTGCTATTTTTTAAACTTTCATAGTTTAGAGGAACCAATGATGAGGCTTATAACTCCTAGAGTTTGATCACATTATTACAATGTGGGGGTAATTTACTCATTCAGAAGCATGTCCTCTGATAGTCATACCAGGAAAGTGTTATCATAAGAGTATATGTATATAATTGCCAGCACAAACATGTGAAATGTATGTAATTTTAAGAGAAGATGCAAGGACATTGATAATTCCTACACTGATGATATCATTGAGTCTCAAATTTGTTTTGTTTTAATTAAAATTTACCTTTGTTTTCATAACTCTGCTGGCTTCACCCATCATTATTATTATTTTTGTAAGATTAGCTCTTAGGTGAGGTCATTCAATACTGCTGATGTTGCTGAGAAAACTATAACCACAGAAACATATTAAGAACCTGTTAGGAGTCTATAGAGAATATAGAAGTAACATTGTCAACAGGTTTGTAAAATTTTGCTCTGCTGAGTTTTGACAAGAGCATCCTGTAGTGTTAGTTACTGGTAACTTGCATTACATTTTGCTGTTACACTCAGGGTGCCAATAACTTGGAAATATAATTGCATTGCTCTATGTGATCAGAGTTAAAAGCACTAGACAATTTTAATTATAAAGCCATTATTTTCCTTGACATTTTAACTTAAATTAACCTCAGTTAATGTATATGGATTCTGTCCCTGTGTGTCTATAACATGCTTTCTATTAACTGTATTTTATATGAGTTTCTCTTGATCAAATTCTTTCACATGAAGTATTTAAATGCTAGTAATCTAGAATCATTAAAATGACACTTGGTAATTAATGGCTTTAACTCTTACATACAATAAAATATGTAGTATAAGATTAAAGCAAATCCTAGAGAAGCACACGTTTAACAGTAAAGTATTGTGAAAATAGAAGCATTTGCATGCAAAAATACATAATTCATTGGAAGACTTGTGATTCTTGTTCCTGTGCATGACTTATTTCATTTTCCAATTTCACTTACAAAAGGTTTAAATCCCTGGGGAGTGTATATAAAATATTCAATTGACTGAGGATGAAAATTAAAGGAGGAAAGAATTATTACTACAGTGACTTTTTAGGACTGTTGGGAAGTTGGTAACTGGCATGAATGCAAAGAATTCATTTTAGAGTTTTTCCTAGGGTCCACTAAAAAAATCAAGAAGTGTTGAAATATATGTCAATATGTGAAATTGTTCAGAAGAAAAATGTGAATGATGAAAAGAGTAGAAAGGTTTATACTCTTTAATGAGCAGAATATTTTCAGTAAACATAAACTCAATAGTCTTTCTTTTATGACTGGGGAGAAAAATGAGGTATCAAGAATACCATTTCTCAGGCATGAATGAATCCCAGTGGCCAAAAATCTGGTTGCAAAGAAACTGTTCCTTTTACTTAATTACCATATTTGAATATATAATTACTAAAACTGTATCTTGCCTGAAAGCTCTTTTGGAGTGAAAAAGTTAGAAAAGTTACTTTTAAGCTATTTAGATTTCTAAAAGCATATAGATGTTTTATATATTTTTTGATTCATACAACTTATAATGACTTTTTTTTTCTTTCTAGGAAATATATATACTCAACCAAATGGTGTATGTACTTTTGTTTTGAAACTTTACAATATTAGTTTTAAGATTACTTATCCCAGATTATTTAGTCCAGTTATCTCCTTCCCCCAGAAAGAGACATGTTTTAGATTTCCTTCTGCAGTATACATTAAATACAATGTAAATAGCATTGTATTTCCATACATCAGGGCTTTATGCATAATTTCATGATTATGGACACTCACCATTGTACTCATTTTGTCTTCATCTCTCCAAACTCTAGTTTTGCCAGTGGCCTAAGAACTTTTTTTAATGTCTGATAAAGAGTAAATTCATGGTTAAGGTAATTTCCAAGGTCTTGGTCTTTTAAACTATTTCAGAGAGAAACTTTTTATTTTTAAGGAATATTCATTGTATTAATAATACCTTTAAGTAGTTATCCCAAAATCACCCAAAATATATTGGTGGAAATATGTCCCTTCTTTCTGTTTCTTTATAGTTTCAACTAATTGAGAAAGTTTGGAAAAGTTTCCTTTTCATATCACTTTATGTTGACCTAGATCACAATTTGGAAGTTAATCTGGATCGTTAATAATATGAGATTAGGTGATACAGTCATTAGTATCTTTCTGTGATATTTATTGAGTTTTAATGTGGCATAGGTGCAAGGCTTCCTAGGTGGCTTGGTGGTAAAGGATTCACCTGCCAAGGTGGGAGACACGAGTTTGATCCCTGGATTGGGAAGATCCCCTGGAGAAGGAAATGGCAATCCTCTCCAGTATACTTGCCTGGAAAATTCCATAGACAGAGGAGACAGGTAGGTTACACAGGGTCACAAAGAGTCAGACACAACTGAGCAAACACATACACACACACCGTTTAGCTAAGATGAAGCTTGGGTAAATTAGTTTTGAGCCTTTGGCTGATGTAACAATAGACCAAAAGATTTCACATCCTTGTTATCTGAGAGAAATCGAAACTTTGTCTACATGTATATTGCATCAACTATTTATAACTTGTTGAAATAGATTCCTTTTTCATTGATGTGGTAGTGGTCTCCTGAAATAGTCCTTGTTGATTTTCTACAGGAATTTTGTTTTGATAGTGCTGGGATGTCACATGAGTCTCTCATTTGGAATATGGAGAATTTCTCTGAAATAAAATAAAAAGAACATAATCCAAGCCCTTTTCATGATGACTTTAATACTGATTCATGAATAGAAATAGCTACAACTAAAAATTCTGAAATAACAAACAAGAATGAGAGATCTCCAGCTAGTTTTCTGATTCAGTTACTTTACTTAAAAATACTCTTAGACTGTGGTGTGGATCCTGGAAATCAAAGCTTACTGATCTCAATGACCTAGCAGAACTGGCAAATAGCAGCGTCTTCCTGCTACCCACAGGCACAAGTTAATGCTGGCCCTTAGGAAAAATTTTTGAACTGAAATAGTTGCTGTCTCTTAAATTATCTAAATGTAAAATATGAATTTATCCAAATAAGAATAATCATAATTGTAAACTGCCAATTGGCTCTTTAGAAGTCAATTGGAGTCAACATTTTAAAGATCATATTATAGAAGTCTGAAATAGTCATAAACATTTAAGATCCAAAAAAAATCTGACCTTGTATTCTTTTTACCAAATAAGTAATAATATTTCTATGCATATATTACACAACCTTCTTTAAAAATATAGTAACAGGTGTGCCTTGCTTCGAAGAGTCCTGGTATAGGAAAGCTTATTCATTCAATAAAATGCTAAATTGCAAAGTTTATTGTTAGCTTTAAAAAATTTTTTCCGAGATAGTTAAAACAGTTTTTAAAGAGCAAGCTTATTTTAAAATATTCAAAACCATTAATTTTACTTTAAAATTGTTTTATATACACTTCTTTAGAAACCTAACCACCAGGCAAAATGAGGTCGATTTGTAACTACAAATACATGAGTATATATGTGAATTCACAAATGGAAACAACCCTAATTTTAAAACAAAGTGCTCCTTCATTTACTTTCCTACAACCTTGAGCATGCAAAAGGACAAAACTATCTGTTTATACAATCATTTGTATGTTATATAATAGCAGAATATATAACAAGATAAATGCACTTGCACATATGTAGAAAGGTTAAACTGTTAGTTTTGTAGTGTGTGGAAGTCAGAGATTAAAGAGTTTTCCTCACATGAACTTTCTTTAACAGATAAAAGGGTTTCTGACATTTCAGGAAAGTTCTGTTCAAATTAACTCCCAGTGTTTTCTTTAATCTGTGCAGGCAAATATTATATACTTTAAGGTTACTCTTAGAAGGTTACAGATTCCAATTAATTAGTTTCTGCTGAAAGATACATACATAGTAAATATAAACCATAGGGTTCCAATAGAGAAATTAATTCAATTTCTACAAGAAAACACTGGGATCAATATTCCCTTTTAAGTATTTGTAAGAAAACATACTACCCATTAGGCAATTATTTAATGAAGGCAAACTTGTAGTTGTGATTAGAAGAGATTATGTTAGCACTTCAAAAGATAGTATGTAACGCTTAATCTTTGTTTAATAAATACAAAATACAACTTGGGATTCTTGAAAATTGATAATTTTCTGAAGATTATTTTATCTTTTTGGAATACAGATATCATCGTTTTTCGCAGGCAATATTATAAAAAAGATTAATTTTCATGTCATTCAATTTGTTATTATTTTGTTCAGACAGTAATGAGAACATTTAGTTGTGTGAAACAAGACATGAAAAGCAAGTAAACCAATTCAGTTTAGACTATCATTTTACACCTCTATTTGCTATACTAGTTCCCCAATCATATTTGCAGAATATATTTCTTATCATCTGGAACACCTATAGAATGTCATCACCCTATCTTCCTTTTTTAAAACCTAGGCCTTCTAAATGATGCCTCATTTCCAACTGAAAACATGTGGTAAGTCCAGATGTTCAAACACAATCACTCCCCAAAGGCTTACAGTTACAGGTTGATTCAAGTATGGCTATGTATAAATATACACATCAGATCCCTAATTTAAAATTAGAACACAGGCTGTGAAGTGCATAAAAATGGTAAGAGACCACAGTTGGCTGTGTAAATTCCTTGTTTAAATGAAAATTCACATTCTGCCCCATCAGTGTAGCACATCTGATGGAGTCAATGAATTCTTACAGAAGTGTTTGTATATGTAAACGGGTAGATAATAGCTATGACAATATTATCTGCATGGGAAATATGATTTGCCTAGGAGCCTTGCTTTAAATAAATTTGAAATGGCATCGTTGGTCCAGTTGGGAAACTCAAGGGTTCAAAGGGTTTAAAATCATTCATTCTCTAGTCATTTACAGTGATTAAGATATAAAGAAAGAAGTGGATCACAGGAATAATAACTTACTTGTTTTGATTTCCTAACATTTCATTCAGAACTCAAACTAACAAGAAGAAAATCAGAAAGATTTTCTCCTTTCCCTAAGGAAAGCTAGCACTTGCTAACTAAGAATATTTATGGTGCTTTGCTGGCTAATTTATCCAGACAGATAAAAGAAAAGCAGTGGTACATGATGGAACAATCGTGAAAATAGCAGACAGATTTATGAGCCAAAGGGTGACTCTCCTGGGACTCCGCCATAATTGAGTTCTTTAAACTTATGCATTTCATTGCTTTATATTTTCCTTTTTCTATCTATGCTTTCTGTAGTCACATTTCCAAGAGTCTGAACAAGGGTAAGAAAACCCATCTTCAGCATTTTCTTAGTTTAAAATTTATTATCCATGTTGTAATCAGAGCTCCCAAACCACTCAATAACTCTCCCTCTAGTCAAAGCACTGTCACCAAGCCAAAACTGTAAAGTTGAAATAAGCAAGAGATACTCTGCTATCATGATTGGTGCATGGTGTTGCTTTCCACTTGGGTGGGAAAGGAAATAGACTCTGAATGAATGAGGGTCATGTTATAAGAAGGGAAGTCTTACAATCTAATAAGTCCCCTGTGTTAAATCTGCCTTAGAGCAATCTTGGAGCCACTCCTTAAATAAATGTAGACCAGACTTAAGAGGATGAGGAAAAACAATTTAATCTACTGCAAAATTCCATATAAGGCGTGAAGCATATGGCTGCTATAATAGGTACAAAATAGTCTTACTTATTTCTAATAGAATGGGGCAAGGGGAAAGAAGAAGCCAAGCAGATTTAATTGGCAGCTGCCATTTTCTAAACATAGGAGTGAAGAGCCTCCTTGGTCAACTTGTAATTAGAGAAATATTGCCTAATCAGAGGGAACTTTTAGAATAACTATTCTATGAGAATTGTTTGAGAATACTTTTAGAATAACAATTGCTACTACTACTGTTTGTTTTTGTTGCTGCTACTAATACAGATTATTTTACCATATGCGAATCTAGACACTTTATATATATTATCCAATCTCAAAAACCATATAAAATCGAAATTAGTAACCCTGTATAAAAATGACAGGATAGACTTGTTGAGGTTAAATATTTTGCTCAAGAATTTAGAATTCAAGGAAGTTCTGTGTGTTTTCCACAACCTAAAAATCAATAGGATTTTATATTTGCTGTTTTATTCCTGGAATCTGCATACTATTCAATGGAAGTTATTAACAACAAGATACAAAGGGGCTTCCCAGGTGGCTCAGTGATAAAGAATCGCCTGCTAATGCAGGAGATGCAGCTTTGATCCCTGGTTCAGGAAGATCCCCTGGAGAAAAGAATGGAAACACACTCCAGTATTCTTGCCTGAGAAACCTCATGGATAGAGGAGCCTGGTGTGCTACATCCACAGGGTCTCAAAAGAGTTGGAAATGACTTAGCGACTAAACAACAACAAAAACAAGATACAAAACAGCCGCTAGAAAAACAGAAAGGAAGCTTGTGTGTGTGCTTAGTCGCTCAGTCAGTCATCTGCAGTTCTCTGTGACCCTTTATACTGTAGCCCACCAGGTTTCTCTTTCCATGGGATTTCCCAGGCAAGAATACTGGAGTGGGCTGCCATCCACTCCTGGGGCTCCTCCTGGGGCTTTTTCCAACCCAGGGATCAAACACGTATCTCCTGTGGCTCCTGCATTGCAGGCAGATTCTTTACCCATTGAGCCATTGGGGTTTCCCAAGAAAATAATAAAGGAAGAGTCATAATATAAAATTTAAGGGATTTTAAAAATTAAGCTAAAAAGCTTAAAGGTTTTAAAAATCAACTTTAGTAATCAATCCTTACTAGTAACTGTAATCATTTTGTCTCATTTTTTGTATTTATTTTACAAGTCTGAAATACTTTCTAAAAATGCTGAAACTGATTTCACTTTTTTTTATTCTCAGAATTTATCAAGTGGTTGTTTTTAGCTAAATTGTCTAAATCATGGACATGCCAAAATATCAATGTTCTGTCCTGACAAAAATTGTGAATAGGCCTCATTATTGTAGCTTAGGGCTTCCCTGGTGGGTCAGTGGTAAAGAATCCTCACAATGGATTCACAGTGGTAAAGCCCACACACAGCAACGAAGACCCAGCACAACCAAAAATAAATAAAGAAAAGAACATTAAAGTTAATGATAAAATAATAAAGCAGTTTTGGATTACAATGCTTTTGAACATCCATGTTTCTGTTCTGATACAAATAAATGATTGAAAAAAAATCAACATATGGGAAAATAGACAAATTCCCCATGTAGAGGAATACCAAGTAAGTCATGGAACTACTCTGCCTTTAAGGAGGGGGAGCTTAGTTTTCCACTAAAGTGTTGGGTGCTGATGGTGTCTTTGTTCCGTGGAGTGCAGTAGGGGAAGGAGTGAGGGGAAGAGGAATTCTATATTAGAAAAACTCGACACACACAATACCTCAGGCCAGGCGGTCAAAATTGACATCAGCAGTGTATCAAGTAAAAGCAAAAACAGACTTGGATAAGGAGAAGCTTTATTCAAAAGGACTTATTAATAAGGAGAACACTCCAATCCCAGAAATTTGCAAATGCCTCAAAATTAAACAGTGAAAGGGTTTTCTTTTAGAGTAAGGAAGGGCGAGCAGTAAGGAAGGGTAAGTTGTATGTTATGAGCTGAATTTTGTTCCCTCTTTCCTCAAGTTCATATGTTGAAGCCCTAATCCCCAGGATCTCAAAATGTAAGTGTATTTGGAGACAAGGCCTTTAACAAGGTGTAATTAAGGTTAAATGAAGTCAAATGTATGGGGCTTAATGCAGTCTGACTGATATCCTTGTGAGAAGAGGAAACTCGCACACTAAGAATATTAAGGATGGATACACACAAAAGAAAGAGCATGTGAGAACATGGTGAGAAGGACGACCATCTGCACGCCAAGGAAAGAAGTCTCAGAAGAAGCCAAACCTGCCAACACCTTGGTCTTTGATTCCTAGCTTCCAGAACTGTGAAAAAATAATTTCTGCTGTTTAAGTTTCCCTGCCTGTGGTGTTTTGTTATGGCAGCTCTAGCAAACTAATACATTTTTCAAAGTAGCAGGAATAACTACCAGTGCGGTTTGATAAAGTATGTCTCACCGTGGTCAGCCAATTTTCAGGAAAAGGATAAAGGGGGCAAGTTTTGCATTTTAGTGTCGGCTCAGGCTTGTGGGCAAGCAACGTTCAGGGTTCTCTGGAGAGCGGAGAGACCTGACAAAAGTCTGATTGAGACAAAGTAGAGGGCAAGGCATGGGCAATTGTGAATACTTGGTCAGGTGATAAATCATGTTGATATGTGTACTCTTGATAGGATGTGATGAGAATGGCCCTTCAGGTTTGTTGTCTTTCTCCCCAAAACCTACAACCTCAGTACTATCATAAGGAAACCAGACACATCTAAAATGAGAATATTCTACAAAATACCTGATCACTATTTCTCAAAACTATCAAGGTTATAAAAAACAAGAATAGTCTCAGAAACTGTCATAGTCAAGAAGAGCCTAGGGAGACATGACTATTAAATGAAAATCAGTAGTGAAAACAGAATCCTAGAACAGAAAAAAGACTGTGGTTGAAAACTAAGGAATTCTGAATAGAAAAAAAGGGATTACATAAAAACTAAAAAAAAAAAAATCTGAATAAAATGTGGACTTTAATTAGTAGTAACTGATACTGGTTCATTAACTGGTAAATGAACCATAGTAACTTGAGATGTTAGTAATAGGTAAAATTAGGTGTGGGATATAGGGGAATTCTATACACTATCTTCACAATGTTTCTGGAAATCTAAATCTATTTTAAAGTAAAAAAAAACCTATTTAAAAAATAACAATAAATAAAAAGAATCTCAATTGTACATTTCAGACAACAACATAGCAAAAATTGATTGCTAAAAAGTTCAAATAGGCTTTGAAACGCTCTTCTATTATAAAACATGATGTAACTACCACCTTAGGGGATTGTGGCTTTGGTAGAAAGTTTTAGTATTTTCGCATTTACCAGATTTTTAAAACGTTATATTTATTTGCTGTATGCGAAGTACCAGTCAATCCAGAGATGAGGATGCTAACTCATATGCATTTACTTCAAGAACATTTTTTTTTCCCTGCAATTCCCTAAATATTTGACCTGCATCAAACACTCCTGTACCCAGACCTTCACAGATTATCCTCAACCCCATGATTTTCAGGGCCTTTCCTTCAGGTTAGGATCCCTTATTGCTGTGAATGTTATCACCCTCCTTGTGTATCTTACTAATGGACTGAAGTGTTATTCTACTTATTTAGACAATGTTTTTTTTTGCATTTGCTTGTAAGAATTAAAGATTTTAAAATTTAAAAAACAAAAAAACTAATGAAAAAAATGTAATTAAGAGAAATATCAACCAAAAAAAATAAAAAATAAAAAAAATAAAAAAATAAAGTACATATGTTATCAAATAAAGGGCTCACTTCCCAGCACCCACAGAGGCCAATACTATGGCATTGGGTTTGAGAAAAGAAGAAGCTTTATTGTGAGGTCAACCAATAAGGAGACAGGAGACAAGGCTCCAATCTATCTTACCCCCTGGGGTGCAATCAAACTTGTGAGTTGTGGGAGAGCCGCTGGTAGCAGGAGAGCTGGCGGGGCAGATTCCCACCGCAGGGCTCTGGGACTTGGCCATGCATGGTTGGGTGTGGGAAAGGGACTTCAGCACTGGATCTTCCTGGGCAAATGATCCTTTGGAAAGGGTTCAGCATTGAGGATCTAGCCATGTTCCCTTCCTTTGGTTTCTTTGGGAGTGGGAAAAGGAGAAAGTTAGATTCTGGGTGTTTTTTGAGAGAAACATTTTCTACTCTGTGCATCCCTTCATGACTTGCAGTTTTGTTCTCTTGTCTCTGAAAAAAAAAAAAAGTATCTTGTTAGCAGCAGGAAAGGGCCATTTGGAGGTTGATTCTGTAGTTACCTATATATTCATAACATAAATAAATGCAGTCATATAAGTATCCAATCTTTTCCCTACACAAAATTCCAATAGCAGCAGGAACTAAGTCTGTTTCACATAACTTTTGTTATTCTGCTTTACTCAGATAAAAAAGTTACTTTTCTTTCTGCCTCTGGTAGCACTCCCTCCATGTGCAAAGAAATGAATGCTGATTTTATTTGAGTGTCAGGAAGTATTGTCTCTGCAGTATTTCCACTGATGAACATACTTTTATGAACCATTGTCAAATCATACCTATCTTCCACGTAAGAAATAACCCTGTAAGGATACTGCAGAAATAAGCTTTTGTGATCATAGACTTGAAAACTTTATCACACTCTTAGCTTGGCATTTGTATTTAATTCTGTCTTACTTTGAATTAAAAATATATATATATATATATTTCTACTTTCTTAAGGGTAATCAAAAAGGGGAATAAGAAGAAAGCTGACCGGTCAAAAGATAGTCATTTGATTTTACTGGCTATTTGTCATATTTTTTGCTCACTTCATAATTAAAATCTGATTGCTATAGGAAAAATTTATCTCCCAAGAAAAATTATGTTATTAGTTGATAGATTTCTTTATTCTTTGAAAAATGAGTTAATGCTGGTAAGTTTGAATTATTACAGTTATAGAATTTTATTTTTCCCAAGTTCAATCATTTAATGTGACTAGCCTTTTGGAAAATGAATATAATATTTCAGTAGCTCAGAAACATAATCTGTATGTATGTATTACACTTACAGTTTAATTAGAAAACTAATGAGGTGCAATTGCCAATCTGATTGGTGAGGAACTAGTATGGTAAATTTCTGTTAGCAGATTTGAGCATTTCTCTTCCAGCTCTGCATTCACCCAACCTCAGGATATAGGGATTATTACATTGGACAGCTGCCATCCTGATCTTTGGAAACCATCCTCCTGTAAAACCACCAAATTAATTATAGCTCAAAATAAGAGAATACTGGAAGATTCAACTACTTGTGAATTTACCTTAGAAGAGCAAACTGTGGAACAGATGACTATGGCTATTAATTAGATGTAAGTGAATTAGCAGAAATAAAGTTTAGTAGAGTGCTATTATTTATCTAGAATTTACATTTTTAGAAGGGCGTGTATGTATATACATATATTTAAACTATATTTTTAAGTATTACTGGTAGTGGAAGAGGCACACATTTTCAGTGTCATTAACCCTGCTTTTGAAATTAGAAGCATTTGTCACCTTTCTAGGCAATTCACAAGGTTGTTGAAGCAAATATACTCTCACTCATACTGTTTTCTTTCAGCATTAGTCACCTCTCATGATTTACAGCAAATTCATGTTTTAAATCATTTTCCATACTTATCTTCTGCTGTCTGAGTCTCATTCTCACAAACATCATAAATTCTAATTATAATCCTGTCAAATGTAGAGCTTGAATTGATTAAATAAGTCAGCAATCTCATTGGTTGTTGTGAATAAAACCAACATGTCATTCTTAGATTTCATTTTGGTATTATTAAGTTCCATTATTTATAAAACATTGTGTTTTAAATCTAGTGAACAATAGACTTAAAGTGATTTTTACTTTTTTTCCCAAAAGCCAGCAAACTTGTTAAGACTTGTTAAAACTTAAGACAATAAAGCCTAAATCAGAAATTCCAGTAAACGCACCAGTATTTACTTACTAATGAAATAAGTAAAGACGAAAACACTATTAAGAAACACAGCTACTATGGAATGGGAATTGTGGTCATAGTTTGCCATATTATCCTTTTGAAAAAGTCTGTAAATTATTACTGCCACCTATTTAATCATGAAGATTAGAGACCAAGAAGCTTAATAATTTGTCCAAAGATACAAATATACTGAGTACTGAAATTGAATTTGAACCTAGGACCACCTGACTCCAAAACCATGTCTTATATTATTTTGCTCTACTAAGGAAATGGCAACCTACTCCAGTACTCTTGCCTGGAAAATTCCGTGGACTGAGAAGCCTGGTGGTCTACAGTCCATGGGGTTGCAAAGGAGTCGGACAAGACTGAACGACTTCACCTTCACCATTTAATTACCTATGAATGAACATTGCTTTCCATGGGTAAAAAGGAAAACTGATGAAAAAGTGTGTAAAAATTAACTTGAAAAAAAATTCATTGTTAAAGAACCATAATTCATAATTTCTATACTGCAAAGTAACCCAATACTGCAATTATTCCATAATAAACTTTTTCCCCAAATGACCTCTGCTGTTGAAAATGATTGATACGTAAAATTGAAATATTGTTAGAAAAATGTCATTTTTCTTATTAGAGTCTATATATTATCTTCCCTATCTCCTCTCTCTCTCTCTCCCCCTCCCTATCTCTCTCTCTTTATTATTTTGCAGCAGTTGCTTTGATCACTAACTACTTGAGATGGAGCAGGAAAATTAGATGAGGAAATAGTCAAAAAGTTCAATGAAAGGTAGATTGACACAACTGAAGATCAATCCACAATGAAGGTTAAGGGTTCTGAGTAGATAATGTAAATCAATTGAAAATATGATTGGACTTTGAAAAGTGATTTTTCAAGCTACTTTTCAGGAAACCATCCATTTTGTCAATTAATATCTCTGAATTTATTTCTGAGAAGTCTGCAGGTGGTATATTCTTGATCTTTATCATATTGCCACTTTCAATCCCATGTGTCCCAAACATGTTGTATGAACTCTCATTCCAAGATCTAGGTTTTAACAAACATTTGAGCTCCTACTATGGGCAATGTAAAAATTCTAGGTCCTGATGATACATTGGTGGACAGTCATTTAGCATGATCATAATTAGACCATAGTCAGCCCATAGACCAATATTGAGTGAATGATCAGAAATCCCAACAGATCATGTCAATATACTAAATAGTCCTACAATAGCCCCAATACTAGGTGCTGTAGAAGTCCTGTGTTATGTAATCATGAATGATATATGAGTTTAAGTTACTGATTAAAGATGACAGAGAGTAAGCATCCTTCATCTCTAAGCCATGGTTGGTTCTCTTATGGTGGTGTTCTTTAGTTGCTAAGTCATGTCTGACTCTTTTGTGGCCTCATGGATGACTGTAATCTTCCAGGTTCCTCTGTCCATGGGATTTCCCAGGCAAGAATACTGGAGTGGGTTGCCATTACCTTTTAGATTTTAGAACAGACATGTGCTTGTATATCTATACTTTTTTACTTGATGTGAAAAGTCTTCCTGACCCAAGGAATGAACCCTTGTCTCCTGCATTGGCAGGCAGATTCTTTACCACTGAGTTACATGTCCAGTCCCTGGTTCTTGTATAGAAATTCATTTCAGAACTAATCTCTGTTACTTAAGAATGCTACCTCTCAAAGTCCTTTTAGAGAATGGGTTTTGGGTTTTGAGTGTGATGTACTCTGTTTCTTTCCGGTTGAGTGTTACCTTGGACAGGCCTTTGTTCCCTCTGGTTTAGAGTGGGGACAATAATTGTGCTTACTTTATAACTTGGTGTGAGAATAAAATGGATGTATGTGTGTGTATGGCAGTAAGAATTATTGTTAGCCTATATTTATATAATATGACTAGTTTTCAATGTTTACTTGAATAGACTGATTAGCTGCTTAGGAATGGTTCAAGAAGAAATAGCAGATAACCTCAAACATATGAGAATCATGCACACCCACAAAGATTAATCTTATTTTGAATATGAAATCTTATATATACTAAATGAACTGAAATTCCATGAGACCTCAATCTTTGCCAATCCTTAGAGAAACAGATTATCTCATTTTCATTAGTAAAAGCAAAACTTTCATATTTCTGTTTTGAAGAGCATTGTAGAGGGCATTTGTCATTGTTATTTAATATTGTTCTAGGAAAATGAAACAATATCCATCATTTCCTTTTGACTATAGTTAAGTCATTGACTGAAAAAGTGTGGATACACGAGCACATGTCCATTCTAAAATCTAGGATCCTAAAACAGACCCTAAGTAACTACTGGGAAAATTTGAAAAGTCTATAATTTTTTTTCTATTTATAGTCTTTTTGCAGGCACTATGGTTTTTTATAGCTCTAGAAAATATATGCATTTCCATGATGACATATGCTATTCAAAATGCTGAATTTCACAAAAGTATGTGTGTTAGGTTCTTTTCTAGCAAGACATTTCAACCTGAGACAGATTATTGATTTAGGTTCTGTCCATGGATGTGTCAGAATGTCTGTGCACTATTATAAATCATATTAATACTTGATATGTACACATATACATTTTGTAGTTTTTAATTTTCAATAGATTCTAGGATAACATGGCTATAAGTGGTTAGAAACAGTGATCATAAAAGACATTTTCACAATTGCATCCAATAAGTGAAATTGTCTGCCATAATACCTTTTCTTTTGCATTTACTTCTTTAGCTCTTGCTGCATAACCAAGCAGGTAAAACTTAGCAGCCTTTCCTTTTTTTATTTCAAGTCTATAAACTGGTTAACTATATCTCCTGATCTTCTTCAATATTGGCTGGGAAGTTTGGACTGTTCATGTGCAGTGGGCACCTGGTCAGTTAGCTAACAGCTGACTGGTCTAGGATGATGTGGATTGGGATAATTCAGTTCTTCTCCACATGATTTCCCATTTTGTAGCAGTCTAATGTAGACATCATCTCATAGCATAGAAGGTATTCAAAAGAAGTATAATTGTCCAAATCTTTTGTGAAGTCACTATGGGTGTCAATTTTTAATTACCTAGTTGACCAGAACAGTTAAATGGTCTCCAATTCTATGGGAATACCAGATCTCCTGAATATTCATTGGAAGGACTGATGCTGAAGCTGAAACTCCAATGCTTTGGTCACCTGATGCAAAGAACTGACTCCTTAGGAAAGCCCCCGATGCTGGGAAAGATTGAGAAGGGGACAACAGAGGATGAGATGCTTGGATGGCATCACCAACTCAATAGACGTGAGTTTGAGCAAACTCCAAGAGTTGGTGATGGACAGGGAAGCCTGGCATGCTGCAGTCCATAGGGTTGCAAAGAGTTGTACACGGCTGGGCGACTGAACTAAACTGAACTGAACAAGATCATCTTAGCTGCCTCCTGAAAAACCTGTACCCAGGTCAAGAAGCAATAGTTAGAACTGGAAATGGAACAATGTACTGGTTCCAAATTGGGAATGGAGTATGTCAAGACTGTATGTCACCCAGTTAATTTAACTTCTATGAAGAGTACATCATGTGAAATGCTGGGCTGGATTACTCACAAGCTGGAATCAAGATTGTCAGGAGAAATATCAATAACCTCAGATATGTGTATGACACCACCCTTATAGCAGAAAGCAAAGAGGAACTAAAGAAGCTCTTGATGAAAGTGAAAGAGGAGAGTGACAAATCTGGTTTAAAACTCAACATCCAAAAAAACAAAGATCATGACATCTGTCATGGCTAATAGATGGGGAAATAACAGAGACAGTGACAGACTTTATTTTCTTGGGCTCAAAAATCACTGCGTATGGTGACAGCAGCCATGAAGTGAAAAGACGCTTGCTCCTTGGAAGTAAAGCTATGACCAACCTAGACAGCAAATTAAAAAGCAAAGATAGCATATTAAAAAGCAAATGTCTTTGTCAACTTTGCTGACAAAGCTCTGTGTAGTCAAAGCTCTGGTCCTTCCAGTAGTCATACAGATGTGAGTTGGACCATAAAGAAGGCTGAGAGCCAGGGAGCTGTTTTCAAATTGTGTCGTTGGAGAAGCCTCTTGAGAGTCCCTTGAACTGTAAGGAGATCACACCAGTGAATTGTAAAGGAGATCAACCCTGAATATCCATTGCAAGGACTGATGCTGAAGCTGAAGCTCCAATTACTTTGGCCACCTGATGTGAAGAGCTGACTCACTGGAAAAGACCCTGATGCTGGAAAAGATTGAAGGCAGGAGGAGAAGGGGATGACAGAGGATGAGATGGTTAGATGGCATCATCAACTTGATGGACATGATTTTGAGCAATCTCTGGGAGGTGGTGAATGACTGGGAAGACTGGCATGCTGCAGTCCATGGGGTCACAAAGAGTCAGACATGACTGAACAACTGAACAACAGCAGCAATTCTATGGGTAGGACTCTACTAAAGGGCAAAGATGCAGAGAGGGCATAAGTTGGTGCCATCAATGCAATTAAACTACCAGAACTCAAGTTATGCAATTGTAATGAATAAGTCCAAATCTCGAACAACTGAGGCACATGACAGAGATTTATTTCTCCATTATTGTAGTCACTAGTAAATACAACTTCATGGAGGTTCCATCTCAATTCAAGATGATATGCAGCATTTTTGTTAAAGGAGAATCATGGGAAACAATCCAAATTTCCTTCATGATGGGACTAATTAACTGAACTGCCTGCATGCTCAGTTGCTTCAGTCATGTCCAACTGTTTGTGAACCTGTGGGCTGTAACCCACCAGACTCCTCTGTCCATGGAGTTCTCCAGGCAAGAATGCTGCAGTGGGTTGCCATGCCCTTCTCCAGGGGATCTTCCTGACCCAGGGATCGAACCTTGTCTCCTGTGTCTTTTGCATTGCAGGCAGATTCTTTACCTCTGAGTAACCTGGGAAGCCCAATTAACTGAATTTTGTCATACCTATTTCACTGGATCTGTATAGATAAAAAAAATTATTTAGGAAAACTGCTGATATGTAAATGTATGTGAGATACATATTTAGAAGATACATGAAAGGATGAACCCTGGCATAAGAAAGAAAAGGAGAAAATATACATATACAAACACATGTACCTAGAGCCTTCATATGTGTTCACAAGTATCTAAAAGTATAGACAGAAAGGGAAAGTAGTATGGGAATAAGTTGGGAGAAAACCAGGATTCAAAGGAAGTCTTCTCAGAGAATATCTTTTATGCTTTTTGAAGTTTGAAGCCCATTATTTTATTAGTTAGTGATAAGTAATCAAAAAATAAATAATTGGAATAAGAATTACAAAAAGAGAAGACAAAAGAGCATTGATTGTTGTCAGACATATATATTCTAATCCTGAAGTACATTTTATTGGTGAGAGCTCAATCAACCTACATAAATTTGTAAACTAGGGTTTTCCCTTTTAAAGGTAAAGGATAACAATACCTCCCCAACAGAATTGTTGTCAAGTTTAAATGGGATAATCCATGTAATGCACTTTGTTATTTGACACACGTGCCCAACTCTTTGTGACCCCATGGACTATAGCCCACCACGCTCCTCTGTCCATGGGATTTTCTAGGCAAGAATACTGGAGTGGGTTACTGTTTCCTATTCTGGGATTTAACACATAGCAGCTGGTTAATCAGTTTTCCTAGGTAGCTCAATGGTAAAGAATCTGCTGCCAGTGCGGGAGATGCAGGTGCAGTATCAGAGTCAGGAAGATCCTCTGGAGAAGGAAATGACAACCCACTCCAATATTCTTGTTTGGGAAATCCCATGGACAGAGGAGCGTGGTGGGCTATAGCCCATGGTGTTGCCAAGAGTCAGACATGACTTAGAGAATGAAAACAGCTGCTTAATAAGTTCAATATTCTTGTTGCTACCACTGTTCATTTGTTTTTAAAAAAAATTTTTTTAATTTAAATTTATTATTTTAATTGGGGGCTAATTACTTTACAATATTGTATTGGTTTTGCCATACATCAACATGAGTCCGCCACGGGTGTACACGTGTTCCCCATCCTGAACCCCCTCCCACCTCCCTCCCTGTACCATCCTTCTGGGTCATCCCAGTGCATCAGCCCCAAGCATCCTGTATCCTGCATCGAACCTGGCCTGGTTCATATCATTATTTAATTATAAGAGGTAAATTGTAAAATAGCTACAGTGCAAGTCAAGTAGGATTTCTGCTGAGAATGTTTTTCTAGATTGTTCTTTCTTCTCACTTTTCTTAATGCCTTGCTTAGAATTTAACCTTTGATTGTTGTAGATTATTTTAATATTTTGGGGGAATACAGAGCCTATTATACAGAGAGAAGTAAGTCAGAAAGAGAAAGGCAAATACTGTATATTAACACATATATATGGAATCTAGAAAGATGGTACTGACAGTACTATGTACAGGGCAGCAAAGGAGACAGAGACATAAAGAACAGACTTTTGTATTCAGTAGGAGAAGGAGAGGGTAGGGTGATTTGAGAAAATAGCACTGACACATACATGACCATAGGTAACATAGATAACCAGTGAGAGTTCGGTGCATGAAGCAGGGCACCCAAAGCAGTGCTCTGTGGCAAGCTTTGTGGGGAAGGAGGTGGGAGCTGGGATTCAGGATGGAGGGACACATGTATACTATGGCCAATTCATATTGATGTGTTGCAAAATGATCGCAATGTCATGAAATAATTATCCTTCAATTAAAATAAATAAATTTAGAAACAGATGTGACCTTTGCTCTCTCTCTGATCTCTTCCCATTTTAAGATTATTATTGAAAGGTCAAAATCAACAATTAAAACATGGCATACAGTAACTGAATTTTTAACATCATCTTAGAATTCTCAGTTACTCCTTCCTTATGTTGGCTACATGCAACAAATGAATTCTAGAAACTTGTAGAAAAATTATTGTGATGATATTAACTTTCTAGTGGGGGAATTTTGAGCTTTTCGGTTTATTTTTTTGTTTTGAGATCTCAGAAGTTTCAGATGTTGCAAGTGTTAGATAATACCATGATGTTTTTCACTGAAGAGGTCTTTAATTTTTTATAAAAAAGGACACATTGACATTTTGTTTGAAAGCTTGTGCTCTGAAGATTCTGTTTATTCGTCTGGCAAGTCTTTGTTGTTTGTCTGTTTTAAATAATAGAAGTCTCTTTCCACCCTAGTCAAAAAAATTGAACATTAATTGAGTAATAAATGATGTCAACGAATTAACATGAATTTTGCTAATATCAGTGTATCTAAGAAATATTCATAGTTTCAAGATGCCTACCAAAGTTTTATTGAGGAAGAGTAGTGATCAGAATTTGCTTATACTAGACTATATATACTATACTATGTATACTGTATAAATTCTGCCTCATAAAAAATAAGTATGGTAAAGTCTTGATAATTTTTGAATCTGAGTTACATGTTTTGTACCTTTGAGGATAGAGTTCTTCAAAATGGCACCTTTTTTTTTTAAAACTAGGAAAATTCTGTATTTAGATTATACTTATCATTCTAATTGGACTTTCAAAAAACTCAACCTTGAACTTTTTTTTACTCAGTGTTTCAGGGGTGTGATTTATGCAAAAAAGCCACCTTTAGGGCTCCTTTAGAAGCCACTGAAAAGAAAAGCTTGATTCTACATAAATATGTTGACACAAGAGTATACATTTATTTGTTTACTTTATGTTCAGATAAAATGGTAAAAAAAAAAAGAGAGACTGAGTTGTAGCCTTATTTAACACGTTTCAATTTTTCAGAAAATGCCTTTTCTTTGCCCTAGTACTGTTTGCCAGAACATACTCTGTTGGCTGCCTCCTGTGTGTGGGTAGTGATACATCCCTCAGCAGGGTTTCCCTAACCACCCATCTCCTCCCCAGAATTCAGATATTTTCATGTATGTTTTCTATAACAACACTTAAACTATTTTATGATTATTACCTTTATATTGCCAGCACTGGCAAATATTTGTTGAATGAATAAGTGAATTATCATGGAAACAAATACTGCTTTTAGGACCTGGGAAACCCAAGGGATGAAGTCGTGTCTGTATAGTCTGCTGCTCAGTGCTTCCTAGGATATAGGATCATTTAAAAATAATAGAGATCAATACAATATTGTAAAGTAGCCTCCAGTTAAAATAAATAAATTAAAAAATAAAATAAATTTAAAAATATATTAGAGATCAAATCTTGACTTCTAAAACATAAACACATTCATCTAAAGCCTGACCTACTCTGTGAAGCAGCCATATTATAAGAGTCTGTCATGGCTTAGAAAATATTGTCCTAGTTTTGTGCCCAAGCCTGAGTTTTCTACGTAACAGGTAAGGTACACTCAGTGGTACTTTCTGGTCTCCAACACCATCTTCTTTAATATTGAACTTCCACGTTTTACAAAGGACAGCCCTGTGTCAAATCATGTTAATTGTACTGACTTCTTGTTAAACACCGACATAAAGAAAAGATGAAGGTAATTTACCAATACTTGCAGCCTAAGGTGTTTCACGCATAAGCATTTCTAGTCTCATTGTTATTTATCTTGTTAAGAGTAAAATGAACATGGATGTAAACAAGGAAGAGTTTTGCACTCTAAAAATGAAGAAAATGCCATGTAGAGCATAAACGAAGAAACTTCAATATGTAACCAACAGAGCATATCTGTCAAGAAAGAATTCATTGCATATTAATCACAAACTGGATTTTATAATGGTTTATACTTGTTTCAAAGTCCTATTTTTGCAACCCCCAAGTTATTAGTGTTTTTTCCTGATTAAATTGGATTTCTTCCAGTACAACTCAGAATAGTGAGCTAGATTTCTTCTTTTTTCTTTATGTGGCAAAAGTAACATAAATAGCAGGTATTAATATAAAGATTTTCCTTCATCCATCCTTAAAATTTTAACTGAAAATTTCCTCTCTGTATTAAAGTATTCCAGCCACTTGACAAGATAATGCTCCTCTGATGTGTATCTGATCTAACCTTTGTCTTTGTCAGGAAAAGAAAGATTTTTCATGGAGATGTCTGTTTTAAAGAATGCAGTTTATCTCTTTAATAGTAGGTGAAGGAGCTGTAGTGTGATATATGCTGTATTTTGGCATAGGCACATGCCATTTAAAATGAAGTGCTTCATTTATAAAGTAATAAGAACATTAGCTAAATTTGTGTTCCTAAATATGAACAGACAAGTCAAACAAAGGTTTTAATTCAAACAAAAAAATCCCAACCTGTCACATTGTTAGGTTTTTGACAGTTGCTGATTTGATTGGTCATCTTTCATTAGTCACAGGAAGAATTAAAGCCTTTCTGGAATTTAATTTTAATTTGATCAGCTGTTGTTTTTCCTTTAGTATGCTCAACTTGTTCCTCTGATTAGTAATAATTTTTAATATTCTATTCTTACTGAAGTCTTAATTTAATAGGAAACTACCTAGCTATAATTTCATTTACTAGTTCCAGAGAACCACTTTGATTTTTGTTCTTCATGGCTTATGAAAAAAATGCCATTTTAGACTGAAATAGAGTTAGTGGAATGAACTTATACTCTTAGAGAAAGGAATTTTCCCAAAACTAACAAAAACTAAAAGTTTATTCTTTTTGCAGTCTATACTGTCTCACCTATTCCAGTTCTTCTTCAGTTAACATAAAAATATTCTTATGTTTGTCTTATTTGCTAATCAATCCATAGAAAATATATTTCAGTAACATACAATTATTTGAAGAGTTACCCATATTTTAAAGTATTTTTCTCATGCTGTTCATATAAGGAAACATAGTTTAAACTTTATCTGTAGACTACTTTTATAGTGATTAGTCATTTTACGGCTATCATTGAAAAATAAGGCATTTGACTTTTTGTGTTTTGTTTTGTTTTTGTTTTTTATTTATTTATTTTTCATCTTTTTTTTTAATTTAAATTTTTACTTTATTTTACTTTGCAATATTGTATTGGTTTTGCTATACATTGACATGAATCCGCCACGGGTGTACATGAGTTCCCAATCCTGAACCCCCCTCCCACCTCCCACCCCATATCATCTCTCTGGGTCATCCCCGTGCACCAGCCCCAAGCATCCTGTATCTTGTATGGAACATAGACTGGTGATTCATTTCTTACATGATAGTATACATGTTTCAATGCCATTCTCCCAAATCATCCCGCCCTCTCCTTCTCCCTCAGAGTCCAAAGGTCCCTTCTATACATCTGTGTCTCTTTTGCTGTCTCACATACAGGGTTTTCATTACCATCTTTCTAACTTCCATATATGTGTGTTAGTATACTGTATTGGTGTTTTTCTTTCTGGCTTACTTCACTCTGTATAATCGGCTCCAGTTTCATCTACCTCATTAGAACTGATTCACGTGTATTCTTTTTAAAGGCTGAGTAATACTCCATAGTGTATATGTACCACAGCTTTCTTATCCATTCGTCTGCTGATGGACATCTAGGTTGTTTCCATGTCCTGACTGTTATAAACAGTGCTGCAATGAACATTGGGGTACATGTGTCTCTTTCAATTCTGGTTTCCTTAGTGTGTATGCCTAGCAGTGGGATTGCTGGGTCATAAGGCAGTTCTATTCGCAATCTTTTAAGGAATCTCCACACTGTTCTCCATAGTGGCTGTACTAGTTTGCATTCCCACCAACAGTGTAAGAGGGTTCCCTTTCCTCCACACCCTCTCCAGCATTTATTGCTTGCAGACTTTTGAATTGCAGCCATTCTGACTGGTGTGAAATGGTACCTCATTGTGGTTTTGATTTTCATTTCTCTGATAATTAGTGATTTTGAGCATCTTTTCATGTGTTTGTTAGCCATCTGTATGTCTTCTTTGGAGAAATGTCTATTTAGTTCTTTGGCCCATTTTATAATTGGGTCATTTATTTTTCTGGAATTGATCTGCATAAGTTGCTTGTATATTTTTGAGATTAGTTGTCAGTTGCTTCATTTGCTATTATTTTCTCCCATTTTGAAGGCTGTCTTTTCACCTTGCTTATAGTTTCCTTTGTTGTACAGAAGCTTTTAATTTTTACTAGATCTCATTTGTTTATTTTTGCTTTTATTTCCAGTATTCTGGGAGGTGGATCATAGAGGATCCTGCTATGATTTATGTCGGAGAGTGTTTTGCCTATGTTCTCCTCTAGGAGTTTTATAGTTTCTGGTCTTACGTTTAGATCTTAAAGCCATTTTGAGTTTATTTTTGTGTGTGACTTTTGATTTTAAGAAACATAAAAATGACTTGCCATGGTATATATCTTTTATTCTAAAAAATCTCTACATAATTGTTTAGAACATAAACATACATCAATGACCAGTATTTATCCTCCATACACACCTGGGTAGGTAAAAATACTTGGAATTTTAATAATTCTACCCTTGCTTTGTTATACTTAATTTTAAAATAATAGTTATTTTATTATGAGTTCTTCTAATGACTTCACTCTTCTACTCTTTAATTTTACTGTCATAGAAGTCAAAGCTTAGAACCATCAAAAAAGTGGTTTTACTATACAAGAAAAAATAATTTTGTTATTCTTTATGAGGATATGTTTTAGGAAAGTTAAACTATTCTCTCCGATAACAGCACATTTTTTGTCTAAATTAGAAAGTTGTTCTTAAAGGTTAACCACCATAACTGAATAATGTAAAGTAACATTTATGAAAACAGATTACCTATAATCAGATTTAGATCATTATATAATCATCTATGAAACACATACCATCTTGTAATATTTTAAGTTCCAAAATATAAATATTGGGAATCTCTTGATAATCACCCAATCCCCAATATTCTAAATAGCAGCAGAAGGGACTTTGTCCATTTGGATAGTCTAATTAAAATGAAATTATTCTTCTATTCAGTTCAGTTCAGTCACTTAGTCAGATCGGACTCTTTGTGACCCCGTGGACTGCAGCATGCCAGGCTTCCCTGTCCATCACAAACCCTGCAGCTTGCTCAAAATCATGTCCATCAAATCAGTGATGCCATCCCACCATCTTATCCATTGTTGTCCCCTCTTCTCCTGCCTTCAATCTTTCCCAGCATCAGGGTCTTTTCCAATGAGTCAGTTCTTTGCATCAGGTGGCCAAAGCATTGGAGCTTCAGCTTCAACATCAATCCTTCCAATGAATATTCAGGACTGATTTCCTCTAGGATTGACTGGTTGGATCTCCTTGCAGTCCAAGGGACTCTCAAGAGTTTTCTCCAGCACCACAGTTCAAAAGCATCAATTCTTTGGTGCTCAGCCTTCTTTATGGTCCAACTCTCATATCCATGCATGACTGCTATTAATATATTATAAAATACCAATTATGCCACATCAGTTTTATTTTTCTTTGGTAATCAAAAATATAAGATGCATATACTATATTGTGTATATGTAAAATATATTTTGCATTTGTAAGATTTATCTTCCTGACAACCTTACTCTAAAATTGATGCTGAATTTCTAGTTGGTATTCTCGATAAGTAGGACATTGGCCTTGTGAATGATCATTCCATGTATGATTGCTAGGTGTATCACCAGTTGATATAATAATATGATCTTAGGAAATATAGAAAGCTTATGGATCATCAAATGCAATTACTACTCTGTTAATATGGCCCACTTTAAAATATCATCAGTAGTCAGTCAGCCAAGGCTCCGCTACGTGAAGGGATAGATCTGTATCTCCTGAGGCAGCACAATTTATCATTGCAGCTCAGGTTACTAGAAGTTTCTGCCTTTTTCTTATGCAAGCAAACCTTTCCACCTTGTAGCTTCCACATAATAGTCCATTCATTTTCTCTTCCTACAGACCAGTCCTTCACATGGCAGGACTTCCTGCAAGCCATTTCACTCATTCTCCCCATCACTCCAGGAGGGAGATGTGAGTACCACCAATTTCTGGATGATGATATAGAGAAGCAGAGACATCAGGTTAGTTGACTGAGACACATGGCTGAATTTTATTTCAGTCAGTACACCTTCAATCCAATCTTCTTTTCAAAATGCTTTTCTTTTTCTTGTTTGAATAGTTAACTATGTCCCAAAGACATTTTGATTTTAGGGTTAAATGGATTTTATGGCCTGCTTTTAGCTTCCTTAACCATACATATCTGTATATAGCTCTGACAAGAGTAACTGAAGATAAATGTTAATATTTGCTTTTAAAGTAGAGTGTAAGTTCCAAGAAGAGGCCATACTTATATTTATAAATGCAGGTTTTGGTATGGTATATTGTATGTGCTCAATAAATGCTTTTCTGGACTGAAAAATAAACAATCTTTAGGTAAAGTCTTTGAAATATATCCCAATGAAACATCTTTCGTCTTGTTTTTCCATATTTTCATTTATTTGTTCAGTCAATACTTAATGACCATTTTCTTTAAGCCCAGAAGAGTGGTAGACACAGAACAAGGTTGTTAAAGCCCTACCACTGTGGCACTTACTTATTTTCTGGTTCTTTCTGAGTCTGCCAATCTACAAAACATTAGAAAAGCCTCTACTGGATAATAGTGTTTTAGGATGTAATCTCCTTATAATTACATTATTTTATAATGACTGCTCAAGTTATATTAATCAAAGATTTACAATTTTTTATTTTGTCCTGGATTTTCCATAGGAACCCTAAATTTAGAGCATGAATATAAATAGTGAGAGAGGGAGAAACGCAAGTGTGAAAGAGAGGAAGAAAGTAAGTTTGAGGGTTACAATAAAAAAGGTAGCACCCAGAAGCACACACAGAACAGCAGTACTACACCGATTTCCTTTTGGATTTCTTTACTTTAAGGTCATGTTTTATGGTTATGAATATACAGAATAACGACTTGAATTATTTTCTATGAAGTCTCCCCAAAGCTGCATGAAGGCTCCATGTCAAAGCTGGATCTTAAGCTTTCCCCTGCTGAGAACATGACTTTGTCCTCATTAAATATTCCCCACCAGCAGTGCGCGTGCTAAACATAACTTTGGAAAATGAATCAAGGAGACTTCTAATGTGGGATTGTGATCAATGGCTAGTTCATTAGTAAAATATTTTGATAGTAGTTAGCAACACCAGTCTTCCTGGGTCTGCGGACTTCGTGTCCAAGTCTCTGTGTTTTTGCTGTATGCTTGTGTCACCTGTCCCAAAGCAGGTCTATCCTGTGAAACAAACAGCTTCTTTCTCCTCAGACCCCATTTTGGAAGTAAGTGTCCCATGCAGTTAAATAGCATCAAACATTGGAAACAAATGACACAATAAATGCTAGTCTTTTCCTTTCATTTCCATAGTTTATTATCAGGGAGATATTAAAATTCATGGGACATCAGTATATAGTTAGGCCATGAAACCAAGTACAGTAAGTCCTCTACATGTGAATGAGTTTCGTTCCGAGAGTGGATTTGTAAGTCCCAATTGTTCTTA
The DNA here is from genome assembly GCF_042477335.2 of Ovis canadensis. Taxonomy (NCBI): domain Eukaryota; kingdom Metazoa; phylum Chordata; class Mammalia; order Artiodactyla; family Bovidae; genus Ovis; species Ovis canadensis. The sequence goes on from NC_091249.1 coordinate 88,725,020, forward strand.
AGTCCAACAAAGTTAGCCTACGTACCCAATTGACAGACTTGGTTATATCGTACTGTATTGTAATAGGTTTATAATACTTTTCACACAAATAGTACATATATAAGAAGCAAACTGGGAGTTGGTGATGGACAGGGAGGCCTGGCGTGCTGCAGTTCTTGGGGTCACAAAGAGTCGGACACGACTGAGCGACTGAGCTGACTGACTGACTGACTAAAGAAGCAAACACAAAAAGTAAAGAAAACATTTTGCATCTGATGGTACAGTACCTTGAAAAGCACAATAGTTTAGTACAACAGCTGTCATACAAGGGCGGGTATGCATGTTCGCAACGGGGTCTTACTGCATACATCTACAGAAGTGGTTTATGAGAAGTGAAATTCTGACCATAGTTACGGCTTTGATCCCATGCAAAACAAGTAATCCTTTATTTATGAAGAGAGCTACTTCTAACAAATTATGTTTAGTGGAACAGCCATTTTATAATCCCATAAATTCTGAAATACTTATTAGAAAACACAAAATTTCAGTGAATTAAATGAATTCTCTCAGATCAGAAGAATTGAAATATTCTAAAAGAAGAGTAAGGGGTTTTTGTTTGCTTGTTTGGTTGCTTTTCCTTTTGGTTGTTTCCTAGTTTTTTTGTATTTTCTTCTGCTTGGTATATTTGATAAGATTTTTCAAATGATTATCTAAGTAATAATGGCCAGAGGTATTTCATGTGATAAATTGGTGAAATATTCATGACTAGGAATAATGTTAATGAAAGATTTCTGTGAGTGAGACACTATGTGGTAGAGTTTAATATGTGTAAATTAAATCATCTACTTGGAAATATACTAATAAAAGCAATGAATTAAACATCAGGACCAAGAGATTTCAGCTTGTTAATATGGTGTAACTTTATTTAGCAAACCCTAATTTGCTGAACACTGATACTATTGGTAAAATTAATAAGTAGAAAAAGTGTACCCAGCAAAATCCAGATGTATAAAATATTAAACTTTAAAATTTAATAAAGATAGTACAATATTAAAAGTTGGGAGAAAATAAACTTAATAATTTTAAATAGATGCCAAGCTATTACTGCTATATGAGTTATAGGAAAACATTTTGCTAAAATTAAATTGTCAGTTACGCTTTGCAGGCCATATTTGACACAAATGAATTCTCAAAAAGAGAAATATCTTATTTATCTCTCAAAATTTTGAGATTTTAAGATGCTGCATTTCAAAGCCATGTAGGGATAAGCTGTATACTGGTATTGACTACCAACAGTGAAGTGAAGTGAACAGTGTTACAATATACTGAACACGTGAGTGCTCTGAATTATTTTCTTTTTTGCTGTCCAGTCAATGCAATAATTCTTTCTTATATTAGTGGTTTACTAAGGTATGCAATACACTATTGAATGACTTTGAAATGTCAAGCATTGTCCTAGGTGCTAGTGATTCAATGGTGACCAAATTATCCATGTATTCAGCCACTATGGAACATATATTCAAGTGAGACAAATGAAGGGCAATTAAATAAATAAGTGTTAAAGGAATAAAAGCAAAAATTGGGTGATGAAAAATAGGATGTACATGATAAAGGAGGACCTAGATCAAGTCAGTATTCTGTGATCTATAAGGCTTTCAGTTCAGTTTAGTCACTCAGTCATGTACGACTCTTTGTGACCCCATGAATCGCAGCACGCCAGGCTTCCCTGTCCATCACCAACTCCCAGAGTTCACTCAGACTCACGTCCATCGAGTCGGTGATGCCATCTGGCCATCTCATCCTCTGTCGTCCCCGTCTCTTCCTGCCCCCAATCCCTCCCAGCATCAGAGTCTTTTCCAATGAGTCAACTCTTCACATGAGTTGGCCGAAGTATTGAAGTTTCAGCTTCAGCATCAGTCCTTCCAATGAACACTCAGGATTGGTCTCCTGCAGAATGGACTGGTTGGATCTCCTTGTAGTCCAAGAGACTCTCAAGAGTCTTCTCCAACACCACAGTTCAAAAGCATCAATTCTTTGGCACTCAGCTTTCTTCAGAGTCCAATTCTCACATCCATACATGACTACTGGAAAAACCATAGCCTTGACTAGATGGACCTGTGTTGTCAGGGTAATATCTCTGCTTTTGAATATGCTATCTAGGTTGGTCATAACTTTCCTCCCAAGGAGTAAGTGTCTTTTAATTTCATGGCTGCAATCATCAACTACAGTGATTTTTGAGCCCAAATAAATAAGGTCTGACACTGTTTCCACTGTTTCGCCATCTATTTCCCATGAAGTGTTGGTACTGGATGCCATGATCTTCATTTTCTGAGTGTTGAGCTTTAAGCCAACTTCTTCACTCTCCTCTTTCACTTTCATCAAGAGGCTCTTTAGTTGTTCTTCACTTTCTGCTATAAGGGTGGTGTCATCTGCATACCTGAGGTTATTGATATTTTTCCTGGCAATCTTGAGTCCAGCTTGTACTTCCTCTAGCCCAGCGTTTCTCATGATGTACTCTTCATAGATGTTAAATGCAGGGTGACAATATACAAAAATATCTGTGCTAGACATATTTTTAAACATTTTAACACCTCTGAAATTGGGATATATCATAGGATTTATAATAATGTCACCATTATAATAGGGATTTTTTTTTTTTTTAGTGAAAGATAAAATGATAGCAGGCATCATGTTGATGGATTTTTAGATTTGATTAAAAAACCCTTCCTTCAATAGTTAAGAAGTGTAGTTGCGAAGTTTTAAAGTGAAAGTGAAATCGGTCAATCTTGTCTGACTATTTGCGACCCCATAGACTGTAGCCTACCAGGCTCCTCAGTCCATGAGATTTTCCAGGCAAGAGTACTGAAGTGGGCTGCAAGATAATTAATCTTAAAATTCTATATTCTCTGTGTTTAAAATTGGAATAATATAAAATCAACTCATGGAGTTATCAAGGCCAAAGAAGATAGATTATGTAAAAATGCTCTGTGAAATGCAAAGGATTACAAACATATAGAGATGCAATAATCCTTATTAGTCTTCAACTAGAGAGGGCTTGCTCTCTAGCTAGAGTGCATGGTGTATTCAAATAAGGAAACATGGATTGATTGTTCTGGTTTATGTTAAAACATCTATCTACTACCTCTTATCATATAAAGCACAGCAGAATATAGGCAAAAAGCAAACTGACACACAGAGGTTTTCTTCTAAATATATGGATGCATATTGAAATTTTAATGTTAACTTTTAAACATAACCCATTGATAACAGATTATGCCATATCTGAGCATGATTAGTCATCTGAATGATTTGATTAGGCCCTATTTTACAATTTTTTAAAAAACTTCTCAAAGTTAAACTTTTTTTTTTTCTTCTTTTACTATGTAGTCCTTCCTGGATATTTAACCATAGACTCTAATGGAAATTTCATTTCCCTCCCCACCCCCGACTTTCCTGCATTATCCAGGAAAGAAAGCTATCACTTCAAACATAGTCTTGTCTCCTGTCAAAATCTCATACTGCCTGAAGATGTAGTGTAGGAGATTAAGAATCTGGCTCTACAGTTTCCAGTATCAAAATGGATTGAATGATTGCAGCACAAAAAGCAGAATTAAGAAACCTTACTAGGAGACAGCTTTAGCTTGTGACCTTAGGCAATCCACTTAATCTCTTTCCCTCTCTCCCTCTCTTAGACACCCAATCTGTAAAATAAGATTTATGATTTCCACCAGCACCTGTGGTTATAAATCCACAATGCGTATATTTTTGTTGGTCAGAACATAATCCACATACACATTTGCATAAAGGATTAAGATTTGGTTAAAATTAAATAATAGGAAAAGTAAATAAGTTGAATATTTATATATATAACTGGGTTTTCCACAACAACAGCATTATGGCAGACCTGTAATCTGTCATGTTTCAAATAACACCCCATGGACAGAGCAATGAGGAAGAAATAGAGGCAGAGAAAAGACCAAGTAAATGGATAAGAACTTTTCAAGCTGATAAATGTTTCCTTCTGGTGATTGAAGCATATGTGACTCAATACTAGAAACAGAGTAAACGCTAAGTACATACCAGCTTAGGAAACTGTGAATGTATTTTTGGTTGGAGCTCTCACCAACATGGAATTGAGATGCATTGCCATTATAATAGGAGATGATTTTCTATGTTATGTTTGCTTCCTTTATCTTAAAATTTCTAAATATTTTCTGACGTCAAACCTAGCATTTTATAACTATGCCCACATTTGAAAGAAAGTAATTTTATATTTACTTCTTGCCATTTACAGGAAGTTCCTAATAGACTTTCCTTTTTGTGGTCATTTCTCATTTCTCATTGTTCATTTCTTACTGATGCCACATCAGAGATTCCAGTTGTTGCTAATGGAAGGTGAAGGTCATTCAGTTCCTCACTTATTGCCAAAAAATATCTTTTTCTGCTACTTTCACTTGTAAAGATCTGGCATTAATGTCTTTATATTTCACAGAATATTGAGAAATGTCAAATAAAATATATGGGACAGGCTTTTAAAAGAAAACTCTATTTTCTTGATAGACATTTAAAAACATTGATCATGGAGTTCCCTGAACAGAACTATCTTTGTCCAGCTTCTTCCTTGTTCAATTCTTCATGGATTTCTCATTGCCAGAAAGCCTCCCTTAAATATCAATTGCATTATGTCATTTTCTATCTCAAAAATCTTTCCTTGCTACTCATATCTACATAGAATAGGGTCAAAATTTATTTCCTTTTCAAGAGCCTGCTCTTTCATCAACCAAATGCCTCCTTTCAAGGGCATTTTCCTTGACTCCTTTGAAATGAAGCAATGGTTTCAGCCCAACTTGTGTGATCAATATAGAGTAGCCACTACTTTTGGAGCACATCATGTGCACTTACTCCTTATATAACCCCTTGAATTAAGTATCTTCATTTGAAGATAAGGAACTGAAGATCAGATAAGACAAAACAATTCATCCAAGTTTACATAACTCTTAATGCCACAGCTAAGAATTAAATCCAGAATTGATACTGAAATGTGTGTTTCTCTCTACCATGCTAGACATAGTCAAAAGAATGCCGTCTTTCTCTTCTTCATGCTTTGTGCACAGAAAAAGTTGCTTCCCTTTATCGCCAATGCCCATCCAAATCTCACTCTATATTTTGGTTACAGTTATAGCCTTCTCCAGGTAGCCGAAGATGGGCATCTTAGCCCTTGGTCATTTTCTTATACTTTAACACATACATTGACAACACTGACATAGGAAAGCTAATCCAATCTTGTGATGTTTCTGGCTTTATTGCCTTTATATTCTTTAATGAGATCACTCCTTTTTGGCATCCTGCTATGTATTTCATCCTAGTTTTGAGAAAAACACCCTAGTTTCTTTCTGTGGAAATAACCCATATCTAACTCTTAACTTTGTGTGTTTATCTACAATTAACTTCATCCTCTGGTTCAAGGGTGAAGAGGATGCTGAGACCTGTTCAATGTGAGCATCCTTTTTCCCTGGACAGTGGTTCATCCAGGGATAGACCTATGGCATTGTTAAAGCCAACGAAACACAATGAGATTTCTATCTGTAGACTGGAGTTCTCTCACTTCTAATGGGACTATGACATTAGGAATGATATGAACATGGACCCTTCCTGGGTCCCCTGCCTGAGATGGAAAATAATGTAGCAGAAGAAAGAACTGAGATAAAGAAGAAAACACATCCTGAAAACTGAGTTTGAGCTCATGATTCAAGCCTCACTTGAAGCTAGACTGGATTTTTAGTTGCTTGAGCTAATAAATTCTCTTTTGTTTTTACCAGTTTGTGCTGGATTTCCAATCTGCTACAATTGAAGACATTAAATGCATGAATACCTAGTTTTCCTTGAACACATTTATACATTCTGTATATATTATAAATATGTGTGTAAAATATAAGAACATGTACATGTTCCCCTTCTTAGGTTCTGGATTTACTTAGGACAGAATTATATTTTATTTTTCTTTTTGATTTTTCTTATCATCTATTTCAATGTCAGCTAGTAAGAACACTATTCTTACTGAATTAAATAAAATTACAGAGCATTTGCAAACTGGAGGGATGGAATTATGATTCTGAGCTTGCTTGTATTTGATATAGTATTAGAAATGGATCTTTGCCACCCAACACAAGAGTCTGATTTCCTTTTAGAGATTTGGTCCCTCTTAAAATAGCCTCAGGGTTCTTGGAGGATCCACATTTACTATTTAGCTGACTCACATGGGTTGGGTGGGACATTATTATTTATTTATTTCATGAGTAGATGACATAACACAGGGCAACAGCCATCAACATATTTGAGTTCCTTCTCCACAGTGAATGGTTCAGAGATGGGCCGGTGAATGAAGCCTGTAAATTAGAGTTTTGTTGGGATTTCTTGAGCTAAGACTCTGAATTTTCTCTCTCTCTCTCTTTTTTAAATGTTGGGTATATTGCAGTTTCAGCTGCATTTGTTGAATGCCAAAGGATATAGCCCCAGGAGATGCTGTTTGTCTTACTCTAATGCTTTGAACTGTGGTGTTGGAGAAGACTTTTAAGAGTTCTTGGACTGCAAGGAGATCCAACCAGTCCATCCTAAAGGAGATCAGTGCTGGGTGTTCATTGGAAGGACGGATGTTGAAGCTGAAGCTCCAATACTTTGGCCACCTGATGCGAAGAGCTGACTCATTTGAAAAGACCCTGATGTTGGGAAAGATTGAGGACAGGCGACAGAGGATGAGATGGTTGGATGGCATCACTGACTCAATGGACATGAGTTTGGGTAGACTCTGGGAGTTGGTGATGGACAGGGAGGTCTGGCATGCTGCAGTCCATGGGGTTGCAAAGAATTGGACACGACTGAGTGACTAAACTGAACGGAAGCATGAAGAGAGAGATTGTAAGGAAATGAAAGAAACAGGTGGTGAGGAGGATTTAGTGAGAGAAACTGAGACCTGACAATATTGTCTGAAGCCCTGAATAAAACTTCACCTGAAGTCTCTCCAGCTGCTATTCTTTCAAAATACATGAGGCAACACACGTGATTTGTGTGTTTGTTTATTCTCCTTTGTCTGGTTCTAATGCGTATTATAATGCTTTCAAGAGGGAAAGCCCTGATAGAAATACATAGTTTAATATCACATTCAAACTAGCATTTCTTGATAAGTGACTGCTTCTTCTGAAATGAACATGAAGTAAGAAACCTAGAAATTTTATCCTTTTCATACTGTTGAGTTGTTAAAAGTTAAGAAAGAGACCTTTCATCTCAAAATGAAAATTTATATGTAAGAAGTTTATAAAACAAAATATAATTTTTAGTTTTGATAAGCACTTAAGTTTTGAAATTTTTGATAAGCACTAAAAAGACTAGGAATTCCTAAGTAGACCTTGAAAAATGGAGCAATATCTTAAGTGCTTCTCCGGCCTTTGCTAAACCAGCTACATATTTTTTTTCCAGTTATACTTAACATATAGCACCATGTAAGTTTAAGATATACAGTATAAGAATTATATGCATCATGAAATGATGATCATAGTAAGTTTAGTGAACATCCATCATCTCAGCTATATATATATATTTACTACTCTGGTTAATTTTCTCTATTATCTGACCAGAGTCTACTATTATATCTGAAAACTCAGATGAACGTGTAAAGTTAATGACAACTTTTTCTTTTTTTATTTTTTTAATTTTTAGTTTTTTATTTTTTAAATTTTAAAATCTTTAATTCTTACATGCATTCCCAAACATGAACCCCCCTCCCACCTCCCTCCCCATAACATCTTTCTGGGTCATCCCCATGCACCAGCCCCAAGCATGCTGCATCCTGCGTCAGACATAGACTGGCGATTCAATTCACATGATAGTATACATGTTAGAATGTCATTATTTTGGACTGATGTTCCATAGAAAGAGCTTTGAGAGAGTCAAGAATTCTCATAAAGGTCACAAGTGGACATTTATTGAAACTGATTTCATACTAGCTCATAAACTCTTTCTTGGTTATTTAAGTATCTTAAAAAAATAGAAATATAAAATTACCCATGTTGGAGGTAATCCTCTAAGATTTATAAGTAGTTTATAGTTATATATCTATTTATCTGCATGCATGTAGGTACATCTCATTTAAGCCTATAACAACTCAAAGGAGTGACTATTCAGTTCAGTTCAGTTGCTCAGTCGTGTCCGACTCTTTGCGACCCCTTGAATTGCAGCACGCCAGGCCTCCCTGTCTATCACCAACTCCTGGAGTTCACTCAACTCATGTCCATCAAGTTGGTGATGCCATCCAGCCATCTCATCCTCTGTTGCCCCCTTAGTGGCTATTATTAGACCTATAATATAGAGATGTAAATGAGGCACAAATAATTTAAGTAACAAATAAATATTAAAATCATGAGCTAGTATGTAATTTGAATCCAATCAGCCTGACTCTTGTTCTTTCTTAAGACCTCCACAATCCTGCTTGTACCATTTATATGAAATGAATGACTAATTTTAATTTCTTAAAAATTAGTGTAGTCAAATTGTTTGTGTAGAATCAGCCTCTGTCTTTGCACCAGGCTGCATAATTCCACACGCTCTAAAAGCCATGCCTTTTTAGGCTTCTTCCCCAAATTTAATGCTACATGAAGATAGCATACTTTTGTATCCCACATTGTGCTGGGTACGTAATAGCAGGTATTCAACAAGTATTAAAATAAATTCAACAAGAATTTAATTGAGAATTTTATTATTTCTTTGGGTGTTTTCAGTATTATTCTGTTTTTTATTTTGCTAAAATGACATAACAAATTTCCATTTGATTTAGAGACAGGGACACTGAAGGACATTTCAAGATCAAAAAATAGTTTGGGGAAATAATGTGCTCCTAGTAGCAATCAAACTTTCAAGTCAACGTACCCTTTGCAAGCTCTCTCTTGTTAAAATACAAGGAAACCCGTTCAAAAAGTCCCAAAGTGCTTAACAGATAAATTCTGGGACTCCCTTGGAAGATATTACATGATTATTTGGTTGCTGACATTAAAGGCTTTGGCACATCTGTGGGTTAAGGAACACACACGCACACACACACACACAACACACACAAGCAGTATTGTTAAATGTCTTCTCTATGCCCCCAGGATATTCACAAAAGCATAGAGCCAAAACACCGTCACCCCACATCTTCTAATCAAAGCAAGCAATTCAGTGTTTCTGATGTTGACAAATTATCTCTGGAAAATAGCCCTTGTCAGCAATGTTACCTTCAAACAGGTTAGATGGCACAGACTTCTTGAGTCTTCTACAGAAATCTGGCCTAGAGCCCACAGTGCAAGCTGACAATCTTTAACAGTTTCTAACTATACAGTGGTTTGGGACTTAATGTTGTAATTGCACTCTAAGCCTCAATTCATTTCTGATATGATCCTCTGGAAGGCTGAAATCTTCATCTTACAGGTGTTTGTATATTCATTCCAAAGCAAAATTGTTAACTTGGCATTATGACTTTATGACTTAGAATATAAATCTCCGAAAGCCAGAAAACTTGACATCACTGCTCCCAGAGCAATTATAACTTCACCCTTTACACTTAAATAGCTTTTATTTGATTAGATATAGTCTGAGCTGATTTTTCATCAATATTTATATAAAATTTCTTCAGATGGAAAAATGTGGCTGTTTTTTAATTGGCGTTTGTAATTGCTAAAACCTACGTGGCCAGGAATTTATAAAGCCATGTGTTTGATGAGGAAGGTTTAAGAAGATTTTGAAGTTGTAAATTCAGTCTTTGATAAAGAAGGGTGAAGTGGAAGAAAATGTGAGACTAAGAGCTTATAATTTTGCTGGAAATAAAAAGTCCGTATTTTTCTTCAGTCCCGATAAAACAGCTAACCCATTTATCAGTGGTCTTCAAATTGATGTAGACATAAAAATTGAGGAACTTGTAAAAATGAAGAATATCTGATTGTACTTCCAGAGATTCTGATTCATTTGATGTATAATGTGGTCATTAATTTGCATTTTTACAAGTGCTTCGGTGATTATGATAAAAGTAGGTTAAGTAATATTTCCATGAGTCTATTCTAGTAGATACTGGTGTAATTACTCTTGTTGCCAAAATTTATATTTACTATATGTGAGGGCTTCCCACGTGGCACAGTGGTAAATAATTTTCACCTGCTAATGCAGGAGCTGCAAGAGATGTGAGTTCAATCCCTTGTTTGGCAAGATCCCCTGGAGTAGAAAATGGCAACCCACTCCAATGTTCTTGTCTGGGAAATATCATGGACAGAGGAGTCTGGCAGGCTACAGTCCATGATGTCACAGTGTTGCACATGACTGAGCAACTGACCACACACAAACATGTGATCATAGTCTAAAAATGTGTTTACAAATGCTGTCTTTATGAACATATATACTGACATATACATGTATGTGTGCTGGCTAAGTCATTTCAGTCATGTCCAACTTTTTGTGACCCTATGGACTGAAGCCTAAGTACTCCTAAAGCCTACAAAATAAAAATTTCATGTCTTATTTTGATAATGGAGCTTGTGTGAAGAGCTATATATTTTTTATTCATTTTCTAGGAGGGAATAAGAAAAGTCCTGGTGAAATAACTGAGAAATAATATCACCTCTTGACTTTGTGTTTTTAAAACAAATCATATTGTTGTTCTATTGCTAAGTCATTTCTGACTCTTTTCAACCCCATGGACTGCAATATGCTAGGCTCCTCTGTCTTTCCTTATCTCCCCAGGTTTGCTCAAATTCATGTCCATGGTGATGTTATCTAACCATCTCATCCTCTGCCACCCTCTTCTCCTCTTGCTTTCAATCTTTCCCAGCACCAGAGTCTTTTCCAATGAGTCGACTCTTTGCATTAAAGTAGCCAGAGTAACTGGAGCTTCAATTCAGCATCAGTCTTTCCAATGAATATTCAAGGTTGATTTCCTTTAGGATTGAATGGGTTGATCTTCTTGCAGCCCAAGGGACTCTCAAGAGTCCTCTCCAATACCACAGTTCAAAAGCATCTTTTCTTTGGCACTCAGCTTTCTTTCTGATCCACCTATTACATCTGTACCTGACTACCAGAAAAAACTATAGCTTTGACTAGATGGACCTATGTAGGCAAAGTAATGTCTCTACTTTTTAATATATTTTCTATGTTGGTCATAGCTTTTCTTCCAAAGAGCAAACGTCTTTTAATTTCATGGCTGCAGTCACAATCTGCAGTGATTTTGGAGCCCAAGAAAATAAAGTCTGTCAATGTTTCCATTTTTTCCCCATCTATTTGCCATGAAGTGATGGGACTGGTTGCCATGATCTTAGTTTTTCGAATGTTGAGTTTCAAGCCAACTTTGTCATTCTCCTCTTTTACTTTCATCAAGCGGTTCTTCAGTTCCTCTTTGCTTTCTGCTATAGGGTGGTGTCATCTGTGTATCTGATGTTATTGATATTTCTGCCTGCAATCTTGATTCCAGTTTGTGCTTTATCCAGCCTAGCATTTTGCATGATGTAGTCTGCATATAAATTAAATAAACAGGATGACAATATACAGTCTTGACATACTCCTTTCCCAATTTGAAAGCAGTCTGTTGTTCCATGTCCCATTCTAACTGTTGCTCCTTGACCTGCATATAGATTTCTCAGGAGGCAGGTAACATGGTCTGGCATTCCCATCTATTTAAGAATTTTCCATAATGTATTGTGATCCACACAGTCAAAGGCTTTGGCATAGTCAATAAAGTAGAAATAGATGTTTTTCTGGAACTCTCTTGCTTTTTCTATGATCCAGCAGATGTTGGCAATTGGGTCTCTGGTTTCTCTGCCTTTTCTAAATCCAGGTTGAACATCTGGAAGTTCACAGTTTACATACTGTGGTTATCCAATTATTAAGACCTTTTTTGTATAATTCTTCTATGTATTCTTGCCACCTCTTCTTAATCTTTCTTGCTTCTGTTAGGTCTTTACCATTTCATTTAGAAGAAATTAATTGCATGAATTCTCTTTTGAGAGAAAACATCCAATGCCCATAACTCTCACGAGCGCAATAAAGTTTCTAATTAGGTAGATCTGTGAATGTCTTGTCCAGAAAAGCCTGAGATTTTTCAGAGAAATGTAAGTGCTCCAGAATAAGACTTGTATATTTTGTTGTTGTTGTTAAAGACTGCAGATGTAGAATTGCACTAATTATCAGCAAAGGTTTACAGGTTTTAAAAATGGAATTGTACTCTCTTTGGGCATTATACATATTGAACAAGAAAATAAAGGCTAAAGTGGATAATATTCTTTTGTAAATTGCTACATACTTTCTAGAAGACATTATAGTTTAGCTGATAGGTGTTAAGAGTAATATTTTGCATAAGTATTTCACAATATTGAATATATATTTCTCTGTCTGTAATTAGAGCTCTAATTTTCTCAGAGAAAGATTAACTTTAAGATAATAATTAGAATGTATTTCTCAAAATTGCCAGAACACATACCCAGTCCCTTGATTATTAAAAAAAAATGAAGAAACACTGCATCTCACACACACCCACAATCAACCCGCCCATACCTGCTTGAAAGAAAGAACAGTGTATTTTTAGATAAAATATTAGCTATAAATATGCGACTTTTATAGCTTTGTTGGAAGTAAATGTGAATTTGTAAAAAAATTATTTTTGTTTTCAGTTCAGTTCAGTTCAGTCGCTCAGTCATGTCTGACTCTTTGCGACCCCATGAATCGCAGCACGCCAGGCCTCCCTGTCCATCACTAACTCCCGGAGTTCACTCAGACTCACATCCATCGAGTCAGTGATGCATCATCCAGCCAGCTCATCCTCTGTCGTCCCCTTCTCCTGCCCCCAATCCCTCCCAGCATCAGGGTCTTTTCCAGTGAGTCAGCTCTTCACATGAGGTGGCTAAAGTACTGGAGTTTCAGCTTTAGCATCATTCCTTCCAAAGAAATCCCAGGGCTGATCTCCTTCAGAATGGACTGGTTGGATCTCCTTGCAGTCCAAGGGATTCTCAAGAGTCTTCTCCAACACCACAGTTCAAAAGCATCAATTCTTCAGCGCTCAGCTTTCTTCACAGTCCAACTCTCACATCCATTCATGACTACTGGAAAAACCATAGCCTTGACTAGACAGACCTTTGCTGGCAAAGTAATGTCTCTGCTTTTGAATATGCTATCTAGGTTGGTCATAACTTTCCTTCCAAGGAGTAAGTGTCTTTTAATTTCATGGCTGCAGTCACCATCTGCAGTGATTTTGGAGCCCCCCAAAATAAAGTCTGCCACTGTTTCCACTGTTTCCCCATCTATTTCCCATGAAGTGATGGGACCAGATGCCATGATCTTCGTTTTCTGAATGTTGAGCTTTAAGCCAACTTTTTCACTCTCCTCTTTCACTTTCATCAAGAGGATTTTTGTTTTATGTCTGTGCAAACAGCTACTCAATATAACTTTAGGAGAGGTAAACTATTAGAAAACAAATATAGGCAAAATTATTTGAATTTTTTTTTTTTAATCTAAGTTAAAAAGGAACAGTGTGGTCAGTCCTCACTGCTTTACATGTGGAGTGTTGGAGCTCGTGCTAACATTTGAATACATTTGCAAGCCCTGTAGGAAGTCAGTTTCTTCTAGCGAAACATTTGGACAGAGTTTTAGGTTTTCATCCCTGTGTGTACTTTGCATGTCTTTCCTCCTGAAGCAGAAAATGAGCAGATCCAGGGTGAAGTGTTAAATTAGACCAATTGTAATTTCCTTCAAACTAAATGGATGTTAATGATTCAGTGACCAAAACATACTGTTGTTAGAAAATAAAGATGCACTGCAAAATGCTTCGTGCCTTTGGGCAATGAAGGATTTTCACTTCTGTTTTTAAGCTGATCCCCATGGGGAAGGGGAATTAGAAACTGCATTTGCTATATAATAAAATGTGAAGGTTGCTCTGATTTTCTTATTTATAAATCCATCTTTCTGAAATGAGGCTAAGTTAATTTTAGAGTAAAACTATCCATTCCAAGAATTAACAACATCCTCAAATATTTCTTTATGATTTAATTCCTTCAATTTATATATGCTATTATTTCTTATATTTACGCTTTCATCATTCTATAATATTACATTCTAAAATCACCTCAATTTCTACCACATAGAGCTCAATAATTTGAGTATTTTCCACTTGTCAAAGCATTGACCCTTTCAATTATCCTACCAAATAGTTACTAAAGTAAATTTTCCATTAGTTGGTAGATGATAAAATAAGATACCAGATGGTCAAGAACTCTTCGGTCATGAATTTGGCATTTTAAAATGTATCTTTTAATTATGACCAATGGCTTCTGTGTGATCTGATGTGTATCTAATTCTGTTTTTGAAAGTTAGAAGGTACTGGATGTAACATATTACTTTCATTTATAAGATGATTGTGGGTAGAGAAAACAATGGTGTATCTAAAGAGTTACATATGATTTTTAATAGTATTTAATCAAATTATCACCTGATCTGATGAAGAGGTGGAGAAAACTGAGAAGGAAGATGAAGAGGAGGGAAGAGAAAAGAAAAAACTACAATATTGGCTAAAGAATGATTCTTGAATGCTCCATAAACCTCATTTAATTCCTATAGGGTTGCTGGAGCATTAAACAATACTAGGCTATATTTTGCTATTATGCCAAACTAGATTATATATATATAAACACATATATATTATGTACATATATATGTGTGTATATATGTGTATATATATGTATACATATATGTGTATGTATATTATATATATGTATATATATAATATGCATAATATATACATATTATATATATGTATCCAGAGTATGAGTGAACTTTGAGAATTTGAGAATTTGCCAAACTAGATTATATATATATACATACATACATATATAATGTATACATATGTATATTATGTATAATATATACATAATAATGTATATTATATATACATACATATGTATATATGTATATATGTTATACATATATGCACATACATGTATATATGTGTATATATACATATATAATATGTATAATCTATGTATATATGTATATGTATAATATATATGTGTATATATATGTATAATATATGTATAATATATACATATTATATATATATGTATCCGGAGTATGAGTGAACTTTGAGAATTTGAGCCCTATGTCTATAAATGACTACTTACCAAAATGTAATGAGATAATCCTGTCTTATAGAAAATCTGAACTTTTTTTTTGGCAGTGTACAAAACGTCAGTCCATTAGAAAATGTAAAGAGAGATAAAGAATGCAAGTAGGTTTTTTTTTCTGTACAGATTAGTATGTGCTAACAATAATATTAATAATCATTTTTAAAGAAGCAGTTACCTATAGCCTAAAAGGGACCACTGAAATACTGCACTCACTGAGGGTCCCATGGTAGTCGCAAAATGGTTTCAGTCCTCAAATATAGCCAAATTATAAGCATATCTGTTTACATGATATAACCTGACATACTCTCTACCGGGATGAGGGGTGAAAAGAGCTGGAGGCCGCATCGGCTGAACCTCATCATGCTTTGCCAAAAGAAAACAACAAACTGTTCAACCTCAGAGACACAAAGGCTCTTTTGACTTCATTCCAAATCAGCTAAGCTCTTTGGCATAAAATAAACCTTTTCCCAGGCATTCTGTAACAACAGTCATTCCCCAGGTTTGTTGTAATCATAATTCTCCACAAGAGCTCAGAAAGCTTAAAAAGTATTTCCAAATCTTTCCTAGAGGAATACATTTTTCTCTATATTCATTCTTAGGGGAGTGTACCTGCACTTTTTGTAGAGGGTTTTTGCATTTGAAAGTAGTAAAGCGAAGACTATCTACTTTCTTTTCTTCTTTTTTTAAAAAAAGCACATAATACTCATCTTTCTTTCCATAATTTAAAGAATGCAATTGCTTTATTTCCGAAGCTGCTCTTTAAACAAGTCCAAATCATGGAATTCTAGAATTTTAAGCATCTTTTATATATCCGGGAAATATGCAGATAAGGGGATTGGTGGGCTTGTGTTACTACAGAAGTGAAATAAAGTCACCAGCCATGAAAACACAGGATAAAATAAACAACAAAGGGAAGCTGTGGCAGGATGACAAAGAGAAGTCGAAGGAGACTGTGATTATTTACCCTGGCAGAGAGGCCAGAGCCACGAGTAATGGGATGGAATGCTGAAACGTGAGGGGAAGAGAGAATCTTGATAGAACGTGGGTAAAAAAAATGTTCTGACAGAGAGAATTGGATTCAGAAGTACTGTCCTAAGGGAAATGGTGGAAAATCCATTACTCAGTACACGTGTAATAGGACAGGACCAAGCTCTGGAAACTGTCATAGGTAGTGATTCTGTATCAGTTCCCTGGGGAAAAGTGGAGAAGCTTTTGGTGCGATCTGATTTCTGTCACTATTTTTGACCTGTTCCAAGTAACTTGACCATTTTTTAAGTTTATGTACATGGGAAACGTGAAATCCAAGGAACTTCTGATAAAACAAAGATGGAGGAGGTACAATACGCAGGCCTTTACCATGACTGATGACTCCAGATATGATTATCAGGAGGATGGGGGTAGGACACAGTCATGGTCTGAGTCTCAGTGAACCAGGCGGTGCTCTGACCCTCAAGGATTGTATCCAGCCCCTCTGTGCTGGTAGGGAATCATTTCTGAAACAAACTCTGGCTTTTTCATTTGGCTGACATTTCCCTGATAGAAGGAGAGCTTATCATAAATTATAAGAAATAAAGGCAGAGAACCAATTTTCTCTTTACCTCTATTCCCCATGGACTGATAGGGCTAATGTGTTTCTTGAATGCTTTGATACACTATGGTAGAATCAAATATTTGTTTTATTAAATGTAACCTGAAACCCCATTCTTTTTGAAATTGGAGGATAATTGCTTTGCAATATTGTATTGGTTTCTGCCATACAACAATGCGAATCAGCCATAAGTATACATGTATACTTACGAAACGCCGTTCTGATTAACCTACTCTAGCTGCAGAGTTCAACAGAGCATGCACTAAAAATGTCCAGTCAAATTCAGGAAGAACAATGTAGGAGGCATGAAGAGGTATTCTTACCTCTTGTTGCTGTGTGACACTCAGGATCTGTCTTAATTTCTCTGAACTAGCTTTGTGAATATTTAAATTTGTTAGTGCCTAAGAGGATTTCTAAAAATACTGTGTAAATAACCATTTGACATCATGATTAACATTTAGAAAGAGCTCAGTAACTGATACTTCCAACTTTAGAAACTTGCTCTCACTGGTTCACTAAGGACTTTATTTGAATTCATCTTGTAAGCTGTATCTTATAGGTAGTTCTCTCTCTGGTCTCCAGCTTTATTCACCTGAAAATCAAGGGTTAGGAAGAAAGAATCTGTGGTACCAGTATATACAAGATCATAACCCTACATTTTGGATGGCAATGTGGGTTAATATAATACATTTGGAGGGTAATTTGTCAATGACCCAGTTTTTAAGTGCATATATTGTAAGTGCTAAAAGTTCTTTTTAACCGTGATTGACTTTTCAGAGGTCAACTGTACTAGAAATATGCCTAACTGTACTAGAAATAGTGCTAATGAATCTGCCGCTAATGGGGGAGACCTGGGTTCAGTCCCTGGCTTGGGAAGATCCTTAGAGAAGGAAATGGCTACCCACTCCAGTATTCTTGCCTGGAGAATCCCATGGGATAGAGGAGCCTGGCAGGCTATTGTCCATGGGGTCACAAAGAGCTGGATGTGACTGAGCACACACACACACACAGGCTGAAAATGTCAGTGTTTATAAATGCTGTCTTTATATGCATATAAACATTCATATACTCACACAGTCCAAGGGGTTGTAAAGGGTTGGACACGGCTAAGCAACTAACATTTCCTCAACAACATACTAGAAATAAACAAGCGGGAAATGAATGACATAGTTCCTAAAGCTGGGCTTCCCTCCTAGCTCAATCGGTAAAGAGTTTGCCTGCAATGCAGGAGACCCGGTTTCGATTCCTGGGTTGGGAAGATCCCCTGGAGAAGGAAATGGCAACACATTCCAGTATTCTTGCCTGGAGAATCCCATGAACAGAGAAGCCTGGCAGGCTACAGTCTATGGGGTCGCAAGAGTCTGACACTACTGAGCGACTAGGCACACACCTAAAGCTAGTTGACTATGGAGCCTTGTTTTGGCAAAATATTTCCTATAACAACTGTTTAATGAAACATATTTTGGGCAAAGCTGATCTGGAGAGTAAGCAAAATTTATGCATAAGTATAGAAGAACTCACACTTATGACTTAGCTTCTATATACCAGGTTCCCTGATAGGTGGAATAAGGCATTACAATGACTTTCAATAAGAATATGAAGGTACACATCGCTATATTTAAAATGTATAACCAACAAGGACCTACTGTATAGCACAGGGAACACTTTTCAAAGTGTTGTGGCAGTCTGGATACGAGGGGAGATTGGGACAGAATGGATATATGTATATGTGTGGCTGAATCCCTTTGCTGTCCACCTGAAACTACCACAATGTTGTTAATCAGCTATACTCCAACACAGAGTAAAAAGTTTAATTAAAAAAAATATATATGAATAATTGAATCAATGATCATGCCTCATTTGATCTTCATAACAACCTTATGAAGTAGGTATTACTGCCCTATTTTTTTCTTTTCTTTAAAGTGAGGCTTCTAGAGGTTTAGTCTTCATTCCACAATTCCTCAGGTCTAAGTGGCAGATCCAGACTTCAGTCACTAGTCTGCTTCTATCTCTCCTCTATGCTCTTCTCATTATACGGTACTGGAGGTCCGATTGAGGCAGTGGGAGGCAGGGAGATAAAAAGATTCCATAATCCTAAGAAACTGTCTAAGGATAGTTAAGAGGAATTTATTTAAAATGGTGAGCATAGAGTTAGTCTTGTCTTTGGTATACTTTGGAGGAACGTTGCACCTTAATTTTTTTTTAATGAATGGGGAAAATTACATCCCTTAACAATAGATAAACACATCAGAGTGATAAATTTAAGAAGTTATGAAGGCTAGAAAAATCTAAATGGAAAAGAATAAATGTTCTAAACTCATTACATGAATTTAGATGAATAAATGGATAACACAAGACTAGCAGCCATTCATCCAGTGCCCACTCCACCCCAGACAGATACTTTGTGTAATTATCAGACAACTCAGTTTCTAGTCAATAGTTAGTTTTACCTCTTTAGTGATAAATTTCACTGAAACACAGAGAGGATGAACAACTCTCCCAAAGTTCCTCAGTAAGTAAACCGAGGAGAAGTCAGTTCCAATGAATTCCAAATTCCCTATGTATTTTATGATAGTGTATTGTTATACTTGGGGGAGAAGACCTTTCAAAGTGAAAGACAAGGAGAACCACTGTGATGTTATTACAAAAAAAAAAAAAAACCAACAATAACTTCTGTGTTCTCATAGTTATGGACTTTAAGTGACACCTGAGTTTTCAGTGTCTGTGGGGAAGGTGTGCATGTATGCATGAGAGAAAGAGGGGAGGAGAGGGCAAGGAAGGAGATAATAAAGGAGAGAAGGGAGAGAGAAGGAGAGGAGAGGGTTCCACTTTATGAGTATATTTATCATACATTGTTAATATTAGTTTTGAAGGGAGATGGCCAATGATGCACTTTGTGAATAGTAGTAAATTAATAGTAGTGGATTTTCAAAGCTGGGATTTCTCTTTTGTGATTGTGGGTATTTCATTCAGAAGTGCATCATGCATCTCAGCTCCCACATTTTAAATTAAATTTCCTTATTACTTTTTAAGTAGCTTGTCATGGATTATTGAGTATTTACTGTATGTTTATACTGTAATTCTCTGAAATGACATATAGTAATTGCTTTAGCTACTGCATCTGATGTTTAATTACTGTAAATGCATGTAAAGAAGTAATTAAATGGAAAAAGATAAACTTTTTTTCCAAAACTTCATATTACAGATTAAGCAGAGGATGTTTAGCTCTTTCTCTGATTTTTGGTAAAAACAAATAAACTCACGTGCAAGCAGAACGATTAGCAAGCTGCCAGGGATAAATTGATTTGATGTGACTTGCTCATCTGTTCCATGGAGGTGCAGAAGTACCCTGAACCCCAACATGAGCTGTGAACTCATGCTGTGCCCCTGTACCCTAAAGACAAGCCAAGGCTTTCCCTATTCAAACATGTTCCTTTTCTACCTTACGATTATACTGCAGAATACAGGTGTGACATTTCAAGACATTTTGCGTAAAATATGCCTCTACAAACTTCTGGTCCAGTTGTGCAGGAAAAAAAAAAAGTCGATTAAAAACCATTGCAAATGCCATACCCCAAAATTTTAACAAATACTTGATTCAGTTTTGCAGCATCTGGTTATTTTTAAGTGATTTGCAAATGAGCAGCCCCTTGGTGTTCTGAACGATGTAAACCACTCAGAGCACAGAAATTAGTTGCATGGAGCTGGAGTAAGAGTAGGAGGGATGAGGTCTGTTTTATAACATCAAACACAGCAGCACTATACTGGTTAGGCAATGCCAAAAGTTGTCAAATGGCCTTTTTCCACAGGAAAAAAGAATCGCAGCAGGATGGACTTAAAGCAAGATCCAAAATTAAAGACTGCATTATTCCTCTCATCCTTCCAAGGGCAGGTGAACACAGAGGGATATTTTCAACCACTGAGATATTAATAAAGGCAGACACAAAGAGCCTATTGCAATCTTGCTGCTATAAAGTTTAAGTTGATCCAATCTTTCTTCTGACCTTTTGAATTGCCAATTGGAAAAACACACACAAATGGCCCTCAGCTGTGAAGCAGCTCAGTGAGCATTCTAGACAACCTGTGGTCATCCCCTTGAGCAAGGAATTTGAAAAGCGACAAGATCTGTACCCTGCCTCTCAGAGGACGCAACTTTCTGTTCCATGGCTTGGTCTAAAAGTGTGTTCCAGCCTGCCCTCAGGTCTAAACCAGACTCCATTATATATCTCCTTTTGGGGAGCCATAGAAATACTCTGTTACTGCCCTCAAGCTGCCAAAACTGATACTGCAAGCAGCCAACAGTGAATTTATCAATTGATTTCATTAATGTGAACAAAGTTGGCTTTTTGCCTCCATTACAACTGGGTGAAATTAATATTAAGACATCAGGAGAAGGTATCCTTTGGCTCCAATAAAGAATATGAATGGGGAAGAGGAATCCTTGGGATTTTGTAGCAGTGCTTGGCAGAGTTTTAGATTTATAATCCTTCCTGCTTTTGCAGATGTTTAATAGATGAATTTTAATAAGCGCCAGAACCCAGTTGGAAAAGACCTTGAGGCTGGGAAAGACTGAGGATAGGAGGAAAAGAGGGAGGCAGAGGTTAAGATGGTTGGATAGCATTACCGACTCAGCAGGCACGGATTTGAGCAAACTCTGGGAGACAGTGAAGGACAGGGAAGCCTGGCATGCTACAGTCTATGGGATCACAAAGAGCTGGACACAGCTTAGCTACTGAACAGCAGCAACAACAGCACCCAATTGTTCAAGTTTCCCTTCACCAACCCTGTTCTTAACCCTTTGAGCACATTCTTGGAGAATATCATTTTTAAAACATTGCATTTTTATTAATATATCCTTTCACTTGTTTGTCAGTATGTTCGTTCATTTGTTCAGTAAAGTATCTTTTTTCCACCATTTTATTGAGAAATAATTGGCACACATTACTGCACAAGTTAAAAGGCATACATCATGTTGATTCAGTTGTGTCAGCACAGTGCTAGGAAGCAAATCATATTTTCTTTAAGGTTTACTTTCCCCAAAGACATTTGATCCAGAAAGCCATCTATGAAAAGAAGACTTTCTGAGTAACCTACTGCATAGACCTGTTCTTGTATTCCTCTGCTGCTTATTATAAAATGAAGTTAATGAAATTTAACATGTAGGTTCAAGGTTAAAAGGGACATGTGAACATTAGGGTAGTCAACATTCTAGCTCATTTTTATCTATATTTTGTCAAATAACAGATATATACCTTGAATTTCTTAAAACTATGTCAATGGAATTCTATGCATGCATCTTCACGGCAGGAAAAACACCATTCAGTTCAGTTCAGTCGCTCAGTTGTGTCCGACTTTGCGACCCCATGAATCGCAGCACGCCAGGCCTCCCTGTCCATCACCAACTCCCGGAGTTCATTCAGACTCACGTCCATCGAGTCAGTGATTCCATCCAGCTGTCTTATCCTCGGTCGTCCCCTTCTCCTCCCGCCCCTAATCCCTCCCAGCATCAGAGTCTTTTCCAATGAGTCAACTCTTCACATGAGGTGGCCAATGTACTGGAGTTTCAGCTTTAGCATCATTCCTTCCAAAGAAATCCCAGGGCTGATCTCCTTCAGAATGGACTGGTTTGATCTCCCTGCAGTCCAAGGACTCTCAAGAGTCTTCTCCAACACTCTCAAGAACTTCTCCAAGTTCAAAAGCATCAATTCTTTGGCACTCAGCCTTCTTCACAGTCCAACTCTCACATCCGTACATGACCACAGGAAAAACAATAGCCTTGACTAGATGGACCTTAGTCGGTAAGGTAATGTCTCTGCTTTTGAATATGCTATCTAGGTTGATCATAGCTTTCCTTCCAAGTAGTAAGAATCTTTTAATTTCATGGCTGCAGTCACCATCTGCAGTGATTTTGGAGCCCCCAAAAATAAAGTCTGCCACTGTTTTCGTTGTTTCCCCATCTATTTCCCATGAAGTGATGGGACCAGATGCCATGATCTTCATTTTCTGAATGTTGAGCTTTAAGTGATAAATTCACTTTTATCAAGAGGCTTTTTAGTTCTTCACTTTCTGCCATAAGGGTGGTGTCATCTGCATATCTGAGGTTATTGATATTTCTCCCAGCAATCTTGATTCCAGCTTGTGTTTCTTCCAGTCCAGCGTTTCTCATGATGTACTCTGCATATAAGTGAAATAAGCAGGGTGACCATATACAGCCTTGACATACTCCTTTTCCTGTTTGGAACCAGTCTGTTGCTGATATTTATGTCAACATCTCTGGTACTTTTCTTGACATGATTATATTAATAACATGTGTGTGTGTTCAGTTTCTCAGTTGTGTCCAGCTCTTTGTAACCCCATGGACTGTAGCCTGCTAGGTTCCTCTCTCCATGGAATTTTCCAGGCAAGAATACTGGAGTGGGTTGCTATTCCCTACTCCACGGGATCGTCCTGACCCAGGGATCAAACCCAAGTCTCTTGTGTCTCCCTTGGCAGGAGGCTTCTTTGCCACTGGGCCACCTGGGAAGCCCATATATAACTTGACCTATTTGTTGTTATCATTACAATATGTTTTATTATCATTACAATTTTATAGACATTCCCTGGTAGCTCAGACAGTAAAGAATCCACCTGCCAATGCAGGAGACCTGAGTTTGATCCCTGGGTTGGGATGATCCTCTGGAGAAAGCAATGGCTAACCACTCCAGTAGTCTAGAGAATTCCATGGATAGAGGAGCCTGACTGGCTTATAGTCCATGGACTCGCAGAGTAGGATACAACTGAGTGACTAACTCTTTCACTTTCAACTTGAAACAAAGAATGATGAAGCAACTTATGCAAGGTCACACAAATAGTAGAGATGGGATCTGAAGCCAAAAAGATTAGCTTCACATCCTGGATTCATAACCACTCTATATTGACTCTGGGAATAGGACCTAATAAAAGAGGCCAACCTTTTTGGATTTAGAGTTAATAAAGAACCAGGATTTAGAGTCAATAAAGGTGGTAGCTGCAGATTTAAATAAATTTGAGAGCTAGAGGATAGTCACTTTACCCTTTTCTTCCTCTGACCATTGCCCTGATACAGCGGCCCACACAGATCCACAATGAAAAAACATTTTTTCCATTTAAACTAAAACTTAACTTCGGTCATTAGACATTAATTTCTGCCTGTTACACTATAATAAGTTATTGGTAAGAGCAATATGTTATGCATTTTAATTAGGACAAACTGATTTTGAATTATTTTGATCCAATTGAACCAGAATTACCGAACCTATGCAGGATTATAGTGTATGCACAGGAGCTTGGATACACCCACAGAAACTCACATAAAGTCACCATGGTACCTTTACATTGCAAGCTTCCAAGAAATCCACAGCCTCACAAAGATCTAGGTTTGAAGTGTGTATGACTGAAGAGGAAAAGTACTCAAACGTCAAGCAATACGTCATGTTATGTGAATAGAGAAAGTCTCCTTTTGCTTGGTAATAATCAACATTCAGTTCAGTTCAGTTCAGTCACTCAGTCGTGTCCGACTCTTTGTGACCCCATGAACTGCAGCACCAGACCTCCATGTCCATCACCAACTCCCAGAGTTCACTCAAACTCATGTCCATCAAGTTGGTGATGCCATCCAGCCATCTCATCCTGGGTCGTCCCCTTCTCCTCCTGCCCCCAATCCCTCCCAGCATCAGAGTCTTTTCCAATGAGTCAACTCTTCGCATGAGGTGGCCAAAGTATTAGAGTTTCAGTTTTAGCATCATTCATTCCAAAGAAATCCCAGGGCTGATCTCCTGCAGAATGGGCTGGTTGGATCTCCTTGCAGTCCAAGGGACTCTCAAGAGTCTTCTCCAACACCACAGTTCAAAAGCATCAATTCTTCAGCGCTCAGCTTTCTTCACAGTCCAACTCTCACATCCATACATGACTGTTGGAGAAACCATAGCGTTGACTAGATGGACCTATGTTGGTAATGTCTCTGCTTTTGAATATACTATCTAATAGGTTGGTCATAACTTTCCTTCCAAGGAGTAAGCGTCTTTTAATTTCATGGCTGCAGTCACAATCTGCAGTGATTTTGGAGCCTAAAAAAATAAAGTCTGACACTGTTTCCACTGTTTCCTCATCTATTTCCCATGAAGTGATGGGACCAGATGCCATGATCTTCGTTTTCTGAGCGTTGACCTTTAAGTCAACTTTTTCACTCTCCTCTTTCACTTTCATCAAGAGGCTTTTTAGTTCCTCTTCACTTTCTGCCATAAGGGTGGTATTATCTGCATATCTGAGGTTGTTGATATTTCTTCCGGCAATCTTGATTCCAACTTGTGCTTCTTCCAGCCCAGCGTTTCCCATAATGTACTCTGCATAGAAGTTAAATAAGCAGGGTGACAATATACAGCCTTGACATACTCCTTTTCCTATTTGGAAGCAGTCTGTTGTTCCATGCACAGTTCTAAGTGTTGATTCCTGACCTGCATATAAGTTTCTCAAAAGGTAGGTCAGGTGGTCTGGTATTCCCACCTCTTTCAGAATTTTCCACAATTTATTGTGGTCCACACAGTCAAAGGCTTTGGTATGGTCAATAATGTAGAAATAGATGTTTTTCTGGAACTGTCTTGCTTTTTCCATGATCCAGTGGATATTGGCAATTTGATCTCTAGTTCCTCTGTCTTTTCTAAAACCAGCTTGAACATCTGGAAGTTCACGGTTCAAATACTGCTGAAGCCTGGCTTGGAGAATTTTGAGCATTACTTTACTAGCATGTGAGATGAGTGCAAAGAGTTGAATACAACTTAGCGACTAAACAACAATGACAACAGCAACAGCAGTTAGTTACATGCTTATGGAAAGGATGTGGAAAACTGCAGGAGTGAGCTCCAGAGGGAGGCCTCTAAGGCTGACTTCCCAACAATCCTGTGGAGCTGGTCTTCTCAGCAGGTTTCTCCTGCTACACTAAAGATACTAGGGACACATAAAACTGCTTGCCCCATGTTAGCTATGACCTGGAATTAGGTAACTGTTTCCACATTTGTTGAATTCAGCGTCATGCCTTGCCAGCCATTCTTCACTCATGCCAATAGTGTTTTCTCAAGCACTGCCTTTCTCTCTATGTAACTCAGTTCTGAAAAAAAAAAAAATCGATTCCTAAGAGGGAAACTAACTAGAAGAACCTAGTTGCAGTTGAAAGCCTGCTATGCAAGGGATTCTGGAAAATGTGGTTTTTCCTTTGTAGCATCTGATTACGGGACGGGTGATGAAAAGAAACTGGAACAGATGCAAAACAAGTCAGTCTACTCTGTCACCTCATCCTTATCACTGTCTGAGATGTCACCATGGCAGTTGAAAAAGGGCTACTTTGGAGAATCTCTTCTACAGAATGGAGTAGGAGGAGATGTCTATAAAATAGAGATGTCACCTGCCATAGGAGACATGGCTAACTGAACCTTGCCCTTTTCTCCCTGAGCTCCAAAATGCACCTTCTAAATACTGGTCAACCAATTACCAAAGAATTGCTCTCAAAGTTGATCAGCATCTATTTGGGATTTCTGGCCAGGGACAAGAAATACAGGATGATAAGCCAGAAGAATCAGCACATAATACTGAAAAATTACAAGTCCTGGGGGGCAAATTGAGACTAAGATGTGTCTCTCACCAATTTGTTTAAGGCTAACCCCAGAAAGAATTGTTACAGTTTAAAATCACTAAAATTATTTATACATTCCTCAACAAAAGAGCATTATTTCTGAGATATGGCTAGAACTTTTATCCAGCAATAGAAAAAGTAGCATTATGACCTCAACAGAGCACATGCCTCTAACTTAACTATGCC
This sequence comes from Ovis canadensis, assembly GCF_042477335.2. Classification (NCBI taxonomy): domain Eukaryota; kingdom Metazoa; phylum Chordata; class Mammalia; order Artiodactyla; family Bovidae; genus Ovis; species Ovis canadensis. The sequence continues at coordinate 88,751,598 of NC_091249.1, forward strand.
TGCATAATTGCTGGCAGTGAGCTGCGTTCCTGCAATTAGGGCTTATCAGCCAGGCTGGCGGATTCCCAGTCTATGATGCTGGAGCATTCCATTGAGCCTACAGAGAGAGCAGGGGCTGGGTGACATTGTCAGGCCTTTTTCATTTGAGTTACAAGTGGAGCTGCATCTTGTCCATGTGGATAATTGTTTGTTTGCTTTTTGTCACATTTGGAACCAACGTAAATAAACCCAATCTGTAAAGGAGAAAGCAAAGCCCAAAGCACCTGGAGTGTTTTGATGGAACTCAGTAAACTGAAAGCTTGTTGGCAGCCGTGAGGGAGAAAATGACATATCCTGCACCAGTGGGAATAGGGGAAAGGATTGAATGGTCACTCTCTGATACTGCTCCATTTGTAATTTTCTTGAGAAATAATAAGGATCCATTAAGATACAGTCCCTGGAAAGGAAGGAAATGTTGATCTGCATTGGAAATGATATTTAATTACTCCATATGAAATGCAAAATATCTGCCTTTAAAAAATGAGTTGGCATAAAGTAGTTTGCTTCAAAAGGGAAATAAATTGAGAGGTTTATGTTGATACAGAATGCAGATTCATAATAAAACAAAACCCTCATTTGTGAGAATGTGACACAGCATGTCTAGAATAAAGTGGTGTGTCCAGAACTCCTATATGGTGGGGCATGGGCTGAGGCAGGGAGCTAATTGATGATGAATACAGGGGACTTCCAGAGAAGGCAATGGCATTCCACTCCAGTACTCTTGCCTGGAAAATCCCATGGATGGAGGAGCCTGGTAGGCTGCATTCCATGGGGTCGCGAAGAGTCGGACACGACTGAGCGACTTCACTTTGACTTTTCACTTTCATGCATTAGTGAAGGAAATGGCAACCCACTCCAGTATTCTTGCTTAGAGAATCCCAGGGATGGGGGAGCCTGGTGAGCTGCCGTCTATGGGGTCGCACAGAGTTGGACACGACTGAAGTGACTTAGCTTTAGCACAGGGGACTTCCCTAGGAAGAACATTTGCAGAACTATTGACATACATAAGTTTAAAAAATTTAAAAAGCATTTGTCCATATGAATGAAGTAGAAGAGAGAAACATAAGTGAGCCCCTTTTCTCCGTTCCTCCTCTATAACTGAATATCCTTTTGATACTGTCCATGCTAGTGACTTTTTGGTTCTGGAGAGCTTGAAAATTTGATAAAATCTCAGACTGTGCCAAGTTTCTCTCTGTAAGTTTTGGCCTATCATTTGTTGACTTTTACCCTCTCCACAAGAAGGTCTGTACTCCTTAGTATTCAGAAATACAATGCCCATTTAACTCCCTGTCTTCATCCCTCCTGAAATATTCTATCTTCTGGAAATAATCAAATACCATCTCTGTGTGCCCTGTTGTGAATTTTTAACTATGATATTTCTCTGAGAAGTATTTCTAGTTACAGTAGGAACTCTGAAAGATAAAAGTTTAACTGTTTTCATATTCTTACTGGTATTACCTGTTCCCTCTTTCCCTTCCACAAATCCTGTTGAACAAACATGCTGTCCTCTGAGGTTACAGTGAAAGTAAGGTACAGACGCTGTCTTCAAGGAGATCATAATTCATCAGAGAAATCTATGGTGAGCGCTACAGATCAGGCTGGAGTTGGGTGCTCAGAGAGGGTACTGCCAGGGGCATCTTCCAGAAAGTGCTATCTGAACTGGAACTTAGACTGAGCAAGATGAATGCAGTGAAGAAGAGAAAGGACAGAGACCAGACGGCACAGTCTGAGGGCAAACAATGCAGACGTGAGTGTTTCACGTTAGCTACAGCCCCGTGTTCTGCAGAGGAGAACACAGGAAGTTCAAATGTTAGCTTAGATAAGGGCTGCATTAGGAAGGGTTGCATGTACTTTCTTGACAAGTTCTAACTGTTTGGTAGTTGCTGGTTGTTGGTGTGGGTTTTTTTTTTTTTTTTAATTGAAGTATAGTTGATTTGCAGTGTTTCGTATGTTTAGCAAGTGTGTGTGTGTGTTCATGCACGCCAGTGAAGTTGCTTCAAACCTGTCTGACTCTTTGTGACCCCATGGACTGTAGGCCGCCAGGCTCCTCTTCTATGACATTCTTCAGGCAAGAACTCCTGAAGTGGATTGCTATGCCCTCCTGCAAGGGATCTTCCTGACTCAGGGATTGAATCCATGTCTCCTGAAATATATATATTTCATATTATTTTCCATTATAAGTTATTATAAGATATTGAATATGGTTTCCTGTGCCATATAGTAGATCCTTATTATTTATCTATTTTATATTTAACAGTTCAGTTCAGTTCAGTTCAGTTCAGTCACTCAGTCATGTCTGACTCTTTGCGACCCCATGAATTGCAGCACGCCAGGCCTCCCTGTCCATCCCGGAGTGTCTGGAGTTCACTCAAACTCATGTTGATCGAGTCAGTGATGCCATCCAGCCATCTCTTTCTCTTTTGTCCCCTTCTCCTCTTGCCCCCAATCACTCCCAGCATCAGAGTCTTTTCCAATGAGTCAACCCTTTGCATGAGGTGGCCAAAGAATCGGAGTTTCAGCTTTAGCATCATTCCTTCCAAAGAAATCCCAGGGCTGATCTCCTTCAGAATGGACTAACCAGGACCTCCTTGCAGTCCAAGGGTCTCTCAAGAGTCTTCTCCAACACCACAGTTCAAAAGCATTAATTCTTCAGTGCTCAGCCTTCTTCACAGTCCAACTCTCACATCCATACATGACCACTGGAAAAATCATAGCCTTGACTAGACGGACCTTTGTTGGTAGTATGTATCTGTTAATCCCAAATTCCATATTTATCTCATTCCTCCCTTTATCCCTTGGTAACTATCTGTTTGTTTTATATGTTTGTAAGTCTATTTCTGTTTTGTAAATAAGCCCATTTGTATCATTTTTTTTTAAATTCCACATATAAGTAATAACATATATTTGTCTTTGTCTGACTTACTTCACTTAATGTGATATCTCTAAGTCCATTTATGTTGCTGCAAATGGCATTATTTAACAATTTTTCATGGCTGAGTAATATTCCACTGTCAATATATTGCTACATTTTCTTTATCCATTTATTTGTCAATGAGCATTTAGGTTGCTTCCATGTCTTGGCTATTTAAAATAGCACTGTTATGAACACTGGGGTGCATATATCTTTTCAAGTTTGAGTTTTCTGTGGATATTTTCCCAGGAATGGGATTGCTGTATCATATAGTAATGTTATTTGTAATTTTTTTAAAGGAACCTGTATACTGTTCTCCATAGTGGCTGCACCTATTTCACCAATTTACATTATCACCAACCATGAGGAGGGTTCTCTTTTCTCCATATCCCCTGAAGCGTTTGTTATTTGTAGACTTTCTGATGATCATTCTGACCCATATGAGAGGGTATCTCATTGTAGTTTTGTTGTGCATTTCTCTAATAATTAGTGATACTGAACATCTTTTCCTGTGCCTATTGTCTTTCTGTATATCTTCTTTGGAGAAATGCTTATTTACTCTTCTGCTCATTTTTTTGATTTGGTTTGTGTTTTGTTTTGTTGTTGTTTTTTTTTAAATTTATTTATTTATTTATTTATTTATTTTATTTTTTTTTAATTTTAAAATCTTTAATTCTTACATGCGTTCCCAAACATGACCTCCCCTCCCACCTCCCTCCCCACAACATCTCTCTGGGTCATCCCCATGCACCAGCCCCAAGCATGCTGCACCCTGCGTCAGACATGGACTGGCGATTCAATTCTTACATGATAGTATACATGTTAGAATTCCCATTAATTGAGCTTCATGAGCTGTTTGTATATTTTGGAGATTAATTTCTTGTCAGTTACATCTGTTGAAAATCTTTTCTCATTCTCCATAGGTTGTCTTTTCATTTTGTTTATGATTTCCTTTGCTGTGTAAAAGATTTTAATTGAGTCCCATTTGTTTATTTTTGTTTCTGTTTCCATTACTCTAGGAGAAGGATCAAAAATATATATATATTGCTGTGATAAATAGTGTCCAGACTGTTTTCCTCTAGGAGTCATATTGTCCAGTCTTACATTTAGCTCTTTAATACATATTGAGCTTATTTTTGTATACGGTGTTAGAAAATGTTGTAATTTCATTTTTTTACTTTTACATGTAGCTGTCCAGTTTTCCCAGCACCACTTATTGAAGATACTGTTTTTCTCTCCATTGTATATTCTTGCCTCATTTGTCATAAATTGATTGGACATATGTGAGTGAGTTTATTTCTAGTCTTTCTGTCCTATTCTATTGATCTGTGTGTCTGTTTTGTTTTAAAAAGAAGGTGTTGGGAATCCCCTGAAGGATTCAGAGCTGGGGAATAATTGAAGAACTTTATTTTGATTCACTCTCCTCCTAGTACTGAAATTCCTAGCATCACACCCCCTTGCTTGTGTAGAGAGGCAGTTCTTTCTGTAGAACAACAGGGGGCATCAGACCAAAAACAAAGGTGTTGTGACCTATTATCTTTGGGACCGGAAGAAACACAAGCTGGCTTTAGGGGAAATGCTTTCAATTTTTCACCATTGAGGATAATGTTTGCTGTGGGTTTGTCATAAATAGCTTTTATTATGTTGAGATATGTTCCTTCTATTCCTGCTTTCTGGAGAGTTTTTATCATAAATGGATGTTGAATTTTGTCAAAGGCCTTCTCTGCATCTATTGAGATAATCATATGGTTTTTATTTTTCAATTTGTTAATGTGGTGAATTACATTGATTGATTTGCGGATATTGAAGAATCCTTGCATCCCTGGGATAAAGCCCACTTGGTCATGATGTATGATCTTTTTAATGTGTTGTTGGATTCTGATTGCTAGAATTTTGTTGAGGATTTTTGCATCTATGTTCATCAGAGATATTGGCCTGTAGTTTTCTTTTTTTGTGACATCTTTGTCAGGTTTTGGTATTAGGGTGATGGTGGCCTCATAGAATGAGTTTGGAAGTTTACCTTCCTCTGCAATTTTCTGGAAGAGTTTGAGGAGGATAGGTGTTAGCTCTTCTCGAAATTTTTGGTAGAACTCAGCTGTGAAGCCATCTGGACCTGGGCTTTTGTTTGCTGGAAGATTTCTGATTACAGTATCAATTTCCGTGCTTGTGATGGGTCTGTTAAGATTTTCTATTTCTTCCTGGTTCAGTTTTGGAAAATTGTACTTTTCTAAGAATTTGTCCATTTCTTCCACGTTGTCCATTTTATTGGCATACAACTGCTGATAGTAGTCTCTTATGATCCTTTGTATTACTGTGTTGTCTGTTGTGATCTCTCCATTTTCATTTCTAATTTTATTGATTTGATTTTTCTCTCTTTGCTTCTTGATGAGTCTGGCTAATGGTTTGTCAATTTTATTTATCCTTTCAAAGAACCAGCTTTTGGCTTTGTTGATTTTTGCTATGGTCTCTTTTGTTTCTTTTGCATTTATTTCTGCCCTAATTTTTAAGATTTCTTTCTTTCTACTAACTCTGGGGTTCTCCAACTCTTCCTTTTCTAGTTGATTTAGTTGTAGAGTTAGGTTATTTATTTGACTTTTTTCTTGTTTCTTGAGGTATGCCTGTATTGCTATGAACTTTCCTCTTAGCACTGCTTTTATAGTGTCCCACAGGTTTTGGGTTGTTGTGTTTTCATTTTCATTAGTTTCTATGCATATTTTGATTTCTTTTTTGATTTCTTCTGTGATTTGTTGGTTATTCAGAAGTGTGTTGTTCAACCTCCATATGTTAGAATTTTTAATAGTTTTTCTCCTGTAATTGAGATCTAATCTTAATGCATTATGGTCAGAAAAGATGCTTGGAATGATTTCGATTTTTTTGAATTTATCAAGTTTAGATTTATGGCCCAGGATGTGATCTATCCTGGAGAAGGTTCCATGAGCACTTGAAAAAAAGGTGAAATTCGTTGTTTTGGGGTGAAATGTCCTATAGATATCAATTAGGTGGTGTCCACTTTCACCGCTACTATTCAACATAGTTCTGGAAGTTTTGGCCACAGCAATCAGAGCAGAAAAAGAAATAAAAGGAATCCAAATTGGAAAAGAAGAAGTAAAACTCTCACTGTTTGCAGATGACATGATCCTCTACATGGAAAACCCTAAAGACTCCACCAGAAAATTACTAGAGCTAATCAATGAATATAGTAAAGTTGCAGGATATAAAATCAACACACAGAAATCCCTTGCATTCCTATACACGAATAATGAGAAAGTAGAAAAAGAAATTAAGGAAACAATTCCATTCACCATTGCAATGAAAAGAATAAAATACTTAGGAATATATCTACCTAAAGAAACTAAAGACCTATATATAGAAAACTATAAAACACTGATGAAAGAAATCAAAGAGGACACTAATAGATGGAGAAATATACCATGTTCATGGATTGGAAGAATCAATATAGTGAAAATGAGTATACTACCCAAAGCAATTTACAAATTCAATGCAATCCCTATCAAGCTACCAGCCACATTTTTCACAGAACTAGAACAAATAATTTCAAGCTTTGTATGGAAATACAAAAAACCTTGAATAGCCAAAGCAATCTTGAGAAAGAAGAATGGAACTGGAGGAATCAACTTGCCTGACTTCAGGCTCTACTACAAAGCCACAGTCATCAAGACAGTATGGTACTGGCACAAAGACAGACATATAGATCAATGGAACAAAATAGAAAGCCCAGAGATAAATCCACACACATATGGACACCTTATCTTTGACAAAGGAGGCAAGAATATACAATGGAGTAAAGACAATCTCTTTAACAAGTGGTGCTGGGAAAACTGGTCAACCACTTGTAAAAGAATGAAACTAGATCACTTTCTAACACCGCACACAAAAATAAACTCAAAATGGATTAAAGATCTAAATGTAAGATCAGAAACTATAAAACTCCTAGAGGAGAACATAGGCAAAACACTCTCAGACATAAATCACAGCAGGATCCTCTATGATCCACCTCCCAGAATGCTGGAAATAAAAGCAAAAATAAACAAATGGGATCTAATTAAAATTAAAAGCTTCTGCACAACAAAGGAAAATATAAGCAAGGTGAAAAGACAGCCATCTGAATGGGAGAAAATAATAGCAAATGAAGCAACTGACAAACAACTAATCTCAAAAATATACAAGCAACTTCTGCAGCTCAACTCCAGAAAAATAAACGACCCAATCAAAAAATGGGCCAAAGAACTAAATAGACATTTCTCCAAAGAAGACATACGGATGGCTAACAAACACATGAAAAGATGCTCAACATCACTCATTATTAGAGAAATGCAAATCAAAACCACAATGAGGTACCACTTCACACCAGTCAGAATGGCTGCGATCCAAAAATCTGCAAGCAATAAATGCTGGAGAGGGTGTGGAGAAAAGGGAACCCTCCTACACTGTTGGTGGGAATGCAAACTAGTACAGCCACTATGGAGAACAGTGTGGAGATTCCTTAAAAAATTGCAAATAGAACTACCTTATGACCCAGCAATCCCACTGCTGGGCATACACACCGAGGAAACCAGAATTGAAAGAGACACATGTACCCCAATGTTCATCGCAGCACTGTTTATAATAGCCAGGACATGGAAACAACCTAGATGTCCATCAGCAGATGAATGGATAAGAAAGCTGTGGTACATATACACAATGGAGTATTACTCAGCCGTTAAAAAGAATTCATTTGAATCAGTTCTGATGAGATGGATGAAACTGGAGCCGATTATACAGAGTGAAGTAAGCCAGAAAGAAAAACACCAATACAGTATACTAACACATATATATGGAATTTAGGAAGATGGCAATGACGACCCTGTATGCAAGACAGGGAAAGAGACACAGATGTGTATAACGGACTTTTGGACTCAGAGGGAGAGGGAGAGGGTGGGATGATTTGGGAGAATGACATTCTAACATGTATACTATCATGTGAATTGAATCGCCAGTCTATGTCTGACGCAGGATGCAGCATGCTTGGGGCTGGTGCATGGGGATGACCCAGAAAGATGTTCTGGGGAGGGAGGTGGGAGGGGGGTTCATGTTTGGGAATGCATGTAAGAATTAAAGATTTTAAAATTTAAAAAATAAAAAACTAAAAATTAAAAAAAAAAAAAGAAACACAGGCTGGAATCAAGATTGCCGGGAGAAATATCAATAACCTCGGATGTGCAGATGACACTACCCTTATGACAGAAAGTGAAGAGGAACTAAAAAGCCTCTTGATGAAAGTGAAAGAGGAGAGTGAAAAAGTTTGCTTAAAGCTCAACGTTCAGAAAACGAAGATCATGGCATCTGGTCCCATCACTTCATGGGAAATAGATGGGGAAATAGTGGAAACAGTGTCAGACTTTATTTTGAGGGGCTCCAAAATCACTGCAGATGGTGACTGCAGCCATGAAATTAAAAGACACTTACTCCTTGGAAGAAAAGTTATGACCAGCCTAGATAGCATATTCAAAAGCAGACATATTACTTTGCCGACTAAGGTCCATCTAGTCAAGGCTATTGTTTTTCCAGTAGTCATGTATGGATGTGAGAGTTGGACTGTGAAGAAGGCTGAGCGCCAAAGAATTGATGCATTTGAACTGTGGTGTTGGAGAAGACTCTTGAGAGTCCCTTGGACTGCAAGGAGATCCAACCAGTCCATTCTGAAGGAGATCAACCCTGGGATTTCTTTGGAAGGAATGATGCTAAAGCTGAAGCTCCAGTACTTTGGCTACCTTATGCGAAGAGTTGACTCATTGGAAAAGACTCTGATGCTGGGAGGGATTGGGGGCAGGAGGAGAAGGGGATGACAGAGGATGAGATGGCTGGATGGCATCACTGACTCGATGGACGCAGGTCTGAGTGAACTCCAGGAGTTGGTGATTGACAGGGAGGCCTGGCGTGCTGTGATTCATGCAGTTGCAAAGAGTCGGACACAACTGAGCGACTGAACTGAACTGAACTGATCTTTGGGACACCCAGTTGAAAACAGGGAGAAACCAGTTTCTTTGCTAGAGCTTCCCTGATAGCTCAGTTGGGAAAGAATCCACCTGCAATGCAGGAGACCCTGGTTCAATTCCTGGATTGGCAAGATCCTCTGGAGAAGGGATAGGCTACCCACTCCAGTATTCTTGAGCTTCCCTTGTGGCTCAGTTGGTAAAGAATCTGCCTGCAATGCAGGATCCCTGGGTTGGGGAGATCCCCTGGAGTAAGGGAAAGGCTACCTACTCCAGTATTCTGGCCCGGAGAATTCCATGGACAACAATCCTTAGAGATGCAAAAAGTCAGACACAACTGAAAGACTTTCACTTCACTTTGCTAGAGCAACTCAGAATCTTTATTGTGCTGATGTACATGGCATTACTCCAAAAGGGGAGATTTACAATGAAATGAAATTAGAGGAATTAATTTTCTGAGCAAAAACAAATTGAAAGCCATTCTCTCCAGACTCCTCTTTAGAAACCCAAGTAATTTCTTTATCTACAAATTTTAACTTGTTAGATCAGAGAGAAGTGAGATTCCAAAAGGTAACTTTATGTTTTAAACTTGCAATAAAAAAAAAAATAAACCCAAGGAGCGAGAAATCATGAAATCTCTGTATACACATCTCGACACTCAATAACTGTCAACATTTTTAGTGTGGAGATGTGTATACAGAGATTTCATGATTCCTTACTCCTTCGGTGAGTGATAAATGAACTTCCTTCATTTATCACTCCCTTCTCTACTCTGTGTAAAGCGATTTGCTCCTCAGGAAATGTCTGCTAGTCTCACCTTTAGTGATGCAAAGATTGATCCCTGGTTCAGATGGCTGTTGTGTGATCCTTCTATCTACAAGTCCCCATTAATCAGTTAGTACTACTGTTTCACTTAGTTATAGTACTAATATCTTATTAGTAGTTGAAAGGCAGTTATTTTCTCTTTCTACCATTTCTTCTAGAATAAAAATCTGGAACATAAATTTTTCCCAAGCTTATCTTATACAGTCTCTGCTTTAGACTGGGCTCAGCCTTTTTTTTCTAAGTCCTGATTCACTTTGTTAGAGAATTCTGTCTAGGCAGCAAGAGTATTGAGTTGCTTACAGGGTTCCTCTACACCCATAAGCAACTTTTTAACCTTGTTATTATTAGCTTTTAGTTGATCACTTTTGTTTCTTTCAGCAAAAAATAAGAAAATGTATGCATGTATTTCTATTTTCTATCTTTCTGATACCAACGTAGCATGGGGCATTCAGTATTCTACCTTATCTCTGTTTTCCTCACTTAATAACCCATTTTTTGTATAATTTTTCATATCAGTGCATAAAGAGCCTCTGTATGCATTTTCCCGGTTTCTTAGTATTCTGTTCTGTGAATAGTTTATTCAGTCATTTCCCACTCAATGGACATTTCATTTTATTCCTATCTTTTGCTTGAACTAATAACATCACAGTATATAACCCTTTAAATGAATCATTTTGTATTTTTGTTCAGGATGACTTTGGGTTGGGTTCCAAGAAGAGGAGAATTGAGTCAAGTGATATCTGCATATGCAGTATTACTAAATATTTTCACATTCCCCTTGGGGAACCCACCAAGATTGTGCCATTTTGTATTCTTACCATCAAAGTATGAGCAAGCCTTTTTTCCCACAGTCTCGAAAGCAGAATATGTTGTCCACAGCATAGAAATTCGGTGATGTGATGGTTGAGAAATGGTAATTCAGTGAAGTTTTCATTAACATTTTTGTTGGTGTTATTGTTATTTTGAATGATCTTGAACATCTTTTTAATGTAAAGGTCATGTGCATGTCTTTTTTCTGAAAAACTGCATGTTCATAAGTTTGGGGGAAGGGACGTTTAATAAAGGAGGAGAAGAGTTAAATTTGAGAGCATGGCAACTTCACCCCTCCCCTGCTGTTTGAATTGGAGAGAAGGGACAATTAGGGGACCTTGACCTCAAGGTGCACTCTCAGTAACCAGGCAGCAGATAAAGGTTGCCAAAGCTCTGGAGAGTGCCATGCTTAAAGAATAAAATTCTATTGGTGAAACTGCCCAATCTCTAATCATTTTTGATGGTCCTCTCTTTCACAGACCACAGAATTTGGAGGCAGGATAATGGCTTTTGAGTCCTTAAAATCCAATTCGTTTATTTTACCCATAAGCCAAAGTAGTGAGTCGACTCACCTTCTTGATCAGTTTCTTGTCTGTGTTTTCCAAGAGCTGACCCTTCTCCTCTCCTCCACAACTGGGTCCACTAGGGGTAATAAACAGTATTTTTTAGCTTTTCTTGGGTCAAACAAGAAATAGGTAAGATAAACTTATCTCTTTCCTAGGATGGTAGTATTTCCTATCTATAGCCAGTTAAATATTCACACCTCTTTATGAATATAAATCATTAAAACTGTCACTCCCCCAATTCTAAATGCCTAGAGATTCCTATTATCTCCTAGCGGATGACTTGTCATATTCTTAACCCTTCATCCAAGAGGAACAGGTTATGAAATCTACTGCTTTTCATTGCATTGGTTATCATGTGTTACTAAATGTCAGGAAGAATGAAGAACACCTTCACTTCTTTCAGCTATATGAATGTACCAACTATAACACTTACTCCATAGAACAATATATTTGAGGGGATTGAAAATCTAGTCACTGTAATCTAGGAAATTATGATCTAGTTGGGAAGATGAGCTATCTGAAGGAAAATTTTGCGATGCAATGCAGAGGATGACTGTCATCACAGATGCTGTGAGGTTAATAAAGATTAATGCAGAGCAATATAAGGGACTAGCAACTAGAGAGTGGAAGGTAAGGAGTAAGGCATATATTCAAAATGCATCTGCATGACTTATCTGTGTGAGCCTCATCTGCAAGTGGATGTTAAGCAGAATATTCACCTCAATAGTCTTCTATGAAGCTTCAATAAGAGTATCTCACAGTGAAAGTTCAATAAGTGTTAGCCATAACTATTAATGTGGCTTAGAGAATTTTTTAAAAATGGAGATGGGGGTGGGAAGACCTGAGAAAAATTGTTGGATTCAATCATCAGCAAGTCTCAGGTGACTTTCCAAGGGCAGCTTCCGCCAACTGGAAAGGAAAGGCAGGAAGGCAAAGTGCAGTAGGTTAAGGGGTAAATAGGCAATAAATACTTGCCATGAAGAAATCAATAGAAGCAGAAATCAATACAGTCAAGGAAGTTCATCCATTTCAGACTTGGAGAGCGAAAGTAAAATAATAATATAAAGTAAAATGGTAATGTGGTAAAAACAGATTTTCTCTCTTTTAAGGAAAGAGTGATTCTTGAAAGCAGAGGGCATTTAACTGGCAGGGGTGAGAGAGCAGGTTCTGGTGAGACTGAGGGTGCTTTAGGTTAATGCTTTAAGGGTCTTGAGTGAAACTAGAGGGAGGCTCAGTCTTAAGAGCAGCATGCCATCAGATTTATATCCTGCAGGATCAAGGGCATTTCCTTACTAGACAGAGTAGCTTCCCACTATATCTAAAGCTAAAGGACCATAAAGAGTCATATGACCAGACTAAAGGTTGCTCAGGGATATGGCATTAATGAATTAAGTTGCAGGACCTTAGAATGTGTTTAGCTGTCATTTGAGCAAATGGTTTTAAGTAAAGATTAAGCCCCTTATGGCCTGCTGCTGGAAATGTAACTCACATCAGTAGAGAAAAACTAAGTATGGCAGGTATCAAATATGACTATTTATGCCAAATAGATGTATTTAAGCTACGCAAGAATAATCGTCTGTTTTATTTCTGGCTTCTGTACAAAAAAAGGCCTTCATCAGAAAATCTCATGTTTACTCTTCAGGAACATTTTTATGTCTTTACAAAGAGTTTGAGAGACTTGGAGTATCATTTTCTTTCATGTCAAAGACCTATTTTAAAGGCAATTATAAAATATAGTAGCAAGCATATGTCCATTCGTCTAGGCTGTTGTGATGAGTCAAAACAAATCTATCATAACAATTGTATTAAACTGTGTAATCTGCTCAGTGAAGTGAGTAAAATATATGGATTACAGACAGTATCCAGAGGGCCATGATTACAGAAGTTATAAAGAAAGAACAATAATAGCCTTGCATGGAGAGAAATGCGAAGTCTTTGGAACCATATCATAAATATGATTCTGGATTACCACTGAGGAATTTTTTTAACTTCTCAAATCTTCTGTTTACTTATCTCTGAGATGGAGCTAATACTCCATAGCCTTCAAGATTGATTAGATAATTAAAGAAAGTGAATACAAAGTGTCTAACATATTATGTAATGTAATACTTCTTATGAACTCCTATGGATTCCTATTAGTACTCCTATTATTTCATTTATTTACTCTGCGAATTTTAATCTCAACTCAGTCTAAGGGTGCAAATTCCATAGGATGCCATCCATGCTACTTTAGAAAAATTGCTTTGGGACAATATCATTGAGGAGAGACATAATGCCCCCAAGTGAGTTTAAACCTAGTTCTCTCTACAGCTCTGAGATAGGTGACTAGTTGTCCAGTCAAGTATGGACATCCTGGTTGGAGTAATTAGCTCACATATAATATAAAAACATGCCATCTTTTAAAGAAGCATTATACTACAGAGCTATACTTAGGCACTAAGACTGATTGAGGAAGGGAAGACTTATTTCCCTAGTTTATTCATACAGAGTTAGCCTTTAGCAAACTGTCCTGTGTATCCCCATTAATGACAGAATGTTAACTCCCCTTTTTCTTGTTTGAGCATTTGTGTTTAAATTGGCACGTGATTATGAGAAAATATTCATTTCCAGTACTTTGGCTGGTTGAAACAAACAGGATTGGCAACATCCGGCAACAGGGCTCATAATTTCAGAATGGTTTTGTGTATGACCTGGCTTTAAATCATGTTTCAGTTATTATAGACAGATATATCTTCTGAAAATTGAACATGCACGCACACATTTTAAAATTCCTTGTAGACCTATTTTCAAACATGCCTAAATCTCACATCTACATCTCTTAAGTGATAATTAGTAAACTCATCTGCCAAAAGACATTCCTGTGGAGATATACTGCCTAGCCAAAAATAAAAAGAGTAAACATTAGAGGCTTTTTTTTTTTCCTGCTGCTGCTGCTGCTAAGTCGCTTCAGTCGTGTCTGACTCTGTGCAACCCCATAGTCAGCAGCCCATCAGGCTCCCCCATCCCTGGGATTCTCCAGGCTAAAACACTGGAGTGGGTTGCCATTTCCTTCTCCAGCAAACTCATAATGATCTGTAAAAGACTTTGACCACCAGAACAAAATTCAAAACTCTTTGAAGGAAGAAAAAAAACAATTGGTCCCTCAACAGTGTAGCATTTACAATGTCCCCCATTTGTTAAAAAAAGTTACTTGACATACAAAAAAGAGAGAGAAGTCAAAAAACGAGAGATATGAGGCAATTAGCAGGTGAAACCCTTTTAAAGCATTATAAGTATGCTAAAGGATTTGAAGGAAAACATAACCAAGAGAGAAATAGAAACTATAAAAAGAAACCAAATGGAACTTCTAGAAGTAAAAAATGCAACATCTAAAATGAAAAATTAGACACCACACAGGAAAAATATTAGTGAAATTAAAAACACAGTAATAGAAACTATTAAAACTGAAGCACACCAAGGAAAAAGAATGAACAAAAATGAACAAAGTTTCAATGACCTATGGAAAAACATCACAAAGTCTGACTTACATACGTTGGTAGTAACAAAACAAGGGGAGGGACTTCTCTGATGATCCAGCGGTTAAGAATCCACCTGGTAATGCAGGGGACGCAGGTTTGAGCCCTTATTCAGGAAGAGCTCACGTGCCTCAGGGCTACTAAGCCTGACTTCATGACTACTGAGCCCACGCTCTAGAGCCCGTGGGCTGCAACTACTGAAGCTCGCCCAGCATAGAGAGGCCGCCACAGTGGGAAGCGCACACACCACAGCCAGGGAAATCCTCAAGCAGCAACAAAGACCCCACACAGCCGAAAGTAAAATAACTAATGAATACATTTAAAAAATAATAAAACAAGGAGAGAAGTGGAAAATATTTTTGAAAAAATAATGGATGAAAACAATTTTTAATTTTGACTCAAAGATTCAAGAAATTCAACTATGCAGGATATGCATAACTGCAAAGGGACTCAAGAAGGCCTTTATGGGGTGATAAAGTGTTTACCTTGACAGCAATGGTAATGGTGGCAGTTGTGGAAGTATGTGTGTGTGGATTTTAGAAGCTATGAATTCATGTAACACATTCAATTCCAATCCAGCGCATCCCATAAATGCGTATCCATGGTAAGAACCCTGACTCCCAACAACATTGACATGTATGTTCATTTGCCCATTGTTTCAGAATTTTGCTGTACTACTGGAAGATATAATACTATGGAAAATAAACTAAGAAAAAGTTTAAGATTTTGTTTTCACTAGATTGAGTGTATATAATCAAAATGTTATGCTCAAAAATTCTTTGGATTAATTTTTCCCCCCTCACTTCAGTAAGATTATGTTATACTTTTAAAATATATTTGTATACCTGTCAGGGTCCAGTCAGGAGGTAGAAACCACAAAAGTTATTTTAACAGACAGAATTTAATATAAATATTTGTTAATTAGGTATTAATAAGTAGGTACCTAGACAGATTTAAAAAGAACTTGAAGGCAGCAGTTCCCAAACTTTTTGGTTTCAGGAGTTTTAAAAATACTTTTACAAACTCCCTGAGGACCCCAAGGAGCTCATATGTTGGCTAAAGCCTGTGGTATTTATCACCAGTAAGCTCAGTTGGTAAAGAATCCCACTTCAATATTCTGGCCTGGAGAATTCCATGGGCTGTACAGTCCCATGAAAGAGTCGGACACTACTGAGCAACTTTCACATTCAACATTCACATTTATCACCAATGTTAGAAAATAAAACTGAGAACTTTTCTACAACATTTATTTTTTAAAAAATTTAAAAATAACAGGCAAGGTAAGTGGGGAAAATGTATAGTGAAAAGATGGATATAGGGTATAAACTTCCAGTTGTAAGATGAGTATGTTCTGGAGATCTAATGTATAGCATAGTGACTTCAGTTAACAATGATGTTTTCTATACTTGAAAGTTGCTAAGAAAGTAGATCTTAAAAGTTTTCACCACACACACACACACACACACACACACACACACACACATACAATGGTGAGTATTTGAGGTGATGATGTGTTAATTTACCTTATTGTGTTAATCATTTTGCAAGATATATGTATATCAAATCATTGCATTCTACCCTCTAAACTTACCATGTATGTCAATTATATCTCGATAAAGCTGAAAATAAAAACATCTGGCTCAGATGGTAAAGAATCTGCCTACAATGCAGGAGACCTGGGTTTGACCCCTGGGTTGGGAAGATCCTCTGGAGAAGAGGACGGCTACCCACTCCTTGGAAGAAAATCTATGACCAACCTAGACAGCATATTAAAAAGCAGAGACATCACTTTGCCAACAAAAGTCCATCTGGTCAAAGCTATGGTTTTTCCAGTAGTCATGTATGGGTGTGAGAGTTGGACTGTAAAGAAAGTTGAGCACTGAAGAACTGATGTTTTTGACCTATGGTATTGGAGAAGATTCTTGAGAGTCCCTTGGACTGCAAGGAGATCCAACCAGGCAATCCTAAAGGAAATAGGTCCTGAATATTCTTTGGAAGGACTGATGCTGAAGCTGAAACTCCCAATATTTTGGCCACCTATAGCAAAAACTGACTTATTGGAAAAGACCCTGATGCTGGGAAAAATTGAAGGCAGGAGGAGAAGGGGATGACAGAGGATGAGATGGATGGAATCACCCGGTCAATGGACATGAGTTTGAGTAGGCTCTGGGAGTTGGTAATGGACAGGGAAGCCTGGTGTGATGCAGTCCATGGGGTTGCAAAGAGTTGGACATGACTGAGGGACTTTCATTTTCACGTTAACAGAAATAACATATTTTTATGAAAAACAACTATATAAAAATTTAGTGGGGAGAGTTGCATTATTTAGCATTTTTGCAAAACTTTTTCATATCTGGCTTCATAGAAGTCAGCTGGATACTTGTATCTGTTTCTGCATTCAGTCTATTATATGTTGTTTTGGTCAAAATATGTGAAGAAAATCCATATCTAGCTATATAGATATGTAGTTGGTAAAGGGAGTATATTTTAACAGACTTTTCAGATAATAATTATTATATTTTTGGATATTACAGCAAAACTAGACAAATAGCAGTTTCTTAAAGATTGGTTGCAATGTATAATCTAAAACTATATCTAAAAAACATTTTGTTAATCTGTTATACTAAAACCCATTGGTCTGTCTTGCAGTTTGAAAGGATCTTTTCCTCATGCATGATTTAGTAATTGCATGCATCGGTCATTGGAAAATATCAGTTGACTTCATAATGCAGGTATTTCAAATGTTGCCATATTTCATTATACATCATTCAGAAAAGTTCCTATTTGTTAATATCATCACAAATCTCATCAGAAAAGTTTTTAAAGTATTGGAAACTATCAAGCTCACAATGGCAGATGCATACATTCCAAATTTTTAAATTTAGTTTGGAAGCTCATACTTTGTCATTGGCAACAAAAACTGTCAATTGTCTTCCTTGAAGTGACAGGCTTACTTTGTTCATTTTTGAGAAAAGTCTGCTAAATGTCCAAGTCTGAGTAACCATAGTTTGCCTGTTCATTGTTTCTGAAAGTAAAAATTGGTGTGCAGTGAAAAATATGGCTAGTTCAGCTAACTAAAACAATTGTGCAAGTGCTAGTCCTTTTTTACTGCTAAGGTCCCAGAAACAACAATCTTATCTCTAAGTCTATGACAGAAGCAAATCAATCTGATTTGCATGACAACTGAACAGAGAATGGGTTTGATAGCTCTGATCATCCCAAGTGAAAATTACATTAACAATGTGGCTAAAAGAGAGAAGAAAGTGTGTTTAAATAATTTTAAATGTTAAAGAGTAAAAGTAATAGAAATTGTACAGAACTGTCTTTAAATAAAAAGTAGCTGCTGTTCTTTCACAGTGATATAATGCATTATAAAAGTATACAGCCTAACTTGATAAAACAATGGGTTAAAAGTCTATTTTTCTGGAACAGAGTATAACTTTGGATCTTAGACCCTCTCATGGATCTATAACAGCCATGAAACTATTCTTTGGTCACTGTAGCTAGAGCTTAAAATAAGTCAGGAATGTGGATGACTGATGAAATGCCTACATATTTTACCGTGTGCTGTGCTTGCCTACATGTTTAATTTATGTAGAGCCCTTTGGGGAATATTGACTATATTTGCCAAAGACACGTTTTTAGAGTTCATCATGTCTTTTATCAATGCTATCACTTACGGAAGTGGTGTGACTGTTATATCAATATTTTATATAAACATAGGTTGTTTCCAATGATAAAAAGAACTTTATTCCCTGAACCTGAGCTTCATTTTGATTTTATTTATCTGAGGAATGCTTAGTATTCCACTGAGTTTCAAACTGAATTTATTTTTTTTTCACGTATAAACACCTTCCCTAAAATCGTGGTTTTCTTTACCATCTTCTAGATTGACTCCCACCGTCAGCACCCCTACCCTTTCCTCCCTAAAAAAAATTAAATATACCATATATCAAGTAAATTGCAATCTGCCTTGTTATGCAAAAGCAAATTTAATAATTAAAAGAAAAATATTAACTCAATGCTCCCAGTGTGTTACCTTTGAGAAAAAAAACACTAATGTGAATTCCTCTTTCCTTTGATGAGTTAATTTCAGAAATCATGCAGTATCCCCTCTGTTTTATTTGACATTTTTCAAGTTTGGGAGAGAAAATTAAAGGGAAGAGAAAATAGACTCCATGTTTTAATGGAGAGATGTTGATGTTATGGTTGTAAGACATACATGTGGGATGGTTTACATATTGGTTCAGACATTTTTGGCAAAATACTGTCTGCCACTCCAGGGTTTCCAGTTTGCTAAATTTAAACCCTCACTTTCCTCCTTGGCTATTACCCTCATTCAGTGAATAATTGTCACATCATATACAGTAACTTTGCTTAGGGGGTCAAAAAGGTCAAAAGATTGATACCAATCTTCCTACTCTTACTCCAATTTTAATTTCCATATGGTACTGAAATGAAGGCTAAATGAATGAATATATTTATTGTGAGTAGCGTAATGTACAATACAGAGTTCTTCTTACCTTTAGTAAAAATCTATTAGTTTGTAAGAATTGAATCGCCAGTCTATGTCTGACGCAGGATACAACATGCTTGGGGCTGGTGCATAGGGATGACCCACAGAGATGTTATGGGGAGGGAGGTGGGAGGGGGGTTCATGTTTGGGAATGCATGTAAGAATTAAAGATTTTAAAATTAAAAAAATAAAAAACTAAAAAAAAAATCTATTAGTTTGAACCATGCAAAATTACCATCTTAGAAGTTAAAAATGGCCAAGTATTGGCCATTTCATTTTGTCTGGTCTAACATATTTTAAATGGATTAATAATTGAGAGCATATTTTATTCTATTAAATCATAAAATATCCTCAAATTGTATAGAAAATATGTCTTTAGCTACTTCTAATTTTAAATAGAGGCTACTTATGGATCATTGGAAAAGACCCTGATGCTGGGAAAGATTGAAGGGGACGACAGAGGATGGGATGATTGGGTGGCATCACTGACTCAATGGACATGAGTTTGAGCAAGCTCTGGGAGTTGGTGATGCACAGAGAAGCCTAGTATGCTGCAGTCCATGGGGTCACAGAGAGTAGGACACAAATGAGTCACTGAGCTGACTGACTGACTTATGGACTTGCTGCTGCTGCTAAGTCACTTCAGTCGTGTCCAACTCTGTGTGACCCCATAGACAGCAGCCCGCCAGGCTCCCCCGTCCCTGGGTTTCTCCAGGCAAGAACACTGGAGTGAGTTGCCATTTCCTTCTCCAAAGCATGAAAGTGAAAAGTGAAAGTGAAGTCGCTCAGTCGTGTCCGACTCTGTGCGACCCCATAGAAGGCAGCCCACCAGGCTCCTCCATCCATGGGATTTTCCAGGCAAGACTACTGGAGTGGAGTGCCATTGCCTTCTCCAAACTTATAGACTTAAGTAATACTAAAAAATAAAATTAAGAAATGTGGTTGGAGGAATTGCCCATTTTCCTTTTAGTTCCCCAAATCCATTCCTAGTATAAGATGATTCATAATTCAAAAGTGTATAAGAGAACCCCTTCTATTCTTATTATCCACATTTTTAATTGGGCTAAAATTGATAGTTTATATGTTGGCTAGATATAGAGAATTAATAAATTAGCTACTTTTTCCCCTTGTTCCTTTTTTCTGCCTCCAAGTTAAAAAGTTTCCAAACAACTTGTCTTTTCTCTATTGAAGCTTTTGCCTTCTCTACATTTTTTGGAGATCTGCCCCTCAGTGCCTAAAAGGATAATCATTAGCTCAGTTTTCCCCATTCTTGGCATCAAGATTTGAACTGATATCTTCAGAAGTGACAAATCAGCCCATTAATTTGTTGTACCTCTCTGGCTCTCTGCCCAGTTTTACACATTTACAATGATTCTTGGAACTGAAATATTCCACATTTTTCAGCATTGACAAATCATTGTCTCAACAGATTATACATCTAGTCTCCCGTCAGTCCAAATGAGTTTGAATAATGAAGCATCTCCAAAGCTTCAGTCTTTAACCATGTTAAGGAAAGGTGCAGGATTCACAAAGTTATATTGGAAACATACTCTAAAGGCAGGAAGTTTCTCCCTCCAGAAAATTTTTCTTTCAAGAGTGAGAGGAAGAACTGACATGTAAAATCAGATAATTGAATTCTTAAAAAAAAAAAAAAGAAAGAAGAAAAAAGTACAAATATGGAAAAATGAAAAAATTATGTATATCATTCTTTTTTGATACTTTGGTGTGTTTCTAGTTACACTGCTGCTGCTGGTGCTGCTGCTAAGTCGCTTCAGTCATGTCTGACTCTGTGCGTCCGTAACTCTGTGCGTCCCCGACTCTGTGCGTCCCCATAGACGGCAGCCCACCAGGCTCTGCCATCCCTGGGATTCTCCAGGCAAAAACACTGGAGTGGGTTCCCATTTCCTTCTTCAATGTAGAAAAGTGAAAAGTGAAAGTGAAGTCGCTCAGACCCTTAGCACCCCCATGGACTGCAGCCTACCAGCCTCCTCCATCCGTGGGGTTTTCCAGGCAAGAGTGCTGGAGTCATTGCAGGTACACTGAGACATGGTTAATTACTTAAGGTCATCTGTTCTGTTGCATTGATACGGCATCCCATCGTCAATGAACAAAAGAGAAATAAGATACAAGGATATAATTTATAATACAGGGAACATTGCCAATATTTTAGAATAATTTTGTATGGACTATGATCTATAAAAATATAAAAACATTATGAAATTAATGTATTGTTAGTCAACTATACTTCAGTTTTAAAAAAGAGTCACATTGGTGCATTTAGAAATGAGTAACTGGCCCCCCTCCTCACCCTGCTGAAAGATCACAGTTCATTATGGTCATTTCTTGGGGAAGTTGGTCATATCTGTAGTTTTTTTACTCAGCACTCCTAGAGAAACAAACTGAACAGTAATAATTTCAGTTAATTATGTTTAGGATGATCACCATTTCACCTTGCCCAGAATGTTCTTCTTTACTCTTATTCCAGCAGCCTCTCCTTTCACTCTCAGCAGTATCCTGGTATGAACAATAATGTGTAAGATCCTCCTGTCCTTGAAAATTAAATTATCATCTTCCTGCTTTGGAGCAGATAAATAGACAGAGATTCATTTATAACTAAAGTAGATTAGATGCCTTCAATTAAATGGATCTTTATATTGCTAGTGGAAAATAAAAAAAAAATGTTTACCATATGGAGAGTAGATTTATATTTTAAAAATCCACTCAAAAATTAGTTATGAAGAGACAAGAGGTAATATTTTATTTCTTTGACACTATTGAGATACAAGCCATGATAATGAAAGTCACAATCATTAAAGTCAAACCTTTCAAGTTAAAACTTCCTTTCTTCTAACTACTGATTTAGTGTTTCTGTCCTCTCCAAAATAATCCCAGCAAGTGACTGCAGAAACTTCTGTCTGAATATTACTGGTCTTTGAAAACTGTACACTTCTGGAATTTGCTTGGACAGCTTCGTAAACTGTTGAGTGGAAACCTATCTCCCCATAATGTTTATTGGTGTGAAGTCGCTCAGTCGTGTCCAACTCTTTGTGACCCGTGGACTGTAGCCCACCGAACTCCTCCTCCCATGAGATTCTCCAGGCAAGAATACTGGAGTGGGTTTCCATTTCCTTCTCCAGGGGATCTTCCCGACCCAGGGATTGAACCCATGTCTCCTGCATTGCAGGTAGACGGTTTAACCTCTGAGGCACCAGGGAAGCAGTACTCTAGTCTCTTTCCTAGAAAGCAATACTTAGAAGTTTGAAGCATTTAGCCATATCATTTGGGAGTTACTCTTCCTAGTTAAATCTCCTTATGATTTTTTTTTTAAGTTTCCCACTGTTTCTTTTATGTTTTCTAGTGCTTTGGAATGAGATTCAGTTTCTTAATGTGTGTGTTAGTCAGTCATGTTTGACTCTTTGCAATCTCATAGATCATTGCTGGGAAGACTCCTCTGTCCATGGGATTCTCCTGGCAAGGATACTGGAGTGAGTTGCCATACCCTACTCCAGGGGATCTTCCCAATGCAGGGATCGAACCCAGGTCTCCTGCATTGCAGGCAGATTCTCCTATAATTTGATGGTCATATCTATATACGGTTTGAAGATATTTAAGTATTAAGTTTTTTTCCCTCCAGGTACTAAAAACTGTGTGATATATAAAAAGAGTTACAAAGCCCAAGATAACACTGATTTCATACTTACTCTATCTTAGCTTCTATGCTGAGAATTTCTAATTAATTCTTCAGTTCAGTACAGTCGCTCAGTCGTGTCCGACTCTTTGCTGCTCCATGAATCGCAGCATGCCAGGCCTCCCTGTCCATCACCAACTCCCAGAGTTCACTCAAACTCATGTCCATCAAGTTGGTGATGCCATCCAGCCATCTCATCCTCTGTGGTCCTCTTCTCCTTCTGCCCCTAATCCCTCCCAGCATCAGAGTCTTTTCCAATGAGTCAACTCTTTGCATTAGGTGGCCAAAGTATTGGAGTTTTAGCTTTAGCATCAGTCCTTCCAAAGAACACCCAGGACTGATCTCCTTTAGGATGGACTGGCTGGATCTCCTTGTGGTCCAAGGGACTCTCAAGAGTCTTCTCCAACACTACAGTTCAAAAGCATCAATTCATCGGTGCTCAGCTTTCTTCACAGCCCAACTCTCAGATCCATACATGAGCACTGGAAAAACCATAGCCTTGACTAGATGGACCTTTGTTGGCAAAGTAATGTCTCTGCTTTTGAATATGCTATCTAGGTTGGTCATAACTTTCCTTCCAAGGAGTAAGCGTCTTTTAATTTCATGGCTGCAATCACCATCTGCAGTGATTTTGGAGCCCCCCAAAATAAAGTTTGCCACTGTTTCCACTGTTTCCCCATCTATTTCCCATGAAGTGATGGGACCAGATGCCATGATCTTAGTTTTCTGAACATTGAGCTTTAAGCAAACTTTTTCACTCTCCTCTTTCACTTTCATCAAGAGGCTTTTAAGTTCCTTTCACTTTCTGCCATAAGGGTGGTATCATCTGCATATCTGAGGTTATTGATATTTCTCCTGGCAATCTTGATTCCAGCTTGTGCTTCCTCCAGCCCAGCGTTTCTCATGATGTACTCTGCATAGAAGTTAAATAAGCAGGATGACAATATACAGCCTTGACATATGCCTTTTCCTATTTGGAACCAGTCTGTTGTTCCATGTCCAGTTCTAACTGTTGCTTCCTGGCCTGCATATAGGTTTCTCAAGAGGCAGGTCAGGTGGTCTGGTATTCCCATCTCTTTCAGAATGTTCCACAGTTTATTGTGATCCACACAATCAAAGGCTTTGGCATAGTCAATAAAGCAGAAATGTAGGTTTTTCTGGAACTCTCTTGCTTTTTCCATGATCCAGCAGATGTTGGCAATTTGATCTCTGGTTCCTCTGCGTTTTCTAAAACCAGCTTGAATATCTGGAAGTTCATGGTTCACATATTGCTGCTGAAGCCTGGCTTGGAGAATTTTGAGCATTACTTTACTCGCATGTGAGATGAATGCAATTGTGCGGTAGTTTGAGCATTCTTTGGCATTGCCTTTGTTTGGGATTGGAATGAAAACTGACCTTTTCCAGTCCTGTGGCCACTGCTGAGTTTTCCAAGTTTGCTGGCATATTGAGTCCAGCACTTTTACAGCATCATCTTTCAGGATTTGAAATGGCTCAACTGGAATTCCATCACCTCCACTAGCCTTGTTCATAGTGATGCTTTCTAAGGCCCACTTAACTTCACATTCCAGGATGTCTGGCTCTAGGTGAGTGATCACACCATCATGATTATCTTGGTCGTGGAGATCTTTTTTGTACAGTTCTTCTTTTAACATTAATTCTAAGAGGTAGCTAAAGCAATCTCCATATTACACAAAAGAGAAAATTGAGCTCAGGGAAATTAGATAAAATGCCAAAGATCACTCATATAAGAAGTTAAATGGAGTGTAGAACTCAGATATTCATCTGTCTAATTCTAAGGCCCAGACTCTTAAGCATCCTAAACTTAAGCATATGCTTTTCTTAGACTCAATATATTCACATTAAATTCCTTATTATTAGAACCATTGAGAGGCTTTTTTTTTAAGTTTTTTTTAGGTTTTTGGTTTTTAATTCTCTCATCCTGCATAGTGGATATCTCATAAACTTTTATCACCTATGCACGTATTTAGTGTACTCTTAATGTCCTTATTTGAAATCCCATGAAACAATGCAATAGTGAGAGCTGGAGAAAGAATTCAGAGTCTCTCCAGTGAGAAAGTTTCTTTAATATTGGTGTTAATAAGCACTTTTGTATATATACCAGTTCGTATTTAATCCAGTAGGCTTAACTGTTGAGATCTGACCTATAGTTTTTCTTAATTATTTCAAAGATATTATTTTGATAAATTTTAGTAGAGTACTTATGTATTTTCTATGCTGCATTTTGGTGATTAGGGCAGTGTTTCTTTTTTTAAATTGAAATATAGTTGATTTATAATATTGTATTAGTTGCTGATGTATAGCAAAGTGGTTCAGAATCTGAAAAAAAATATGGATTTTTTTTCCATTGTAGGCTATTACAAGATATTGAATATAGTTCTCCGTGCTATTCAGTAGGACCTTGTTGTTTATCTGTTTTATGTATAGTAGTGTTTATCTGTTAATCTCATACTCCTAATTTATCCCTCCCCATCCCTTTCCATTTTGGTAACGTAAGTTTGTTTTATATTAGACCAGTAATTCTTATGTTCCATCTACTCCTTCTATAAAACAAACATGCAAATAAGCAAACAAACCAACAAACCCACCAACAAATAATTCCTATTGCTCGGTGATGGGAAAATTGGATGTTTCTGTCTTGTGCTAGTTGTTTATCCTTGGGCAAGTTACTTACATCCCTCAGTCTCAGGTTTCTTATAAAGTGGAGTTAAGGAAATTTTTATAGCTGAAATGAGGGGAAATGTAACAGGAATAAAGAAAGATGATGGTGAAGTGTGGCTCTTTGATGTGATTTGAGGCTGTGCACGTCACTGAATATTTTGGCAAAGCAATTTGTAAGATATAATCTATGTTTTTGAAAGTTAACTCTGGACTGGTGGTTCTCCAGTTTCACATGCACCAGAATCATCTGGTCATTTGTTGAAACACAGAGTTTTTGATTCAGCAGATTTCTGTGGGGCTCAACAATTTGCATTTATACCAAGTTTCCAGATGTTTCTGATGTTATGGATGGTTCTGGCATATTGGAGCACTGCTGGGAAGATATGGAGCAAGTTAGAAGACCATGTAAAATAGTGAGAGATGAGGGATACCTCGATTAAGACAGTTACATTGGGAATGGTTCAAGATATTTACTGGATTTGTGACTGATAAGGTGTTGAAGACAAAAAAGGCAGAAGAGTCAAAGTTATCTTCAAAATTTATAAATGAGACAAAGAAATTCTGATGGCAGCAATAAGAAATATAGGAGGAACAGGTGTGAAATAAGCTCAGATTTGAAAGCACTGAGATTTAGTGTTTGCTGGATTTCCAGATGGACATCTGTAGAATGGAGGTGGCCAAGTGGGATGACAATGATCTCATTTCTAGTTTTAGGGATAGAACTGAAGGTAGAATATATTGACGCTAGAGGTGGAAGGGTGACTGGATGCTGCTGAAACTTTATTTCTTTTGGTTAGGAGATAAACAGATTTATTCTTTATGGGTTACATCAGACTCAGCTGTGACTCTGTGACTGGTACATCTCCCTTTATCTTCCCTGGTAGTTCAGAGGTCAAAGTGTCTGCCTGCAATGCAGGAGACCTGGGTTCGATCCCTGGGTTGGGAAGATCCCCTGGAGAAGGAAATGGCAACCCACTCCAGTATTCTTGCCTGGAGAATCCCATGGACAGAGGAGCCTGGTGGGCTACAGTCCACGGGGTTGCAAACAGTCAGACATGACTGAGCGACTTCACTTACTTACTTACTTACCTGAATAGAGGACCACTGTATCTTGTCTGTATGGCGCCACTGGATATAGTCCTATTATTTTATTGAGAATGGTCCAACTTCCCAGACGCAAATAGCAAACTCATCTCTTTATTTAAAAAAAAAATCCATTCTCATATTTTAAATGTAGTGTTAGCTGTACTATTAAAATGTTGCATTTGCAGACTTCAGTCACTTGGGATGCGGCATGTTGACCAAAGGGAATATGTGTCATTCAAAGGGATATTTACTTGGAAGGGGAGTTGAAGAAGGAGAGGGTTAGAGGTAATTGTTCTACTGTTTTTATACACTATACAGAGACTGTATACACTATACAGTTAATGTAGCCAAAAAGAAAATAAAATCATAGCCAGAGAGAAAGATGTAGAAAAGTTTTAACAATATTCAGATTAATTGGTGCTATAGGAAAGACAGAATCACTTTGAATTGTAAAAATAGATGGCTAATACTATAATTCTGAGGGAAGAAAAATATTAGGAACAGACAGAATAATGGGAATCAAAAAAAAAAAAAAAGGAGAAAGAGAAAAGTTAAAGTACCTGAAAAGGAAAATTTATTACTCAGTTTTGACAGGCCCTTTTGATCATCCCTTCCTGAATAATTACATTTTCTCTCTTCCATTTTTGAAAATAATATTTATTTCATTTATTAATTTGGCTATGCTGGGTCTAGTTAAGGAAGGCAAGCTCTTCGATCTTTGTTGTGGCATGCAGACTCTTATTTGCAATATCTAGTTCCCTGACCAGTGATCAAAACCAGGACCCATACTTTGGGAGCACAGAGTATTAGCCACTGGACCATCAGGGAAGGATCTTTTTTTTTTTTTTTTTTAACTAATGAAAAGTTTCAAGCCTTACACTCCAGTTCTTTTTCTTCTATTTTTAGTGGCAAAAATGAATTAATATTTTAACTTATTTGAACTTGTATATTGATACATTCCTGCATTTTCAATACTAACTAGTGGCATTTTTGGCAAATAGATGGGAAAACAGTGGAAACAGTGTCAGACTTTATTCTGGGTGGGGAGGGGGGGGCTGCAAAATCACTGCAGATGGTGACTGCAGCCATGAAATTAAAAGACACTTATTCTTTGGAAGCAAAGTTATGACCAACATAGACAGCATATTAAAAAGCAGAGACATTACTTTGTCAACAAAGGTCCGTCTAGTCAAGGCTATGCTTTTTCCAGTAGTCATGTATGGATGTGAGAGTTGGACTGTAAAGAAAGTTGAGCGCCAAAGAATTGATGCTTTTGAACTGTGGTGTTGGAGAAGACTCTTAAGAGTCCCTTGGACTGCAAGGAGATCCAATCAGTCCATCCTAAAGATCAGCCCTGGGTGTTCATTGGAAGAGCTGATGCTGAAGCTGAAACTCTAATACTTTGGCCACCTGATGTGAAGAGCTGACTCATTTGAAAAGACCCTGATGTTGGGAAAGATTGAAGGCAGGAGGAGAAGGGGACGACAGAGGATGAGATGGTTAGATGGCATCACCAACTCAATGGACATGAGTTTGGGTAAACTCCGAGAGTTGGTGATGGAAAGGGAGGCCTGCATGCTGCAGTTCATGGGGTCACAAAGAGTCAGACACGACTGAGTGAACTGAACTGAGTGGCATTTTTTAGTATATCTAGCATTTTTCACTTTAAATGTTTAGTTTTTGAAAATAAGACTTTGTAATTATGGCAAAATCCTTGTTAAAATATACCCCCGAAGGAAAAAAAATGCAATCAAAACAAAGACATCTCATTTATCTTGATAAGCTCCTATTCCTTTCCACTAAATTTCCCCTAAATTTTCCAGAAATTCCAGAAAAGTATCTGATGGAGATCTCAGTGCTATTAGATTAGGGGTAGCTCTGAAACTTCAGCTTCTGAAGTCACAGCTGATTTTATTGTAAGAAAATTTATAGAGACTTAGCTAACTTCTCCAGGGGATCTTCCCATTTCAGGGATCGAACCTGGTCTCCTGCATTGCAGGCAGATTCTTTACAGACTGAGCTACCAGAGAAGCCTTATCTAATTATGAGAATTTCATTTTTCATTAAAGTTGGATATATTTTGATATGATAAATACTATGTAGAATTCCAAAGTGATGGTTACATAACCAGTTAGCTCTTGCTAATGTCCCATACAGAATGAACAATGAGCCCTGCAGTTAAATGGTGAGACTTGAATATATCACAGCTGCACATTGCTGCATGGCAAAACAACATGCATTGTATGTAGTCAAGTCTACTGGAAATTTTTGGATTGTCAGAAACCAGGGAATCACAATAGAAGGCAATGCTTCAGTGTGGTGGGTGTGATTCTGGAAATTGTGCTACCAATTAAACTATGGCAGCTCACAACATTATATCCTCCGTGGAAGGAAGCTTGTGAGAAGGAGATGGTGATTGAGAAATGGAGGGGGAAGAAATGGAGTGGCATTTCTTAAGGCCTTAAGTTTTGGTTTCATGCCATCATTTTGTAATGTTCACTTCTTTCCCTTTATCCACCTGGTATCCCCAGCTGGTGAGGGATTGGGAAACATTAATCTCTAAAATGAATGGTCATTCGGTAAAAGTGAGCTATGCATAAATCATCCAGTAGACTCTTAAAAGACAAAAAGCTATTTTCAGAAAGGTCACATTAAATTTTAGTTACCATACTGTGAGGAAAGCAATCAAGCACAGTATTCTAAGCAAACTAAGGGAATTTATTTGCCTGTAATTACGTCCTTGACTTGTCACTTGGAGACAAACCATGCAACATGGGCAGAACAGTTTATTTAGTGAAATATACTAAAACAATTCCTTTTTAGAGAAACAAACTAAAACATACTAGATATACCTTGAAAGGTAGTTAACATCACTGTTGTAAAATGATTTTTATTTGATTCTCATCACAGTCACTTCCTTTGAGCCTCAGTGTATGTTCGTCTAATGGAACTAATGATATTGTACAAGATTATTGAGTCTGTTACAAAGAATGTGTATGAATGGCTAGTATATTTTAAGGCAAGTAGTTGGGTTCCAAGAAATAAGAAAAATGAGTAGAGAAAAAAAATAACTAGGAGGTAAAATAATATTTATGTCTAAGTAATTGTATGTAATGGTATGTCCAAGAAAAAATAAGGTAGGTTTTCTTTTATTCCTTGTGTGTATGTGTGTGTATATCATTAAAAAATCTAAAGATTTAGACTATTTTGGGGTAAATTGTTATGAAAAATGTACTTTAAAATTTTGAAAATTATAACAAGCAGAGATTCAGAGGAAAATATTACATCTTGGGAATAAGACAAAACCCATGTGACTGAATGAGAAAATTCAAGGCATAGCAGGAAAATGTCTGTAGGGCACAAATCAATAATTAGCATAGGAGGAGGAAGACTGAAAAATGCAGAGAGGTCAAAAGAATAAGAGAAAAAGTTTGGATGTAATTTGGTACACAAAATACAAGGAGACAGAAAAGGTTTGGGATAGGAAAGATCAAAATGACACCATAGAAAAGATTTTGTTTGGCCAGAATGTAAAGAATGAATTGCCACAGAACTTGAAAGCAGGAAAGGCCATTAATCATTTCAAGGCCGAAGCTCATCATTGTGATGCCTTTACTAAACCTTGAAATGCCACTCGTAAAAAAGAAAAATAAGTGCAAATATGTATGCTCATAACTGAACGTTAATCATTTTTGGTTATGAAAAAAAGCATTTAGAAATCAAATATGTTGAGATCTTTTAAATATGAATGATGCAGAAATTTTTTTTCCATTTGTCTTTTAGTTAAAAGTTTCAGGTGGCTCTGTCTTATACCTTTACACTAAATATGTAGTTCATTTTAAGAGAAGTTTAAGAAAATCACACCTTAAAATCTGGTTATTAGTAAATAATTAACTAACAGATATCAAGGTTATATTAGAATTCTACAGCACCCTCATTTATCTAGGGACTTGAAAACCTTTGTGTTGGTTTGCGTTTCCTTTTTTTAAGGCTCATAGAAATAAATGCTAATACATCTTCACATAGGTATTCCTTTTCTGTTTTGTTTTAGTTTTTAGCTTATTTTGGTGGTTCTAAATATTCGGCGATTCTCTAAAATTACTGAAGAAGGTTTTATACATCAGACCATGTAAATTTTATAGGGGATTTAAGGAATTTGCAAAGATAATTATGAACATAATCGGTTTTCAATGCTCTAACTTGATATCATAGCCAGGAATCAGATGCACCGTCATATTATTTGAAAAGAGTTCAGAAAATAATATTTTAAAATTTGATGCTTAACTTGCAGGATAATTTTCACGGTAGAGGTCATTTTGTATTTGAGATTCTAAATGAATAATCCCACTACTCTATAAATGTCAATTCATTTACCAAAAAATGAATCACAGTTCCTTATGTGAATTATGTGATATAAATGCAAAGCAGAGCTCTCATGCAACTCATATTGCAACATTGTAGAATGACTCAATGTTGCTAAACATACAAGAATTTAAATATAATGAATGGATTCTACTCTAGGAAGAAAAAAAAGAAAAAGAACCCATATTGTAACCTTACCACATGTTTTTCATCACACAAACATTATTTTTACTGCTTGATCCTGAAATTTCCCATTTGACACAAATGCATGTCAAAACAAATTAATGTAGATGGGCATCATGTTTCTTTAAAGGAGATTGGGAAAGGACTCAATCCTGAAATAGCAAGTTTGAAAACATTAGTTATTTTGTTGTAGCCTGTTGTTTTTATGTAATTCAGTGACAGTTTAGCATTGATACCCACTGCTGGCCTTATGTTCCTGCATCTGCTGTGTAAAGAAAACATTTTTTCCTTAAAGTATCATCCACCATAATAATTGTTTTCTTTTTCAGTTCATGTTAAGTGTTATATGAGCAATTTTTCTTTCAAGGCATGCACGTGAAATCACTTGACTAGAAGCAAGGGCTTTCTTTTCAGTAGGATTCAGAGTTTATAGCTCTAGGACACTATGACCATCTTCCATTTGAATACTTGTCTCTATTAAATCTAACCCAAACTGGATTTATACAATGAAAATGAAGCAGTCATAATGTGAAATATTCCATCAATAGACTCTTTTGTCTGTATGACAGTGATGTGATTGTCTAGAATGAAAATCATTACTTATTTCTATGTTATTGCTTGTTTGTGTGCCACACTATTGTCAAGATATATCTGTAACATTCTTTTAGACACTTTTATATTTTAATCTCCTGAGAACCATATTTTAGAATATTTCTGAACTATTTCCATTCTTATTTCTCATTTGCCTCCTGTGATATTTTAAGTGTCTTCCTCCACATACAAACATTTGAGAATGTTCTCATTATCTTGTTAGTGATTTCTAGCTTAATTTTGCTGTTTAGATACTTACCAAATGATTTTAGTCCTGTGAAATTTGTTGAGAATTTCTTCATGACATATAATAGGGTCACTTTTGTAAATATTCTACATACTCTTGCAAAAAAAAGATGTGTTGTGCAACTCTTGGTTGTGGTGTTCTAACTTTGTCAACCAGGTTCATTTGTAAATTGTGTTGTTCAGATTTTGTGTATATCTATTGTCTTTTATTGCTGTTGTTCATATTTTGTTCTCTTAGAAAAGATGTATTCTAGATGGGTTAAAATTCCTAATTGGTTAGTGTCTTTTCCCTACCCTCACCTTTTTGGCTGTTGTTGATTTCTCATGCTTAAAGTATTTTCAAGATGAGACAGTGTTATTATTGTTTTTTGCAATCAGTATCATCATGCATCTGGTCCCATCACTTCATGGGAAATAGATGGGGAAACAGTGGAAAAGTGTCAGACTTTGTTTTTGGGGGGCTCCAAAATCACTGCAGATGGTGACTGCAGCCATGAAATTAAAAGACGCTTACTCCTTGGAAGGAAAGTTATGACCAACCTAGATAGCATATTCAAAAGCAGAGGCATTACTTTGCCAGCAAAGGTCCATCTAGTCAAGGCTATGGTTTTTCCAGTGGTCATGTATGGATGTGAGAGTTGGACTGTGAAGAAGGCTGAGCACCGAGGAACTGATGCTTTTGAAATGTGGTGTTGGAAAACACTCTTGAGAGTCCCTTGGACTGCAAGGAGATCCAATCAGTCCATTCTAAAGGAGCTTAGTCCTCGGTATTCTTAGGAAGGAATGATGCTAAAGCTGAAACTCCAGTACTTTGGCCACCTCATGTGAAGAGTTAACTCATTGGAAAAGATTCTGATGCTGGGAGGGATTAGGGGCAGGAGGAGAAGGGGTCGACAGAGGATGAGAGGCTGGATGGCATCACGGACTCGATGGATGTGAGTCTGAGTGAACTCCAGGAGTTGGTGATGGACAGGGAGGCCTGGCATGCTGCAATTCATGGGATCGCAAAGAGTTGAGACTGAGCGACTGAACTGAACTGAACTGATATGTTAACTCTATTCTGTTATTTTAAAATATCTTTTATAAATTTCCTCCTTAGTTCTGGGATCATTTTCTTTTTATCTAAAGAACTCTTTTTAGCTTTTTCTTTAATATAGATTTGTGATTGACAAATTCTCTAGTTTTTCATTTTCTAAGAACATCTTTAATTTTATTTAATTATTTGAAGGGTATTTTTTTTTCATGTGATGCCAGTAATTTTCTTTCAGTACTTTAAATGTGTCATTCATTTGTCTTCTGGTATATATTCAATTTCTGCTGAAAAGACAGCTGTCTTATTGTTTGCATTTTAAGAATTAATGTGTGACTTTTCCTTCGATTTTTTTTTTGAGTTTTAAAATATTCTTTGACTTTCAGAAATTGTGTCATGATGTGGTTAGATAAGGACTCCTTGGCATTTTCCCAGCTTTAGTTATGAAGCTTTGCCATCACTGAGATTTTTCTTCAGTTTGGGGGATTCTTAGCTAATATTTCTATAAATATTGCTTTTGTCCTATCCTTTCTATGAGACTCTAATCATAATTCCTTAGAGTCTCATCATTCTTAAATCTCTCATATTCATTTCTGAATGTTTCAAATTATGTTTTTATTCTTCAATCTATACTTCTATTGACCTGAATTCCAGTTTATTAATCATCTCTTTTTATAATTTTGCCATTAAACCCATTTGTCAAATTCATGATTTCAGTTATTCTATTTCTGTACCTAGAATTTTGATTTGATTCATTTTTATAGATATCAGCTTGCTAGTAAACTTCATTATCTCTCATTTATTTTCCTACTAAGCACTATTATTTTAAAACTGTGCTTGATATGCTAATATCTGAATCATCTAATGGTTTGATTTTTTTCACCTTTTTTTTTTTCCCTTCTTGGTTTTTAGTCATTTGTTCCTGTCTGTTGAATATTTTTCATTGAATGTATGAAAAATTGCAGAAGTTCTGGATTTTAACTTTCTAGGGATGATCTGCTTTCCTTCTGGCGGGCTGTTAAAGCAGAGGCTACTTACCTTGACCCATTGGAGTCTGAAGTTGTTCAAGGTTGAGTTTCATTCTGTGTGAGGTCTGATGTATTTCTGTTTGCCTTTCCTGTAAACTAAAACTCATCAAAGGTATTAACTGAATGTCAATATTGTTTCTCATGGCTGACCTCCTCTTTGATGATCTTTGAGTCCCAATTTTATCTTTGTTTCTGCTTGGCTTTCTAACAACTTAGGAACCATGTTTTGTTTGGCTTGTTCCTTCTTATCCTGTAAATCTTAAGAATCAACAAATTACTTGAGGTAAAATTAATACAGAACGCCACTGTTTGGTTCCTCTAGTCCTGTGAAATGCCCAAGGACACCAAGGCACCATTTTCCGCTTGGCTTTTTGTCCCCTTAGCATCACCACTGCTTACTTCTGCCAACAAACAAAAATGCAGAAGAGAAAGCCAGGCTCACTGAAGTACGATTCCCTTCTTTCTAAGATCTTGACACTTCAAGACTGGCTGCCTTGGCTTCGCTCTGATGTTCTCAAACAATTTTTTAAAATCTAGATTTTATATCTATTCTTAGTAGATGGATACAGGCCAGTATCTTCAAGCTGCTGCTGCTGCTAAGTCGCTTCAGTCTTCAAGCTACTCTGTAGTAAGATGGAGTAGAATTCTTCCAAGTTCCTGAAGAGAATATAGGCTCATAAAATCATTTTTAAGCCACAGCATGGAAAGGAAACTAAAGAAGCAACAACCACAACAAGTAGAAAATAGGAAATAAAACAGAAAAAAGTACATCTCAGAAATACATTTGTAATAGAAAAACTTATTCCATGTTAACTTTTGGTGAGCCTTTTATGATTATTATGTATCAGCTTTTAAAAAAAAGTATGTCTAGTTATGGCTCCAAAGTACTATGTAAAAATAATTGGAAAGAGAGAATGTTTCAAATCAGGAATGCATTTCTGGCCTAATTCCCAAAGCTTAGAAAAAAAATTCTCCATATATATGAAATTATTAGGGTCAATTTCTAGGCCTGATAAGCACCATTTTTAATAAAACTGCTCCTACATTTTGAAGCTATTAAAAAATTGTTAATTTTATTTTGGTGTAATTTTGAGTCAGAAAAAAGTCATTGCTTTTATTCTTTATAAATAAATTTATGTTATATAAGAAATAATGTGAACATTAAGTCATTTAACAAAAGAATTAAATGCTACCACAAATTCAAGAAAGGTGGCAAAATTTGAATCATCTGAAACTATAATATTTGAATATGGCTGGCGAAAACATGTATTCTTTCTCCTCTAATGTGATTTAAAAGCAGTAATCAGACTAGAATGTAAATGCCATTCTCCTCTAAAAGGAATTAGGACTCCTTTGAGTAATGGCTAATTCAAATGTAGGACAGAAAGCATCAAAATGAGCCTAGAACTTATTATGATGCCAAGAAGCCATGAAACTTTGATTTACTATTAAGATATTTTCAGAAGGGCTTGAGTAGTCCGTCTGAATAGTTTCCACTAGTTAAATCTGTTGTCGTTGTTCAATCGCCCAGTTGTGTCTGACTCTTTGCAACCCCATGGACTGCAGCACACCAGACCTCCCTGTCACTCACCATCTCCCAGTTGGCCCAAGTACATGTCCATTGCATTGGCGATTTCAGATTAAAAGTTAAATCTGAGCATCTGAAAATGACAACTTGAATATTTTTAAATCTGCTAGGTCATAATGGTTTAGTTCCCCTGTCACCACCAGTATTATGAACTAGTAGATTTAAAGATATTCTAGTTGTCATTTTAAAATCCACTAGATCATAATGGTACTTACAAAACCAAACAAACCAAAAACCATCATTCCTTCTGCAAGATGCTAGAAAACAAACTTACTATTTTGAAAATCAGCAAATGAAACAAGAGTTTATACTGCACTTAACAAGTAAATATGCTTCAAAACAAACAAATAGTTGATAATGGACAAAGATTCTTTTTGCTGAAATATTTCAGTGAAAAATAAGTTTAAAATGATAGGATATAAATGTCACTATTTGCAAACTTAAAAATAATCATTATTCTAGGCAATGATAATCAATGATGGCTAACATACATTATATACACATATACTTTCTGATGGAAAAAACACATAGGTAAATTTTCATGGAGGAAAGCAAGACTACCTGTGTTGTAGTCTTGCACTTCACTTTACAACACACGCACACACACCAAAATCAAACCTGAATCTCATCCAACCTCTAGGTGAAACTTAATTACCAACTTAAAGAAAATACTGAGGACATACTACCTGCTAACTCTGCAAGAGGAAGCAATAACAGTATCCAACCATGTAAATTTTATGGGACAAGCATTCTGCTTTATTCAATTTATAAGAAAAAGAGAGTGATACTGTCTATGCATTCATACATGCATGCTCAGTCATGTCCAACTCTTTGTGACCCATGAACTTTAGTCTGCCAGGCTCCTCTGGCCATGGGACTAATCAGGCAAGAATACTGGAATGGATTGTCATTTCCTCCTCCAGGGGATTTTCCTCACTCAGGGATCGAACTCGTGTCTCTTGTGTTTCTTGTATTGTCATGAGGATTATTTACCACTGACCTTCCTTCAGTTCAGTTCAGTCACTCAGTCGTGTTTGATTCTTTGCGACCCCACGAATTGCAGCACGCCAGGCCTCCCTGTCCATCACCAACGGAGTTCACTCAAACTCACATCCATCGAGTTGGTGATGCCATCCAGCCATCTCATCCTTGGTCGTCCCCTTCTCCTCCTGCCCCCAATCCCTCCCAGCATCAGAGTCTTTTCCAATGAGTCAACTCTTCACATGAGGTGGCCAAAGTACTGGAGTTTCAGCTTTAGCATCATTCCTTCCAAAGAACACCCAGGACTGATTTCCTTTAGGATGGACTGGTTGGATCTCCTTGCAGTCCAAGAGACTCTCAAGAGTCTTCTCTAACACCACAGTTCAAAAGCATCAATTCTTCGGCGCTCAGCTTTCTTCACAGTCCAACTTTCACATCCATACATGACCACTGGAAAAAACATAGCCTTGACTAGATGGACATTTGTTGGCAAAGTAATATCTCTGCTAGGAGATAATTAAAAAGCTTATCTGTATATGGACTTCATTTAGATCCTAATTCACATGATCATAAATGGTTAAAGTATCTTTATAAGAAAACTGGGGAAAATGGAAAACTGAACAGATATTTGGTGACATTAAGGAATTATTGTTAAATTATTTTAGGTATAATATTGGCATGTTATTATATATTTTTTATGAGTCCATATCTTTGATGTATATAAGGTGACATATGTGTGTGTGCTCAGTCAGTTCAGTCGAGTCCCATACTTTGCAACGCTAGGGACTGTGGCCCGCCAGGATCCTCTGTCCATGGGGTTCTCAAGGCCAAAATATTGGAGTGGCAAGAATACATGCCCTCCTCCAGGGGACCTTCCCATACCCAGGGATCAAACCTCAAGTCTCTTGAGGCTCTTGCATTGGAGGTGGATTCTTTACTGCTGAGCCACTGGGGAAGTCCATAAGGTGACATATTTATACATAAAATGATTTTAATTTCCCTAAAAATAATCTGTAATAGAGGAATTGATAGAAATATAAATGAACCAAAATTGACCATAAGCCTCTAATTGTTAAAGCTAGATGATGGGTGCATGCAATATTATCATACACTTCTCTCCATCGTATAGGGGCACACATACCAAAAAAAAATAGAATAAATATGACACTTTTTTATTTTAAGTTAAGTAATAGTAAGGGACCTTTATGAAAATGATTTATACGGCTGATTTTTCTGCAAATAACTGGTCTCAAAAACATCATTCATTTTTTCAAAGTATGAAATTTGTCCTTATCATGAGGGTTTCCATAAAAATAATATTTCATGTTGTCTTGAGTAATCAATTTCAATAAACATGGGTAATTTTTAATCCAGAGAGATGGAGAACCACTTAGGCTACTTTCCTACCCACAAATACTCTAATGGGGATCAATCACACCCAATTAAACCTCAAGGAATTATGAATCTTTAATAGGTTTATCATGAGATAATTCAGCTGTTTAGTCCTCTTTAGGTTCATGCTAGGCAGGCTTTCTCAAGCTGGAAAGTGATCATTTTCATGACATCATTTTTAAACAGGCTTTGTGATTTTTGTTTAAAAAGAACACAAAAGGATTTGTAATTTTCATCAGAAATAAATTTTATATGTATTTATTTGAAATTTTCAGGTTCTATAGTGCTACTATGAGCTCGTGTTTACATTACATACAATATTTTTGATATAAGACCATATTTAAAGATATTGTCTCTAAAGAAACCTAACTGCCTGAGCAACTTTTATATACTGTCTTTCAATAGCTTAACCTGGCCCTTCTCCATGGCCTTCATTTAATCTGTAGCTCATAGTAGTGCCTTCTGTGTATTTTATTAAAAATAAAACCAAAACAGCATAACATACTTGAGCTTTGTCTCCTTGATCTCTGTAACATAAGGTCAAGAGAGCCAACTTCAGCATGAGGCCACCTGATGTGACGTTTTTCTTGGTGAGCAGCATCAGCAATCTCTCCTTGCTTCCTTTTCTTCCCCTATAAAATTGTAACAGCTTCTTTGTGTATTCATAGTGATTGCTAAATAAGATATTGTCTATGAAGCATTTTAAATGGTGTATGATGCTCTTGCTACTTTCCTACTTGTGTAGAAAAAAGTAGTGGTGTAGCAAAACAGAAATCTTCTATGACTGAGACACAAAATCTACAAAGATCACATTGTATTAGATGCTACCATTTTTCATACTCCCCACAAAACAAATATTTTCCTTACCTTCCTTACCCTGTGTGTGTATTTAGTTTGTTTTATGGGAAGGATCACGTGTGGTATTGAGCTTCCCTGGTGGCTCATATGGTAAGGAATCCTCCTGAAATGTAGGAGACCAAGGTTCAGTCCTTGGGTTGGGAAGATCCCCTGGAGAAGGGAATGGTAACCCACTCCAGTTCAAGAGTCTGGAGAGTTCCAGGGACAGAGGAGCCTGGTGGTTCTAAAATCCATGGAATCACGAAGAGTTGGCCATGACTGAGCATGACTAACACACGTGTGTGGTGCTGCAAATGCATCTCAGTTATTAGATTCTGAGACTATGGGACAGGGGAAAGGAAGGATCAGATTGCTTTCAGCAAGAGTATTTTCTTCTGTTTATTTTTAGATCTGGTTAGCATTTTAAAGCAACTTTCTATAGTATTAAGAGGAATAGTCAAGGAGACTATGTGAAACACCTGGCAGAACCTCAAACAGCCACCACATTTTCACTGACGTTTTCTCTACATTGCTAATTTTATCCATGACTATCTATTTAAAAAAGATTTTCCTCCTAGCTTTTCCTTTCACTTTAGCTATGGCATATATATATATATATATATATATATATATATATCTTTTATAATATAATTATACTTGCATGATGAGTTTAAATAAGTTATTAAGATTCACAAACAAAATACATAATTAATTGATTGATTACAATAAGAAATAAACAC
The DNA here is from genome assembly GCF_042477335.2 of Ovis canadensis. Classification (NCBI taxonomy): domain Eukaryota; kingdom Metazoa; phylum Chordata; class Mammalia; order Artiodactyla; family Bovidae; genus Ovis; species Ovis canadensis. The sequence goes on from NC_091249.1 coordinate 88,791,204, forward strand.
ACAGAATACATATTTCTACATAACCATATTCAACCATTTAGTCAATGCAAACACTAATTTAGTTATAGAAAGAAACAAACCTACTTATCAATATCTACACATTCAGATACAAGATGTTACTAATGAAGTCTTTTCTCATTCTGGTTCTAAAAGTATTAAAAAAAATTAGTAGCTTTGCAGATATCTTCTGACTTAGAAAACTTTATTAATATTTATGCTGATTTTGTGCAATAAGGTAATTTCCTAATTTTGGCCTGAGGTTACCATCAAATTCCAAAGCAGTTGGAAATTTTCTTAAGGTTTTATTCTAATGTTTTAGATCAATTCCAAATTGTGTCTGTTTCTCAAAGAGATATATGCATAAGGTAACTTGCTAATTTCTTAGTAACTCTTTTTTTGTAAGCTGAATAAGCTATACGCATTTTTTCAATCATTTATCTCTTTAAATATATACTAGGCACTGTGTGGTGTATCCATGTATCTACACCCTCAAGATCTGATTTCATGATGGTGAATATGGCTAATATGACATACTCATATTACTTGTTTCTTGCTAAAAGCCATACAATATGATGGCCTACTTAACATTTTATATGCATAATACATTTTGTTCTGTAAGCACAAATAATTTTCTTTGGATCATGTTATATAGTTTTTAAAAGTCTTCTAACAGGACTCTTAAGTAATGAAATATTTCTGCAGTTTCCCAAAGCTTAAAAGGTTTATAGGAATAAAAGGCTATGCTTTTAGGGATCAAACCCAGGTCTCCAGGATTGCAGACCAATTCCTTACCATCTGAGCCACCAGTTCAGTTCAGTTCAGTTCAGTTCAGTCACTCAGTCATGTCTGACCCTTTGTGACCCCATGAACTGCAGCACGCCAGGCCTCTCTGTCCATCACCGACTCCCAGAGTCCACCCAAACCCATGTCCATTGAGTCGGTGATGCCATCCAACTATCTCATCCTCTGTCATCCCCTTCTCCCCCTGCCCGCAATCTTTCCCAGCATCAGGGTCGTTTCAAATGAGTCAGCTCTTTGCATGAGGTGGCCAAAGTATTGGAGTTTCAGCTTCAACATCAGTCCTTCCAATGAACACCCAGGACTGATCTCCTTTAGGATGGACTGGTTGGATCTCCTTGCAGTCCAAGGGACTCTCAGGAGTCTTCTCCAACACCACAGTTCAAAAGCATCAATTCTTCAGTGCTCAGCTTTCTTCACAGTCCAACTCTCACATCCATACATGACCACAGGAAAAACCATAGCCTTGACTAGACGGACCTTTGTTGACAAAGTAATGTCTCTGCTTTCTAATACGCTGTCTAGGTTGGTCATAACTTTCCTTCCAAGGAGTAAGCGTCTTTTAATTTTATGGCTATAATCACTATCTGCAGTGATTTTGGAGTCCAGAAAAATTAAGTCATCCACTGTTTCCCCATCTATTTGCCATAAAGTGATGGGACCAGATGCCATGATCTTAGTTTTCTGAATGTTGAGCTTTAAGCCAACGTTTTCACTCTCCACTTTCACTTTCATCAAGAGGCTTTTTAGTTCTTCTTCACTTTCTGCCATACGGGTGGTGTCATCTGCATATCTGAGGTTATTGATCTTTCTCCTGGCAATCTTGATTCTAGCTTGTGCTTCCTCCAGCCCAGCGTTTCTCATGATGTACTCTGCATATAATTTGAATAAGCAGGGGGACAATATACAGCCTTAACGTTCTCCTTTTCCTATTTGGAACCAGTCTGTTTTCCATGTCCAGTTCTAACTGTTGCTTCCTGATCTACATATAGGTTTCTCAAAAGGCAGGTCAGGTGGTCTGGTATTCCCATCTCTTTCAGAATTTTCCACAGTTTATTGTGATCCACAGTCAAAGGCTTTGGCAGAGTCAACAAATCAGAAATAGATATTTTTCTGGAACTCTTGCTTCTTCGATGATCCAGCGGATGTTGGCAATTTAATCTCTGGTTCCTCTGCCTTTTCTAAAACCATCTTGAACGTCTGGAAGTTCACAATTCATATATTGCTGAAGCCTGGCTTGGAGAATTTTGAGCATTACTTTACTAGTGTTTGAGATGAGTGCAATTGTGCAGTAGTTTGAGCATTCTTTGGCATTGCCTGTCTTTGGGATTGGAATGAAAACTGACCTTTTCCAGTCCTGTGGCCACTGCTAAGTTTTCCAAATTTGCTGGCATATTGAGTGTAGCACTTTCAAAGCATCATCTTTTAGGATTTGAAATAGCTCAACTAGAATTCCATCATCTCCACAAGCCTTGATCGTAGTGATGCTTCCTAAGGCCCACTTGACTTCACATTCTAGGGATTGCCCCCTTTCCACATTATGTTGCATATAATCTTACATATCCAAATATGGAACAGCTCATTCTCTCAAGATAAACATTTAAGTTTCTCACCCAAAAATGCTGAATACTTGAGCCTTTCCAAGTCCCTTCTATGTTACCTTGACTCATATTTCTCTTCCTTGAAGTATATTTTTTAATTGGTAATACTTCTATCTGGTTGACTTATTTGGGGTTACCTGTGAAAGTGGCTGGGCTTTCCAGGTGATGCAGAGGTAAAAAATCCATTTGCCAATGCAGGAGACCCAAGAGACTTGTTTCTATCCCTGTATTGGGAAAATCCCCTGGAGTAGGAAATGACAACCTATTACAGTATTCTTACCTAGAAAATTCGATGGACAGAGAAACCTGGTGGGCTACAATCCATGGGGTTCCAAAGAGTCAGACACTACTGAACACACACACACACACACACACACATACACACGTACACACACACACACACACAAACACACACATTGGAGTGGCCACAATAATAGCCTTATATACCTGGCAGCAAGTCACTCAGTCGTGTCCGACTCTTTATGACTCCGTGGACTGCAGCCCACCAAGCTCCTCCATCCATAGGGTTCTCCAGGCAAGAATACTGGAGTGGGTTGCCGTTTCCTTCTCCAGGGGATCTTCCCGACCCAGGGATCGAATCCAGGTCTCCCACATTGCAGGCAGACGATTTAACCTCTGAGCCACCAGGGAAGCCCCTACCTGAGCACAGAAGAGCCCTTTCTGCCAAGGTCTGCCCACTCTTGCTAAACTAATTTTCTGTATCCTTTATGGCACTTGTCTTGCTTGCTGCCAGAAATGAGACTTTCCATTTGCCTGGATGGACTCCTTTCTGTGATTACTTCTAAGCGAATTTTAGATCATTTATATAGCCCTGTAAGATATTTTCCTCTTTCAGACTTGTTTGTGCCTCTGGTTTTGACAGTCATTGTCATAAATTAGTTTTTATAAAACTTTTAGAAGAATCAGAAGTAAAATATTACCATAACTATGTAATTGTGAAGTAAATTTATGGGGATGTGTTAAGGCTTATGCTGTAGTGCCCAGCTGCCAAGTTGAAGATCCAGCACTATCACTTTCTAGCAGGATGAGTTTAGGGAAATTGCCTCAGTGTTTTGTATTTCAGTTTTTTGTAAAAGAGATGAATAATAATAATACCTGAAAAGATTAGATGTGCATAATATAGTGCATATCCATAATACAGGCTCAGTAACTCTTATTATGATGTCCAGGGGTAATATACAAAATATTTTAAAACTCGTATGGACAGGGATTTGCTTGCTAGATTTCCAAGGTCACTGTCAAGGGCACCGTCTCCCCCTTTGCAATCCATACTTGCTCATTAGGAAACTTGGGGTGAGGGCTGGAATGTGAGGGCCATCATGAGAGCCCAGTTCCCAGGGTGGCTCCAGAGCAGTGCATACCAGCTGAGTGGGAATCATGGTTGAGGCTCAGTAAGCTTCCGGCGAACCTTGAGGAAACAAAGAGAGGTACACTGAAGGCAAAAATATAGGGAGGTACTGATGGGAAACAGGTATGTACCAATTAGAATGTATTAAGACTATAGTGCTGGCTCCTGGAGCCTCCTTAGATGCCAGATTGAAAGGATTTCTCATTCAGTTGGAAAGATGTCTAAGAACGAGGTAGAGCCCTCAGTAGGTAATGCCTATTCACTAACCACTGTGACTGTACCCCAATATGCATGTTACACCAATCTTGATTATTTCCCAAATGTTTCTTATTAGTACTTCAAAACAGTTTGGGTATCTAAGTATAAAATGAGAATCAGATACATAACATGGGAAACGCTAAACAATATATTAACGCTTAGTTATTTGTTACCTGGAATCTCAATCCCCTTTGGATGTATACACTTTGAATCCTCCCCCCAACCCCACCCAGGTAAAATACCAATCCTTCAGTACTGTGTGTGGTTAAATCATTTCTTTTTAAATATTGTAGAGATTATTTTTAATCTTGAAGAGAATAATGTGATATTTGACTCAAACAGCACATATTTAGTTATACAGTACCAAGACATGCACACACTCAGAATGAGCATTCATACATAACCTCTGGCAGTGGTATGAGATGATCTAGGAACAAAAACTCTGAATGAAAATGCATTGTTTTCTGCTTCAATGCATTTGTGCCCTGGGATAACCAGAAATAATTATTGAAACAAGCCTCTTGTTAATAATAATTACACTTCATTCTATGAAAACAAGAACAAACAGCAATTATCTATAATTTCTCATTTGCGAAACACTCTCATTATGCTAAGACTTCTTGTCTCTGTTTGATAATATTCTGTTATGTGTGTTGGAAAAACTCGACAGTTTTCTTTTTTTTCGTCTCATGTTTCAAATTATACTGGGCAATGCATGATCAGTACAATTCAGGTTTAAATGATTTCTGTTTTAAGACAAAACCGCTTCTTTGGGCAGTGTAAGTTATCAAAGAAATAATGTCTTTTGAATTCCTTCAGAGAAGACAGGTTCACTAACCAAAACAAATAAAACATTTTTCATATACCAACAAAAATTGGTCTAGATAGAAATAGAAATAAGCCAGACTAATATATATGAAATTATATATATATAAAAATGAGGAAATATTTCCATTTTGATCCTTTTTTCCAAATAATATGTTATCTTACAGCCTTCCCAGATGGTGCTAGTGGTAAAGAACCTGTCTGATAATGCAGGAGACGTCAGACTTGGGGTTCCATTCCTGGGTTGGGAAGATACCCCAAAGGAGGGCATGACAACCACCCCAGTATTCTTGCCTGGAGAGTCCAATGACCGGGGAGCCTGGTGGGCTGCAGTCCATAAGGTGGCAAAGAGTTGAACATGACTGAAATAACTTAGCACACATGTGCAACCATGTTACCTTACATTCCCATTTTAAATAAACCTGTGTCTGTAGTGCCTCAGCAATTATTTGCTTAATTTGAACATAATAACTTTGCATTTTCATATTTCTTCTTTTGCAATATTGCATTTATTTTGATAGATTATAAGCTCTTTGAAGGAAGGAACAATTTAATCCCTTTTGCTTCAGTCCTCTGCTGTATCCCTCAGATTAATGGTCTGAATAACAGTTTTAAATTTGTACAGCATGAGTGGCTGGTTATCAAATAATCAGCTGACTTAATGGGTTAATAATTTTCCCCATAGTGAGATTAATTTCCTCATCTATAAAAAGACAGACCATAGAAATATCTAATTTGCATGGTTTCTGAGAGGTTTGATTGGAATCAGGTGTATGAAGCATTTAGCACAGTGTTTGGCTCAAAATTAAGCTCTCTCTCTCATGCCTTGATTTTATTCTCATAACTATAGAGCTGAACCTCAAAGTCACATTCCCTAATTTCAGTTTTTAGAAAGGACAAATTTAGTTAATTCTACTTGACCCAGTCTAAGATTACTAAGACTAATAACGTCTCTTAAACAATGTTTGATTATGTAAATAGTACTATATAGACATAGTCACAGTTTGAGAGTGACTTCATATTTGAGCGAATGGAATAAAAAAAATACTGCTATAAATATGGGTTAGATTTATTTCTTACAGCTATATTGCTTCTTTCAAGAATGATGTGTTTTGGATTATTTTACACAGTCCACACAATGTTGAGATTAAGTCTCTATACATATCAAACTAAAAAGAAATACATATTTGAGTTATGAATGGATCATATTTGTTATCTTTCTGAAATTTGGTTCCAAGAGCCAAATAAGTTCAAGAAATTCTCCAACTGATCAAAATAATTTTACAAAGTGTTGGCATGCTACTCATTTCCTGATTGAATACTACAAGTATTCAAATTAGTTATAAATCAGTTGCCTTAGGTAAGTTCTAAATAAGTTACCTACAACTTGTTTATAGGAATTATTTGGGCCAAATTTCCTTCACTTTTAAGTAGATACCGTAATAAATCCTATTTTCACACATCTTGAATTTATAGAAGTAGTATTGTTGACCTAAAACAATAAAAATAACAGTTACCTTACAGAAAAAATAATATATATATATTTTCAAGAACAGCAAAGAATTGCAATTTGGAATATGCAATCTATGGAAAACCAAAGACAATTTTGGAGAACAAAGGAGAGTCATTCTTTTTAGAGGAGAAAGGGAGGTTGGAAGTGACTGTTGTAAGCAAAAGAGTCCACTGGAGGAAACAGAGATTGAAGTGTAGTGACTTTTTATTGACTGATATGTGAGAGTCTCTCATTGACTGGGCTATTGATAGGCAAAAAAAAAAAAAAAAAATCTTCTTTCCTCCTGTGAGGTGGTAAAGTAGTAACCTTTCTCCTGTTAGAGAGACAAAGTTACCTCTCTTTCTATACCTAATACAATTGATATCAAGTGGTAGGACAAGAGGTCCCCTTTTTTTGACTATTTTTAATTGGGATGCAGTTGCTTTCAATGTTGTGTTAGTTTCTGCAATACAGTGAAGTGATTCAGTTATAAATATACAATATCACCCCTTTTGGACCTCTCTCCCACCCTACCTTCCCATCCCACCCACCTAGGTCATCGCAGACCACGGAGCTGAGCCCCCTGTGCTACACAGCAGGTTCCCTCTAGCTAGCTGTTCTACACAGGGCAGTGCACATAAAACAGTCCCAATCTCCCAATTCATTACCCACCACACTGTCCACACACCCATTCCCTACATCTGTGTCTCAATTCCTGCCCTGCAAATAGGTTCATCTGCACCATTTTTCTAGATTCTATACACATGCATTATTTGTTTTTCTCTTTCTGACTTATTTCACTCTGTATGATAGACCTTAGGTCCTTCCACATCTCTATGAATGACCCAATTTTGTTCCTTTTTATGACCATGTAAAATTCCATTATGTGTATGTACCATGTCTTTTATCCACTCACCTGTCAATGGCCATTTAAGTTGCTTTCATGTTCTCATGACTGTAAATAGTACTGCACTGAACATCGTGGTGCATGTGTTTTTTTGAATTATGGTTATTCTCAGGGTATATGCCCAGTAGTGGATTTGCTGGTCATATGATAATTCTCTTTTTAGTTTTTAAAGGAACTTCCGTACTGTTCTCCATAATGGCTGTATCAATTTACATTCCCATCAATAGTACAACAGGGTTTCCTTTTCTCCACACCCTCTACATCATTTATCTTTGTTGATTTTTTGATGATGGGCATTTAAAAAGAGGTTTCTGTTGCTAATTTTCAGTGTGTAAACTCTTGAAAATTTGGGGCTTAGTGTTCTATTTTACAGAAAATACAAAAAAACGTTTATGTATCTAGTAACTATTTAAAGCAAAAAAACCAAAACAAAACAGTATGTGTATATGATAAAGACAAGCTGATTTATGTTAAAAGAGTCCAAAGGTCTGAAATTTAATCTGCTTTTCTTTGTTGTCTTCTAACATAGTCTGCAAAGGGGCCTGGAAAACTTGTAATGCTCCAGGAATATAATTTAAAAGACCTCTGAGATTTCTTATAATTGTATTTATTCATTTATTTTTGGCTATGCTGGGTTTCTGTTGTAGTGTGGGCTTTTTTCTGGTTGTGGTGAGTATTAGCTACTTTGTAGTTGTGGTATCTGGGCTTCTCATTGCAGTGATTCTCTTGTTTCAGAGAACAGGCACTCGGGCTTCAGCAGTTGCGATTTCCAGGCTGTAGAGCACAGGCTCAATAGCTGTGAAGCACAGGCCTAGTGGCTGCATGGTGTGTGGAACCTTCCTGGACTAAGGATTGAACCCATGTCTCCCGTATTGGCAGGCAGGTTCTTTACCACTGAGCTACCTGGGAAGCCTAACCATTGGGATTGAAAATAGGAATATCCTGAAAACTTTTTTAATTTCTGTAAAATGTTTTCAAAGTTTGGAAACATTAATAATTTTATTTCCTTGGATACTTTATAGGATCATAAGAGAAAGAAAGTATGTGATGAGTTGAGAAGGCAAAGACTAAGACAAATGAATTTTCTTCTTAAATAGAGTAGTGTTTTAATAAATAAACAACTGAGTTTGAAAACTGCCATACTAGTGCTCATAATTATTAGGTATGTAATGAGGATGAAGACTTTTACATTAGTAAATGTGAATTATAGGCAGATGTAGAGATATGGCTTTACTACCGTGCCATAACATATCCATCATGTGGCCACAGGGGTACCACTTTTAAAGACAGTAGAACTCTCCTGCATACACTGATATCTGTGGAGCTGTAAATCGACTACAGTGTCACGGCTGATGATCCAGCTGGAGAGTTTACGAATTTGTTTCCAGTGCTTAAGTGGTCTGGCCCAATCCTCTGTGGCCCAAGCTGTTTGGAGACCCCAGCCTGAAAGGAAGCAGTTCTGTAGAATTGTTATTAATGTAAATATAGCTATCGCCTGCAAAACCTTAAAGGCTGACTTTGTATACTTCATCCTACACAAGCCTTACAAAAGCCCTACGACATCATAAGCAGCCTCAGGGGCTGTTGTCATCCCCATTTTGCAGAATACAATGCTTCCGTTAAATCGATCACTGCAGGGTTGACCAGACTAGCAACTTCATTAGCTACTCTGCCTGTGGCTCCTGCACCCCAGCTCCTGAGGCAAGGTAGGGTCCTCCTCCAAAAACCTGAAAAATAAAAAAAAAGGCAATTCCAGGCATAAGTATATTGTCAGTGCATTTTTCACAAGGCTGAAAAGAACCCACCACAAAAACCAACCCAAAGATCTCAAGATTTCTATTGCTGTTTCCAGCTTTCTTTCTCTTGGCTGTCTTTTTGGTTCCAGACCTTAAGCTGTCAAGTAAATCTGGAAAATTTGGAAAGTAGAGGACAGTGTTGAAACTGGAGATAAGTTTTAAAATTTTTTAAAAGTTAAATTCTAATTCATTTTGACAAATTTTAAAAAATTGAAATAAATTGAAGTTCATATCTAGTTCTCAGCCATGATTTTATTGTATTCACTTAAGGAAAAAAAATTCATAAATTGATAAAAGATGTTCATAGTCCTGCTAATTGACATATATGAAAATGAAAGTGTTGCCTGTTCCAATTCATAATCTTCCTAATGACACATATAAAAGTGAAAGTGTTACTTGCTCAGTTGTGTCAGACTCGTTGAGACTCCATAGCCCTCCAGGCTTCTCTGTCCATGGAATTATCCAGGCAAGAATACTGGAGTGGGTTGCCATGTCCTTCTCCAGGGGTTCTTTCCAACCCAGGGATTGAACCCAGGTCTCCCACACTGCAGGCAGATTCTTTACCATTTGAGCTACTTGGAAAGTCCAATGACATATATAGTAACTCTTCAACTTGTTTTCTGAATAAAATTGATGACGTGAAAGTTTTATAAAGTGTTTTAAGGAATGACATATTTGTCATAACTCACATCCATTTGTCCTTATTTTCTTTGATCACAGCTCAGCCCAATTTTGGTAATAAATCAGTTATTATGAGACCTGGAATATTGTCAAAGACTTTCTCTGCATCTATGGAGATAAACATATGGTTTTTATTTTTCAATTTGTTAATGTGGTATATTACATTGATTGACTTGCAGATATTGAAGAATCCTTGCATCCCAGGGATAAAGCCCACTTGGTCATGATGTATGAGCTTTTTAATATGTTGTTGGATTCTGTTTGTTAGAATTTTGTTAAGGATTTTTGCATTTGTGTTCATCGGTGATATTGGCCTGTAGTTTTCTTTTTTTGTGATGTCTTTGTCAGGTTTTGGTATTAGGGTGATGGTGGCCTCATAGAATGAGTTTGGAAGTTTACCTTCCTCTGCAATTTTCTGGAAGAGTTTGAGTAGGATAGGTGTTAGTTCTTCTCTAAATTTTTGGTGGAATTCAGCCGTGAAGCCGTCTGGTCCTGGGCTTTTGTTTGTTGGAAGATTTCTGATTGCAGTTTCAATTTCCATGCTTGTGATGTTAAGATTTTCTATTTCTTCCTGGTTCAATTTTGGAAAGTTGTGCTTTTCTAAGAATTTGTCCATTTCTTCCAAGTTGTCCATTTTATTTGCATATAGTTGCTGATAATAGTCTCTTGTGATCCTTTGTATTTCTGTGTTGTCTGTTGTGATCTCTCCATTTTCATTTCTAATTTTGTTGATTTTTCTCCCTTTGTTTCTTGATGAGTCTGGCTAATGGTTTGTCAATTTTATTTAGCTTCTCAAAGAACCAGCTTTTGGTGTGGTTGATTTTTGCTATGGTCTCTTTTGTTTCTTTTGCATTTATTTCTGCTCTAATTTTTAAGATTTCTTTCCTTCTACTAACCCTGGGATTCATAATTTCTTCCTTTTCAAGTTGCTTTAGGTGTAGAGTTGGTTATTTATTTGACTTTTTTCTTGTTTCTTTTTTTTTTTTAATTTTAGTTTTTTATTTTTTAAATTTTAAAATCTTTAATTCTTACATGCATTCCCAAACATGAACCCCCCTCCCACCTCCCTCCCCATAACATCTTTCTGGGTCATCCCCATGCACCAGCCCCAAGCATGCTGCATCCTGCGTCAGACATAGACTGGCGATTCAATTCACTTGATAGTATACATGTTAGATTCTTGACGTAAGCCTATATTGCTATGAACCTTCCCCTTAGCACTGCTTCTACAGTGTCCCATAGGTTTTGGGTTGTTGTGTTTTTATTTTCATTCATTTCTATGCATATTTTGATTTCTTCTACGATTTGTTGGTTATTCAGCAGCATGTTGTTCAGCCTCCATATGTTGGAATTTTTAATGGTTTTCCTCCTGTAATTGACATCTAATCTTACTGCATTGTGGTCAGAAAAGATGCTTGGAATGATTTCAGTTTCTTTTTTGAATTTACCAAGGCTAGATTTATGACCCAGGATGTAATCTATCCTGGAGAAGTTTTTGTGTGTGCTTGAGAAAAAGGTGAAATTCATTGTTTCGGGGTGAAATATCCTATAGATATTAATTAGGTTTAACTGTTCTATAGTATCATTTAAAGCTTGTGTTTCCTTGTTAATTTTCTGTTTAGTTGATCTATCCATAGGTGTGATTGGGGTATTAAAGTCTCCCACTATTATTGTGTTATTGTTAATTTCTCCTTTCATACTTGTTAGCATTTGTCTTACATATTATGGTGCTCCTATGTGAGGTGCATATATATTTATGACTGTTATATCTTCTTCTTGGATTGCTCCTTTGATCATTATGTAAAATATCCATTTATCATAAAAATCCTCCAGAAAACAGGAATAGAAGGAAGATACCTCAACATCAGTTCAGTTCAGTTCAGTCCGCTCAGTCGTGTCTAACTCTTTGCGACCCCATGAATTGCAGCACGCCAGGCCTCCCTGTCCATCACCATCTCCCAGAGTTCACTCAGAGTCACATCCATCGAATCCGTGATGCCATCCAGCCATCTCATCCTCTGTCGTCCATTTCTCCTCCTGCCCCAATCCCTCCCAGCATCAGAGTCTTTTCCAATGAGTCAACTCTTCGCATGAGGTGGCCAAAGTACTGGAGCTTCACCTTTAGCATCATTCCTTCCAAAGAAATCCCAGGGTTGATCTCCTTCAGAATGGACTGGTTGGACCTCCTTCCAGTCCAAGGGACTCTCAAGAGTGTTCTCCAACACTACAGTTCAAAAGCATCAATTCTTCAGTGCTCAGCCTTTTTCACAGTCTAACTCTCACATCCATACATGACCACAGGAAAAACCATAGCCTTGACTAAACGGACATTAGTCAGCAAAGTAATGTCTCTGCTTTTGAATGTACTATCTAGGTTGGTCACAACTTTTCTTTCATGGAGTGAGCGTCTTTTAATTTCATGGTAAAAGCTAAATATGACAAACCCTCAGCAAACATTATCCTCAATGGTGAAAAATTGAAAGCATTTCCCCTAAAGTCAGGAACAAGACAAGGGTGCACACTCTCACCACTACTATTCAACATAGTTTTGGAAGTTTTGGCCATAGCAATCAGAGCAGAAAAAGAAATAGAAGGAATCCAAATTGGAAAAGAAGAAGTAAAACTCTCACTGTTTGCAGATGATATGATCCTCTACATAGAAAACCCTAAAGACTCCACCAGAAAATTACTAGAGCTAATCAATGAATATAGTAAAGTTGCAAGATATAAAATCAACACACAGAAATCCCTTACATTCCTATACACTAACAATGAGAAAACAGAAAGAGAAATTAAAGAAACAAACAATTACATTCACCATTGCAATGAAAATAATAAAATACTTAGGAATATATCTACCTAAAGAAATTAAAGACCTATAGATAGAAAACTATAAAACACTGGTTAAAGAAATCAAAGAGGACACTAATAGATGTAGAAATATACCATGTTCATGGATTGAAAGAATCAATATAGTGAAAATGAATATACTACCGAAAGCAATCTACAGATTCAAGACAATCCCTATCAAGCTACCAATGGTATTTTTCAGAGAACTAGTACAAATAACAACTTGTATGGAAATACAAAAAAACCTCGAATAGCCAAAGCAATCTTGAGAAAGAAGAATGGAACTGGAGGAATCAACTTGCCTGACTTCAGGCTCTACTACAAAGCTACAGTCATCAAGACAGTATGGTACTGGCACAAAGACAGAAATAATAGATCAGTGGAACAAAATAAAAAGCCCAGAGATAAATCCATGAACTTATGGACACCTTATCTTTGACAAAGGAGGCAAGAATATACAATGGAGAAAACACAATCTCTTTAACAAGTGGTGTTGGGAAAACTGGTCAACCACTTGTAAAAGAATGAAACTAGAACACTTTCTAACACCATACACAAAAATAAACTCAAAATGGATTAAAGATCTAAACATAAGACCAGAAACTATCAAACTCCTAGAGGAAAACCTAGGCCAACCACTTTCCGACATAAAGCACAGCAGGATCCTCTATGACCCACCTCCCAGAAATTGGAAATAAAAGCAAAAATAAACAAATGGGACCTAATTAAAATGAAAAGCTTCTGCACAACAAAGGAAACTATAAGCAAGGTGAAAAGACAGCCTTCAGAATGGGAGAAAATAATAGCAAATGAAGCAACTGACAAACAACGAATCTCAAAAATATACAAGCAACTCCTGCAGCTTAATTCCAGAAAAATAAAAGACCCAATCAAAAAGTAGGCCAAAGAACTAAACAGACATTTCTTCAAAGAAGACATACAGATGGCTAACAAACACATGAAAAGATGCTCAAAATCACTCATTATCAGAGAAATGCAAATCAAAACCACAATAAGGCACCATTTCATGCCAGTCAGAATGGCTGCTATCTAAAAGGCTACAAGTAATAATGCTGGAGAGGGTGTGGAGAAAAGGGAACCCTCTTACACTGTTGGTGGGAATGCAAACTAGTATCGCCACTATGGAGGATAGTGTGGAGATTCCTTTAAAAATTGTATATAGAACTGCCATACAACCCAGCAATCCCACTGCTGGGCATTGACACTGAGGAAACCAAATTGAAAGAGACACATGTACCCCAATGCTCATTGCAGCACTGTTTATAAAAGCTAGGACATGGAAGCAACCTAGATGTCCATCAACAGACAAATGGATAAGAAAGCTGTGGTACATATGCACAATGGAATATTACTTAGCCATTAAAAAGAATACATTTGAATCAGTTCTAATAAGGTAGATGAAACTGTAGCCTATTATACAGAGTAAAGTAAGCCACAAAGAAAAACACCAATGCGGTATACTAAAACATATATATGGAATTTAGAAAGATGGTAATGATAACCCTGTATGTGAGACAGCAAAAGAGACACAGATGTATAGAACAGACTTTTGGACTCTGTGGGAGAGGGCGAGGGCTGGATGATATGAGAGAATGGCATTGAAACATGTAAATTATCACATGTGAAATGAATCGCCAGTCCAGGTTCGATGCATGATACAGGGTGCTCAGGCCTAGTACACTGGGATGACCCAGAGGGATGGGATGGGGAGGAAGGTGGGAGGGGGGTTCAGGATGGGGAAGACATGTACACCCCTGATGGATTCAAGTCAATGTATGGCAAAACCAATACAATATTGTAAAGTAAAATAAACAAATAAACAGAGGGAAAAAATAAGAGACTTGGAATAAGTAATCCCTGTGGAACAACAGCAAACAATTAAACATTAATTGAAACTCAAATTCTTTACTTGAATTATGTCAATAAGCAGTATCCCTCAGTAAATCTATGAATATGTTATCTCTACTTTCAACCTAGAGGTTAAATATTGTATAATCATATAAATAATAGATGCAAAGTTTGGATTTATGTCTAGGCAGGATGACTCTAGAATCCATGATCTTTACCTTTACGTTACCTCTTCCTGATAGGATGGGGTGGATAGAGGGTGGTGGAGGCTTGTCTAGTCACTGAATATGAGTTCATTCTCCCTGTGACGCTTACAGTGACCTGTTAATTGGGTGTCAAGGTCAGCCTTGCCCATGTCCCTCAAGTAATCTCATTCTACATTTAACCCATGTGATTTAGATTTATAAAAACAAATTGTTATTTATGAGTGTACATGTATGCATATTCACAAATATATTCATCAAATATCATGTATCACATATTATCTATACCATGTGTTGCATATGTCTATTTAGATATGTGTATCTTTCACATTTGCAGTTCTCATAATACCTTGCTCCTTTAATACTTGTTTTTTTTTTTTAAAAAGCACAAAGTATTAGTTTTACTCTCATTTGAAAAGTTAAAAAAATTGAAGCATAGTGAAGATATATGACTTGCCCACCTATTTCCGAGTGACATTGTCAGATGGTTGATTTTCCCTAAAAATATCCACACATACATATCTGCAAACACACAAAAATCTGGGGTCTCCCACAATGACTTTCTAATTTTTATAACCAGGGAGTTTTACTTTAGCAAGATTATGTGTGCGCTTAGCCAGTGGACACAGAGAATGCCCTGCATAAAGCAAAGGTTTGTTTCCTTAGAGCAGGGCGAATGCTCTTTCAATTACCTTCTTTTTTAGGAATTAGAGGATGCCACTAATTGCTTACCAATGTGTATAGGCTAACAACTACCTAATGTATAACAACTGATTATTTCCCCAATGATTAGACTGTAAACCAGCCTTCCTTAAATTTGTCCTTAATCCTTTGCCAAGATATAAATTATTCGAATGAGGTTATTTCAAATAAGTAAAATTCACCTTACATATGATAGTAAAATACACTAACAGATCAACTTGGCTGAAACCATAATCTAAAAGTTTCCATTCAGTTAAAAAGCTAAATATCTGATTCCTGATTCAAAAGAAGAAACATTTGAAATATTTAGAATTCCTGATATGAGATTCAGAGTCATATCATCATTTCTAGAGATTAATAATAAAGTATTTTAAACCTGCTGCTATCACACTGTAATAGAGTAATTTATAGAGTTAGAATCTGGAGGAAATTAAAGTTTGAAGTTTTCTCTTTTAAAAGACAAAGTCTATCTCTTCTAACTTTTTGCTCTACAAAGATGTTCCTTTTAAAATATTTCTTATTGAAAGAAACACCTTCTATTAATTGATAGTATTACTTATACCAGTTTCTTTCCACATAAAACAATAAGAACAGACACAGCAATGATTCCAGTCCTCAGGCATCTTCTTTATTTTTTTTTTTTAATCTTGTCTTTATGTCTTTCCATCTGACCACCTCCCATCCATACTTATGTTGATACTCCCACTTTTAACTGTTGATAATCAGTTTTAATATCAAGGGAACATGTATATATTTTTTTTTTTTTACTTTATTTATTATTTTTTTTTAATTTTTAGTTTTTTATTTCTTAAATTTTAAAATCTTTAATTCTATAGGTATTTTAAAAACCCCAAATTTGCTGATGTTTTTATTAATGCATTTTTTAAAATCGAAGCAACTTTTCCATGTTCAAATAAAAACTAGCAAGAATGAACTGCCTGGTAGATAATTGAAAATTAAGGACGTTCTAATTTTGTTTTGTTATTCTAAGAGTTCCTTGTAAAGATGGAGACATTTAAAGTTCAATTTAAAATATACAGTGTTGAGCTTGTGAACAAAATATTTTTCACAACAGCAATTATCCTGCAACTAATTTGCTTTCAGAGCCTCATGCCTTTAGGCTAACACACAATCTAAGTTTGTTTAATCTTAATTAAACTTTTCTCTCAAAATTAACTTGCTCCACTTGCAAATGAAAAATGTTTTCCCTTTGGACTCACACATATGAATTAAAATGCAGGATGCTTTGAACCTCTAAAGAGAAAAATACTTAAGTTTTTATTCTGGAAGCAGATAGCTTAAGTATACAATAATGTCCAACTGTCTGTATTTTTCCTAGAGTAAGATGTTCCTATTAATTAGTGATATCTGAATGGAGACAGCAGAATAGCCTGTTTATAGTTAAGAAGGAAAGATGTGGGTTGTGTTGACCAAACCATATTCATTGCATTGATATTAGCTTGGGTTTCTGGTTTAGTTCTCTTATTATAAGTGGCATAACTTTCCTATTGTCAAAACATTGCTAATTGTGAAAGGGGAAAGGGCGGAACAATAAGAGCACAACTATAAGTGCTTAACACCATTGATTGAGCCTGAAGATTGTCCTGTTCTTTAGTTTCTTCAGAGCTTCTAGAATTGCATTGGGTGAATCTCTGTTAGAGAACTACTGTTCAGCATCAGTTCATATGTCTGACTGTCACTGTGACTGTTCTAGTATATCTTTGTGCCCCTAAAATTTAACTCAGTAAGATTACAAAGTTGGGATTAATAGTAAATGTTACTTGAATGAACAAATGAATTAATTAGCCTATCCATAAATTTTGTAGAACTTAATAAAACTACATATGTTAATTTTACATCATGGTTTTACAATAATACTCATTATCAAAGCAAGTTCTATCTGTCCAGATATAGTTTAATAAATGATGATAAAAGGAAGCTTATGATGCTTCCATGACTTATGGAAGATATATATTTTTTTTAATTCCTGAAAAATAAACTGAACAACCAATAGAATTACTGGGTAAAATTCCAATAATAGGACAAGAATGTATATATATATATATATATATATATATATATATATATATAGCCGAGTTCTCTCGCTGTTCACCTGAAACTATTACAACATTGTTAATCAGCTATACAATTCAAAATAAAAAGTTAAAACATTCTGATAATACTTCCAAAAAATTATAGATTAATTAAATCATTTTAAAATTCATTTGGGCATTTAAAAAGTATATAGGAGCAGGAAAATATATTTAGTTTATATTGTATCAAATATATAAATCTATTTCTCAGATTGATGGTTTGATAGTATCAGGTCTGACTATCCAGAAATATACATGCCTCCCAATTTATTAATTTTTTAAAACATTGTTCAGTAACACTGTGTGTTTGCCTCCATGTAGACCTTGGATACTTATCAATTTTGTTAAAGAAAGTTTATGTATTTTTTTTGCTGTTGTTGATAATCTTTTGTTGTATTGATAGTATGTAAAAGGGAAATTGATTTTATATATTTTTTGGTAACCGGATATCTTATTATTTTTTTTCCAGATATCTCTTTTAAATACTTTAGATATCTAATAGCATGTGCAAGTATACAGCTTTTGTTTTCTTCTTTCAAAGAGTGAGGTCTTCTATCTCTGATTCTGTTGTGTAACATGGGCTAGAAATTTTGAAATAGGTTTAAATAATGAAGTTGAAAGGCAACATTTTTGTCTGTTGCTTGACTTTAATGAAATTGCTCCTATTTTTTCACTGTTAGGTGTCATATTGGATGTGAGCTTGGTTAGAAGCCCTCTAGTATGCTTAAGGTGTATATGTATTCATATCAGTTGAGTCTCTGCTAGATCCTGTCCAACTGTTTGCAACCCTGTGGACTGCAGCACGCCAGGCTTCCCTGTCCTTCACCAAGTCCTGGAGCTTACTCAGACTCGTGTCCATCAAGTCTGTCATGCCATCCAACCATCTTATCCTCTGTCTTCCCCTTCTCCTCCTGCCTTTACTCAGCATCAAGGTCTTTTCCAATGAGTCAGCTCTTCCCATCAGGTGGCCAAAGTATTGGAGCTTCAGGTTCAGCATCAGTCCTTCCAATGAGTATTCAGGACTATATATGTATTAAGAATTTTTTAAAAATATAAAATATTACCAAATACTATTTTAAAAGTCAGCTCAAATGGTCAGGCAATTTTTTTTCCCTTGAAGTATGCTGGGATCAATTATGTTACAAGTTAAAATTAAATATTCTTACATTTTAGTGCAAACTCTTCTTGGAAATGATGAGTTATTTTAATACATTGGGATAATTCAACATGATAGACTTTTTGTTTATCATTTTTGTTTCCATGTTTATAATCATTATTGGCTTGAAGTCTCCTGATGTTGTGTGCTCTCAAATTTTCTTCTTAGTATTATGCTCGGTGTATAAAACACATTGGGAAGCTTCTCTTTTTAATGCTCCAGAGGGCTTATGTATAAAAAAGACATTATTTGGTTTTGAAAGCTGGAAAGAACCAGGCTATAAAACTGCCTAGTCCTGAGGCTATTTTGGGAGGCAATTCTTTTATTACTTTTTTTCAATTTCTTCTGTTGTTGTTCTATTCCATTTTCTACTTCTTGAATATGTTTTAGTTATTTATGTGTTTGAGATTTTCACATTTGTCAGCTCACCATTTTCCCTAGACATTCTCAAAATTAAGAAATGCATCTTGCATTCTGATAGCATCTTTTCTTCTCTCTTCTTTTGTTTTCACCCCTCATCATCATATAACACAGATATTAAAATTACTGCTTATTCATCACCACTGTTGTCAACAAAAACTAACTTTGGGATTTCTGCCAGCCACTATGCACCATAAAGAAATATTTCAAATCCATAAATCACAAGTATATAGGCCCATCACATATGCATGATAAGATGCTAGCTAAAATGTTATTAATTTAGTCAATACTTGGTGCGTTTTTTGCATATCTGTAAACATCTGCTCATTTCAAAACATTTTAAATTGATCAGATATTTATCATTCTGCATAGGTGTTCCACATAAGAAACAAATTCATTGAAGTACAGCATACCAATGATTAAGATTTCCAAATATACTTGGAAATTATATTATACAGTAACTGAAATGATTGAAATAATTGTCCCTTAGGAGAAATGAATGCATTTCTTTTAAAACATATATACAATGAATTTCCTTGTGGTAGAATTTCTCTTTGGTGGTTAAATAAAAATTGAAAGTTGTTAAAGGATTATATTAAAAGATGAATCATCTTTCTTTGGAAGTTTTTCTCTTCTTCCATATACCAGTCCCTGTTCTATGTGCTGAGAATAAATAGAATATAGTATAAATCAAAGCCCCATTTGCAAAGAGTTTAAGGTAGAGGGAAACAGAAAATACCTTTATAAAATGTGTCAAGCAAACTAGCTTAAGGCAACAAAGTGATGGAGTGCAGAAAGATCTTGTTTTTAATCAGGTGGTCAAATGTTTCCAGTGAAGAGACATTTGAGGGCAGGCCTGGATTAAGAGAAGGAGGAAATCATGTACCTATTTGAAGAGAACACTTTCTAGGCAGAAGCAGCAAGACGTTGGTTTGGGGGAAGGTTTCTTGTACTTAAAAATAGCTTGAATGGAGGTCAATGTGTCTGAGGCAGAGTAAGTGAGGACTGGTAGTCAGAAAGCTACTTGGAGTCATTCAGAAAGCTACTTGGAATCATTTTAATGCCAATCTAGGATTTAAATATATACTTAGGTGCATGCCCAGAGCAGAATCATCTACCTTTTGGATATTTCCCATGTTCAGTTCGGTTCAGTTCAGTCACTCAGTCATGTCTGATTCTTTGCAACCCCATGGACTGCAGCACTCCAGGCCTGCTGTCCATCACCAACACCCAGAGTTTGCTAAAACTCAAGTCCATTGAGTCAATGATGCCACCAGCCATCTCATCCTCTGTCGTTCCCTTTTCCTCCCGCCTTCAATTTCCCCCAGCATCAGGGTCCCTTCCAGTGAGTCAGTTCTTCACATCAGTTGGCCAAAGTATTGGAGTTTCAGATTCAGCATCAGTCCTTCCAATGAATAATTAGGAGTGATTTCCTTTAGGATGAGCTGGTTGGATCTCCCTGTAGTCCAAGGGACTCTCAGGAGTCTTCTCCAACACCACAGTTCAAGTATCAATTCTTTGGCACTCAACTTTCTTTATAGTCCAACTCTCATATCCATACATAACTATTGGAAAAACCATAGCTTTGACTAGATGGACCTTTGTTGGCAAAGTAATGTCTCTGCTTTTTAATATGCTGTCTAGGTTGGTCCTAACCTTCCTGCCAAGGAGTAAGCATCTTTTAACTTTACGGCTGTGGTCGCCATCTGCAGTGATTTTGGAGCTCAGAAAAATAAAGTCTCTCACTGTTTCCACTGTTTCCCCCATCTATTTGCCATGAAGTGATAGGACCAGATGCCATGATCTTCGTTTTCTGAATGCTGAGCTTTAAGCCAACTTTTTCATTCTCCTTTTCACTTTCATCAAGAAGCCTTTTAGTTCTTCCTCACTTTCTGCCATAAGGGTGGTGTCCTCTGCATATCTGAGGCTATTGATGTTTCTCCTGGCAATCTTAATTCCAGCTTGAGCTTCATCCAGCCCAGCATTTCTCATAATGTATTCTGCATGTAAGTTAAATAAGCAGGGTGACAATATACAGCCTTGATGTACTCCTTTCCCCATTTGGAACCAGTCTGTTGTTCCATGTCCAGTTCTAACTGTTGCTTCCTGACCTGCATACAGATTTCTCAAGGGGCAGGTCAGGTCATCTGGTATTTCCCATGTTAATGCAAAGCGATAAAAAATATTTCCTTTCCCTAGAGATAATCTTAGTAGGTGGATCATCATCTGCCAAGGAGATTGGAAATCCGTGAAATAATTCTCTGAATGATGAGACAGTCTCAAACAGCATTTCCTACTCTAAGGTCTTATGATGAGATGAACCTTGGGACACTTCACACCTCTAACAAGATTTGATTTACATCTTCAAGAGTTTTGCAAGTGGAAAGAATGTGTTGCACCATCGTGTATTGGCATAAAGAAAAACATGTTTGACTCAGACTTTGGAGACTTTAGTTCAAATTATGCTTCACATTGGCTGTGGGACTTCTGCTTCCAAAGAAGAACTGGATGAATTTAGATAATTTGGATAATTTGAACTGGATAAATTTAGAATTTTTAGCAACATCAAAATTCGTATATGCAACACAATGCCCATCTGTATTCACCTGTACCCATTTCTTATTCCCTTTTCCTCACAGGATCTGTGTCTCTTGATTGTTCTCCTCATAAACCTGAGAAAAAGCTGATTTCTAAGTGAAAATGAAGTCGCTCAGTCGTGTACGACTCTTTGCGACCCCATGGACTATAGCCCACCAGGTTCCTCCATCCATGGGATTCTCCAGGCAAGAATACTGGAGTGCGTTGCCATTTCCTTCTCCAGGGGATCTTCCCAACCCAAGAATAGAATCCAGGTCTTCTGCATTGCAGGCAGACCCTTTAACCTCTGAGCCACCAGGGATAGTATTTAAAAAATAGTCAACAATTGATACCACTTATCCACTTACTTTCATTTTATTTCAGGTTTATTAAAATTATATGACCTCATTTCCTTATCAAAATAATCCCTTGTCATAGTAGGACAGGTAATTGCTATTACCTTTAATAGAAAAGCAATTCAACATATCAATACTGATGGTTTATTCATCATCACATCAGCTATAATAATAAAACCTGGTTTTTATGTAAGCCTTTTTGTTAATGTCCGGCTCCAGCTGAAGTAGAATAATAGTATTATCCAGCCTTAAATAGTTTCCCCTAGGCATCTCATCAATGATATACATGAAGTTCTGAATCTAATTTTGTGTCTACCTGGTAAAAGCATGGTAAAATGAGGTCAGGGAAGTATATTCCTCTGATTTCTTCTCTTATTTAACAATGGTTACCTCATCTGATCAGTCCTTCAGAGTTACATTTCTTCAATACTTAAATTTGCTTCTTCCACTAGAGCAGTCTTTGCTCTAGGTTTTGTCCCCTCCAATTTAATGTCTTGGTCAGAGAAAACAACATGTGATGATTGTAGAAATAAGTTACGGGAATGAAGAACTATTAATTATAGCATCAAGACATATGTTGTATACGTTATAGTATCAGGGTTTCTCTTTCTCCCAGAGAATAGCATTCTTATTATTTCCTCTCTTAAGCAGGTTCCTTATTCTCCATTAGCGTGGTCGTCAGAGCACTGTCTTTGTCTGATAAAACAAAATCATTCAAGAGCAGATGAAGCTGTAATTACAATCAGAGTTCAAATTGTGGGAGATGAAATAAAATTAAATGCACTAACTTTGTGACATTTTGATTATCTGGAAATTCTCTCAGTCTGAAAGATGACTGTAGGTTCGCATGTTACATTTAAACATAGGCACAAGAGGCTCCTTGTAAATCAAACAAAATTGTTCCGGACTGGGTTTTGCATGTATTTTCCATCTCTCCAGTTCTTGTGGAATTCTAGGTTTTGATTAAAGATTTAGTTGTGAATTATAGACATTTCCCCCTTTAACTTATGATTTGATAAAATGAAAAAATAATATTCATATATTTTAAAACTGAAAAAAAAGAAATGCCTGTTTACTTGGGAGGAAGGGAAGTAATACAAGTTTCCAGGTTAAAACCTAATAGGAAAGTCCTTCTGCTATACAGGTGACTCTTCAATTAAGATACCATTGTGTTTAGCAATAAATCAACACTCATGGAATCATCTTCACTTTGCTCACATCCTCCAACTCACACAGCAGGATCTTCCTACATTTTTCAAACAGAAATGATATAGCCACCAGTTCAATCACTCCAAGAGCCACCAACAGTATCCAAAATTTTTATAAAAGAACACAGCAAAGTCCAATGCAGATTTTCTCCTGCAACTTTTCTGTCAACTTACCTTTAATGAGTGAGTGATAACATGGTCTGGGGAGAAAGAACCAGAAATTTAAAAACTTCCCCTTCTTGGCTGCTCCATAAGAGAATGGGGCAATCATACTAACCTCTTCCTTTCTAATGTTCACAAAAACTTAATACATTGGTCTAAGAAAGAAATGGAAGATTTTATTCCAGTCAAAGATGAGGTTTATAATCTGGGCAAAGCATCTCAGAAAGCTCTGAGACCTCTTATGCCTGTTAGAAGTCAAGGAACAGTTATATACATTTTTTGAGACTTGAGGGCTGACATATTAAATGGTGTATAACTGACAGTTTACATCATTCAGATATATGTGCCATGTGACCCATTTTGGGATCAGGGAGGAATGTTATCTTTAAGGAGTTGTCTTCAGGATGCTAGGAGAATATTGCTCTTTATGTTGAGAAGGTATTCTGCTGATGCGGAAGATCTGGTCAGTCCAAAGTGTACACAATGCGCAGTCGGCCCACAGAGGAGACCAAAGGAAGAGAAGGGTTTTCTTTTTGTTGTTGTTGTTGCTTAAATTTACTTGTGTTGCCACAAAATATGAATTTTATTTCACACTAATATGATGAATTGTTTCCCACTCAATGATGAAGAATAAAAATTGTCTTAATTGGGAAAACAAATTAAAGTGTATAATAGCATTATACAACTATAAGGTGAAGTTTAAACTTCTAATCTATACCAGTTCTATCAGATTCTTTAAGTCTTTTTGTAATGTCTTTTTTCTGACAGATATACAGCCATAATAAATGTTTTCTACTGAACTCAGAAAAGAAAGTCATACTTACAGGAGGCATTTTTTTTTCTTTTTTACTCTCCATACTTTAAATGATGCTATTTGTTATGAGTGTCTGTTGAGAAATCAGATTTCAGTTTCAGCACAACTAATTTCTCTTTGGACATCTGGGACAAAAACCTAATTTTTCATGGTATCATTTTCCTTATCTTTAAAATGGGAAGATATTTAGTGTCTGCTACATGAACTCCATAGGGAATTTTGGGGAGAAAACAAGCTCTGTGACAGGACTTGAGAGAGAGAGACTTTGTTGCAGTTATCTGTACGGAAATGAGTGTGAGTCATCTGAAACTCAGAGATGCAATGACAACAATATATGTCATTTATTCAGGGCTTACTCCTTATTGGACTCTATGCTAAGTGCCTTGCATATGTTTCTCGCGATTATTCTATGAGGCAGATATTAAGGCTAAGGAAAGTTAAATAACTTAATGCATGTCATTTCTCAGAACCAAGTCTGTCTCTCTGCAGAGTCCTTTGAATCATTATCATTAGCCTCTTTTAAAACCTTTGCTTGGTCTATTCTCCCAGGTGATCAGTGTTCCATGAGACTTGTGTTCAAGGGTTTGGGGTGGGAGCCTCATTTTTCTCTTTAAATCACCTACCAGAAAATGTGAATAACTAAAGATTTGTTTATGTCTGAAAAGATAAACTGGAAATAAGATGGCTAAAATAAAACAATAGAATGGGAAAGACTAAGGTTCTCTTCAAGAAAATTAGAGATATCAAGGGAACATTTCATGCAAAGATGGGCACAATAAAGGACAGAAATGGTATAGACCTAACAGAAGCAGAATATATTAAGAACAGGTGGCAAGAATACATGAATAACTATACAAAAAAGAGCTTCATGACCCAGATGATCACAATGGTGTGATCACTCACCTAGAGCCAGACATCTTGGAATGTGAAGTCAAGTGGGCCTTAGGAAGCATCACTACGAACAAAGCTAGTGGAGGTGATGGAATTCCAGTGGAGCTATTTCAAATCCTGAAAGATGATGCTGTGAAAGTGCTGCAATATGCCAGCAAATTTGGAAAACTCAGCAGTGGGCACAGGACTGGAAAAGTTCCGTTTTCATTCCAATCCCAAAGAAAGGCAATGCCAAAGAATGCTCAAACTACTACACAATTGCACTCATCTCACACACTAGTAAAGTAATGTTCAAAATTCTCCAAGCCAGGCTTCAGCAATACATGAACCATGAACTCCCTGATGTTCAAGCTGGTTTTAGAAAAGGCAGAGGAACCAGAGATCAAATTGCCAATATTCACTGGATCATCAAAAAAGCAAGAGAATTCCAGAAAACCATCTACTTCTGCTTTATTGACTATGCCTTTGTGGATCACAACAAACTGGAAAAATCTTCAAGAGATGGAAATTCCAGACCACCTGATCTGCCTCTTGAGAAACCTGTATGAAGGTCAGGAAGCAACAATTACAACTGGACATGGAACAACAAACTTATTCCAGATAGGAAAAGGAGTACATCAAGGCTGCTTATTTAACTTATATGCAGAGTACATCATGAGAAATGCTGGACTGGAAGAAGCAAAATCTGGAATCAAGATTGCTGGGAGAAATATCAATAACCTCAGATATGCAGATGATACCACCCATACAGCCAAAAGTGAAGAAGAACTAAAGAGCCTCTTGATGAAAGTGAAAGAGGAGAGTGAAAAAGTTGGCTTAAAGTTCAACCTTCAGAAAACTAAGATCATGGCATCTGGTCCTATCACTTCATGGCAAATAGATGGGGAAACAGTGGAAACTGTGAGGGACTTTATTTCTGTGGGCTCCAAAATCACTGCAGATGGTGACCAAAGCATCTTTTTATGATATTAAAAGATGCTTACTCCTTGGCAGGAAAGTTATGACCAACCTAGACAGTGTATTAAAAAGCAGAGACATTACTTTGCCAACAAAGGTCCATCTAGTCAAAGCTATGGTTTTTCCAGTAGTCATGTATGGATATGAGAGTTGACTATAAAGAAAGCTGAGCACTGAAGAATTGATGCTATTGAATTGTGGTGTTGGAGAAGACTTGAGAGTCCCTTGATCTGCAACAAGATCCAACCAGTCCATCCTAAAGGGGATCATCATAAAGGAGTCCTGAGTGTTCATTGGGAGGACTGATGTTAAAGCTGAAACTCCCTTGGACTGCAATGAGATCCAACCAGTCCATCCTAAAAGAGATCATCCTAAAGAGTCCTGAGTGTTCATTGGGAGGACTGATGTTAAAGGCGAAACTCCAATACTTTGGCCAACTGATGCAAAGAACTGACTCATTTGAAAAGATTCTAATGCTGGGCAAGATTGAAGGCAGGAGGAGAAGGGGACGACAGAGGAGGAAATGATTGAATGGCATCACCGACTCAATGGACATGAGTTTGGGTATACTCTGGGAGTTGGTGATGGACAGGGGGGCCTGGTGTGCTGCAGTCCATGGGGTCACAAAGAATCAGACACTACTGAGTGACTAAACTGAACTGAAACTATATTTCACCTTTAAAATGAGTAAGATTGGGAGCAGAGTGGTTTTAGATATTTGGTCAAAGCTGCTGCTACTTATAGAGCATGCAGAAATAGTTACAAGACACGGCACTTTTAAAAATGGAAGGAGAAATAAATAGTTGTGCATTCTCAGGGACAAAGTAATCTTTGCTATAATACACAGTTATCTTTTTTAATATAAATTTATTTTAATTGGATGCTAATTACTTTACAATATTGTATTGGTTTTATCTAAGTTAATGTTTTACACATTGATCAAAAAAACATTTATTGGATATAATTTCAAAATCTTACATATTTGTTTTTCATGATGAAAAGTCAATATCCTATGTTGGATTGAAGATGTAGGCAACTGTTTTTTAACCTAACTTAGTGAGTGAAGAATTTGACTTCTCTTCTTTCATTAAGGGAAACAAAGAAGGCTTTGAGAGTTGTAATGTTTTAGAGTTTTGTAACTGACTCGATGAATGGTGCTTAATTGATTTAAGGTCTATACTACCCATAGTTAGGCTACAGGGTTACAACAGACAATACAATGAGAACTAAGCGTAGAGCAAAAGGTTTTATCTTCAAGGCTAAGTATTTTACTGCAAAGCCATAGGAGGAGATACTTTTAAAGAAAGAGTTAGAGTTAATTTTTCTAGGGATGTCTTTTATAAACAAATTATTATTAGAAGTGCTTTGTCTGATAGTTAATCAACTGCTGAATGTATTTTACAACTTAATTCAGATTCTGAGAAAAATTAACTCCATTGGACTTCAAATTAATTTTTCATTATGGAGATTTTTGTTCTTGGCTCTTTATTTCCTCTAGTACTCTTTATACAACCTCTTAATGAATTATTCTACCACACTATTTTCTAGTCTTCCATTAAGACACTGAGTCATAGATTCACAAATTTCTAGTAGATGCACTTTCTCTGTATATTCACTTAGTGCCAGAAACTCAAAATGGAAAGCACCGAACTCATTCTACTTCAAACATTTACTTTTCCTCCTGAAAATTTGGTAATATCAACATGGTTCTTTTGAACATATAGAAGCAATGTCAGACAATCACAGTTCCACTAAATTGTCACATATCCACATCCACTTGGTCATAGATTTGTACATTTCTTCATCTCACAACTAAATTGAGGACATTATGACCTTTCATTACAAACCCTTCTGAGATCAATTTGCCTTAGAAGAGGATCTGACCAAGCTATAGCACTGATCAGATCACTGGTGTGTTAAATCAAAAGACAAGTCACTCCTAGCAACTCCATCTATTTTCTCCTGAGTAATTGTGAAAGTACAATGCAGTCTGTAATTCACTATGAAAAGTGAAATTTTTGTGGTAGTCTTTCAGTTGTATCTGACTTTATGTGACCCCCTGGACTGTACTCTCAAGGCTCCTCTGTCCGTGGAATCCCCCAGGCAAGAATACCGGAGTGGGTAGCTATTCCCTTCTCAAGGGGATCTTCCCTACCTGGGATCAAACCAGGGTCTCCTGCATTGCAGTCTGAGTCTACCATCTAAGATACCAGGGAAGCCCACAGTCCATTATAATCTCAGACTTTTATTATTCAGCTTTCATTCTCATTCTTTCTCTTTCCTTAACATATACTCACTCACCAAGTACAAAAAAAGTATTTCTGGGTTCCTTACCAGCCACAGGATAATAATTGATGAAAGTGGTTAGAAGGATGGTACAGATAGAAGTCAACAGAGTTCTGGGTCTCCACCTTGTCTTCAATCAGAACTGCTTCTTATTTATCTAACTTACGAATTGAACTACCATTGATATTTTTGTCTGGAGAAGTGAAGTTTTAAAGATCCCTGCCCTTCACAAGCATTTGTACTTAATACTTCCAAATGCAATTTGCCTTGTTGTTACTTTGTTGCAATTACTTTCTGTTGCTTTGTTGCTCCAAAATGTTGGTGTGGGTTGATTCTTCTCAGAAATTTCTTCCACTCCAGTTAAAAAGCATGGTCAGCATCCTTTCAGTCCAGACTCAAGTGCCCCCCACCTTTTGTTCTCATAAGCGTTCCTGAATTTTTCCCAGTGAACTATGACTTCTTCCCATGCTGAACTTTCAAAGCACTTTGGATATATCGCCTTCTCTCTTGTATTGGCTTCCCTGATAGCTCAGTTGGTAAGAATCAACCTGCAATGCAGGAGACCCTGGTTCAATTCCTGAGCTGGGAAGATCCACTAAAGAAGGGATAGGCTGCCCACTCTAGTATTCTTGGGCTTCCTTTGGGCTCAGCTAGTAAAGTATCTGGAGAAGGCAATGGCAAGCCACCCCAGCACTCTTGCCTAGAAAATCTCATGGATGGAGGAGTCTGGTAGGCTGCAGTCCATGGGGTCGCTACTAGTTGGATATGACTGAGCGACTTCACTTTCACTTTTCACTTTCATGCATTGGAGAAGGAAATGGCAATCCACTCCAGTGTTCTTGCCTGGAGAATCCCAGGGATGGCAGAGCCTGGTGGGCTTCCGTCTATGGGGTCACACAGAGTCGGACACAACTGAAGCGACTTAGCAGCAGCAGCAGCAGTAAAGAATCCACCTGCAGTGCTGGAGACCTGGGTTTGATCCCTGCATTGGGAAGATCCCCTGGAGAATGGAAAGGCTATCCACTCCAGTATTCTGGCCTAGAGAATTCCATGTACAATATACTCCATCGGGTCGCAAAGAGTCAGATATGACTGAGCAACTTTCACTAGCTAGCTTTTATATTGTAAATTCCTGTATGTTTCATGTTTCTTGAGAGGTGGGTAGGAGCTAATTGAAGGGCAAAGATAAGGTCTTAATTTGTTTTCAGTTTCCCAGTAGATTTATCATAGAACATTGAACCTGGTATCCACTCAAATTTATTGGCTGAACAGATAACAGAAAGAATGTCAAAACGTTAGCACATATTTTTCAAGGGAGCCACAGAAATTCATTTCCTAAGAATATTTATTTCATCATGTGATATAGACCCTTAAGCAATTTATGAATAGTTATGTTTGGAGAATCAATAGAGTTTCTATGAAAAGTAAAAAAAGTGTTAGTCACTCTGTCACGTCTAACTCTTTGCAACTCTATGGACTATAGCCTACTAGGCTCCTCTGTCCATGGAATTCTCCATGCAAGAATACTAGAGTGGTTAACCATTCCCTTCTCCAGAAGATCTTCCCAACCCAAGGATCAAACCCAGATCTCCTTCATTGCAGGTAGATTCTTTACCATCTGAGTTACCAGAGAAGGTGTTCTTTTTAAAAAATATATTGTTTCATTTATAAAGAAAAAAGTTACAAAAAATAGGTATGTGAATTAATATCTTATATAATTTTCAAAATTAAGACAATAAAACTTAACACAGAGTAAATAAGAGACTTTTTTTAAAGGGTTACATTTCTGTTAGTAATTTATTCTATATAAAATAGAAAACTAAAATTATTTATTGCAGAAGTCAGCATTTTCTTCTAATCATCCAGTTTCTTTATTAGAGTAGAGTAGTTGTTTTTTTCCATCTACTCTGCTGTTCTGGCAGCATATGGCTTCCACCTTGAATGAATCAGCATATCCTCCAAGTGTTCTGTGGAACTGTTCCTTCCTTTTGACATTCTTGTACAATTCTTGTTACTTTATGCTTTAATCAATTCACTCTGGCCAAAACTGCAATTACAATTAATCAATGTTCATATCGACAGAAACAGAACAATAATGAGAAACTGCTGATCAGTGATAAACATGTTTGGGCCACATTTTATAAATAGCTTGCAGTAAAGGAAAGGCTGGTCTTATTGACTAACTCATAAATGGCTTACAATCTATTTTCGAGCCTTAACCAGGCAAGAGTATCTCAGAACGAACAGTGGGGTGGTTATGTTTCTAGTGAGAAAAGCAAAACTTATCATTGAGACTGTGAGTGGAATAGGAGTGCAGGTGGAGTCTGAAGAATGAGTATAGGGATAAATCGAGGTTTTTGCAGCAATAAGACAAGGGTATTTTACTCAGATCTGTAATTTCAAAACCATCCTCTAGATATGGCCCTGCAGATGGGCCTCAGTTATTCCCCAGATAGTTGGCCTTTTGTATTAACTGGTTAACTTACTCATCCCACTTGTTCATAAAGGCAGAGTAGTTTTGCATTTGCAAATGTTGCTTAATGTATTCTTCTTCCTTCTTCCTACATATCAAATCCAATGTAAGCGTTAATTTGCAGCAATATGTATTCACTGTTTACCTAAGAGTTACTAACTGCTTTGTTAATAGTCCATTATGATATACTTTCCTGTTCTATAAACCCTTCATCAGTATTTTAAGATCCTTAGCAAGATAGAAATCTACCTAAGGGCAAGAACTAAGTCTTAAAGTTCATTCACTTCTTTAGAATTCTCAGAAATATACTAAGCACAAAATCAAACTCAAAATTATTTACGAAGTGATAGGCTTTGTAGCTAAGATTGTAAATTCAAGACTATCAGGGCCCAAGTAGGCCAAGTAAAATTAATAGATGTGAGAAAGCAAGTCAACTTTAAAATTGGAAAAAGTTTGCAAGTGAATGGGGGCTTTAGTGAAATGGAGGCTATAAAGCCTATTCTAAAACATTAGAACTCCAATTCTACATTACTAGAAGAAAACTTGGACCCAATATTTAAAAATATACTAGATTTTCCAGAAAATTTATTATCAAAATTCTAGTAGAATATCTTAATTTTAAATTTTGGCAATATGTCAATTTCAGCCTGTCATAAAAATGAATAATTAGATAACCCCTGCTACTTATTATGAATATCCACATATCTGCCATATCTACATGCTACCAATTATGAAAGAAGGAAAGAAAGTGAAGTCACACTGTTGTGTCCAACTGTTTGCAACCCCATGACTGTAGCCTACCAGACTCCTCCGTCCATGGAATTTTCCAGGCAAGAGTACTGGAGTGGGTTGCCATTTCCTTCTCCAGAGGATCTTCCCAACCCAGGGATTGAACCCAGGTCTTCTGCAGTATAGGCGGACACTTTATCTTCTAAGCCAACTATGAATACATCTTAATACATTGGTACTAGTGGCACAAATGATAAAGAATCTGCCTGCAATGCAGGAGACCTGGGTTTGATCCCTCTGTTGGGCAGAACTCCTGGAAAAGGAAATGGTTACCCGCTCCAGTATTTTACCTGGAGAATCCCATGGACTGAGGAGCCTGACAAGCTACACTCCATGGGCTCGCAAAAGAGTCAGACACAACTTAATGTCTAAACAACACACAACAATAATATTAGTGAGTTTAGCTTCTAGAAGATTATATGTCTATCTAGTTGATAACTCAATGGATAAATGTGCCAATTTCTTAAGTGAAGCCGGATTAGTCTGTGTACATCCAGTTTTCATCGTTGTTGTTCAGTCACTATGTACAACTCTTTGTGACCTCATAGACTGCATCATGCCAGGCTGCTCAGTCCTCCACTATCTCCCAGAGTTTGCTCAAATTTATCTCCATAGAGTCATTGATGCTATCTAACCATCTCATCCTCTGATGCTCCCTTCTCCTTTTGCTTGAATCTTTACCAGCATCAGTGTCTTTTCCAGTGAGTCTTCTCTTTGTGTCAGGCGGCCAAAGTATTGGAACTACAGCTTCAGCATCAGTCCTTCCAGTGAATATTCATGGTGAATTTCCTTTAGGATTGACTGGTTTGATCTCCTTGCTGCCCAAGGAACTCAAGAATCTTCTCCAGCACCACAGTTCAAAAGCATCAATTCTTTGGTGCTCAGTCTTCATTATGGTCCAACTCTCACCTCTGTACATGACTACTGGAAAAACCAGAGCTTTGACTACATGGACCTTTGTTTTCAAAATGATGTGTGGGGAAACATAAAGGCAGAAAGATGACTCTGACCCCAGAGCTTTCCTACTAAGTTATTAAACAAGCAAAAACAAAATTAAACAGCAAAAACTATCACACTGAACAGGACAGAAAAAAAGAAAAGAGATCAAATTGACTCACTGTTAAGCTCTTTATGATTTTATAACCTACTAGAGCTAGTTAAGACTACTAAGTTATTTTAAGCATCCTCAAACACTTCCTTCTTGTTTAAGTATTATTTACTTAGAAATATATGTTTTTAAAGTTATACTTAAAAGGAGTCTAAATGAATAAGTTTGCACTGTATCAAAAGGAACCCATTTGAAAGAATTAGCTGGGAAAAGGCATATCTTTCTCCTAATAAATTGTACCTTTACTATGATATATGCAGTCTGGTGATACACAATATTTACTTTAAATGAAATTCTTTGATGCAATATTGCTTTGATTTATAGGGTGGTTTTTTGATTTAGTAGGAGACGGTTTTAAATCAGATGCGGAGGTTGATTTACTAGAGAAGGTATTTGATTTGATAGATGATGTATCTTCTTCAGTATTCAATAAGTAATGATTCAATAGTAGATGTCTGATTTGGTAAGTGAACTATTAGATTTGATTTTGATCTATTTTCTCAGTAAGAGATACATTTATTTTAATAGTTGATGTATCTATTTTAATGTAAAATGTGTCAAATTTATGACTCCATGTTCTCTTTTTCTGCACTAGTGATTTATGAATTTTACTACTAATATATATGCTTCAATTAAAGGTAATATGGAACATTCATTACATCCAACTGCAGAGTTAAAGTATTCTAAACCTACCTGGATATTTTTCCTCTTTTCTGACAAAATGTTTGTAATTATTAAATGATAAAATACATCTCAGCTCAAGGAAATCCAAACATATCTTGGCAGAAGCAAGGGTGTGAATATATGTTTGTTATCTTTTGAAATCAAAGTTAAGTTATATTGTACATTTAGGTTAGTAAATGTAGAATCTTCCCTTTTTTCCTTTCTCTCAGACAAAAGTGGATACTCAAGTTACTATTCTGTTTCCATCTTTACAAGCAAAGAGTTTGCTGACAGTTTTCTTTTTACTTAGAAATACTGACAAGCCCAAACGTCTACCTTTGTTTGGATTTGTATTCCGGTTTTTTGTTTGTTTGTTTTAGCAGCATGGCTTATTTGTATGAAACTTCAGAGATTGATAAATGAATTTTACTTTAAACTTCAGTCAGTAATTCTACCTGACATGTTTTTGAACCAACATTCATATTTGCTTAAAATGCAAATTGCTAGATCTGTGATTAGAAAAGCTATCTACCATTACCACATAAGCTGAAATATAAAATATGACCAAGATTTGAAAGAAACAAATTACCTGATGTATGCCATCTTAGTGCAAATTTTCCTTTAAGTTTGTTATAAATTTGCTACCTAAGAGGAAGTCTGGCTGGAATGAGTAACATCAAGATAATCAGTCTTATGCTTCTTTTTTTTTTTAAGAAAATCAAAATTATTTTGCAAAAGTCCTAGAGAATGTATTGTCACCCTCAGTAATATAACCCCAGAGGATTTGAAAACTGATTCTTGGAAGTGATGGTGGGAGGAGTCTTGTTCTTTCTTGCTGTTTTTATGTCTAAAGAATGGGTATGTATACAGCACTTAGATAAATATACAGTATATCTATGATGTTGACACTTCATTGCTAGATATGGAGACTAGGGACAATGTCAGCAAAGGCTCTTTAGAGGGGCCATGTTGAAAAAAAGTTTGAGAAACACAACTATGAGTGTGCTCAGTTGTTCAGTCATGCCCAACTCTTTGCAGCCCCATGGAGTACAGCCTGCTAGGCTCCTCTGTCCATGGGAATTTTCCAGGCAAGAATACTGGAGAGGGTTTCCATTTCCTATTCCAGGGGATCTTCCTGACCCAGGGATCAAACTCAGCTCTCATGTCTCTTGCACTGGCAGGTGGATTCTTTACCACTAGTGCCACCTGGGAAGCTCACCACTGTGGTAGGCAATTTATATATATATATATATTTATTTATTTATTTTAATTGGAGGCTAATTACTTTATAATATTGTAGTGGTTTTGCCATACATTGACCTGAATCAGCCATAGGTGTACATGTGTTCCCCATCCTGAACACCCCTCCCAGATCCTTCCTCATCCCATCCCTCAGGGTCATCCCAGTGCACCGGCCCTGAGCACCCTGTCTCATGCATTGAACCTGGACTGGCGATCTGTTTCACATATAGTAATATACATGTTTCAATGCCATTCTCTCAAATCATCCCACCCTCGCCTTCTCCCAGAGAGAAGAATATATAAAAATATACTTTTTTACTTTAAAATATTCCATGATTCCCTATACATTCAAGTAATAGATAATGCCATATAACCTGGGCAAAACATGAGAGTATAAAGAGATTATTGATAACTAATGACTGAATAATCTCTTACAGTCTCTATATTTGCTAATGGCATTTCTATATCTTTGGATGGTTAGGTAAAACCTAATGGGAATCTAAAGGGAAGTCACATTAAGCCTAGGACAATCCCTATATTACAGAAAAGGACATAAAAGCTTGGAGGGTTGAAGAAAATGTTACATGATTACCCGTCAAGGATAAAACAGACAGTATTACTGTATCAGACACCAGATTGTAGTAAATGACCGTAAAAATCCCACTCAATTCTTTCCTAAATTTGCATTATTTTATTCTATTTTTATTGAAAATGCAGTCTTTGGTTATGCTGATATGTAGATAGGCACTCTTGCCCCAAATCATACAGTTTTGAAGCACAACTACCATTTTAACTCTGTGCTCCTCAATCAAATGAAAAAAAGAAAATTTGCCTGTGCCATACTGCCATGTGGGATCTTACTTCCCCAACCAGGGATCTAACCCATGTGCCCTGCAGTGAAATCCTGGAATCTTAACCAATGGATAATTGGGGAAGTCACCCTTAGTCCCATTTTAACTGTAATGCTTACAAACATACAGCTCTGCGCTTTTCTATTCCTTGTGATTCTGTTTTTCTGAAACAGTATCTTTACGTAACAACTGTGAAAACGTTAGCATTATCTTAAATTTACCGTTCTATACATTATCTCATTTAATTCTCCCAACCATACCATATAATAATCTGTGAAAGAGAAGAACATATGATTCTTATTTCCATATTATGGATGATATCACTGAAGCCTAGAGTAATTAACAACTTAAGGTTCCACAGCTGGTAAGTGAAGAAAATTGAAAAAGAACCCTAGCAACCTGGCTACCAAGTATCACTGAAGAGTTAGATGGTGAAGCAAACATGGTTGAGAATAGAAACAGAATATGCAGCCACGTTTCTTCAAAATACACCTCAGTCACTTCTGTCCTCTAGGGAGAAGCATCTGAACCATTGTCTGAACCATTCCTCCAAATGGCAAATTCATTGTCTGGACCTTTCCTCCAAAAGATTCTTAAGAAGCCTCCATGGAGACCACATCTCTCCAGAATCTTCCTCCAGCCTCCTGGATCTATCTTTTTCATCAAGTACTTCTAAATCCACATTAATTTATGAGTTATGCTTTGTGATTTGGTTTGTACCATTATGCTCTTCTGTGTACATGCATGCTCAGTCATGTTTGACTCTTTGCGACCCCATGGACTGTAGCCCGCCAGGCTTCTCTGTCCATGAAATTTTCCAGGCCAGAATACTGGAATGGGTTGTCATTTTCTTCTCCAGGGGGTCTTCCTGACCCAGGATTGAATCTGTGTCTCGTGCATTGGCAGGCAGATTCTTTACCACTAGGCCACCTGGGAAGCTAGATGCTCTTCTACCCATATACTAATCTCACCAAGAAGATAAAATTCTGCATTTTTATCTGTCTCTAGAAATTAAAGAAGGAAAAGTGATGGATATTTATTTTTTCAATGTCAAAATAATTCAGGATTTTTCAAGACTTTTTCAATGTTAAGAACATACCTACAACCCATAAAATACATTAAAAAGCCATAAACACTCATAGCTATTTGAAATAATCTTCAGCATGCCCTCGGCATCCCCACTGTGACAAAGTCTTCAAGAGGTCATTCTTCAAATCATACCTATCCAAATCATGCCTCTCCTGATGCTGCTGCCACTGCTGCTAAGTCGCTTCCGTCATGTCCGACTCTATGTGACCCCATAGACAGCCTCCTACCAGGCTCCTCTGTCCCTGGGATTCTCCAGGCAAGAACACTGGAGTGAGTTGCCATGTCCTTCTCCAATGCATGAAAGTGAAAAGTGAAAGTGAAGTCGCTCAGTCGTGTCCAACTCTTAGCAAACTCATGGACTGCAGCCCACCAGGCTCCTCTGTCCATGGGATTTTCCAGGCAAGAGTACTGGAGTGGGGTGC
The DNA here is from genome assembly GCF_042477335.2 of Ovis canadensis. Classification (NCBI taxonomy): domain Eukaryota; kingdom Metazoa; phylum Chordata; class Mammalia; order Artiodactyla; family Bovidae; genus Ovis; species Ovis canadensis. The sequence continues at coordinate 88,828,112 of NC_091249.1, forward strand.
CATTGCCTTCTCTACCTCCCCTTATAGACCTCCCCTAACCATGTCTCTACCAGGAAACCTACAGTGACTAGCTTTTTAACTTCTTGCTTCTCTGAACTCCTATAGCAGTTCAGTTCAGTTCAGTTGCTCAGTTGTGTCTGACTGTTCGTGACCCCATGGACTGCAGCACGCCAGGCATCCCTGTCCATCACCAACTCCCAGAGTTTATTCAAACTCATGTCCATTGAGCCAGTGATGCCATCTAATCATTTCATCCTATGTCATTCCCTTCTTCTCCCATCTTCAATCTTTCCCAGCATCAGGGTCTTTTCAAACTGAATCTAATGCAATTAAATATCAGCAGACTTCTAGAGTTTCTTATGTATATATTTTTTATTTTTTCTTCCTCCTCCTTTAGAGGTTGAATATTCTCAGGGAAAGATCATTTGCTAAAGGTATGTTAATTTCACAAATGAAGACAGAATATTTGAAAACATATATTAGGAAATCATTAGGCAAGACACTTTGCAGCTAAATGTCTCCCTATTATTCTCATTGAATATATTCTTAACCATTTTCTAGAAATAAAATAGGGAGATAATGAAAGAAAGCCATGTGAGAAAAGATATATTTGAAAAAGGTATGTTTGAAAAGCAAAAGAGGTAAGATCATTAAAACAAGTAAAGCTGAAAGTCAGGCTAAATTATAATACATACAGTCTTACTATGGTTTTGACATCCTTTCTGCCTTCACATTTTAATAGTGTGACAATTTATCCAGTTCAGTAGCAGTATTAAAGTGTTGTATCACTGAAATGCAACTATAAATGTGGCCTGAGAGTTGAAGGAATTTTGGATTGTCAGATAGTACATGGATCATTAACCATTTTCAGGAAGAAAGGGTCCAAAAATGGATTTTGACATAAGTAAAGTGAAGAACATGATTCATGCAGTTGTTCTAAAGATTGTGTCTGGGTTAAAATACCCAGATGGAATAGAGTTTACAAGTTCATTTTTACAAGCAGAGTCATATTTCTCACAAGGCAGCAACAGTAAAGGGGTGAAGAGACCAAAACACCAGTTTTACATTGCAGTAGATTATTAAAACATGACATTTAACGATTGAAAGTAACTGTAAAGAGGACTGTTACGCGCTCAATTGTATTCTTCTAAAATTCATAGGTTGAAGCCCTTAGTTCCTCAGATGTGACCAAATTTGGAGAAGAGCCTTTAAAGAGGGAATTAAGTTTAAAATGAGGTCATTAGGGTAGGCCCTAATCCAATAGTCCGATATGACTGACATCCTTGTAAGACTGGGACACACAGACACCAGGGACTCAGGAGCACAGAGGGACAACTGTGTGAAGAGACAAGGCGAGCGCGGCCATCTGTGAACCAAAGAGAGGGGCCTCAGAGGAAACCAACCCTGCTGACACCACTTTTTGTTGTAAAAATACCCATTCTGTGAGGAGAGTGTGTGTTTTTTCTATGAGGAAGGAGAGAGAGAGTGTGTGTGTGTGTGTGTGTGTATGAATGTGTGGTTTTGGTGTGTGCTTGTGGGGAAAGGCATTATGGCAACCCTAGCAGACTAACACATTGATTTAGAAAAAATTATTTTCCCCAAGCCTGTTCTAAATATTAAATCTGAATTTTCTAAGTATGAGTCTGCTAATATCAAATTATTTTATATTTAAGTGATACTTTATGATCTGAATGTTTGTATCCCTCTACAGTTCATGCTCTGGAATTTTAACACCTAAGATAAAGGTATTAAAAGGTAGGGCTTCTGGGTAGTGACAGATCATGAGGGTGAGGCCCTCGTAAATACAGTTAGTTCCCTTACAAAGCAGGCCTCCGAGAGAGATCTGTCGCCCTCTTCACCTTGTGTGGACACAGTGAAAAGATGTTCAGGAGCCAGAAGATGAGCTCTCACCAGACATAGAGTGTGCTGGAACCTTGACCTTGGGCTTCCCAACCTCCAGGACTGTAAGACATAGATCTCTGTTGTTTTTTTAAGTTACCCAGTATATGGTAGTTTGTTATAGCATCTAAAAGTAAAAACAAACAATTGTGTGATTTTGGGGTACAATTAAAAACTCAGTTTTATATATGTCTTTATTTTTCAAATATTTGACTTGGAATTAATTTAACCTGTGTAGTTTAAATAATTTTCTACTCATGTTACATCCTCATAATAACAGGAATGATTGAAATGCAATGAAGCAGTAAAGTCGCAAAGTATTATATGCGGCTATGAAATTTTAAGTTTTCTTAACAAAAAAAGAATCATTTTTATGTGGAAGTAGAGCTCTGGATTAAGAGTGGAAATTATTTTATTATTAAGAAGATTTCCTTGTCTTCCTGAATCTGCTCTTTCATTAATAATCAAATGATTATATAAGCTTATCTGTAATATTCCAAAGTAGAATGTGTAAGAAAGTGCATTTCTTTATTTACCTTTTCCAAAAACAGGACAACAATCAAGAGAATTATAAAATGATAATAACTAACATTGATTATATACATCATATATACTGTGAATAGTTAGGTAATAGTTAGGTACTGTTATTTACATTTTACATATAAGATAACTGAGACACAGAGAAATTAATTCACCCAAGATGTCAACTTACAAGAAAGGATTTAACCATAAATAATCAGACTCCAGAGTCCAACCTCTTAGATTCTATGCTTTATTGAATAAAACTTAAAATAATTTTATTTAAATTTTTATAAAGCAATTGAAATAATTTATTTGTTCAGAGACTTCAGATACTGTGATTCAAACTCACCCCTTGCAATCTTAGAAATAGCACATTGTAAAATCCAGATTTGGTTGGTCAGCATATAAAGCTAAAACAAGCACATAAGTAAGGCCCCCTCTATAAATTATATTTATGATAAATATTTAGTATTCTTCTCTTTTCATGTTTTTTCATCTCATTTCTATCCAATTCAAATCATTCTTCTCATATTCATTAGCTCAAAGTAGAAATTTTTGCCCCTTCTCCAGCTCATACATACTAAGTCTCAAGTTTGTTGATGTTGTTTTCACTTTATGCTAATTTCATTGGTTTCTCTCTTTCTTGCCTTAAGTTTTGAAACTGTATTTTCTGACTACTTTCTCTGAGGTTCAGAGTCAGTCTTTCCATGTTTGTGAGATTTCAGTCATAAGGCAACGTTTTCCTCTCTGGCTCCTCAGTCAGCCTGTATTAACTATCACTTCCTTCCTTTTATAACATTTGCAATTTAGCTTAAACATTGATAATCCTCTCCCCCAGCTTCATGTAAGAAGCTTGTCTCAAATTACCCAGATTCTGCTATTTACCACAAGTTATGAAATTCCTGGGTACTGGGATTTTAAACTGTGAAATTTACATTCCAAGGTGCTTAAAAGATACCCAATAAATGTCTGGTAAAAACATATTGTTCTATATTCTGAAAGTATGACTTGGGTATAGATTTTTCTAGAAAATAGGATTGCTTCTTTATGTGAGTATCCCTTCATTAGGACATATTTATTTCATATTTCATACTTTTAAAAATCTATTAAAAGCTGTCATATTCTTAATCCACATATGACCTTCTGAACTTTTGGGGGCTGATACTGTCATTGTGTCATTAATGGGCATTTTATTTATCAACTGTCTCTTTAAAACATTTTGACTATTATTTAGGGTGTATAAAATAATTGACCACTGTCCTCAAAGAACTTCAGTTAAAATAGAAAATTTGTATTAATGTTGAGGTCATTTCTTGCTCTATGGTAATAAGAAAAGTATTCATTTACAGAAACAACTCAATAGTTCTCACAAAATCAATTTCTGTTATTTTAAAGCAGATGTCTTCTTAATGCATACTAGAAACTTTTTTAGTGTTCTTAACATAATTAGAAGCCTGGTAGATTGCAACACTACTTTGCAATGATTGGCCCTGCATCTGTCTGCTTTATGAAGGAAAAAAATTTTCTACTATTACTGGCCTGGTAGTGTCAGTCATGATGGAAAAACCAACATCTTGCAAAACAATAACAACAACAAAAAAAACAATATGACATGGTCTAAATCTTAGCCACTTACTCTCTTCTTTCATTCATTCAACATATGTTTTTTTGAGGCAGGCCTACTATGTGCCAGTTATAAAAGTTTAAGGAAGTTTGGGCTGCTAGGTTGATGAACAAAGCAAATGTCTCCCCTCTTGGTGCTGACATTTTGAAAAGAGAAGAGAGACAATAAAAAATGAACATAATGTATGGTCTGTCAAGAGGTGATAAGGGCTACCAAAAAATGTTTTTTAAATAAAGCAGTTATAAATCTATTAATTTTAAAAATAAACCAGAATGATAAGGAGATAGTATGGAGGACTGGCATTTTGCAAATTTAAATAGTGTAATCAAGATCCGCCTCCATATAGTGAGATATTTGAGTGAAAACTGAAAGGAAGACAAAGAGTCAGTTATGTGGCTATGTTGGGAAAAAGAATGCCTGGCAGAGGGAATGGCCCTTGCAAAGACTCAACAGAGGGAAGAACCCAAATTTTTGAAAAAGAGTAAAGGAGCTAAAACACAATGCTGCTAAAACACAATGAACCCAGGGAATAGAGGTAGAAAGGTGACTTAGAGAGGTAAGGAGGTGGGGTTGGGGTCGGGCCAGCATGTGGAGCTTATAGACTGTTCTAAGAAATTGGAAAGAGTGAAGTAGATGAGCCATTGCAGAGCATTTAGTGGAGCTGCACTCCCTTACGCTTGCCTGGAGAATCCCATGTATAGAGGAGCCGAGTGGGCTACAGTCCATAGGGTCACAAAGAGTTGGACATAGCTGAGCAACTAAGCACGCACAGACACTATGATCTTACTTATATTTTTTAAAGTCTGGTTTTGTGATGGACAGACAGATGCTCGTGGTGACAAGCAGAACAACAGGGAAACTAAGAAGATAACTTATGTGAGGTGAGAGATGATGATGAAAATGACGGGGGGCTAAAGGTCAGATTCTGGAGGGAGGTACACAGGAAGATACACATACATGCACACACACACATAATAATATTTTTTATATTTTATTATGAAAATTTTAAATGTAAAGAAGAGTTAGAATAGTACAATAAACATTTATTAACCTAGACCTAAATGCTTTGTCATATTTATCTTTGGAAAATATTTAAAAGTGGCAGACATCATAAGTCTTCATCTTCTAATATTTCATCATCTGAAAATCAAAGACTCTATCACTCACATATCTAATATATTTTCAAAGTCTGTGAATGACTTTGAAAATATTCTTTATAAGATATAGTGTGTATATGTGTATGTGATTTCAAGTCTGCCTTTAATCCAGTTTTATGCACTGAATAATTAACTAAATTAACAGCAGCTAATTTAGAACTTCTGTTTATTTGTTTGCTATTACATTCCCCTTAAAAATATAGAATGTTTGTCTTATAGAAAGGTATACCTATTAGACTTCCCTGATTGGTAAGAATGGTATTATTTAACCTTGCCTCTATTTCCTATAAATTGGAAGCAAAATTTAAGTCTAGATTAGATTCATATTGTTGACAAGGAGACTTTATTGGTGCTGTGTGAACTTGATTATATAACATATCATGAAGCTGTAATATCCAATTATTAGAGAAGCTAGAAGATATGGAATCAGAAGTCACTTGAAACTGTTCTTTGCTCTATGTTGCTATTTTTATCAACTTGATATGCAGTCAGATTAGATTTTTCCATTTGTTTTTTAGTTTTAAGATTTTTTTTAAATTTTTTAGTTTTCTTTGAATGCATATGAGTCTCACGGTTGTGAAGTCAACACTGTCCTAATAAGTACACTTAGAAAAGTCTTGCCTCCATCTCTACCTTCCCTGCTCTGTACTCTTGTGCCCCTACAGATTAGGATTGACAACATTTCTGAAGGATCAGAGTGTCAATGGGCTTCCCTGGTGGCTCAGCTGGTTAAGAATCTGCCTGCAATGCAGGAGACCTGGGTTTGATCCCTGGGTTGGGAAGATCCCCTGGAGAAGGGAAAGGCTACCCATCCAGTATTCTGGCCTGGAGAATTCCATGGACTAGGTCATCCACAGAGTCCCAAAGAGTTGGACACAACTGAGCGACTTTCATTCACTTCACAGAGTGTAAACACTTTGGGCAATATAGGCCATGTGGTCTATTTAGCAACTACTCAGCTCTGCTGCTGTAATGAGGAAGCACCCACACAATATGCAAAATAGCGGGTGAGGCTGTGTTGCAGTAAAACTTTATTTACCAAAGCATGCAGCAGACTGTGTGTGGTCTATGGGCACAGTTTGCTGACCCCGGCCATAGAAGACTATTTTTTAAACTTCGCTTCTGCCTTGCTCTTCCTGTGTTTCTTCTTGCATCTTCTTTTTCTTCCTTAAAAATAACAGTATATATATTGTTGTGCACTTTGTTAACTTTATTTAAACCACACAGAGTATACATATACACACAGAGTCACACACACACACATGATAGCCACATGTTATCTTCTTCGTTCTTTCAATAATCTATATAGTTCTTCATTGCATGGATATATTATGATTTATTAAAGCAAACTTGTATTGGGCATTTGGATTATTTTTCATCTTTTGCTGCTACTGATAACAACTGAGTGACCTTGGCATGATATGTGATGTTCTCTGTTGCGTCCAGCTCTGCGACCCTATGGACTGTAGCATGCCAGGCTCCTCTGTCCATGGGATTTCCCAGGCAAGAATACCAGAGCTGCTTGCCATTTCCTACTCCATGAAAGTGAAAGTTTAATCGCTCAGTCGTGTCCGACTCTTTGCGACCCCATTGACTGTAGCCTACCAGGCTCCTCTGTCCATGGGATTTTCCAGGCAAGAGTACTGGAGTGGGTTGCCATTTCCTTCTCCAGGTGATCTTCCCAAACCAGGGATAGAACCCTTATGTCTCGTGTCTCCTTCATTGGAAGGCAGATTCTTTACCTGTGAGCCAGATGGGAAGCCCATGAGATATGATAAAATATCATAAATCTCTATTTATATCTCTATATCCAGGTCTACCCTAGAAGTAGAATGATTGGGTCAAAAAGGACACATGTTTGTAGTTTTGTTCAATATTGCAAAATACCTCTTCACATGGATTCACCACTTTTTACTCTCAATGTCATATATATGAGCATGGCAATTTTCTATTGCAACAGACTGTGCTGTCAAGCTTTTGAACTTTTGCCCACATGGTATATGAAAAATATCATACAATTATACTGTAATTGTAATTTTCATTTGTCTTATTATAAGTGAAATTGAACATCTTTTCATACATTGAAGGGCCATTAGCTGTTCTATTTCTGTGAATTGTCTATTCTTTTTACTCTCTTTTTATTGGGTTTCAGGATATATTTTAAAATTAGAGCCAACTGGCCTTCCTAACAGATCAAATGTGGTAAGTGAAAAAAGAGATAAATCAAGTATAACTCTAAGGTCTTTGTATTCAACTGGAAAGATGAAGCTGCTTTAAAGTGGGATGGGGAATGGTGTGATTAGAGTAGGGTCAGATCATCAGGTCAAGAGATTAAGATTTCTGTTTTGGACACTATTGAGTTAAATCTGTCAATAAGACATCTAGATGGAGAAATGGAGAGGTGTTTGGATATATGAGCCTGAATATGGTAAAGAGGCCTGTGTTAGATATGGAAAACTAGGAATCATTGGAGAAGAGATGCTAATGAATGAAATGAGACCAACAAGGTCACAAAGAAAGTATGGGTAGAGAAGAGAAGAAAAGCAATGATTCAGTCCTGATTATTTGACAGAATGATAGAAGAGGAAGCTCTAGTAAAATATTGATGGGGAAAAAAATTAAAAAACAGGAGGATATGGTGCCCTGAATTCAGATAAAGAACTTGTATCAAAGAGAAATGAGTGACCAAGGCTGGTGACAAATCTAAGAAGATAAAGATAGTTAATTCAGCATTGACAAGTTGAAGTTCTGGTCTCTTGGAACTCACTCTGAGCTTCAATTCAGAGCCTTCTTCCATCACTCCCAGTTTTACCTGGCTAGCTCTTTGTCATCCTTAAAATTTATTTGCACAGTGAAACTTCTGTAGACTATCATACAAACATATTACCATTATTTTCTCTCTCTGCTCCTAGAATTCTCCCTTACAGAACGTAAAATGTCTCTCTGAAAGCATGTTTTTCTCTTACCCTGTGACAGACACTCTCTGAGGGCAGGAGTCATTCCTGTCTTTTTTGTAACTGAACTACCAGGTGACTTTGTAGACAGACAGAGCTCAACAAATAGTTATTAACTAAGCACTATTATATATGTGTGTGTCCATTTGTATACTATCCCCACACATGAGTTATTTAAGCACCCACTCTTATCTTTAGTCATTTAGTACTGTCAGGCCTGTTTTTGATAAATAAATTACCATACATAAATATTCCATTTAATTCTAAAATTTGTACTTTTAGAAATTGAAAATATATGAAGTAGGAAATCTGTATCTCAGGGGTTATGGTATAGTAGAAATACCAACAAATTTGAGTCAGAAACTGAAGCTTTGACTCTATCCCTGTATTTATTAACCTTTTACATCAGTTAAGTCTATTAACTTTCTGAGCTTTGTTTTCCAGTGGCACAAGATGATACATAGTGACATAGAGAGATCTTCTAGGAGGGAAGAGCCAGGAGGCTTCAGAAGAGGCCTCATGGAGAATTGTTCCAATCAAGAAACTTGCCTTACAGGCTCAGAAAAGTGAAAATGTATATAATGGCTCTTATCACACGGAAATGTACACAGACCCTTTATCATTTAGAAAAGGAAATAGCCATCTGGAGTTAGGAGCATTCAAAGGCCTAATGACAGCACATTTCCTTATTGAAGAAGAAAACTAAATCATTCTCAGAAGTGTCCTTGGAAGATATAATCTTAATCAGACCAAAGAGAGTTCAACAAGTTGAAAGTTTAACATGTCAGGAAAAACGTTCTAAATCTTCCACTTCCTACTCAGCACTGGCTTTCCACAGGATCAGCTACCCAAAGCCAGTTAGCTAAAGAAACCCTCCATATTACTGTGTGACCATGTCTGTTATTGTTCTGCAATCATCTTTGCCCTATATTTTCATAGGGCAAAGATGATTGTAGAAACCTCTTAAAATCTCCTTTTGAGTAACACCTTATTTCTATAGTTCTGTGTCCATATCTTCAATCAAGAGGAAAGCTTGCCTCTTAGAGGGAGCGTTCGTGTGTCCAGGCTCTTATAGACTCTGTGCTGATACAACTGTGTTTTTACCATATGTTCCTCTAGTTGATAGCATGTGTCCATGCTAAGTCATTTCAGTTGTGTCTGACTCTTTGTGACCCTATGGACCGTAGCCTGCCAGGTTCCTCTGTCCATGGGATTCTCCAAGCAAGAATACTGGAGTGGGTCCTCCAGGGGTTTTTCCAGACCCAGGGATCAAACCTGAATATCTTAAGTCTCCTGTGTTGGCAGGTGGTTTCCTTACCACTGGCACCACCTGGGAAGCCCCGATGACTGCTAAGACACTTTAGTTGGGTCTGACTCTGTGCAACAGTCTGTAGCCTGCCAGGTTCCTCTGTTCAGGAGATTCTCCAGGCAAGAACACTGGAGCGGGTTGCCATTTCCTTTTCCAGGGGAACTTCCCGACCCAGGGATCGAACCTATATCTCTTATGTCTCCTGCATTGACACGTGGGTTCTTTACCACCAGCACCCCCTGGGAAGCCCTATTGGATTCAAATCTGGGCTCCACGTCCCCACCACTTGTGTCATCTATTTGACCATAAGCAATTTGTTTAACTTTTTAAGCCTTATTTTCCTTGCCCATTAAATGGTAATAGTAACAATGAACATTTTGTGTTAACTTTTATAAAAATTGAATGTTATTGTTCAAATAAAGCTTATAGTTCAATTTATGATATCAATTAGACATTCAATAAATATTAGCTTTTTCATTATAAAGAGCAAGTGTATTTCTAAGTTTTGGGGAACACCTCACTTTTTCTCTTCAAGAAATGAATCACATATACAACTATACTCCTTTTCAGAAAAAAGTGTTTTGATCACCATTCCTTGTTTCTTTGGAATCAGCATCCATACTTTGGAGGGACAAGACTCTTTTTTAAAAAAATTATTTATTTTTTTAGTTGAAGGATAATTGCTTTACAGAATTTTGTTGTTTTCTGTCAAACATCAACATGAATCAACCATAGGTATACATATGTCCCCTCCTTGAAATGCCCTCCCCATTCCACCCTTCTCTCACTTGATGTCTCTATGGCTCAAAGGTGGGGTTCAATTCCAGCTTCAGTGTGGAAAACATGTTGATTCAAACACTACCAAATATGAATCAGGACATACATCACAATGCCCTTGTCTGCAGTGAATAACCGCATAGCTCAGGTACCATACTACAGTAATAACTTGGGCAAGATGACTCAGTCAAAGTGAAAGTGGGTATGGGAAGATGAGTCTGAAAGTAGAAGTCGGAGGAGAAGTGAGTATTGACTAGCATCTGAACCTTTGGATCAAGCCATGCCTGAAAGTAATTGGACTTTTCAACTTTTCACTTAGATGAACCAACCAGTTTTTTGGGGTTTTTTTTTGGTCTTAAATTCATTTGGGTTGGATTTTCTGTTACTTATAAACTAAAATTTATTGACTTATATAGCATATGGTACAGAGGTTTTTAAAAAAAATTTTGTAATGTCTGTTTATTTTTTTTTAATTGAAATATGGCTGATTTACAATGCTGTGTTAGTTTTCGATATACAGCAAGGTGATTTAGCTATACATATATATATATATGTGCTTATGCATATACATATATGTGTGTGTGTGTGTATATATATATATATATATATGGGCTTCCCTGGTGACTCTGTGGCAAAGAATCTGCCTGCAATGCAAGAGTCGTGTGTTTGATCCCTAGGTTAGGAAGATCCCCTGGAGGAGGCATGGCAACTCACTCCTGTATTCTTGCCAGGAAAATCCGAAGGACAGAGGAGCCTGGTGGGCTATACATTTCGTGGGGTCTCAAAGACTTGGATACAACTGAAGTGACTGAACACACGTGTGTGTGTGTGTGTGTGTGTGTGTGTATTCTTTTGCATTGTGCTTTATTGCAGGATATTGAATATAGTTCCCTCTGCTAGGCAGTAGGACTTTGTTGTTTATCTATTTTATACATAGTAGTGTGTATCTATTAATCCCAAACTCCTAATTTATCCCCTTATCCACCCCCTTTTTCTCTTTGGTAAACAAAATTTGTTTTCTATGTCTGCTGGCACAGAGCCTTTTGGAGATTCAACGGAAAGAACTCACAGTCAGTTAACCGGTAAAAATGGAATAAAATATATAACAATGTGACACTTTAGCTACCTGTTTTTGTGTCATCATTATTTTAAAGTAAGAACCTTTACAACCAGCATATTTCTAAATGAAAAGGAACACATGTTACTGTTGCTATTTCTCACAAAGTCACGGTTTAGTCACTGTTTCTCCTCATAGAAGCCTCTAAGGAAGTAAGTTCCAGTTCAGCTGAGAAGCAGTCTCCTGATTGTGGGAGGAGGTGAAGAGGCGGGGCTACATGACCGCGGAGTTCCTGCGGCATCTTCAGTACATCCGCCTCCTGGGGTTTATTTGTGTATTTCACATCCTTGAGATAACAGGTAGATAGGTCATGTATACAGCTTTGCAGAATGAGATCCACACTTGACTAAAAGTTCCACTGACTATTTAATGTTTCTTTCATTAAAAAAACAAAAACAAGCTTCAAGAGGAGCTTGTTTCCCTATAGGAAAGAGACAGTGTGTTTATATCTCAATAGATAAGCCTCAGCCAAAATTTCTTTGGTATTATATGACTCAAAAGAATTATTTTGTGTTTTTCAGTAAATCTATATAGAGGTTTCAAATAACAGCAAACAATACCCATAAATACTTAACAGAAATCTCACCCTGGCAAAGACATGGAAAAAATATATGTGTAAATGATATTTCGAGGTGTACTTCTTGTCCCTAATATACTAATATATTAGTATAAAAATAGTATATTAAAATGGTATTTAATATTTAAAAGTAACAATTTTTAAAGTTGTGGAATATTTTCTAGTCAATGATGTCTTCATTTGTTTGAAAAGAACTATTTAAAGGATCTATTATGAACATGAGTAGTATCATTCCATGGCTTGTTTTTACTTTGCTGTATCAATGCCATGTTTACAATTTTTGGACAGAATAATGGTTTTGACTTAACAGCCTTTGCTTAAAGACAATTAAATAAATATATAAATTAAATATATATGTTTGTGTATATATATGTAATCTCATCATTTCTATCAACAAATTTATGACTGTATACTCAGTTACTCAGTTGTGTCCAACTCTTTCTGACCCCATGGACTGTAGTCAACCAACCTCCTCTGTCCATGGGATTTTCCAGGTAAGAATACTGCAGTGGGTTGCCTTTTCCTACTCCAGGACTGTACATATTAACCAGTTAGGCAAGCTATTTTGTCCAGTTTTGCTTCTATTAAATATTTTTTTACTTAAATATATTGAAGTTCAAATTAAAAATGTGCCATGATAAATTAGCACGTTCAAATAAAACTAGTCTCAAAGAGGTCAGACTAGGAGTCAATAAACAAATAGTTAATACTAAAAGTTTTCCAGAGACCACTTAGGGGAATAACTATGTAGGACTGACAGAATAATTTTTGAATGAGAGACCTCTCTCTCTCTCTCTTTTACTTTTCTAGTTCCTTTTCATCTCTTTTTCCTCCTTGCCACCAAGGTCATTACGCTGAATCTGGTCTTTAGAAAGCATGATAAGAAAGCATGATACATTAGTGCCTCATGCCTCAGCCTTATGTATCTCTGTTTGTATTAACATTTAGTTTTCCCTGTTTTCTTCTCTAAGAAACTTGCAAGAAAGCACATGTGATAGCATCTCCAATTAATTACTTCACATAATTATGTTAATAGCTGAGGATTTTGTTTCTTTAGGAGTTTTTTTTCTTATTTTAAATATTGTCTACTGGGAGTATTTGTTTTTTGAAAGAGAACTCCTGGAGACTTGAAGACAGTAACATAGATTAAATCATGACTGGTAGGAATTTATGAGTCCTGGGAGAGAGTTATATTATGAAACTTATGGAGAAGAAATCTTTTATAGCATTTCTTAAATTGCCCCAGATAGACAACCTCCCCTCTGTTCACATATAATACAAATCCTAATTCAAAACCAGTAAACTTTTTTGATGGTGTTACTCAGATCATGAAGTCTCCATAATGTAAGAAAAAGAAGAGAAACAAAATAAAGGGAAGAAATAGAATGTGAAGAGATGAGTAATATCTGTCTTGTCGAGGAATTCATGACTCAGATACAAGGTCACTGAGATTTCAAACTGGGTACATTAGTAACAGCACAAGACAAACAAAATGCAAAATGAACATGACAAATTTGATTTATTCCAGGCAGAAACTTACCAACCGAGGGATAGTTACTGTTATATGAAATTATAAATGCTACCATCATATGCTGGAGAAGATAAACAATCTTTTATTCACTTTGATTTTCCATGTCTAAATTTAAACTGGAAAAATGCTTGCCATTTATGTATGTTTAAAGGTTAAATCCTATGACCAAAGTAAAAATCAGCACATAAAATAGAGTTTGATTTAAGCAGTGCTGCTAAACCTCCTCCTTGTCATTCCAACAGAAGTGATTCATTGCTTGGTTGGGATTTAAGACATTTGATCATTATCAGATTATTTATTTAATTATTTTTTGATTAAACTATTTCTTGCCTCGTGCAAGTCCAGGCTCATTTAAATGAGGTCAAGATCTTAGCTGTTCTTTAGATGTGTTATACAGTTTCTCCCTCAGACACTGTCTCTCCCCTAGGTGCTTACCCTTGGAGAAATTTTTGCACATTCTCCAAGAAAATGGGGGGAGGGACTTACTAAAAAAGTTCGCGAATGAATCAGCAGTTGAATTATCTTTAAATATTTAATAGGCTTCTAACATAGTTTGCTGTGGATCTGTTTGACTATTATCAATTTTTGGTGGCTAATTTTCTTCATCAAAGAAATGGAGTCTTTGCTGGGCTATGGAACATACACTTAAACTTTCATTGCTAACATTTCCACTGGTGGAATAATCAAAGTAATTATTAGGATCATCCTGGAATATGGCTAAATGGAATCAAAGTTTGTAAAATGGGATTTTTTTGAAAAGTTCAAAATTTTTGAAGCACTTCTCTAAAATGTTTGTTGAGGTCAATCATAGTTAATGGATAGTATCCTAAATATATGTATTATTGAGCAAAGAATAAAAATAAACTCAAATAAAATGTTTGGATTTAGGCACTTGTAAAATTATCAACAATAAAAACTTATTAATATGTTTTTATCATGAAATATGTTTAATATGCACATGATACATTAGCATACACATTGGAAAAGAGCTTATTGCTGAGAAAGATTGAAGGGAGGAGGAGAAGGGGACAACAGAGGATGAGATGGTTGGATGGCATCACTGACTTGATGGACATGAGTTTGAGCAAGCTCCAGGAGTTGGTGAGGACAGGGAAGCCTGGCATGCTGCAGACCACAGGGTCACAAAGAGTTGGACACAACTGAGCAACTGAACTCAACTGACGTCTCTTTCTGACTGGGAGTTCTATGGCATTGGTGAAATACCTTGTATTAATTTTGATTCTTATGGTTAAAATGATAGGAACCAAACTCAAGCTAATTTTAAAAGCAGCATGTGCAATTTAATGGTGGATACAATCCAGGATAATATTAAGCACACAGCCCAAGAAGAAACATAGGCATGTTGTTTGTTGCCAAGTATATGTGGAACAGAAGACCAGATGCCATTCTTGTGTCTTCCCAGCTTTTATCTCTGCTCCTCTCTTTCACCACAAAACGGCATTGTCCAAAGGGCAATGTTGGAAAAGAAACCATTCTAGCTAGTTTCAACAGAATCTTTATTAAATAGCTTATGGATTAATGTGGAGGTGGTAAAAAGAGAATCTTGGCTTAATTTCCAGGAGAAACTTCCAAAGGCATGTTGCAGAACTGCACCAGTAAGAGAACAACTGCCTCTATCCTATCTGGGAACTTCCGCACAAAAATAGCCATCACCACTACAGATGCTGGCTGAGAACCTTCTGTTTCTGCCTCAATCTGCATTAGTAAACCCCGTGCTTCATTGCATGGTTCATTTCCTTGAAATTGAATTCTGAACTCATGTCTCATCCAAATACACTTGATTAGCAGAATCTAAAGCCCACCTAGAATTCTAGCTGAAAGGAAGCCTTAAAGAAGTAGTTTTAGCCCTTTAGCTTTGGCAGAATGAGAAGGCACTCCAGAAGGAGGTAAATTGAATAGAGGATATTGCATAATCCAAAACCATACTATAGTCAGGAAATAAGTCTGGGATACCTTGTGTTTACAGCTTGGAATTTCCACTATTAGAAAGAGATTACTCAGTGTTCTTGGAAGTTTAAAAATTCCCAGGAAAGGATTTCTCTTCTGTTGAAATGAGCTTTAGACCGATCAACTCAGGTCAGCAAAAACAGTCACTCTGTATCAAATGCTTATTGCTAATTATGATGACCCTGAGAGGGGCCATCAGTCAGTTCAGTTCATTTCAGTCGCTCAGTTGTGTCCTACTCTTTGCGACCCCATGAATCGCAGCACGCCAGGCCTCCCTGTCCATGGTGTGTTAGAAAAGAAGTGCCAAGTCAGCAATTCCCATAGAAAATGTATAATTCCCATAGGAATTATACTCAGATATGCACATGGATATTTAGATAATTGACATTTAGAAAATTGTATATCTAAATTTAGATATACTACAGTTCAGTTCAGTCACTCAGTTTTGTCCGACTCTTTGTGAACCCATGGATTGCAGCATGCCAGGCCTCCCTGCCCATCACCAACTCCCGGAGTACAAACTCATGTCCATTGAGTTGGTGATGCCATTCAACCATTTCATTCTCTGTTGTCTCCTTCTCCTCCTGCCTTCAATCTTTCCCAGCATCAGGGTCTTTTCAAATGAGTCAGTTCTTTGCATCAGGTGGCCAAAGTATTGGAGTTTCAGCTGCAGCATCAGTCCTTCCAATGAATATTCAGGACTGATTTCCTTTAGGGTGGACTGGTTAGATCTTGTAGTCCAAGGGACTCTGAAAAGTCTTCTCCAGTAAATGCTAAGTAAATGATAATTGTATAGAAATTTGGAGTTCAGAGTTGATATAAAGGTTATGTAAATATGTGCTGTTGATCCTTCAAGTTGCATAGTTCTCAGACAAGGGTCAGAATATAAGCAAAATGTCATTTGGAGGTCATAACTGACTTTTTTCTATAAGTGGAGAAGAGTGGGAGAAATTTTAGAAAGGAAAACCCGAAGCCAGATTTTACTAGTCCCTGAACTACTAGAAAACTCTATGTTCTCTAGAAAACTCAATGTTCTCTTCTGAGTAATGTATTATTCATGAAGGCTTGAAACACTATTTTTGAAGATGTGTCTATGGGTGGTATAAAAGACAAGCATGGAATAGAACAGATGCAGAAAGATTAGAAAAGAGAATGATGCAAATATTCTAGGGATGAACTGATGAAACTGACCCAGGATGCTGGTAAGAATGACAAAGATGAAACAAATACACTGTTTTCATTCAGCTGAGTTCAAAAAGTATAACATTTCTTATTTATTTCACATGTTTTATAATATAAAGATAAGATAAAGAATATAAAATATTCCACTTAACATAAAGGAATATAAAAACATCAAAACCAAATGTATTTCTAACATAGTTAACACTCTATATGGTACATATACTTAATAAAATTATACGTTTAAGTTTGGAAAACCATGGAAAATTAGATAGGCCTAATTTTCCAAAGCAAAATTATGCAAGTTAAATTATTGAACAGGAGGAAACAGAGCTTCCAATTAGAGAAGAGGGAAAGCAGAGTCCCTAGAAATCAGTTAGGTAATCAGTATTCCAGCAAAGAAAGCAGGCTTAGAAGATGTGTGAAATGTCATAATTTGTGACTTAAAGTATTTTGCCTGGCAGCGGAAAGAAGATTTGTAATGCTCATGTTTCCTAAGGAGAAAAAAGGCTAAACTAATTAGATACAAAACACATGGAAGTAAATAGCAATGTTCCAAAAATCTTAGCAACTTCTATTCCTTGCTTTCCATTTCTGTGGAAGTGGACTCAGTTCAGAATGATTTTACCCTCACATAAGTTCCCAAAACAATTTATCCTTGCTATTCACCATTCAGTGGTTGTGTGTGTTTTAGGGGGAGCGTAGTAGGTGTGAATGGCACCCCACTCCAGTACTCTTGCCTGGAAAATCCCATGGACAGAGGAGCCTGGTAGGCAGACCATGGGGTCTTGAAGAGTCAGAAACGACTGAGCGACTTCACTTTCACTTTTCACTTTCATGCATTGGAGAAGGAAATGGCAACCCACTCCAGTGTTCTTGCCTGGAGAATCCCAGGGACAGGGGAGCCTGGTGGGCTGCCGTCTATGGGGTCGGACACGACTGAAGCGACTTAGCAGCAGCAGCAGCAGTAGGTGTGAACCAGCGATGGTAGGTAGATAAATGATTCTCCTTTCTTGCTTGGCTAACTTATCTGATTAGAGGAATTAAATTGATTCAAGACGAGTTTTAATAGTCATTTTAATTGTGTTCTACCACTTTTGTTTTTCAAACTAAAATATCGGTCTACAGTAAGAGGATTTGTAACGGCCGTCTGTGTTTCTCTGCTTTCTGAGAAAGATGCACATGGGCAATCAATACACATTAATGAAATGGAACGGTTGAGTTGTGGATTTTTCAGATTCAAATTTCACTGGGAGCAAAGGCAACAAAAAATAAAATTTCCTATGTAAGCCTGCCTATGAAGCAGACATGGTGGTATATTATGTAGAAATCTTTCTAAATTCCTCAGGGTCCAAACTTTGGCTTGTTTACATGTGATTGCTCTTTCAGTTAATTCTATAGATTTGTATCTTTGTCAATCACTTCACTTTGTTGAAAGTTATGCCCTATGCAGGGCTTTCCCTGGTGGCTTGGTAAACTATCCATCTGCGATGCAAGAAACCGCCTGCAATGCAGGGGCCATGGGTTTGATCCCTGGATCAGGAAGATCCCCTGGAGAAGGAAATGGCAGCCCACTCCTATATTCTTGCCCAGGAAATCTCATGGACAGAGGATCCTGGCAGGCTACAGTTCATGGTGTTGCAAGAGTTGGACACAACTTAACAACTAAACCAACACCACCACTACCACGCCTTACCAAAATTTGATTATTTCCAAATTTGAATTATAAGATCTTAACAGTTTTTCCCTAATGTCATGCATGCATTGGAGAAGGAAATGGCAACCCACTCCAGTATTCTTGCCTGGAGAATCTCAGGGCCAGAGGGACTTGGTAGACTGCTGTCTATGGGGTCACACAGCATCGGACATGACTGAAGCGACTTAGCAGCAGCAGCAGCAGCAGCAGCAGCAATGTCATGATTTTTAAAAGAGTATCTGGAAAAGTAACATGCCTATTTTTTCCATATTACTCCCTTAAAAAAGATATCTGAGATCTTTTCAATAAAAAAAAATTATTCATCTTTATCTGAAATGTTAATTAGGGTCTATAAAACAGTAGTCCCATATGCTTATGATTTGCTACTTTAAAACATTCGCTGATGACAAATTGCCCTTTATTTATGCTGAATGATATTCTTTTTCTTTTTTTCCCTCCCCAATAAATTTAGAATTATGATCATGACCTCTAATATTAAGTGTAATTCAACAGCAGAAAGGATAATTCTGATTCTTTTCTTTATTTAGCTTGGTTCAGGATATAAATTCAATGAGCCTCTATTTCAGTTGGCCTTGCTTATTCTCAGTGCAACCTTGAAATAAATTTATTGTTTTTCATTTATATTTAAGGTCAGATGAAAGATAAGTTAGGATCTATAGCACTGGCTGTAACAACCAATAAAACATTTCACTGCAGTCTGAGGAATAAACACTTAGTACCTAATCAGAAACAGTATGGAACACAGTGTCTTTCAGAAGTTACCATTTTATACTAACATATAAGCCCTACATAAGAAAATTAGCTTGTATTCTAATCTGTATGGGCTTCCCTTGTGGCTCAGCTGGTAAAGAATATGCCTGCAATGCAGGAGACCTGGGTTTGATTTCTGGGTTGGAAAGATCCCCTGCAGAAGGGAAAGGCTACCCACTCCAATATTCTGGCCTGGAGAATTCCATGGGCTGTATAGTCCATGGGGTTGCCAAGAGTCAGACACAAATGAGTGAATTTCACTTATTTGTACAGCTAAATTTATATGATAAAAGATAATAAAATTACAGTTTAAGAATTCTATTGGTTGGGCTACCTGGTATGTTGAAGAACTGCAGCATTTGAATGAATAATATCCATTAAATGAATACTTTTGTTAAAAGTAAAACGGTTTTTACTAATGTAAGGGCCAGTATACTTCTTTTCATTTATGCCATGAATATAGATATTTTTAGACCCTAATTGTCTAAAATGAGTGAGGCAAAATCAATGGCTAAATACCTCCCAACCAATATTATGTTACTATTACTATGTAGCACGTCAATCACTTAATAAATAATTCAATTGATTTTCTTAAGAAAGTTTCCAATGTTTGAAGTTATATTTTTTACGTATAATTTATTTACAAAAAGCTCACCAATTTTAGTTGTACAATTTGATACATTTTAACAAATGGATACAATGATATAATTCCTATCAGAGTCATGATATCATATATTTCTTTATTTTCTTATTTTTGTTTTATTTTTTAATTTGGCTGCACCAGGTCATAGTTGTGGCACGCAGGATTTTCCTTGGGGCGTGTGGGATCTAGCTCCTTGATTAGGGACCAAACTTGGGCCACCTGCCTCGGGAGTGTAAAGTTCTAACCATTGGACCGCCAGGAAAGTACTGATTCTTGTTAATCCCTCACAAATTCCCTTGTACTCTTTTGTAGCAGTTACTTCTCTTACTTCCTTCCCTGGCAACTACTTACCTACTTTCTAGCCCTCAAGAGTTAGTTGTGCATTTCTTAGAATGTCACATATAAATAGAATCAAGCATATATAGTCTTTTGTTCCTGGCTTCTTTTTAGTCAGCATAATCCTTTTGAAGTTTATGTGTGTTACTGTATATTTCATTAGTTTGTTACTTTTTTACCCCTGAGTGTTATTCCATGGCTTGGACATACCTTTTCCTTTCAATGTTGAATAGAAGTGATGACTCCGGACTTTTTTGCTTGCTCCTGGTCTTAGTGAAGTGAAGTTGCTTTTGCAACCTCATGGACTGTAGCCTACCAGGCTCCTCCCTCCATGGAATTTTTCAGGCAAGACTACTGGAGTGCGTTGCCATTTCCTTCTCCAGGGGATCTTCCCAACCCAGGGATCAAACCTGGGTCTCCCACGTTGCAGGCAGATGCTTTACCATATGAGCCACCAAGGAAGCCCTTCCTGGTCTTAATTTGTGGCTAACTATAGGCCTGTAGATGTCCTTTCTCAGGTTGAGAAAATCCCCTTCTATTTATACTGTACTGAGGATTTTCATCATGATTGGATATTGAATTTTGGCAAATATTTTTCATACTGATTGAGATCATAATTTTCTTCTTTGTACTTTTGATGTGGTAAATTACTTTTATTTCCAGATTAAATCCTACTTACATAAGATTTCTTATTCTTTTCTGATACTGCTGGATGCAGTTTGCTAAAATATTTTCGTGGATTTTTATGTCTCTGCTTATGAAGTATATTTGCAATTTTCTTTTCTTATAACACTTTGATTTTATAATCTGAGTAATGCTGGCTCCCAGGTTTTAAATTGGAGCAAAACAACTGTTCTCAGAACTTGCTATGTTTCCATTTCCATATTAAGTAAAGTAGAAAGATGTGACCTCCTGTTTCAGATTTTGGAAGAACTGGTGAAAAATTGTTACTATTACTAGTCCTGTGGGAAGGATTTTACCTATAAATTCAATTTCTTGAGTGAGTAGTTTATACTTGCAAAGAATGTATCCAAAGCTGTCATATTGTTTTAAAGCTGTTCAGAGTTATCCCCCAGCATCATTGTCACTTGTCCCTGTCCTTCTCTCATTCCTGATACTGGTAATCTCTGCTTTCTCACTCTTTCCTCTTACTACTCAGATTATTGTTTGTCCATGTGTTTCAGGGTGGACCATCTTTTGGTTTTATTGACTTTCTCAGCTGTGCTTCAGTCAGTTCAGTCACTCAGTCGTTTCTGACTCTTTGTGACCCCATGGACTGCAGCACACCAGGCTTCCCTGTCCATCACCAACTCCCAGAGCTTGCTCAAATCCACGTCCATCAAGTCAGTGATGCCATCCAGCCATCTCAGCCTCTGTCGTCCTCTTCTCCTCATGCTTTCAGTCTTTCCCAGCATCAGGGTCTTTTCCAATGAGACAGTGAGTCAGTGAGTCAGTTGTGCTTACTATTTCACTAAATTTTGCTGTTATTATTTCCTTCCTTCTGCTTGCTGGGTTTAATTCAGTCTTTGCCTGGATTTAATTTGCCCTTTGGTCTTAAGTTTTAAAGTTGGAATCTTAAATCATTAACTGAACCCATTCATCTGTTCTAATATGTGTTTAATGCTATTCATTCCCCTTTCTGCATTACTTTCACTACACACTACAAATTCTGATATTTCAAAATATTTTCTAACTTTCCTTTTTATTTCTTCTTTGATGCATAAGTCATTTAGAAACTGCTATTTAACTTCTAAATATTTTGGAGATTTTCAAAATATCTTTTTATTACTGAACTCTAATTTAAATAAACTGTAGTCCTAGAACATATTTTCTATGATTTCAATTTTCTTAAATATATTAAGACTTGTCTCATGGCTAAGAATATGTTCTTTCTTGATAGTCTGTGTACACTTGAAAAGAATGTGTATTTTGTTAAATGTCACGGGGAGAAGATGGTTGGTAGCGTTGTTTAAATGTTTCATATATTTACTGCTATCTATCTAGTTTTCTATCAGTTACTTAGAAAAGAGTGTTGAAATTTCCAACTGTAATTCCCAAGAAAGTCAATGACGGTTTCACATTGGATATAACAGATGAGAGAACTGGATCCTTCAAGATGTATGGCAAAACCAATACAATATTGTAAAATAAATAAATAAATAAACCTCCAGAAGGAGGCACTGCAAAAAAAAGAAAGAAAAAGAATTCAATAGGGTGTTTACTGCATAAAAGGAATCCCAGAGTAAAATGCAAAATGTATAAAATGTAAGTATATTAACAGCTAAACAAGATTATGAAATTTTACTTATTTTCTAACTGCAACTTTCTTTTTTAAAAGGCTTTTGTTCATAGATAAGAATAAGAAGACATTACTAAAAATGACACTTAGGACATTTATATAAACTTTCAATTTTATTATTTTGTTAACAATGCTTTAATGCACTTTGTATAATAGAATAAAATGTTTTTACTATTAAATTTGTTTCAGTATATTTTGCGTGTGTGCCAAGTTGCTTCAGTAGTGTCCAACTCTTTCTGCCTCTGTGGACTGAAGGGCACGAGGCTCCTCTGTCCATGGGATTCTCCAGGCAAGAATACTAGAGTGGGTTGCCATTTCCTTCTCCAGGGGATCTTTCTAATCCAGGTATCAAACTTGCATCTCTTATGTCTCCTGCATTGGCAGACGGGTTCTTTACCCCTAGTGCCAGAGGTAATGATAATTATCTTCATGTGTTCAGAATTACATAAACAAGAAAACAATAAAAAACCTTTCTGTAAAGTGAAAAGTAGGTTTGAAGAAGGAGAAGCTGGGGGGTTTGATAGCTTAAAATTTGCCCACTTCATGAAGAACCACGTAGTCATGCTAAGAGAGATAGATACTACCCTAATAGCAAAGGGAATCATTGAAGGCTTTCAGGGGAGAATGATTGATGGAATGGCAGACAGAATTTATAAGACCACCATGGCAGAAAGTAGAACATCAAGGCAGAGAAAAACAATTAAGCACTTAGAAATTCCTATAATTTTACTGAAAGGCAGGAAACGCCTATGTGGGAAGGGATTGCTGAACTCAGGGAAGGATTTCTGAAGAAATTTCATTTGGGGATCATTTGTAAGTGAATAATTACAAAGGAGATTTCCAATAAATTAGGCTTGATGAAAAAATTCAGTCAAAATTAACCTAAAAAAGACAAGATAATTCATATTAAATAATAGGATAGTGCTCTGTAGGCTTTAAATATATGAAGTTTGAGTTGACTGTGGAACTCCTAAGTAGAATTCAGTGGAAATAGAAATCAAAGGAAACAGTGGAAAACAGCTGCAAATAGGGTTTAAGGTTTAACATTGGATCCTAGTAATAAGTGAAAATTTTTCAAAGAGGGATAAAAATGTTAAGGAGAGTGATCATCACTAGGCTTTGGACAAAAATGGAAAGAAATAGTTTAGGCAGAAGACACAAATCTGTACCCAATTTGGTTGCACCGTGTGTTTATTTTGTGAGCAGATTAACTGGTTTTATTCAATGAGAAGCAAAATTCTAGCCATTTCATCTAATGTTCTTTCTGACTGAGATGAAATAAAATGCAAAATCCTAGGGCTATATTTCTGGAATCATTTGCAGTTTGAAATGCCTTGGCTTATGTTTTGGGTCAAATCTCAAAGGGCTTCCTTTTTTTGCATTTCTAATTATGGGGCATGATATAATATAATTTTCTCTAAATTAAATCTATTAAGCTTGATATTATAAGCACTCTTCCTGTGCCCTATCTCCCTCAAAAAAGTCAGTTTTGCAACAAAAGTAGGTATGAACCTGAGGGTTTTGCTTCTTTGAACAGTTGAATGATCTAATTGGATATGCATCATTAAGTTTAAAATTTTATAACTATTGTGGTTTTTCTGCTGAGTGACTTTCTTTTTTCAAGGCTTATTAGAGAACCCAAGCCCATTCTCATATCCTCCTGATTTCCATTGCCACATCAGCTCAGATAAACCATTGTTGAGAATGCTGAAGTCAAAAGCACACTGATTTTTCATAGTAGAAGCAATATCCTGTTTTCAAAAACTTGTAATGAGATTTTAAAAAATACAAACAAATCTAATATATCCACAGTAGAGATTACAGAGTTGGATAAATGCAGACAAACTGACATTTAAACTGTTGTAACCTTCTCGAACATCCTATTGTTAATTTGCCAGCTCGATTCTCTACTCAGGGAGTGGAGAGGGTCTGGAATAAACACAGAGGCTTCCTAAACTATGTAACCTAAGGTTGAAATGCATACAGAATTTAGTCACTTGAAAAGGGAAGACTCTGTCTTTTAAATATTTTAGTGACTAATTTTTATTTCAAAATGCAAGAAAAAGAAATTTATTCTTTTAATGGGGCTAATTTTCTAATATTATCAGTTGTGCTATGAGAATGTTGTTTAGTTGCTAAGTCACGTCCAAAGCTTTGTGACCCCATGGACTGTAGTGTGCCCAGCTCATCTGTCCATGGGATCTCCCAGGTGAGAATACTGGAGTGGGTTGCCATTTCCTTCAGGGGATATTCCTAACCTAGGGATCGAACCTTTGTCTCCTGCATTGTAAGGCAGATTCTTTACCACTGGGCCACTATGGAAGCCTCATGTTCAATTTCTTTCACTCACATGGAAATGCATTTGTTGTTATTTAATTATTGAAAACCTTCTAGTATTTAAAACCTTAAGAAAAAATTTAGGCTTTTTAACTTTGAAGATTTTCTTTTAGAAATTCAGCAGCCTACTCTCTACTAGTAATAACATAGCTGTAATCATATTAGAGTTGTTGAAACACACCATCCATACTTCGAGTTTATCACATGCCTTTCAATTAACTGTGAAAGAAAATGAGGAAGCATGTTTCTACTTTGCAATATTTAGCTACCCCTTGTCACTGCCCCACCCAACAACATTTGTTTCATTTTATTTCCTGTGGGGTCAGCACACTTGCTGAAGCCTTTGCCACTTACCCACTGGGCTAATGAATTTGTGTCCGTAAGGACCTCTCTTTCCATTCTAATCTATTTATTTCACCTGACCCATCTGCCAGATTAATATTCCCCCAAAAGGCTGGCTTGGATCATTTTATCAGAACAAGGTGGTTTGCCTTTCATGACTTTTGTATCTAGAATCTAGGAGAGATAAATAAACATTCTAAATAAGAGATAAGAGATAAATTGATACAGGACTAAAACAGTGAAGAGATGATTATAGATAGTCAAAGAAGAAATGTGTTTCCTTGTGATCTTTTGTCTTTCATTTGAACTTATTGAACTCTTCCTCCAAAAATGAAATTTATTTTATTTTATTTAACAAGGTGTTCCAGGAGGCATTTATTACTTAGCAATGATGGTAAAACCTTATTTCATACCACTTGTGCTGCTCTCTAACCCCTTTTCTCTATTCACTAATATACATTTTCATTTAACCACCCATCAGCTTGGAGTCCTCTGAAGGGACCTTATACTTCCACTGCTCCGTGCCTTTGTTCATGGAGTGTGGTTCTGTCACAAGCATTCTACCTCACAATAGCCTGTGCATCTCACAGGGTGACTCAAATGTTTCTGTGTGCCCTTATCTGATATTAGATGGAAATAGTGAATTCATCTTTGTGTGCCTTATTCATCATTATCCGTTTGTGCAAACCTACAAACTATAGCAAACTGTTTTTAACAGAAAACTAATAAAAATCTAGTAGAACCTCTGACCATCCTTATTTTCTTAATTCAGTAAACATTTACTAAAGATTTATCCCATTTCATGATCTACAGTAAATGAAAAATGCTAACAGTTATAAAACTCTTACTTTCTCTAAGGTGTAGTACTCAAATCTTGACAAAAAGCACAATATTTTCATTTACTGCAAAAGTTTTCAAAAGGGAGTGTTACTATCCTCATTGGCAAGATGGAGAAACTAAGGTACGTAGAATCTAAAACATTCACCAATATCTCTCAACTAGGGACTGGAGGGCACCACTAACTGCAAAGCAACACTGCCCCTCTCTTACACACATCTCATTTTTCATTCCTGAATCTGAAGTAGCAAGGGCTGGTTGAACTATCCACAAGCTCTAGGGGACAATATAACTTGCCCAAGATCACTAGAGTTTAAGGCACAGCAGAACTGCATAAGAGATTTTTTGAGATCTGTGTTCTGTTCATGACCCTCATTGTCACGATGAGGTCCTTCTTCAGTTAGTGATTTTGACTTTGCAATGGTAAGTTTCAGATAAAACAAACAACAACAACAGCAAAAAAAACTGTGCAATTTTGCATGTTTTTAAAAATAATTTTGTCCTGCTGTTATGTTTTCACCCAAGTAAGTGCAGAAAAACACCCTTCTAAGTGTATAAACTTATCCACTGCAGGTCAAGAAAAACCAGCCCCCAATAATTTATACTGTAACATTACAAAAATCTGTGTCCACAGTTCCATTTGTCCAAAGCAACTAACTAGCTTTGTTTGAGCTTTATTATGTGTTGTTAAGCTAAATGAAATACAGAAAGCAATGATTTAGTGAGAATCACGGGTTTGCCAGCACTAGTTCAAATTAGACCTGCCAGCTAACCCCTATTTCTCACCTGTGAGTCCAACAAATAAATGATAAATGTTGGCACAATATTTATATTGTTTTTTTTAATATCCCACGATTTACAACCCTAGCTGTCCTTGAGAGACTTCATGTGTTTGTTACAGTCTCCTCCGGGGATAATTCATCGAATGGCAACTCGACATCTGTACTCAGGGAAAATTCAGGCTCATTCTACTATATTCCATTTCCCAAGAAACATTACTATTCCTTATCGATTGTGTACCGAGGATTAATTATCCTGTCAATTGGTGTATTTATGTCCTTGGTGGTTGTATTGGCTCACTGACTTTAAAATGGCCAGGGTGTGTCCTGCAGCTGGACATATTTGTTTTGTAAGCAGTCTCATTGCCGCATTCTGCTGCCCGACAGAAGCAGTGTCTGTATTTCAGGACAACCAATGGAACAGGAAAAGTCTTCATCAGCTGGTTATTTTTAACTCTTCAGGAGAAACTGGGTTCGTATGTCTTTCATTAAATTAGCCACTAGTAGTGCACAGTGATTAAAAGCAAAAATATCTAGACTCGATTTCCAACTTTACCAATTATTGGCACTGTGAGCTGTGGGGTGGAGCAGAAATTGCTCACACATTCTGTCTCTGAATGTCCTCAACTTTAGAAACAGGTATTAATAATGTCCACATCACAGATTGCAGAAAGAAGTAAATGAAATAAACCAAATCATCTAACAAGATATTTAGTAAGTGACACTCAAAAATGTAGCCATCACTTCTGTGCCATTATTACTGCGTGACGCTGCAGTTAAGGGAATCCATAAATATATAGTAACTAAAGCAGTGATTATAAGCTTTTTTTTATTTTTTAATGATATGTCTAGGAGCTGTTAATCTCTGCTTATCTATTTTTATAGTACATCTATTTTCCTTCAGATAGCAGAAGTAAATAAGCACCATTCAAAATATTCTTTCTTGGGCATTTTTTTTCCTTCTTAGTACCTGATACATAGACTGTGTTCAAATATTAATAATTGTTAGTTTTACAACTGTCTAAAAGTAGGCCAGTGATTAACCTTGAAATATGATTGTTTCTTTTCCTTCATATCGCTTAGTTTCTTTGGATATGAATGAGTGTCATCAAACAAATTTATCTTTCTCTCTTTCCAATACAAAAAACACTGGGATTTCTGAACAGCATGATAATGTAATTTGTTATTTCAAACATAGAGAACAATGATTTTTCTTATAGTTAGCTGGCTTTTTTCATGAGAATGACATCTACTCCATTTTTGTAATTTGCCTATTTAATCATGCAAGTACCATTTAATGACTAAGCGTATTATCATAAAAATATACTTTATTATAAAATCTTTTTAAAACCTGCTATATGGAAATTAAGAACTATGAGTCAGGTAATCATTTCAGTGTTTCCAGTAGTATTGTTCACCTATATAATAACAAAAATATAACCCACCTTTTCAGTAAAAAGCAATAAGATATCTCATTAAAACAGTATATTTTATTCTATTTGAGTCTTAAGCATACAGTTTTGAGGCTATGAACTATTGTGACTATGATATCTTATTAGTGTGTTTGAATTTTAATAATTTGGAGTTATATGGAGTAAAAGGATAATTTGTATCTGGTTCAACATAGCCAGCTATGGTACAGATAATTAGATCATAGGATCCAAATGTGGAGATTCAGTGTAAGTAAAATTAAAGTAGTTTTTGAGAACAAATCAGTAAAACAAAATGAGATTTGTGCTAAACCTGAGACCTTGAGCTATGGATATTAGAGCAATTACTCTCTACTGTCCTGCTTATGCAATCATCCTGTAATGTAGAAAAACTTAGTACTCTTTCTTACAAGTTATTTTCCTTCAAGGTTAAATTACACATCTGTTCCTTTATAATATATTCATTACAGTACATTTCAAGAAGAAACAATATAGTCTCTAGCAAAACCTTAAAGAAAAAACTCCTTTCATTAAAAAGAATTTGAATAATATACTCAGTAATCTGGAAGAATGTTGAAATAGATTTTTCAATGAATGAACAGAGTTTTATAGAAGAAACAACATTTTCAGAAATAATTCTTATCTGCTGAAGAATAAGAAGCATCATGTCTGACTCTGTGCAACCCCAGAGACAGCAGCCCACTAGGCTCCCCCGTCCCTGGGATTCTCCAGGCAAGAACACTGGAGTGGGTTGCCATTTCCCTCTCCAATGTGTGAAAGTGAAGTCGCTCAGTTGTGTCCGACTCTTAGCGACCCCATGGACTGCAGCCTACAAGGCTCCTCCATCCATGGGATTTTCCAGGCAAGAGTACTGGAGTGGGGTGCCATTGCCTTCTCCAATATGCTATCTAGGTTGGTCATAACTTTCCTTCCAAAGAGTAAGTGTCTTTTAATTTCATGGCTGCAATCACCATCTGCAGAGATTTTGGAGCCCCCCAAAATAAACTCTGACAATGTTTCCACTGTTTCCCCATTTATTTGCCATGAAGTGATGAGACCAGATACCATGATCTTAGTTTTCTGAATGTTGAGCTTTAAGCCAACTTTTTCACTCTCCACTTTCACTTTCATCAAGAGGGTTTTTAGTTCTTCTTCACTTTCTGCCATAAGGGTGGTCATCTGCATATCTGAGGTTATTGATATTTCTCCCAGCAATCTTGATTCCAGCTTGTACTTCTTCCAGCTCAGCTTTTAATGCTAATAAAATAACCCAATGTATTTTCTTAGTACCAACATGCACATAACAGATTTTAGTATTTTGGAAATCATACTGAATTTTATATTTCACACACACACACACACATGCACAGACTCACACATACTGTGTTGGATTTTAATTATTTTTCTCTCCATTAAAAGGCTGTTAGTTTGTGCTTTTGTGTGTTTTAGTTGATATTTTATTAGAGTTAAAGGAATGTGGTCATTTGCTGTTTGTTGGTGGTCAGTATCCTGTCATAATTTTAGCTATAACCATGGTTATTGGTAATTGTAATGACCAACAAAACTGACATTGGTAATATGAAATAGGTATGGTGCCCAGGGTAAAGCAGTTCTTTTCTGAAAATTTCTCAATAATCCAGATAACTATGTCAAAACAGTTGCCATATTTTTGTACTTAATACAGGCTTGACAGGTAGTTATTGTTTTATAATCTCTATTCTTATTTGTTATTAATTTAAATTTATTTCTTGAAGTATAGTTTTGTTAATTTCTACTATACAGGAAAGTGATTCAATTATATGTATATATGGCTTATCAGAGGATAATGAATATAGTTCCCTGTGCTATATGGTAAGATCTTGTTGTTTATCCATTCCATATATAATAGTTTGCATCTGCAAACTCCAAACCCCCGATCCATCTCTCCTACCCGACACCTTGGCACACAAGTCTGTTCTCTAAGTCTGTGAGTCTGTTTCTGTTTCACAGATAAGTTCATTTGTGTAATGTTTTAGATTCCACATATAAGTGAAATCACATGGTCCTTCGCTTTCTGACTTACTTCACTTAGTATGATTGTCTCTAGCTCCATCCATGTTGCTCCAAATGGCATAATTTCATTCTTGTCAGTGGTGGAGTAGTATCTCATTTGATAAATGTACTGCATTTCCTGTATCCATTCATCTGTTGATGGACATTTAGCTTGTTTTCAAGACTTGGCTATTGTAAATAGTGCTGCCATGAACTTAGAAGTGCATGTATCTTTCCTGAATTACAGTTTTGTCTGAATATATGCCCAGGAGTATGACTGTTGGATCATATGGCAACTCTATTTTTGATTTTTTGAGGAACCTCCATATCCTTTTCCATAGTGGCTACACCAATTTGTATTCCCACCAACAGTGTAGCAGGAT
This sequence comes from Ovis canadensis, assembly GCF_042477335.2. NCBI lineage: Eukaryota > Metazoa > Chordata > Mammalia > Artiodactyla > Bovidae > Ovis > Ovis canadensis. The sequence continues at coordinate 88,858,610 of NC_091249.1, forward strand.
TCCTTTTTCTCTGCATCCTCTCCAGCACTTATTCTTTGTAGGCTTTTTAATGATGGCCATTCTGATTGGTGTGAGGTGGTAACTTATTCTAACTTTGATTTGAATTTCTCTAATAATTAGCAGTGTTGAGCATCTTCTATTGGCCATCTGTAGATCTTCTTTGGAGAAATGTCCATTTAGGTATTCCTGATAGGTAGTTATTTTTAGATGATATTAGTCAAATAGAAGAGAATGAACTCAACTTTTACTAATTTTATTTAGGTATTTTTTTTCCATTCTATTGAAATGTAACTGACACAGAACACTGTATAAGTTTAGGGTGTAAAGGATATTGATTTTATTTATATATATTGTGAATGGATATTTCTTTAAAAAGAAATCCACACTGCTGCTGCTAAGTCACTTCAGTCGTGTCCGACTCTGTGTGACCCCACAGATGGCAGCCCACCAGACTCCCCCATCCCTGGGATTCTCTAGGCAAGGACACTGAAGTGGGTTGCCATTTCCTTCTCCAATGCATGAAAGTGAAAAGTGAAAGTGAAGTCGTTCAGTCGTGTCCGACTCTTCACAACCCCATGGACTGCAGCCAACCAGGTTCCTCTGTCTGTGGGATTTTCCAGGCAAGAGTATTGGAGTGGGGTGCCATTGCCTCCCACACTAATTTTATGTAAAACATCAGTGGGGATAACAACAGAAGCAGAAATATCCAGGTGCAAACTTTTTTCTGTCCTAGCTTAAACTCAATGAGTTGTGCCATTAGATGTTAAACATCTACAGCCTTTACTGAGTAACTACGTGGTGGATAGTATGAAAGATGCTTGTCATACATTGTGGTCTCTGCTTTATGGATGACGGGACTGAGGCTGAGGTGAATAACTTGACCAAGGTCAAACTTAAGCAGTGGAACTCAGGATTGAATCATGATGCAACTCCATTCTGCTTTGAGTCCTTGCTCTCTAGTCAACAGAGCTGGCTTAATTGAAGAGCATCTTCAGGCCAGACCAGTGGAGTCCACCTTAAAAGGGACCCTACTTGGTTTAAGCCTCTGTTGTCACCATTTTGAAAATCATAATAATTTTGGACAAGTGGCCTTGTGTTTTACTTTGACTCTAAGAAAGCAATCCTGTTCAACAGCTTTCAGGGATTTCACAGAATAATTCCACCTTAATGATTGCTTATTGAATTATTTTCCTTCTGAAAAAAATCTCCAAGCACACTAAATGTCCTCTCAGATTTGGTTGTGTGTTAGTCAGCTCTCCCTGTTAACTCATTTCCAGGGGACATAACCTCACTCTGACTCTACTAGGAAAAGGCTGCTCTGTTTTAGTATCATGAATGCTTAGGTGCAACTCAAGGGCCACCGTATGAGAAGATTTATTATAAGGTGCTCTCCATCCGCAGAAAGTTTTTTTTTTTTTCTTCAGATTATGACTAGGGCTGTTAATTTAACTGTTTATTTGAATTGCGAATGTTGCACACAGTCACCTATACTAGGTTCCAGCACACTCTTCAGGGATCAGTTGCAAATCAATCCCATGGTTAAAAGAAATGGACCGTTTTTGCATCTGACAAAGAATTAATCTCAAAAATACACAAGCAGCTCCTATAGCTCAATTCCAGAAAAATAAATGACCCAATCAAAACATGGGCCAAATAGATAAAGAGACATTTCTTCAAAGAAGACATACAGATGGCTAACAAACACATGAAAAGATGCTCAACATCATTCATTATCAGAGAAATGCAAATCAAAACCACAATAAGGTACCATCTCGTGCCGGTCAGAATGGCTGCTACCCAAAAGTCTACAAACAATAAATGCTAGAGAGGGTGCAGAGAAAACAGAACCCTCTTACACTGTTGGTGGGAATGAAAACTAGTACAGCCACTATGGAAAACAGTGTAGAGATTCCTTAAAAAACTGGGAATATAGAACTGCCATAGCACCCAGCAATCTCACTACTGGGCATACACACCAAGGAAACCAGAATTGAAAGAGACACGTGTACCCCAATGTTCACTGTAGCACTGTTTACAATAGCCAGGACATGGAAGCAACCTAGATGTCCATCAGCAGACAAATGGAAAAGAAAGCTGTGGTACATATACACAATGGAATATTACTCAGCTTTTAAAAAGAAAGCATTTGAATCAGTTCTAATGAGCTGGGTGAAACTGGAGCCTATTATACAGAGTGAAGTAAGTCAGAAAGAAAAACACCAATATAGTATATTAATGGATATATATGGAATTTAGAAAGATGGTAATGATGACCCTATATGCCAGACAGCAAAAGAGAAACAGATGTAAAGAACAAACTTTTGGACTCTATGGGAGAAGGCGAGGGTGGGATGGTTTGAGAGAATAGCATTGAAACATGTATATTACCATATGTGAAATAGATCACCAGTTTAGGTTTGATGCATGAGACAGGGCACTCAGGGGTGGTGCACTGGGATGGCCCTGAGGGATGGGATGGGGAGGGAAGTGGGAGAGGTGTTCAGGATGGGAAATACATATACAATCGTGGCTGATTCATGTCAATGTATGGCAAAACTACTACAATATTGTAAAGTAATTAGGTGCCAATTAAAATAAATAAATTTTAAAAATTAAAAAAAGAAATGCACCAATCTAATGCTGCACATGATCTTGCAGTTATTCCTATTATGTTATTATTTCCTCTCTCTTTTACCATCTAGAATTATTATATGCTTTGATTTGCTAAAGGGGCTTTTACGAAAGCAGGACAAATGCATTTATGTTCTATGGAGGCTTCATGCTAATTACTAATCTGACAGGGTGTAATAACAATACAAAAACATCAGTGAAGAGAAAAAAAATGAGCAGAACATGCAATTATTTTGTGAAAGAATTTCTTTCCTTGAGGGAGAAATCTGCACATTTACCATCTGCAACAATGGAGATGTTGAACTACTTAAGTGAATTACCCCAGCTCTGTACACATGTGTATGGAAGAGGATGAACTTGAAATGACATTAGGTAATTTTGTATTGACAAAATATAAAAATAAGGAATACCAAAAGACATGATTAATATAGTGAACTCGATGATGTATTTGCAAATTTTTCTTCAAATAGCTATAGTAATTTATTTGAGAAATCAAATGTGATGTAAAGTAATATAAATTTCCTAGGTTAAAAAATATATTGTGTAAAGCTTTCATTATTCTTCATAATGCATATGAACTGAACAACAGCACATAAGCTGCAAGGGAAAAGAATTAGTAGATTAATACTCAACTTAAAAATTAGAAAGTTTGTGACTAAGAGTACATTTATTCAAGAAGTTAAATCATCTGGAGAAGGATCCTGACTAACCTTTGTGGTGGTGCTGGTGGTGTTCAGTTGTGTCTCTTTATGACTCCATGGATGCTAGCCCACCAGGCTCCTCTGCCCGTGGAATTTTCCAGGCAAGAATACTGGAATGGGTTGCCATTTCATTCTCCAGGGGATCTTCCTGACCCAGGGATCAAACTCATATATTTTGCATCTCCTGCACTGGCAGGCAGATTCTTTACCAGCATGCCCTCTGGGAATCCTGGTTAACTTTCAAATCCAGTTTTAAGTGACCAAGGAGTTCAAGTGTTTTCATGCAACTTCAGAACTAATATTGAGTACTTGCCTTAATTTCCATTAGTTTCTTTCAAGGACTTTCCAAAAGAAGAGAAAACTAGTTACTCCTCTCTCCTAAAATTATGAAGTAATAGGGGAACAAAAATATTATTTCAAAAACAAAATCTAGTATGTTTATATCTTAAAAGCAAAGTTTTTTAGACATCTGCCATGCTCAATAATCCAGATGGATATTATTTTAAAATGAGAAAGAATGCATCTTTAAAGATATGAGGATATAAACTTATACTAATCTTAATTGGTTTGTGAATTCCAATGACTAGTGATGTCACATACTGCCATCAGCCTAGAGCTCTCACACAGTTGCAAAGAACTGTTCAAAGATTACACTTTACATAGTAGAAAAGCTTTTGTACACATATATATAGAAATTGTATGTAAAAAATATATATATATATTTTAGAAAACTGATGAATTTTGCCTAGCTAAAAAATTTATGACATTTTGATTGTACTTCTTTGACTTAGTATGAATAGAATGCTTGATTTCTAATTTATATTCACTCAAAACTTTGATATGTTTGCATGTTCTTTGGCATCTAATATTACTGTCAAAGGACTAGAAAGTTTATTACCTTAGTGATTTAAAAAAATTTTTTTTGAATGAGGCAGGATTATGCTTTTGGTTGGGCTCAATGCCAGATCAATGATTAAATTAAAAAGGTTGAAGGACAAGGATGTTTAGGGAAAATAAGTGCATTAAGTCACAAATGCTGTTTTTCCCTGTTATTTGTTTCTTCATTTATGCCTTTCAGGGACTTGGTCATTTAATTCTCAGTGATTTGTTTTTTAATAGAAACAATTATAAATGTAAGTCAAACATTAATGATGTTGAGTAGATTTTTCTGAGTTCTGTTGTGAATGGTCACTTCAGAAAAGTATACTTTCCTTACAGACTGTGTCCCCAGGTGACATCAATTTGAAAGACAGATACAGTGAAGCTTAAGCGTGTCAGCGATTATCCTCCTCTATTTGTAAACATTTGGAGGAGAGGGAGCCAATCTGTTCATCTAGATTTTTAAAGTGACTCGACAGATCTCTGCTTATTTAGCATATGATGATATGGGAAAGACATGTATTTGTCTTATTTTGTTGATTTCATAGTCAATAAAAAAAAAGAAAAGGCAAAATGCACATACCCCATTAGGAAAGTTGAGAATGTTTCCCATGTGTAAAGTTTTTTGGCATTGGATTTCTTTTAGTATTCTCTAATGTATTATTCTCCTGTTAATTTACATTTTTATTGAGTGTAACTTATTGAAAGTTATCTCCTAATATGTTTAAAGATAAATTCATTTCCCTTTTTTCTTCTGTCTCTCTGGAATATTTAGCATCTTGGTCTAATCACAGGTCTAAATGTGATTCCGATTATAATATTGTTTTTTGAGCAAACTCGTTTAACTTAAGACAATAGATATTTATACAAGGTGTTTATGAATCATCCCCAGCCCAATCATAAAGTGGGAGGAGGTGAAGATCTAATAATCTCATTGCTTGTTGACTTTATGTACCAATCTCTCTTTCCTAGCATTTTCTTTTTCCAGCTGAAAAAGAATCCATGGAGTTTCATATAGGGGAAATGTCATTTCTTTTCTGAATTTACGAATATTGGAGATATAAGCATTAACAGGCACATATAAACTTCTTTGGTCCCCAGACTAATCACTATGGCATCATCCTTAATGCCCTACCTGCTCTAAGTTATAAAGTAAATATGATTACAGTTATAACGTCATAGCTTAAGTCTTTGCGGTCGTGGTGGTGGTTTAGTCACTAAGTCATGTCTGACTTTTGCTACCCTATGGACTATAGCCTGCCAGGCTCCTTTGTCCATGGGATTTCTCAGGTCAAAATACTGGAGTGGGTTGCTATTTCCTTCTCCAGGTGATCTTCCTAATCTGGGATTGAACCCATGTCTCCTGCACTGCAGGTGGTTTCTTATATTGTGTTTGGATTCTTTGTCAACTGAGCCACCAGGGAAGTCCCTTTAAGTCTTGTACTACACCTTCTTCCTTGGGTGGTATTTCATACAGATGTTTCAGGACGTTCATAATTATTTTAGTAAGTATAACTCAACATATTTGAATTAAATAATTAAATAATCAACTTAAATAATTTATTAAAAATTATTTAGAATTTTACTAAATTCAAAAATTTATTAAATAAATGATTTTAAAATTATATTAAATAAATTATTAATAGTTTATTAATTTTAATAAGCAGAACTGCTAAAACCTGATAAATAATTTTTCATCAATATAAGCTATATTCCTGATTAAATTATGTTACTATCATATGCTGAATTTTTTACTCAGAAATTAATTATTGTACATAATCAAAAGTTAACTGATGAAAGTGACGATGTAGAAACTTCGTTATCCTGCTTAATATAATACCACTTATTTTGTTGTATGTGACTTCATTTGAATAAGAGGATTTCATGTCATAATTAAGGGGAAAAGAACATTTTAGTTAATATCTGATTTTTTGAAAGTTAATGATCTTTTAAAATACAGTGTTGTGTATTTCTGTAGATTATTTCACATATTCTATAGACTTAGAAATTATTCTTTCAGGTTAAAGGGCAAAGACAAAATGTATTTCAGTGAAAAGCAAGCTATTAAAGAAAATTTGTTGTTGTTCAGTTGCTAAGTCATATCCAGCTCTTTGCGATCCCATGGACTGCAGCACGCCAGGTGCTTCTGTCCTCCAATTCATGCCTATTGAGTCAGTGATGCGATCTAGATATCTTATCCTCTGTTGCCCTCTTCTCCTCCTGCCCTCAATCTTTTCCAGCATCAGAGTCTTTTCCAATGAGTCAGCTTTTCGCATTAGGTGAACAAAGTATTGGAGCTTCAGCTTTAGCATCAGTCCTTCCAATGATTATTAATGTTTGATTTCCTTTAGGACTGATTGGTTTGATCTCCTTGCTGTCCAAGGGATTCTTAAGAGTCTTCTCCAGCACCACAATTCGAAAGCATCAATTTTCAATGCTCTGCCTTCTTCATAGCCCAGTTCTAACATCCATATATGACTACTGAAAACACATAGATTTTACTATATGGATCTTTGTTGAGAAAGTGATGTCCCTGCATTTTAATATGCTGTCTAGGTTTGTCCCATAGCTTTCCTTCCAAGGAACAAGTGTCTTTTAATTTGATGACTGCAGTCAATATCTGCAGTGATTTTAGAGCCCAAGAAAATAAAATATTAAAATTATTGGTTGAGAACTTGGTGTTAGTATATTCTGAAAACTTTTGACTCACTGGTCAAAATAGTCTTTGTTTATCTTACTTTATCGCCCTATATTACAGAAATGCAGGTAAACTCATACGTGGTAAGGGGCAGGGTCGAATCCCATGTATATGTTATTTTACAATCATGCAATGATGAATAAACAGCATAATTGGTGATATATAGTTTAGTTATGATAGTTTTGATTTTAAATGTAATAGAAGAAAAAATTTTAGAAAAAATAAAATTGACAACAGCTTAGTTTAATATTTGCCATAAAATCTTTCCCTCTCTTTTCGTCCAATCTGTTCTTCACTCTTTTACCAACTCTTCTATATTCTTAACCACAGCTGAGAGCTCATTTCTACTTTATGATTTTCCAGATACATTTCTCACTAGAAATTAATTCATTACTATCCATTTTTAGATCACAGTTTCAAGAGAAGTTGATAGGTTCCATTCATATTCCTGAATGATGTCACAGAATATGTTATTAGTCAGTCTATTTATAGTTGAGCTATTTCAAATCCTAAAAGATGATGCTATGAAAGTGCTGCAATCAATATGCCAGCAAATCTGGAAAACTCAGCAGTGGCCACAGAACTGGAAAGGGTCAGTTTTCATTCCAATCCCAAAGAAAGGCAATACTAAAGAATGCTCAAACTACTGCACAATTGCACTCATCTCAAACACTAGTAAAGTAATGCTCAAAATTCTCCAAGCCAGGCTTCAGCAATATGTGAACTGTGAACTTCTAGATGTTCAAGCTGGTTTTAGAAAAGGCAGAGGAACCAGAGATCAAATTGCCAACATCCACTGGATCATGGAAAAAGCAAGAGAGTACCAGAAAAACATCTATTTCTGCTTTATTGACTATGCCAAAGCCTTTGACTGTGTGGATGGAACACAATAAACTGTGGAAAATTCTGAAAGAGATGGGAATACCAGGCCACCTGACCTGCCTCTTGAGAAACCTGTATGCAGGTCAGGAAGCAACAGTTAGAACTGGGCATGGAACAACAGACTGGTTTCAAATAGGAAAAGGAGTATGTTAAGGCTGTATATTGTCACCCTGCTTATTTAACTTCTATGCAGAGTACATCATGAGAAACACTAGGCTGGAAGAAGCACAAGTTGGAATCAAGATTGCCAGGAGAAATATCAATAACCTCAGATACACAGATGACACCACTCTTATGGCAGAAAGTGAAGAGGAACTAAAAACCCTCTTGATGAAAGTGAAAGAACAGAGTGAAAAAGTTGGCTTAAAGCTCAACATTCAGAAAATGAAGATCATGGCATCCATTTCTACCACTTCATGGGAAATAGATGGGGAAACAGTGGAAACAGTGTCAGAATTTATTTTGAGGGGCTCCAAAATCACTGCAGCTGGTGATTGCAGCCATGAAATTAAAAGACACTTACTCCTTGGAAGGAAATTTATGACCAACCTAGACAGCATATTGAAAAGCAGAGATATTACTTTGCCAACAAAGGTCCGTCTAGTAAAGGCTATGGTTTTTCCAGTGGTCATGTATGGATGTGAGAGTTGGACTGTGAAGAAGGCTGAGTGCCGAAGAATTAATGCTTTTGAACTGTGGTGTTGGAGAAGACACTTGAGAGTCCCTTAGACTGCAAGGAGATCCAACCAGTCCATTCTAAAGGACATCAGTCCTGGGTGTTCTTTGGAAGGAATGATGCTAAAGCTGAAACTCCAGTACTTTGGCCACCTCATGCGAAGAGTTGACTCATGGGAAAAGACTCTGATGCTGGGAGGGATTGAGGGCAGGAGGAAAAGGGGATGACAGGGGATGAGATGGCTGGATGGCATCACCAACTTGATGGACGTGAATTTGAGTGTGACATCCTGACCACTTGGGGTATTCAAGGGCCAGCTTGCCTGCCAATGGACCAGACCCAGAGGCCGCAACTGGGACCCTTTTGTCCCTGGTCTCCTCCTGACGCGGACAACTGGCCAGAATACCCTGACCAGTAAGGAGCAAGAGGCTTTATTTACCTCTCTCCCCTTCCCTCTCTCTTTCCTCTCCTTAACCCTTCCTATCCTTCCCTGTTTTTCTAGTCCCCCGGTCCTGGATGCAGGAATCTGGTCAAAGGGCCCTCAGCCTGAGCTGAGGATTGGAGACTGATCACCTCTGCTTGGCAGAGAACTCAAATTCTGCTTCTGGTCTGATCTGATTTCTGGTAGGGCCGAGTTCCAGTCCTCCCTTCTCTGGAGGCCCAGGGAAAAGTCTCATAGCACCTGGGTATCTGTAGGTGGCAGGAGATGTCTGTAAGGCCACCCCTTTCGTTCCCCCTCTCCCGCCTCCTCCCTCTTCTTCTTTCAATCTGGCTTCCTTTCCTCCCTTGAAATCTTTGATGTTAGTACTTGGGTTCTTGTATTTAAGGGATTCCCTGGTGGTGCAGAGGTTAAAGCGTCTGGCTGCAATGTGGGAGACCTGGGTTCAACCCCTGGGTTGGGAAGATCCCCTGGAGAAGGAAATGGCAAACCACTCCAGTATTCTTGCCTGGAGAATCCCATGGACGGAGGAGCTTGGTGGGCTACAGTCCATGGGTCGCAAAGAGTCAGACACGACTGAGCGACTTCGCTTTCACTTTCCTGGAGATGGTGATGGACAGGGAGGCCTGGTGTGCTGTGATACATGGGGTCGCAAAGAGTTGGATATGACTGAGTGACTGAACTGAACTGACTGATATTTGTTTGCCTTTGAGTCACTTCTATTCTGAGTTCAGTCAGCTTGAGCTCCATATGGAAGATCATATGCCAAAAATTGCTGCCTATATGTTACCTCTTCAGCAGGTCTATAAGGTCTAGGAGGACACCTAGATAAGCAAACCTGTTAGCTCAGCTGGTAAAGAATCTGCCTACAATGTGGAAGACATGGGTTTGATCCCTGAGTTGGGAAGATCCCCTGGAAAAGGAAAAGGCCACCCACTCCATTATTCTGGCCAGGAAAATTCCAGGTTCTGTGTACTCCATGGAGTTCCAAAGAGTCAGACACAACTGAGTGAAAAAGAGTGGGATGGGCAGGTGAGAGGGGGTGCATACCTTTCTTGATATTTATAATGATGAAGCATAAAATTGATTTGTCATGGTTTAAAATGATAAACTGCCTTCAAATACATGTTACTGTTAGGAATGGCAAATGATATACTTTTATTCAGAGCTCAACTTTCATTTGATATTGAGAGAGCTAGCAGTGCCGCACAGGTTGGCTCATTACAAAAAGCTCTCAAAATGGAATCTTTTATCATCCCTGAAAATTCCCTGGGAGCATCTCTGGATGAGGGAACTTGACTTTTACCTATGCATTCTTCACTGTCTACCATTTATATATTAGCTGAATTTCTTTAAGAATTCTTTAAGAGTTTCATTGAAAATTTGTATTAGAGAACATTTTAAAATACAACCACAACAGTTAGTTGTTCTAGTACAATTTTAACTTTTGTGAGTTAGGGGTAGAGATCCGGAAAGGTAATCAACTTGTCAAAGGTCATTTAATCAATTAGAACTAGGAATTCAAATACCTTGATTATTTACATGTTAGTTTTCCTTAAGCCACACTGCTTCTACCCAAAGCTAAATTTTAAAATATTCTGAATAATGAGGTTGTTGTTGTTTAGTTACTAAATTGTGTTTGACCACAATTTCACAGATTATAGGCTACCAGGCTCCTCTGTCCATAGGATTTTCCAGACAAGAGATAACAGAAAGAAAGCCAAGTGTTTCAAGTGAGTAAATTCAGAAACTAAAAGTAAGTAGCAAAATTTAGAAGTGAATCTCCAACCTAGTTAGCCTAGGAGAAGAAGGGAGTATTCTGCAATTCTATTTTTCAACAGCAAAGCTGAGTTGCAGCATTTGAAATGTCTCTGTCATTCCTAAACCTTAAAATTACCTGTTTAGCGGATCAAATAAAAGACAAAAAGTTAAATAATATTTGTTTGAATACATTATATATGAAAACACTCTGAAAGCTCTTGTATACTATACAAATCTAAAATACTCTTATAAGTGTAAATGTAGGAATCTAAGAATAATAATGAAAGCTATCTTTTAATACACCTTGCTCAGAGCCATGCATAATAGAAATTAAACTATTAAACTCCTTTAATGCATTCTATTATTGAATTCTTATCTTAGCCCTATGAGGTTGTGGGTACTAATATTAACCCCATATTATAGATAAATAACATGACACGTAGAATAAATGAGTAGCTTTGCTAGTAGGTAATTTGCTAAGATTCTGGAATCCAGCTACTGGAACTTCTACAACTACAGGTATTTATGGTCCTTTCTATGGATAACAGTATAAACTTCATGGTTGATTTCTGTTTTGTAATCAGGGTGATCTGGGTTCATATTCTGACTCAATGAGTTATAAGGTGAATTACTTCAAAAAAGTTAAATTCTATAAACTTATTTCTCTTCTAATAGAACTATGGTTACACTAACTACATTAGAGATGTAAAAATACTGTGAGAATTAGGAAAGTAATGCATAGGCTTTAATAGTCTGTAGTGTTACTGATCATTTGTTCACTTTCTATTATATCATTTTAAAAATTATCATTATCAGGTAAATATAAAAGAGGTGGTCACAGTAGTATTTTTCATATGTTTAATCATTCGTGATATTCTATTGACCAGGCTAGGATATTAGAATGTGACAACTGATGGTTTAATTTTTATGTAATTAGGTCTCACATTTTTCTCTTTTAGCTCATCTTTCTTCCTTTACCTCATATTAAAACTTCACAACCACTGAAGAAAGATTCCTTGCAAATGTACTGGGGATATGTTACCCAGTGTTTCATATTCAATATCTAATGTATAATAAAGAAGAAAATAACATATTTTTAAGGTCTCCTAGTTTAATATTTGGTTGAGTTAAAAGTAAATCGTATTTTATTGATGGTCATCATTGTCACTGCATGCAGAATTATTTTTTGAGTTATATTTTCTATTGGAGCCCTTTCTCATATTCACGTGATAAAACATTAATGTCCTTTCACAATCACCAAATGTCCTTTCACAATCCCTAAAACAACAGGTTAATTTATAACTTGAAAATCTCTCTCTCTCTCTCTCTCTCCATCTCTCTCATGCCTTAACCACCCAAATAAGGCTTCAATTTACTTTCTAAACCAATTTCTCTCTCTTAATTCCTTAAATGAAACCTTCATGAAACTAGACTGCGTGTTGTGTAGCTGTCTTCACAAGAAAAGGAAAAGTTTGGAAGAATTGTAATCTACTCACTTTTATGTAGATAATCAGGATAGTCTAAAATTACAATTGTCTCTTGAAAAATAATTTTGGTTGAATTAAAGACTAAACCATTCATAAACTCAAGCAGAACTGTGCACTCCTATGATTTTAATTCACTTTGTACTAGAAAGCTGATGTTTCATCATGCAAGGTACATCATGATCTGATTATGAGAATCAAATCCTAATGTTCCTTGGGAGAGATGGTCTCTTTAAAATAACACATAGAAGAATGAAAATAACCAAACTAAAAGAGCATTTTGTAGGTCACTTACTAGGTCTCTTGACTCCTTCTCTTAATAACTCTTTGTGACTCCTACAGTCCATGGGGTTACAAAAAGTTGGACACAACTGGGTAGCTAACACATACACACACATGTATGTTTGATGGCAAAAGGGCAATATCTCCCATGGTGCCTGGTTTGTGCCTTGCACAAACTTTGTATTCACAAACAACTGATTTCTAAATTAACAGAGGCAGCTGTTTAGGCTCAGTGTAGAAGATTAAAACCTCTGACCTTTACCTTGTATGTTTAAAAGAGGCAGAAGAAATGTAGATTTTGAATCAAGTGCACTTTTAGTAATTATTATAGGTGTTACAATTGTTATCTAAATAGTACCCCCAAATAAATAAACTTACAAAAAAGCAAAAATAAAGGAAAAAAAGATTTTGACTAAAGAGCTACCTTAATCAGTATAGAAAAAATTAAAAATTATTTGATCTAGAATCCTGATTTTGTTTGTTCAATCTCAAGACCCATTCTATTTTAATCTTTGACTTAGAGTTTATAAGTTATTTTTCCTTTCATCTCTAGGTAGAGAGGAGAAAAGTGCAAGTGCTGTTTTCAGGCAGAGGAACACACACTTTTTAATATGGGCTGAAAGTGAAAGTGAAGTCGCTCAGTCGTGTCCAACTCTTTGCGACCCCGTGGACGGTAGCCTACCAGGCTCTGTGGTCCATGGGATTTTCCAGGCAACAGTACTGGAGTGGGCTGCCATTTCCTTCTTCAGGGGATCTTCCCAACCCAGGGATCGAACTCAGTCTCCTGCATTGCGGACTAGCATTTCCAAATTATATATACTCTACCTACTTTTATTGTTTGTACCAGATGTCCAGATTTTATATCTAAATAATAAAGAAAACCATGTGTTCTTTGAAAAGCTGAAATTTTCCATCAGCAGAAGGAAATTGAGACCATTAATAATTGCTCCCAACCTACCTGCACATTTCAAATAAACTCACACTCACAGCTAGAATATTCTGTTTCCTCCTGTCACAGGGATTTACGTATGCTGCTACTTCAGCCTGGATATTTCTTGCTCAGTATACATCACTCATCTCTCTTTTGTTTAAATAACATTTATTTATTTTCAACTCCCTTTTCAAATGTCACTTCATCAGAAAAAAACCTCCCTTAGTTTCCTTGAAGCTGGAATCATCTTCCTTTACAATAAATTCTCGTAGATGACCATTTCTTTCATTTGAAACCATTATCTCACTAATAAATATGGAAATATTTGCCTCCTCCATCACACCAGAAGCTAGAAAGGTGACAATAAATCATAGATATTTTTATTCACAACTGTCAGATAGTGTAATGTAGATAACTTTATTGAATAATAAATTGAAGTAATTTAAGATTCACATTAATTTGTAAAGTACTGCTACGTCTCAATTTTAATGTGGCATATATTCCATGAAAGTTTTCCATTATTTGGCAATAGAATCAGTATTGATCAATATTTTTTTTAATTTGTCCTCAACAGTGATTTCTTAAATAAATTTAGACTCTTCATTTATTTACTTTGGAGTATGTATTACTCTCGGAGAAGACAATGGCCTTCACAAATCACTCATTATTGTTCAAATATGTTTTTTTATTTTTTTATCTAGTTCTCAAAATTATCTGCATTTTTTGCCCAAAGCTAGCAACAGGACTTCTGCTCCTGCTGTTCTTTACATTCTGTTTTTATTGAGGCCGATTTTAAGAGTCAGCAACTTATGAACACTATCCTAGCTGTAGTCAGTCACTGAAGATTCTCAGCCTAACTCTTCTCTGTTTAGCCAGGCTCTGCTCATACTTTAACATTTAATTTACATCCCACCTTCTCCCTGACAACCCCAGACTCTGATCATTGCTTTCTACTCCTGAGGTCAATTGTACTTTTAGGCTGCGTCATGCAATTTAACACTTTCTTATATAGTGTTTCGTACCATTAGTGACTGTTTTACATGTTCAATCTTGGATTCCTCAAATAAAACATAAGTTTACAGAGTCAGGAATTGTGCAAAAACATTTGTGTATCCAAAGGCAGTTCTAAGCAGGTCATTGTCAGGGTCCTAGTCGCCCTCCTGGTTCCAGTTGCTAGTCATTCATCAAGTTTCAGTTCCAGCTGCCTTTGTGAGGTTTCTGTCCGCCCTTAGAACTTGGCACATCCCACTATTATGGCCATTTTGTTATTTTTGCTTTGTCAGTTTTATCTTTTTTTCCCATCTGCCTCCTCAATAGGACAAGAGCTTGTTGAGGAGAAGAACAATGTCTTTTATCACTATTATTTCCTTAGGATCCTGCACAGTGTCTAGTGGAGAATAGAGGTGCAATTGTATTTGCTAAATAAATTAATTAATGATCTTGACCTCTTTTCATTTGAACAGGCATCACATCTTCTTACTTTACAAGAGGATTATAGAAATTTGGATAAACTCTTAAAAATGTATCTGCTTAGATCTTTAAAGTGTACATAAAATGAATTAAATTTTGCATTAACATTTTACTCTGTGCACAGAGGATAGCATAGTGACTAAAGATGAGCTTTGCAATCAGATATGTCAGCATTCTGATTCTATGTGCCCTCGAGAAGGTTATCCAGCCTAAGTCTCAGCAACCTCATGAAAAGGAAAAATATGACTAACAACACCTCACAGTGTTGTTGTAAGAATTAAGTAGCATAATGCATAAGTAAAGCTCCTGGCAAATTGGCCCAGAACTGGCATACTGAGCTTTCAGTATGTTTTGGTAAGCTGTTACCTATTAAAGCAATTTAAGAGGGGAAAAACCTAACTGTTATTTTTCCTGCTTCACAGATGTGAAGACAATTGCATATTTTAGTTGAATATACATCTAAAAATATAAAATACAAAGCACAAAGACAAGTAGACTACCTTCTGTTATATACCTATAAAAACCAGACTAGCTTGAGATACTATACTAAGGCTGGCAAACCGTCTCCGTACAAGGCCAAATAGCACATTTTTCGGTTTTGAAAGCTGTGTGATATCTGTCACAGCGACTCAACTCTGTTGTTGTATCGTGAAAGTAGCCACAGACAGCAAGCAGACCAATGAGCACGTGCTTGTGCTCACGCTCAGTCACTGAGTCGTGTCCGACTCTTTGTGACCCCATGGACTGTAGCCCACCAGGCTCCTTTGTTCATGAGATTTCCCAGGCAAGAATACTGGAGTGGGTTGCCATTTCCTCCTCCAGGGGAATCTTCCCGACCCAGGGGTCAAACTGACATCTTCTGCTTAACAGGCAGATTCCTTACCACTGAGCCAGCCACCAAAGAAGCCCCCTGTGAGCATGAATTTGTCCCACTAAAACTTTATTTACAAAAGCAGTGGATCAGACCTGTCTATCCTTAACTCCCTGGATATATGTATGTCTTACTGTATAACTCTACCACAGGTAATAGCTTGACATTTGTATAACACATTTGTGCATTTGAAATCATTTCTGTAATGATACCACTATTTTAATGGAACTAGAGTGTTTAGAAGGTAACCTTTAAGAAATATTAAGATGCATTTTCAGCTTTTTGCACATTTGAATACATATTTCTAACCTCATTTGTGAATGAACTGTTTATCAAGACAAGATTTATGTTAGTCATTGGCCATGGTTAAGTCAAATTTATCACGAGCTTTTTCCGTGGCATTGTGCTTGTGCCCATGCTCAGCTGTGTCGATTGTTTGGGGCTCCATGGACTGTATAGCCTGCCAGGCTCCTCTGGCCATGGAATTTTCCAGGCAAGAATACTAGGTTGGGGTGCCATTTCCTCCTTCAGGGGATCTTCCTGACCCAGAGATCGAACCCATGTCTCTTGCATCTCCTCCATTGGCTGGCCAGATTCTTTATCACTAGCACCACCTGAAAAGCCCACTTAAAGGCCAATAAAAGCCTCATATCTTTCTTGGTGTACTTTTGCTCATGTGTCTTTAGAATCAATTGGACATCATATCAGTTAGTGCAAGAATCCTTGGCTTTCAATCCGAACATGTATAAGACCCTGTACAGATGTTTGTCTTGCTGGCTGTGTGTCCCTGGATGAGTTCTGTTACAAGATAGAAATAATACTTATGCTAAAATAATGATCGTTAACCAGGGACTTTTTTGTCCCCAGAGGACAGTTGTAATGTCTAAAAACATTAATGATTGTCACAACATGTAGGCAGAGGTTTATTGTGGGCGTCTAATGGATAGAAGTCAAAGATGCTGCTCAACATCCTGTAATGCACAGGACAGGCCAGCCTTTCTCTCAAAGAACTGTCTGGCCCAAAATGTCAGTAGTGCCAAGTTTGAGAAACCTTGCCCTAAATGTTTCTGTGAAAATTGATTCACACTGTGCTGTAAAGGGGGGTTTCCTGATGGCTCAACATGAAAGAGTCCTCCTGTAATGTAGAAGATATAAGAGAGATGAGTTTGATCCCTGGGTCTGCAAGATCCCCTGGAGGAGGAAATAGCAACTCACCCCAGTGTTCTTGCCTGGGAAATCCTGTGAACAGAGAAGCCTGGTGGGCTACAGTCCATGGGGTTGCAAGAGTCAAATATGACTGAGTGACTGAGCACACTCGTACACACGCATGTACTGTAGAGGTTTAGCAGGATGCCCGGTGCAGTAAATCTTAACTATTAATAATAAGACCAAATTCTATTGACTGCTAGAAAATAAACGCTTATGACAATTTTGAATAAACACAAACATGTATGAAAATAAATGAAGTATCCATTCTGAGGAACTAGAAGCATGTTGATGCATATTTAGATTAAATAATGAAGTTGATACTTATTCGTGTATGTACTGACATCTGGATTCCACATGCTCTTTGTGAGCCTTGAAAGGTTTTGAATGATACTTGCTGTTCTGTCATTGCCATGACAAATGTTTTATCCTGATGTTATTATCAGACTTGCTTTAAATTCATGTGGGAAATTTGAAAGTTCTATTTCCTATCTTAAAAATCAATGACAACTTAATCAATGCTGCTAAAAACAAGCCCCAGTTCTTATGCAGTAGGAAAATAAACAAGCTGGAGAATTAAAAGTGACAGAATCTTCACATCAAGGACAGAGAACATACTTCCAACTAGCTCTTCTGTATTTGTAGCCTGAAAAATTCCGTCTGCTTGGTTCTTTCCTCAGGGGATTGAAGCACCTTGAAAGGGATAAGAGAACTTCAGCACTGCAATAATGTTTCATATCATTAGATTGAAGTTAAGTAAATAATAAAATACTAAACTGTTACATACCTTCAGATTTCCCAAATCATAATTGGACATATCCAGCCCTATTTTCAGACCCATCTTCCCTACCAGAGGTCCACCCCTCTTCTCTGTGCAACTGAAGGAGAGCGCAGCGAAGAGGAAAAACAAAAATATCTATGAGATGATTTTTACCAAACAACAGCAAAGCCTTCACACACACCTTGAAGCTCTTTTACTTACTCAAATGTAAATGTGAGTCAGCCATAGTGTACTATAAGTAATTAAAGGGGCTTGGATTGTGCCAGTCACCAATTAGATCTAAATATGCAAATTTATGCATAAGGGTATCAGTTGCTACCAAATAGTTACTTTGAGTTGGAGTGACAGGTGAAATCTAAGGGAAATTGGACTGTTTATACCCCACTTAAAAGTGTTAGTGGCTATTCCAGAAAGAGAAAAACAAGTATAATATATTAATACATATATGTGGAATCTAGAAAAATGGTTCAAATGAACCTATCTGCAGGGCATGAGTAGAGACACACACTTAAAGAATGATATATGGACACAGTGGGTTGAAGGAAGGGAGGGTGGGAAAAATTGGGAGAGTAGCATTGGCATATACACACTACCATGTGCAAAATTTCATGCAAAGATGGGTAAAATAAAGGACAGAAATGGTATGGACCTAACAGAAGCAGAAGATATTAAGAAGAGGTGGCAAGAATCCCCAGGAGAACTATACAAAAAGATCTTTATGGCCCAGATAACCACGATGGTGTGATCACTCACCTAGAGCCAGACATAATTGAATACAAAGTCAAGGGGGGCTTAGGAAGGATAACTGTGAACAAAGCTAGTGAGGGTGATAGAATTCCAATTGAGCTGTTTCAAATTGAAAAAGATGATGCTGTTAAAGTCCTGCACCCAATATGCCAGCAAATTTGAAAAAGTCAGCAGTGGCCACAAGACTGGAAAAGGTCAAATTTCATTACAATCCCAAAGAAAGGCAATCCCAAAGAATGTTCAAACTACTTCACAATTGCACTCATCTCACATGCTAGCAAAGTAATGCTCAAGCCAGGCTTCAAAAGTACATAAACCGTGAACTTCCAGATGTTCAAGCTGGATTTAGAAAAGGCAGAGGAACAAGAGATCAAAATTCCAACATCTGATAAATCATAGAAAAAGCAACAGATTTCCAGAAAAAACATCTACTTCTGCTTTATTCACTATACCAAAGCCTTTAAGAAAAATTCTTAATGAAATGGGAATACCAGACCACCTTACCTGCCTCCTGAGAAATGTGTATGCAGGTCAAGAAGCAACCATTAGAACCAGGCATGGAACAACAGACTGGTTCCAAACTGGGAAAGGAGTGTATCAAGGCTGTAATATTGTCACCCTGCTTATTTAACTTATATAAAGGGTACATTATGCAAAATGCCAGGCTGGATGAAGCACAAGCTGGAATCAAGATTGCAGGGAGAAATATCAATAACCTCAGATACGCAGATTACACCACCCTTACGCCGGAAAGCAAAGAGGAACTAAAGAGCCTCTTGATGAAAGTGAAAGAGGAGAAAGAAAAAGTGGGCTTAAAACTCAGCATTCAAAAAACAAAGATCATGGCAGTCAGTTCCGTCCCATCATGACAAGTAGATGGGGAAACAATGGAAACAATGACAAACTTTGTTTTCTTGAACTCCAAAATCACTGCTGGTGGTGACTGCAGCCTTGAAATTAGCTTGCCCCTTGGAAGAAAGGCTATGAGAAACCTAGACAGCATATTAAAAAGCAGAGACATTGCTTTGGCAACAAAGGTCCATCTAGTCAAGACTATGGTGTTTCCAGTAGTCATGTATGGATGTGAGAGTTGGACTATAAAGAAAGCTGAGCGCTGAAGAATTGATGCTTTTATGCTGTGGTGTTGGAGAAGACTCTTGAGAGTCCCTTGGACTGCAGGGAGATCCAAACAGTCAATCCTGAAGGAAATCAGTCCTGAATGTTCATTGGAAGGACTGATGTTGAAGCTGAAAGTCCAATACTCTGGCCACCTGATGTGAAGAACTGACTCACTGGAAAAGGCCCTGATGCTGGAAAGACTGAAGGCAGGAGGAGAAGGGATGAGAGAGGATGAAATGGTTGGATGGCATCACTGACTCAATGGACTTGAGTCTGAACAAGCTTCAGGAGTTGGTGATGGACAGGGATGCCTGGCATGCTTCAGTCCATGGGGTCGCAGAGTCGGACATGCCTGAGCAACTGAACTGAACTGAACTATGCAAAGTGATAGCTAGTGTGAAGCCACACAGGAACTCAACTTGTTGCTCTGTTATGATCTCAAAGGGTGGGATGGAGAAATGAGAGGGAGGCTCAAGAGGGAAGGGCTGCGCGCAGCTGATTCACTTTGTTGTTTGCTGGAACCTAACACAACGCTGTAAAGCAATTTTACTCCAGTTAAAAAAAAAAAAAGAAATGTTAGTGATTATTCAGTTCCAGTTGTTTTTGGCCATATAGGCTCAATGTCAGAGATTTCAAATTTTTTTTATCCAAGAAAGCTAAGCTTTTCCAAGAGAGCTGGTTAAGGTTAACATAAAATGATAAATCTATGAGACTGAAATAAATGTATAAACAATTTAAAAAGAGTATAAAGTGGTACAACCATGTGAGAAAACTGTCAGTTACTGTTGAAGTTAACACATCTCTACCATATGACCTAATAATTCTACACAAAATGAAAAATGAAAATGAAATATAGAAAATGAAAAATGAAAAAATATATATCTAGAAAAATGAAAATATATATCTTTGGAAAGATTCATATAAACATATTCACAGAGGCTTCTGTTTCATAACAGGCCCCACTTGGGAGCAACCCTATCACTGCTCTGCAAGTAGTTGTTCAAATGACTCATTTCCTTACTTGTCTGACTACTCTCCAATGAATATGTTCTGTCTGATTCAACTTAAATGGATCCTGAATCAACTAAAAGATTTTCAGTCTTCTTTGACATCAAAGAACACAGTGGGTCTGATCTTTGCTTTGTACTGATTTTGATATTTCTATAAAGGTAGTTAAAGGTAGTTATATCTTTCCATTAATTTATATTTTTCTGTTGATTCATATTGAACAGTTTCTGAAATGTTCCCAACTCTTCTTTATTGTCTCTGATACACTGCATCTTAATCTTCCTTTTACACAAAAGCATTTTTTGTTGTTTTGCTTTATTTTTGGCATAATGCAATTCATTGTAATCTTACTTAATTTGGTTCATCCATTTCTGCAAGCTGTTTAACTGTATGGAAACTCTTTGTTGTGGAGAGGTGAAATCCTTAGGAACACCAGAGTTGTAATTATCTTCACCGTGATAGACATAGACTATAAAATAAGTGTATTTCTGTTAGTTATCCATATCGTCCATGCAGTGTGTAGTTGCTCTTTCCTCTTTATTATTTTATAGATGAGAAAACTGAGATTCAGAATAGTTGACTCACTTTCCTATAGCTATAAAACTAGTAAGTGGTAGAGCCAAACTGTGTTCTATGTGTAAACCAATTTGAAAGTCCATACTTCTAACCATTATAATTTTGCTTACCTGAAATTTGAAAATAATTCTATCAATTCATCAGTTGGTAAAACATACAGTAAGATTTGGATCAAAGTACTAAAGCAGTTAAGAAAGTTACTCTTTATTTTATTTTATTTTTTTTCAGTTCAGTTCAGGTGCTCAGTCATGACCCTTTGTGACCCCGTGGACTGCAGCAAGTCAGGCTTCCCTTTCCATCACCAACTCCTGAAGCTTGTTCAAACTCATGTCCATCAAATTGGTGATGCCATCCAACCATCTCATCCTCTGTCGTCCCCTTCTCCTCCTGCCTTCAGTCTTCCCCAGCATCATTGAGTCTTTTCCAATGAGTCAGTACTTCACAACAAGTGGCCAAAGTATTGGAGTTTCAGCTTCAGCATCAGTCCTTCCAATGAACACCCAGGACTGATTTCCTTCAGGATTGACTGGTTGGATCTCCTTGCAGTCCAAGGGACTCGAAAGAGTCTTCTCCAACATCACAGTTCAAAAGCATCAATTCTTCTGTGTTCAGCTTTCTTTTTTTTTTTTTAATATTTATTTGACTGCAGAATCTTAGTTGCAGCTTGTCGAATCTTTGATTTAACATTTTTGATCTTCATTGTGGAATGCAGGACCTTTTAGTTGTGGCATGTGGGATCTAGTTCCCAGGAGAGATAAAACCTGGGTCCCCTGCTTTGGGATCATGTAGTCTTTGCCACTGGACCACCAAGGAAGCTGAAGAAAGTTACTCTCATATGGCACACACCTTTATCAGTTTAGCTTAAGTAAGGCAACGAAGGGCTTCTCAGGTGTCACTAGTGGTAAAGAACCCACCTGCCAATGCAGGAGACGTAAGAACCACATATTCAATCCCTGGGTCAGGAAGATCCCCTGGAGGAGGGCACAGCAACCCACTCCAATATGCTTGCCTGGAGAATCCCATGGAGAGAGGAGCCTGGCATGCTAGTCCACAGAGCTGCACAAGGTCGGACACGACTGAAGCAACATAGCATCACTCAAGGTAAAAAAAAACACATATTTTTAAGAAGGAATTTGGCCCACCCCAATTTTAAAAAATCTTATTTTAAAAAATGTAATTTGAAGCCTGCATAAACCAGTCTGGACTTTTATCTATAGTTTTCAGCCTTATTCTTGTCAACCCAATAGGTTTTTCCTAAGGCACTTTTCTTGCTTCATGATGCTGTCACATTTCTGAAGTCAAGTTGCATCTGTAAATTGATGTATGCATTTAATGCAGTAGAGTCTTTAAAGGTAACATGATGGTTCATTGAGAAACTAAGGTCATCTGTCTTAGAATGTTTTGGAAGCTAAAGTCATGTTCTGGTTTGTAACTATCGTTATCCATCTTTTTGTCCTTGAAAATGAGAGCTGTGTTTTCCTTCTCAGTTTTCCTGCAGCTCTCTTGTGTGTTAGTCGTTTAGTCACGTCTGACTCTTTGTGACTCCGTGGACTGTAGCCCACAGGCTCCTCTGTCCATGGGATTCTCCAAGCAAGAATACTGGGGTGGGTTGCCATTCCCATTTCCAAGCGCTCTTCCTGACCCAGGGATCAAATTCAAGTCTCCTGCATTGCAGGCAGATTCTTTATCATCTGAGTCACCAGGGAAGCAGTTCTCTTACTGGCCCTTTATTCCATAGGATTAACTCAATACTGCATTTTCAGCATCATTTATAAGTTTCTAACTTTGGAAGGTACTAAACACAGGCAAAGCCGTGAAGGCTGTCAAGGAAATGATGTTGCATGCCATATCAGTGAACAAAGTATGTTACAGCCATCACATTATAGCCTTGATGGTAAGCCTGAAGGAACTCAGTATAGAAACTGCTATCTAGCAGTCAGCCTCTGCAGCCTGAGGAGTCTGGGATGAGAAAGCACAAGGTGATAGCCCATATCAGAGGACTGATTTCAGTAAGCCCAGATTCTTACATCACCCCATGCATTTAAAAATGCTAAATTCCTTAACTTGAGATATCTGGTTATTTTAATCAACAGTAATCCTTTGATGCTCCAATTACATGGTTTTTGTTGCAGAGACAGTGTGTTTATCATGGCTTCTCCTCACCTCTTTGGAGCAGTCCCTTAGAGCTATCTGAGAGGCAATGTCCCCAGCCTAAGTCCTCAGTCTTGTCCACTGCTGCTGCTAAGTAACTTCAGTCATGTCCGACTCTGTGCAACCCCATAGACGGCAGCCCACCAGGCTCTCTCGTTGCTGGGATTCTCCTGGCAAGAACACTGGAGTGGGTTGCCATTTCCTTCTCCAATGCATGAAAGTGAAAAGTGAAAGTGAAGATGCTCAGCCGTGTCCGACTCTTAGTGACCCCATGGACTGCAGCCTACCAGGTTCCTCCATCCATGGGATTTTCCTGGCAAGAGTACTGGAGTGGGGTGCCATTGCCTTCTCCTCTGTCCACTGAATAAAACATAATTTTCACATTTTAGGTTATGCATTTTCTTCAGTCAACAAGGCATTTAGGGCTGAATGGTGCTCCTCAGTACTTCAGGGCCTTCCCTAGTGGCTAAAGCAGATAAAGAATCTGCCTGCCAATGCAGGAGACACAAGAGACGTGGGTTCCATCCCTCAGTCAGGAAGAAGATCCCCTGAAGGAGGAAATGGCTACCCACTCCAGTATTCTTGACTGAAAAATTTCATGGACAGAGGAGCCTGGTGGGCTACAGTCTATCGGGCTCAAAGAGCAGACATGACTGAGTGTGAGCCCCCTAACCATGCATCTCAAGCGTTTGTTTTACTCTTGGAATGAATGCTATTCTTTTGAAAAAAAAAAAAAAAAAAGTTTTCCTCATTAAACCAAAGCACCTCTTTGTTTTGTTTTTGTGAAGATACAAACTTTGAAAGATCGTTTGTTTGTTCTTGTGTCTTTATAAGCATGACTCTTTGGATTTCAGCTTTCCTGACCTCATTGTTAATTCAAAAACTTCCATTTGTCTTTATTGTTTGCACATGGACCTTAAAAATCTAAAATGAATACAGATTTCTGTGTTTAATAGTCTTTAAGAACAGTACCACCTAGCATTTTGGAATATTTATAGGTTAGGCATTGTAAGTACATTTCAAAACTTACCTAATCTTTACCTTTAAGAAATTGTAAGCTATTATTCCTCTTCAGTGGTTGCAGAAATTGAGAGTTTAATTTTCTCAAATTACAAGAACTATTAAAAAAAAAAAACACACACAGAACTAATCCATCTAACTCCAAACCTATCTTGTAACTAAAATTCTTGCCAAAATCTAATCTTCTGTTAAGTCCTTTATGTCCTTCTTACCACCTTATTAGACATCTTATGTTACAGAAAAATACCTACTTTTCCTCTCAACTTTTAAAAATATTCTGAAGATTTTAGATTCATATATTTCTTATTTAACCAGGTCATGTAAGGAAGTATTCAACAGTAATTTTTTAAACCATATTGGATTATAATAAACATTCCTATATGTAGGAGGTGGCAGGGTGGTGTCACAGCAGTGACCATTACTCCTTAGGCTGCAGGAGGCCTGGGGCTATGTGTTCAGGTTCCGCAAGCAGTTCTTCCCTTTGATGCTTGAGGGGTGGGGTTCACATCTGCAAACCAACTCAGGGAATTTGCATTAAATAGTAGTATCTAGGTACTTCAGAATGGAGGTAAAGCAGAAGATATGGGGGAAGGCCTGCCCTGGGAAGGCCCCATAGGGTCCTGCTTTCAGGGAAGCCTGGTGTGCTGCAGTCCCTGGGGTCACAGAGTTGGACATGACTGAGTGGCTGAACAGCAACAGTTACAGTGTGACTTCCAACAGGGAATCATGGAAAAGACCCTGATGCTGGCAAAGTTTGAGGGCAGGAGAAGGGGACGACAGAGGATGAGATGGTTGGATGGCATCACCTACTCAATAAACATGAGTTTGAGTAAACTCTGGGAGTTGGTGATGGAAAGGGAGGCCTGGCATACTACAGACCATGGGGTCGCAAAGAGACAGACCCAACTGAGTGACTGAACAACAGTTACAGTGTGACTTCCAACCGGGAATGTGTAAGCATCATGGAGGAGCTGGACACTTCATTAACTCTTTGTAGCAGAGATCATAGTTTCTACCAAATTCCACTATCCTCTTTTCCTATACTAATAGGAAGGTCTGTCTAGTCAAAACTATGGTTTTTCCTGTGGTCATGTATGGATGTGAGAGTTGGACTGTGAAGAAGGCTGAGCGCCAAAGAATTGATGCTTTTGAACTGTGGTGTTGGAGAAGACTCTTGAGAATTCCTTAGACTGCAAGGAGATCCAACCAATCCATTCTGAAGGAGATCAGCCCTGGGATTTCTTTGGAAGGAATGATTCTAAAGTTGAAGCTCCAGTACTTTTACCACCTCATGAGAAGAGTTGACTCATTGGAAAATACTCTGATGCTGGGAAGGATTGGGGGCAGGAGGAGAAGGGGATGACAGAGGATGAGATGGCTGGATGGCATCACGGACTCAATGGATGTGAGTCTGAGTGAACTCCGGGAGTTGGTGATGGACAGGGAGGCCTGGCGTGCTGCAATTCATGGGGTCGCTAAGAGTCGGACATGACTGAGCGACTGAACTGAACTGAATAGGATTTTGCTGGATACAAAGTTTGACTACATTTCCCAGGCTCCCTTGCACATTTTTGACCATAAGGCTAAGTTGTCTCAGTGGGAATGTAAATAGAAGCACAGTGGCCTCCAGGCCAAAACTTTTTAAAAAGCAAGTGCTGCTTTGCAATGTTCTTTCTCTCCTTCTAATGTCTGGATTCAAACAAAAGCTTGGTGGGATGACAGAGTGAGGATATAGAAGAAGACTGTTTCTTGAATCAACATGGATAAAAGCTACTAAAAGAAAAAGTACCCCTGCCTTGTCTTTTAAACAAGTGGGAAATAACCTTCTATTATGTTAAACACTGATATGTGGCAGTGGGTGTACCTGTGATGGCAGTTTGCTGCTGCTGCTGCTATGTCGCTTCAGCCGTGTCCGACTCTGTGTGATCCCATAGACGGCAGCCCACCAGGCTCCCCCATTCCTGGGATTCTCCAGGCCAGAACACTGGAGTGGGTTGCCATTTCCTTCTCCAATGCATGAAAGTGAAAAGTGAAAGTGAAGTCACTCAGTCGTGTCCTCTTTCAAATACTTAACAAAATATATCTATCACCTTTCATGATCTTATAGCTGAGATCATTAGGGAAAAGTGTGTTCTAGGGGATGAGCAGAAAAGAGAGGAAAAAGATTGTAAAACACACAGATGCTATACAAGAGATAGAGGGAATGATTGGTTCTGAGAGAACTTTTAAAAGTTTTCTGGAGGAGAGGATGAAGATTACATTTTCAAAAAAATTGGAGCACAATAATCTAGAGAGTGAGGACAGTATGAACATAGCTGAAGGAGTCAAGAACGGATAATGGCCTGTTCATAGGAAATTTAGTCTGGCTGAGGCACTGGGCACAGAACAAATAAAGATGAAAAGATATTAGGATGGAGAGTTAGACTTGATTAAATCTTAGCACTTTTTAAATTAAATATTTATTTATTTGGCTTTGCTGGGTCTTAGTGCAGCTGGTGGTATCTTCAATTGTCATTGCAGCATACAGGATCTTTAGTTGCAGCATGTGGGATCTAATTCTCAGATTAGTGATGGAACCCAGGGCCCCTGCATTGGGATCACTGAGTCTAAGCCGTTGGACTACCAGGGAAGTCCTTTGAAACACTTTTAATTCCATGTGTGGTTAGCAGAATAGTAACCACCCTCCTCCCAACAACATGCTGATGTACTAATCCTTAGAACTAGTAAATATATTAATTTGATGAAAAATTAATCAGTTAATCCAAGACAAAAATGGAAAATTTTATTTGAGCCAAAATTGAGGATTATAACCTGCAAAGAGCATCTCAGAAATCTCTGAGAATTATTCTGCCTATTAGAAATCAAGGCACAGTTATGTAAGTTTTTTGAGACATAGGTTGTTGTTTAGTCACTAACTCATGTCCCATTCTCTATGACTCTATGGTCTGTAGCCTGTCAGGTTCCTTTGTCCATGGGATTGTCCAGGCAAGAATATTGGAGTGAGTTGCCATTTCCTTCTCAAGAGAATCTTCCCAAACCAGAGATTGAACCTGAGTCTCCTGCATTGGCAAGCAGATTCTTTACTGAGCCATGGGCTGTACATCACATGCTTATTATTGACAATTTACCTAATCCAGATCTAAGCATCATTGTGGTGGGTCATGTGACCCCTTACAAGATCAAGAAAGAATGCTTTCTTTTAAGGAGTTGTCTTGATATTATTTTTTATGGCTGAGCAGGTATTCCTACTGAGGGGGAAGTTTGGTCAATGTATGAATGAGTGAAGTTGCTCAGTCGTGTCCGACTCTTTGCTACCCCATGGAGTATAGCCCACCAGGCTCCTCTGTCCATAGGGTTTTCCAGGCAAGAATACTGGAGTGGGTTGACATTTCCTTCATCCAGGGGATATTCCTAACCCAGAAATCAAACCCAGCTCTCCTGCATTGCAGGCAGATGCTTTAACCTCTGAGCTACCAGGGAAGCAGATAAAAAGAGTACAGTGCTGGGGGAGGCAAAATGCCAAAGGGCAGAGAAGAATTTTAGTTTAAATTTCTCTTTCCTTGCCATAAATATATAACTTTTATTTTCACAGTAGATTATGTGGCAAAGGGGAATTAAGGTTGCAGATGGAGCTGAGATGGTTTATTAGTTGACCTCAAGATATGGAGATGATCCTGGAGTACCTAGGATAAGCCCATGTAATCATAAAGGTTCTTAAATTTCTGAGAGCGATTCTCCAAAACAGACATACTGATGGCCAAATGGCACATGGAAAACATACTCAACATCACTCATCACTGAGAAAATACAAATCAAATCTACGATGAGGTATCACCTCACATCAATCAGAATGGCCATTAAAAAAAAAAATCCACAAACAATAAATACTAGAAAGGATGTGAAGAAAAGGGAGACCTACACTGTTGGTGGGAATGTAAATTGATATAGTCACTATGGAGAACGGTATGAAGGTTGCTTATAAATCTAAATATAGAAATACCATATGAACCCAGCAACACAACTTCTGGGTATATACCAAGAGAAAACTGTAATTTGAAAAGTTACTTGCACCCCAATATTCATTGCAGCACTATTTACAACAGCCAGAACATGGAAGCAACATAAATGTCCATCAACAGCAGATTAGATTAAGAATATGTAGTATATACATACAATGGAATATTACTCAGGCATAAAAATAAACAAAATAATGCCATTTGCAGCAACATGGTTGGATCTAGAGATTGTCATATGGAGTAAAGTCAGAAAGAGACAGATAAAGGGGACAAATTAACTTATTTAGAAAATGGAAGTAGAATCACAGATATAGAAAACAAACTTATGGTTACCAGGGTGTAAAGATGGGGAGGGAGGGATAAATTGAGAGATTTGTATTGACATATAAACTCTGCTATATATAAAATAGATAACTAACAAGGATCTACCGAATAGCATGGGAAACGCTATTAAAAACTCTATGGGGTGCTCGCTTCGGCAGCACATATACTAAAATTGGAACGATACAGAGAAGATTAGCATGGCCCCTGCACAAGGATGACACGCAAATTCGTGAAGCGTTCCATATTTTTATGGAACTGGAGGAATCAACTTGCCTGACTTCAGGCTCTACTACAAAGCCACAGTCATCAGGACAGTATGGTACTGGCACAAAGACAGACATATAGATCAATGGAACAAAATAGAAAGCCCAGAGATAAATCCACACACATATGGACACCTTATCTTTGACAAAGGAGGCAAGAATATACAATGGAGTAAAGACAATCTCTTTAACAAGTGGTGCTGGGAAAACTGGTCAACCACTTGTAAAAGAATGAAACTAGATCACTTCCTAACACCGCACACAAAAATAAACTCAAAATGGATTAAAGATCTAAATGTAAGATCAGAAACTATAAAACTCCTAGAGGAGAACATAGGCAAAACACTCTCAGACATAAATCACAGCAGGATCCTCTATGATCCACCTCCCAGAATTCTGGAAATAAAAGCAAAAATAAACAAATGGGATCTAATTAAAATTAAAAGCTTCTGCACAACAAAGAAAACTATAAGCAAGGTGAAAAGACAGCCTTCTGAATGGGAGAAAATAATAGCAAATGAAGCAACTGACAAACAACTAATCTCAAAAATATACAAGCAACTTATGCAGCTCAATTCCAGAAAAATAAACGACCCAATCAAAAAATGGGCCAAAGAACTAAATAGACATTTCTCCAAAGAAGACATACGGATGGCTAACAAACACATGAAAAGATGCTCAACATCACTCATTATTAGAGAAATGCAAATCAAAACCACAATGAGGTACCACTTCACACCAGTCAGAATGGCTGCGATCCAAAAATCTGCAAGCAATACATGCTGGAGAGGGTGTGGAGAAAAGGGAACCCTCCTACACTGTTGGTGGGAATGCAAACTAGTACAGCCACTATGGAGAACAGTGTGGAGATTCCTTAAAAAATTGCAAATAGAACTACCTTATGACCCAGCAATCCCACTGCTGGGCATACACACTGAGGAAACCAGAATTGAAAGAGACACATGTACCCCAATGTTCATCGCAGCACTGTTTATAATAGCCAGGACATGGAAACAACCTAGATGTCCATCAGCAGATGAATGGATAAGAAATGCGGTACATATACACAATGGAGTATTACTCAGCCGTTAAAAAGAATTCATTTGAATCAGTTCTGATGAGATGGATGAAACTGGAGCCGATTATACAGAGTGAAGTAAGCCAGAAAGAAAAACACCAATACAGTATACTAACACATATATATGGAATTTAGGAAGATGGCAATGACGACCCTGTATGCAAGACAGGGAAAGAGACACAGATGTGTATAACGGACTTTTGGACTCAGAGGGAGAGGGAGAGGGTGGGATGATTTGGGAGAATGACATTCTAACATGTATACTATCATGTAAGAGTTGAATCGCCAGTCTATGTCTGACACAGGATACAGCATGCTTGGGGCTGGTGCGTGGGGATGACCCAGAGATATGTTATGGGGAGGGAGGTGGGAGGGGGGTTCATGTTTGGGAACACATGTAAGAATTAAAGATTTTAAAATTTAAAAAATAAAAAACTAAAAAACAAAACAAAACAAAACAAAAACTCTATGGGAAAAGAATCTTAAAAAAAAGAGTGAATATATGTAATGTATAACAGATTCACTTTACTGTACACCTGAAATTAACCTATTATAAATCAATAAAAATTTTTTTAAATAAAAAAATTAAAAATTGTGAGAGGAAGATGTGACTATGAAAAATTGAAGACTGGCAACAGGAGAGAACTTTGCCCCATAAAGCTTGCTTTGATGATGGAGAAAGGGTCATGCATGAGTCAAGGAAAGTGGGTGGCCTCCTAGAAACTAGAAAAGGAAATGGTTCTCCCCTAGGGTCTCTAGAAATTACTACAGCCCCAGCGGGGCTGGGCCTGGGCCCAGTGAGATCTGTGTCAGACTATTCATCTACAGAAAATAAATGTATGCTACATTCATGTTAATTTGTCAAAGCAGCATTAGGAAATTAATACTCTGTGCTAAGCCTGACCTTAGAGAACAGAGAGTGTTGGGATAAGAACTGCCTCAGAGGGTCAACTGAGTTAGTTGGTTAAGACGAGAAAAAGAGTGGCAGTGGCCCATTTTTAATAGATCAGGCCTCAAATTAGAGGTTGGAAGAACAGAGATAAGGAAGCAGAGCAGAAAAATGTGCTAATAAGCTTAGCCTGGAACCCTGTGTCATCCAAAATGTAGAGGGGAAACTGTGATGTATTTTGAGGGCAACGTGTCATACAGGCTTATATAGCATTGAGTAGATACAGGAGAATGATTCCAGCTGGGGGATAAGAAGATGTGGTACATAAACACAATGGAATATTACTCAGCCATAAAAAATAACAGAGTAGTGCCATTTGCACAACATGGATGGACCTAGAGACTGTCATACAGAGTGAAGTAAGCAGAAAGATAAAAACAAATACTTATAATATCACTGATGTGTGGACTCTAGAAAAATGGTTGAGAGGAACTCATTTGCAAAGCAGAAATGAGTCACAGATATAGAGAACAAACGTATACATGGATTCCAAGGAGGGAAGGGGGGTGAGATGAATTGGGAGATCAGGACTGAAATGTATACACTGCTATGTATAACACAGATAACTAACGAGACCCTACTGTGCAGCACAGGGAACTCTATTCAATGCTCTGTGGTGACCTAAATGGGGATCTTAAAAAATGGATATATGTACATGTATGACTGATTCACTTTGTGTACAGCAAGAAACTAACACAACATTTTAAAATAACTGTACTCCAGTAAAAATTAATTTTAAAAAGATATTGTTACAAATCTTGGTAACAAACCAAGAATTTTGTCTCCTGTTCATTCTTCTGAAGCATTTGTAAATCTTTTTATGCTTTTCCACTCCACATACTACTTTATTCACAATGCCGCTGCAGTTTCACCCTGGAAGTGCAGACCTATGTAAAAGTGACATCTTGTGTTGCTTTGATGCATTGCATTTCTGGTTTCCTCTGTCATAATTCCTCTGTTCTGGAAGCTCTTTTGCTTTTGTTCCTTTGCTAAACAGAAAAGAAACACTAAATTATAATCATTGCAATATAAGAAATATGATTCATGGTATAAAACACATTAGTCTGTTTTCTGCCTTATTTACAACCTATATTTTAGAAAAGGTAAATTGTTCCAAGGCCAGAGTTTGCAGAATCCATTCCATTATC
Source organism: Ovis canadensis (assembly GCF_042477335.2). Classification (NCBI taxonomy): domain Eukaryota; kingdom Metazoa; phylum Chordata; class Mammalia; order Artiodactyla; family Bovidae; genus Ovis; species Ovis canadensis. The sequence continues at coordinate 88,890,701 of NC_091249.1, forward strand.
TTGTAATGGATTGTGAAATGAGAGAGAAAAGTCTGATGATTAAAATTAGATTCAGTAATTATTAGGAAAATGCCTTAAAATAGAAAATCTACTGATTTGAAATGTCTGGAAACTAGCCTATTTTCTAGAAGCTATTTTTTGGAAATGTTACTTTCTGCCACTAATGAGGTCCTTGTGGTTCCAGGTGTGAGTATATTATCCAATCTCTTGCTCTAAATTCCTTTCACTGTGGATTTAGAGCCAGTATAACATTGTATCAAAATGTGCCAATTTGTTTCAGTTAGGTCACAAATAAGATACTCATGCAGTGAGTGAGTGAATAAAAAACTGTACAAAAACCTGGAGAAGTATCTAGGTGATCAATACAATTAATACTTAAAAGGCTGGCATCAGAAATGCTAAGGAAAAAGGGAAAGGTCTTCCCAGCATGTTAGTAAGGATGAAGGTAGTAGGATGAAATCTAGAATAATAAGGAACAGGGAAGAATATGTGGTTGAAATGGAAAAAGAAAAACGAAATGAAAGAAACAGCATGGCCATATGACCACCTCAGATAAAGAGTAAGAGAAAAGCCCAAAGTGTAAAACTCAAAGAGAAAGGTAGGTTGAAAATCCCGAATAATAAAACTAGGGGACTGCTGGGAAGAAACACTCTGGAGAAGAAAGAAAATGTGCCTGCTTCAAAGATAGATGATACAGAATCTTAAACGAAGAGGAAAAAGAGGTTGTCAAAGGGAAAGAAACCCACAGAAGCTAGAAGCTTAGTGTCAGAGAACATTGTTACACATCCCAACCCTTGGATGAGAATGAGAATGAAGGCTATGTGGGAAGGCATAGTTTCACTTTTGTAATTAACTGGTAAATTGCAGCATGTACAAATTCATCAGTCACTCAATGTCTATAGCCCCAACAAAATGAAGTGAAATGTCAACTGTTTGATGCGGTAAAAACAAAATGGGTTACAGAATCAGACATCGGGTTTGAAGCTGACTTTCACTTGCTCTGTGATCTTTTCAAGTTTCTTGACTATTCATCTTATTTCTTCATCAGTAAAGGGAGGACAATTGCACCTTCTTCCCGAAGCTATTTGAGGGAGAGCTGAAATCAGGAAATCTCTGTGCCTGGGTGACATGAGAACTTCAATTAACAGTTTGTTAGGAGAATGGAACTGGTCTTAATTCTTTCTGCTGAGGTAAATCATAATGATGTGAGTGATCAATAAGAGAAATAGACTTCTAAAATTGCTTCTGTATCACTTATATGGAGGAGGGAAAGACAGTTACCACCACCATGGACACGGACATCTCAGACACAACTGAGCGACTGAACTGAACTCCTTTTTCATAGGAAGAGCCAGTAATCAGGGGCACCAGAGAAGGTAATTTGGGGCAGGCTGTTGGAAAAAGGTAGAAGCATTAGTCTATTTACATATTTTTTCCCACTTTAGCATATAGAAACTGTGGTAGGGAAAACATGATATAGTTGCCTTTATTTCAAAGTTAACCTGCGATATCAAGGATGATTTACCTGGGATAAAGTATGGTCTGTAGGCCACCTACAGTGTTACCCACTGTGAAGTGAAGTGAAGTTGCTCAGTTGTGTCTGACTCTTTGCAACCCTGTGGACTGTAGCCCACCAGGCTCCTCCATTCATGAGATTTTCTAGGCAAGAATACTGGAGTGGCTTGCCATTTCCTTCTCCAGGGGATCTTCCCAACCTGGGGATCGAACCTGGGTCTCCTGCATTGTAGGCAAACACTTTACCATCTGAAGTCACCCACTGTGGTAGTGGTTCAAATTGTGAAGTCCTGAAATCACACCTAGATTTTCAGAGACAAATGTCTATGTGCTGGGCCCAACAATGTAATGCTTTTTAGTAAGATAGAACAGGTTTCAGTGGTAATCGGGTGGTATTTTTGAAAAAGAAAGGTAGGTTTGGCCTTGGGCCCCTGCTGAGATTTCTCCTGGTGATTCTGATAATACTTTACTGCCTATATCCTGGTTGAAAATTGTTTTCAGCAGTCTTCACTCTCAGGTAGCTCAGTGGTAAAGAGTCTGCCTGCCAAAGTAGGAGATGCAGGAGACATGGGTTCAATCCCTGAGTTGGAAAGACTCCCTGGAGGAGGAAATGGCAACCCACTCCAGTATTCCTGCCTAGGAAAGTTCATGGATGGAGGAAACTGGCAGGCCCCCGTCCGTGGAGTCACAAATAGTCAGACGTAACTGAGCATGCGTGCGTGTATGCATGCACTTCCTGTAACAGCAAACTGGATTTGGGTTCTTCACAAATTTCCTCAACTTGTGCAATTATATAAATTGGAAGAGGAGGCGACTACTTTAGCAAGGTCCAAATATGTGCTTGATATGGCTTGTTATGGTTCCTCCTGTTGGAAATAATGTTACCACTACAGAGTTTAGGACAACTAAGATGGATCCAAGGAGCAGTTAATAGCTGTGGTCAAGAGGTGTCCATACACCTCTTAAAGTAAGATATATTGTATTATTATGGAAAGGCTGCTGGTGGTAGGAGAATTAGGGTATGGAATCCATGCCATGAAAACCTCATGCATCAGACATTCTGATATTTTTTTTTTAAATTAGGAAAATACAGTTTAAGTTGTTTCCATTTTATAAGCTGCATTTAGATCAATTCAGGAGGTTGGCTAAAGGGAAGAAACCTACTTGCCTGGGAAATCCCATACAGGAGCCTGGTAGGCTACAGTCCATGGGGTCCCAAAAGAGTTGAACACGACTTAGGGCTCGATAACAACAGAAGTAGGTAAGTCAGTGTAGCACAGCCTCAGATGGATTTGTATAGCCAAAAAACCTACTCATCTCATAAACTTCTCACTTGACTCTAAGCACTCTGGTAAGTCTCACTCAGCATAGTCTACACAGAGGTGATCATTTCTTTCTTTGTCCATCATTGCGTCTCATACTGAGATGCATCCTTCTATAATTATGTCTTTAAATGTTTGTTTTATATCCTGGGAAGTGGTGACCACCTTGAAGACAGATGCTAAGTCTCATTCATCTCTCAACCCCCAGTACTGAGCTCAGGACCTGGCACATGATAGGCGATTGATATACATTGTTTTAATGATTGAAGTTATGGTCAAAGAAGTGATACAACTCTGCTCTCTCTACACAGAGAACCGCTTTAGTAAGAACGCAAAGGCAAGCATATGAATTACTGTGTTGTGAGAGAGTACGGTTAGTCATCACAGATTTCATCTAATTAAGGGGATTTCAAAAGACTTCACAGAAAAGATGGTGCTCAAGATTAGACTTAAGGAATTAATAGGTTTTTCAACAAATGGAGTGTATTTGGAGGAGAGTGGCTATTTCAGATAAATGAAACAGCATGAACAAGGTGGAGGCAGAAACTCAGGGAATATCAAATGAACAAAGCTAAAGTCATTCTGAATAGAGTTTCTTGTAGGAAAGGCAATTAGATTTTATCTCATATGCCATGTATGACAAATGGCAAACAAAGATGAAAATATTGCAAATATTTTACCACTAACAACAATAAACACTGAAAACTTAAAAGATATCTTTCAACTCAGCAATGTACTGTGCTTTAGGAAGGCACAAAAAGACAGAAATATTTCAGTTTTGACTACATACTTGAGTCCCACCTAAGGCACTGATTATGAGTAGGAAACTCTGCTTTCCAGAAAACTATGAGATTTGCAGTTATTAAAGATATCATGTCAAATTTATTCTTGGCATATCAGTGTTAGCTAAACCCTTGCTATTCAAAGCGGTATCACCACCACCCCAAAACTTGTAGGAAATGCAGAATCTCAAACCCTACCCCGGCTCTGGTTGGTTAGGAAACTCTACCCCAGATCTACTGAATCAGGATCAATAGATGAACATGATCTCCAGGTGATTCATATGCCTGTTAAAGTTTGAGAAGCACAGAAATATTTGCACCATCCAAGGGCAAAACATTGCCTGGAAAATTTTCTGGTACAGTCATACTGAATTCCTATTTCATGGTAGAATATTGGTATTAACCCAAGATGTCACACGGTAAACTAAAAAAGGATAATTGAGGGAATGTAAAAAGGATAATTGCAAACGTTGCTGGTAGAAGACATTTGAAAGTTCAACATAAAGCAATCAAAAATGTTAGAAAATCTAAATCAATATAAATAAAGGGCAGGTGAAAACCATTTGGTCCATATTGGCATGATAGCTAGAAAGTTAAGGAGGAGTTGTTGTTCAGTTATGTCCGACTCTTTGTGATCCTATGGATTGCAGCACACCAGGCTCCTCTGTCCTTCACTATCTCCCAGAGTTTGTTCAAACCATTGAGTTGGTGATGCTATCTAACCATCTCAACCTCTGTTGTCCCCTTATCTTTTTGCTTTCAATCTTTCCCATCAGGGTTTTTTTCCAGTGAGTCCACTCTTCTCATTAGATGGCCAAAAATATTGGAACTTTGTCTTGATCATCAGTCCTTCCAGTGAATATTCAGAGTTGATTTCCTTTAGGATTGACTGGGTTGACTTCCTTGCCGTCCAAGGGACTCTCAAGAGTCTTCTCCAACACCACAGTTTGAAGGCATCAATTATTTTGTGCTCAGCCTATTTTATTTTACAGCTCTCACATCCTTACATGACTACTGGAAAAACCATAACTTTGACTGTGTGGACCTTTGTTGACAAAGTAATGTCTCTGACTTTTAATATGCTCTCTAGGTTTGTCATTGCTCGTCTTCCAAGGAGCAAACTGTTAGTTTCATGGCTGCAGTCACTGTCCATAGTGATTTTAGAGCCTAAGAAAATAAAGTATTTCACTGTTGTCATTGTTTCCCCATCTATTTGCCATGAAGTGATGGGACCAGATGCCATGATCTTAATTTTTTGAATGCTGAGTTTTAAGCCAGCTTTTTTCACTCTCCTCTTTCACCTTCATCAAGAGGATCTTTAGTTCCTCTTCACTTCTGCCATAAGGGTGGTGTCATCTGCATAACTGAGATTATTGATATTTGTCCTGGCAATCTTGATTCCAGTTTGTTCTTCATCCAGCCTAGCATTTCACATGATGTACTCTGCATATAAGTAAGCAGGGTGACAATATACAGTCTTGATGTACTCCTTTACCAATTTGGAACCAGTCTGTACTTCCATATCTGGTCCTAATTGTTGCTTCTTGACCTGCATACAGGCTTAGCAGGAGGTAGTTAAGGTGTACTTGTATTTCCTCCCTTTAAGACATTTCCAGTTTTCTGTGATCTACACAGTCAAACGTTTTAGCATAGTCAATGAAGCAGAAGTAGATGTCTTTCTGGAATTCTCTAGCCTTTTCCATGCTCCAACAGATGTTGGCAATTTGATCCCTGGTTCTTCTCCCATACTATCTGTAACATTTTTCCTCATAATCCATTAGAACAGTAGTCTAAACAAAACCCTTTTTAAAAATAGGAAAGCCTTAGAGAAAGATAAAAGATAATTAATTATACCTGAAGTTTGCACAATGAACAGAGAGCAATATACCATTGAAAATCACAGGATTATTACAGCCCATTAACAGTAAAGATGTCTACTGTACTGGAAAACAAATCTTAATTTTTACAGTTTATGACTATGCTAATTCCCCAAACAGATACTTGGGTGACGTTTATGGTAACTGAGGAAATTTTTCTCTTCCTTTAAGCATGAGAATTTGCATTTTCTAATGCCACATACCTGGTAAAACATTGTCGTGGAGGGAGTAAGTTATCCAGGAGTAGATGTAGCTTACAATAATATCAACACTTTCATTTCAAGCTCATTGATTTTTTTTTTTACCTTAATGAGTATAAGAATTAGTAAAGTACAAAAAGCCCTATATCAGTTGAAAATCTTCTCACAACTCAATTTAATTTAATTTAATTTGAAAATAGCTGTTTTACTGTCTCTCAAACTAAATTTAAGAAATCAAACAGAGCATTAACATGTTAATTAATAAGAGGTTCAGTGGGAAGGTAGGAAATGATTAGTTGCATTACGATTCCTTCAGATTTTCTCTAGGAAACTCATTAAAGGGCTCTTCAGAAGTGCTTTTCTGAAAAGATGACAAACACATGGCACATGTTTTTCAGAAATTTCAAGGTGTAAGACCTGTACTTGATTTCTTTCCATGGTATAAAGGCTCAGAAATATGTTCAAAAGGGGAGACACCTTGGCGGCATTTACTAAATAACATGTGCCATGTCCCAGGCCATGCATGTGCAGCCATTTGGAGAGAAGAGGTCAAACTGAATGTACTCAATGCTCAGAAGCCATTCTCTTTGGGTCCATCTAATCAAAGATACGGTTTTTCCAGTAGTCATATATATGGCTGTGAGAGTTGGACCATAAAGAGTGCTGAGCACTGGAGGATTGATGCTTTTGAACTGTGATGCTGGAGAAGACTCTTGAGAGTTCCTAGGACTGCAAGGAGGGAAAACCAGTCCATCTTAAAGAAAATCAGTCCTGGATATTCATTGGAAGGACTGAAGCTAAAGCTGAAACTCCAATACTTTGGCCACCTGATATGAAGAATTGACTCATTGGAAAAGACCCTGGTGCTTGGAAAGATTGAAGGCAGGAGAAGTGAACGACAGAGGATGAGATGGTTGGATGGCATCACCGACTCAATGTACATGAGTTTGAGCAAGCTCCAGGAGTTGGTAGTGGACAGGGAAGCCCGGTGTGCTGTAGTCCATGGGGTTGCAAAGAGCCGGACATGACTGAGTGACTGAACTGAACTGAACTGGCCAAGAAGAGATATTCCATGTTTTTCTTCTAGGAGTCCAGAGATAGATGAGAAATTCTCTAAGTAACCTACGTTTTATAGATTTTTACATTTTGCAAGAATTTTATGTAAATATGAACTCGTTGATCTCAAGCAATCAGGTAACTAGGGTTTCCTAGGCTGTGTAGTGATAAAGAATCCACCTGGCATACAGGAGATACAAGAGACAAGGATTTGATCCCTGGGTTGGGAGGATTCTCTGGAGAAGGAAATGGCAACCTGCTCCAGCATTCTTGCCTGGGAAATTTCATGGACAGAGGAGCCTGGCAGGTACAATCCATGGGGTTGTAAAGAGCTGGACATGACTAAGCAGATACTCACACACACACACATTCAGGTAACTAGGTAAGTTGGTCATAATTTGCAGAGGAAGCAAAAGGCAGTCAAAATGGGCAAAACTCACTTTAGCTGTCCTGTTGCACATGTTTATAAACTCCAATTTCTTTCTCTTTGTCTCTGTATCTTTGTCTCCATACCTAAACAGACTGTTTTCTAAATGTGTTTTAGATCCTTAAGCAAGTATATACAATTCCAGATGAAATATGCTTTGGATATAAGAATAGGGAAGGAAAAGTGAAACAGCTATGAAATCAGTATTCAACATACCAAAGTCTTATATTAGAGAAGACCCCAGAATTGGATGTGATTTTTGTACCCACCAATGGAAGAAAGGAAATAGATGGCATTTTTAGTAGTGGTTCTCAAAAACTGTGATCCGCAATCAATAGTGTCAGCATCTTTTGGAAATTTGTTAGACTTGGAGATTTTTGGACCTTTCTTAATAAATCAGACTTGCTGAATCAGAACTTCTGAGGGTAAGGCCAGTCATGTTTCAATTAACAAGTTCTCTAGATGAATCTGATATCTGATCTCAAATTTGAGAATCACTACAATATGGAGTTAGTCATGAGACAACAGCAGCTAACCAATTAGTTATAAAGGGGATTCTATTCATGAGATGGGGCATTTTCTATTCATTCACTTTTGCATTCCTGCCACGTGGAAGAGATCCAGGCATATATAGTACTGCTGCTGCTGCTGCTGCTGCTGTCGCTTCAGTCATGTCCGGCTCTGTGCAGCCCCATAGAAGGCAGCCCACCAGGTTCTGCTGTCTCTGGGATTCTCCAGGCAAGAACACTGGAGTGGGTTGCCATTTCCTTCTCCGAACACGCCATAAATTCTTATTGAATCAATAAACCATTCCTTAGAATATCTTCTAAAAGTTATTGTAAAGAGGGTACGGTCTAATTTTGCAAACAAATTCTTAATAATAAATAGTGCAACCTGCTCTAATAAATAGAGCATTGGGCTTCCCTGATAGCTCAGCTTGTAAAGAATCCTCCTGCAATGCAGGAGACCTGGGTTCGATCCCTGGGTTGAGAAGATCCCCTGGAGAAGGGAAAGGCTACCCACTCCAGTATTCTGGCCTGGAGAATTCCATGGACTCTATAGTCTATGGGGTTGCAAAGAGCTGGACATGACTGAGAGACTTTCACTTCACTCACTCAAATAGAGCAACACATTTCATGGCAATTTTATAATAAGTGGAAATATAGGCGTGAGTCAATAAAACTAACTGCATGAATAGCCAGGAAGCTAGAATAGCTAGTCTCAAACTTGGCTATTCAAACTTGACCTGATTATCAGAATTACATGGGTTCAATTCCTGGTCAGGAAGATCCCTTGGAGGAGGGCACAGCAACCTACTCCAGTATTCTTGCTGGGAGAATCCCATGGACAGAGAAGCCTGATAGGCTATGGTCCAACAGGGTTGCAATGAGTCAGACATGACTAAAGTGACTTAGCATGCATGCAAATATGTGTAATACATATATAAATATTATATAAACACAATAATATAATAATACATATATATATATTAATAAGCATAATAAATATAATTATTTTAATTTCTTTTGACTTGTAGTTTTTAGCTCAATGTATCTTAAACAACCTTTTATGCCAATCAAAGAGGGATGATTCTTTTTAATTACTGAACTGTATTCTTTAACACAAATTCAGAACTATAACAATATAGTAAACAAATTTGTGATATTTAATAAATAAAAATAAATTTTCACAACTTTGTGTTTCTTTAGGGATTTAGGCTTATTATAATAATTTTCTATTAAAAAATAGTCCTCAATATCTTCCCTTCTCTCCAAATTCTACTCAAAGGATCCCTCTAGCAGGAAATTGCTCATTTCTTTATTATACTGTTATTTGTAGTTCTGAATGTTAAGAGAATATAGCATTCTTCTCTCATAGTATTTGTATTATACAAATACCTAATCTTGATATTTTAAAAGCATGTTAAAAAATTCTCAACAGATAGATTGTTTAAATGGTTGCAGGGCTATAAAAAAGGAAGAAGGGAGGAAATCTCAAAGAAATTTTGGCAGTTTTATGTAGGAAAAAAATATAATAATCTACATAAAAAGGCATAGCACAGAAGACATAAGACCAGATGAATGGTCTGATAATCCACAATCACAGAATAATTCTATTTGAGGGCAGAAGATTTATAGTGATGTATTGGTGGAAATCAACAAAGTTAAAAACAAAATTAAAATTCCTTTTAGCTCCAGGTTTTATGAATGTAGTAAACTAGATGACTATCATAAACTGAATTAATCACTGATGTAGAAAGCATTCTTTGTCCCACCTTTTTTGTGGAAGTCATGAAATCAACTGCAGAAAATATAATGCAAATATTTTAGAACATAAAAGATCAAAGTTTTAGAACATATAGAAAATAATCCTTTCTGACAAATTTAATTTCTCATGTTTATATAAATAGAAAAAAATAGACAGAGCTGGCTTTTTTGCCATTATCTGCAGTCCATATATCAGAAGATTTTGTCTGTTTTGCTAAGAAAGGCTCAGCAATCTATTCTCTAGAAGCGTGAAATTACTGAGGGCTAAGTGGCAAATGGTGTTAGAAGCATCATTGTATTAACTATTTTCTGCCTAACAACCTGGAACTTAGATAAAGATCAAAGTTTACATAATTTTGATGGTGTTTATCAACACATTGAAGTTTTAAAATGAAATGTTTCCACATCAGTTGACAAGGTTTCCATTTATGAGCAGCCCAATAAGATAGGATGCTCTTTTCTGTTTATCTAAACCAGCAATTTTGGTGTAAAACTTTCACTTGCAATGAATGATGGGACAGGTTTAAAACCTGCTTTCCCCACAAATTGTAATTGGCTAAAATGGAACAATTTGATGGTATCTTATGTAGAGGGAAATGTCAGAAATTAGGCTTAAAAGTAAAACACATGTGGGCAAAAACAAGACTGCTGAAAATTCTGCCTCTTATGACTTGTAAATAATGCACCAGATCCCAGAAAGAAGATACGGGTTTCATTGTTTTACACTCCTGCAACAAGGAAAGCTTTTGGATACTAAAAAGTAAATTAATATTTCCACATGTTGGTACAGTTGATGGCTCTCTTCTTTTTTAAAAAATAAATGTTTATTTATTGGCCACGACACATCTTAGTTGCTGTTGTTGTTGTTCAGTCGTGTTCAACTCTTTGCCACCCCATGGACTGCAGCGCAGCAGGCTTCCCTGTCCATCACCATTTCCCGGAGCTTGCTCAAATTCATGTCCGGTTAGTTGGTGATGCCATTCAACCATCTTATCCCTTGTCTCCCCCTTCTCCTCCTGCCCTCAATCTTTCCCAGCATCAGGGTCTTTTCCAATGAGTCGGCTCTTTGCCATATGTAGGAGTTTTGTTGCATCATGCAGGATCTTTCAGTGTGCCTCACGACCTCATTAGTTGCAGTGCATGGGCTTAATAGCTCCGTGGAATCTGGGATCTAAGTTCCTTGGCCAAGGATCGAATCTGTGCCCCCTGCATTACAACGCAGATACATTACCACTGAACCACCAGAGCAGTCCCAGTCATTCTCTTCTTGAAACACCTTCACTTGCCTTCCCAGGCATCCTAAGCATCCATACGGCACTGGCACTTCTTTCCTCAGCTTCCATGGTTATCACACCCGATTCCCCCAACTTCTAAGTGCCCGAGTTTCTAGCACTCAGTCCTTCCATTCTTTTTCCTCTTATAATACCCACTTATTTCCTTAGCTTACAAGCCAATTGTTTGTATTAAGTGTTCTAGTTTCTGGCCTTTGTTCCACTGCGATTCCAAAAATTTATGTGAAACTATCAATCAACGTGCTTAGTATTAGAAGACAAGGATCTTTTAGTATGTAACATTTTGGAAAATTGAAGATATATATTTCTAGATAATAGTCATTATCCAGATTATCATGTCAGACTGTGCAAGGCATGGGATATACCTTATTTTATTTAACACTAATACTGCCCTGTTAGGTAAGAAATGTTGATGTCATTTCACAGATGATGAATGTTCCCAGGGTCCCAGATCCAGGTGTAATGTTAAAATAGTTGATGTCTGAGTGCTTACTCTGGGGTCTCTGCTGCCTTGGTTCCTCAGTTTACTCACCCTATACTTCTGTGAGGTAGATGGTATTATTATTAACATTTTGCAGATGGAAAAAAAAAACAGATTTATGAAGCACGTAACCTAAGATAAGGGCCTTCCCAGGTGGCTCAGTGGTAAAGAATGCACCTGTCAATGCAGGAGATGTGGGTTTGATCCCTGGGTTGAGATTCCCTGGAGGAAGAAATGGCAACCCACTGCAGTATTCTTGCTTGGAAAATTCCACGGACAGAGGAGCCTGGCAGGACAGTCCATGGCGTCACAGAGTCGGATCAGGACTCACACACACACAACCAAAGGTGACAAAACAAATAGGTAGAATATCTACAAGGTAGCTTTTTGAGCTCTACAGTGATGCCCCTTTTCATGTCAGCACATTATCTTTTAGGGAGGCAAAGAAGGGGCATTGTCCAGACAGGCAATGGGTAACCGAGGGTCACCGAGAGATGACTAGAAACTTGACTAAGTAGATTTTTTAAAACTTAAAAAAAGAGAGACTATAAAGATGAACTTTGTCTACTTATATTTTTTCTGACAAATCTATTGACAGGTCCTACTGCATGTTACTCAAGTTAAGCCAACAGTAGTGACTACTGAAATCTTTCCATTACAACGAGAGCCATTTTCCTTGATTCACTTGTTTTTCTTTCTGGTAGATAAAGATCAATTTTTGAATTAATTTTTAAATAGCTGGTTTGCCTTAAGGGCTCAGTGCTCTACCCTTCTGATCTTAAATAATGTACTAAAACTACTATAATAGCAATATTCAATACTAAAAGCAAATAAAATCTATCCTCAATTATTATGATTTCTACCTTTCTCTTTATGATACATGTTTAAAACTTATTACTATTAAAGTGGATAATGTAGCTATTTTATAGAACTTATTGTAAAAGTTGTACATTTAGATTATCTTTTACATCTAAGAAGGTTCAAGTACTAATTTCATTTAGCCATTAAATTTTTATTGAGCATCTACTATGTGAGACTCTGAACTATAGGCAATATATTGTTGAGGTCCTTTAATGGACTGGAACCTGGTGGTCTGGAGTAGACCGATAAGAAAGTAAAGGAGAGAGAAAAAGACTGATAGTCCTTGGTTTACACAGAAAGCCAATAAAGCCCCTGCACGGGGGTTGCTCTGTTCACAAAGGCCTCAGGCGCCCTCTTAAGGGGGTGAAGGCACAGAGTGCCTTCTCGAGAGGGTTTTAGAAGCCTGGGCAGGAAAGTGAACCCAGAGGGCCTCTGAGCTCCACGGGATCAGCCTGAAAAAGAGAGAGATAGAGAGAGAGGGGGAGGGGGAGAGAGAGAGAAGGCAAGACACGGGGACAAAAGCTCTGATGGAGCAGAGGTGTTTTATTCAACACTGTGTGAGTATTTATACTGTCTTACAAGGCAGCTATTTTCAGCAGAGATAAAATCAAAACTTACAAGTTAACAAGGAAACATGAGGTCATTCATGTGAAAGAGAGAGGATTGTAAATAATCACTTTTACTGTAGGATTCATAAAAAGGAAGAGGGTACTTATCACCATATAGAAAAACTAAAGAAGGAAATGCCTGAGGAGAGGCTTGCCCCTCCTCTTAATTCCTGAATATTCAGAAATTAATAAGGAACAGAGGATTCCTGACAGATCCAAAACAGCACACAGGAAGCCTTCTGTTAAATGCTTCCTGACAATATATCAGTTCTTGCTCTAGAATTTAATGTCCAAACAATAGAGCACATAGATAAATAAAAAGCTCTGAACTTATATGTAACACACACACATGTACTAAAAGTAACAGATAAAAATAAGAACATTCATAACTTCTTATGAAATGAATTTTAGGAATAAGGCAAGTTTAAATGTTAGATGAACAAGCAGTTCAAAGATAATGATTATTGAACAACCAACAGATATAAACATGTACGGTTGGGGATAAACTCAGCTGACATGATGAGCCAACAGCTCAATGAGGTGAAAGAAAAAGTGATGGATTGCAGAAAGATACAGATTGTAGTTGGTCACAGGTGGTCAATAGGCTTTGGGTATAAGTAGGGAATTTTAACAGAAAGTATGGATATGAGTGTTCAATATAAACAGTGAGTCTGTTAGGGGATCTCAGGTAAAAGAGTAGCTGCTGTTCAAGAAATCAGTCAAGCAGATTCTGTAGAACAGAAAGTGTAGAGAGCTATTCCAGACCATTAAACTCCAAGTATGGCACCTTTCTGGCCACAGGGACTTGTGGAGCTGCATGGGTGGGATTTCCATGTAGCTTGCCCTGCTCTGACATGTAGACTTGTTAATCACCCTCCTCCTTTCTGTGTAGACATGAGAAATGTAGTAGCAGCCATTCCTACTCTGTTTTGAGCTAGCAGTCAAATCACAGTGTGTTTAATGGCGAGATAAGGCAGGGCCTCTTACTCATCCCTGATTTAGGTACCAGTTGTGTTCCATCATGGTGATGTCAATTCCTTGAACTTCTCAACCTTGGATTGAGATAGTAGGTTAATAGGAAGGGGGGTTTGACTTCCTTGCCTCTTGCAGGGGCTCCTCATCTTCATGTCACACTGGGCTCTGCAAATGGAAGGTAGGGAAGGGAACTGAGCTTTACCTGCCCAAGAAGAAAACCTCTTAATGTGGACATGGCAAAGAAACAAGTGACAAGAGGTGGGGTTTTAATATTCTTTTACTTTAAAAAAAAAGCAAGACAATTATGACAAAATGTGGCCCATGAATAATTATGGTTGTTGAGACATGAGGTTTGTTAAGTCAGTCTCTGTAATTTTCAGTTCCCTTTTTTCTCTTAAAATATTACTTAGTGGCTCAGATAGTAAAGAATCTGCCTGCAATGTGGGAGACCTGGGTTTTATCCCTGGGTTGGGAAGATCCCCTGGACCTAACCCACATTGGGAGAGTCTGAGAAGGATAAAGAAGGATATATCAGGTAAAAGGAACTATATATGGAAAAAATGGTACTTTCAGAATATTGCACAATGTCTACATTGTATGGAGGGTGTCAGTGGCATGCAGCAGAGACGTCCCAGCTGAGTTTAGAGCAGTACAAAATAGGAGAATATAAATTGTTTTATATGTCCTCATGTTTTTTAGGCATATTTCAATTTCCTTGGCACATGGATAAAGCCTATAATCACATGCTGACAAAAAATTATAGATGAAAATATTTTATATAGATAATATATAGCCTGATAGAGCGGATTCACCAAACAACATCCATAAAATCTTTATCCAGAATAATGGAAGAAGGCTAAGTAAATTATATAAATCTAAAAATTTCCACAGTTTGAATAGCAAAAATCAAAGTTACTCAGCTTTATCTGGATTGAATCAGCAATCTGAATGATATACTTCGTATTAAATTTCTCCCACACTAGCCTATCTTCTCATGATGAAATGCTTCCTCAATTTGTTCTGAGTTACTAGTAAGGGCACTTCTCCAAAACAGAATGAATCTGAGAAATCAATCTTCAAAGCATTTTGCCCTTGAGCTATCCATATATGTGTTTGTTTTAATAAAAGAGAGAGAGGTAAATTGCTTACCTGCACAGGATACATCCAATATTAATGCGATGAGGCATATTCTTAATAATTTCCAGAATAATTGGCCTCTAATTTGATTGTTTGAAAGTTTAGATTTTTCTATGAGCATTTCCTTGATGTGAGAGAATAAGCCTCTGTATTTTACAACACACATACACACAATATATATTGGAATATATAAATTCATATATCCATGATGCCAGTTCAAATCCAAAAGATATGCCAAGAGAGCTTATTTTGAGAATAGAGGTTATGATTATAAAATATAGCATTGTTGTTGTTTAGTCGCTAAATTGTGTCCAACTCTTTTGTGACCCCATGGACTGTAGCTCGCCAGACTCCCCTGTCGATGGGATTTTCCTGGCAAGAATATTGGAGTGGGTTGCCATTTCCTTCTCCAGGGGATTTTCCCAGTCCATGAATTGAACCTGCATCTCCTGCATTGTCAGGCAGATTCTTTACCACCGAGCCACATGGTAAGCCCAAGTATAGAATACACAACTTCAAAATAAATAGCTATTTGTCCTTATGTGAAGTAAGGCCACTTCTATGTGGCCAAATATGACGGGTGATCTTTTAGCTCTCAAAATATAATCTTTGAAAGAAGAGAAACACATTTTTATAATGATCTTAAATAAGCATATTTGTGAGAACAATTGCTTTGTCTTCTCAGCACATTATTACTGAAAACCTAAGAAGGCTTGATTCTTGTCTCTTCTAATAGTCCTTTTAGACATACACTTTACCAAATAGCACTGGCTTAAAATACTGTCTTCAGGGCTGTCATAAAAATGACAATGTTAAGTGGCTGTACACTGATAGAGTATGTTTCTTTGTTCTTAAAAATGAATTCATATTCCTTTTTTTAAACTCTTAACTAAATATACTGAGCTAAATATACTGAACTAAATATCTAATACATGGGGCTCAGAATTTTGACACTAAGGAGTTCTAATTTCAACAGTGCCTCTTGTAAGGATCATATATGATAATTCAGATAAGATTCTTAGCACGGTGCTGGGTACTAATGAAATCTCTCTTTTATCAGCCTAACTGAATGTGTGAGGATACGGTTTGTAGCCAATCTATAGAACTATTTGCAAAGATCACTAAGAATCTGAAATTATTCCTATATAAGCTTGGTCTCTAACGGTATTAGGTAGAATATTCCAAGTTCCCTTATGAAACAAGCAGTTCTCAAATCTCAGTGGGTTAACCCAACCAACTGCATTTGGATTTTGTTTTCTTTTCGTCCTCAGTCAGGGCCAGTAGAATCTCGATGAACTATCGTTACCCACTAATCTAAGCTTGTGCATGTGCGTGCATGTTCATTGGTTCAGTTGTGCCTGACTCTTTGTGACCCCCTGGACTGTAGCCCACTGGGCTCCTCTGTCCATGAGGTTTTCCAAGCAAGAACAGTGGAGTGGGTTACCATTTCCTTTTCTAGGAGATCTTCCTAACCCAGGGATTGAACCCATGTCTCTTGCATCTCCGACATTGGCAGATAGATTCTTAACCAGAAGCACCACTTGGGAATCCGAAGCCTGTGGACACTCCATCTTAAATGAACTCCTGGAATTTACTTGGCAAGGGAAAGGAAATAAGATGAATTGATCATTAGATCTTAAAGCATCAGTAAGAAAGCAACAGACTGTTTTGGCCCCATGTCACTGGCCAATGAGAGCTTCCTAGGTGGTGTAGTGGTCACAAGCTAGAATCAAGATGGCCAGGAGAAATATCAACAGCTTCAGATATGCAGGGAATACCACTCTAATGGCAGAAAGTAAAGAGGAACTAGAGTCTCTTGATGACAGTAAAAGAGGAACATGAAAAAGCTGGCTTGAAACTCAACATTCAAAAATTAAGCTCATAGCATCTGGTCCCATCACTTCAAGGCAAATAGATGGGGAAAAATTTAAATAGTGACAGATTTTGTGTTTGGGGGCTCCAAAATCACTGAGGATATTGACTGCAGCCATGAAATTAAAAGGCATTTGCTCCTTGAAAGGAAACCTATGACAAGCCTAGACAGCATATTGAAAAGGAGAGACAGCACTTTGGTAACAAAGGTCTGCAATAGTAAAAGCTACGGTTTTTCCAGTAGTCATGTATGGACATGAGAGTTGGACCATAATGAAGGCTGAGGGCTAACCATGTTTGAACTGTGGTGCTCAGAAGACTCGGAGAGTCCTTTGGACAGCAAGGAGATCAAACCAGTCAATCTCAAAGGAAATCAACCCTGCATATTCACTGAGATATTTCTTTTCTTTCTTTCTTTATTCATTGGAAGGACTGATGCTGTAGCTCCAATACTTTGGCCACTTGATGCAAATAACTGATTGATCGTAAAAGACTCTGATGCTGGGAAAGATTGAAGGCAAAGGAGAAGGGGACAGGAGAAGATGAGATGGTTAGATAGCATTACTGACCCCGTGGATATGAATTTGAGCAAACTCTGGGAGATAGCAAAGGGCAGTGGAGCCTGGCATGCTGCAGTCCATGAGGTCGCAAAGAGTGGGACATGACTTAGCTACTGAACATCAACACCACTATCCAAAGAGAGTCACAGCCTACTTACCTACTTACACAGAGTAGGGTGGGGCGGGGGGCGGAGGGGGGAGGGCGGTACAAATGTGCCCTGGTGACAACTACTCTCCCCTTTTAGATAACTGTGAGACAGATAATTGGAAATAGAAGATCTTCCCTACTTGATACTGTGAACAAATGCATCTCTGTAAAGTAAGAATTTCTTAATATCTAGGGGAAATTTTTGCTGCATACTCTCATAAGAATTGAAAACCTCATAAATGAACATGACTAAAATCCATATTTATAATTCCAAGAGAATTATAAGTGAGCTCTGGCTAAATACCCAGTTCCTTTAGTCTGTTTACCAGGGATTCAGGAAACTTGGGAAGGACATGCTGCCACAGCACATCGCTTTGATAATAAGGCTTGGAGAACTGTGATTTTCAAAGCTTGAACCCATCAAGCTGATTCTATTGTTTGCCACATCCAGTCTCGCATATAATTTTTCAACCAGGACAGGATGACAAAAAAAACAAAAACAAAACCCACAAAACTACAGCAATGTGTCTGAGGTGTTAATATGGAATGCAGGTTTCCTTGCAGACGGGTTTTGTTTTAGAAGCAATGAGACTGCCACACACAGAAAGACATTTAAAACATTACCTTAAGCTAAACAAACACCACTTTTCCAAGGTGCCTCATCATTAACCTTGGAATGTTGATATGCCGAGGGACAGAAAAGCAGAAAGCAACAAGATGCAAGATGACAGGTTACAGGAAAGACAAACAGTATTTGCAGTGAGTGTAGGTGTGTGGATGGGGGGCTTGGGGTTAAGGGCAGGTAGAATGGGAGTATTTAGCAGTAGAGACGCATCGGAGATCCTAAATTTCTGAATGTTTAGGGATCATAGCCTATGCAATCAGATTTACATGGAAAGGGAGTTGAAGCTGCATTTTGATATCACTTTTTACTAGTTATTTAAATCAAAGACTGGGGACTGGTAAAGATAATGGCAGAGGAGGAAGTGGGTTGCTCCTTATTCATTTCTTAGACACCAGCAGTAACTGTGATCTTTATATTTTCTATTTTTAGGGCTTTCCCCCTTCTCTATGCCAAACAGCGTAGTAGTCATTGTTATTACAGATGGGATATCACTCCAGGTTTGTTCTAAAATTATAAATGCCTGGGGTTATTTAAAGACTATTTCAATATTTTCTTCAGGTGTTTACAACATAGTCCTAAAGTAGCTGAAAGACATCTTTTCAGGTGAGATGAAGTTGTAGAGTATTCTTTGCACACACAATATTGCTGGCAGGTCAACTAGGTCAAATACTTTTCCAATATGACTGTGTTGTCCTTCTGTACATTACATCAACAGTTTTTATGTAACAAAAACAGAATTCCTAGCCTTGGCTGATTGACCATTTATTCCAAGTAATAGTTGATAAAACATAGTTGCAAGATAGCAAGAGAATTTGAATAGTCCCTCAGAGTTTGTTAAAATGGACTTGGCCTGTGGCTCTGCTCCTGAGAACCAGCTGCCTTCACTACCACATATCTTCTGTGGATGTTTTCAAGGATAAAGTGGTAGCACACACAAGGCATTTTTGGTGCCATGCTGATGATGGAGGCACTCAGAGAAATGTCTGCTGTACTAAGATAATCACTTTTTCATCCTTAAGGAAGCCTGTTGTTGCTTCTTACTGGTATTAGACGTTGCTGATGATGCCTTTTCCTGCTGTTCTTTTAAAGAGGACCTCAAATTAAACCTATTACACCTTAGATCCCAATTACATGGAAATCCACAACCTTTCCGAAATGTGTTTAAGCACTAACATGAAGACCCACTCCATTCAGTATTCCTACTAACTGGTTTAAGGTCTTGACATTGCCTGGTAAGAAGATTATAGAAATGCCTGAAGGACAATTCTGGGTATAAAAACAAATGTCCCCTTGTGCATTACAATTGCCAAAAAAAATTAAAAAAAAAAACACACAGCCCTTTCATCTTTTTATTAATTGTATAATTAATGCATTCTGTGTACTGATAAGAGTAATGCCATGTAATTAATTTTTAAGAATTAAAAACTTGCCTTTATCCAGCCTCATGGTGTACTTTCATGTTTATAGCTGTGAATATAAATCCTCTTATCTAATTATAACATGACTGGCTTCATTGTTGAAACAAAGCAGTTCTTTGTCATTTTTTATTTGATTATGTAATATTTATTTTATTATATTAATTATATTCTATCCAGAAAAAAAAAAGACCCAAGGACTTAATATTTTAAGTCTTGCAAAGCTTATCAGAAAAATGCCACGCTGCTTTGGATAAGGTATGATATTTCATTTGTTTTCTGTGTCTGTTTTTGTCTTCCGTGATTACCCATTCTGTTTACCAAAAGCCTCAATTAGCATTTGAATAGTGAGCCAGAGAGCAGACAGGTTGAGAATTCTTATAGAACTAATTTGGCAGCCCTTCTCCTTTCCCCCCTTCTCCCTTCATAGCCTTTTCTTTGCCTCTAATCAAGCTGCAGTTATTAAAGCCAGAATAAAAGACCTGATTTTCCATTACATTGATGCATGCTGAACAGAGCCTTGATTTGCTTTTTCTTTCAGCAATGCTAATTGGACTCAAAGGAAATATTTAGTTTATAATAGTGAATGAAGAATTCATTTAATTTTAGGGAAGGGGGAAATCAGCAATGAAACTAGCATATATATGTGTGTGTATATATATATATATATATATATATATATATATATATATATATATTTCCAATTGTTTCCTTCCTTTAAAAGTATTTTTCTTAATGTTTCTCATAAATAATAGAGTTATTTAATTATCAATGCCTCAGGTTGGAGAAATTTACAATTGATGGAAAGATTTCTGATCTCCGCTTAAGAGAAAAAAGAATGTACTGCGTTTGGGAAATTTGGTTTCAGCTATGTCTGATCAGTATATAAGAAAGAATTCATTTAAGCACAGCTGTTTTCAAGTACTATTTGCACCTCAGATAGCTAGATGTCTTCCAGACTAAGCTATCATCACCAGTCACTCTTCACATCAGATAATGGCTGGTATTGTTCACGAGACCGTGCTGTTGAGATAGAATAAGTGCAGAACTTTACACAAGAAGCCTGGTTAATATTACAATGTCATGTGAGTGTTGGTCCTCATCACTTTAAAACCTCACTTTGAGGAGGAAGTACTTATTTTAAAAGTATGAATCAACAGATTAACAGAGTTGCAACTCAGAAGAAGAAAAGGAAATATTCATGTGGGTAGAAGGGATTTTTGATGTTCCAGTGTGTTGTTTAGATACTGCATGAAGATTAGATGCAATGTCTTCAATTAGAGAATCATTTTTCTCTATATCAATGTGTAATGCCTCTAGGACTGTTGTATCATTTTTAAGGTGTTTATATTTTCATCTGATGCATCCCCTCAATTATATATTTGGGAAGAGTCTTCTTGCCAACTATTTAACAGAAGCTAAACAGGACTTTGGGCTTCCCTGGTGGCTCAGATGGTAAAGAATCTGCCTTTATTCCAGGAGACCAGGCTTTGATCCTTAGGTCAGGAAGATCTCCTGGAGAAGGGAATGGCAACCCACTAAATATTCTTGCCTGGAGAATTCCATGGGCAGAGGATCCTGGTGGGCTACAGTCCATGGGATTCCAAAGAGTTGGACACACCTGAGTAACTAACAAAGAAAGAAGCAGGATTTCATTTGGACATTTATGATTTAGCTTCTCCCCACTCTTTCAAATGAAGCTTCCCACCCACTCTAGTCATATCAAAGTGCTTTTATTTCTCAGAAAGCATCATGTTCTTGACTTTGAATATACTCTTTTATGTTCTTGGAATCTTTCCTTTCCCCTGTTTACTTGGCTTCTTTCTATTCATTTTTCAAGGTTCAGCTTAAAAATTACTTCTTCTTAGTGTCTTCCTTAATCCTTTATGCCAAATCCCATTAAAATATCACACAATTACTTCCAAACTATATATAACTATAGGTTCCTTAACACAGGTAGTCTAATACTTCCCCTGGTCTGTAGTTATACCTTTACTTGTGAAATCTCATACTATAGCCTCTGGGAACTGACTCTGCCTAGCACAATGCCTGGCAGAGTGACTTTCAGTAAGTATGTATGGAATATGTTGAATTGAAATAAGTTGATTCAAGATTTAGTCCAACTTGGATAAGTCAAAAGTATAAAGGGAAATTTTATTCTATGTATTGATTTACTTATAAGACTTACTTAGGTTTTAATAATTTGTTACATTAAATCTCCTTCAGATTTTAAATTATATTATTGGCAAATGACATTTAAAAGACATAAAAGAGCTGTCACAGTATGTCTCATATAGGTATATGTTTTAATCCTTAGATCTCTCTTCTCTTTCTGTATAGTCACTGCAAGCAACCTTAATCAGATTGTGTGAGTACTCAGTCGCTTCAGTCATGTCCAACTCTTTGCAGCTCTATGAACTATAGCCTACCAGGCTCCTCTGTCCATGGGATTTTCCAGACAAGAATACTGGAGTAGGTTGCCATTTCCTCCTCTAGAGGATAATCTCCTGCATTGGCTGGAGTATTCTTTACTGCTGAGCCACCAAGGAAGCCCCTTAATCATATTAATAACTATAGTAGGCTGCAGTCCATGGGGTCGCTAAGAGTTGGATATGACTGAGCGACTTGACTTTCACTTTTCACTTTCATGCATTGGAGAAGGAAATGGCAACCCACTCCAGTGTTCTTGCCTGGAGAATCCCAGGGATGGAGGAGCCTGGTGGCTGCGGTCTATGGGATCACACAGAGTCGGACACAACTGAAGCGACTTAGCAGCAGACCTCTCTTCTGAGCCCCAGATCCCTTTACTAAATTGCCTGTGTGATATTTCTTCTGCAGTGTCTCAAAAGACACCTCATATTCCACACTGCTCAATTCATGCTCATCTCCCCCAAATACCTGGTCCTCTTCCAGTGCTCTTTTCTCAGTGAGTAGCAGTATCATCCATCCCGTTCAGCAAATGAGAAATCTTCCTATTCAGGTTAGCTCTCTTTACTTACTCTCGTATCCAATCCTCTGACTCTCACCTTCTATATACATAACTTTCTGGTCCAAGCTGCTTATTTGACCTACTCCAATATCTTCCCAAATTGGTTCACTTACATTTATTATTGTCCTGCTCTGACTCAAATGCATTAAGAATGATCTTTCCATTGCCAAGTTTGAACATTTCATTCCCTTGCTTAAAAGTCTTGAATGTCATCCCATTGCATGCTAAGTTGCTTCAGTCGTGTCCGACTCTTGTGCGACCCCATAGACAGAAGCCCACCAGAGTCCTCCATCCACAGGATTCTCCAGGAAAGAATACTGGAGTGGGTTGCCATTTCTTTCTTACCTTAAGCTTAAAACAAAACTAACGAACTTCACCTACTCCAATGTGCAAAGTTCAGTTCTTACCTCTAGCCTCACATTATACCACGCTCTCTGTTGCTTTTTCTGCTCTGGTTTAGAGAGTCCAACTTAGGTGCTATAGGCACTTCTCTACCATAGACATATATACATCTGTTTCTTCCACATATAACATCATTTCTTCACCTTCTTTCCCTAGTTAATTCCCGTTATCTTTCAGATTTCTGGTCATTTTTTACTTCTTCAGGAAACAACCTGCTGTATCGAATTAGGTGAAAATATTTTACTCTAACACATTTAATTCTCTTTTAACATTTCTTATCATGCCTATGGTGCTACCTTTACATGCTTATTTGATTAATGATATCTGTTTCCTGGACCAGACTGGGCTCCATGAGAGCAGGATCCATGTCCAGCATAATAATGGCCCACAGTAATCATACAATTCATGTTTGCTGAATGAAAAATAAATAAGTGAATGTATGCCAAGTACTGTGCTAAGAGCTTTAGCTGTTCAATAAATATTTGTCAAATAAATGAACTGTTCAGTAAGCTGGGTGTTTGGTAACATGGAAAACAACTAAGTATTGAACTTTCTCCCCCTCTTAAAAAATCTATTTCCATGATTTCCATGTAACCTTTCAGGATAAATGATTGTTATGACAATACTTGAAAACACCTAGTGCTATTATCTTATGAAATAACAATTCAGCAGATATTTGTGCACCCTACAATATGCTTTATGAGGTGAGAAAGAGCCTGAATACTTGAAGAAGTGAAAGAAAAGGAGGCAAGTACATTAATATTGATGGTGTCCCCTCCTCAATCCCTAGCCTCTACACATTTCCTGATATTTTTGAAGGTATTATTATCTGTTCAAGTTTTAATATAAGGAAACAAAGTCCCAGAGAAAGTAAATATCTAGCCAATGTTGTACTACAAATGGGTAGTTATTCTGGAATGCTAGTCTATAACTCTCCCCCTCCCCACTTCTCTTTGGATCTTGCTGCTGCTGCTAAGTCGCTTCAGTCGTGTCCGACTCTGTGCGACCCCATAGACGGCAGCCCACCAGGCTCCCCCGTCCCTGGGATTCTCCAGGCAAGACACTAGAGTGGGTTGCCATTTCCTTCTCCAGTGTGTAGAAAGTGAAGTCACTCAGTCATGTCTAACTCTTAGCGACCCCCTGGACTGCAGCCTACTAGGCTCCTCCCTCCATGGGATTTTACAGGCAAGAGTACTGGAGTGGGGTGCCATTCATAGGCATAATTTGAATGGTACAATTATAATGTGTTTATCCAAACAAAATAATTTGATCCTTGGCAGTCAAGTTTTCCAGTTTATATGTATGGCAGTTATTTTCAGTTTCATTATAACTCCATTAATAAATAGAAAGTAAGCTCTTGAGGAGAACATATTTGTATTTGTTTTTTAAATATTTATTTCTCCCTGTTAGCATCTTCAACATAATTATATTTGGTTAATTTGTCTCCTTTTTTCCTCCAATCTAAACCAACAAAAATAATCTTTATTTATATTTAATATGCACATGTAGTGGGTTGGATAGTCCCCCCCAAATGTATGTCTACTCAGAAATTAAAAATAAGATCTTACTTGGAAATAGGTTCTTTGCAGATATAATTAGTTAAGGGTTGAAATAACATCATAATGGATTTTACCATGTGTCCCTACATGTATGTATGCTTGGTCATATCGAACTCTTTGCGACCCCATGGACTGTAGCCTGCCAGGCTCCTCTCTTCATGGGATTTCCCAGGCAAGAATACTGGAGTGTGTTGCCATTTCTTTCTCCAGGGGATCTTCCTGAACTAGGAGTCGGACCTGCATCTCCAGTGACTCCCGCATTTGCAGGCAAGTTCTTTACCAGCTGAGGTACCAGGGAAAGTGGGCCCTAAATTTACTAACTGATGTCTTTATTTAAAAAAAAGCAGAGAAAATATAGACAAAAAAATGAAAGTGATATGAAAGAGGAGGCAGAGTTTAGGCTCATGTGTCTACAGACCAAGCAATGCCCAGGATTGCCAGCCGCCACCATGAAGGTAGAAAGAAACAATGAAGGGATTTTCTGAGGAGCATTCAGAGGGAATGTGGCCCCACTGACAACTTGACTTTGAATTTCTAGTTTCTGTAGCAGTGAAAGAACACATTTCTGCTGTTATAAGCCAGCTGGTTTGTGGAAACTTGTTGTCACAACCTGAGGAAACTAACGCAGTGTTCAGCTCAGCTCAGCTCAGCCGCTCAGTCGTGCCTGACTCTTTGCGACAGCATGGACTGCAGCACTCCAGGCTTCCCTGTCCATCAGCAACTCCCGGAGCTTGCTCACACTCATGTCCACTGACCTAATGGTGCCATCCAGCCATCTCATCCTCTGTCGTCCCCTTCCCCTCCTGCCTCCAATCTTCTGTAGCATCAGGGCCTTTTCCAGTGAGTCAGTTCTTCCCATCAGGTGGCCAAAGTATTGGAGTTTCAGCTTTTGCATCAGCCCTGCCAATGAATATTCAGGACTGATCTCCTTTAGGATGGACTGCTTGGATCTCCTTGCAGTCCAAGGGACTCTCAAAAGTCTTCTGTAACACCATAGTTCAAAAGCATCAATTCTTCGGCGCTCAGCTTTCTTTATAGTCCAACTCTCACATCCATACATGACTACTGGCAAAACCATAGCCTTAACTAGACGGACCTTTGTTGGCAAAGTAATGTCTCTGCTTTCTAATATGCTATCTAGGTGGGTAATAGATTTTCTTCCAAGGAGTAAGTGTCTTTTAATTATCTATGAAAAGTGATTTTGTAGCCCCCCAAAATAGTCTATCACTGTTTCCATTGTTTCCCCATCTATTTGCCATGAAGTGATGGGACTGGATGCCATGATCTTAGTTTTCTGAATGTTGAGCTTTAAGCCAATGTTTTCACTCTCCTCTTTCAGATTCATCAAGAGGCTCATTAGTTCTTCACTTTCTATTGCAAAGATGGTGTCATCTGCGTATCTGAGATTATTGATATTTCTCCGTGCAATCTTGAGTCCAGCTTGTACTTCATCCAGCCTGGCATTTCACATGATATACTCTGCATACAGTTAAATAAGCTAGGTGACAATATACAGCCTTGAAGTACTGCTTTCCCAATTTGGAACCACTCTGTTTTTCCATGTCCAATTCTAACTGTTGCTTCTTGAACTGCATACACATTGCTCAGGAGGCAGGTCAGGTGGTCTGGTATTCCCATCTCTTTAAGAATTTTCCACAGTTTGTTGTGATCCACACAGTCCAAGGCTTTGGCATAGTCAATAAAGCAGAAATATATGCTTTTCTGGAACTCTGTTGCTTTTCCAATGATCCAACGGATGTTGACAATTTGATCTCTGGTTCCTCTCCTTTTTCTAAATCCAGCTTCAACATCTGGAAGTTCACAGTTCACATACTGTTGAATCCTGACTAGGAGAATTTTTGAGCATTATTATGCTAGCGTGTGTGATGAGTGCAGTTGTGTGGTAGTTTGAGTGTTCTTTGGCATTGCCTATCTTTGGGATTGGAATAAAAACTGACCTTTTCCAGTCCTGTGGCCACTGCTGAGTTTTCCAAATTTGCTGGCATATTGAGTGCAGCACTTTCACAGCATCATCTTTCAGGATTTGAAACAGCTCAACTGGAATTCCATCACCTCCAATAGCCTTGTTTGTAGGTATGCTTCCTAATGCCCACATGACTTCACATTCCAGAATGTCTGGCTCTAGATGAGTAATCACACCATCATGTTTATCTGGGGCATGAAGATCTTTACTATATAGTTCTTCTGTGTATTCTTGCCACCTCTTCTTAATATCATCTGCTTCCGTTAGGTCCATACCATTTCTCTCCTTTATTGTGCTCATTTTTGCATGAAATCTTCCCTTGGTGTCTCTAATTTTCTTGAAGAGATCTCTAGTCTTTCCCATTCTATTGTTTCCCTCTATTTCTTTGCACTGATCACTGAAGAAGGCTTTCTTATCTCTCCTTGCTATTCTTTGGAACTCTGCATTAAAATGAGTATATCTTTCCTTTTCTCCTTTGCCTTTCACTTATCTTCTTTTCTCAGCTATTTGTAAGGCCTCCTCAGAAAATAATTTTACCTTTTTGTATTTCTTTTTCTTGAGGATGGTCTTGGTCACTGCCTCTTGTACAATGTCATGAACCTCCGTCCGTAGTTCTTCAGGCACTCTGTCTATCAGATCTAGTCGCTTGAATCCACTTGTCACTCCCACTGTGTAATCATAAGGGATTTGATTTAGGTCATACCTGAATGGTCTAGTGGTTTTCCCTACATTTTTTCAATTTCAATCTGAATTTGGCAATAAGGAGTTCATGATCTGAGCCACAGTCAGCTCCTAGTCTTGCTTTTGCTGACTGTATAGAGCTTCACCATCTTTGGCTGCAAAGAATATAACCAATCTGATTTTGGTATTGACCATCTGGTGATGTCCATGTGTAGAGTTTTCTCTTGTGTTGTTGGCAGAGGGTGTTTGCTATGACCAAGGAATTCTCTAGCAAAACTCTGTTAGCCTTTGCCTTGCTTCATTTTATACTCCAAGGCCAAACTTGCCTGTTACTCCAGGTATCTCTTGTCTTCCTATATTTGCATTCCAGACCCCTATCATAGAAAGGAGATCTTTTTGGGGTGTTAGTTCCAGAAGGTCTTGTAGGTCTTCATAGAACAGTTCAAATTCAGCTTCTTCAGCATTACTGAAACTAACACAGCGTGCTGAATTACAATAATCCATTTCACTTTAGAGGAGTGCTTAGCTGGGAGATGCCTCTTAGATATGATGTTCTGTGGGCTCCCACATCTCTGCCTTTCCAGGAGCATATGGGGAGCTGACTCATTAGAAATATTTTGGTAGCTTAAAAAGAAGATGAGCAGGTTTCTTGGTGCCTACAGACTTTTAAATTATGAAGGATCTAGGGGACAAAACTACAATTCATTGGGCCTAAACCTAGTCATCTATTCTGAGGAAGGATATAGATAGCAGTGTGCTTCCCAGGTGACAGTAGTGGTAAATAACCTCCCTGCCAGTGCAGGAGACAGAGGAGATGTAGGTTCAGTCCCTGGGTCTGGAACATCCCCTGGAGGAGGGCATAGCAACTCACTCCAGTATTCTTGCCTGGGAAATCCCATGGACAGAGGCAACCTGGTGGGCTACAGTCCATAGAGTTGCAAAGAGTTGGAAAGGACTGAAGCAACTTAGCATACAGACATGCACAGACAGGAGTAAAAACACTGAGTTACTTTTGAGAGCCATTGCCTGCATGGCTGGGAAACTAGTTGTTTATGGGGGACAGGAAAAGTCGAGAAAAGTCAAGCAGGTTATTATGGAAGAGTTGATGTGCATGTATTCACCCACTCTGCCAGCTGTCATTCAAGTCTGCCAGCTGAAACAGTTAAAAAAAAATAATAAAAGACTAAATAAACCATCTCTGATATTTCGAAAAATCTCCTCTTGCTTCCTATTCCACTCTTCGGTCATTTTGTTCTAGCTATGTCTGAAATTTATCCTCTCAATTAACCAAAGATAAGGAAGGATGACTTCTTTGAAAATCCAAACCTATAAATTTTAGGAGGAAAAAACACTGGCCCGAAGGTAAATTCATCAAACCTCTACGTGATACAGATTGAGTGTGTGCAGAGCGGACGATGTGCTGATCGTGCTTCAGGAGATACAGATCATTAAAACTCCTTCCCGGTGCCTGTAGCTGGGTTGTTTATTACAAAAGTAAGAATCACTAACGTGTCCTCCTTGCTAGAACCATAAATCTGAAACCTCTCCTTTTAAGAACTGTGATTTGACAACTGCGATACTATCGCTCCCCCTGCTGGTCAAATTCAGATTGTCAGCTGCCTCTGGCAAACCATTTTATCTATTTCTTCCATTCAGTTCTCCTCGGACTTCTTTCTGTTATCTAGGTATCCGTTTGTTTCTTTCTTCTTCATCTCATCTTTCTGTGCTATTTACCTACCAAATAGCAATTTTTAAATCTATTTTAAAAATAATTCTCTTGTTAACGTCTTTCACACTCAGGTGGTCCCTAGAATGACTCTGCTTTTCTTTTAAGATGATTTCAGCCAATCTGCTAGCACACCTTAAATCTTCTATATCCTCTTTTGGAAATGCAGTTTCTACTTGCACAGACCCTTAGTGCAAACTTCTCTGCATGCTCACACAGTAGTTGAATATATTGGAAACAAAAGAAATGTGCATCAAAAGCAAAGTGTCATTAAAGTTTTAGAAAACAACCATAGAACAGAATCAAAGCACTTGCAAATTCTCCCTCTTTCCAAATTAACACTCTATGGAAATATAGGATGCCAATAACTATTTTTTTTAATAAAGTATTTTTAATGACCATTTAGGGAAAGCTTTTTTTGTTCTAAGGCAAAACTCTTTCGCCTTGAAGAAAAGCAATTAGATATATACATTTAATTTATGATTTGAAGTATATTCTGGCAGTTGCCTGAAACATGAGTTATGGGTGTTTGCAGAATCCTGATAAATCAGATCTAGACCCTGAAGACATCATTTCCTAGGTTAAAATAATATATACAAAGGCAATAAGGAACATGTGTATACTTTGGCAGGAATGGATAGAGGGCTAACTAGCTATTAAGGAAGACAAGGAGGAAGGTGTTATTTGGTATTTGTAACCATAAACTTCCATGTATGCCTTACTGGATTAGGAGCTACGTGAAGACAGACATTGTCAGTAGTCCTCTTCTGTTTTCAGCATGAACATTAAAGTCATTTGATGAATTTTGTGTAGTTTTTCGAAGAATGAATGCATGAGTGAGTACCATAGGCCCTTAGTTGGCAATGTCCTTCCTGTCTAAATTAATCTTGTAAGGCTCATTCAAAATAGAAGTCAGAGACTTCCCTGGTAGTCCAGTGGTTAGGTATCTGCGCTTCCACCACAGGGGCAGCAGGTTTGATCCCTGGTCAGGGAACTAAGGGAGAAGGAAATGGCAACCCACTCCAGTGTTCTTGCCAGGAGAATCCTAGGCACGGGGGAGCCTGGTGGGCTGCCGTCTATGGGGTCACACAGAGTCGGACATGACTGAAGTGACTTAGCAGCAGCAGGGAACTAAGATTCCACATGCAGCACATGGCATGATGGAAAAAATAAATAGACATCAAAGAAAAAGAAGACTTCAATTATTAGATTGCCACTGAATATTTAGTTTACTTTGTTTATATTTTCTCAAACAACAAGCAATGCCTTTGTAAAATATCCTACAATACAAAGTTCCTGGGATAGATACAATAAATGTTGCCAGATTCAGATAAATATATTAGATATTATTCAAATAAATATACTAGATATTCTGGAAGTCAAAACCATAAAGTAAATCATATATAAAATATTTAATTTCCAAACCGTATGTTACAGATATTTATTAGCCAACCTCTGTGGCTCATTTCTGTTGAGCAAACACAGTGCTAAGATAATTTTCAAGAATCATAGGCCTCAACTGGTGATATAGTAAACCCTGGGGCTGCTGCTCTCAAAAATCTTGTAAAATAGTGTTTCCTGGATATCTCATTGCCTGGTATAGTATAATATGTGTGATCTGCTTTCAGGAAGAATCAAGTGTGAAAATCAATGCCCTTCCCTGTCCCCACCCCCAACTGCTGCAGTACTGGGCAAATGCAGACCACAGGGTTCAAAGTCAATGAGCAAAGAAGACAGAGGAATGACAAAGCACAGGATTGCCAAGGGTATGAAGTAAGACAAGCCACATTCACAACCTTGACACTAGGAGCCTCCTTGGGGAGACAGATACCTGGGACAGGCCTTTTACAAAGCACATTTCAGGAAGGAGTGCAGTTGTTAGAACATGGCCTTATGCGTGCATGCATGCTAAGTTGCTTCAGTTGTGTCTGACTCTTTGCAAACCTATGGACCTTAGCCCACCAGGCTCCTCTGTCTATGGGATTCTCCAGGCAAGAATCCTCGAGTGGGTTACCATGCCCTCCTCCAGGGGATCTTCCTTACCCAGGGATTGAGCCCACGTCTCTTATGTCTCCTGCATTGGGAAGTGGGTTCTTTACCACTAGCACCACCTGGGAATGCCCTGAACATGGCCTTATATGTACTTTTAATTTTTGTAGATGGAAAATGTAAATTCTATTGTTACTTTGGCTCTCTGTCAAATTATAAACCAATATATGCTGATTGTTTAAAAAAAAATCAAAATACAGTATATCCCTGTGCTCATCCATTAGCAACCCTAGATGGAACTACTGTAAACAGTTTTGTAAATTTAATTTCAGGTCATTTAAAACTACATCTAATAAGCTTAAAATGCATAGATTATTATGTAAAATAATGCTTTATAACTTTCTCCCTCCCTGTGTGTATGTGCATGTAGGCATAGGGTTTATTTATTTATTACAGATTTACTTATTTATTTTTATTTTTTGGCTGTGGTGGGTCCTCGTTGCTGCACACGGGCTTTCTCTAGTTGCAGCAAGTGGGACTACTCTTCATTGTGGTGTGCAGGCTTCTTGTTGCTGTGGTTTCTCTCTTGTTGCAGAGCACAGACTCTGGGCATGCAGGCTTCGGCACTTGCAGCACTTGGCTCATGGGCTTAGGTGCATCATGCCTTGTGGGAAATTCCTGGACCAGGGACCGAACCCATGTCCCCTTCATTGCATGGTGGCTTGTTAACCACTGGACCACCAGGAAAGCCCTAACATATGGTTTTAAAAACATAAGTGGTATTTTATGACATTGATATCAATATCCTGATAGAATTAAGTGACCACTCTTACAGACTTACAAAAAAAGACAAGACTACTATTATAGGGGACAAAAAGAAAAATTAGAAGACTATATATTTATATGATTAATGTGTTTATGTATAAAGAGGGAACAGCTGGACAAAAATTGAACTAATTTATTGTCAGTCTACCTGAAAAAGAGTTAAACTCCCAAGTAAGAATAAATTTAAAGAGTGTGTCATACTCTGTTGGGTTTATCTATATTTTGTCTATATTATTCCAGAATTATACTTTGTACCCTACACACATATATATTCAATACTATAACTTTAGTCATTCTTGACTTTATCTTTCACACGTTGAATAATTCTTTAACATATTATTAGATTCAAAGAACCTCATCTAATGATTACTGTCAGCATTCCAATTCCTAGTGTGACACAATCTAGGAGATTCTCACCTGTCATAGAATGTTGCCCTGGCAGGGTTTATTCTTATCTGTATTTGCTCATATCATAATTATGCCAACATTTCCTCTGTTAGTATTTTGCAGGATATTCTTCCTTAGGATGTTAACAGAGCTATGGGATGGGGATGGAATGTCCCATGTAAAATGGGTGAAACAAATTTCAAAGAAGTTCAGAAATTTTGATGCTAATAATGTGTGTTATGCATGCATGCCAAAGGAAGATACAGCATGCTTACTTTCCAAATGAATTTCTTCAAAGAACCTTATTTTGAGCAGTGAACGTGTTTCTGTCTTCTAGAACTAGTATTTGACAGAATCTAGTTTTGGAAATGGCACCCCACTCCAGTACTGTTGCCTGGAGTATCCCATGGATGGAGGAGGATTGCTGAGAGTCCATGGGGTTGCTGAGAGTCGGACCCAACTAAGCGGCTTCCCTTTCACTTTTCACTTTCATTGGAGAAGGGAAATGGCAACCCACTCCAATGTTCTTGCCTGGAGAATCCCGGGGATGGGGGAGCCTGGTGGGCTGCCGTCTATGGGGTCGCACAGAGTTGGACATGACTGAAGTGACTTAGCAGTAGCAGCAGTTTTAGAAATGTTTAGTTTTAATAGTGTCTGTCTCAAGGAGTCAGACGCGACTAACTGACTGAACTGAACTTCACTGCAAGTGCCAGTAATTTTTCTCTTAATTATATGGAGACAAACAGAAGTTGTGAGATTCCAAAAGGTAATTTGGCAAAAATGATGATGATCTCTGTTGTGCAAAGTTTACATCTATCTTTCTGAAACAAAATATCTTTTGTATCATTCAGTTCAGTTCAGTTCAGTGGCTCAGTTGTGTCCGACTCTTTGCCACCCCATGAATCGCAGCACGCCAGGCCTCCCTGTCCATCACCAACTCCCGGAGTTCACCCAGACTCGCGTTCATCGAGTCAGTGATGCCATCCAGCCATCTCATCCTCGGTCGTCCCCTTCTCCTCCTGCCCCTAATCCCTCCCAGCATCAAAGTCTTTTCCAATGAGTCAACTCTTCGCATGAGGTGGGCCAAAGTACTGGAGCTTCAGCTTTAGCATCATTCCTTCCAAAGAAATCCCAGGGCTGATCTCCTTCAGAATGGACTGGTTGGATCTCCTTGCAGTCCAAGGGACTCTCAAGAGTCTTCTCCAACACCACAGTTCAAAAGCATCAATTCTTTGGCGCTCAGCCTTCTTCACAGTCCAACTCTCATATCTATACATGACCACAGGAAAAACCATAGCCTTGACTAGACAGACCTTAGTCGGCAAAGTAATGTCTCTGCTTTTGAATATGCTATCTAGGTTGGTCATAACTTTTCTTCCAAGGAGTAAGCGTCCTTTAATTTCATGGCTGCAGTCACCATCTGCAGTGATTTTGGAGAACAAAAAAATAAAGTCTGCCACTGTTTCCACTGTTTCTCCACCTATTTCCCATGGAGTGATAGGACTGGATGCCATGATCTTCATTTTCTGAATGTTGAGCTTTAAGCCAACTTTTTTCATTCTCTTTTTCATTCTTCATTCTTTTTCATTCATTCTTCAACTTTTTCATTTCAAGTCTCCTCTTTGACTTTCATCAAGAGGCTTTTTAGTTCCTCTTCACTTTTTGCCATAAGGGTGGTGTCATCATTGCCTTACAGCAAAATGATCAATACTCTGTACTTCACCTTAGCAGAGCTATTTCTTCTAAGATCATTTTACTTTCAAGAGAAAAGTTACAGCCTACCCTAGGTTTACTCTTTTGAATCTATTCGGTTCATCGTTGTTACAAAACATTCATATTTTCACAATATATATAGCATCAGATAGTTCTTTAAATATTTTGGAGCATTTTTATTTAGTAGTTTTCCTTCTAGAACTCTTTGTTAAATAAAGGTGTTTTTACACCCTTGTCAATGATTACTCAAAAGAGAGACTCTCAGTTGGCAGCAAATCTACTTAGAAGTGAAACACATTGATAGTATAATTGAAGAAATAAATTCCAGTGGACAATATTTTTACATCATGAATTGCTTTGAAATGGAATAGTTTATATTAAGTGTAAAATAGTGAGGAAGATGGGTCCTTTTGACTGCTATACTATAAAAGTTAAGTATAACCCTTTCTTTAATAAAGTCGTAAAGCTCACTATTTTGCACAACTGCATTCTAGAGTAATAAAAATGGCTTCTGCAAAGAGAAGAAAATGAACACCCTTTATTTTGAGAGTAAATAAATGAATGAATGTGGGGAAAACAAAATTGATTCTTATTCTGATTTTCTTTATTATTTAACTTGTTAAATGACAAAAATGCAACCAAGGAAATTTAAGGATCAAATTCACTTTATTAAATAATTCATGAATTGGCCAGCATCTCATCTAGCAAACAAAAGTAGCTCTACCTACTGAGCAGAAGAAAAGGAAGGGTTTTTAAACATGGGAAGGGGACAGTAAAAGAAAATAATTAGCAAAGAATGCATTGTTTTAGGCAAGCTTCTGAAAGGGAAGGGATTATTAGGCAGAATACCTCATTTAGTGCTGTCCAGGTAATTCTGGGTGATTGGTTAAAGGTTCCTGGAACTGGGAGTTTGAAACTGCAATTAAGTTAGTTATTAAGTCTCGATTTGTTGACATTGGCTTAGTACAAGTGATTCTACTTTGGACCCTGTGGTCTCTCTCTTTTTTTTTTTAAATGTCTGACTCTCAGACATTAAAGCTTAATAGAAAATGTGATCAGCTTAATAGAAAAATGTGATCAAAATGTAAAGTATTGGTTCCCAGGTAGCACTAGTGGTAAAGAATCCACCTGCCAATGCAGGAGATGCAGGTTCAATCTCTGGGTTGGGAAGATCTCCTGGAGGAGGAAATGGCAGCCCACACCAGTATTCTTGCTACGAAATCTCATGGACAGAGGAACCTGGCAGGCTATAGGCAATGGGGTCACAAAGAGTCAGGCACGACTTAGCAACTGAGCATACACACAGGGCAACTTGCTGCCTCTGCTCTGTAGTTCTCACTGCTTTTGTTGATCCTGTGTGGTATTTACAGGATCACATTTTTTGTTTGTCATTACATTTTTTTGTTTGTTTGTTTCTTCTTTGCTTAATCTCTGTGATATCCGTAGGCAACTACTTCAGCTTCAGTTTTTCAACTGGTCATTTTCTACCGGTTTCTAGGACCCAAACCAATTAAAATCAAATAAGTTGAAGAAAGACCCCATATAGAGAGTCACCTTTTTAGCCAAGTAGCTTGCTCAGTGATGTTATTTAATTGCATTTCAATTTCCCCAGAAGAGTTAATCCAGGGGTGCCAGTTGGTGCTGGCCACAGCCCTGAACCTCTCTGCTCAGCCAGAAGGTAATCAAGTGCTTTCCTATTATCAAGAACAACTTTGACCAGAGATGATAGGATTTGGGATGGTGGTGGTGAGCAGCTATTGCCCTGCAGATTCTAGATTATTTCCAAAGTTCAGGAGAGGTCCCCGATCATATTCTTACTTACATTTATTCCTAACCAGAGAAGTATGTCCCAATAAAGGAAGCAAGTCCTGAATCATGAACACCTCCTGGTAAGTCCTTTCTAACTTGATGATACAAATTTAGGGGAGTTGACCAATGAGTTGTCTTAGTTGGTTTGTGGAAAGTTAAGGGCACCGTTAAATAACCTAAGAGGAATTGTCCAGTTAGACGCTATTCATCTAGGCATTCATAGACTCAAAGAGAATAATAAATACCTCAGGCAAAGGTAAGTCATGTCAGGGAACAAGCCACTTTTCTTAAGGTGGGGAAATGGATTTATGGCAAGGATTGTTGTATTTGCACATTCAAGCCAGGGATTGGTTAGGTTTTCTCCTAGCCTGAAATAAAACACTGTTCTAAAATCCAAAGTTTACCTCCCCTTATCTATGGCCTGAAGGATATGAATATTGGTATTTTCTTTCCAGGCCAATGCCAGAGTATAGGAAAGAAAGAGGGTTTCATCTTAATTAAAGTATGAAGACTTGATCTGGTGTCTTGGGAGGAAGCATTCTGTCTCAATGTTAGCCACTTCTCTTGCTTGTCAATTTGATTTCGAAGTCTCTAATGTTTGTCTAGAATAAGCACTTTTCAGCTGTATGATACATACATATGACTAGAGCCCCTCAAGTTTGTTTGCCATCTGTTTATTGAGAAGGACCTGGTATAGTCTCTTCCAAGGAGATTCAAGAGCAGTCTTTGTTCTTGCTGATGCTGACTCAGATGGGTCAGAGAAAATCGGAAGTGTTAGTTTGGAGAGCTGCAGCCAGATACTTGAAAAAAGAAGATGGATCAGGATCCAATCTGGTTTACAGATATTCACACTTTTGCAAAAGAATCAGAGCAAAACAATTGATATCTCTAAATGACAAAAGAGTTAAAAATGCCCATTACTAAAGATCTGATGGGAGTTTATGATAATGCAGTTGACAAGGAAATTTGGTTCTTTGTATGATATACAGTATCTCAATATAAAAACTTGATTTATGATTAATAATATTATACCAGGACATATCAGTTTCTAGGAATTTCACATAATTTCTGGAACATTTATAACATATAACTATACATCACTACGAACAAAACTAGTGGAGGTGATGGAATTCCAGCTGAGCTATTTCAAATCCTGAAAGATGATGCTGTGAAGTGCTGCACTCAATATGCCAGCAAATTTGGAAAACTCAGCAGTGGCCATAGGACTGGAAAAGGTCAGCTTTAATTCTAATCCCAAAGAAAGGCAATGCCAAATCATGCTCAAACTACTGCACAATTGCACTCATCTCACATGCTACTCAAGTAATGCTTAAAATTCTCCAAGCCAGGCTTTAGCAGTATGTGAACCGTGAACTTCAGATGTTCAAGCTGATTTTAGATAAGGCAGAGGAACCAGATATCAAATTGCCAACATCCGCTGGATCATCAAAAAAGCAAGAGAGTTCCAGAAAAACATCTATTTCTGCTTTATTGACTATGCCAAAGCCTTTGACTGTGTGGATCACAATAAACTGTGGAAAATTCTGAAAGAGATGGGAATACCAGACCACCTGACCTGCCTCTTGAGAAACCTGTATGCAGGTCAGGAAGCCACTGTTGGAACTGGACATGGAACAACAGACTGGTTCCAAATAGGAAAAGGAGTACGTCAAGGCTATATATTGTCACCCTGCTTATTCAAATTATATGCAGAGTACATCATGAGAAACACTGGACTGGAAGAAGCACAAGTTGGAATCAAGATTGCCGGGAGAAATATCAATCATCTCAGATATGCAGATGACACCACCCTTATGGCAGAAAGTGAAGAGGAACTAAAAAGCCTATTGATGAAAGTGAAAGAGGAGAGTGAAAAAGTTGGCTTAAAGCTCAACATTCAGAAAACGAAGATCAAGGCATCCGGTCCCATCACTTCATGGCAAATAGATGGGGAAAGAGCGGAAACAGTGTCAGACTTTATTTTTTTGTTCTCCAAAATCACTGCAGATGGTGATTGCAGCCATGAAATTAAATGACACTTACTCCTTGGAAGGAAAGTTATGACCAACCTAGACAGCATATTGAAAAGCAGAGATATTACTTTGCTAACAAAGGTCCATCTAGTCAAGGCTATGGTTTTTCCAGTGGTCGTGTATGGATGTGAGTGTTAGACTGTGAAGAAAGTTGAGTGCAGAAGAATTGATGCTTTTGAACTATGATGTTAGAGAAGACTGTTGAGAGTCCCTTGGACTGCTAGGAGATCCAATCAGTCCATTCTAAAGGAGATCAATCCTGGGTGCTCATTGGAAGAATTGATGCTGAAGCTGAAACTCCAATACTTTGGCCACCTCATGCGAAGAGTTGACTCATTGGAAACGACCCTGATGCTGGGAGGGATTGGGAGCAGGAGGAGAAGGGGACGACAGAGGATGAGATGGCTGGATGGCATCACTGACTTGATGGACATGAGTTTGAGTGAACTCTGGGAGATGGTGATGGATGGGGAGGCCTGGCGTGCTGCGATTCATGGGGTCACAAAGAGTCGGATACTACCGAGCAACTGAACTGAACTGATACAGCCGCAACATAAGGAAGCCTTAAAATTCCATCATCTTTTATAATACTTCCCATGTAATTTAACATTCAAATAAACCTGATTAGTTTAACATTTCTTTTTAATAGAAAGAAAAATAAGTCTTTTTATGTTCCTAAAGTCCCATGGAGAATTTCAAAGTTAGTTCAAAGTAAAGGGACTACACCTAGACCTTGATTTTTAGGGGGATGTTTGTCAAAAAGGCTTTAAACATTTGTTTCAGTGGAACAATAATTCACTGTGAAACAGTATTTAGTTACCGATTTAAACAAAGTAAAGTTAGAGACTTTGCAGGCAAATATAGAAAAACGAATAATTATTAGAACAATAACAAAACAACAAACAAAACCATTAGTTCTTTTAGAAGAGAAGACTTGGTTTTAAGTAACTAGAGATCTGATGATGACAGTGTGAACTGTGGGCAACTGTTTTGATAAAAAACAGTCTTTGGTTTTAAAGTCATATTACTTTAAGACAAACCCTTTAGAGTGGCATATCAAGAGCAGACCAATAGTCCATAAAACTTTGTCTATTTAGCATAGAAAAAAAATTACACTAGTTTGTTTTTCCTATTAAAAACCATTTATTTGATTAAATTCTTTTCAATCTTTGCTAGTTCTGAGTGCATATAAAATCCTTTTTGCTTATTATTTCTAATAGTTTTAATTACATATATTAGAATTTTAAACCCTTCAAACTTTTAATTTCTAGTGAAAACTAAGAGGTAAGAAGTTATGAACTGTATTTTACATTAGCATTCTGTAGTTTGGAAGATTTATAAATATCTTTTATAATTTCTAGAAATGTGATCTTTCATAAGGAAGTCTCAGCGTAGCACAAAACCTGTTTACTAATAAACCGAGATATTTTAAATTCCTCTATAAAAAGAAATAAAATAAGGATAAATGTATGTTCAGTAATTACATTTCAGTACTTTATTTGGAAGTGATCTGAGTTTTTAATGAATTTAACTTAGCTCAATACTTACCTTACCTTAGCAAAACTTTAAGGTTACAGGTTACAAAAAAATTAGGAGAAATCATTTTAAAAGTTCAAAGTTCTATGTTTGTATTACATTCCGTGTTGATAATTCTAAATATATTCCTGTTATAAGTAAACCAAGGACTTCAAACTAGCTTTTATTTACTTAAGATTAGTCCTAGACCACATGAACTTGAAAAGCATTTGGGTTGGCTTCTGTTTTATTTCTTTAATTGATATAAATTATTGTTTGGTTTTAGAAATTTAAATAGAGCTTTATTACAAATTAATTTTTAGCAATACCATCTGAATGTAGAAAATAACACACATCTAAAACACACACATACAGAAAGAAAGACACATATAAAGTTCACTAGCTATGGAAAAACAAACCCCCAAAAAAACAGTTGGAATAAATAATTAAGTTTATCTGCCCAGATGGTTAAACTTTTTCTACTAATATTTGGGAAGAAGACATATGATTTTTCATTTGCCAAATTTCTAGTGATCTAGTTTTCCTTCTGATAAGAATTGTTTCCCAGAAATTTGTAGAATATTTACATCTTAAAGGCAGAGGAAGGGGATGCAGATTCCTCTCAGAAGAGCTTTGGTTTCCTAAGGCTGCAGTCCATGGAGTCACAGAGACAGACAGACTAAGCTACTGAACAACAAAGGCTGCTACCAGCTGTTTGAGATAAACAGGGGAAGTTTTGGGATTGGTAAAGGAAATAGGTGAATTCTGAATTGTCTCTAGAGTGGGACTTCTGGTTTTGCAAAGTTTTGTAAATTAAGGACAGTTGCTTTGAATTCCTCAAATAATTCAGTACCTTAAATGATATTATAAGTTGATCCCCTCATAAATCCTCTTGAATATCTTTAGCTACAATTGGAGTGCAACCTGTTGACTTTAAAATTAAAAAAAAAAAGCACAATGTGAGAGTTGTGAGTTACATTTTATTTGGGGCAAAATGAGACTGCAGTTTAGGAGACAGCACCTCAGATAGCTCTGAGAAACTGCTCCAAACAGGCAGTGGGAAAGGTCAGTATATATGTGATTTTGGTGAAGGAGGAATACATGCCACCAAGCATGTATTTTTCCAGAAATTTTCTGCTAGTCTGATGAAGCTTTCTGCTAGTCACAAAGAACAGTCATCACCACAAAGGATTTTAGTGCTTTTCTAGATATGAGGAGATATAAGAATTGGGCTCATAAAATCAGCTCCCAAAAATATCTAACGAATGACCTGTCCTGCCAGTTTTTCCTGAGCGCAGGGTGGCTCATTTCTGCTCTCCACCCTGAACTCCTTTCAGGGGATGTTGAAGGTCAGCAGCTGAAGCAGCACATGATCTAATCCCTGTGGAGGCAGATGGATCCCAGGGACGGGGGAGCCTGGTGGGCTGCCATCTATGGGGTCGCACAGAGTAGGACTCGACTAAAGCGACTTAGCCGCAGCAGAGGTAGATGGCAAGCGCCGATTTATAGTTGATAGACCCACTTTTCCATCCAAATATATCTTGTATCTCCCAATCTGACAGTTACCAAGCCAAGCTCTCAGGATGCAAAATCCTTGGTTTTCTTTAGTAAGATTTTGGCCATTTTATAGGTATTTATTGGTTGTGGGACCACAGTTTTTAAACAACTGTAGTGGTATAAGGTGGTATACTTGACTCTGTGGAGTTTATGGATTCTACGTTATTATTATTTATATTTATATATATTTTCAGCTAAGCCTTTAGGTCTCTTATGAGCCAAACTAATACCTAAAAGGGATGTGCCTCTGTGTAAGGGACTGTGTACAGAATTTCCATTACATAGAAATTTTCTTGAAGTTGGTAGGTAACTTAATGTCAGTCTAATGCATTCCACAATTAACTTATCCTAGCATAGGTGTCTTTGGGTTTGGTGGCAATAGCTCTAACACCTCTTAAGTGCTTTATCCATGCCCACCAATCTTTGCAGCTTTTTGACATCTGAAATTGCCATTAACAATTAGCCTTTATCTACATGAAGTAACCATGTGCACTTTGACATATGACGGTAGCCAAGAGTTGTTGCTGTATCCAAGAGAAGCCCCTATGCACACTACCAGTAATTCCTGAGGCACCTTGGGCTGGGGAAAAACTTGAACTCCCAGACCTCAACAACTGGGGACTGGGGACTGTGCCCTGCCAATAAGGGGATTTCCAGGTGGCACAGTGGTTAAGAATCTGCCTGACAATGTAGGAGATGCTGGAGACATCCCTGCATTCAATTTCAATCCTTGGGTTGGGAAGATCCCTCAGAATAGGAAGTGGCATCCCACTCCTATATTCTTGCCTGGGAAATCCCATTAACAGTGAAGCCTGAAGGGCTGCAGTACATGGGGTTATGAAGAGTCAGACAGGACTGAAATGACTTAGGATGTACAAACGCATAGATAGGAGTAACACTAAGTCATTTTTGAGAGGGAGGTGCCTGAATGGCTGGAAACTAGTTGTTTATGGAATACAAAAGGGAAAAGTAGGGCAGGTTATCATGGAAGAGTTGATGTGCACACATCCACCTACTCTGCCAATAACAGGTTCCTAAATTCAACTGAGTAATTTAAGAATCAAATTGGCTTTCTTAAACAATTCATGAATTAAGCATCATCTCATCCAGCAAATAGAAAGGAGTACCACTGAGTTGTAGAAAAGGAAAGGTTTTTAATACTGGAAAGAGGGGTTTAAAAGAGAAATTATTAGCCAGCGATGCACTGCTTTAGGTGAGGTTGCCTTCCAAAGGAGAATAGAAGTAACTATTGGGGAGATCACCTTGCTTAGTTGCTGACTGGGTGATTCCAAGTTAAGTGGCTACAGATTACATTTCTGAGGGGTTGAAATGCAATTTTCGTAGGTACTAAGATGGTGACTGCAGCCATGAAATTAAAAGACGCTTACTCCTTGGAAGAAAAGTTATGACCAACCTAGATAGCATATTCGAAAGCAGAGACATTACTTTGCCGACTAAGGTCCATCTAGTCAAAGCTATGGTTTTTCCAGTGGTCATGTATTTATGTGAGAGTTGGACTGTGAAGAAGGCTGAGCGCTGAAGAATTGATGCTTTTGAACTGTGGTGTTGGAGAAGACTCTTGAGAGTCCCTTGGACTGCAAGGAGGTCCAACCAGTCCATTCTGAGGGAGATCAGCCCTGGGATTTCTTTGGAAGGAATGATGCTAAAGCTGAAACTCCAGGACTTTGGCCACCTCATGCGAAGAGTTGACTCATTGGAAAAGACTCTGATGCTGGGAGGGATTGGGGGCAGGAGGAGAAGGGGACGACCGAGGATGAGATGGCTGGATGGCATCACGGACTCGATGGATGTGAGTCTGAGTGAACTCCGGGAGTTGGTGATGGACAGGGAGGCCTGGAGTGCTGCAATTCATGGGGTCGCAAAGAGTCGGACATGACTGAGCGACTGAACTGAACTGAACTGAAGTATTGGTTTCCTGATGTGAGCTTAGCATAAGTGACTCCAGTTTGGGCCTGTCGCCTCTTTTTTTTCCTCTTTTCTTTTAACAAATGATAATTAAGGCACATTTATATACTAAATTATTTAACATATACAAAGCATTTTACCAAATTTCTCATGCAACAGTACTATTTCTATTTCTTTACCCTCTTACTGATAAACAAAAACAAAGTGGCAAAACTTCAATTCACAAACTAAAAAGTTCAGTTATGATCATAAATCATTATTTGAGTGGAAAAAAATGATTCTAATTATTAACATCAGCTGCCATCTGTTAAGTAGCTACTTTTTATCAAAGATTATAACACTTCATTTTCCCAGTTGTTTCAGGCTAAATTTTAGAATTCACATCTTTATGTTCAGGAAACTATTTTTCCCTAAGGTCATCTTAACCAGAGTTATAAGAGTTAAAATGAATGAGAGGTAGTTTCCTCAAAAGAAATATTATTGAGAGTCTATTACCAAAATAAGGGGGATTAATACTTAGGAAAATCAGGCTTTTACAACTTCCAAACTTTTAAAAACAAATCAACAGCACTTAAACATTTAACAGAATTTTAATTCTCTATCTTCTTCCACTTGTAATGGCATGGGATATTAATTTCTATAACATTTTTTATCTTGAGTTCTTAGCTGTTCTCTGGATTTTTCATTCCATCAGCTTTCTAGTTCCTTATATTATACCTGCCATCACATGTAGATATTTGCCAGCATT
This sequence comes from Ovis canadensis, assembly GCF_042477335.2. Lineage (NCBI taxonomy): Eukaryota > Metazoa > Chordata > Mammalia > Artiodactyla > Bovidae > Ovis > Ovis canadensis. The sequence goes on from NC_091249.1 coordinate 88,933,964, forward strand.
CCACCTTCTGCCCCTCATCCATCGTCTTTTTCCCTTAAACAACCATTCTGGGTCAGATTGCTGTTCATCACAATAAGGAGAGTGGACTCAATTCAATCGCACCGACTTTCATATTAAGAACAACAAAAGTTCTCTCCTGTTCTAACTTTTGAGGGACAGTTCTGGCCATTGTCCTTGCAGAAAGTCCAGGATTGAATCTGTCCCAAGGATTTCTGAAAACAAGCAAGTAATATTATGCATTGAAGCTGAAAAATTTAAGGAAAAATTAGTCCATCAGGAAATTTTTATTATTAGTTAAATTTGTAAACCTATCAATTAATTTCTTATCCAAGAGGCTTTTTGATCACTAGCTCAAAATATAGATTAATGATGATCATTTGCAAATAGACACTTTCCTTTTCAAAAACAAAGTTGGAAACCCAAGTTTTAAATGGTTCCTATGGAAAGGTTTTCAAAGAGATTTATTTGCATTACTAAGTAAGATTAAGTTGATATTCAGTTATTTTCTTTTGACACATGAGTGAGTAAGTACTCATACAACATGTTTATTATGGAATTAAGTGAAAATAAATTACAAATAGGAAAGATGGAGATTTATTTTGGAAATATGTTTCCATTTAATATTGTCATGCTACTTTGACATTAGGTAATTTTATATTACTAAACAAGTGAAAAATGAGATCTTCTAGAAAAGAACATGTTCTTACCCAATGGTACTACACATAATAATTATTTAAGTAGCAAATCACATTTAAAATATTAAGCACTTATTATATCCACAGCAAGGTAAGTTTAATTGGATATTAAGTTTTAAAATCCATGAATACCCAGAAATATTTTTTAAATTTCAAACATTTAAATAGAATAGTTTGTGGAAAAGGAGAGAAAAAATTATGGAGTCAACATTCTTTGAATAAAGAAAACTGAAAATGAACACTTTTACATGAGACTAAGTTCTCACCAGAAAACATAATAGCTAATATCCTGTAGTCATTCCATTTTATGTTGGCAATGGAAGTTTGATCTCCTGGAATTTGTAATTGAAGACAGGAAAACTGTAAAAAAGATAAGCATACCAGACCACCTGATCTGCCTCCTGAGAAATCTGTGTGCACATCAGAAAGCAACAGTTAGAATTGGATATGGAACAATAGCCTGGTTCCAAATTGGAAAAGGAGTACATCAAGGCTGTATATAGTCACCCTGCTTATTTAACTTCTATGCAGAGTACATCATGAGAAATGCTGGGCTGGATGAAGCACAAGCTGGAATCAAGATTGCCGGGAGAAATATCAATAAAACTCAGATATACAGATGACACCACCCTTATGGCAGAAAGTGAAGAAGAACTAAAGAACCTCTTTGAAAGTGAAAGAGGAGAGTGAAAAGTTGGCTTAAAACTCAACATTCAGAAAACTGAGATCATGGCATCTGGTCCCATCACTTCATGGCAAGTAGATGGAGAAACATTGGAAACAGTGAGAGACTTTATTTTGAGGGGCACCAAAATCACTGCAGATGCTGACTGCAGCCATAGAATTAAAAGATGCTTGCTCCTTGGGAGAAAGTTATGACCAATCTAGATAGCATATTAAAGAAGCAGAGATATTACTTTGCCAACAAAGTCCATCTAGTCAAAGCTATTGTTTTTCCAGTAGTCATGTATGGATGTGAGAGTTAGACTATAAAGAAAGCTGAGCACAGAAGAATTGATGCTTTTGAACTGTGATATTGGAGAAGACTTTTGAGAGTCCCTTGGACTGCAAGGAGATCCAACCAGTCCATCCTAAAGGGAAATCAGCTGTGAATGCTCATTGGAAGGACTGATTTTGAAGCTTAAACTCCAATACTTTGGCCACCTGATGAGTAGAACTGACTCCTTTGAAAAGACCCTTATGCTGGGAAAGCTTGAAGGCGGGAGAAGGGGATGACAGAGGATGAGATGTTTGATGACATCACTGACTCGGTGGACATGAGTTTGAGTAAACTCCTGGAGTTGGTGATGGACAGGGAGGCCTGGCGTTCTACAGTCCATGGGTCACAAAGAGTCAGACACGACTGAGTGACTGAACTGAAATGAACTGAACAATGAAGAGGAATATGAGTTAAGCATTGAGTATTTAGTATGACATTTTAAATCTTCAATTTGCATTCTTTAAGAAACTTACAATAAGTTTATTTTTGATAAAAGTGACAGTTTCTCTGCTCAGTAATTTGTTACTACTCATTGTTTCTATTTCATTCAGGCATTTGCAATTATTTTTGATACCCTCTGCACAAAAATTATGTAGTATTTCTAATCAGTATATCATATATGACAAATTTAAAAATGTTTAAATTGCAAAAAGACATTCAGCTAATAATTTCTTCACCAGTGCTTAGAGCCAGAGAGTTTACTTGGCTTTCATCTCTTGCCTTTAAAAATTTTAATGTTCTGGACTCCCATCCCTAAAGATGATATATCAGATGCTCAATATCAAAAAGCTAGTAGAGTGATAGGACTTTGTTTTAGTTCTCAGCATCACTGTACTACCTCATGCTTTAAAACGAAAATAAAGAACAACAACAGCATTACACTTTTTTTTTTCTAACAACAAAGCTCATGAATCAAATTCCCTTTTTACCATGCTGCTGCTACTGCTGCTGCTAAGTCACTTCAGTCGTGTCCGACTCTGTGCGATCCCATAGATGGAAGCCCACCAGGCTGCCCCGTCCCTGGGATTCTCCAGGCAAGAACACTGGGGTGGGTTGCCATTTCCTTCTCCAATGCATGAAAGTGAAAAGTTAAAGTGAAGTCACTCAGTTGTGTCCGACTCTTCGTAACCCATGGACTGTAGCCTACCAGGCTCCTCCGCCCATGGGTTTTTCCAGGCAAGAGTACTGAGATGGGTTGCCATTGCCTTCTCGGCACTTTTACCATAAGTCTTAAAAAATTAACAGAAAGCATGTATGAAATGTAATGACTGATTGAGCCATAATGTATTATTCATGTGATGTTGGAACAATGCATCATTCAGTTCAGTCAGTCAGTTCAGTTGCTCAGTCGTTTCTGACTCTTTGACCCCATGAAAAACAGCACACGAGGTCTCCCTGTCCATCACCAACTCCTGGAGTCTACCCAAACATTGAGTCGGTGATGCTGTCCAACCATCTCATCCTCTATCGTCTCCTTCTTCTCCTGCCCTTGATCTTTCCCAACATCAGGGTCTTTTCAAATGAGTCAGCTCTTCGCATCAGGTGGACAAAGTATTCAAGTTTCAACTTCAACATCAGTCCTTCCAGTGAACACCCAGGACTGATCTCCCTTAGGATGGATTGGTTGGATCTCCTTGCAATCCAAGGGACTCTCAAGAGTCTTCTCCAACACCACAGTTCAAAAACATCAATTCTTTTGCACTCAGCTTTCTTTATAGTAGAACTCTCACATCCATACATGACTACTGGAAAAACCATAGCCTTGACTAGACAGACCTTTGTTGGCAAAGTAATGTCTCTGCTTTTTAATATGCTCTCTAGTTTGGTCATAACTTTCTTTCCAAGGAGTAAGCGTCTTTTAATTTCATGGCTACAATCACCATCTGCAGTGATTTTGGAGCCCCCAAAAATATAGTCAGCCACTATTTCCACTGTTTCCCCAACTATTTGCCATGAGTGACGGGACAGAATGCCATGATCTTAGTTTTCTGAATGTTGAACTTTAAGTCAACTTCTTTACTCTCCTCTTTTGCTTTCATCAAGAGGCTCTTTAGTTCTTCTTCACTTTCTGACACAAGGGTGGTGTCATTTGCATATTTAAGATTATTGATATTTCTCCCAGCAAACTTGATTCCAGCTTGTGCTTCATCCAGCCCAGCATTTCTCATGATGTACTCTGCATATAAGTTAAATAAGCAGGGTGACAGTATACAGCCTTGACGCACTCCTTTTCCCATTTGGAACCAGTCTGTTGTTCCATGTCCAGTTCTAACTGTTGCTCCCTGACCTTCATACAGGTTTCTCAAGAGGCAGGTCAGGTGGTCTGGTATTCCCAACTCTTTCAGAATTTCCCACAGTTTATTGTGATCCACACAGTCAAAGTCTTTGGTATAGTCAATAAAGCAGAAATATATGTTTTTCTGGAACTCTCTTGATTTTTCCATGATCCAGCTGATGTTGGCAATTTGATCTCTGGTTCCTCTGCCTTTTCTAAAACCAGCTTGAACATCAGGAAGTTCACAGTTCATGTATTGTTTAAGCCTGGCTTGGAGAGTTTTAAGCATCACTTTACTAGCATGTGAGATGAGTGCAATTTTGCGGTAGTTTGAGCATTCTTTGTCATTGCTTTTCTTTGGGATTGGAATGAAAATAGACATTTTCCTGTCCTGTGGCCACTGCTGAGTTTTCCAAATTTGCTGACATATTGAGTGTGGCACTTTCACAGCATCATCTTTTAGGATTTGAAATAGCTCAACCATAATTCCATCACCTCCAATAGCCTTCTTTGTAGTGATGCTTCCTAAGACTCACTTGACTTCACATTCCAGGATGCCTGGCTCTAGGTGAGTGATCACACCATCGAGATTATCTGAGTTCTGAAGATCTTTTTTGTACAGTTCTTCTGTGTATTCTTGCCACCTCTTCTTAATATCTTCTGCTTCTGTTAGGTCCATAACATCTCTGTCCTTTATCAAGCCCATCTTTGCATGAAATGTTCCCTGATATCTCTAATATTCTTGAAGAGATCTCTAATCTTTCCCATTCTGTTGTTTTCCTCTATTTCTTTGCATTGATCGCTGAGGAAGGCTTTCTTATCTCTCCTTGCTATTCTTTGGAACTCTGCATTCAAATGGGTATATCTTTCCTTTTCTCTTTTGCTTTTCACTTCTCTTCTTTTCACAGCTATTTGTAAGGCCCCCTCAGACAGCCATTTTAGTTCTTTGCATTTCTTTTTCTTGAGGATGATCTTGATCCCTGTCTCCTGTACAATGTTACGAACCTCTGTCCATAGTTCATTGGGCACTCTGTCTATCAGATCTTGTCTCTTAAATCTATTTCTCACTTCCACTGCATAACCATAAGGGATTTGATTTAGGTCATACTGGAATGGTCTAGTGGTTTTCCCCACCTTCTTCAATTTAAGTCTGTTTTGGCAATAAGGAGTTCATGATCTGAGCCACAGTCAGCTCCTGGTCTTGTTTTTGTTGACTGTATAGAGCTTCTCCATCTTTGGCTGCAAAGAATACAATCAGTCTGATTTCGGTGTTCATCATCTGATGATGTCCATGTGTAGAGTTTTCTCTTGTGTTGTTGGAAGAGGGTGTTTGCTATGACCAGTGCAGTTTCTTAGCAAAACTCTATTAGTTTTGCCCTGCTTCATTCCACATTCCAAGGCCAAATTTGCCTGTTATTCCAGGTGTTTCTTGACTTCCTACTTTTGCATTCCAGTCCCCTGTAATGAGAAGGATATCATTTTTGGGTGTTAGTTCTAAAAGGTCTTGTAGGTCTTCATAGAAGTGTTCAACTTCAGCTTCTTCAGCATTACTGGTCGGGGTATAGACTTAGATTACTGTGATATTGAATGGTTTGTCTTGGACACAAACAGAGATCATTCTGCCATTTTTGAGATTGCATCCAATTACTGCATTTTGGACTGTTTTGTTGACTATGATGGATACTCCATTTCTTCTAAGGGATTCCTGGCCACAGTAGTAGATATAATGGTCATCTGTGTTAAATTCACTCATTCCAGTCCGTCTTAGTTCGCTGATTCCTAGAGTGTTGATGTTGACTCTTGCCATCTCCTGTTTGACCACTTCCAGTTTGCCTTGATTCATGGACCTAACATTCCAGGTTCCTATGCAATATTGCTCTTTGCAGCAGTGGACCTTGCTTCTATCACCTATAACATCCACAACTGGGTGTTTTTTGTTTTCTTTTTTTTCACTTTGGCTCCATTCCTTTATTCTTTCTGGAGTTATTTCCCCACTGATCTCCAGTAGCATATTGGGCACCTACCGATCTGGGGAGTTCATCTTTCAGTGTCCTACCTTTTTGCCTTTTCATACTCTTCATGGGGTTCTCAAGGCAAGAAAACTGAAGTGGTTTGCCATTCCCTTCTCCAGTGGACCACATCCTGTCAGACCTCTCTACCATGACCCGTCTGTCTTGGGTGGCCCCACATGGCATGTCTTAGTTTCATTGAGTTAGACAAGGCTGTGGTCCATGTGATCAGATTGTCTAGTTGTCTGTGATTGCAGTTTCAGTCCGTCTGCCCTCTGATGTCCTCTCTCAGCACCTACCATCTTACTTGGGTTCTCTTATCTTGGACATGGGGTATCTCTTCACGGTTGCTCCAGTAAAGCACAGCCACTGCTCCTACCTTGGCCATGGGGTATCTCCTCATGGCTGCCCCTCCTGACCTTGGACATGGGGTATCTCCTCTTGACTGCTCCTGACCTTGAACATGAATCAGTTGAATACATCATTCACCTGGATATAAGGAAAAACAACAAAACAAACAAAACAAAACACATTCTCTCTTTGTACAATTATTTGAGAAAGACTTATGTGGAAGGAAACATTGTTCCCAATCTATACAATATGCGTTATCTCATTTTATATCTATGATGGATTTTAAGGAAATCCTTAAATAGTTTTTACAGCTGTTACTATATAAAAGTTCACAAAGAAAGGAAAGGAAAATAAGCATAAAATTATAAAGAATTAAGATATGTTACTCAGATTGTTGTAGAGGGACAAAAAAAAAATCTATCAGAGAAACAAGTAAGAGTGGTACAACTTTCAAAAAACCTATATTTCTTTTTAAATTTTACCTCTAAAAGATGCTCTGACTTTTGAAAAGCTTCTTTGCTGACTTTTGACTGTTAACTGAAAAACATTCTTTTTCTAATGGTAAAAAATATTTGCTGCCTTTTGAACCCCTTGCATGTCCTGAATTCTGTAGTGCTAAAATCACTCTGACAAATCTTTACTTACTCTTTTTTGTCTTTGGGTTATCTTCAGAACACCATATATATATATATGAACTTGTGGCTCAGGTGGTCAAGAATCCACCTTGAATATGGGAGACCTGGATTTGATGCCTGGGTTGGGAAGATCCCCTAGAGAAGGGAAAGGCAAGCCACTCCAGTATTCTGACCCAGAGAATTTCATGGACTGTATAGTCCATGGGGTCACAAAGAATCAGACAGAACTGAGCGACTTTCACTTTTTCTTTTCTATATATATATGTGTGTGTGTGTATATATATATATATGTATATATATATATATGTACAGTTCAGTTCAGTTCAGTCACTCAGTCGTTTCTGACTCTTTGTGACCCCAAGAATTGCAGCACACCAGGCCTCCCTGTCCATCACCAACTCCCGGAGTTCACTCAGACTCACATCCATCGAGTCTGTGATGCCATCCAGCCTTCTCATCCTGGGTCATCCCCTTCTCCTCCTGCCCTCAATCCCTCCCAGCATCAGAGTCTTTTCCAATGAGTCAACTCTTCACATGAGGTGGCCAAAGTACTGGAGCTTCAACTTTAGCATCATTCCTTCCAAAGAAATCCCAGGGTTGATCTCCTTCAGAATGGACTGGTTGGACCTCCTTGCAGTCCAAGGGACTCTCAAGAGTCTTCTGCAACACCACAGTTTAAAAGCATCAATTCTTCAGTGCTCAGCCTTCTTCACGGTCCAACTCTCACATCCATACATGACCACAGGAAAAACCATAGCCTTGACTAGTGGACCTTAGTTGGCAAAGTAATGTCTTTGCTTTTGAATATGCTGTCTAAGTTGGTCATAACTTTTCTTCCAAGGAGTAAGCGTCTTTTAATTTCATAGCTGCAGTCACCATCTGCAGTGATTTTGGAGCCCCAAAAAATAAAGTCTGACACTGTTTCCACTGTTTCCCCATCTATTTCCCATGAAGTGATGGGACCGGATCCCATGATCTTCGTTTTCTGAATGTGGAGCTTTAAGCCAACTTTTTCGCTCTCCTCTTTCACTTTCATCAAGAGGCTTTTTAGCCCCTCTTCACTTTCTGCCATAAGGGTGGTGTCATCTGCATATCTGAGGTTATTGATATTTCTCCCAGCACTCTTGATTCCAGCTTGTGTTTCTACCAGTCCAGCTTTTCTCATGATGTACTCTGCATATAAGTTAAATAAGCAGGGTGACAATATACAGCCTTGACATATTCCTTTTCCTATTTGGAACCAGTCTGTTGTTCCATGTCTAGTTCTAACTGTTGCTTCCTGACCTGCATACAGATTTCTCAAGAGGCAAGTTAGGTGGTCTGGTATTCCCATCTCTCTCAGAATTTTCTACAGTTTATTGTGATTCCACACAGTCAAAGGCTTTGGCATAGTCAATAAAGCAGAAATAGATGTTTTTCTGGCACTCTCTTGCTTTTTCCATGATCCAGCTGATGTTGGCAATTTGATCTCTGGTTCCTCTGCCTTTTCTAAAACCAGCTTGAACATCAGGGAGTTCACGTTTCATGTATTGCTGAAGCCTGGCTTGGAGAGTTTTGAACATTACTTTACTAGCATGTGAGATGAGTGCAATTGTGTGGTAGTTTGAGCATTCTTTGGCATTGCCTTTCTTTTGGATTGGAATGAAAACTGACCTTTTCCAGTCCTGTGGCCACTGCTGAGTTTTCCAAATTTGCTGGCATATTGAGTGCAGCACTTTCACAGCATCATCTTTCAGGATTTGAAATAGCTCTACTGGAATTCCATCACCTCCACTAGCTTTGTATGATATATATGTGTGTGTATATATATATATATGTTACATATGTGTATACATATGTAATACACACATATATGTTATGTATGCATATATGTGCACATATACATATACAACATATATATCCATAATTCACATTTACATTGAACCCAGGTCTCCCGCATTGCCGGCTGATTCTTTATCAGCTGAGCCACATGGAAAGCCCTTCCTAAAATCTTCCCTTCCTAAAAACTTCCTAAAATGTCTTTAAAACTCTGTATTCTCCACTTACTATCCAGAACTCTTTTGCCCCTAAAATTGTCTTATTTCCCAACTTCCATCTCCCTACCTGGAGTAGAGGGTGATGCAGGGGCAGGGCATAGATGGTAGGTGAAACTCTCAGCTTCATGCATCCAGTGAAATTTCTCCACAAAGGGAGATAATTTGAAATTCTATAAATTGAATCTAATGATGATATGGATGTGGGTTGAAATCCCAGACCTGGGCTTTACCAGTAGTATTACATTTGGACCATTTTAGTAGCTATGAGTCTTTTTTTTTTTTTTTAAGTTGTAAAAGTGGTATTTAATCTTACCTCATGAGATCTCTGTTTTGATTGTATGATATGAGGTAGGTAAAATGTGCAGTGTATAGTAACTTCTTTCCCTATTTAGACTTTAGTGAGCAGACTTTGCTTGTATCCTGAGGATACCTGGTTTCCTAAATCTTCTTGAAAATTTTGTGTGATCCTTTTTCTATCCTTCTCTGGTCCACTCCAGTATTCTGGCTTGGAGAATTCCATGGACTGTTTGGTCCATGGGGTCACAAAGAGTTGGATACGACTGAGCAACTTTCGCATACACACACATACTGGTCCCAGTGAGTAAACACTTATTATATGTCTAGATCTCTCAGTGAGCACTGACTGCATTCAATACTCCCCAACACAAGCATGAGAAGATTATTTCATACCCTGTGAAGCTAGGCAAAGTTTAAGAGCCTTAGCGCAATGAAAGTGATAAAAAAAAAATCATTTGGCATTTCTAATTGAGTTAAGTGGCTATGATTCACTAGGCATTCTACAGAGGGTGGGGGTCTGCCAATAGCAAAGTTAGTGGGTTTGATATGTTAAAATTCTATTATATTAGTTATAAAATAGAAGGTAAAGTTTAATGCAAGGTGCTCATCCTAATCTTTTCTTTCTTTCATTCTTGTATTAATACTCCTTACGGTCACTTACTCTTGTTTGTTTAATTTTGTTTTTCTTTGCTGCCATTCATTCCCACTTATTTTCATCAGAATGCCTCCCTAACTCTTAGTCCATACAACCTGGGAGCTGTGAATCCTACCTGTGTCTGTAAGACTGATATTCCACTTAAGGTTCGCTGTTCAGACAGTTATGTTACAGAAGCCATACTGGTTGATTCAGGGATAGTATGTGATCCAAGAAGAGCAAATACAGCAGCTGTCCAAATTGGAGAAAAGAAACGGCCTGTTGCACCTGGCTTCCTTTCCTTAGCATAATGCTTAATTCCTGTAATCTAACCTGAGGTGATAGTAGGCTGGAGATGGGTTGACAGCTGTGTTGCTATGGAATGAAGACAGAGGAAACCATGTAAATAGTGAAGGAAAGTAAAATTCAATCCCAGTGATACCGTTTGAAGTTCTGATTCAAGCTGTGTATGAGGTTGCCTTTTGACATATATCCATGACAGTAAATTCCTCTCTGTTTTTCTTTAAGCCAATTTTAGTTAAATTTCTATAACCCACATTATAAGTATTCTTAACTGATACTTCCTTCTACTTTTCTTTAGTAAATGGTAATTTTCAACTCATTCTTTTCTGCTCTATTTTCTCCCTCTCTATTCTCTCCATGTATCATTTCCCTCACTCTTTGTTACTTCACAGTTTAAGTTGAAATTATGAAAATAGCCCCACATAAACAAAAATTCTTAAAATCATTTATTTATGATGCCTTTCTTTCCTTGAGGTTGCACTTGCCCTTTATATCTAGTGTACATTTGATTAATTTATATCATGCTTCTTAAAGGACCCGGCATGGCACCATACACCCCATATGCACTCAAAGTATTAATTGGAAATAATGATAATGATCAACCTCATGAACCATTTTAAACTCTGTCCTTGTTCACCTGGCAAGCTGTGAACATGAAAAATGGTCAGAGAACTATTCACTAGGAAGGAAAATTAATGAGCAGGGACAATATCTAATTCTGTATATTTTTAATCATGTCTGTTACAGTTCTCACTCAGTGCAAATTAGTAACATTAAGAATAGAACTTATAGTTCTCTTATAAGTCCATGGGCCATGTCCTAAAAGACAATGAACCATCAGGTTACAACAGTCATATTTTTCATTTGTTCTTTTTTCCTTCTTTCAGCTTTTCCTTAGAAATGTTGAAGAATTCTTTTAAAGTACTTCAGAATCATCACCATTTTCCCATTTCTTTAACTCTATCAAAAGCAGATGACATATTGGATTCTCTTCCAGGGCATTTCTTATGGATTTATAAAGCTATTTTCATATAACCTTGACAAACCATCTTCATTTTTATTCTGAGCGATTTCTCACCTCTCTGAGATACTGCTTCACTTGCAGAACTGTGAGCTGGGAAGAACCCAACATGGTAAAAACAAACATGCATGACCTGGATGTGGCACACAGACCTTTCCAGGGTCAGTCTGAGGGCTCAGAAGGGGGATCAAGTAAATCCTTTGTTTTTCCTTTTTCTCTTTCAGTCTTTGATGATGTATATAAATGCACATGAAGGATAAAAGTGGTTACAGAGCTTGCTTTCCCTTTCAATGGCCTGTCTCAAGGAGATCAGGGGAGTTGACATATTTTTTGGATATTCTTAAATTCGGTATCAGATGTTATTTTACACACTTTTTCCATAAGACAGTTCCAGTGATAGAAATTAGTCATTGTAATTGATTTATTACCTACCCTATGACCAAATTATGCTTGTTTTAAAACAATCTGATACATGCATAGATACATACATAGGCAGAAAAAGACTGGGATGACATGCCAAGGGATGATATATTGGTTTCTCAGTATGCTAAGCTGGGTGATTTTTATTTTTATTTTTGTAAATTTACTTTCTAGTTTTCTACATGTTTATATTTAATAATCTTATGTTAGCTTTTCATAATAATCACATAATAAGTAAAAAGAAGACATATTTTTATTCTTACTCCTTGATATTTTTTTTTCTTTTGTGTCCAAAGATTTTTAAATGATCATGCCCATCGAACTGTATGTAAACTGTTTTCCTGAATTAACTATAAGAGTAGCTCAGAAAAAGAATATTCAAGAGAATTCAATTTAAAATTGTAATAGCCATTACTGCCTACTCAGACTATGGAATAATTTTTCTTTAGTACATAATCTTTTTTCAATCAAATGAAATTGACAGGCTATTTGTTTTTGTAAAAAAAAAAAGGCATTAAACATGACATGAAAAGAGTGAGGCATAGAAATATAGTAATAATTTTGGAGTGTCTAAGACAGATGTGACCCCACTTCCTTAGGAGGCAAAGAAGTGGAAAATGGGCAAAAAAAGTTTGAGATTTCCTAAAAAAATGTTCAGTAGGGACTCTACCCACTTTCTGCTGAATTTAAATGCACTAAGGAGAAAATAATGTAAGATCCTTTTCTGTTAAGAAGATGAGGAAAATAAAGGTAGAATTCAAGTGAACTGATTTCCTTGTTCAAGTTATTTTTAAAAATGTAAGTAGGTAGATACTTCCTCTCTGCAGCAAATTTTAAAATATGTAATCCAATACAAGCTGATTTACATTCAGAAGCATGATGTAATATTGATTTGTACATACATATACCATGTGTTTAAACTGCCTTGCTAAGGTGAGTCTTCTAGTGAATCTTGCCCTTGCTAAAGAATAGTTGAAGTCACAGTTGAAGCTGTGCTGGGTTAAGGCTTATTTAGGTTCACCAATTTGAAATAAAGAATATTTTATAATTTTGCTTTCTTGAACAGTTATTGTTGATTAACAATGTTGTCCCATAGAAGAAGATATAACACAATGAGAAATACTTGAAAACTTTGTATTCTCTCAAAAGCAAACGTATGAATCTTGTCCGAAAGTTTTTCAAACTTTGCCATATATAATGGCTTTGATAAAGGTTTTGTTTTCGTTTTGTTTTAGCTATAAGGAAAACCTGACTCCTAGCTTCACGACTCCAGAAAATGGAATCTAAGCCAATGAAAGTAAGAAAGATCTATTTAGGATAGTAATATATAATGGCAAGGCTATCTGAAAAAGAGCCTTTTCATTTACCGCAAGATATATTGACAGTCTACTTTAATCCTTGGGATACACATACAAAGTCACTGTAAGACACTTTAGACATATGTAAGCCTAACTCTTATGTTTTTAAGTTCTTGTTACTACAGTAATGAACTTCAAATACATCAAATAGAAAAGATCAGTCACAAGCTTACACACTTAGAAGTTTCTCTGCTAGGAGCATAGTCTGGACTTGTAGGGACACTTTATTACTGGTCTGTAGGGGGAATCTCCTCTGAAATAGGATGAAATGTTAGACTCTTCTTTCTTTTATGTATTAAGGTAAAGGAACAATGTTAGTGAACTATGTAGTAAGTGACTATTCCCCACTGGTTTCAGAAATTTAAACATTCCTGTGCGAGTGGTCCTGGCCACTTTGAACTTTTAGTTTCTTGAAAATTAAATGTATTCACACATTATGCCATTAAAAAAATTTGTTTGCCTTGCTCCTGAGATAAAATAGAACAGCCTCATACTAAACGAAACATCTTTAAATGGTGTAGTAGTAGCAAGAAGAGCTATTGTGAATCAGGAACATTCTGGGGTTTTTATATTTGTTTTTTCTGACAAGCATATCAATTGATTAATTATGTATTAATTTTCATGCTATTAAGAAAACAGTCAGATCACTCAAAGTACCTACTCTATGCAGCTCTGATTCTGTTGTAGAAGAATGCAATACAGTGCACTTCTACGTTATTAACATTATTGGAAAAGAATGAGAAACAGGAAAGAGAACAAAACTTTTCCATTTGAGCTTTTAAAGGATTTCTGAGGCTTACTCTGTTTTTTTCTTTTTCTTCCCTATGCATCAATCAGGAAATGTGATTATAATTCAGAAAGAATTACACACTTAACTACATACATAAGTAAGAGGTTTCCCTGGGCTACCGGCTTTGAGGTTCAAGTGGCATTTACAAAATCAAAATCATGAGACAGAGGGGACAAGGTTACCATTACGGAGGCACTGAGACTCAGACAAGTGCCCTCAGGGAGTTAATATGGTTAAGGTTACCCATGTTAAGCGACATCTTATAAAAATTCTATTTTGAGTATTACTTCTATTTACTAGAACAGGCTAATTCATTTGTGTCAAATGGGACTTTTGGATATTCAATTTTTTTTTCACTGTCACCAAAATTATCTCAGAAGAGCAGCTCTGACAGGTCAATCATTGCAGATGGTAAGTGCTTTGTTAATTATACATAAATTTAGAAACAATTGTAGAATGTCTTGCCTCAGGAGAAATTTCTCTCTTCCTGTTTGCCTCTACCAAATTAATTTCCTGTTTGTGAACAGATAACAATCTCAGCCACGTGGTAGAAATAGCTCCTTGCTCAAATATGCAAGTGTAAATAAGCAAAGAATATCACAAATAAACAATGCCACTCTTTTTAAATAATGCAATGTGTGTAATTAGGAGTATGCAATTACAACAGTGTACAGCTCTCAGTGTAACAATTAGGTTTTCAGTTAAGTGTAATTTGTTCCAATGTAAATGTTTTTCCTCAATTCAGAAGATTCCCTTGAGTTGTTTCAATAAGCGTATTTCTGCAAAGACTTGCAGTAGTGCATTGCGTTCCATTATACAAATCAGAAAGGACAACTATATTATGATAAACTACTGAAATTTTGAAAGTACAGGTTTCCAGTGCTCTCTTGAGATAGAAAAGGAGGGATCATCACCTTCTGGGAACTGTTGACATATAAGAATGCCTTTGTGGTAGATAGAGAATACACACACACACACACACACATGCACTTGCACACTTCTTTGTGATGTGACTTCCATAAAAAGTGGAGTCTTGATCCTCACCTCTTGAATCTGGGCTGACCTTGTGACTTGCCCTGACCAGTCTGGTACAAGTGATGTTATTTGACTAGTGAGGTTAGGTCTTAGGAAACCTTGGAATTAGGACCTGAGATTGTCATGTGAAGAAGCTAGTCTATGGAGGAGGAGAGCCAGGTGGCAAAGAGACTCCCAGTGACAACTCAAAGCACTGGCAAACATGTGAGTGGGGCCTCTTGGGTCTTCTAATCTCACTGACCCCTGCCTGAGTCCAGCACACTGAGTAAGCTCGGGTGAAATATGCAGATGAACTGTTGAGTCAACTAACAGAATTGGCGGAAGGAACTAGCCTTTGTAGTTTTAGCTTCTAAACTCTAGAGTGGTTCTATGTAGAAAGACCAGTTGAAATTCTTGTCCTAGTTTTCTCCTACCATCACAGTATTCGGTGCTATGACAGTGTTTTGCTTTCCCAGTCAATTAGACAACTGCCTGCCAATGCAAAAGTGGGCTTGATTCCTGGCTTAGGAAAAGCCCCTGGAGAAGGAAATGGCAACCCACTCCAGTATTCTTGCCTGGGAAGTCCAATGGACAGAGGAGCCTGGTGGGCTACAGTCCATGGGCTTGCAGAGTTGGACGTGACTGCGTGACTAAACCACAGTAACAAAAGTTTACTCTGCTTACAGAGTTGTGAAACACCATTACATTTTTAGTAGAAAGAAAAATGACTGAGAAAACCAGAAGCTTAGTGCAATAACATTTAAAGTAAATTACAGATGGGAGATCATCTAGGTCGATAGATTGAAGACTGTACCTTTCAGATTACAAAAACAGGGAGGAGGAAGATATTCTTCAGGACTATTCCAGTGGTTATGATGGAGGAGGATGGTCTGAATTTCTCATGCTTGGTTCAAGCACACCAGCTTTATTTTTATTTATTGTATTCCCATGTGCAAAAGAAATTCTCTTAGATGAAAAGTGTAAAACCACTGCAGTTCAGCCCTTAGACTTCTTCAGAGGATCATATTAAGGCCCAGAAAGAAGGCAAATCCTCAGTGATTTGGCTTCTTTCTACTTCCCTAGTATTCTGTCTCTCTGTCTCATGGGTCATCAAACTCCTGCCCTGAACCTTTCTTTCCCCTAACTCAATCCTGAAGCTCTGCTATCAGGTACAAGTTGCTTTTTCCCTAGATCCCTGTCTTGGGACAAGATGTATTTCTGTATTCTGTGTGCATCATCTCTGTTAGGAAACATTCTTGTGACTGCCCTCTCCCTATCAATCCATGTTGGATGTCCTCTTTACTATTTCAATCGCCTTTTCTTTCTTTGCATTACAAATACAAAGGCCTAAAACAGGGAGAAGGAAGATACTGTTTACCAGTTGCAATAAACTTGTGTTTGCTTTTCTTGTATTAAAGACTGAAAGAGTTTGAGGGCAAGAAACATGACAAATTTATCTCGTACCACCAGGGCCTGGCACAAACAGATGGTGTGCACCACATATGTGTGGAGTGAATGGACAGAAGAATGAAGCAATGACATTTCTAAGTGATTGAGGGGTTTCTCTTTAACCAGACCTGTCAAATGAAAGATTAGCTACGTGCTAGGAATGTTAATGTTCGGATTAAAAAGGAAGTGGGAGAAAGATTGTAAAGGTCCTTTTATATCATATATAATAGGTGGACTAGAGAAGACTTTAAGCAAAGAAATGCCTTTAGAAGGATTCTTCTGGCTTATCTGTGGAATAGTGCTTTCTTAAGGTGAAAAATTAGAAATAAAGAGATCACTTAGGAAGTGGGAAAATTTCAGTGATTTTTGTATCAGTTCAGTTCAATTCAGTTCAGTAACTCAGTTGTGTCCAACTCTTTGCAACCCCATGAACTGCAGCACGCCAGGCCTCCCCGTCCATCACCAACTCCTGGAGTCCACCCAAACCCATGTCCATCGAGTCGGTGATGCCATCCAACCATCTCATCCTCTGTCATCCCATTCTCCTCCTGCCCTCAGTCTTTCCCAGCATCAGGGTCTTTCCCAATGAGACAGCTCTTCGCATCAGGTGGTCAAAGTATTGGACTTTCAGCTTCAATATCAGTCCTTCCGATGAATACCCAGGAATGATCTCCCCTAGGATGGACTGGTTGGGTCTCCTTTCAGTCCAAGGGACTCTCAAGAGTCTTCTCCAACACCACAGTTCAAAAGCATCAATTCTTTGGCACTCAGCTTTCTTTATAGTCCAACTCTCACATCCATACGTGACCACTGGAACCTTTGTTGGCAAAGACAGACCTTTGTTGGCAAAATAATGTCTCTGCTTTTTAATATGCTGTCTAGGTTGGTCATAACTTTCCTTCCAAGGAGTAAGTGTCTTTTAATTTCATTGCTGCAATCACCATCTACAGTGATTTTGGAGCCGAGGAAAAGAATACCAATTTTAGAAAGTAAGGAGGAAAAGAAAAGTGAGATTTGGAAGTAGAAGCCCTGACTTCAAATCCTGGGAGTGGCTTTTACCATATACTCTAGGTTCATTATTTGCTGAGATTGTCAATGTCTTCACTTGT
Organism: Ovis canadensis; assembly: GCF_042477335.2. Classification (NCBI taxonomy): domain Eukaryota; kingdom Metazoa; phylum Chordata; class Mammalia; order Artiodactyla; family Bovidae; genus Ovis; species Ovis canadensis. The sequence goes on from NC_091249.1 coordinate 88,951,360, forward strand.
GAAATGAACATTATAATTCAAGCTTAACAGGAATTAAAGTATTAAATTGGGGAAACATGGTTATACAGTTATAATGCACTATAAATTGTTATTAATTAACTATGAATTATATAATTGGAACCAATACTATTCACTTTTAAGGTGCTGTACTGGCATCTTTTTAAACTGAAAAATCCTATAAATTTAAGTTTTATATTAATATCCCCCTACTAACATATGTCTGATTGGTCCTCATTATACTACAACACTAAACTGAAAAGGTCTTTCTGGTTTTTCTTAACTGGAAAAGTACACAATAAATGGAAAATATCCCAGTAAGAGAAAAAATTATTAAAAAAAAGAGTAACTGTGTCACAGGATTGAATTCAGTTATTATGGTTATTTGGAAACTGTTTCAGTTGTCTATTGCCATGTACAAACCACTCCACATTTTAGCATCACAAAGCATCCACCATTTAGCTCTATGCCTATGGATTCTGTGGGCCGGGAATTTGGCCAGAGTACAGTGAGAATGATTTGTCTTTGTCATATGATGTCTGAGACCTCAGCTGGGGAGATTCAGGTGGCTGAGGCCTAGAATTATGGGGATGTTTTTAGACTTATATCTCTGAGGCTCGGACTGGGGAGACTGAAAGCCTGCATGCAGCTGGGCCTGTTGGCAGCCTTCAGGGAAGTCTCTCCATGTGCCCTGGGCTTCTCTCAACATGGCTAACTTGACATAGTCAAATTTCTTACTTGCAACTAGCACAGATGTTCTCAAAATCAAACAGAAAGTACATGCACTTTTGTCACTTAGCCTCAGAAATTACAAAGGGCCACTGCCACTGTACCGTGTTGATTAGAGCAGACCCAAGCCAATCAGGATTCAAAGGGAGGAGACATAAACTTCACTCTCAATGGGAGGAATTCATGGACACGATTTAAAACTCCACACTGTTTCACTGAGGGAAGGTAATAGGGTTATTTTATTTTATTATTTTTAATAAAATACATACTAGTTAAACCATGTATTATCCATGTGAAAGTCCTTGAAAAAAAAATAGGAATTTCCTTTGAATTTTGAGTTTTTGTTTTTCTGATAAATTTTTCCCAGTGTCCCTCAATAAAACTGAGGTAGATAGAAAAATGTAGTCCCCTGCAATATTGAGTGGATCTGATCTTATAAATTTATGTAAAATTCTATTTTATAATACCAATAATGCTTTCAATGATGATTAAAATAGTTACAAATATTATTAAATAACAGCTTTGTAAAGTAGTATACAAATCCATTTATATACATTACTTTAAGATGAACATACTCTTTATTATACCCATTTTAGAATAAGCAAACTGATATAGCTGAGAGATGTTTCCAACTTTTTTGTGTAATAAAATTTTGAGATGATAAGGTAACAAAATTTTTGAATTTAAATATTTAGAAAATAAATTTAAAAAACAAAGTGTTATAAACTTCAAAAATATGTATTAAAAAGCAAACCATAAACACTCTTCAAACTAAAGTTAGAGCCACATACACAGAGAATGTCAGAGTTCCTGGAAGAGCTAGCTAACCCAGCCTGAAGAAATAAGTTCCCTTGAGGAAAGAGCATCTGAACTTAAAGAGTAAGTAGTGTTCATCCGGGCAGTAGAGTAGACCATTCTGGTTTAAGAATGTGAATTAAAGAAGTGGTGAGAGATCTTGTTGGAGCGGTAGGCAAGAGTTAAATATCAAGGAATTTTACCTGTCATGTTATATGTATTGGTTTTTGTTTTCCAGTTAATGAGTATAGTGACCAAACTTGGTAGTTTGTCTTGGACATACTAGTTTATGCCCATTGTTCCAGAATAATTAGTAACTGTGCTCCTTTCACTAATAAAATGTTCTAGTTTTCTTTGGAAACAGAAAAATGGTGTGGTTTGGCTACTAATCATCAATATTCTTTACAAAGAGGGAAGGGAACTAATTTTTTATTTGGCTGTGTCAGTTCTTAGTTGCAGCACATGGGATCTTCACTGCCTCATGTGGGATCTTTCACTCTGGTCCACAGACTCTCAGTTTTGTTGTGTGGGCTCAGTTGTTATGGCATGTTGGCCTAGTTGCTCTACAGCATGTGGGATCTTAGTTCCCTGACCAGGGACTGAACCTGTGTCCCCTGCATTCCAAGGTGGACTCGTAACCACTGGACCACCAATGAGGGAAGTCCCCAAAATATATTTTTAATTTGTGACTTACAGAGATTTGCAAGATCCTGGAAAAAGACTGAAGTTGATCAAGAAATTTTAGGATGGCTGCAAAGATTCATGGGAGAAATTTTGAGATACTGAATTGTAGTAGGAATAAGATGAAAAGTACAGATTGTAGACATCTAACCAAATTTGATGACTGACTATATGTGAAGGATAAAAGAGGCAGACCTGTCTCCTAGATGTTTTAGGTAGGTGATTAGCTGGTTGTTAGATCTGAGACTGAGGTAGAAAACATCTTCCTCATCGTTTGCTTTGGGTTTATTATTGGTTATGGGTTTGGAGTGAGTAATAAAACCTATCTTAAATGATATACATTTTGTACAATGTGAATATAACAAGATTTTGTGCAAAAATACTGACCCTAGACCAATTATCACCAAGCTTTCTTGGATTTTATATGGAAATTAATTCTAAAAATAAAATAGTACAAGCATAAGAAATGAGGTGGATTTGACAGGGTACAAAGAAAGCAGCTTTATTCTTCTTTCCTGCTATGTTTTCTGAACTGAAATTTCAGGTTGGTCCTCAAAACTTTCCCAGTAATTTCCATGGTTTCAATGTCCTCACTAGAAGTGTCCAGTCCAGACCATTATTTCATAGCGTTGATACTCATCCAATTTAAATTTTCCATATACTGGCTTGGGTCAACTTATGCTCAGAGTCTGCAGTAAGCTGGGTGAGCTCACAGTGAGAATAGGAGAAGGGACTGGGTGCACCCTTAACTTTTCTACTCTTCCCGCAACTTATCCTTCTTCACATCTTTCACTACTGTGCTGCTCCTTGTCCCTCCATGGATGGGCAGAGGAGCAAGGGGAAATTAGGGTAGACATCCTTGAATGAGAGAATCATGGGCTTTACCAGTATTTGTTGGATGAGAAATACTTCTACATTATGGAATCTTTTTTCTTTGGAACACTCGTGCAGGTTCCCTGGAGCTTGCTCCTCTAGGGTTGTCTTTTTTTTTTTTTTTTAATAGTTATTTTCCTCTGTTCTTTTTTTTATTTATTTATTTTTTTTATTATTTTTTTTAATTTTAAAATCTTTAATTCTTACATGCGTTCCCAAACATGACCCCCCCTCCCACCTCCCTCCCCACAACATCTCTCTGGGTCATCCCCATGTACCAGCCCCAAGCATGCTGCACCCTACGTCAGACATGGACTGGCGATTCAATTCTTACATGATAGTATACATGTTAGAATTCCCATTCTCCCAAATCATCCCACCCTCTCCCTCTCCCTCTGAGACCAAAAGTCCATTATACCCATCTGTGTCTTTTTTCCTGACTTGCATACAGGGTCGTCATTGCCATCTTCCTAAATTCCATATATATGTGTTAGTATACTGTATTGGTGTTTTTCTTTCTGGCTTACTTCACTCTGTATAATTGGCTCCAGTTTCATCCATCTCATCAGAACTGATTCAAATGAATTCTTTTTAACGGCTGAGTAATACTCCATTGTGTATATGTACCACAGCTTGCTTATCCATTCATCTGCTGATGGACATCTAGGTTGTTTCCATGTCCTGGCTATTATAAACAGTGCTGCGATGAACATTGGGGTACATGTGTCTCTTTCAATTCTGGTTTCCTTGGTGTGTATGCCCAGAAGTGGGATTGCTGGGTCATAAGGGAGTTCTATTTGCAATTTTTTAAGGAATCTCCACACTGTTCTCCATAGTGGCTGTACTAGTTTGCATTCCCACCAACAGTGTAGGAGGGTTCCCTTTTCTCCACACCCTCTCCAGCATTTATTGCTTGCAGATTTTTGGATCGCAGCCATTCTGACTGGTGTGAAGTGGTACCTCATTGTGGTTTTGATTTGCATTTCTCTAATAATGAGTGATGTTGAGCATCTTTTCATGTGTTTGTTAGCCATCCGTATGTCTTCTTTGGAGAAATGTCTATTTAGTTCTTTGGCCCATTTTTTGATTGGGTCGTTTATTTTTCTGGAGTTGAGCTGCAGAAGTTGCTTGTATATTTTTGAGATTAGTTGTTTGTCAGTTGCTTCATTTGCTATTATTTTCTCCCATTCCGAAGGCTGTCTTTTCACCTTGCTTATATTTTCCTTTGTTGTGCAGAAGCTTTTAATTTTAATTAGATCCCATTTGTTTATTTTTGCTTTTATTTCCAGCATTCTGGGAGGTGGATCATAGAGGATCCTGCTGTGATTTATTTCTGAGAGTGTTTTGCCTATGTTCTCCTCTAGGAGTTTTATAGTTTCTGATCTTACATTTAGATCTTTAATCCATTTTGAGTTTATTTTTGTGTACGGTGTTAGAAAGTGATCTAGTTTCATTCTTTTACAAGTGGTTGACCAGTTTTCCCAGCACCACTTGTTAAAGAGATTGTCTTTACTCCATTGTATATTCTTGCCTCCTTTGTCAAAGATAAGGTGTCCATATGTGTGTGGATTTATCTCTGGGCTTTCTATTTTGTTCCATTGATCTATATGTCTGTCTTTGTGCCAGTACCATACTGTCTTGATGACTGTGGCTTTGTAGTAGAGCCTGAAGTCAGGCAAGTTGATTCCTCCCGTTCCATTCTTCTTTCTCAAGATTGCTTTGGCTATTCGAGGCTTTTTGTATTTCCATACAAATCTTGAAATTATTTGTTCTAGTTCTGTGAAAAATGTGGCTGGTAGCTTGACAGGGATTGCATTGAATTTGTAAATTGCTTTGGGTAGTATACTCATTTTCACTATATTGATTCTTCCGATCCATGAACATGGTATATTTCTCCATCTATTAGTGTCCTCTTTGATTTCTTTCATCAGTGTTTTATAGTTTTCTATATATAGGTCTTTAGTTTCTTTAGGTAGATATATTCCTAAGTATTTTATTCTTTTCGTTGCAATGGTAAATGGAATTGTTTTCTTAATTTCTTTTTCTACTTTCTCATTATTCGTGTATAGGAATGCAAGGGATTTCTGTGTGTTGATTTTATATCCTGCAACTTTACTATATTCATTGATGATCTCTAGTAATTTTCTGGTGGAGTCTTTAGGGTTTTCCATGTAGAGGATCATGTCATCTGCAAACAGTGATAGTTTTACTTCTTCTTTTCCAATTTGGATTCCTTTTATTTCTTTTTCTGCTCTGATTGCTGTGGCCAAAACTTCCAGAACTATGTTGAATAGTAGCGGTGAAAGTGGACACCCTTGTCTTGTTCCTGACTTTAAGGGAAATGCTTTCAATTTTTCACCATTGAGGATAATGTTTGCTGTGGGTTTGTCATATATAGCTTTTATTATGTTGAGGTATGTTCCTTCTATTCCTGCTTTCTGGAGAGTTTTTATCATAAATGGATGTTGAATTTTGTCAAAGGCCTTCTCTGCATCTATTGAGATAATCATATGGTTTTTATTTTTCAATTTGTTAATGTGGTGAGTATAGTTTGCTGATAAAGACAGTGCATCCTATGTCCGCTTAGACTTCCTCTCAGTGCCTGCTTTCACAATTGGATGAAAACTACTTGAATAAAATTCATTATAAAACTCCCTAACAAAGGTGTGAGAGAAAACCATCTGGTGGGAATATGACTTGTTCCTGTAAGAGGATGCTATCTTCATTCTGCTGGGCTTCCTGGTGGTTCGGTGATGAAGAATCCACCTGCAATGTAGGAGATGCCAGTTCGATCCTTGGGTCAGGAAGATCCCCTGGAGTAGGAAATAGCAACCTGTTCCAGTATTCTTGCCTAGGATAACCCACGGACAGTGAAGCTCAGGAGGCTACAATCCGTGGGGTCATAAACAGCTGGACACGACTGAGCATGCACACATCTTCATTCCGCTAATGTGTGTCTCTCTGGTCAGCCTCCCTCTTACAGAATTTTTCTGACATGAGGCCCCGTGTTCCCCAAACTCCAGAGATAGCTCACAATCTGTGAGTGTGGTTCCTTGAAGTCCTTCTGTTTAATTACAGAAGGACATAGGGGAAGCAAAGAAGATATACTAGTCTTCCAATATGTTCCCCCTTAAAGGAATTCTCTACAATCTTCTTGATGAATTTCCTACCTTCTCCTCATACATTTTTTTCCCTAAGCAATGAGCTAGTCAGGTTTGCTTAATTAGCATATCTTTCATAGATATCTGATCTGGAATCTATTTTTTTCTGCTTTTTTGAATCTAAACCTAAAAATCTTTAAGACGATAAGGAAATTTGTATTTAATATTCTGATATATTTACCAATGTGTCTATTGTATAGACTATTGAACTAAAATAATAAACATAAACTAAATTATATTTAAGAATTATAAAAAAGGTGAAAATACTCTATAAAATATAGGAACTTTTTATTAATAGTAAAAACACTTTTATCTCAGTAAAATATTAATATTTACTTGCTGAGTATAAGGTGATTAATTTAAAAAAAATCTTTAAAATTTTTGAATATAGTCTCCATGTTAGTGACCAAATATCTGAATTTTAAGTTCAACCTATTTTCATTCTTTATATTAATGACTTTTATGACTGAAACGCAATTACTCTCAGTAGTACACAAGTATAAAGGGAAGTACATGATTGATTATGTTTACTATATTACTCAATCATAATACATACTTTTCAATCACATCAACTAATTATGCAACAATTTTTATTGAATTTTTATCTGTAAAACTTCTATCCTTGCTCACATAGCTTGGTTTTCTCATAAACAAATCTGAAAGGCTTTCAATTTTAACACATGACTTCAAGATACACTGGAACATTTTCTCGAGCACAGATTAGAAAATTCTGTTTCCATTTTTAGGGTGCACATATGAAAGTTGATTTGGTAACAGAATTCATGAAATGATCAAAACACTTTCAAGCATTCATTTTCTAAATACTTTTTTCTTGTACAAGTTTTTTTTTTTTTTTTTTAAAGCAGTGATTTTCTCATTCCTTGTTGAAGCAGTGGGTGATTTGAAGGGAAAGAAAGATTAAGTGGTCATTTTTCAAAATTATTTTCTAAGTTGCATAGTTTTAACAGCCAGCCATCATAAGAAATATTAGATGCTTGTTTCTTTTTATAGCTTTCTTTAAAACATGAATAAATTTTTCACTCTGTATTTTATTTACTTATATATCACTTTGTCTATTTTTACAGTGAGATGACCAGTGAATCTCATGTAATACAAAACATTCTTAGAGCTTCTCTGTCATTCAAAGTATATCTTTGTTATTGTTATTCTCATTCAACTGTCTGCTGTACCTATATTATTCTAATTTCAGCTTATTGCTTTAATAGCTCCCCCTTCGTAAGACTCACAGAATGAATTCCCAAGTGTAGTGATAGCTCTTCAGACTTCCTCTGGAATAACTCTTTCTGTCTGTCTGTCTGTCTGTCTGTCTCAATTCTAGTCTGATAAACTGCTTCATTCGCGGCTGTCCTTGCAGTTAAAGTGTTTTTCCCACTTAAACCATTTTCCCCTTCTCTTACTACTGTTGACGATGTGCTTTTTGGATACATTTTATTATAGCTCCTGTAGTTGTTATTTTTATATGGGAAATATAAAAATATTTTTTTCATAGTTTCAGCAATGTTTTCCAGGCATGTGACAACACTATTTACAAACAAAATAGTGCATTTTAATCTGTTGCCACATCATTTGCCACACCATTATCTCAGTCATTTTTACTGTGTCAGGAAAAATAATGTTTTCTTAAAGGGGAAATTTTTGTCTTTCATAAGAAAAGACTTCAAAAGAGATACTGAATGCTTTTAAAATACATTGCTAGTTGTGATATCTTTATTTTAACATTACTGGACATGGAACAACAGACTGGTTCCAAATAGGAAAAGGAGGACATCAAGGCTGTATATTGTCCCCTTGCTTATTTAACTTATATGCAGAGTACATCATGAGAAATGCTGGACTGGATGAAGCACAAGCTGGAATCAAGATTGCCAGGAGAGATATTAATAACCTCACATATGCAGATGATACAACCCTTATGTTATAAAGTGAAGAAGAACTAAACAGCCTCTTGATGAAAGTGAAAGAGGAGAGTGAAAAGGTTGGCATAAAGCTCAACATTCAGAAAACTAAGATCATGGCATCTGGTCCCATCGCTTCATGGGAAATAGATGGGGAAAGAGTGGAAACAGTGTCAGACTTTATTTTTTGGGGCTCCAAAATCACCGCAGATGTTGATTTTGGCCATGAAATTAAAAGATGCTTACTCCTTGGAAGGAAAGTTATGACCAACCTAGATAGCATATTAAAAAGCAGAGACATTACTTTGCCAATGAAGGTCTGTCTAGTCAAGGCTATGGTTTTTCCAGTAGTCATGTATGGATGTGAGAGTTGGACTATAAAGAAAGCTGAGTGCTGAAGAATTGATGCTTTTGAACTGTGGTGTTGGAGAAGACTCTTGAGAGTCCCTTGGACTGCAAGGAGATCCAATCATTCCATCCTAAAGGAGATCAGTCCTGGGTGTTCATTGGAAGGACTGATGTTGAAGCTGAAACTCCAATACTTTGGCCACCTGATGTGAAGAGCTGACTCATTTGAAATGACCTTGATGCTGGGAAAGATTGAAGAGGGGAGGAGAAGGGGCCGACAGAGGATGAGATGGTTGGATGGCATCACCGACTCAATGGACATGAGTTTGTGTAGGTTCCAGGAGTTGGTGATGGACAGGGCCTAGTGAGTAGCAGCCCATGGGGTTGCGAAGAGTCAGACTCGAGTGAATGACTGAACTGAACTGAACTGAACTGGTTCATATCTCAAGGCAACATAAACACTTAAAGCAAATTTCGTCTGTATTTCAAATGACCCCTAGATAATTCCAAAATTTTCATTAATTTCTTATAAAATTTGATGATTTTTAAAATACTTTATTTTTGGCTGTGTTGGGTCTTCATTACCACACAGGGTTTTTCTCGTGGTGAGCAGGGGCTCTCTCTAGTTGCAGTATGTGGGCTTCTCATTGCAGTGGCTTCTCTTGTAGAACATGGTGTTCTCTAGCTGTGTGGGTTTCAGTATCACAGCATGTGGGCTCAGTAAGTTGTGGCTCCTGGGCTCTAGAGCTGAGGCTCAATAGTTGTGATGCATGGGCTTAGCTGCTCCGTGGCATGCGGAATCTTCCTGGATCAAGGATTGACCTCACCCATGTCTCCTGCATTAGCAGGTAGGTTCTTTACCACAGAGCCCCCACTGAAGCCCCTGATTACATTTTTAAACCTAGTCTTGTGTGTTCTTATTGAAGAGTAAAGCAAGTGCTGGCTTAACCATGTTCTTGTTGCCTATTTGGACTTCCATTATTTGTATTGTCCTAACTGTGTGGTTTATGTGCAGTGGTCTTTTAAAACTATATCACTAGTTTAGGGAAGTTAGTTTGTTCACAACTTTAGAACATAGTCTGTAAATCCATTCAGCAAGGCTCACATAAACATCTATATATGAGTATGATGAAAGTGAACAAAAGAGTGAGGATGTTTCCTTCATTCTCCTGTAGAACTTTACACTTCCCTCAGGATAGCATCACAGGACATCACACCCTAAGATCTACCCCACAGACCCAATGAGGGACCAGAATCATTCGACATATTTCATATCAATAAAACCCTTAAAATTCTTGGATTATATTCTCTAATATTTCCTTTGTGCTCACCAGCACATGTTTGCACATCCTGTGGTGTATAGATTTAAAAAATATATATACTCACAAGCTAAAAGTTGAAAGTCATGCTTTATTTGGTGGGAAATTCTAGAACTTCCAGCACGAGAGACAGGATCTCAAGTTACTCTGAGAGAACTGCTTCAAGGAGGCTAGGAGACAGGCGAGCCAAGTTATAAGAAGTTTTGCAACAAAGGGCAAGTAGTCTGAATATCAAAAGACTAGTGTAAATTAAAGAAAACTAGATATCTCAAGTTAAGGAATTTTTCACTTTCCTATGTATGGGAAGAGTCTGTGCTCATGGAAATCAGTCCTTTGATATACACCTCAGCTGTCTGGGGCCAGTATCTTTCTGTTTTCACATCCTGAATTTTCTCAGGGCTCAATGTGGAGAGTGGCTATAGTCTGATAGTTGCTAGATGGCAGGTATTCTTTCCTTCTTGAGTTCTCTCAGGGCTCACTGCCTCATCATCCATGGTGGCTACAATTGCTATTGATTGTGACAATGAATATTCCATTTCTCGGGTGTCTTAGTCTGATCAGGCTGTATAACAAAATACCATAGGCTGGGTGGCTTATACAAAAGGAGACATCTACTTCTCACAAGTTCTGGAAGCTGGAAAGTCTAAGATCAAGGCATTAACCTGGTCACACTCTGGTGAAGACCCTCTTCCTGGTTCACAGTCAGTACCTTTATGCCATGTCTTTACACAGTGGAAGGCCTAAAGAACTATGTGGGGTCTCTTGTATGAAAAAAATAATCTCATTCATAACAATTCCACCCTCCTGGCCTAAGTACTGCCCTTAGACCCCACCTCCTAATACAATATCTTCAGGGGTTAAGATAGCAACATATGAATTTGGGGTGGGGCAGACAATATTCAGATCATAGCAGCTGATGTACACATTTCATACTTTTAAGAATTTTGTTCTAGATCAAATTCCTCCAAAGATGGGGACCTCACCTCCAAACAAGAAAATTATTCTAACAATTCTGAGATGATTTAAATGCTAGAAATTCTATCATCATCCTACATATTCAAAAATCTATTTACTTATAACTTTTGCCTACCAGTCCTAGCTAGTAGGACTGTGAGGGAAGACACAGAAGAAGAAGTTTTAAAATATTTTGTTATTTATTCTCTAATGCACATTGTGTGTGTGTGTGTGTGTGTGTGTGCGTGCACGTGCGCGCGCTCAGTCACTCAGTCATATCTGACTTTTTGTGATCCCGTGGAGCCTACCAGGCTCCTTTGTCCATGGGATTTTCCAGGCAAGAATACTGGAGCAAGTTGCCGTTTCCTACTCCAGGGGATCTTCCTCACCCAGGAATCAAACCTGTGTCTCTTGTGCCTCCTGAATTGTCAGGCAGATTCTACCACTCCGCCACCTGGGAAGCCCCAGTGCATATCATGCAGGTTATCAAATGACTCACATGCTTAACACAGTTATCACTCTCATCTAAGCAGAGATTTCTTTCAATGTATTTCTAAAATAGTTATCTAATAGAACTTAAATGATATGTCGTATTAAATGACAGTTTATTCACAAACTCTGTTTCATCGTGTAATTCACAAGTAGAGAAATTCTGTAATTCTCTGGAGTAGTTACTCTGAATTGACCCACAGATACTCTGAAACTTATATCTCTTTAGCTCTTTTGATTCAATTGGAAAGAACTCACTTCATCTCTGTACAAATAATGCCCTTACTAAAAACTGTTCCTTCATTTCCATAGTATGAACTGATGCTGTCTTTGTGGTGAAGGTTTGCTCTTGTGCCATTTTAATGTTAAACTGAGATCAGGGAGGAAGCCCTGTTGGAAGATTTCATTATGAGTGCCATACGGAAGACAATACCTCAGCATATCATCTAGAAAACTCTCCAGACTTTCTGAAAGACAGACTGACAAGAGACTGTCGCTTCTAGTGGTATGATTTTAGCCTCTGAACAATAAATATGAGAACAGTGAAAGGTACACAGTCAAAAATCCTACACACTCAGCAAAGTGTAATCCTAGAATTAACTGTATTAGAGATTGTCCCGGTTTATTTGGCCCTATAGTCTTCTCAAAGCATAGCATATTTTTCTTAAGAGGATTTTTTTTTTTTTCTTGATGGCAAATTCTGAGAACAGTGGACTCTTAGCAGGTGGCCTGACAGTAAACTCACAGGTGGGTGTTTCAATTGCCTGTAAACAAAGAGTCTGTTTGCATTTCATAGCAAGATCACATAAACAGTTTCTTCTAGCTGTGATCATATATCTTTTACTCATTAACATAAAATTAGATGACTTCATAAGATGACCCCAAATTGAACACTTTTAAGAGTGAAAGTGTATGTTGATAACAATGAAGTTAGGACAAGAGGCACAGACCAGGACCATCCCAGGAAAACTTGGATATCTGATCATTCTATGTAAAATGTACTTTGGCCAACAAGACACAGCCAGAGAGCCCCAGGCTTTTCATAGAAGTGCTCCCCTAACTTGACTACATCAGAATCCCAGGGTTGGTTATAAAAAATGCTGATGCCCATGCCTCACTTCTTAGATAGTTGGATTGCCCATATTTTTAGGTCCCTGGCTGATTTTGTGGCTTCTCAGGTGGTGCTAGTGGTAAAGAACCTACCTGCCAATACAGGAGGCATAGAGACCTGGGTTCGATCCCTGGGTAGGGAAGGTCCCTTGGAGGAGGGCATGGCAGCGCACTCCAGTATTCTTGCCTGGAGAATCTCATGGACAGAGGAGCCTGGCAGGCTACAGTTCATAGGCTAACAAAGAGTCAGGTACAACTGAAGCGACTTAGCATGCACAGGTGATTCTGATGGTGACAGTAATCAACAAAAACTAGTATAAACTTCTCTCTGAAATTCCTCTACATTGTATCTCACAGTGAAATTCTCATATACACATAACCTGTTTATCCTCTATTTTGTTGTTGTTTAGTTGCTAATTTGTGTCCAGCTCTTTTGCGACCCCATAGACTGTAACCGCCAAGCTTCTATATTTTTAAAAATCTAATATGCATGTTTTCCACATTCTAATATCTTGAAAATATGTGTACTCTCTACAATTGTTTGGGAGGGGAAATTTTCTCCCTATCCCTCTTGCTTCTCTTGGCTGATCTAATAATTTAATAGACATGAGACAGATTAACAGGAAAAAAATCTAATTTAGTGTGTATGGAGGTCTCATAGACTTAGAAACTAAGGAGCAACAAAAGCAGGCTGTTTAAATACCTTTTAGACAAAGAAACAATACATTTAAAAGCAATTGACAAGACAAACTTAAACTTGCAACTAATTAGTGAGGAAACTAAGGATGGTTTATTAACACAGATTTCTTGACCCTGAACTCCCTATATCTGGTGATAAGGATGTCTCTCTACCTCCTAGTGCAGGGATTATACCTGGGAAGTTTAGTTCCTTTTTTCAGGGGAACAGAGAGGAAGATCAGTGTCCTTCTTGCTCTGCGTGTTCCCTAAGTAATTTTAGTTCAAAGTAATTAGTATGCCACTTTTGTATATTTGGGGGCAACCTACCCTTATGCTCACCATGAATAACAACATCTTAATATCAGGATATAGTTTTTATTGCTGTGCTTTGATAGACTTTGTTTGTTTTTCCTGGAGGCATGACTGGACAACTGTTGCCTACCAATGTTGACATTTTGGTGAATAAACCACTTGAAAATCAAAGAAAGAAATAATGTGAGATCTAGTTGCTATCTGAGCATTTTCTATTGATACCTTCAGATACAAGTGAAAAAAAAAAGCATTTAATTTTACATAATGGAGGCCAAAAAATTTGAAGAAAATTTCTGGAGGCAATACTGGTGGGGAGTAGGGGCTCTTTTGTGAAATAATTCATTACCAGTGACTTTGGTGGCACAGAAGATGATACCCTGTAAAAAAATCCAGCCACTGATAACTCAAAGTTGAAGAATGATTCAGAATAATTGGATACAGGGTAGGGAGTTAAAAGAATTCCTTAAAGAAATTGTTAAGCTTAAATTTGCCTTATCATGTATAAGAATTCTATGATAAAAGAGTTCTTTCAATTGAAAATGACAAATTCAGTATGATAAAAAATATTTATTTGGCAGAATTTGTATTTTTCAATGATACATAGGAAATATTGATTGATAATATATGGTATATGCACTAGTCAAGAAGAAAAATAAAATAAGTTAAATCCTTTGGGCAATTTTGTTATTTCACTGAGACAACACATGCCTCAGAGTGAGTGTATATCAAGGAACATTAATATAAGTTAACCTCAGTTTCTATGTACCTATAATAATATGAACATTTCCTCACAATGTGTTTGAATCCAGTGTTGAAAGTTTTTAAACTATGTTCCTCTAAAATAATCAAAGTAATTATCTGACACTCTATCTGGAATGTCTTACATTAGAAAAAAATTAGCTGAGTGATTTAATGAATTTTCAAGGGAAGTTTTGAGTCTGCATAATGATAAAAACAAGCCAAAGTCTGTTTAAGATATGATTCCACTGTATGGCCACACACACACAGACACAGACACACACACACACACACACACACACACACATAACTGCAGTCCCTTCCAAACTTAATAGGATACTTGCAAAGTTTTTAACCACCAAAAACAGTCAAGATGAGGAGATTCAGGCCTACATAAGTAGAATGTTTGGTCCCAGCCCCCATCTTCCACGACTTTCCTCTCCAGTTGTCTTTCTTTTCAGACTATGCAGGGAAGCCCAGCTGCCAGCAGACAACAGGCTGAACGGTAGCCAGCTGCTTTATAACTGTGTTAGCCAGAAGCCCTCATGAGAAATATTTTTCCTGGAAAATAAATTATAACATGTCTAAGTGGTGCCTGACAAAGCTAAACAGGAGGCATGCTGCTCTATTGCAAATTCATCTGCAGTCTCTGGGTAGAGAGACAAATAAAAGCACTTCATCAAAATCAGTCACAGAAACCCAGAAATACCCATAGGAGACCACTAAACTCTAAATACCAATCAATTTCTCCAACTTTTTTTGTCAAACATGCAGGTCCTTTTAAGCACTGTCTTCTTGAACTGACTCACAGCAGCTGGCTGGTGTGGAGGAAGATCAGAAGGGGTCCAGTTTGGGGCCCTTCTGTGACACAGTGGCTTATCTAACTGAGGACCCTTATTGCTGAAGGGGTTTTTCATCCTTAGAACATCAATTAAGTATGGTTAAAGCTAAAAGTCTGCTTTTACTTCTATGTATTTGCAATCTCTCTACTCAAAGAGGTTTGCCTATATATACTAGGAAATAATATAAAGAGAAAATGTATTAAGAAGCTACCCCTCTGATTGCAAGTTTAAAATTGCACCTGGGAAAGCAATTCAAAATATAGCCCATAGATATTTTAATATTTGCTGATCCCAGAATAACCACAGTTTCATTAGGGCAAGGTACTGATGATTTAATGAGATGCTAGTCTCAGTCTTGACCTTGATTTAATCAGGGTCTTGTGATGGTATTTAACCAAAGTACTTATGATGCACCTATTTTGCTAAAGGCACTTTGCTAGGTACTGCAGGGATGCATCATGATATATACCTTCCAGAAGTTTATATTTTCATTCTAATAGTCAGAAGAGATTTTTTTCCAGGCTGTGCATATGACTAGTTGTGTGACCATGAGAGAATCTTTTATGATGATGATTTAGTGGCTAAGACATGTCTGACTCTTGCGACCCCAGGGATTGTAGCCCGCCAGGCTCCTCTGTCCATGGGATTCTCCAGGCAAGAATACTGAAGTGGGTTGCCATTTCCTTCTCCAGAGTGTCTTTCCCATCCAGGAATCGAACCCAGGTCTCTTGTATTGAAGGCAGACTTTTTTACCGACTGAGCTACAAGGGAATCCCAAGAATACTGGAGTAGGTTGCTATGCCTTCCTCCAAGGGATCTTCCCAACCTAGGAATCAAACCTGGGTCTCCCTCATTGCAGGCAGATTCTTTACTATCTGAGCCACCAGGGAAGATTTTTTTCCAGGCTGTACATTTTACTAGTTATGTGACCATGAGAAAGTCACTTAGTTTTTATTAAAGAGGATTTTAGCATGTAATTTATATATAAAACCTCATTAAAAAAAAAAAACTCATGAATGGGAAGACCCAACCAGTAGAAACATGGAGAGCATCAATCAATGGTAGAGATGGAGATGAAGTGGATGTGTCCATAAACATTTGGAGAAAAACTCAACAATTCTACCAAATGTTACTTACTAAACTAAGGATGCCCCATTACATTTACATTGATTCTATGGAGCTGGTAAGATTTTCACTTGGACAACTGAAAGATAGGGCTCTAGATGTGAAATATCATTTAATCATTTAATCTCAATAGAGATCAGTCTTCTCTATAATGAAATATAGGTAGCACCTTTGTGACCCATCTCTATTTCAAGACTATACGGAGTGAAAACAAAGGTGTGAAAATACTTGGAAAGCAAAATTCTGTTTGGATGTGCAAGGCAGTATTATTATTTGCAGAAATGTTTTAAGTACTATAGATTTAAGTAAGTGGGCCACTCAGCTTTTAAATTGTCTCTTCTAATAATTGAAGCCATATGTAATTTACATAATATAAAATTAAAGATGTTAAAAGAGTTAGAAAAAATATGACTATTTTCTTAAATGCATCACATTCAAATTAGAGAAATCTAAGGCCCAATATCACAAGGTCAAAGTAATCTTATTCAATCCTCACTTCAAATTGCCTTAATTTACGAAATAGATTCATCCATGAGAACATTTCCAAATGAGGTAATGCTAGAGCAATTCCATCCATAAAATTAGATATTGTCTACATGTTGATAAACTCTAATTTTGTGCAGATTGCATTGGATTTATTGATTTTTCCCCGTGGCTAATAACAAAACATAATTATGTTTATATTAAAGAGTAATTTGATAAAAAGAAGGGACAAAATAGAGGTTCTTAGCATAAAAATTGAGCCACTTGGCAAATATGCAATATATTGTGGGACTGACAGAGAAGTCTGTGTTATATGAGTGTAATTGGTTAACAAAGTATATTTGGTTAAAAAAACAAATAAAACAAAGATGATTTCACACTTCAGGAAATGTTTTGATTCAAGTTACTTCTTGAAAAATATAATTAAAAGTCACGAAAAAAGTTACTGTCATATTTTAAAAATGTAGCTCCAAAAGTGACTATGCTCTGTTTTTTTGGAAGAGAAACTCAGTTGCAGATCTTCAATTCCATAAAATGGTTTGTTCGGTAAAAAGTAAACATGAAGGAACTCTGCCAATATTTAACGTATACTTCATGACTCACAGAGCTGTATCATTCTGAAACTTACCTAATTGATTCTGATCATATGTTATATGTCTCCTTATATGTTGTTTCGACAGATTTCATAGTTAAAACCTGACTTGAAAGTAGGAAGCCTATCAAAAGTTTTATCATTTAAGTAAAGTTTAAGTAAGTTGTTTAAGGCATGCTTCATAAACGTTGGTTCTGTGAGCAACTCTCAAACCCACAATAGTCCCCTTTTTTGTTTTAAACTTATCTTTTAATGGCAAAATATATTATTTTAAAAGCACTAGAATTATATAAAATTTTACAGCAATTATAACAAAGGATGGATTTGTCACAGCTCAGTTGGTTAATGTTAATAATGCTAATTTGGTTTGTAAATACAGAAATATTTCACTGTACCTAAATATAAGTGTAGTTTAGATTAAGGAGGATTGGAACCAGAAACCAGAGTTATTAGTAACTTCACTGTTCAGTTGCCAAGTCATGTCTGACTGTGACCCGATGACTATAGCACGCTAGGCTCCTCTGTTCTTCACTGTCTCCTGGAGTTTGCTCAAATTCCTGTTCATTGAGTCAGTGATACTAGCTAACCATCCTCTGCCTCCCACTTTTCCTTTTGCCTTCAGTCTTTCCCATTTTCAAGGTCTTTTCCAATGAGTTGGCTCTTCACATCAGGTGGCCAAATTATTGCAGCTTCAGTTTCAGCAACAGTCCTTCTGGTGAATATTCAGGGTTGGTTTCCTTTAGGATGAATACCTTGACATGCACCAAGTCTCTGGTTTGCTCTTTTTGTACAGGTTCTGCTCACCTGACTCCCACCCCATAGAGTGGCTTTTTCTAATTTTTTGTTTGTTTTTTTTGGTTTTTGTTTATCTTGTTTATCTTTTGTTTATCTTTATAAAATAGTTTTTTCAGAACTGGAATTTTGTTAAAACCAACAAAGTGACTTGAACCCTATTGACCCAACTCAAAAATTCATTTAAAGAAAACTTGATTAGTCTACTATAGGTTAAGTAACTACTCTACTCAACTGATTTTGGTTAGGAAAATAGGCTCACATAGTCCAAATATGTAGAGGTGCGGGAGAGGAGTAGAAATTTCCTAAACGTTGTAATTGGACTGGGCAAGTGCCCAGAAATTTTCTACTCCATTGTTAATTCACCAATGTTTATTTTCATGGATTGTAAATATTAAGATGCTGGAGGCACAGTGCCATTGCTATCTCTTGGTCTGTGATAACTTCTTTGTGATAAGGGTATTGCACATATGAAAATGCATGCCTCAAAGAATGAGAGGCACATTCTTTCTGTTTGGGACCACATCTGAAAAATGGCCAATCAGTAATTAAGCAAAGTTAGTTCCTATACACTGACTATAGTTCGTTTCTGGAAAATTAATTAAAAATAATTTTTTAATCATAGTAAATCTCTAGAAAAAATGACATTCCATAAATGAAGATTGTCTGAGACCAAGAGGAGGGGAAAATATTAGACTTTTTGCTAGCTATTTCAAATACCAGCCTAAATAGTTAAATGCAAATTAAGAACTTCTGTTCTAAATATTTGTAAGTCATTTCCCCAATCCTACATATCTATTATAGTTAACATAGCTAACATTTATTGAAATCATACCAATGTGTGAAGTAGGATGCTTATTTACATGTATTACTTCATGAAATTTTAAGAGGTAAATATATTTTATATTCACATTTGAGCATCAGAATGTCTGAGTTGCTTGTGAAAGGTCATGAAACTAGGAACTAGAAGTACCAGAATTTTAACCCCATTTATATCTGAAACTAGAGTGTAGTTCTTTGTCCAATGTTTTACATCCCCAGTTTTTTTTTTTCAATGCTTACTCACATGAAAAACATCTTCCAGACACATATTAGCAGGATTTATCATATCTACTCTCTTTTTCCTATGTAAGATCTTTTCCATTCATTTCTTCTAAGTGTGGCCACTTAATTTCTAGCATTTTGTCATGTTAAAAATTATTAAAATAATTTTTTACTCATTATTTACAGATGTTTCTCCTATGAATCTAAATACTGTTATAACTAAGGATCATGTAAATCAAGATTTGTTAAATTAGTAAAACTAGAACTACAAAGGCTAATACAATATGGTAGTATAACAGAGATGTAAAAAATATTAAAATCCATTTGAAAAATAGAGGTATAATGTTAGAGAAGAAGATTATGATATTTTAATAAATATGTTTCATCTCTATGTTATGTTTAGGTATCTTTTCTATGCATTATAAATTTGATTAATATGGTTAGTACCTAAAATTCAAACAATCGCCTTGTTAATTGTTGTTTCAGGGTTTTGAAATGTGTTCCTGTCTCAATCATGCCTCATCATGTCCTGTCATGTAACTTAATTCAGCCGCAGTCCTCTAAAATACTCTCTCCCAAGATTAAAAAGGCCACCAAATTCAGATTCCCTATTACCCAAATGGTAATGAAAGTTAAATAAATGATTCCTGTGCAGAGTGGAGCAGCGGTTCACAGGTATTCCAAGATGAATCCTTGGAGCACATTTCCTCGTATTAATAGTGTGATAAACCAGAATATGATTAGTAGTATTCTGGATCAGGCACTTAATTTTTGATAAAGGTGAGTTGATCTGAGAAGATGAGTAATGCTAGAACCCTCCTGCAAACAATCACATACATACTTTTGTAACACAACCCAATTGTAAGGTCGTATCCTTACCTTGCGGTGCCCCCTTGCCAGCTGAAGTTATGAAGTATACACTGTATATAAGCAGTGTTCCAATGGGGTATTAGTTATAGGTACTGCTTGAAGAATTTTACAGTATAGTAAGGAGTTGCAGTGATTTTTAAATAACACTCAAATTACTAAGACACTTAAAGGAAATTAAAGTTGATAAAGTTAGTTTGGAATAAATATGTTCTTAAAATAGCATAGTTCCTTTATTTACAAAGACTGTGAAGTACAGATGTTTATTTTTTAGCATTTTATATGAATGTATGTTATGCAGAAACACACATAGAAAGTTAAGATGTAAAACACTTGCATTCCACAGTAAGGACAGCTATTTAAAAGCAAAAGGTGAAGTAGATTAAGAATGGATGCTGAAAGCTACCAGAGAGAAGTACTACTACTTCAAATTGGATAAGAAATACTATTTGTGACAATAGGGGAATATTGATAAGTATATTTAATAAGGGCCTATATATGCATATACTTTTACAGACCTTAACTATGATTGATATACAATTCAGGAAGCTAGTGTTTTAATTGCCAACTAAGAGATAAAAACTATTTTTTTTCTGTGAATATCAATATTTGAACTAATTTTCAGAATCTTTGGTATAATATTGATTTTGTAGCTCTTCTATTTTTCTTTTGTGAACATTATTGGTTGAAGGTTAGGAAGAACTACCTTCACTAAGTACTAAATTAATTAACGAGTTTTTTCTAAAAAGTATGTGAGTGAGAATAGATTCTAAAATAGATAGAGTCTTAAAAGCTAGATATTTCTCTCTCTCTACTTTTTTTTTGCTATGCTGGATCTTCATTACTGCATATGGGCTTTCTCTTTTGTGGCGAGTGGGGCCTACTCTTCATTGCAGTGTGCTGGCTTCGTATCGCGGAGAAGGCAATGGCACCCCACTCCAGTACTCTTGCCTGGAAAATCCCATGGACGAAGGAGCCTGGTAGGCTGCAGTCCATGGGGTCGCTAAGAGTCGGGCACGACTGAGCAACTTCACTTTCACTTTTCACTTTCATGCCTTGGAGAAGGAAACGGCAACCCACTCCAGTGTTCTTGCCTGGAGAATCCCAGGGACAATGGAGCCTGGTGGGCTGCTGTCTATGGGGTCGCACAGAGTCAGACACGACTGAAGCAACTCAGCAACGGGCTTCTTATTGTGGTAGCTGCTGTTGTTGCAGAGCACAGGTTCTGCGTTCATGGGCTTCACTAGTTGTAGCAAGTGGGCTCAGTAGTTGTGGCTTGCAGGCCCTAGAGCATGCTCACTTCAGTAGCTGTGGTGCGAGAGCCAGTAGCTGCAGCTCACAGGCTCTAGAGTGCTGGCTCAGTAATTGTGGCACATGGGCTTAGTTGCTCCACTCCGTGTGGAATCCTCCCAGACTAGGGATCGAATCCAAGTCCCCTACACTGGCAGGCAGATTCTTATTCAGTGTACCACTGGGGAAAGTCCTCTTCAATATATTTTTAAGAAATTATTTTTATTTCCTGAACTTTGAGGAAAATCATTCATTACCCTCTAGTATCCTCAATCTGTTAGTAAAATTATTTTGAATGCCCCAATGATACTGATTTTGATTCACCACCAAAATGAACTATGTTTATTTGAGACGTGACATCCACCCCAAATTCCTCTAACATCAGGCTCTGAGGGCATAATCTGGATGTTGGTTCCTCAGGACATGGCAATTTGTCACCTTCTTTCTATCCAAGATAGTTAACAAAATGCCATCTATACAACATGTTTTCTCTCCCTGGGGGTCTTTTTTTTTTTTCTCCTATTTTTAAATAAATGCATTAGAAATAATATTAAGGAAAATTTTCTCATGACTGAGAGTGAGATATAAAATATTGTGCTATTTTCTTTCCTCATTGTGACACAAATATGAACATAATCTCTGAGAAATAAGATGGTTGAGATCTTATAATATTGTGCTATCCTAACGACAGTTTACTTATTTCATCATTGTCCAGATGAAACAAAGAATGTGATTTGCCAAATAGCCAAGGAGAAGGAAATAGCAACCCACTCCAGTGTTCTTGTCTGGAGAATCCCAGGGACAGAGGAGCCTGGTGGGCTGCCATCTATGGGGTCGCACAGAGTCAGACATGACTGAAGCAATTTAGCAGCAGCAGCAAGAAAGTACTATTGCCCACGTGACAGTTTACCAAGTATGTTTAGCAGAGGGACAAAAATATAACATCCAAATGATTGGCTATCATTAAGAGTAACTACTGTGGAGATGCTAATGCTCACAGTATGATTACCTCTACTTCACTCATGAGGACACTAAAACTTAGAGAAGAAGATTTCTATCTAGAAATCTGGTCACCAGCTCAAGCTCTGTTGTCACTTTACTTAACCCATCAGATATAATAAGCTAATATTTCTTTAAAAAAATATTGTATATCAAAGCCCAAATCTAAAATGAGTAAAGAAAGACAAGAGGAAAACTTATTGACCTTAAAATAAAATAGTAGCGGTATTAAGAATATGATGGGTAATGGCAAATGTTCATTGGAGACTTCATATCTATAAGGTTGTGCATACATATCTCATTAGATCCTCACAATAAGTCAATGGTTAAGTACTGTTGTCTTTTATTTTTCAAGCTTCCCCAGAAAATGGCAAAGATAAGCTTGTGATTTAAAAAAAGGCAATATTGCCATCCCATATTCTATACAACTGTACCTTGATTTTCAAAGCCTTTACCATGCTTCAAAACCATGAAAACCTTAGGTGTATGTGTGTTTGTGTGTGAGTGTGTGTATTTCCATGTGTTGTCATCTGTTGTGGTTTTTTTAGAATAAGAGTACCAGGTACATGGGAGGGCTCACATATTTTTGGTACTGATCACTATCTTTCTCCTGTTATGCCTCATGCTACAAAGTAATAAACTCCAGCCACACAATTCTGTAAAGTCTCTTGCCGTGCCATGCCATGGGACTGATTATATGCACATCTTTCCCATCTTAATACAAGTTTCTTAAAGAGGGCATCATGCATTGTTCATATTAGACTGTCCATAATGTTTGTCATATTGAACTCAACACTGTATTTAACAAATGCTATAAGCATGATGAACAGTATACACATAACTTTAGCTCTATTTCAAAAGGCACAGAACTACCTAAATATATCAAAACAGAATTCTCCTATATGTGCTTTATATAGAATCTACTTTTCTTCAGTGAATGACCACCTACAAAACTAAACTGCTGCTGCTAAGTCGCTTCAGTCATATCCGACCCTGTGCAACCCCATAGACGGCAACCCACCAGGCTCTGCTGTCCCTGGGATTCTCCAGGCAAGAACACTGGAGTGGGTTGCCATTTCCTTCTCCAACAAAAAACTAAACTAGAACAAGCTTATTACATTACATAATTATTCTTAAATATGTAAGATCAAGGAGGTCTCAGAGCCATTTTATTTAATACTCCTTTGTTAAACATTTCTAAAACAACATAATTCTATGTTAATAATATTTCAATGCTTAATTTCTCTCAATAAACAGTGTTTCAAAATATTAGAGAAAACAGTACTTGAATATGTGCTTTGCAAAGCAAATGCAAGCTTTGTAGTTACAATCTGTCTTTTTAACCTTTGATCATGTCAGGGATAACAATATATTTTAGCACTTCAGGTATCCTCCCAGATAAGTAATAGCTGTGAATGATTAAAACATGTTGTCAGTAAATTTCATTATAGCTGTTCTTGTTAGAGTTATGTTAGTTTGTTACCAGACATTTTGCATCAATAGAAATAGAAGATCAGTTCTCAATAACTCTGTTCTTAAAATTGCCTAAAAATCCCTTATCTACAATATGACAAATAAATAATATTTTCAGTGAGCATTTTCTCATTTTGGACTATATTAGGAAGATCAGAAAAAAGCAATGAAAGTGTTTCCTAAAACAGTTCCATGGTATGCAAATAGGAACGGTGCCCACTGCTTTAATAAATGAAGCACTGCGGTGATGGTTTGGAGGAGTGCTAGCTCTACTTAACATATGCATTCATCTTAGCATTCTTGCATTTATTCTGTTTAGAAGATGGCTAAATCTCAGTGGAGAAAGCTTTAATTTCCTTTCAAATGCCATTGGCCTAGAATGCTTTGATCATACTGAGATTTGTCCAACCCCTGTCATGGCAATTCTCTGATGATTTCAGGCTGATTTGCTTTGTACATCAAAGGCATAAAAGGACCTTTCTACAACACATACTTTTGGCTCAACATTTTGAAGTCTCTTGAATACTCATGAGTCATGTTGTTATAAGAAGTGGCCCACAGTTAGATACTTAGAAAATAGTTGCACCCAGCCTTTATTGCTTTTTCTCAAAATCAAGGGTTCTTATGTGGCTATTCCTCAATTATGTTACTATTGCTTTGAAATAAGTATTACTTTAAACATATAAAATATGAGTTCTAAGTTATGTTCTAATGCTAGCATGTCAAATTTTAATTTTGTCAGATATAAAACTCTTTAGGTAATAGAAAAATTTGAAGTTGAGAACTAAAATCAGGTCTTTGAAAAGAGTGATCACAGTGGTTTACCATCCACAAGTTTCCAAATTACATTTTGGATGCTGTAATAGCAAATATTCTAGAGAAATAGAAATAACTCTTGATTATCTGTTTATATCAGGATGCAAATCTCCTGTAGATTTTTGTTCCTTTTTCTCTATTTGTCTTTGGGTGGTGTGTGTGTGTTGAACAGAAAAAAATAGAAATGTGAATTAAATTTAAATTGCTCAGTTAATATTTATACAATAAGATATTAAAGTCAAAGAGAGTTTTATCTATTGATTCTTATAGCAAACTAGCTTCACACTGAATTTTGGCATTGTATATATACTGGCTCATTTCTGTTTGACACAGCAAGAAATGCCAATATTTTTTTTTCTTTTATTGGAAGGGATATCTTTATAGCAGTCCATAGGTTAGTGTTGTCAGGTTTAGCAAATAAAAATATAGTATCCCTAGCAAAATCTGGATTTTAGACATACTTATAGTAAGAAATTATTTGTTATTTTTTTCAGAAATCCAGATTTCACTAGGTGCCCTGTATCTAGCCATACTACAGTAGGTGCCTTGATAAACCGATTTTTAGACTTTTTAGCCCAGCAGAGTCTTGAAAAATTTGAAATAGGGGTTGTTATAAAATGAGCAGTCATAGAATTTCCAAGCTGTAAGAGTCTAAGGTAGGTTAGTTTTGATTTCTTATTTGTATAATAAATGAATGCTTATTTCTATGTAAATATATATATATATATAAATATATTCTAGACTTCTCTCTATATGCATATACATGTATATGAGTATGTGTATATAAATTGTAGATAAAGGGCCAGAGGGCCAGAATGACAAACTATGGTTGGAGGTTAATGATATTTAAAAGAATTTTTTTGATATTCTGATATTCTGGATATTTCTTAATTTTGGCTATAGTAAGACAAAAATCCTTGACAGTATAATTTTTAAAATAAAAAGACCCTACCTGCTGAGAGACATGAGAGTGAGGTTTAACTAAGGAGTACAAAGAATGAGCAAAGAATCTCTATTATTTCAACTTTATCTTTATTTTTCCATATTTTACCATTTTAGTCTGTTCTCTAGGGTGTAAGGAGAAAGAAATGGCAACCCACTCCAGTACTCTTGCCTGGAGCATCCCGTGGACAGAGGAGACTTGTGGGCTGCTGTCCATGAGGTCACACAGGGTCGGACATGACTGAAGTGACTTAGCATGCATAGCAAACTAGAATGCGGGGAAATGTGCTATTTCCTCTTATCATTATCACCATCACTGAATGAAAATAAATAATGTTAGTATTAGGAATGTTGCAATTTAAATGTGAAATATAGGTTATCAAAATAATGACAATGGCTGGCATTTATTAGTAATGTACAATATATCTGGCTTCCCTGATGGCTCAGCTGGTAAAGAATCCACCTGCAGTGTGGGAGACCTGGGTTTGATCCCTGGGTTGGGAAGATCCCTCAGAAAAGGGAATGGCTACCCAATCCAGTATTCTGGAGATTTCCATGGACTATAGTCAGTGGGGTTGCAAAGAGTTGGACATGACAGCCAGTCTCATACTTTACAGTATATCTGGCACTTTCCCAATGAATAGCTTTCAGAAGTGTCCTTAGTTAGATTCTTTTGTTACCATGGTTTTACAGATGAGGAAGCTGAAAGGTAGGTGAATAAACTGTATAAAGTCCAAAGGCAAATAAATGATCGTCAGATCTTATGTTTCCAGTCTTTGTGCTCTACTGTCTCCCATATAGAATATTTTGCTTTTTCTAGTATTAAGACATTTTATGATAATTTTAGGTTTAAAAATTTTTTCTACTGATAATTTATGTTTTCATGCTGAAAGATCTATTTCAGTTTGCAATAACACAGTAATTTAAGATTTTAATAATATGAATCTTTGGGTTGATGGTATACACTTGTTTCACAAAGATTTTAAAATGGCTGTAATGAAGAAATGGTTCCATTACTTACATATTATAGAAATTTACTTTCCATTTATTTAATTTTAATGACATTTAGTAAATGTTTTTCTCTTAAATCTTTTTTTTATTATTTGTAATTAAGATATATATATATACACACACACACATATGTATATATTAGAGAACATGTACAACTAATAGATTTTATAAAATTGCGTGTTCAAAAATCTCTGATGACCATAGCATTTTCCCAAATAATATATCTACTATTAAATCTCATATATGTTCTGATGACTGATTAAAGTCTGTAGGCTATATGTTATGATTCTTCAGTAATTCATTAAAAGTGATATTGTTAAAAAAACGTCTGTGATGAAATGCTTACCATATAATTTCAGTTAATATTTTAGCTCCTACAGTTATTTATGCATTGAATTATCTTCAGAACTTATAACTTAGCAATGTGCAGATACATCAATTGGATTAATTTTGGGTGGGTTTCAGTCAGTCAGTTGAGTTGCTCAGTCGTGTCCAACTCTTTATGACCCCATGGACTGCAGCACGCCAGGCGTCCCTGTCCATCACCAACTCCCAGAGCTCACTCAAACTCATGTCCATTGCATCCGTGATGCCATTCAACCATCTCATCCTCTGTCATCCCCTTCTCCTCCTGCCTTCAGTCTTTCCCAGCATCAGGGTCTTTTCCAGTGACTAGTCTATTATTCGCATCAGGTGGCCCAAGTTTTGGTTTCAGCTTCAGCATCAGTCCTTCCAATGAATATTCAGGACTGATTTCCTTTAGGATGGACTGGTTGGATCTCTTTGCTGTCCAAGGAACTCTCAACAGTCTTTTCCAACGCCACAGTTCAAAAGTATCAATTCTTCGATGCTCAGCTTTATTTATAGCCCAACATATATGACTACTGGAAAACCGTAGCTTTGACAAGATGGTCCTAGAGTTGCTTTAACTAAGGCATAAGCCCTGAAAAGACTAAATGAGATCATAAAACTAAAAATGTTGAAAATATTTAAATATAATACAATATATTTTTCAAAATGTATTAAAAAATGAATTGATATTGAGAGCAAAGAAGTAATATTTTAATCCTAAATTCCATTCATAACTATTACTTCAATTTTTCTTAAACCTTGTGAAACATGAATTGTTGAAGCTGTATTTTAAGCTTTTATTTCATAACTTGTTTTACTATTAATAATTCAATTTTTTATTCATAGTGAGCTTTAAAATTAATTTAATAAAGTTATAGCTCACCTATTAAAGTTTATAATAAGAATGACCTGAATGCTAAATTATTAAACTCTTCAGATATTGTTGATGAGAATTTACTGCTATGAACAAATTGAATTCCAACTCTGAGAATGTGAATGTGGGTAGGGATAGAAAATCTAACCCCCAGAGGTGATTGTCAACTCTGTTTCTGTCTTGTTTTCAGAAACATTAAAATGTGGGAAATGTTCTTCTAAAAGCCAGGAAAATAAAATATATTCCCCCAAATGCAAACCTGAGCCCAGGTGTTTTGTTGTGGGTTTGTGTTCCTTATATTTATGTAGTAATTTCTTGTTTTTTCATTGCTTCTTTAAAATGAATCAATTTACTACATTGTACAAAATGCCAGTGATCTCTATCAGTTATGAATGTTATCAAAGGCTAAGAGTAGTGTCAGGTAGAAAGTACATAATTTGAGCTAATTTTGAAATGGAATCATATATCTAAGCAGTGCCTGCTATGCATTTCCTACATTGCTCACAGCAATTTTATAACAATTATTCTGTTTCTCTAACTATTTACAAGGACACGGCCCCTCTTCATTTCATTTTTGGCTCTATGGAAACAGCCTTTGTGAGAAATCTGGATTCCATTCTCAGTATAAATGCAAGCTGACTGGCACCAAATCTATGAAGTAGAACATTTATACAGTATACTCAGCCAAAACAACTCACTTATAAGGGAAAAACAATCATTTGGGTCTGTGAATTGGTTTCCCCTGTTGATTTCAGTCACATTAAATAGAAACAGCCTCAATCTCCACGTTTAATTGTTCTCTAGTTCTCTCCTGATAATAAGTGGAAATTATACCACCCCTCATTTAAATAGCAAGAAAATAATGAGACTAGAGCTAGAGTACAATTTCTACAACATGGAGAGTATAAAAAAAACCTTTTTAGAAATTATTACATAAATGATCTGAAGTGTCTCCAGTATATACAACAAAAAGTCAAGAAAGTATTTAGATTGCTATATGACCTTATTTCTTCATTTAAATTCTGATTGATAGACACAAATTTATAGTGGTATTTGTGGCAAGTATACAACATAATGGTCCAAAACAAACCCTCTTTTCTTAAGAAACCATCGAATATATTTTTGTAAACCTTTTTTTTAAGCAATAATACTTCTCATTTAATGAACATTTATTATGTGCCTATTGTATTTTTATTAGTGATGTGTACATGGGGTCGCTAAGAGTTGGACACGACTGAGCGACTTCACTTTCACTTTTCACTTTCATGCATTGGAGAAGGAAATGGCAACCCACTCCAGTGTTCTTGCCTGGAGAATCCCAGGGACGAGGGAGCCTGGTGGGCTGCCTTCTATGGGGTCACACAGAGTCTGACACGACTGAAGTGACTTAGCAGCAGTAGCAGCAGCACCCTTCTGTTACTTCATATAGCAGCGTATGCATTGTTGTTCCCATTTAACAGAACTGAAAAAAAAAATCATTAATTTAGAAAATGCACATTGGGAACTATTCTGTTAATATAATCTTCTAGTAAATAAACCAGAGATATAAAAGCAAATAAAATTTGTTGTAATTCCTGACCTCTCTGAGCCTATTTCCTGTTGACAGCTGGTTAAACAATATGCTCAATAATAAGCTAGTAAGTACTTGAACTCAGCTTCCAGCTACTGTACTTTTGTATTCTAGCTTGTAGATGAGTGGGGCATATTGAGCAGTTGAAGTAATTATACAGAAAATTCTATGTAGCATCATTGTTTTTATTCTTGCCACTTCTATCATCAGATCATTTAAACACACATTAATTTCATTTGACTTAGGGTATATGTTATTTCCAATCATGTCTGTGAATGAGATGTTCTCAAAGATAAAATGAATTGGTATTTGACTTGAGCCTTGAATTGATCTTGGATTATAAAGAGTGGGAAAAAAAGCATCTGTTACTTTAACACATAGCAGAGATTTTATTAATATGCGGAGAAGCTATGTGCAATATGTAAATGGAAATCTCTCATTGTAATATTCTTTCATAGTTCTAAATGGTGCCATGACTGAGGTCATGCCATGATGTTTAGCTTGGTTTGTGAAACTGTAATAGCTTGGCTTTTTTGACAGATTTTTCATTTAAATATTTGGCTCTACTTACATAGGAGGTTGCCATCATTTGTAAGCTTTCCTCTTTTTCGTCTTGTAATCTCTGCAGGATGAAAAATGTTCTGATGCTATGGAAATTATTCCAGCACAGATGCCTTTAGATTGCAGAAATTGCTTTGGGTTGTTTAAAGCAAGACATTTTTTGATTGTTTCCATGATGATTGGATGCTTCATTAACCCCTTTATTGTTGACATCCTATGGAGACTCGATATGCAGTCTTAATTATTTTAAAAGACAATTCTTTGTTATTTAGCTGGTGATTAAAAACACATTAAAAGATGGCACAGAAAGACTATTTTTGTTCATTACCAGATCTGAAAATCTAATCATGTAGTAAGAGACTAATTTTCACATAACTCTTAAAACAATAAGTACACTACTGTAGAAATTATTTGTGCTGCCTATATCAGTTAATTAAGCAAACCACATGAGAGAGAGTGAGAAGATGATTATTTTCTATTAATCAAATGGAAAAGTCAAGAGTAGGCACTTTTATAAATGCTTTTAAGAAAATATCTCAGAGTGAATTCATGAGATGAACCTAAAATATTTGAATACAAGTAGAACCAATGTGAAGAAAGAATAACGATGGAAAGTACATGAAGTTAATTTCAAAGAAAACCAAATGCCCAGTGATGGAATTATATGTGTTAGGGGGAAAAACTTGAGGGCAGAGATACTGTGTTATTCAATGAATGTTAATATATTGCTAAGTAAAATAATCACACCTGATCCTTTCATAAGTACAACCCACTGACACCTTCATGCTAAGAGTGACATGCAAACATTTATTTCACTGTGTTCACATACTAGAATCTGCCATTTCAAATAATCAGTACAACTTTAATAATAAAGGGAAATTGATCACTGTGAACAGATTTCAGAAGAAATGGCATATTCCACCTAGAATATGAGATTATTTCCATTATGTATCAGTTACTATAGTTGGTAAAGCTTTTAGGAAGAATGTTTTTAACTTCAAGTAAGTCCCCACCTAGCCTGAGTTCTCTTTAAATGTTTTATTTATTCATTTTTAAAGTCTCTCAGGTACATCTGAATCTTTGTGACCCCATGGACTGTCCATGGAATTCTCCAGGCCAGAATACTGGAGTGGGTAGCCTTTCCCTTCTTCAGGGCATCTTCCCAACCCAGGGACTGAACTCATGTCTCATGTGTTGAAGACGAATCTTTTACCAGCTGAACCCTAAGGGAAGCCTAAGAATACTGGAGTGGGTAGCCTATCCCTTCTCCAGTGGGACTTCTCGACCCAGGAATCGAACTGGGGTCTCCTACTTTGCATGCCGTATCTTTACCAACTGACCTATCAGGGAAGCCCTGTTTAACAATAAGTCTTCTGTGAGTAGATTTTTCAGCTTAAATGCGATCTCCGGTGTTTAATATGCCTGGTGGGTTGCCGTCTATGGGGCTGCACAAAGTCGGACATGACTGAAGCGACTTAGCTGCAGCAGAGCAGCAGGCAGTGGACTAAGTAGCTTTACATACACATTTTAAACTTTAGCTGAAAATTTACCATATAGATATTATGTCCATGATATAGATGAAGAAAGAGACTTAGATTAAAGTTAATAGTTAATAGACAATATGTGGGTTCTCTTGAGTTCCAAAGCTGTTGAACTAACTAGTGTGTAGTACTGCTTGCCTCCCGGTCCTCCATGTTTTTTTTTTTTTCCAATTTGTAAGAGATAAGGATCTAAAAATAAGATTTTTTAATCATATGTACATTATTCATAAAATGTTAAATCTCAAAATGCATTTGTAGTCCTTTTTTTCTTTTTAAAAACTATGCCATTTTCCATTGACTCTCCTATTCATTTAACCAGCATTTATTCTATTGTTGTTATGCTTAGTGACCAAGCCTCTGTGGTATTGGCTCCTGTGTAGATAGTTGCCTGATATTGGGCTGTGTTTATATGACTTAATTCCCCTCATTCTCCAAAATGACATCTGATCTTGACTTCTCATAGGGAAGGGTACAATTTAAGTTAATGAAAGTCAAGCTCACCCTTTTTTAAATTATACTTTGATTATGCATACACAGACAATCTAAATAATCTTCACAGCTGAGATTTTGCTTTTCACTGTTGAGCCATCTAAAGGGAGCTAGACCTTTTTTTTTTTTTTTTTTTAATCTCTCACATCTGTGTGTGTGTGTGTGTTCAGTCATGTCTGACTCTGTGATCTCATGGATTGTAGACCTTCAGGCTCCTCTGTCCGTGGGATTGCCCAGGCAAGAACACTGGAGCAGATTGCCACTTCTTTCTCCAGGGGATCTTTCCAACCCAGGGATCAAATCTGTGCCTCTTATGTCTCCACGTTGGCAGGTGGATTCTTTACCACTGCGCCACCTAGGAAGTCCTCTCACATATAAGTGATATCTAATTTACTTTTAATTGAAGGCGTGTAAAGCCACTGGCTTCTGTTAAGCATCAATTGGATTTCATATAAAAACAACAATCTCCATTAATAAATTGACCAGATGGCAACTTAGGTAAAGTAAGGAGATGGATAGCTTTCTAAAACCAGGGATGTCTCATGTAATGAGGGTCAATTGAAAGGTATGAGTGTTCTTATTTTGCTGAATAATAAATTCATGTAAGTTATACATGAACTGTGATGCATGAGTTTTCACTGTACATTCTTGGAGGATCAGTCTTACATTCTGGTACATAACCACCCTTTCAGAGTGAATACTTTAATCCATCACATTGGAGGGTGGAGTGGTTTAAAGGAACAGGCATGGCTTAGAATGGGGAGAGAGAACATTTCATTCAAAGCTTTAAGTTTTGATAGTTTTGATAGAATACTATTTTATAAACACAAACTAGACACACTATCACAAAGCATAGAAACCCCCCACCTCTCTCCCAGGGCTTGATAACAGCCTCTCTGCAAGGTAAAGGAACAGCAGAGAAGAGCAAAACAACATTCTATCTCTGATGATCAGTTACAGCAATGACAATGACCTATAGCCCTATGGCACTCCGGGGGTAAATGTAAATATGAATATAAACTATATAAATACATGCTCTACGGCTTCAGCCTTACTTTAGAAACTATTTCTAAAAACCATTTTCAATGAATGATATAACATTTTAGAACAAAAATTGGGAAATATAATGAATATTAAAAAGGAGCTTAAGCATTTGAAATCACCTGAATTATGAAACTATATGAAGCTATTCTCTGTGAGGAAAAAGTGAAATTTTCAGATGGGTGAAGTCAGAGTGGAAACAAATAATGAACTGAGAGATGGAATTAGCAACCAAATAAAGATATTATTTGCCTTACAGAAAATTCAGTAATGTGTTTGTTTGCCCTTCCAATAATTAAAGATGTAAACACTGGTAATTACATAGTTTGTCAACTACATTCTTTTCTCTTTTATTATAGCAATAGAAAGAAAATATAGAATGGAACAAAATACCTAACTCTGAGAATTCAGTTGGAATATGGTCAGTTCTTCGTGAACAGCAAATGAAACGGACAGCCAGCAGTCATCCAATGAGTTGGGTGGTTCCAATCCAAATAATTTAATGTAAATAAAATGCTGTAATCTTGGTGTTTCAAGGAACAACCCATTGAAACAACCCACTACCATTAAAGCAGCATCTCATTAACCTTTTAAACTGGCATTCATTAAATTTTTAATTCTTCAGTCCACTAGAAGATCACTGTAATAGCATAAGCTTATAGTGCATGCCAACTCCACTATGCTATAAGAGGAATGATACAATGTGGCTCCAGGACCAGGAGATGCAAAGGACACAGTAATTGTCCGATGTTACTTCGAGCCTTGTTGCTGCTGCTAAGTGGCTTCAGTCGTGTCCGAGTCTGTGCGACCCCATAGACGGCAGCCCACCACCACCCCCCCCCCCATCCCTGGGATTCTCCAGGCAAGAACACTGGAGTGGGTTGCCATTTCTTTCACCAATGCATGAAAGTGAAAAGTGAAAGTGAAGTCGCTCAGTTGTGTCCGACTCTTCATGACCCCATGGACTGCAGCCTACCAGGCTCCTCCGTCCATGGGATTTTCCAGGCAAGAGTACTGGAGTTGGGGGCCATTGCCTTCTCCAGCTCATGCCTATGGTATTTATTTATAAGTTTAAGATATTTTCTTATAGTTGTAATATTTTTCTTTGGGCATAGAAATTTTAAAATGAGTATAAGTCTGCATTGTAAAACTGAAAGTTCTATGTTTTCACTGATCTTTATTTACACTTAATCGTTACAAAGCAGAAGTATTTATAATATTAATTTTCATATAGTTATATAAGTTGAATTATTATAAAGCAAACATCTATGTCAAGAGCTAGAACTTTGCTAACAATCTCAGAATTTCCTCCTGTGTCTCCTTAACAAAAACAACTATCCTGAGTTCTATTGTAGTTTATTTTTCTTGTATTTATTATGTTATTTTTAAAAAATTTAATTTAAAGGAAAATTCTACAGGTTGTACCTCAATCCTCTTTTTCTCCTATGTGATGTATCTGCTGAAGAAGCCCACCATTGGAATTACAATACTGATAATACAATACTAATATTATAATCATCAATAAGATGAATGAAAAAGGTTTATATTCCTTATGCATAATCTTTCCCCATATCAGCATTGTTAGGGCTATATATGACTATTACATATTATACTCTTGCATTAAACTATCATTTAGTTTTGGCTTCAGAAGAGACTATATATTAATTCTCACTGTGGCTCAGCAGTAAAGGATCTGCCTACAATGCAGGAGACATGGGTTCGCTTCCTGGGTTGGAAAGATCTCCTAGAGGAGGGAATGGCAACCCACTCCAGTATTCTTGCTGGAAAAATCCCAGGGACAGAGGAGCCTGGTGGGCTACAGTCTGTGGGGCCACAAAGAGCTGGACACAACTGAACAGCTGAGAACTACTATCAGTGTTTATATTGATCGCTTTCTAGTCATGGTGGTGGTCTGAAGCTCATATTATACTAATTTCCTAAAGATACAGTCCTAAAATCAAAACTCCCTGAGGTTTTGAATGATGTTGACCATTTAGCTCTGTCTGCCTTTTGTACTTGAAAGTGAGTTTTGCTGAATATAGACTCCTTCATTTACTTTTCCTTTTTAAAAAAAGTTATTAGCTTTTTTAACACCAAAAACATTTTATATTGGGGTATAGCTGATTAACAATGTTGTGATAGTTTCAGGATTACAGCAGAAAGACTCAACCATACACATACATGTATCTATTTTGTCCCAAACCCCCTCACATTCAGGCAGGCACATAACATTGAGCAGAGTTCCATGTGATATACAATAGGTTTTTCGTTGGTTATCCCATTTTAAATACAGCAGTAAGTAAATGACCTTCCCAAAGTCCTTAACTATCCCATTCCCAGCAACCATGAGTTCATTTTCTGTCTGTGAGTCTCTTTCTTTTTTGTAAGTTCATTTGTATCATTTCTTTTTAGATTCCAGATAAGAGATGTCATACAATATTTCTCCTCTGTCTGACTTATTTCATTCAGTATGACACTCTGTAGTTCCATCCTCGTTACTGCAAATGCCCTTTCTTTCATTCTTTTTAATGGCTGAGTAGTATTCTGTTGTATATGTATGCGCCACATCTTCTTTATCCGTTCCTCTATCAGTGGATATTTAGGTTCTTTCCATGTATTAGCTATTGTAAACAGTGCTGCAGTGAACATTAGGTGGATGTATATTTTCAGGCCATGTTTTTTTTTTTCCTGCATATATGTCCAGGAATGGAATTGCAGGGTCATATATAGCTCTATTTTTTTTGTTATTATTGTTTTTTAATTTAAATTTATTTATTTTAATTGGAGGCTAATTACTTTACAATATTGTATTGGTTTTGCCATACATCAACATGAATCTGCCAAGGGTGTACATGTGCTCCCCATCCTGAACCCCCTCCCACCTCCCTCCCCATACCATCCCTCTGGGTCATCCCAGTGCATGAGCCCCAAGTATCCTGTTGTTGTTGTTTTCCAAGGAACCTCCATACTGTTCTCCATAGAGGGTGTACCAATTTAAATTCCCACCAACAGTGCAGAAAGTTTCCCTTTTCTCCACACCCTATCCAGCATCTGTTGTTTGTGGATTTTTTTGAATATTCCTCACATTTTCTTTCCTAGAGGATCTTTAATATACAATTCTGTTTTCTTCTGTCATAAAAAAAGTCACTGTCAAAATTTTTGTGATAATTTAATTTCAATTGCCTTTTTATGCCTAATACTATTAATTTTTTTACATAATATTTTTACTTTAATGTTTCTTAAACTTAAAAGAATATATCTTGGTGTTTATTCAGTTCAGTTCAGTTCAGTCACTCAGTCATGTCTGATTCTTTGCGACCCCATGAACTGCAGCACTCCAGGCTTGCCTGTCCATCACCAACTCCTGGTGATGCTCAAACTCATGTCCATCGAGTTGGCGATACCATCCAACCATCTTATCCTGTTGCCCCCTTCTCTTTGTGCCTTCAACCTTTCCCAGCATCAGGGTCTTTTCCAATGAGTCAGTTCTTCGCATCAGGTAGCCCAAGTATTGGAGTTCCAGCTTTAGCATCAGTCCTTCGAGTGAATATTCAGGAATGATTTCCTTTAGGATGGACTATTTGGATCTCCTTGCAGTCCAAGGGACTATCAAGAGTCTTCTCCAACAACTCAGTTCAAAAGCATCAATTCTTCAATGCTCAGCTTTCTTTGTAGTCCAACTCTCACATTCATACATGACTACTGGAAAAAACCATAGCTTTGATTACATGGACCTCTGTCGGCAAAGTAATGTCGCTGCTTTTTAATATGCTGTCTAGGTTTCTCATAGCTTTTCTTCTAAGGAACAAGTGTTTTGTAATTTCATGGCTGCAGTCACCATCTGCAGTGATTTTGGATCCCAATAAAATAAAGTCTGTCACTGTTTCCATTGTTTCCCCATCTATTTGCCATAAGTGATGGGACCAGATGCCATGATCTTCATTTTTGGAGTGTTGAATTGTAAGCCAGCTTTTTCACTCTCCTCTTTTACTTTCATCATGAGGCTCTTTAGTTCCTCTTTGATTTCTGTAAGGATGGTGTTATCTGCATATCTGAGGTCATTGATATTTCTCCCTGCAATCTTGATTCCAGCTTGTGCTTCACCCACCCCACCATTATACATCAATCAAATCAGTTAATTGCTCAAGCACCAAAGATTTACCACAGGCTCTATAAAAATTGCTGGCATATTGAGTGCAGCCCTTTAACAGCATCATCTTTGAGGATCTGAAATAGCTCAGCTGGAATTCCATCACTTCCACTAGTTGTTCATAGTGATGCTTCCTAAGGAACCTTTGACTTCACATACCTGGATGTCTGGCTCTAGGGGAGTGATCACACCATCATGGCTATCTGGGTCTTTAAGATCTTTTTTGTATAGTTCTGTGTATTCTTGCCACCTCTTCTTAATATCTTCTTCTTCTATTAGGTCCATACCATCTCTGTCCTTTATTGTGCCCATCTGTTCATAATTTGTCTTAGTTCTTGGTACATTGTAAATGCTGTCCATGGGTCTTGGATTTATTCTCAGTGGCTCTGTCTGCTTTTAAATGGAAATTCGAGGAGATTCAGAATCCCTCATTGTCTCAGACTATCTTTAGTACTATTAACAGTAAAAATAGTTCCTCCTTGTATCTTTATATATGAAAGCCATTGTGATAGTTTATATTAGATTACCTTATTTAATTCTCATAATAATATACTTAGGCATTGTTATTACCTTTATTTTACAGATTATTTTAAGGAAAGTTTTATAAGGTACCCAATATTTTACATGTAATAAACTTGGAAACAAGATTCAGTAAACCAGTCTGATTAATTCCTAAGTTCTTTATAACTGAAATCAATAACATGTTTTAGAGTCCCATTTTCATAGTGTGTGGCAAAATTTACTCAAACACAAGGTAATTTTTTTTCATATTTTTGGTTTAAACAAGTCATAATTCATTTTCTCACCAAAGCCAAGGGTAGTTCTAAGTCAAATCTATTAGTATCTACTATTAAGGTAATTGTTTCATTTTCCTCTGTGATACTACTCTTTTTCCTAGTTTTAGTTATTAACTTCAGTCAGTCAGTCAGTTCAGTCGCTCAGTTGTGCCCGACTATTTGCAACCCCATGAATCGCAGCACGCCAGGCTTCCCTGTTCATCACCATCTCCCGGAGTTTACTCAGACTCAAGTCCATCAAGTCAGTGATGCCATCCAGCCATCTCATCCTCTGCCATCCCCTTCTCCTCCTGCCCCCAATCCCTCCCAGCATCAGAGTCTTTTCCAATGAGTCAACTCTTCGCGTGAGGTGGCCAAAGTACTGGAGTTTCAGCTTTAGCATCATTCCTTCCAAAGAAGTCCCAGGGCTGATATCCTTTAGAATGGACTGGTTGGATCTCCTTGTAGTCCAAGGGACTCTCAAGAGTCTTCTCCAACACCACAGTTCAAAAGCATCAATTCTTTGGCACTCAGCCTTCTTCACAGTCCAACTCTCACATCCATACATGACCACAGGAAAAACCGTAGCCTTGACTAGCGGACCTTAGTCGGCAAAGTAATGTCTCTGCTTTTGAATATGCTATCTAGGTTGGTCATAACTTTTCTTCCAAGGAGTAAGCGTCTTTTAATTTCATGGCTGCAATCACCATCTGCAGTGATTTTGGAGCCCCCCAAAATAAAGTCTGACACTGTTTCCACTGTTTCCCCATCTATATCTATTATTTAAAAATTATTTTATTGAAGTATAGGTGATTTACAATGTGTTCATTTCTGCTGTACAGCAAAGTTATTTAGTTTTACACATATATTCATTGTTTTATATATTCTTTACTATTATAATTTATCACAGGAAATTGAAATGGTTCTCTGTGCTGTGCAGGAGGACCTTGTTGTTTATTCTATATGTAATATTTTGCATTGTTAATACTAATCTTTGTTGTATGTTCAATTGTTATAATGAAGTTCAAGAGAACTTTTAACTTCACAAAGTTCCCTCTTCTGTTATGAATATTTTTTGTGAAATATTCAGAAACATCATATCTTATATTATGAGGACTTTGATCATTTACATATGATGGTTTTAATGTCAGATAGAAAAGATAAGTGCTGAATATTATCAGTCAAAATACAATTTTAGTTGCTGTAGCTCTATAAGATTTTGAAACAGATGTAGGAATGAAGTAGCTATTGGCCAAAATTCTAAAGTGTCATTACCTGGTAATTTTTGGTAATGACTTAAGATCCTGATAAAAAGGCTACATAACTGGCCTAGGTTTCTTATCCTTTGACATTTATGGGTTTCATCATCACCATGCAAGCCATAACTTTCGTCAGATTTCTTAAGAAACATCAAAAGTCCTCTTACATAATGACTTTATTTCACACGTAAGAGAAGCCTATTTTCTTCACCCTTTCTTGCCTTTATCCTTATCCAAAATGGCTATAAATGGATCAAAGCCAAAAATTCTCTAGAACTTTGTAACAAAAATGATTATCTGGGAACTAAAGAAATGACAGAAAAATCCATATGAAAATAGTGAAACATTTGATTTGGAGAGAAAGTATCATTTCTAAAGTCAATATATTGGGATACAGGCACATTCAGTATTTTCTATGTGTTTTTATTTTATTCTCATTCTATTTGAATATCAACTTTCCATTACACTGATGTACATCATAACAACAAGTTTCTGACTTTAGAATGTTAATATTTTTTCACAGAATGCTTACAGTTCTGATAAATCATGTCAAACATTGGCATTAAAAAGTAACTTAAATCTGAACCATCTTCTAAATACGAAATGAATTAATTTGTCAATTGAATAAATCTTAAGTTTAAGTATCAAATTTATAAATAAGCCTGTTTTGGATACCTTAGTTTTTGTTTGTTTGTTTTTTGTCTTTAATTCTCTTTCATATAAGATGAACATATTCTCTTAATGAAAGTCAGGTCATGAGATATAATAAGTAGTTGAATATTTGCGAATAGAATTGTTTCTGGGATATGTGGCCATTTTAGATAAATATTTTTATGAGTCTTACTATGCAAAACTGTATTTATTTATGGAAGGAATACTGCAAGCTATAGAATCA
This sequence comes from Ovis canadensis, assembly GCF_042477335.2. Lineage (NCBI taxonomy): Eukaryota > Metazoa > Chordata > Mammalia > Artiodactyla > Bovidae > Ovis > Ovis canadensis. The sequence continues at coordinate 88,991,243 of NC_091249.1, forward strand.
TTGAGCATGAACTATCATTTCAGTTGTTTTTCAGACTACAATGTTATATGCTTGAGATGTTCCCCACAAGTCTCATTCATCTGTAGTGTTTGTGGGAACCATGCTTAAGACATGATGGAGATCATATCTAGAGCATTTAGTTTTTTTCTGTGGTAGAGACCACAAAAGTACATGTTGCTTGGTTGAATTATAACATCCAAAACTACTAGATTATTATTATTGTTGCTAAAACTTATTACTATTAAGTTGCTGTTATACTTGTGTTTCCATATTGATTAATATTCATCAAGCATATTGTCTTTTATAATAACATCTTTACATTTGTGTAACAGAAATCATCACTAGAGATTTGAAAACAAAATATCATTATCAGCTTTACTTTCAGGTGATAGCCACTATTCAGGTGAAATTTTTAATTTTCAAGGCATTTCTCATCCCAAAGAGGAGGTGACTAATTTGAATTCTGCCTTAAATTTTGTGAGCAGTTTGGTCATTGATGAGTGACATAAATGCTTTTTGTAAACAATCTGATTTTCACATTGATGATGCCTTCTAGTTAAAATAATATTTAAAAAAGGTTTTGCTTTCTCTTTAATCAAACTTTAGTGGCAGTTTGGTCTATTCATTTATCCATTCTCATTTTTTATACAAATATTTTTGATTATTGCCCTCTGGTCCAGCACTGTGCTGGATATAGACAATATAATGATGAACACCCACAGACACAGTAATCAGCCCCTTGGTTTTGACACTGATGCGGTAAAGACCAATGCCATATTTCTTAGTGTATAATTATTTCATTTAACTTGTCACTTTGATAGAGCATCTGAAGGGGATATCAGAGTCCAGTGAGAGTTTAAGAGAATTTGGTCTTGCTAAGAAGACCTAGAAATTGATGAGATTAATGAATATGCAGGAAGATGGCAGGAGAAGGAATTCCAGGAGGAAAAAGAATAATTTACTAAAGATCTTTTGGAGCTCATGGTCTCAGTTGGGCTCAGTTTTGGACATTTTGGACTTGACATGCAGCCATGATATTCAAAAAAGATTTCAAGTGATTAGGGTATTATGAATCTAAAGCTCTGGAGAGATATGTGTAGAGAACAATTGAAGACATGGATATGCACTAACTTGTGAGGGAGAAGAAATGAATTTGGATAGAGCCTGGAGAGATTATGACAGCAGTGCCTTGGCAGGAACAGCTGAACTTGTGAAAGAGAGAATGCAGAGCTGGAAAGGCAGGGGGACCACAAGGTGAATGCTTTGAAAAGGGGGAAAGAACTTTTCCTTATCCAAAATAATGACATCACCAAAGCTCTGCTTCCTGTGTTATTTCATGGTTTTTGTTGGAATCAGATAATTTTGAAGTCTCATTTAATTATTTGTAAGATTGGTAGAAAGATCCTCAGGCTTCAAAACCTTCTGTTGCAGGGAGATAGTGAGTGTGCAAATGTAATTAGAATTTGTTATTGCAGGTCTCAATACAAATCCCTTTGTAAGATTAGAAGTTAGTTAGGCTCTCCTGTTACTGAAGAGCATGCTCCTAACACCTGTGCCTATCATGGCGGTGGGCTTACTTGTTGCTGCTACTTATTATTGCATTTCACTTGATCTGGGTTGTCCAGATTCCACATAAGATGACAGACAGCTGAATAATTGAAAGCACATAAAACTTGTATACTGTCGGGCCTTCTTTTTAGCATCTAGTCTGACAAGATGACTCAAAAAGATAGGATGATAAATCCTTAGGAAGGTAAGAGGAAAGTTCTCATGATTGAGGCTTCAAGATGGAGAGAATCTGGTATACACGTCTGTAAATTATAGAAATCTTCACTGGCGTAATGAGCCCTTTACTGTAAGACAGTAACAAGCAGAATTCAGCACAGAATCTCTAAACTGGTAAAATGTTAAGATGTTTAGAAAATTAAAATATTTTTATTAATTCCTTGTAAATGGTAACATTTGCCTGGATACCTGAAATTTATGTATTAGATGAACATGAACTAGTTTTTACTTTTCTATTTAATGAACATCAGAAACTAAGATCAAGTAACATTTGCTATTAATAAAAATGGTGTTATAATTTTTGCTTTCTTGCATTTACCTTTAGCTAATTATGCTTTGAGAAAATTTAGTTCGTGATGTTGGGGCTAACAAGTTTCATATATATTAAATTATTTCCTTGTAAGAACTGACCTTTGTGGAAATACATGCACAGAGTTAGGAGGGTTTGGAATTAATCTGAATGACAACTTATTAAAATGTGTTCCTTATTTATCTGAATTTAAGCATAAAGTTTGTATCTTTAAGTTATAAATTTTTATATATAGTATCAAAGTCTTTAATTTTTTCAGTTCATATGAACAAAATCTTTTCCTCAAGCCAAATAAGAATAAGCCTACAAATAATCACTACAAAGTTAGAAATATGAATATTGGAAAACTTTCCAAAAGAAAATGATTTTTCATAAAACTATTCATTCTACTACCTCAAATACTATTTCTAACTTAATAACAAGTGAAATGAACAGTCTTCAAAATTAGATCAATCTAATTATTTTAAAAAGAAATAATTTTAATCTAATTTTATATTAGATATCTTATCTAATCATATATCATTTCCCCAAATATCCTTCATTATTATGAAATATAAAATATTGGTTATTGGAAAAGGATATATAACTTCAGAAAACCATCCTTACTGATGGAGAAAATCTTTTAGAAACTCAAGGCATGTTGGCCTACATTCACTTAGGGTATAAATGGTTCTCTTTGTTATTATGTATTTTTTCTTTTTCTAGTACTCATCACTGTGCCTGGTATATTGTTAGGGTTAATAAGTACTTGGTGAACAGGTAAAAACAAAAGCACAGTGCATTAATAGTTTCTAGTTGGAAAGTTTACAAGTTTTAGAAAAAAAATGAATATATAATTTAAACCAAAGCAATCATTTAGGTTAAAATGATTAACCTAATATAGAGAAACTGCATTGTCATTTCTTTGCTTTTACCAGAATGAGACATAAAGCCAACCCCTGACTGGGACATGAGCAGGGAGAGATTAGAAGTTGAGATGCTCTGGGAATTTTTTTTTTGAAGATGTTACTAGTGGGGAAGAGAGCTATCATATTGTGAAAGAGTGACGAGATGAAAGAAGCTTCTTCTCTTCACAATCAAGATCAGAAATAAAATTGAAGAAGCAATGGAGAAGTGAATCATAAAATGTTAGCCTTATGTTAAGGAAAAGGGTGTAAGAAAGAGCTATAGGGTGCAAAATAGCCCTTACCTAAGACTATCAAGAATTGAACTTGCTTACTGAAAATACACACATACACAACACTCACACTCACAAACACAACCCCCCACATACCTACATACACATACATTCCAAAAATAGAAATGAAAACAATTCATAAGCACTAGCTAACATTACATTGTGTGATGTAAGATATAAGTACAGGGATGGAAGTGGCACCGCCATGCTTTAATCAACTCAATATCCTGGCATCTTGCTTCTCTCATAAAATATGGGCACAGCATCTCCATTCAGCTACACAGAGGTCTCATGTTACTTTCATGTATTGCTAGTCAGGTTAGGGATAGAAATCAAAGTAAAGGGAAGCAATATGAGGCCTGCAAAACAAACAAGATCAATCTTGACTTTCTTTTTAAGTCCAGAAAGAAAAAGAAGCCTTGATCAATCAACATATATTTATGGAGTGAAAAACTCATTAAAATCTTAAATGTTAATTTTGACCTGAGAATATTTTGCATTCTTTTAATTAGACCTTTAAGCAAATATATTCTATTTGTGAGCTCTTATGAGTTAGTATAATATTAATCACCGAGTGTCTTGGTATATGATCTTATAGAATACATTTTATTTTTAATTTGGATAGATAAGACCACTATCTTTTATGTTTATTATGGGCAATTAAGTATTTGGCTTTTCTAAAAAAAAAAATAAATACTTCTCAGTATTGAAATCAAGGGTAATAAATGAGCTCTACAAACGTGAGAAGAATTTGAGAAGAAAATTATGCAATCTATTTTTGACTCATTTTCTTTTTGGAGTCCAGTTACACCTTAATCATTTTAAGTTACTTTAGAAGTTAATTTTTTCTGCTGCAAACACTAGCACTGAGATGAGACAGGCATTTATAAATAAATAGACATTTTTTAGGCTTGACGCAGTTTAAGAAATTACCAAAGATGTTTAACATGTAGGAAATTATTTAGCAATTGAAATGACCTGGCTTATTCTGTTTGAATTTTCAGTCTCAAAATGTTTAGGAGATCCTCAGAGAATAGGCTAAGATAGACATGAATTTAGTCTGTTTTAAAACTTGAGTTTCTAGGGTGATTCAATTCAGACTTTAAAACTTACTGTAGTAGATTAAAAATAATTCACACCCAATACAAAAGAAAATTTTGGTTAAAGCATGGGGAAATTACCTGTTAGTGTGGAGGGGAGAAACAACATCCAAAAGAAGTGATTATCAAAAGGCTGACCATTATGTACTGATAGGAAGGGTACTGAACTTCTAAAAGTAGTATAGAAGTACTGTGCTCCAGCTAACAAGTTAAAATACTTTTAAAATGTCAGAGAGACGATCTAACGAGGCTTCTCCATTTCTAATTCTACACACTAACAAGGTTAATCAAACCATGAAGTAACAGTGAGGGCTTTCACAATTAATGTTGTAAAATACATAAACCAACAGCTAATTAATCAGCCCTAAGGTTACTGTATTGCTTGTGGAAAATTAGTAATAGCAAAGATTCATGACAGAGAGAGAGAGAGATGACAGGTCACGCTCTATGAGTTTCAATTTTAACTAGCAAAGACTGTCAGTTATACCTAAGGTGCTGTAGTCTTTTTTTTTTTTTTAACCAGCAGTAGAAGCTTGACTAGCATTAGAAACAATTATATTTTGAATATTTTTATAAGTTAAGTAACTATGTCCCTTGTTTTTAACAATAAGAGAAAAGAAAAAAATAGAAATATTTCAGATTTCTCTTCCAAATAGCATTTCATCAATTTACTAGTAAAAGAAAAGCTGGATTAAATACATGAAACAACTTTGCTAGATGATATATTTAACCTTTTAAACATTATAGCAAAAAGGTTTTACTTTGTTTTTTAAATATATGCCAACTTTTAATTAACAAACAGTTCAAGAAAGATGAGAATTAGAGAGATTAATCATAATAAATTAACTACATGAAAACATTTCTGTAATTCTCTTATGTTATATATAGAAACTGAATTTATCAAGTACAAACCTTATTTCCTTGGGGAGACCAAGTTTGACATTCTAAATAAAAGGGAGATAAAGGTAATATTTCAAGTATATCTCTATGTTCTATTTTTCAGTGGTGTTACAACTTAAAAAAATAGAAAACACAAGCATAACTCTCTCACTCTCTAAAAAAGGAGACAAGTAAGCAAACAATATAGCCAAGCCACATATTTTAAATAAAGTTGAATATGAAGCATTGGCAAGTGTAAGTAGAAACTCTTGACACTGAAACTTAGTGTATAGGGGGCGACTGGTGGTCAAAAGCAGTGGATCTGAACTGAGAAAGTGGTTACAAGATAGAGATAAAAAAGATTGGGAAACACAGTCATACTTTGGAATAAATAGTTGGTGATGATCTGAAAGAACTGGGCACATATATGGAAAATATTGACCATATTATGTTAAATAAAACTATATGATTTAAAAAGTTCTATAGTACGTCTTCAAACATATATAGCTAGTATTACATTTAATATATAACATATATACACAAGGTATACAATGTGTATTTACAGTATTATAGATCTACAACATGCAATATTACAAATACAATATTTATGTAATTTTGTACACAATAGTATTATAATCTTTCATGCATAAATATTTGTGAATCCATGAGAGAATACACACCAAACTGTCAACACTGATAGTATCTAGAAAAAAGAGTGCATGAAACATAGGATGATTAGGGATAATTAAGGAGTTTTCCTTTTAGTTGTAAATATCTTGGTATAATTTATCTTTTGCATACAATGCAAAGCACACTGATCACTTGAGATGATTAGCATATGAAATATATATTTTATATGGGAAGTATACAAATGGTAGGTGTTCAGTAAGTGCATTTCAGAAATAAAATATTTTTAGGTACTATTATTTTTAGAAATGATGAGCTTTATCAGTTTATGTGATTAGATGATCATAAATGCAACCGATTACGATGCTGTTGTGTGGAATGATAAGAGAAACTGGAATATTGGGAGCATGTTTAAATCCAATAGTGGTTTAGAGGAGAATGAACATGAATTAGTATAAAGCAAGCCTCTCAAATAAATTTTTGTATCTCTTTCAAAGTTAAGGAATATATAAAAATAAATATAAATAAAATATTGATTCCTATTAGATCTCGTTAAAGAAAAAAGTAGAAAAATTAGTGATTCTATGGAAAGAATTATGGATCAACAGAAATAAAGAATCTGTCATTGTAATATTTGTGGGTTATGTGACAGCTTCAAAAAAAGCAAAGGAAAAATAGGTATGTAAAATGCACATTTTAGTTTAGAAAGTGATTTTTGTTTGTTTGTTTGTTTGTTTGTTTGTTTTTGGTTAGGGGATGGAATTAGTTAGAATACCATAAAAATTAAGTTTAGTTTTTTACTTATTTGAAATTCAAATTTTTTAATATATCCCTTTTCAGTTCAGTTCAGTTCAGTTGCTCAGTCGTGTCTGACTCTTTGTGACTCCATTAACTGTAGCACAGCAGGCCTCCCTGTCCATCACCAGCTTCTGGAATTTACTCAAACTCATTTCTATTGAATCACTGATGCCATCCAACCATCTTGTCCACTGTTGTCCCCTTCTCCTCTTGCCTTGAATCTTTCGCAGCATCAGGGTTTTTTTCAATGAGTTATTTCTTCACATCAGGTGGCCAAATATTGGAGTTTCAGCTTCAGCATCAGTCCTTCCAATGAATGTTCAGCTTTGACTAGATGGACCTTTGTTGGCAAAGTAATGTTTCTGCCTTTTAATAAGCTATCTAGGTTGGTCATACTTTTTCTTTCAAGGAACAAGCATCTTTTAACTTCATGGTTGCAGTCACCATCTGCAGTGATTTTGGAGCTCCCAAAAATGAAGTCTGTCACTGTTTCCACTGTTTCCCCATCTATTTGCCATGAAGGGATGGGATCAGATGCTATGACCTTCGTTTTCTGAATATTGAGTTTTAAGCCAAACTTTTCACTCTCCTCTTTTACTTTACTTCTAAAATACATTCATATGAAGAAGGTTGAGGAAAAAAACAAAACAAAACAAAACAAATTAAATGTTGTATAGGCCCAGATAATTTCTGACTATATTTGAAACAAAACAAAATTTAAGGTAAAATGACAGCATTGCAGACTATATTGAAGACACTTCAAAGCATCCTGAGAAACTGGTTCTACAGTTTTATAGAAATGCAAAGATACAGGACATTCTTAAGACAGGGGAGTTTGAAGTATTTAGTTTATCAAGTAACAAAGCTTATAACGTTTAATAATTAGGAAAGGTGTACAAAACTAAGTAGCACGATGGAAAACGATAGGGAGTTCAGAAGCAGATGCACACACAAGGACCCCTGGGATTTGATTTAGGAGGCACTGCAACTTTTTGGTTTCTATCGTAACTTCATTTTTTGTTTCAATTTGAATACTTGGTTGATGGGAGAGAGGAAGAAAAGGAGACAAGGGAAAGAGGCAAAGGGGGAAGACGAAGGAGAGGGAGAGGAAATAGGTAATACCAAGTATTGGTGAAGATGTTGATCAATGGGAACAACTCTCATAAATTGTTGGTGAGAGTGCACATTAATATAATTTTGGAAAATGTTTGAGTTATCTTGTAAAGTTAAATAAATGTATATATGAATAACTTACATTCCTATAAAGTGAAAGTGAAGTCACTCAGTCATGTCTGACTCTTTGCGACCCATAGACTGTAGCCTGCATCAGGCTTCTCCATCCATGGGATTTTCTAGGCAAGAATACTGGAGTGGGCTGCCATTTCCTCCCCCATACATTCCTATAGATATAAGAGAAATACATGGACTAGAGAAAAACATAAATATGTTCATATACAATATTATTTAAGACAGCTTTATATTTAGTACCCCAAAGCTGGAAACAACAAAAATGTCTGTCAACAGTAGAGTGAATAGATTGTACGGTATTCATACAAGTTGCATAGCAATTACAATCAATGAACTTTATGTAAACAGTATGAATTAACCTTATAAATACAATTTTGAATTAAAGAAGCAAGACAAAATAATACATTTCAGAGTTACTAAAACTATTAAAAAAAAAAGTAAATGAGTTGATGTAAGGCTAGCACTTCCTTCTAGAGAAAAGTGGAGGGTTGACTCAAGAAAGATGAGATAGGAACATCTGACTTGCTACTATCTTATAGATCATGTTTTATCACACAGATAAAACACATTTTTTCTAGACACAGATTCTTTTTTTCTTTAGTAAACATATATAAATGAAATGATGACTAAACCAACAAAGTAAAAAAATGTACAGTTTACAATTCAATACCAAACTTATTGATATAATTACATGAAAGATGTTATATGAAAGATATTGTTACTCATTTTATAGTACTTATTAATGCTTAGTTGTTCAGTCGTGTCCAACTCTGCGATCCCATGGGCTGTAATCCACCAGGCTCCTCTGGCCATGGGATTCTCCAGTCAAGAATACTGGAGTGGGTTGCCATTTCCTACTTCAAGTACTTATTAAGCCTTGTATTTAATTTTACATACTTTATTGTACACATGTTGCCTTTTAAAAAAGTATTAAAATTAAAAAGGAAAGTTTCCATCTTCTGCTTTTCCTAGACCTCCAAGTTAACTGATAAATTTCACTGTGAATCCCTCAATGTGAAAAGTGAAAGTCACTTAGTCAGGTCCGACTCTTTGCAACCCCAAGAACTAAACAGTCCATGGAATTCTCCAGGCCAGGATACTGGAGTGGGTAGCCTTTCCCTTCTCCAGGGGATCTTCCCAACCCAGGGATCAAACCCAGGTCTCCTGCATTCCAGGCAGATTCTTTACCAGCTGAGCCACAAGGGAAGCCCCTTCAAGGTGGAAAATAATTACTAAAAGGCTTATGTCTGTTTCTCTCTTTGTATGTATCTTTCTAAATACCACATACATTTTATTTCCAAAATATGAATCAAACGCTATACACTGTTCTGCACCTTGACTTTTTCCACTTATGTACCTCTTGGGGCACATTCCACATATGTGCATACAGATCTGTTTACATTTTGAAAAACAAAATTGTTTATTTTCCATATGGATATAGCAAGTTTATGTAACCACTTCTGCATATATGAGCATTTGGTGGTACTCAGGGTTTTTATTCTCATCACATAAGGTGGCCATTAGTACAATTTGATATTAAATTTGATTTCCAAATGTAGGGTTTGCACTGAGATCCCTGGGACAAAGTATTATAATTCCATATTGTGATGAATGTTTCCAAATTATCTTCTGGAAAGGTGGTGCTGATTTACTAACATGAAAAGTATAGAAGTAGCTCTGAGACTTTTAGAAGATTTTCTTGAAACTTAATCTTGGTAGAGTTTAAAGAACTTTGAAACTTATGTAAATAAATGTTTTCAAAGTAGTTGATACATTTTAAAATAAAAATGGCTGCTCTTGAAATTATTTTTGCATTAAATATTTAAGGAATACAAAAAGCAGAGTAAAAAAAAATACAAGAAAGAAAATGTCTCACAATATTCAACCACGGAGGACTACAGTAAAGGTTATGAGAACATCATTTGAAGAATCTCTCTCAGAATACACATAGCTAAAGGACATATAGCAAGGAAAGAATAATTTTAGTAAAATAGGATGATGGTTCATATTTAATGCTATTGTATTTGACTCAAAGAGAAGTTGAAAAATTGGAGGAGAAATTGAAGGAATTGTTATGGTGCAGGTATATTATTTTTTTCCTCATATAAGTCATATTACTACTTAAAGTTTCATTTTAAGATTAGAAACAAAAAATCTTAAGAGAAGTAATGTTTAACTGCAATTATCAATATAGACAAGGTTTATGATTCCCTAAAGGTGACTCATCTAGAGCCAGGCATCCTGGAATGTGAAGTCAAGTGGGCCTTAGAAAGCATCACTACAAACAAAGCTAGTGGAGGTGATGGAATTCCAGTAGAGCTATTTCAAATCCTGAAAGATGATGCTGTGAAAGTGCTGCACTCAATATGCCAGCAAATTTGGAAAACTCAGCAGTGGCCACAGGACTGGAAAAGGTCCGTTTTCATTCCAATCCCAAAGAAAGGCAATGCCAAAGAATGCTCAAACTACCACACAATTGCACTCATCTCACATGCTAGTAAAATAATGTTCAAAATTCTCCAAGCCAGGCTTCAGCAATACATGAACCGTGAACTTCTTGATGTTCAAGCTGGTTTTAGAAAACGCAGAGGAACCAGAGATCAAATTGCCAACATCTGCTGGATCATGGAAAAGGCAAGAGAGTTCCAAAAAGACAACTATTTCTGCTTTATTGACTGTTTCAAAGCCTTTGACTGTGTGGATCACAATAAACTGTGGAAAATTCTGAAAGAGATGGGAATACCAGACCACCTGACCTGCCTCTTGAGAAATTTGTATGCAGGTCAGGAAGCAACAGTTAGAACTGGACATGGAACAAACAGACTGGTTCCAAATAGGAAAAGGAGTACATCAAGGCTGTATATTGTCACTCTGCTTATTTAAATTCTATGCAGAGTACATCATGAGAAACACTGGACTGGAAGAAACACAAGCTGGAATCAAGATTGCCGGGAGAAGTATCAATAACCTCAGATATGCAGATGACACCACTATTATGGCAGAAAGTGAAGAGGAACTAAAAGGCCTCTTGATGAAAGTGAAAGAGGAGAGCGAAAAAGTTGGCTTAAAGCTCAACATTCAGAAAATGAAGATCATGGCATCTGGTCCCATCACTTCATGGGAAATAGATGGGGAAACAATGGAAACAGTGTCAGACTTTATTTTTGGGGGCTCCAAAATTACTGCAGATAGTGACTGAAGCCATGAAATTAAAAGATGCTTACTCCTTGGAAGAAAAGTTATGGCCAACCTAGATAGCATATTCAAAAGCAGAGACATTACTTTGCTGACTAAGGTCCATGTAGTCAAGTCTATGGTTTTTCCAGTAGTCATGTTTGGATGTGAGAGTCGGACTGTGAAGAAGGCTGAGCACTGCAGAATTGATGCTTTTGAACTGTGGTGTTGGAGAAGACTCTTGAGAGTCCCTTGGACTGCAAAGAGATCCAACCAGTCCATTCTGAAGGAGATCAACCCTGGGATTTCTTTGGAAGGAATGATGCTAAAGCTGAAGCTCCAGTACTTTGGCCACCTCATGCGAAGAGTTGACTCATTGGAAAAGATGTTGATGCTGGGAGGGATTGGGGGCAGGAGGAGAAGGGGATGCCAGAAGATGAGATGGCTGGATGGCATCACTGACTCAATGCAAGCGAGTCTGAGTGAACTCCGGGAGTTGTTGATAGACAGGGAGGCCTGGTGTGCTGCGATTCATGGGGTCGCAAAGAGTTGGGCATGACTGAGCGACTGAACTGAACTGAACTGAAAGGTGAAAGATGGTTATAATGGCACTTATGCTTATTCCCAGCTCTCTTCCATCCATCAGTTCAGTTCAGTTGCTCAGTCATGTCCGACTCTTTGTGACCCCATGGACTGCAGCACTCCAGGCTCCCTTGTCCATCACCAATTTCCAGAGCCTACTCCAACTCATGTCCATTGTGTCGCTGATGCCATTCCTAGCCTACTCTTTAATTATTATATTAACAATTGAAAAGGTTTAAACCATTTTTTATTTTCTGTTATGTAATTATGATAAACATTTGGGGGGTGTTGTGTTGGAGAAGACTCTTGAAAGTCCCTTGGACATCAAGGAGATCCAACCAGTCCATCCTAAAGGAAATCAGTTCTGAATATTCATTGGAAGGACTGACTCTGAAGCTGAAACTTCAATACTTTGGCCACCTCATGCAAAGAACATACTCGCTTGGAAAGACCCTGATGCTGGGAAAGATTGAAGGTGGGAAGAGAGGGGGATGACAGAGGATGAGATGGTTGGATGGCATCACCAACTCCATGCACATGAGTTGGAGTAAACTCAGGGAGTCTGATGGACAGGGAGGTCTGGCGTGCTGCAGTCCATGGGGTCACAAAGAGTCAGACACCACTGAGTAACTGAACTGAACTGAATCATTTGATTAAATCACTTACCATCAATCATTTTATTGTAACACTTTTGTTCTTTAGGACCTTGTTCAAATTCATTTGGATACCTGTATTTTTATTGTTAAGTAGTGTTTTGTAATTTTGTATTATAAATAATACTACTTACAGTTAGAGGACACCCTAAAGATGCAGCATATGTAGGCCAAGATAATCTAACAATGAAGTTGTCAGTTTCTCAAAGGCAGGAGAAAACTGCAATGAAAATGATAGAAAACAAATCATAATATTTAAAATTGATCAGTAAGTACATATTTACAAGAATCTCAAAGGAGAATATACTTTAAAAAATCTCAAAGGGAAATGTTCTAGTGATTCACAACTCCCTCTTCTTCTTCATGCTCCTCTGCCTTTCCTGCTTTCTTAGCTAACATCTAGCTATCCTATCGCATCCTATCTATCTACCTATTAATCATCCACCCATCCATCCATCTTTCATCTATCTATCCAGCTATCTCTCTATCAATATGTTTTAAAATGCTTATTATTTTTTTCATTATGTTGACTTGAAACAAACAAACTGACAGATATTTCTCCAGCAAAGATGGGTTTATTTGGGGTCAACAGAGAACAGCAGTTTAGGGTCTGCAGCCATGTCAAGTCATGTGCAAGTCCCCATATGGCAAGAGGAGAACTAAAACCTCTCTATAGGGAGGAAAGGGAAGTTGGGAAAACTATAGTATACAAGGAGTCAATGGTTTTTCAATGGCTGAGTCATTGTTAGGAAAGAATTCTTTCTTCTTCCTCATGGACTTTGTTATAGTCACAGGATGTGGGAGATCCCCCTACTGTTCTCCTGACTATTTAATTGAGGTTTCTGTTTATTAATGGGCTTCACAGGTGGCTCAAGTGGTAAAGAATCCACCTGCATTGTAGGAGATATGGGTTCAATCCCTGGGGCGGGGAAGATCCCAACTTAGGGAGGAAAATACTAACCCACTCTAGTATTCTTGCTGAGAAATCCCATGGGAAGAGGAGCCTGGTAGGTTACAGTCCATGGGGTTGCAGAGTCAGACACAAGTGAGCATGCACACACATGGATGTTTATCAATATTTTACAATAAGAAGGATTCTAGTTTACAGTGACTTTATAATTCTTCTTGGCCCTCCTACTTTGGATTTTCTTACAGGAAAGATACAATGATAGAAAAAAATAATAGAAATGTAATTTAAGCCAGATTACATGTCCAAAACAGACAAAACCTGATTGAAGACATAATTATGTCAAAAACCGAAGCTAAATTTAAAATGTGTTCTTTTTTTCTGCTTCAGGACCACCAGTAATTGCTCTCATACATTCAGTTAGAATGTTACACTAAAGCATTCTTATACAACATGCTAAAATGAAGCTACAATTATTAAGTCACAGGACTTTTTTTCCATAAAACTCACAAATGTCGGCAAATGTCTCTCCTCCCTCGAGAAATTACTTTTTCCTCATATGTTTTGGAATTCAGATATGTACACACATACGCACACATACACACACACCTCAGTGTAAAACTAAATCAGAGATGAAGTGGCTCTTATTAGAAAGAGTGAAAACAATTTTCCTTGGTTCCTACTTACCTGTATAATATGGTTTCTTGAAGAATGAGATCTTAATTATTATGATTTATTCAGCATAAGGGTTCAAAGTTTTGCATTTTACATTTTGATTTGAAGTTTCAAAAAGACTTTTGCTGTGAAAAAAGCAATTTCTATGATTACTTCATGAAATACAGATCACTTGAAATGGAATCAGTATAGCAAGTAAATTTTTGGCCTTAAAAAGTAAGCCTGCCTTGCTTTCTAATGTTATTTTTTTTTTCTTTTTTACATCTGATCCCATCTTTTCCTCCTTTGCACGGTGTTAATAAAATGGGAGATGAAGGAGGAACGTTTGTGGGACTGATTATAAAACAGTGAACATTTCCTGAACGGGCTTATGTACATATGATTCACCACACAAATGGATCTTTGATTATTCCTATAGCTTTATGCAAATTATGTTTTGTGATATCAGTGAAGACCAGAAATCATTTTCAATATTTTCACTGTAGCACAGATCAAACCTACTGTGGAAAAACAAGTCAAATGTTGTGCTAGCTGGTTGCTCTCCCTATCATTACAGAGCACTTTAGGAGGTCCCCTTTTATTCGTGTCAGCTGTATGGTTTAATTTAAAAGTAATTCCAAGCATTTAACACGCTTCTTTCATTTTAAAGAGTACTTCTTAAAAATGAAAGGGATTCAATCACTTTTTGGAGACAGACAGAGGGTACAATACATTTGTAAGTCCCATCAGTGAAGGTCTGATGGTTTCTGATTTAAATAGTTTTTATTAAATATGAAATGTCCAAATTACCTAATCATTGTCTCCTGTAAGATAAACACAGTTTTCCCAAGCCTTTCTCCAGAGTCTTATCTCAGAGCTGCAGGATGTCAGTTGATAATGTTGCCTTCATGTTAGACAAGCAGACAAAATAATTTGATTGTACTGCTTGCCATGTTGTTCTAAGCAGTTCTTTAAGAACTAAAACCACTTTGTTTCTGGTGGCATGACAAAGCCCATTACTTTCATTTTTTTGAACTCCTTAAAAAGCTTCAACATCAATAAGACTGCTTTCAGAGCACACTAGTATAATGTGTTTAGTCTTGTCTAGTTTATCCATTCAGAGGTAGACATAAAACAAAAGTTAGGATGGTAGGAAAAATGTTTTTCATGCTGTAAAAACATGGCAAAATTATAGGTAATTACTTTTTAAACTGACAGTCACTGAAGTGATTGTTTAAAGTTAAATTTTAAGTAAATTATTCAAAAACCTATAAACCTATATCCAAATGCTAGTCAGTAACTTCTGTACTGTTTGAATATTTTGCAATGCTCACACAAATGAAAGACTTTAGAAAAAATGATCAAAATAATCTTTACCATTATTTTCTGGATGTAAGAGTAAAATGCTTTAAATTTTAAAATGTGAAATGAGAAGTTTTCTACTTTTACACTTGTGAGAGAGGAGCACAGGAAGTGTAAAAATCAACTCAATATAGTGACAATCTTTTGAAATAAGAGGGCAAATTAAGCAATTGGATATTTTTGAAAGATAAGCATGAATACATTTAAAAATAAAGCTTACAGTCAATGCATAACCATTGGTGACCTCATGCAATGCACATATTTTGAGTCCCTTTTTCTAATTTACAAAATAGGAATATAGTTATAGATGGGCTTTCCAGGTTGCTCAGTGGTAAAGAATTCACCTGCCAAGTAGGAGACCCAGGTTGGATCCCTGGATCAGGAAGATCCCCTGGAGAAGGAAATGGCAGCTCACTCCAGTACTTTTACTTGAGACATCCCATGGACAGAGAAGCCTGGTGGGCTACAGCCCATGGGGTTTCAAAGAGTTGGCTACAACTTAGCAAGTAAACAGCAATGGCATGGTCATAGATATGTGAAGGCAGGTCATCTGGTCAACTAACTCCACACTGACACTGATGGACAGGAACCAGCATGTTCCCTGTACTCAGGGAGATTATGTTCTAGTCCAGAGAGCAAAATAAATAAATAACCAAATCATTGTATACTTAAATGTAAAATTGTGGCTGTAATAAAGTACTACGAAGAAGAGGCTACATGGTTTTCAGTTCAGTTCGGTCCAGTTGCTCAGTCTTGTCTGACTCTATGCGACTCCACGGACTTATGAGAGCTTATATGAAGGACAGTTTGATGTAGTAAGAATAGTTAGAAGAGACCTCTGTGAAGACAAAGATGTTGTACTGCATTTTGATTGAGTGAACTAGTTAAATAAAGGATGGAAGCACATTTCAGACAGAGGGACTTAGACTGTAAAGATACTGTCAGGGGTCCTGAAGGGAGAAGTACCCTTATATAGACAATGGAGAACATGGTGGAAAATGAAGCTTAATACAGGGTAGACCAGATAGGGCTCTGGAGGATACTGCAGGATTTTTGTTCTTAGCCCTGCAAGAGGAGCCATCGAAAAGCTTTAGAAAAAAAGGTGATTTCTAATCTGCTCTTCAAATTAGACCAGTGTGAGCCACAGTGAAGGTGCTGGGCTTTAAAATGTGCTGTAAATTTTCAAATGCCCCTCAAGTTGTTCCTACATTGATAGTTGTGCTCCCCATCCTTATCATCACCACGTTCGGAAGAGAAATTTACCTGCTTGTCGTTTTAAAATTTTCTGTCTGTCTTTCTTAGAACTAGGGTTAGGTATAATATGCATGAGATTGTAATGCACAATAAATACGTGCCAATTTATTCACACAATGGCATTGTAGGACACATTTTTTCAACAAAAGATGCAGTAGGAAGTTTGTAGTTTTAAGTATGAGAAAAACATACTTAAAATCTTTCCATGGAAAACCAGTTCTTGTATACTAATGTGATAGTGGCTCTATTCTTATTTTAAAAGTGTGTTATGATTAAAAAAATGTATAAAATAATATTGGCAAATGAATGTGTTTATAATGTAAGATTATAAGAAAACAGATTAATGTATGCCGATGATTCATTGCTTGATCTTTTGAGCAACATAAAATGGTTGAGTTGACATGTATTTATGATCCTATTGAGTAACTTCTACAAATATCTGCTCCTTTTAATTGAAATTTCCCTTTTAGCTGTCAAATAACTGTAAACTTATAAACCTAGCTCCTCTGGGATATAGAATCTTTTTGGCAAAATGAAGGTGCTATTCAAATGGCTGGGACTTCCCAGGTGTCCCTAGTGATAAAGAATCTGCCTGACAATGCAGGAGACATAAGAGATGTGGGTTCAATGCCTGGATCAGGAAGATCCCGTGAAGGAGGGCATGGCAACCCACTCCAGTATTCTTGCCTAGAGAATCCCATGGACAGAGGATCCTGGGGGGTTACAGTCCATGGGGTCCTTAAGGTGGACACGACTGAGCAACTGAACACATTCAGAATGGCTACCAAGATCTGTCTAACACAGCACTATCAAAGACCCTTTAAGTTGTGATCATGAAAAGTCTCTCAATGAACTGCTGTTGGCAGCCAGCCATCAAAACCATCACCTTCTGTTTATTTGAGCCCCAGTATTGCAAAATGGCACTTTTGGGAAATTGCCAAAAAACTACATCATGATGAATTTACCATTTTACTCTCTTGGTATCTGCCTTGTATTTTACTGCCACAATATTCTTTACTTTGTCCATCAAAGTATAATCACCAAGAATAATTGTATTATTTACTCATGGTAGTATTGATATATGATTTCTAAAATAGTAAAATTAAGGCAGGCTTAAAAAAAAATCTGTACTGATATACACATATGGTTAAAAGGTGTTCCTCTGCTTTATCTCTAAGTACTTGACTAACTTCTTAATTCTGAGGGATCAACCATAATTTCCAGTGTTTACCAGCAATCATAGATGACTAGCAGTTAAAAAGTCATCAGCCCTGTCACATTTTTCAAAGAACAGAATCCCTTTCCAGATGGTCCTTCATTTGGCTAATGGACAGCCTAAGGGGATAAAAATGTCACCTGTTGTAGCTAGTCAACAGTATTAATAAAAACACAAAAATAGACCATTCATGCAATGGCAACAACCTCAAAACAGATTTATGAGTTCCTTTACTGAGTTAATTTGCAATGATCATCATTTTAGCATTTAAAATTTTCCAGTTCTTCCCTGAATTTTCCAACAGTAATTTTTAAAAGACATCAAAAATAAATATTAGAAAATAAAAACTTATTTCCTAAAGCAAAGCGATGTTTAAACATATGCACCACAGAATCAAGTTAAATATTGATGGTTTTTAAATGTATTTCTCCCATGAAAGTTAATAGTCACGTAAAGGAAAAGATCATAGCCACATAAAGGAGAAACTATGTATAATTTTTAAAACTCTGGTAAAATAAAGGCAACTTTCTTTTTTCTAATTCATATTTACTAAATTACATTTTGCAAACTATAAATCAATACAACCCAATTGTTGTTTCTCAACAAGCTGTTTTTCTTTTCCTTTATTTAACTTTATATTAAGTGATACCCTCTATTTGCAATGTGTTCTCCATGTGGTAAAATCTTACTGATGTTTCAAGATCCAGATCATGGATCTCCATCTTCAGGTTTCCATTTTGTTATCTATATATGCAGTGACTTAACACATTCTCAGATGCTCAAAAATGAAAGCATGGATGGCTAATCATTGCAAGAAGATTTTTCTGAAGTCACCTTTTCAAGTCACCCACTGAGGTGACATTACAGAAGATGTTAAAGTCTAATCTATAGGACAATCCAAAATCAAAAATATATTAGTTAAATTGAATTCTTATTAAATAACTTTCTATCAATTTATATGAAAAACTTATGTTTTAATTACTATACAATTGAGAAGTATAACAAGGCAGCATACATTTAAAACATCCACTGGGAATAAACTAGTTCTGATAGCCTGTTCTATTTCATCTTTTGTTTCAGTGAAGTAAAACTAAGACGCACACATTACATAAATGCCTTTTTATGTTATAAAAATGTATTTCAAAAATTATTTTATATATTTCAAATAATTTAGTTCCTTGGTTTTCTCTAGTGCCCTATATACTTTTTCTTCTTAGAAAACGTAGAATATATTGAAAGCAAATGTCAGCACTATACATGCATAATATCATTCTCTTGTGGCTCTATGGAAAGTGGTAAAAAATCAACAAATCATCATAACTTACCAAGCAAGTCACAAACAAAAAAAGTAAACTAATACTTTTCTTCCAGGCCTGATTTTGATGCCAGTATCCACTCAGCTACCTTTAATGGTGAGGAAGGGACACAGTTATCAGAGGAAGACTGTCCAGCTAATAGCTTCACAACTAACAAAAAACCAGAAGAATTAGAAACTAGTTTGCACACTCAGTCACTAAGTTATATCAAACTCTTAGCGATTCCATGGACTATAGTCTACCAGGCTCCTTCATCCATGGCATTTTCCAGGCAAGAATACTGGAGTGGGTTGTCGTTTCCACCTCCAGGGGATCTTCCCAACCCAAGGATCAAACCTGTGTCTCCTGCACTGGCAGGAGTCACCTAGGAAGCAAAAGCTAGTTTAGATAGTTGCAGAATTAAATAAATTGTAAGTTAAAACAATGTTTTAGCAGTAAGTCCTCCTGACAATGCAGGAGATATGGACTTAGTCCCTGGGTCAGAAGAATCCCTGGAGAAGGCAATGGCAATCCACTCTAGTATTCTTGTCTGGGAAATCCCATAGAGAGACAAGCCTGGAGGGCTACAGTACATGGGTTTGCAAAGAGTTAGACATGACTGACTAAACAACAATGACAAAATAGAGTCTTATAAATTGCTTTCTTTATGTTTGATAATTTTGTAGAAATATATAAGAATCTTCTCAGGGATACTTTTAAAAATATATATAAGAATCTTCTCAGGTATAGTTTTTGAAGTTAAATACAACAATAGCAACTTTGGAGAAGATGCAAAATTCTCCTAAAGGAAATAAGATTCCAAATCTAGCATTAGACATGGAGAAACATGCTCTTCAATTGGAATTTTTTTATAAAAGACATGATGCTAGCATTTTATTTTGTGAAATCTTAGGAACAGTTTTCGAAAGTAATTGATGAAGAATCTTTGCCAAAACCTTCATTGCATTCTTAGTAAATTCATTAAAATTTTTAAAAATAATGATATATAAGCCCTTTTACATAAATTTTTGTTTTAGGTTCTGTAGCATATGAAAGTAATAAGATCTCAAATTGAGTAGTTTTATTTTTTCCACTTGTGTCTAAAATTAAAAAAGTAATAATTAAAAGTTCAAACATAAACACATATATCAAAAAGAGAATCTTCAAAGAATATCAAGTAAAATAATCTACAAAAACAACTAAAACAAATGTTGTTATAGAGACTTTATACATCTGCAAGTAGCTGTGCATTTGGTAATCTGCTCTCTACTTTGAGTTCCTAGAGAAATCATGTTACCTAATAATGACCCTGAATGCCATATTTTCATTTTTTTTCTGTATACAGATCAATAACCTCCTTGAAGCTTTAAAGAAAAGAATTTGTAACGAAAATTTCTATATTCTGAGATCATTGGCAGTGATGTGAATAATGGCTTCATATAGAAATCCCTTACAAAAAGGAAACCATCTCTACAAAAAGAATATTTAAAGGCACACCTTTAATGGTATTTTTAGGTTTAAGAGGTTTTTTCCATATCATTTAAGTGTTACTAATGTTAACCCAGAAAATTGTATAAAATTTATCAAAGCCAAATTACTTATTTTTACCTTCAGATTCATAATGGACCACATAGTGTTGATATTTTTGAATCCCAGGTAAACATATTTTCACACTTTCTGTCTAACTTGCCTCTTTTACTGAGCTGCTCCTGTACCAGTTTCAATTCAGTCTTTTCCAACAGGTGCTTTTTGTCTGAAGCTATGGTACTTATGGTACACAAAGTGGAGGAAAATATACCAAGTACAAAAAAAAAAAAAATGTTCTTTAGAGTTTGCAAATCACATAAATAAAGAAAGTCATCTATTACAGTTTCCCAGAAACTTTTGGCACTTAACCTCTAAGGAATCAATTAAAGAACTTTTGGCAATTAATTTCCAAAGAAATCAGTTGAAGAAATGGATATATTTCATCCTAATAAAGGGCTTAACCATAATATGCCTAGGTAAACTTTGCTTCTAACTCAATATTAGTTGTTCTAACTGCATTATAAAATAGAGGTTATTATAATTTCTAGCACCCAGGGTTTTATGATGATTGTAGGGAATAATTCATTTTAAATCTTTACATCATTATTTGTGAAAAAAGCAAATCCTCTATGAACATTAGATAATTATAGTGAGGGACATTAGAAATAATAATTATGAATAATTTACCTCCATATAATATGTTGGTATAACTAGAAACACATTTTTAGTTATATGTTAAATGTCTTCTCAGTTTGTGGAATATAAAAGTCTCCATTTTGACCTAAAGATTAACAATTTAATTGGCAATATAAAATAATATTCCTATCCATCAGTTGTGATCATAAATTTTTGGAGGGGAAAAAACCATCAAAAATGGTACTCGCTTTCCTAACAAGACAACTATAGCATTGATACAGGTATACTTTTAAAAAATAAAATAAGAAAAATATAATAACCATTACCTTCTCATTTTTATGAGTATACACAGTCTCATTAGATATGGACTATTTCATTCCCTTGAATAATTCAAGGACTAACAATAGAACATCTGTGTAACAAAGCACTACCCCTTGAAATTTAAAATCTCGTTAATGAATTAAAACAATACATTAACTATCTCAATATCATGGAATTAGTCCATTATGAAGAAGATCATTCTTATATAACAAAGTCAAATGGAAATATTATAAGGATGTTGCCCAAGGTCATTACGAACCACAAACCAAATTTATAGTCTTCTTTTCAGGTTCAATTTTGAAGCTAATTGATACATTTCAATGGATAATACAGCAACTATTTGGTGATAGATTCAATTTCCTAAATGTCTTAAAAAATCTTTCAAACACTTCATAAACATAGAATTTCATAAATATATTTTCCCCAACAGTATAAGTTACCTAAATTCAAGAAATCTGTTTGTCTTATTCACTGCTGTATCTTTAACTCCAGCACTAAGGCCTTGGATGCAGTAAATGCTCCGAAAATATATTAATATGTCAAATTTATGTCAAAATTAATACTGAGACATTCAAGCAAGACTAAACAGCTACTTCTGCAACAATAATTATTCAGTATTTTGAAGGCATACAAAAATTGCGTTTAAAAATCCTTTACTGAATATGTGCACAGGAAAGCACTAATTACTCTGGAGAGTATACAGCATGAATTGAAATTTATACTGGCCCTAGGAGCTTACAAAACAATATGTGAACTAATAGAAAGCTTGGTAAGTTTTACATACATTATGAGAAGTAAAAATAAGTACTGATGACATAACAATCCATAGTGAATGAAGTACTGCCACTGTGGAAGACGGTATGGTGATTCCTTAAAAAACTAGGAGTAAAACCACCATATGACCCAGAAATCCCACTCCTAGGCATATACCATGAGGAAACAAAAATTGAAAAAGACACAAGTATCCCATTGTTCATTGCAGCACTATTTACAATAGCTAGAACATGGAAGCAACCTAGATGTCCATCAACAGATGAGTAGATAAACAAGTTGTGGTACATATACACAATGGAATATTGCTCAGCCATAAACAGGAAAGCATTTGAGTTAGTTCTAATGAAGTAAATGAACCTAGAGCCTATTATACAGAGTGATGTAAGTCAGAAAGAGAAAGATAAATATTATATTTGAGCACATATATCCCATCACTTCATGGCAAATAGATGGGGAAATAGTGGAAACAGTGGCAGAGACTTTATTTTGGGGGGCTCCAAAATCACTGCAGGTGGTGACTGCAGCCATGAAATTAAAAGACGCTTACTCCTTGGAAGGAAAGTTATGACCCACCTAGATAGCATATTCAGAAGCGGAGACATTATTTTGCCAACAAAGGTCCATCTAGTCAAAGCTATGGTGTTTCCAGTAGTCATACATGGATGTGAGAGTTGGACTATAAAGAAAGCTGAGCATGGAAGAATTGATACTATTGAACTGTGGTGTTGGAGAAGACTCTTAAAAGTCCCTTGGATTGCAAGGAGGTCCAACCAGTCCATCCTAAAGAAAAGCAGTTCTGAATATTCATTGGAAGGACTGATGTTGAAGCTGAAACTCCAATACTTTGGCCACCTCATGCGAAAAACTGACTCATTTGAAAAGACCCTGATGCTGGGAAAGATTGAAGGCAGGAGAAGGGAATGACAGAGGATGAGATGGTTGGATGGCATCACTGACTCAATGGACATGAGTTTGAGTAAACTCCAGGAATTGATGATGGACAGGGAGGCCTGGCGTGCTGCAGTCCATGGGTTGGACTGCAAAGAGTTGGACATGACTGAGTGACTGAGCTGAACTGAGGGTGGAGTTGGAACACATATATATGGAATCTAGAAAAATGGTGTTGAACAATTTATTTACAGGGCAGCAATGGAGAAAAAGACATAGAGAACAGACTTATGGACATGGGGAGAAGGGAGGTGAGGGTGAGATGTCTGGAAAGATTAACATAGAAACTTGCATTACAATTTTTAAATTAGACAGCCAATGGGAATTTGTTGTATGGCTCAGGAAAGTGAAACAGGGGCTCTGTATCAACCTAGAGGGGTGGGGTCAGGAGGGAATTTCAAAAGGGAGACGATATACGTTTATATACCTATGGCTGATTCATGCTGAAGTTTGACAGAAAACAACAAAATTCTTAAAGCAATTATCCTTCAATTAAAAAATGAAATTAAACAAATAATGGTTCTGGAAAAGTAAGTAAATAAGTGTGTCAGTAGTGATAAAAGAGAGTTGACATGGACTCAGACTGGATGAAGAAGGCAAGAGAATGAAAGGGTAAGGGAGAGAGAGAGAGAGAGAGATTGGATGGATGAGGGGAAAAGGGAGAGAGGGATGAAAGCAAAGATATTTACAGTTTCAAGGAAAACAGTAACAAAAAGGATACAGAAGAAACTGGTTGGAATATAAATGGAAAGTAATACATTTGAGATACAGTGTTAGTAGCATTTTCTAGGATCCTGTTTTTGCTAAGTGCATTGGTGACAGCTTTGCTACTCTAATATAAAATGGTTAGGGGACCACCAAGGAATATGTAGGTGAAATGCTAGATAATTGAGATTTATTTTAGTGAAGAACAAGCTTTCATGTTAGCAACATGCTAAATGTGATGCTGTTAAAAGTTCATTATAGTGTAGCCAATTATCTGATAATTTATTGGCAAATGTGGTACTTTGACCTGCGTTTAATAATGAGTCATAACTCTTATGTACATGCTTTATTTGAATATAGTATGAAGTATGTATATCATGAATTTTGTGTTTAAGCATTGATGCAGTACAGAATTGCATGATATCACCCACTATGGGCTGAGCAAAGTCAGAAGTAAAACTAAGCTTACAGTTTGAGAAAGAGACAAACCACATCATTAATAAAATCTTAATCTAGTATTTTAAGTGCTTCATTGGTATAAACAAATTACCAAGACTGGTCAGAGAATGTAGTGGCATTTATGCTGGGTTGAGAACAATTCAGAAACCTCCAGAAAGCAATTCACTTGAGATGTGCCCTGAACAATGACCAGTGTTACAACAGATAGAAAAGAAAAAGAGGATAGAGGAAGAAGAGGATAAAGAATAATCAAATGATTTACATATATCATTTGCTTAGTGAATTGTATATATAAAGAAGGAGCTTAAATATTAGTTAGAGGTTGGAAGGGAAAACAGAGTCCAACCAGGCTTTTCACTGAGTTGTATATTGTACATGTCAATTCATGTACATTATAAGAAGTAAAAAATGAGTACTGATGACATAATTTTCACAGTGAATGAAAAATCAAGAATGGTTCTGGAAAAAATAAGTAAATGGGTGTGTCAGTGGTGATAAAATATGGCAAAAACCAATACAACATTCTAAAGCAGTTAGCCTCCGATTAAAATAAATTAATATGAAAATAATAAGAAATAAAACATAAAGCAAAAAAGTAAGAAAGGACAATGGAATCTTTTATTCTTCCACAGAAAGTTTTGAAACACTACTATGACCCTAATCATCACTTTAACCTTGGGTAAGTTACTTAGAATTTCTTCATCTGTAACAGAGTCAATTAAAAATTCCCACTGGAATTTGGTGGGTAGTCGCTAGAGGTTCCTATAAGAGACAATAATAAAGTAGTAGATGTGTAGGATATCCAAATAGAATTACAATGGCCAAAACTGCACAAAATCTAACTTTAAAATGCCCTTTATATACTTCTGCCACCAGTGTTTCAATTGTTAATGTGCTTTTTAATTGAAGGATTTTAATAAATGTTATTTATTTTTAAATTTTTATTGGAGTTTAGAAAAATATATTTCAAAAGATTTGTATGTGGACAACAGCTTAAGATAACCACAGATCTCATTTAAAATCAAGCTCCAAGTCAGACAAGAATGCTAAAAAATCAATGAGATTAAAGTTTACTGGTAAAGCTGGGAGATAAAGCATAGCCTTATGGCATTACTTTGTCCTAAAATACAGTATTATGTCAAATACATTCTTCTTTATTCTAATAGCTTTTTAATCTTAAATAACTTCTTTTTATTCCTCCCAGTTCCTGTAAAGTATCAAAGGGTCTCCATACTCTTAATATTATGGTAACCTAGAGTTGACTCATAGGAAAAGACTCTAATGCTGGGAGGGATTGGGGGCAGGAGAAGGGGACATCAGAGGATGAGATGGCTGGATGGCATCACCGACTCAATGGACATGAGTTTTGGTGAACTCTGGGAGTTGGTGATGGACAGGGAGGCCTGGCGGGCTGCAATTCATGGGGTGGCAAAGAGTCGGCCACAACTGAGTGACTGAACTGAACTGAACTGATGGTGGTTATAAATTTTATTTGGGATTCAGTATCATTTTTCTGATGATTTCCTAATCCTGGTAGAATTCTCAAAAATGTTTGTTTAAATTGATTTACTTTTTTAAGTTTAAAAACTAGAAAAAGAGAATAGCTATATTGCAATATCTGAGTTAATATAACATGTAGGTATCATATTCCTTAGCATTAACTATTAAAGAATAATAAAACTCCAGAAGGGAAAAGACTCAGTAAAAATACCTGGGATTTAAAATTATATTTTTTGCCCTGTTAATTTATCATACAGAGTAAAAATAAGCCATAGGTATGAAATGGAAACTCTACCAAATGCCTCTGTGTTTCAGTAAACTTAATTATATAGCACACCATAAAATGACAGTAATATTAGAGAAGAAAAGTAGCAATTTCAGATGTGCAATAACTGCTTTTTTACAAGGGTAGAAATTACATCAAGCACATATACCTATTCAGTCTAATACTATTTTCTAGCAAGAACCAGTGTGATTCAGTCAAAGGAAGGGAAAGATTTAACTAAGCAGAAATCTGCTTGGTTCAGAAAAGGTTTGCCTACGAACCCACTGCATTGTGAGTGTGTTCATTTGCTAATATATAGGTATCTTATATAAAAATTCGCATTTAATCTTTAAATATATATGTACACAGGTGCTTGTAACAACTTCAGTCGAAAACCACTATTAATGTATGATTCTTGTCTTTTAAAGGGTCTCTGATATACTTTTTACTGCATCTGATCCAAGTTACTGCATAGAATGACTTTATGAGGATAGCATCCTGTTATGAATAATAGAACGAATCTCAATATTTCTGAAAAAGCTTTTATGTAATTATGCCAGAAAACTTCCATTTAAAAATCTAAAGGAGTATTATTGAATTTTTGTTTCAAATTGGAAAGATTTTTATTCATTTCTGCCTTCCATTATTATTTTCATTAATTTAAAGAGAACACAGTACCTTTCTTGGTATGTTGATATTGGGTTTCTTGTTTATTAGTTAATTAATACCCCTATCATGACTTTGCTTGATATCTGTGCCTAACGTTTCTATAAAGAAGATTTTTTTTTGTCACACAAACCTTGTTTAGAATGATAGCTCAGTTGTTAACTGTTTGATCTCAGGGAAATTCTCTAAAATTGAATCTGTTTCCTCATCTACAAAATTAATATATTAATACCTACAGTCATAATAATTGTTATCCAGGGCAGACATAATATATGTAAAGTTCCTACTACATTGCTAAACATAAAGTAGGTGATAAAGTGCTGATAGCTTTTATTTATTCTATTATTATGTATATAGTATAGTACATGCTAGACTGGAGTTCTAATTTCAGTTTTAAATTTCTCTCTTGACCCTAGGCAAATCAACATCTTTGTGGCATTGAAAATATCACTTGATTTTTATCACATCATGGCAAAACCTTCAGATTCTGTTAAAAAGAATATATGCCTTGCTATTATATAATATCAGATACTTATGATCACACATAAAAAGTGACAGAGAATTGTGTTTTAAGAAACATAGGACAAAAATACTGTTGTGGAATAAAAAACATCACAGATTATTAATAAAATTGTTACCTGGCTGAGAACATAAAATCGGTTTCTTTGTGGATAAAGGAATTGGAAGGCAAGGGCTATATAAGAGGAAAGTGATTGGAATGCCCTACTTTTGTGCTCATGGAATAAAACTGAGGAATGGAAAGCTAGTTTAAAAGAGAGGGGCTCACAGTCAGTTTTGAATGGACACAATGCACCTCCTGACAATCCTGAGAAACTGGTAGATGAATAAAGTCTGATGCTTCTAGTGTTGTTGGCAGTAGGTTTCTATCAGCTGGAATATGAATTATCTCCCTATTTGTTTGTTAATCTTAACATTCTTTTTATCAGATTTCAAAGAGTTTTTCTTTCACAACTGGAGGATAAAAATCCTCTGTGCTTTTGAGTATGTTTCTAGATGATCTGTTGAGCAGATTCAAGCTGTTCCTCTAGACACAGATACGTCGTGGCCTGCGTATAGTCATATGTGTATACTCCCTCCTTTCGTTCTCCCCTCATTCCTTTCTTCCGTCCTAACCCGTCTTCCCTCCTTCCTTCCTATATATTTGCCTGGAGGGATTATTCATTTCTTCTCTAGGGTATATTTACACCTCTCTTTGACTAACGTTAAAACTAAGGATTATATGCCTACTTTTTTTTCCTCTGAGGATTTTGGGTACAATGACAGTTATACAACCAACAAGTTACATGTAAAATAGAATCAATTTCCTTCCATAATATGTGAATGTACGTTCCTTAGGGATAAAATGCGAAATATTCATATACCTCTTAGATCACTGGTCACACATGCCACAAAGCATATGTGATGACATTAACACAGGAATAATAGTGTATTCTTTGAGGACTGCAAAATATGACAGAGCACCTTTAGAATGATGGAGATAATTGGTTATTGTCTTCTTTGAACTTGACAATGTACTATGCTCTTGATGTACATTGTCTTTGAGCTTACAGCAATCCTGGAATGGTAGATGGTGTGGTCCATCATATGGAAAAAAAAAAAAAAAAGATTACCAAAGCAAGGATTAAATCCAGAATAGTAAATAAACATTATGGTGAATTTGGAGTAATAGATGTATTCTATGATGACTCCAGAGCCACCAAAGTCAAACTTCACTATCTACTTTAAAGTTTTCTATCACTATATAGGTATAGTCTATATTTTGTATCTGTAAGAGATTTTTATAAAATACAGAGAAATTCAAAGATATGCTATTAACATTTTAGGTATCAATTTATTTTTTAAAAGGAAATCATAATTTTCACACTTATAAGATATAAATAGCCAATAGGAAGAGGTCAAATATATTCTGATGTGTTGTCATTTGAGAATTAAGTAGTGCTTCTCAGATTGAAGTAAAGCATCTATCACCAGCTGTGTGAACTCAGGGGAGAAAATATGTTGTAAGAGTTCATTATTTTTCTCCATTTCTAGCCACTGTCCCTATTCAGGTATAGCAGCACAGATGGTGTTGTGGTAAAGACACATAACACTGTCAGGAGCTGTAACATATGGCAAAAATCTGGCATTCCTCATTCCCACAAGTTTCAAGGTTAAGATAGAAACTTGTCACTTTTCTGACATTCAATTAACTCCTTTCCTTTGTCTTTACCTGAAAATATAAAAGGATCTTTTAAGAGATTTTTTTCCCATACTTAACTCATTTCTGCGACTCTACCTACTTTCTTTATTTCATTAGCACTGATATAATGATTTTTTGAATTATTGTAATGTATCCTGTGTTATGTCAAAAATATGTTCTTAGAAGTTATTCCATTAGGAAGTAAATTATATTTAAATGCAGTAGAGAAGCTTGGTAAAGGGGTCAGTGTATAAGGCTTTTGCAAAGTTAAAGTTATATGTACCTTCTCATATGTACAGTTTTCATATGTAATGTTTACTTGAAATAAGGATATGAAACAACATATTAATATACTTATTTTCATCAGGAAATTACAGGTTACAGGATGTATATAGGAGAATGTTCTTTTCTGATGCTGTAAATTATAAAGTTTCATAGAATTAAAATCTCACAAAAGACATGGTGAAAAAATCTTACTAAGAATGAAAAGGCAGTAATTATCTGGCAATAAAGATAAAAATTTGGTCTGCCATAAAGCACACATAGAAATAAGTCTAAAAGCATGGACTTTCCATCCAAGATTCTTTCTTTGAAATTCAATAACTTATTCATGTTCCTCTCTCATAGTGTTCATCCAGATGCCCAGTCATTCCAGGGAACAGAACAATGAGCCATCTTAGTGAAAAAACTAATTAGAGAAATTTAAAATATGTCTATAGAAGGTATTTAACTCAACATTCTATGTTAAAGGATAATGATTAGTGTGCTTTCACATAAAAGGCTGAATAATTTTTCTCTTTTAGAACTAAACAGAAAGAGTAAATCTGCTTTTAAAAACAAGTGCCATTGGAGTAGAGGAATGGAATTAAATTGCTTGTCCTCAGAAATGTCTCTAGATTTCCAAAACGTTGAACCACAAAAGCTAATATTTATAAGGAGCTGAGGGATGCATTATGTTTAAGACAACATAAAATGTCTTTTTATTATCTCTGAACTGAGATAGATTACTAGACAGACAAGTTGTTTCTCAAAATCATTTTCTCAAAGAGAATTGACAAAGTCTGCTATATTTTTGTGGCCAAAATTGAAATTTAAATGAGAGGATAGTGAGTTTAACATGTATAATCACAAATCAGGTTCCAGAAAAACTCTGAATGATAGAAATGAGAATAAATGTAACAAGTTGAAATTGAAAACATTTCCATTTACATCCCAAATAAACACATGTGGAAGTACATATGAAAATAACTGAGTTCTTTATGGAGAGTAAACCTAGAATGAACAGTGTCAAAAGTGTAATATGACCAGAAGAAATCCATTCAATTGTGGTTCACATTAATAGAGCTGTTGTATTCAGAAAAAAGAAAGAAAGTGAAGTTACTCAGTTGTGTCTGACTGTTTGCAACCCCATGGACACTAGGCTTTTCCATCCATGGGATTTTCTAGGCAAGAGTACTGGAGTGGGTTGCCATTTCCTTCTCCAGGGAATCTTCCCAACCCAGGGATCAAATCCAGGTCTCCCACATTGTAGATAGACGCTTTACCGTCTGAGCCACTAGAGAAATCAATAGGTGTTGTTGTAATTGGGGTTTTATTGCTTCTCCAACTTTATCCTTTACCATTCATTTACTTGCCTTCCCAAATCCAATCACATTAAACTTTGCTTAGTTTCTCAAAGACATCGTGCTCAATTATTTGAGAGATAGAAAGTCATTCTTGTGTTGATCTTTTAGATTTTACCTTAGAGACCCCATGATCAAGTTAGCTGTCTCTCTCAGGCATTCTCATTGCCTTCTGGACTTAGAATTCTGTTCCTGATCACACTGTTTTTCTATTGTTGCTTACCTTGCTAAATTTCCCTCATTAGACTTTAGACAGTTACAGACTTCACTTTCTTGGGCTCCAAAATCACTGCAGATGGTGACTGCAGCCATGAAATTAAGACACTTACTCCTTGGAAGAAAAGCTATAACAACTCTGAGCAGCATATTAGAAAGCAGAGACATACTTTACTAACAAATGTCCATACAGTTAAAGCTATGGTTTTTCCAGCAGTCATGTATGGTTGTGAGAGTTGGATATAAAGGCAGCTGAGCCTCGAAGAACTGGTGCTTTTGAACTGTGGTGTTGAAGAAGACTCTTGAGAGTCCCTTGGAATGCAAGGAGATCCAACATGTCAATCCTAAAGGAAATCAGTCCTGAATATTCATTGGAAGGACTGATGCCAACACTGAAGTTCCAGTAGTCTGACCACCTGAAGCAAAGTGCCAACTCATTAGAAAAGACCCTGATGCTGGGAAAGATTGAATGCAAGAGAAGAAGGGGATGACAGAGGACAAGATGGTTGGATGACATTACCGACTCAATGGACATGAGTGTGAGTGAGCTCCAGGAAATGGAAAGAACAGGGAAGCCGGGTGTGCTGCAGTCCATGTGGAGGCAAGGAGTCAGACACAATTGAATGACTGAACAACAATAAGACTTTAGGATCTCTGCAGGCAGGACCTTGTCTATTTTGTGATTACTATTGCATCCATCTTCTGTCCTGTCTAGAACATAAATATCTATTCACTGTGTGTGCGTATTCAGTCACTCACTCAGTCATGTCCAACTCTTTGGGACTCCATGAACTGTATCTTGCCAGGCTCCTCTACCCATGGGATTTTCCAGGCAAGAATACCAGATCTACTCCAGGAGATGTCCTTGACCCAGCAATTGAATCTGCATCTCTTGTGTCTCCTGTATTGGCAGGTGGGGTTTTTTTTTTTACCACTGTGACACCTGAGAAGCCCCCAATCATTGAGTCAGATTATTCAAATAAGAAAAGACATAGCTCTATCCACTGTGCTCATGCATACAACTGTGAAAGAAAGTGCTCTATTCTGGAATATTTCATGTACCATCAAGTACCTGGCTAAAAAATGTGCCCAGATGACCTACCAATAGAGAGAGGAAAAATGTTATATATAAAGGCAGAATAGAGATCCTCAATGAGAGAAGCACTGAGAAAGATACTATGTGTTTTTTAAATGAATGTACCAGAGAAGAAAAATTATATATGTTGCATGCAACACCAGAAGAGATAACTAATTTTAAGAGATAGAAGTAACAGGGATGAATTACACTTCACCATTAGGAAACATTATCTGATGATTAACCCTGTCAAAATGGAGTGGGATCTTCTGGCACAAGCTGTTTGTCATTGGAATTGTTACTTTTGCATATAGAAGAAAAGCAGTTTACAAGTTCATGAATTAGAAAGGCAGTAATAGCACATAATTTTATAGTGGAGGAGAAATCTTTTTCCCTCTACTCATCTAAGTTCTTGTCTGAGAACCACCCCTGCAACCTCCCCACCCTCTGCTTCCATAATAAAAGACATTAACAAAAGAAAAATAGAAGTTTAATAGCATACACATAATAGGTCAATAGTTCCCTCAAGGTCATATAGGGAGTAATTGACAGCCATAGCTTCAACTCAGGTTCTCTATGTTGTTGAAATCAGAACTGAAGGAGTACCCCTGCCCAAGTGGCTACAGGTAACTTATTTTAACTGCTGCATGCTATTCTCTTGTATGAACATCCTGATAGAAGTAATTTAAAAATCTTTATTTTTCAACTTTTTGTGCTATTATGGGGTATTTAAAAAAAAGCATATTGTTCCTTTGTTATAAATTTACTCAATCTGATTATCTCTTAATTAGCAAGTTTAATCTGTTTACATTTATTTTATTAATAGGAATTTTGAATGTATTTCTTCATTTTTTTTGTATTTTCCATTTATATTCATTTTCTTGCCCTCTTTTGTCTTCCTTTTCTGTCTTTTGTTGAATAAAGCTTTCTATGGTCTGCCATAAACAAATTATTCTCTTCTCTCTGCAGGTTTAGAAAATATAGATTATATATTTCAATGTCAACTTTAAATTTTTAATGTATATTTTGATCAGTAATATATTTGATCAGTAATATATTTTGGTCTATCAAGCTTTGTTGTTGTTCAGTTGCTAAGCTGAGTCTGACTTTGTGACTCCATGGACTACAGTATGCCAGGCCTCCCTGTCCCTCACTGTCTCCTGAAGTTTAGCACCACATACATACACACACACACACACACACACACACACACACACAAGTTATATATGAAAGTTATTAGATATTGAATGTGTCCACATATTGTAAAAATTTCTATGTTCACCCTTATCCTTTTAACCAATGCTTTTCCTCAGTCATACTTTTCTTGTAATTAATATTCTTGCTTTAATAATCCTTCTGCTGAGAATTTATTTGATGAAATTTTAATCTCTGCATGACTTGTTTAGCCAGGGATAATATTTTAGGTTGACACATTTTTCCAGACTATGAATGCATTTTTTCATCTGTTTCTATTGATAACAACATTTTCCTTTGGTTTAATTATTTTTTTCTTTCCCAGTTAATGCCATTTGTTTCTGGCTTTTAAGGTTTTAAAATTTATCGTTGACATGTGCAGTTTCTCTATCATGTTTAAGTATGCATTTTTATTTATTCAGGCCTTTTATTTAGCCCTTTGGAGTGCTTTCTGTGCCATGTCATTGATTGGGAAAATTATCACCATTTCCTTTTTTCAAATATGACTTTCAGTTCATTTACTCTATTTTATTCTTCTGAGACACTTAGCTATAAGCTGGAGAATCCATAGTATTCTGTGTATTTCTTTAATTTTTTTAAGTAGTATTTATATACTTGAGTTTTGGGGCTGTGCTCTAAGTAAATTCCTTAGTACCGTTTCAAATTCAGCAGATCCCTATAAAACTATGTGAACTATTTCTAAAGGCTGGTCTGTTTGCTGAATTGGTAGTGGGTTTGTGTTTGTTCATTTGTTTTCAGGTACATATTTCTTTATCAAGATTCCTTAACAATCCCTTCCACCAGTCTTTCTTTTATCTGCGCTTAGTTCATTTAAAAACTTGACATTTGTCCCTTGGAGGATTGCCAGCTATTACTAAAATGTTTTATAGTCTTATCCGTATAAACATTTCATCTTGGGTAAATTCAGTTTCTGATTGATTCTTTGGGGAATTATTTTTCTTCTTCATTTTTTGGTTACCAGGGTTGTTTTGAGTGGGAACTTCTTATTTGTTCTCTATCCTTTTTCACCCCCCTATAAGTATGTGTTTCCTTTTGTGTGAATCAGTTTTGTGGTTGCCTCTACTTGTCTTTCAGTGATTTTTCACGTCCTAGGACTCATAGTAATAGTATCATGCTCTGACTTATAGGTGAATAACATACATGACCATCAAGCAAGTGGGGAACTCAATTCGTTTCTCAGTTATGAATATGTATCCTTTTACTTTCATATTTCACAACTTCATATATGTGGCAGCCTTAGGGAACAATTTTTTTTAGACTTCTCTAATAAGCAGGAGGAGCCTTGGCACACAATCCCTGCTTTAAACACTGAGTCTGGCTCTATAAATCTATTTTATGGGAGCAATTGTAATCCCTGTGGCCTCAGAAAAAGTGACCTTTTCTCCTACCTGATTTTGGACTTTAATCCTAGAGGGCCAAAGGATGTTGTTCTCATCACCTTGTATTTATGGCCCATGATAATCTCTGTTCAGTTTGTAAGACCAGCTTTATCTTTATAGTGTTTTCTTTATTTTATATATAATTGTTATGTGATTGAGGCAAAGATTGCATCATAATGTTATTTTACTCTCTTCTCAACAATTCTTCTATTCATCATTTTATCATCTGTGCTTGCTTTTGTTTATAATCATGGAGCACAATATTCTATTTATGTCAGCATACTGATAAAAATGGAATTGGACTTAAAACATACTAACACAATATTACTCATGGAAGGTCATGTGTGTGTGTGTGTGTGTGTGTGTGTGTAGATAGTATATAGAAAACCAGAGGAGAAACCACTCTACATGGTGTATCTAGGGGGATCAGTGAATTGAACTCAAGGAATTTTGATTTGACAATCATGTTAGGTCATCTCAGTGGCAATTTAATTTTAGCAAATCAATAGCATCTGTAATAGGAAATTAGCATTGTTGATTTGAATACTATTGATATTATTGTTTTGTTTGTATTTACATTGTAAATATTTTTGCTCTGTAAGTGCACAAGAGTCCTATATATATAGACTTTAACTTCACTCTGAATATGATCTTAATTAACTAATATAATAAATAATGGTATATGGCTTCCCTGGTGGTTCAGATGGTAAAGAATCCACCAGCAATGCAGGAGACCCAGGTTTGATCTCTGGGTTGGGAAGACTCTCCGGAGAAGGAAATGGCTACCTACTCCAGTATTCTTGTCTATCTATAAACAGAAAGATCTGCGGGGTCACAAAGAGTCAGACTGTCAGGACCAAATGACTAGCACAAACACACAATAAATAATGTTATATAAATACTAGATAAATTTTATTTTACTGGGAAAACCTCCACCATAAAGTAGAATGAGATTGTATGACCTAATCCTCATAATATTCAGGTGAGGGAGGCTCAACATTGATTTTGTTTCCTGAATTCAGAGGAGGGAATTGAGAAAAAAAGAAAAAAGTGTTTGTCACAAGTCAAATAAGTGGTATGCCAGGATACACATCTGTTTGCAGAACTCTGGTCCTTATTGAAAAAGAAATATACACATACAACGGGAAAACAGGGAAAAGAAAGATTTATTTTCAGGAAATGGCTTTATTTCATTAACACTTTAGTGTTAACCCAGCTCACATATTCTCCAAAGATTTAGTGTATACATTGGATTTAAGGAAATCCAAGAAACAAGATCAAAAACTGAGAGAGGAAAAGGTAAACCAAATGATGTAAAAAATAAATTATGAGATACAGAAAATCTCTAGATAATTAGTCACTCAAATTACATATCATAATAATCCTTTATTTTTATTTTTTGTTTTATTTATTTATTTATTTATTTTTTAATTTTAAAATCTTTAATTCTTACACGCGTTCCCAAACATGAACCCCCCTCCCACCTCCCTCCCCATAACATCTCTCTGGGTTGTCTATATTATGTTTCCCCACTTTTCTTTTGGAACCAACTATTTTCAGGTACAGGGAAATTTTCAACATTTCCAAGAATAACCCAAGCAGTTGAGAAACATTATAAGTATGACTCTGCCTGTGTGTATTTTAAAATGGTTTAAATAAAGGGGAGAATGACATTCAGGTTTTCTGAAACTAAACAATTATAAAACTATTCTATAGGAATTTTTATGATGATGGCAATATTGTTTGAATAGAAATATAGAATTTCATTGAGTATGAAACTGATGTACTACTATAACAAACGTCATTTACCCATTAAGTTTTAGCTACTGTAACCAATTTAAAATGTAATCTTTCTTTTTGGAGTTAAAACTATTCTTATCTTATTTTAAATAAATTATTTGTCACACTTATTGTTTCGCAGGGAAAAAATGTTCCTTGTGCCTTTCCCACTCTTTTTAACTGAAGGAAATAATGTATTTTATAAAAAATTCTGATAAGAACTCTTCAATGATAACTAATATTTGATGTTATAAGACAGAGATTAAATGTTTAATTTTTTAACATGTAAAACACTATGTCACGCCTTGTGAGGGAGGAGGAGAAACAATTGGTGGAAATAGATTGCTTTTTGGATATAAGTCATCTGTTTAGCAATAAGGTTAATTTCAACTTTGTAAAGCATGTCTTTATTTTATCATATTAAATTTACCTGACATTCATGTTAAATATTTTACCTCATTGCTGCTACAAAAGGTAAATAACTAGCTATTAAAAATTTAAATAAAAAATATACAAAAATAGTAAATAAAAAAAAATCTTTTAGTGAAGACATTTGCCAAGTGAAAAAAAAAGAGTAGAATGATTAGGATCTAAGCATATCCAACAATACCTTATACTCTACTGGCTATTTAAAAATAAGATATAGAAATGTTGAATAATAGTGGAGAGTAAGTAGACAGCACATATTCAGCACTCAGAATTTTTCACTCATGGAGGCAGCAAATCATCACATAAATAGTATAAAATAAATTCAGCCATTACCAGTAGGTTTACATTAAATATAGTTCCCCCTTCCATCCTCTTAAGTCAGTGGGAATGTACTGAACATCATGCTGCTGTGACATCTATATCATACCTGCCAGGTGGCCTCCTGAATTTAAAATGAGGCCAAGTCATTGTATTCTATTTTTCCTTTTTGTGTGGAGGAAGAAGGGAAAATGTGGATGCTAGATCTAAGAACTTCTTATAATGTAAAAAATATGACTGGCAAGATAAGAAGTCAACAGTTTCAACTGGCTCTTGTACTGACTATGTGTCCAGTCACCTACGTCATTCATTTTTAAATTTCTTTATGGTCTTCATTAAATATAAAGAAAAGAATCCTAAGAAAATGTAAGAGCATTATAAATGATCAATTATATTTGGCATACTACATTTAATGTGGCAGAAAATGTTCATTTAAAAAGTTAAGAAAGAAACAGTGTTCCTTAAAATATAAATACTTTAAAAAAATATGAAACTTTAAATGTGCCAACTTTCTAATCACTGATCTAAATGCATTGACACAACTTACTCCATGTAAAGTAGATAGCATATACTTTCATTCTTATATAAATTAATAATAGCAACAGATGAATCATGACATTTTTCCTGATAATTCTGATTATTAGACTTCTTTGTAGCAAGACTCAAAGAAATGTTGGTAGACATCAATATCAGACTCAATGCAAGTTCTAAAATTAGAGGTTCTTTGTGTTATTATAATATCATCAGTATTTTTAAGGGTTAGTGACCCCGCATGGCAAACTCTAAATATGCACCAGAGTAAAGTGACCTCCAGTGAGTCATTAAACTCTCTTATCCTTATTTGTTTTGATATCCCTTTCATTTAGAACTTTATACATATACATATACACTTGTGCATACGTGCGCATGCTCGCAGACACACATACACACAGAGTTTTAGTAGAATGAGAAGTACACCTTTTTAAAGAATATATTTTTATTAATTATAATTACACAGTTTTAAAAATTAAATATTTGACATTGCTGTGCTGTGCTTAGTCACTCAGTTGTGTCCAACTCTTTGTGACCCCATGGACTGTAGCCCACCAGGCTCCTCTATCCATGGGGACTCTCCAGGTTAGAAAACTGGAGTGGGTAGCTTATTCCTTCTCCAGGGGTTCTTCCTGACCCAGGAATCAAACCAGTCTCTGCTACATTGCAGGCAAATTCTTTACAAATTATGATATTCTCTATCTGTATCTATACAACATCTTTTTATCTATTTACCCATAGATGTTCACTTAGATTGTTTCCATGTCTAGGCTACTGTGGATTCATGTTGTAATGAACGTAAGAGTGCAGATATCTCTTTGAGATCCTGATTTCATTTTCTTTGCATGTGTATTCAGCAGTGAGCTAGCTGGATTATATGGTAGTTCCATTTTTAATTTTTTTGTAGAACTTGCATACCATTTTCCATGGTGGCTGTACCAATGATATACTCACCAACAGTGCACAAGTGTTCCCATTTCTTCACATCCTTGCTAAACTTTGGTATCTCTTATCTTTTGATAACAGGTATTCTAACCAGTGTGAGATGATATCTCCTTGTAGTTTTGATGTGCATTTTTCTGATGATTACAGATGCTGAGCTTCTTTTGATGTACCTGTTGGCCATTGGTAACGTCTGTTTTGAAAAAAAAAAAAGTTTATTTATATAATCTGACCAATTTAAAATCAGATTGTTTTCGCTCTTGAGTTATATGACTTCTTCTCATATTTTGAATATTAATTCCTTATCAAATATATGGGTCACACACATTTTCTCCATCTGTAAGTTGCCTTTTTGTGTTGATTGTCCCTTTGCCATGCAGTATTTTTCTAGTTTGATGTAGTCCCATTTATTTGTTACTTGAGCTTTTGGTGTCATCTTCAAATAATGGTTTCCAAGACCAACATATTTTGTCCAGGCAACACCTGTTTTCTATTAGCAGTTGTATGGTTTTTGGTCTTATGTTTAAATCTTTTATCCAGTTAACTCTTTGCCATGTGAAAATCTAATTTTTCCAGAACCACTTATTAAAGAGACTATCCTTTCCCCATTGTATATTATTGTTTACCTTGACAAATATTAGTTGACAAATATATGAGGGTTTATTTCTGGGTTCTTGAGTCTATTCCATCGAATCTATGTGTCTATTTTTACCAATACCATACTCCTTGGATTATTATAGCCTGTAATATCATTTGAAATTAAGAAAAGTGATGCCTTGAGCATTTGTTTTTTTTTTTTTTTTTTGCTCAGGATTGCTTTGGCTATTCAGTATTATATTGTTTTTGAGTTATTGTGAGTATGATTTATTTTATTTCTTTGTCAGTTATTTCATTTGTTAGTGTATAGAAATGAAACTGATTTCTTTATGTCAATTTTGGATCTGCAACTTTTCTGAATTGTAGATTAGTTTTATCTTTTTTTGGGGGTGGAGTCTTCAGGATTTCAAAAAAAAAAAAACCACATAGTTTTATCTGCAAAAACAAACAGTTTTACTTATTCCTTTCTAATTTGGATGCTTTTCATTTCTTTTTTCACTTAATTGCTCTGATTATGTTTTTAACTACTGTGTTGAATAAGAATAGTGTAAGTGGGAATCCTTATGTTGTTCCTGATCGTAAAAGTCTCTCAACTTTTCATTGTTGAGTATCATGTCACTGTGGGTTTGTCATTATGACCATTACCATCCTGAGATACATCCCTTCTATAAAATTTGTTGAGGTGTTTTTTATCTTAAAATGATAACAAAGACCACCACAACATTGTAAAGCAATTATCCTCCAATAAGAGGAATGGATATGGTGTTTTTTCAAATCCTTTTACTACATCTGTTGAGATGATCATATGATTTTTATCTTTCATTCTATGAATATACTATATCATATTATTGATTTGCATATGTTGAACCATACATCCCTTGATTATGGTGTATTATCCTTTTAATGTGCTGCTGAAATCAAATAAGTATTATGTTATTAACAATTTTTGCATCTATTTTCATCAAAATTATTGGCCTCTAGTTTTCTTTTCTTGTAATATCCTCAACTGGCTTGGGTAGGAGATTAATGCTGGACTCATAAATCAGTTGGGGAGTGTTTCTCTCTCTTCAGTTTTGGGAGCATTCTGAGAAAGACAGGCACTAATTCTTCTTTAGATGTTTGGTAGGATTCACAGGGGAACCCATCTTGTCCTTGGCTTTTCTTTATTAGGAGATTTTGATTATTGATTTGACTTTCTCACTTGTTATTAGTCTGTTCAGGCTTTCTATTTCTTCATGGTTCAGTCTTGGTAGGTTTTGTGTTTCTAGGAATTTATCCATTTCTTCTAGATTATACAATTTGTTGGCATATAATTGTGCCAAGTAATCTCTTATGATCTTTTGTATTTATGTATTATTATAGTTCAAGTCGGACACGACTGAGCGACTGAATGGAACTGAACTGATAATTCAAGTCCAAAATTTCCTTACTGATTTTCTGCCTGTATAATTTATCCCTGCTATTAGTATAAGTTGTCTATTTTTCCCTCATATGTTTTATTATTTGCTTAATATATTTAGGTGTCTGAAGTTGAAAGTTTATGTATGTAGCATCCTCTTGATGAATTGATGCCTTTATCATTATGTAATGACCTTCTTTGTCTCTTATTACAGGTTTTTGGCTTAAAATCTATGGTATCTGTTATAACTACCAAAGCTTTCTTTGGTGAGTCTTTTATCCATCCATCACTCTTCATTCTGATCAGAGAATTTAAGCCATTTACTTAGTATTAATAGGTAAGAACTTACTGATGCCATCTTATCGATCATTTTCTGGTTTTTTGGTTGGTTGTTTGGGTTGTTTGTTCTCTTCTCCCTCTCTTGCTGCATTCATTTTTGGATTGACTTTTTTTTTTTTTTTTTTTTGTGGCTGGTATGATTTGATTCCAATGTGTGCATGTGTGTGTGTGTATCTAATATTGGTCTTTGCCTGCTATTACCATGAGAGTTACCTAAAAACATTTCTCATAAATCTGTATGTAAATCTGCATTTATATCCATATATAGCAGTTTATTTTACTTTAACATCTTTTACTTCAGTTGCATACAAAAATCCTACCATTTTATATTCCCTATGCCTTCTGCATTCTGTATGTCTATTACCCAATACATGAGTGGATGAGAATTCTTCTGAGTCTCTTGATATATGGTGCTGGATCCCATAGGTCTTAAAAAGTAATTCTGTTTATGGATTGATGCCAAATTATTGTTGTTGAGAGTGGGATATTACAAAGGACAAATTATTCAACCGTGTTCTCCAAACTCCACTTCTTTTCAGAGTTACATACTTAAATGTCTTTTGGATATCCTATGAATATTCCATAACCATCTTGAATTAAGTCTTCAAGTCAAACTTATTTTCTTATGCATATTGTGTCTCCAGATTTCTGCATCTAGTTAATGGCATAGATACCTCACATCAGTGAGTTGCTCAGTGACTTTTGAAGTTACCTGGAGTTATTTCTTGCAAATCCTCAGTCACTTAACTCTATTGATCTGCATTAAAATGTATCTTAAAATATTCATCTTAAAAGAAATGCATCAATTCCGTCACTTCAGTCATGTCCCACTCTTTGTGACCATACGGACTGTCGCCTGCCAGGTTCCTCTCTCCATGGTATTCTCCACAAGGATACTGGAGTGGGTGGCCATGCCCTCCTCCAGGGGCTCTTCCTGACCCAGCAATAGAACTCACATCTCCTGCATCTCCTGCACTGCAGGTGGGTTCCCTACCCACAGAGTCATCTAGGAAACCCTCCTAAAAGATATATTTTTACCTAAATATTGCGAGACTCTCCTAGAAATCAGCCTCTACCCAATTAATCCTCTCTGTTGCTATTAAAATTTTCTGACAATCATAATAACAGAAAAAACTCTATATTTTTCCTACTTAAAATATTTTGATGGTTGTATTATTTATAGAAGCAATTGTCAGTCTATGTGAGTAAATTTCCAAATGGTATGGGGAATAAGGAAATAGAATAGATCTAGATCAAATACCATGTATACTCTTTTCTAAACTAATCTAGACATCTACGGCTTGGGCACCTTGACTTGTTGCCCTTTCTCCACTTTAGAAAGAATGCAACCTTTTACCTGTTATGGCACATTGCTTGAGCAAATAGAAACCTATTGCTGAACAAAAGCACCACTCAAATTGTTAATATTAGTTTGAGAAATGAAGCTAAAGACTAGACAAAAAATATCTTTGTGAGTGAGACAGTTGACTATTTTTTATTTCCAGTAAAATTCACATGGTAGACCATTACAAGTATTTTTTTATTTTGATTTAAAATTCAGAAGGATTTATAAGAATTGAATGCCAGAGTAGAATATAATTTTTTCTATACCTATCTACATGTTAATGACAAAATCTCAAGATACATATATAAATTAAAAAGAAGCAAAGATTTTATGTTTATTTTAGCAGCAGAACATCTTTATTCATGGATATATAAACTAATTATGAATACAGCTCAAATAAAATTGTGTTATTTTAAATAATTCTTGATTGAAATCTATAATATTTTGTGTTGCACAGTAGTAATAATCATTCTGAAAATTCAGGCTATAGGGAAGCAATATCTAGAGTCTTGTAGAAGTAGAAATTTTTTAAATCAATTTTATCATTTTAATAGAGCTTTATGATGGAATAAACTGTAACATATTCCCAACAGTAAGATATTCCCAACAGTAAGATATTCCCTGATATGACTATAATATCAGAAAAATAATTTCATAGGGAAAAATGGAGTAGAATTCAAGATGAACAATGTGTGTGTGATGTCAACTTTAAAGAAGAATTTATCTTCTAAAGAGTTAATGATTTTCATAGTGACTGTAGAAAGAAAATTTTATTCAATATGTTTAAGATTTATTTTAAATATTTTATTTTTAAATATAGAATTATTTCTAAATCCCTAGAAAGTACATTCTTTGCTACTGAAGTTACAATGAAAATTTGATATCAAGCTAACTTTAAGAATGTTGTCAGGGAGAAACACAGACACTGAAACATAGAATCAAGTCAAAATTACTTATTCAGCAATACAGATTTCTTCATTTTAGCATTCTAATCTCATGTCCCACCATTTACCTCTCACGTAGCAATTGTGCCAGATAAGTCACTGTGACTTTGCTAGTCTCGTGGATTCTCTGTCTTCTGCTTGGGATTGTCTGCCATCTCCATTTTACTAGACCGATGCTGTGTGTCATTTTGATGCTAATCACATGACAGTCACTATTACATTGTAGATTCACATTAATAAAC
Organism: Ovis canadensis; assembly: GCF_042477335.2. Classification (NCBI taxonomy): domain Eukaryota; kingdom Metazoa; phylum Chordata; class Mammalia; order Artiodactyla; family Bovidae; genus Ovis; species Ovis canadensis. The sequence goes on from NC_091249.1 coordinate 89,034,637, forward strand.
TTTACTGAATTAATGAGGTGTGCCAGGCAGTGAGCTAAGCATTTCACAAGACACACTTTCTTTAATCCTTACAGCAACCCTGATGATTATGATGCTCAGACTCAGAGAGATCTGAAAACATCTATAGCTAAGTTAGAAGTCAGCCTTGTTGGTTAAACGAATAGCCAAATAAATACTCGGCTGTGGTTGCTTTTGTCTGCTTGTATGACAAGATAATGTCAGGCCTGTGAATTGTTTGCTTGTTTGGATTTCTTTTTATATGAAAAGTCATTACACTTTATTGTAATAACCTGCTTAACGCCTCTCTCCCCTGATAAATTGGAGAATGCAATGACACCCCACTCCAGTACTCTTGCCTGGAAAATCCCATGGACGGAGGAGCCTGCTAGGCTGCAGTCCATGGGGTTGCTAAGAGTCGGACACAACTGAGCAACTTCACTTTCACTTTTCACTTTCATTCGTTGGAAAAGGAAATGGCAACCCACTCCAGTGTTCTTGCCTGGAGAATCCCAGGGACAGGGGAGCCTGGTGGGCTGCTGTTATGGGATCGCACAGAGTCAGACATGACTGAAGCGACTTAGCAGCAGCAGCAGCCCCTGGTAAATAATAAACTTCATTGAGTCAGGGATTGCATCATATTCATTGTGCTCAACTTTGATCAAAGTGCCCAGCATATGTGTTCAGAAATAGATATTTAATCCACAAATAGCCTATCCTATTTTACTTTTTAGCCAACCCTGATGATCTGAGATCTGAAGCTCCTATATTTTCTGCTGTAATTTATAGTTGGCTCTCCATATCTTCAGTTCCTCTGTATCTGAGGATTCAACTAACCACAGATCAATTTCTGGAAACTGAAAGAGTAGAAAGAAAATTGAACTTCTCTCAATTTGTTCACAGTTATTCCCTAAGTAGACTTTGCTGATATTTAAAGACAATAGTGGATGTAAATTTATTATTTGATGCATTAGATGTGGTTGAAAATTATGTTTAATTCTAATCATAATTAATATTCATTGAGAATATGATTAGTACAAATATGCAGTGACAAAATGTACAATAATAAACTGGCACACATTTTGTATTAACAAAGTTTTTATGTCTTCCACATTTTACTAAATGTCCTGCTTTACAAGCCAAAAATCCAGAAGCATTGGAATTCCCCCAAATACTTTAGTATATGTGAATCCCATGCCAAGATTATTTCAGATAATTAATTAATTAGGTTAATTGAGGAGGGAAAATAAGCATGGGTATTTGTGAATTCATAACAAATACCTTTTACCTAAAAATTCAATTATGTAACCTGGGTCTGGTGAATTAGCACCATCATAGAAGAGGCACTGGGAGAAGAACACTCTTGAGTGTCCAGATGAGTTGACATTTGCAAAGAAAATTGTTATGAAGTTTGCTGTAATTTACTATGAAGACATGAAACCACAAGTTGGCAAGTTCAGTTCAGTTCAGTCACTGACTCTGCGAACCCATGGACTGCAGCATGCCATGCCTCCCTGTCTATCACCAACTCCCGGAGTTTACCCAAATTCATGTCCATTGAGTCAGTGATGCCATCCAGCCATCTCATCCTCTGTCATCCCCTTCTCCTCCTGCCTTCAATCTTTCTCAGCATCAGGGTCTTCTCCAATGAGTCAGTTCTACGCATCAGGTGGCCAAAGTATTGGAGTTTCACCTTCAACATCACAAGTTGGTAAAGCATACACTATTTATCAACTCCCTGTTTAAAGTATGTTTCTCTTTTAACATAAACATTACCTGTGTCAGTGCTTTCCTTTCCAAAGTTTGAAATTGTCATAGCTTGTTTTTAGAAAAACAATGTTGCAGTGTGTGACATTGCTTTTGAATAGGACAAGACTGTCCAGGCTTAAGATAGCTGAAGTAAATGGGGTAGGTGATCCAAAGTCCCTATTCACTTAAAGAGTGGTCAGATCCTTTGATGATGTATACCTGGGTAACTCAGCTGGTAAAGAATTTGCCTGCAATGCAGGAGACCCTGGTTCGATTCCTGGGTCGGGAAGTTCCTCTGGAGAAGGGATAGGCTATCCAGTCCAGTATTCTTGGGCTTCCCTGTGGCTCAGATGGTAAAGAATCTGCCTGCAAAGCAGGAGACCTGGGTTCAACCCCTGGCTTGGGAGGATCCCCTGGAGGAGGGCATGGAAACCCCCTTGAGTATTCTTGCCTGGAGAATCCCCATGGACAGAGGACTGGAGGGCTACAGTTTATCGGGTCGCAAATAATCAGATACAACTGAGCAACTAAGCACAGCACATCACAGCGCCTGTTTTGGAAACCTTTGAGAAACTAACAGTTTAAAAAGAAGGCAACACATTCTTGAAATGGTTATTCCTTATATTTTGAAATGACATACTTGTAAGAAATTGTTACTTGGTTCATAAGTTGGTTATTAAACCCATTGTATTTTTTGCTTTTTCTTTATTGTGGTAAAATATACAAGACATATTTTACTGGAGAAGGAAATGGCAACCCACTCCAGTATTCTTTCCTGGAGAATCCCAAGGACGGAGGAGCCTGGTGGGCTACAGTTCACGGGGTTGCAAAGAGTCAGACACGACTGAGCGACTTCACTTCACTTCATAATTTTTATGGGTATGATTTTAAGTGTATGATTCAGTAGCATTAAATAAACTCACGTTGTTGTGCAACCATAATCACCATCCATCTCCAGAACTCTTCATCTGCCAAAACTCATTGTGCTCCCATTAAACATTCTGACTCCTATTATCCCACAACCCCAGTCCCTGGTACCACTATTGTAACTTTTGGTGTGTGAATCTGATTACTTTAAGTACCTCATATAAGTGTATTCATATAATAACGTTTCCTTTGTTACTGCCTAATTTCACTTAGCATGTTATCCTTGAGGTTCAGTCCTTTTTAAGTTTCAAATGTTCCATTGTAGGCACACACCAAATTTTGTTTACCTATTTATCTGTTGATGGATACCTGACTGCTTCCACCTTCGGGTTATTCTGAATAATGCTGCTATGAATATGCATATACACATATTGTTTTGAGTCCTCGTTTTCAATTTTGAGTGTGTGTATATAACCAGAAGTAGATATTCTGGAGCATATGATAATTCTATGTTTAATTTTTTGAGAAACTGCCATACCATTGTGGCTTATTTTTATCCGAAGGAATCCTCACTGGTTTTTTGTATTTCTGTCTCATCTCACTCTCTCCACACAATTAGCACCACACATACACATACACACTCTTCCTTTCCTCTTTATTCAGATTAGTTTTAGCAGAGGAGAGTCATTATGAAGCCCATTAATCTTCATTTTTCACAGCAAGATTCATTTTATAGGACTGGAAGATTCAGAAATGGAACCACACAGCACTTCGTCAGCAGCTAGGATTTCTAAATGTGATGCCGAGTGAAAATTAAACACAAGAGACCAGACAGCAGCTCTAATAACTCAGTAATTTCTAAATAAATAGACTGAGATTGATGGAAATGAAAACAGTTTTCTCTAACAAGGGAAAGTGTGCTGGGTAGTAATACTTGCCTCAAATATGCTTTGCATAAGGGATTAAAATTCCTGAAAGCCTCTCATTTCCCCATCAGAGAATTTGTTTCTTCTCTCAGTCAAATCGTGGTTAATTATCATATTTCAAGGAGCAGCTCATTAATTCATTAACTAAAAATAACTAGATATTTATGTAGGAAGATAACACATAATAACGGATAACTTGAACAGCTCTGCCAACGTAAATTTTCTTCCAATTTCATGAAAGTTTTAGGAGGTGATTGCATGCTGAAAGTTTATACCAGCTGTTAATTTCCACTTTAAGAATTTAAGAAATTTTGAATTTTGGAATGAAATAAATTTAAAACTATACCCCAAGGAAGATCCTTCTCTTTCCATTTGATCAATTTTGTTTGGCTGTTCGGTGTTGACAAAGAAAGGTGCAATCAAGGGAATAAGAAACTGGAGAGGAAAGAAATAAAGTATTAAAATGACAAACTAGGTCAAGGACCTTGAAAAAGGGAACAGTAGGATAAAAACCCTAGAGAACTAGGGACCTTATCTTTTCTTTCCTCAATTCCAAAATATGCCCCTCATTTACAAAAAAAGAAAAAAGAAAAAGGTACTTTTATATTTTAGCATACTATTTTAAAAGTTTCTGCTGCAAAGTTAACCCTTTCATTCTTAAACTACCAATGATTGAGAAGTATAATTTGCTTCTTTTAATTATTTTATTGAAAGATACTCACTGAAGTTCATATATATATTTATGATGAATTAAAGACTAGTGATTAAACCAATACTTGGTCACTATGCAACCAAAAAGTACATAATTTTAATTTAGAGAAAGTTTGATTTACATTACATTTTATGTTTCATGACAAATGTATGTTTTCCAAGCCCTGACACAATTTCAACTACTGTATTAATTCATGTATAAGAAACAGAGGTAAAATAACCTGGAAATATAGATTTTAAAAGAGGAAGTTAAAAATAAATTTTTATAGCAGTTTAGATAATCCCCTGGTGGCTCAGATGGTAAAGCATCTGTCTACAATGCGGGAGATCTGGGTTTGATCCCTGAGTCGGGAAGATTCCCTAGAGAAGGAAATGGCAACCCACTCCAGTACTCTTGCCTAGAAAATCCCATGGACAGAGGAGCCTGGTGCTGGCTACTGTCCCATGTGGTCACAAAGAGTCGGACACGACTGAGTGACTTCATTTTCTTTCACTTTCTTTCTTTAGATAATCCTTAAATGTAGTTTACCCCTATTAAAGAAAAGAAGATCAATCTATTTAAAGGCCATTCCTACACAGACATGAAGAGCTCTGATTTTCCCCTTGTCCCCACATTATTCTCGCTGCCTACCTCTGAAGGAAGTCTCATGCACTGCAAAGATATGTTAACAGTAGTAAATCTGTTTGGCCTTTTACAAGCATGGCCACTAAGTCAGGAAGCACAAGTAGAGACATTTAAATAGTATTTTACTGTTTCACTATTTTATGTATAGATCTCATGGACAAATGGATTTAGTCTACATCAGTGCTTCTCAAAATTATAATATCTTGAGAAACCTACTAAAATTGAGATTCTGATTCCATGAGTATGGAATGGAGCCTGAGATTCTATATTTCTAACAAGCTCCCAGATATTATTGATGTGCCTGTTCCATGAACCACATTTTGAGTAGCATCATTTTATAGAAAATGTCATTTGCCTTATTGTCACCTATAGTGATTTCTTCAAGGTACAAATAAAAAGATATAGCCAAAAAACAGGAGGAGGAGAAGGGAAGAAAAAGAGAAAGAAGACTTATTTTATTAACCAAGGATAGTGACAGCCATTTTTCCTTTATAATATAACTATGTAGAAGCTTTGCATTGGGCAAAAGAAGGCTTTAGAACATCACTACATAATTATAAGTAAAGTTTTAGACCAAAATAAGTTTTTGACAAATATTGAAGATTTAGTGATAAGATGGCCAATAAGGTGCCTCTTTTAGAGCACTGGATACAACGGAAAGATTCTGTGTTAAATGATAGACTTTAAAATATCAGGGATGAAAATCAACAATTAATAATAAAGAAAAAGAAAATGGCAAAAAAAAATGATCAAAAAAGAGGTCAACTCACCAAAGCTGGAAGAAAATGAGAATTTGATATACTAGGAGGAAAAATGAGATTAAAAATACTTTGCGGAACAACTGTGGAGTGAAAGAAAACCTGGGAAGATGGTTAAAGTGAAAGTGAAGTCGTTTAGTCATGTCCGACTCTTCGGGACTCCATGGACTGTCACCTACCAGGCTCCTCCATCCATGGAAATTTCCAGGCAAGAATACTGGAGTGGATTGCCATTTCCTTTTCCAGGGGATCTTCCCGAGCCAGGGATCGAACCTGGGTCTCCCACATTGCAGGCAGACCCTTTACCGTTTGAGCCACAGGGAAGCATATGCATAAGTTAAAAATAAATTACAATAACTTGTGCCATAAAAGACATGAGACAGACATTTTATAATTAAAATGCTAGCATCTGATTGCTTGGCTGGGGACTTACCTGGGAAAGGTAACAAGAAGTCATTTGAGCTAAGTATTAAAAGATGAAAAATGTCCCATCCTGTACTCCTCACTTCAACAAGAGAAGAAAGAGAAGGGACTTCCTTTGGGATCCAGTGGTTAAGACTTTGTGCTTCCAATGCAGGAGGTGCAGTTTTGACCCCTGGTTCGGAAACTAAGATCCCACATGCCCTGTGTGCTGTCCTTGGTCACTCAGTCATGTCAGATTCTTTGCAACCCTGTGGACTGAAGCCGGCTAAGCTTCTCTGTCCATGGGGATTCTCTAGGCAAGAATACTGGAGTGGGTTGCCATGACCTCCTGCTGGGGATCATCCCAAACCAGGGATCAAACTCAGGTCTTCTGCATTGCAGGCAGATTCTTTATCACCTGAGTCTCTAGGGAAGCCCAAGAATACTGAAATGGGTGGTCTATCCTTCCTCCAGGGGATCTTCCCAACACAGGGATGGAAGCCAGGTCTCCCACATTGCAGGTGAATTTTTTTTTTCATTTTAAAACTGTCTGAGCCACCAGGAAAGCCCAAGAATGCTGGAGTGGGTAGCCTATCCCTTCTCCAGGGGATCTTCCCAACCCAGGAATTGAATTGGGTTCTCCTGCATTGCAGGTGGATTCTTTACCAGCTGAGCTACTGTGGCATGGCAGAAAAAAAGAGAGAAGAAATAGCATAACAGGCAAAGGAAAACACTTGAAAAGGTAGGTTAAACTAAGCCATGTCACTGGGACAATTGGTTTTACTAAGGAAGGCAGACACCTGTGTGTGATTACAGGCATGTGTAGGAGGTGGAGGGTAAAGAGAGATTATGTATGCCAATTCATTTGGGGGAGGGGAGTGGATAAGAGAAAACATTTGTTTTTGTTGGTTGGTTAGGAGAAGGATATTTTTATGCTTAAATTGTATAAAGCTATTTGGACCAACTTCAAGCTTCTTTGGAAAAGAGGAATACTACTGGTGAAAAGAGATCAAACAGAAAGAAGAGTGGTATAGAGAACAGAGAAAGGAATGATTACGAAAACAGAATCTGATGCAACATTTTCAGATATAAATACTTTACAATCTATATGCAATAAATTTTTAGAGAAAGGAAACAAGGAAAACTGAGGAATAGTAATATCTTATAACTCTGGAAGGTTTTCCTGGTGGCTCAGTGGTAAAGAATACATCTATAATTCAGGAGACATGGGTTTGATCTCTGGGTTGGGAAGATCTCATGGAAGAGGAAATGGCAACTCACTCCAGTATTCTTATCTGGAAAAACCCACGGACAGAGGAGCCTGGAGGGCTACAGTCCATGGGGTCACCAAGAGTTGGACATGACTTAGCAACTAAACAATTATGGTGACTTTGACCTCAAGTATCTTCAATTCTGAGAAGCAGGTCACAGGTTAAATCACAAAGTGAAATTGTATTATAGCGTTATATTGCTCCTTTCTATTAAAACATATTAGTTATAAAAGTAGTAACTTTCATTAAAACATCCCTTAAACAGCACTCCAAAATCTTTATGAATAGTCTGGTTGAGAATAATAGTAGAATAAATCGCTGGTTTGATTTTGCGTTTTTCTCTTACTTTTTCCCCTCCCATAAATTGATAGACCTAAGCAATTACGTAGTAAATTGAGGGAACCAATCATTTAAAAGTCAAATCCCAAATAATAACAATAACACAACATGAAAGGAGAAATGTATAAATGCAAAGTAACAATTTTAATACATATGGTTGTATCCTGTCTCTCTCATCTATCAGCCAATATATTTCAGCATATGACTTAGAGAAGGGAAATGAGTTTGGTCTTGCAATTGACTTGCAAATAGTATCACAGGCAAGTGGAATTCAATGGAAAACCACAGCAGATAGACGTTTCTCATTGACTTTCATTAGATGTGCAGCTTGAAATAAGAGTGAGAAGACGGTGCCTCAGGGTTTGGCCTTGGCTTTCTGCAGGAGAGCTGGTGGAATAAAGGAGAGCTCAGTAGATTCATATGTGAGAAGTGCTTAAAAACAGTGTTAATTTTCCCCTAAGTCACTGTTTACAAAACAAGTAGAATAAATAAGAGAAAAATATCAATTTATCATTCTCAAAACTATATTCTTAAAAATGACAATGTTTGAATAGAGTAAAAATTCATCCAGTGAAAGAAGTTATATATACATACATATATATATATATATATATATATATATATATATGCTCTTTTCCTATAGGTAGGTATTATCCACTTTTCAATTTCCTGGGTACTGGTATTTTATGAGAACATGCTCCCGGACTACTTTTATAATTCACATCTTGCATAAAACCATATAAATATTGACAACTGAGAGATTTCCATTCACCTGCCAATGCATTACTGCCATTATTATTAGTAACAACGCATTCTGCAATATGAAATCATGTGATAACTGACATACTTCACGTTATTTGGGAGTTTTCACATAAAATTGGTTTCATATAAATTTTATGCTAAACTATTCTAAATTATTGTAATTCAAATTCATATACACTTTTAAAGATACATTTGTAGTTTCACTTCTAAAAGTTGGCCTAATTTAAATCCCCAAACTGATAGCGTTATAGTCTTATCTATTTGTTGACCTGCCTATATTTCTCAAAGAAATTAAAGCTAAAAGAATTAAATGCTTCTATAAAATAACAACAGAATACTGACCTTAATATTATATACTTGCATATAAAATCTTATTAGAATTGTTACTTGTCTTCACTCTTAAATCTTTAATACAATTAGGTAGATTAATGACTTTAAACATTTCTTATTAGCTGAATAGTCATGCATAGTTTTTATTATACATGATGTTACCATAGTTATTTTGCTTTTAAGAATGTGACTTTTGCAGTACTTACACAGATGGTATTATTACATAAACCCTGACACAATAGATCTATTTAGCACACTCAATAATTAAGATTACCTGCGAAGAGCTAAAGGCATATGTTCCCAAGAAGAGAAACCCTACTTAATAATCTTTTTATTTTAAAAATGCCCTATCTTTCTTACTATAAACTTCAGGGCTTTGTACCATTGACAAAAACAACATTGTCCCAGTTTATAGACTGATGGATAGACATCATAACATAAGATAAATCATCAAATAATCCTGACAGAAGAAACAATGTGTATTTTTTAAATGTCATTTTTGCAATTCTCTGTAGAGTATAAATATATTTTTTGCTATTTTCTACCCAATAATGAGAAAATTCTAAATTTAAGTAGTAGCAAGTAGAAACTTTGTATCACCATATAACTGATAGGATAATTAAATTAGGTTTCTTGCAGGTAAAATTAATGACTTAGAGTTATCTTCTTGTAAATAAGCTCTTTTTAAATACAAGGCCATAACCAAATTGGTATTTTGCATAGTAGCATCACTAAGAATGATAGTAGTTTTATGAATTTGCGTAATAAGCTCTTTAGAATAGATGACTATAGTCTTCCTTTATTTCATCTGAGAAATCCAAACTGTTATTACCAATATTAAATGTAATCATATTAAATCCTAAAGCATTATTTGAATTCATTGACACAAAGGCAAATTATCATAAAATGTTCTCTTAAGTACATTACAGAGGAAACAAACACCCCAGCCATTATTTCTGACAGAGGACAGAGTATTAAAATGTGACTGGATGATAGCCCAGCTTGGGCTTACAGAATTAATGAACAAATGTTCTAGGTGATGTGTATGCATGACATTCTCTCTGTGGGATGACCTTCATTCTTCCTCAGTTAGCTAATGAGGATTTCTTTGTTATTTTTCTTGCTGAAGGACCTCAGGGCCTTGTATCATTATTGAGTGAACACAATGTCACCTCAGCTGGCAGAACTGTTTCGTCTCTTGTCAGGAAGAGAAGTTTCCTTATGTCATCTGGAGAAAGCACAACAGAGGAACTGGCAATTGAGACCCAGACATTTCAATCAGTAAACTTGAGCCAGTGGATGTTTCAACTGCTAGAGTTGTTCAGATCTGAATATTTAGCTCTCTTGTATATCTCTTAGAATTTAGGGTGTTTGTTTTGAGTGAAGAAAAGTCACACTAATCTATACTTAGGATATTTCTTATCCAGTTGTCATGATATTTGGTTAGGAGACTTCTATTTTTATGCTATTATGTATATGACACACACACACACATACACACACACATATGTATGGGGTACTTTTGTTCCCCAAACAGCATTGATACAGACTCTCTAACCCAAATTCCCAAGTAGATTTAACTGATGGGTGCAAACAAAGGGAAGAGACGGGGTAGGGAGGGACAGAACTGTGTAACAGCTTATTGAATAAAATACCAGCATGACATCTTCATTTTAACCTTTAGTTTTCTCTTCTTAGAAAAACAAAAAGCATTAGGATGAGATGGTTGGACAGCATCACTGACTCAATGGACATGAGTTTGAGTAAGCTCTGGGAGTTGGTGATGGATAAAGAACCCTGGTGTGCTGCAGTCCATGCAGTTGCAAAGAGTCAGACATGACTGAGTGACTGAACCATTCAAACCGAATGCATTGGTAGGATTTCCCTGGTGGCTCAGTCAGTAAAGAATCTGCCTGCAATGCAGGAGATCTGCATTCAGTCCCTGGGTCAGGAAGATCCCCTGAAAAAGGAAATGGCAATTTATTCCACTATGCTTGTCTGGGAAATCCCATGGACAGAGGAGCTTTGCAGGCTACAGCGCAAGAATAGGACACAACTTAGCAGCTAAACCACCACCATCAATGTATTGGTGTTGTGAAAATCAGAACACTAGAAGATGCTATGGACAATGACAGTCATAACTTGTATCAGCAAATCTTTTCGAAGGCTGGGTTTTATGGAGGTTATATATTAGCTCAGACTCTGCAATGAAATGCATTAAGGTGTGCATGTATCTCTCTACAGGTTAAATCCTATTGTTTAACTGTTGAGATTTTTCCAGTCATTTGAATGTTATTCAGGGACCTGCCAATATAAAACAGTAGCAAACGTAAATTATAAAACCCATCTTTTTTGATGCTAGTAATAATAGTTAATGGCTAAAGTTATACAAGTTTACAAATATAAAATTACTCCATGTTTATATTTCTTTTTCTTTAAAAGATTAAATTATAAGAAGGTTTCAGCCAAGGTGTTCCATAATACAGCTCATAAAGATTTGGCTCCAGGTTGCTAGAGTATCAGACCTAGATCTAACAATGTCTAACTTATAAATCCGTGCAAGAGAAAAACTTTCTGAGCCTCACATTTCTCTCCTTCATAAAAATAGACCTAGAAAATGAACTCCAGGTTCTAAAGGGTTAATTAAATGATATTCAATGAGAAACTGCTTTGAAAACTGAGTCTACCATCATTTATCAACATATTAAAATCAATGTTTATAATTTTTGTCAATTACTTTGATATTTCAATCAAACAGATTGAGTTGAGTATTCTGAACAAACCACGAAGAATTTATAACTTCTAGATAAGATAGTGCTAAGGGACTAATTAACTTGGTTTACCAACTATCTTTGTGGCTTCTATAGATTTGGTGCTTTAATATCTGTTCTACATGCATAATCTGAATATGTCTTATTTTGGACAACCTGATAATATATTTAAGTGATCTTGCTTTGGTGTTCTGCCTACTTCATCCCCTTCCTGCCAGAAGTCTTCCTCCCAGGGGTGCACTTTTCAAATACAAATCAACAAATCTAGAATCCGCATCCTTAACCACCTAGCTTACTGTTCTCTCACAATCAGGCCACTATCTGCTCTGATCACTGCAGGATCTGGGACTAGACAGCAAGGGCAGCCCCTATGCCTCTGGGCTTTCTGAAATTATCTAAATTAGTCAATTCTAATCCTAGTAACTCTACCTCACCTATGCTTTTTCACAGAAACCATAAAAAAAGGTTCTTGACCTTCTCCCTCTGCCTAATGACAGACCCTGGTATTCTCATGTGCTCCCTGCCCCCATGGTTTGATGTAGCATGCCCCCTCCTCTTGGGAACTAGGAGTAATAAAAATCTCTTTTCAATGTCCAGTTGTTTCCTGATTTGTTGGTCTTACTAAATGTTTTCTATTAATATATTATTTTTTAAATGATTGGATTATTTTCATACCTAGGTATGGTTAAATTTCAGAGAAGGCAATGGCATCCCACTCCAGTGCTCTTGTCTGGAAAATCCCATGGATGGAGGAGCCTGGTAGGCTGCGATCCATGGGGGTCGCTGAGTCGGACACGACTGAGTGACTTCACTTTCACTTTTCACTTTCATGCATTGGAGAAGGAAATGGCAACCCACTCCAGTGTTCTTGCCTGGAGAATCCCATGGATGGCAGAGCCTGATGGGCTGCCGTTGTGGGGTTGCACAGCGTCGAACACGACTGAAGCAACTTAGCAGCAGCAGCATGGCTACATTTGGGCTTCCCTCATAGCTCAGTTGGTAAAGAATCTGCCTGCCATGCAGGAGACCCAGGTTCAATTCCTGGGCAGGAAGATCCCCTGGAGAAGGAAATGGCAACCCACTCCAGTATTCTTGCCTGGAGAATCCTATAGACAGAGGAGTCTGGCAGGCTACAGTCTGTGGGGTCACAAGAGTCAGACACGACTTAGCAACTAACTAAACCACCACCACCATGAATAAATTTACTTTAATATGTTAAAAGATATAAAAATAATTATTTAGATAATATGCATTTCCCATGGCAAGGTAGTCTAACAAAAGAACCCAAAAAAGTAATATGATAAACATATTTCAAGGTCTTTTTATTTAGATTTTCTTATTTAACTTTCTATATGGAGATTATTTGAAGCCTTATTTAAACGATTTGTTGATGGGCTTTCCTGGTGTCTCAGTTGGTAAAGAATCAACCTGCAATGCAGGAGATCCTGGTTTCATTTGTGTGTCAGGAAGTTCCCCTGGAGAGGGGATCGGCTACCCACTCCAGTATTCTTGGGCTTCCCTGGTGGCTTAGCTGGTAAAGAGTCCACCTGCAGTGCAGGAGACTTGATTTTGATCCCTGGGTTGGGAAGATCCCCTGGAGAAGCGAAGGGCTATCCACTCCAGTATTCTAACCTGGAGAATTCCATGGGCCATCATAGCCCATGGGGTCACAGAGTCGAACATGACTGAGTGACTTTCACTTTCACTCTAAATTATCCCTAGGCATAAGTAGGAGGAAATTACTATTTTACGTTCTTTTCACTTTTTGAAAATTCATTCAATGAATATTTGTTATGTACCTTGTACAGTGTTAGGCACTATTCTAGACTTTGGGGATATAATAGCAATCAAAACTAACAAACATCTCTATTCTCACTGGACTTATATTCTAGTGTCAATACAATGAAAAGATAAATAAGATACTATCTTTTTACATTGTCTCATGTAGAGGTAGATAGAGGGATAAATAAGGCATTGAAGACTGACAAAATAGGTTGATATTTGTGCATCTGTGTGGGAGGTCAGGGGAGATAAAATCACCAAGCACCTTGAGAATGTGACTTTTGAATAAGAATCCAAAGGAAGTCTGGGAGTTAGCTGTGAGGATATCTGGAAGAAAAGTATTTCAGGCAGAACAGCAAGTGCAGAGATCCTAATTGAAGGTCAAGGATCAGAGTGAAGGCTGCTATCACTAGGACAAAATAAGCTGGAGGAAAGGTAGGGCATGAAGTCAGAGGGGAAATGGGAAAGGAAAAGAAGATCAATGGGGCTTTGAAGGTAACACCTGGAGATGGGAAGCATCTGAAGCAACTGATCAATATGTTAACTAATTTTTCTGCTCTATGGAGAGAATGCAGTAGTAGTTCTAGGGCAACAGCAGAGAGAGTTAGCAAAGCTATAGCAACCACTGAGGGGAGACAGATCACTGGGACTTCGGCAGGAGAGTGGCTGTAGGAGTAAGTAACGTGGGAAAATTATTTAGAAGGAAAACTTAATTTTTAAAAAGTAGATTGTTTGTAGAGTGTAACAGAAAGAGAATCAAGATTACACCAAAATTTTAAGCCTAGAATATAGATGTACTAATAATTGAAATAATAGTTTGGGGGAGATAAATTTCCTATGGTCAGCTTTGAACGTGTTAAGTTTGAGATTCTTATTGAAAACCCAAGTGGAAATGTAAAATAGGGAGCTTGATAGGTAGGCAGTGTATGGAAATATTCAAGCCAGATGTAATCTGAAAGTCATCAGCATATCAATTATATTTAAATGCATTAGGACTAGATAAGAGGAGAAAGTATATATGATACAAATTAACACATTATCATGAAGTAAACGTGCATGTAATTACTAACTGTGCCATAAAAGAATATTATCAACATTCAAAAAGCATCCCTCATGTCACCTCCCAAATAATGCATACTTGAAGGATATTTCACTGAGTATATTTTTTGTTTGGCAGTTCTGTCCATTTACACATTAGATATATCATTCAAAGTTCTCTGGATTTCTTTTTTTTTTTTTTTTTTTTGTATTGCAAAACCAGTTGTCATTCTTTTGCTTTGATCATAATATTTCTTTTTTCCAGAAATGGCTGTTTTTAAATTTGTAATCTCTTTTTACTTTCAGATATTGTGCTATGAGGTGACTAAGTGTGGATTTCTGTTTGCTCACTCTTGCATTTGCAAAGCTTTGTGAATACTTGGCTGGATGTGTTTAGTTTGGGAATATTCTTAGCAGTTATCTCTTCAAATATTTCTACCTCATTATTCTTTCCTCTTCATTTGTAGATCCAAACTTTCCTCTTGTATCCTCTGTATTCTTATTCTTATCTTCCTTATTTTTCATCCTTCTCTTCATTCTTCTTTTGGGGTGTTTTTTGGCATGTCCTTTCTTTCAGTTCATTAATTTTCTCTTTAGCTGTGTTCAACCAGTTCATGATCTCATCTCTTAAATTTTTAGTTCAGTAATTCCCAGTTCTTGAACATCATCTGCCAAAATTATCAGTCTTGTCTTTTATATTCTTGAAACTAGTACAAATAAATAGTTTAAAGTCAAGATCTCCAATATCTGAAGTTTCTGTGCATCTATTTAATAGCTGATTGTGCTAGGTTTGGGATTTTTAGTTTCTTTGTTTTATTTTTATTTTCTCTTGTTCCCTTGTGTGTATGGATATTACTTATTTTGTACTTTGAGAACTTTTAAAGAAATGTCACGATCTTTCAATTTTCTTGAGGCAGTTATCTTACTTTTCTGTTTCATTTGCTCTTGCCAGCATCTGGAACCAGAGTACCTCAGTCACATCAAAGCTGAGGTGAAATCCTCTTGAGTGTATAGCCATTTGAGATACAAACCAATGTAAAGAAAGATCACCTGGGAGCCTTTATTCACAGATATTCTATTCTTAAACCCAGATGCTCTCAAAAACATGGCTCAGCCTCTCAGTAATTCTTAAGTAGATGGTAAATGCCCATAGGAGAAAAGCATCTTCAAATACTAGGACATACAATTTAATAATTTTAAACTGTCATTGCTTTTCTTAAGATTTTGAAAAATAATTGTGCCTTTTGCGAACTATAGCCAGATACTTATTTTGAGAAAACAGTATATAGCTGAAGCTTTACTTGTTTCTTAAAGATATATAACCTAAGCTTATCTTTCATTCAAAAGATATAAACTTCTATATAGTGTCCCCAAATTTAGACTTCACTTTTAGCCCAAAAAAGATGAATGATAACTTATGATTTTTACCAAGTAAGAAAGAATGATGATCTAGAGAGTGTTCCAATATGAAATGTTCCTCTTACTAGAGGTTATTACACTGAGCACACTCATGAAACTTGCCATAGGGCTATGCCAAGGCTAGCATGATTAGGGAGGGACATTTGAAGCCTCTGAGTCGTGGAACCACATTGCTATGGTGACCAGGGAGCAAGAATGCCTCACAGAGAACATAGTGAAGGAAGACACACATGCCATGAACTGGAACCAAAACAAAAACAAGATAAAATAAAACAGAGTGGTCTATGGTAGTTTCATATTCAAAGGGAACGCTGAGATTAACTCTGAAACCTGTTTCTTGTTCCTTAAAACTTCCCTCAGAATATATACTGCCTTGCTTTGAATTCCTTTCCATGCCTTTTAGTACTTTGAGGATTAACCTTTGATCTGTATAGAAACATTGGGGAATAGGAGGAAACCTAAATAAGCTTGATTCAGTTTAAACAATTGTAGCACCCAACAAATATCCAAAAAAGTTGTCATCTGGTATTTGGGGTTTATTGTTCTCAGCTGGCTTTCCAATATGACTACTTTAAAATGCTTGAAATTGTGTGCTGTATTATATGAATATGCACATCAAAGAAAATGAATATTGTTCTAAGAACAGCAAAATTAATTAGCTATTTATTATGATATCTACTTAAAAATTTTATTTGTCTATTTTTGAAAGCAAGCAAAAATGTCCAGGCATGGACTAAGCATATAAAGCTTCATATTTTTGTCCTTGTCTGTTTCATATCATTAAGTTATCACAAACCATAAGATAATACAGTACATTACAGGTGGTGTAATCCATTGTAGTAGGCATTATGTTATGATGTTGGGAAATTGAGAATCTGTTCATTCTCTTATGTTGGCCACCTGCTATCATGTTAAAGTTAATAGCCCAAGACTGAAGAATGAAAGTAAATGCAGATTTAAAAAGTAATGTTATAATTTGTATTACCTTCTGAATAAATGTCTTCATTAAAGAAAATCATTCCAGTTCATGCAGGATTCTGAGTCAATGTATGCAGCTACTATCAGTAAGGAAACTTTCTGGTGGTCAGGTAAATTTTTGTTCGTTTGTACTAATTTCTATTGATGAGACTCTTTGCTTTCCATGTGTACCTCAAACATTATTTGAGAAGCAAGGCTTTTAGTTCAGGGGAAAACTGAAAGAAACTGCCAGTGGTTTTCAGAGAAATAAAAAGACCAGAATATGGCAGAATAAGTAGAATAATATGAAAAACTTAAATATGAGCATACATTCAAGCCACCTAGTATGTAAGTGATATGATAGTAAGTTAAGACCCAATTTTTCTCTAGAGTAGTGCAGTGGGTCTAGAATCATTCAAGAAGGTCATCTGAAATTCAGTATTTTAAAAGTCTAAATTGAAGCTAGCTCTAGAAAAAAAAATCAGTTAAAGTCTTTGCCTTTTATTTTGCTCTTTCACAAATTGGTAGTCAAATCAAAACTTATTATAGAGTATATACAGAAGTATGGAGATTTACATATTGAGTTTAAGTAGATGTTAATTCTTTAATCTTTGAATCTCCCCAGCATTAAAAATCAGACTTGTATATAGCAACAAAAGATGCATGACTACTTAAAGTTTATGTTCATATTCAGGTTTTTCTAAACATACTAAATCACTAGACTATTCTTTGATAAGTCACAATTTTTTTGCCATATACAGTAATTTATTACGTTGTAGTTTATATACCCTATTATTCATTTTTTACTTTATTAATTTATTATTTATTTTAACTTTATTATTTTTATCTCAAAAATAAGTCAAAAATACCTATTAGCTGTTAGTTATCAGGACACATGTGTCTACTATACATTCATTCCAGAGTCCTGTAGGGGACACATTAATACAATAAAGAACAGATGAGCGAGCATATGGTTTGTTAAGTTGTGTTTATAATAATTAAATCCAGATCACATTTAAATAAAGGGTCAGTAGCACACAAATTAGAAATTCTGATTTAACACTTTTTAGTGGTAAGAGGTTAAGGGCATTGCTACCAGTATGAACAGAAAAGCCACATGCCATGAAATAAACAATTCTAATTACTAAAATGTTGAAAACAAAACACTGTGTAAGAAGGTATCACATTTCAAAAATATGTTTGATGTTTCTATGAAATTTTTACCAGATGGCCAGAGTTGCAACCGGAGAAGGCAATGGCACCCCACTCCAGTACTCTTGCCTGGAAAATCCCATGGACCGAGGAGCCTGGTGGGCTGCAGTCCATGGGGTCCCTTAGAGTTGGACACAACTGAGTGACTAGACTTTCACTTTTCACTTTCATGCATTGGAGAAGGCAATGGCAACCCACTCCAGTGTTCTTGCCTGGAGAATCCCAGGGATGGGGGAGCCTGGTAAGCTGCCATCTATGGGGTTGCACAGAGTCGGACACAACTGAAGTGACTTAGCAGCAGCAGCAGCAGTAGCAGCAGCAGCAGCAGAGTTGCTACAAATAGATGACAGACATAAAAGTATTTCTCAATCTAGGGTGCATGTAAAACAACAAAAATGTATTGACAACAGATTTAATACAAATAAAGTGAGAATACATATATGCTGGCTGAATAGCTATTTTTACATCTTTTCCCCCTTAATTTCCTATATCTAACCTAGTTTGGAAGGGTCATATGTATTGACTTCTTAATCTAATAAATCAGAATAAATGTACTGAAGTTTTTTATAATGTAGATGATTTGGAGAAGAGACTTCAGAAACCATTTCACCAATAGTGTTTTCACCTAGAATTTTTACTCATTCGTCGTATTTACAGAAATCTCCTAGCCTAGATAAATGTTTTTCAACTCTTCTCAGAATTAGCAATCTAGTTTTTATGGTCTACCCAGTTCTAGTGAACTCCCCAAAAGGAGGAAGGATCTAGTCACATCCATTTTATTAAGTGAATCTTAAATCTCAAAAATACTAATAGAGATCACTGAGGCTTCTACATGAGGACAACTTTATTTGCTTTCTTCAAACTTCACATTAGATAGTGCTATTTAGTGTGAAGGTTTATGATTATTGAAAGATCACTGAAAGAGTCACCAGTAATCCAAGGACACAGTACTTTTGTTTTTTTTTAATTCTAGGCATACAAAAACAAGAATTAATGAAAAAGAAATTCAGGTTAATAAGTTGCATGTTAAAAATGAATGGAACACTGTCAGTTAGCTGGGTGGGAAGTTAGCATAAGAAGGGACAAGCTATCTCCACTGGAGAGTATGATCACCTAGTCAATGTGTGGCAAAAGGGGTATGGAGGGGATGGTTGCCAGGGAAACTGGAAAACCAATACATTAGACTCTAGTTTTTCTGACTGACAAGACAGGGTGGAATTCTTGATGAAGGATATTGGTTTAAGCTCCTTTTATTTACCAGGTGAGCTCAATAAGAATCACTGTGGTTTATATGTTAAGTTGCTGTTAATTTTGAATTCCAACAGGAACCATAGCCTTATTAAGATAGAATAGCATAAGAAACAGTATGAATGTCACTCCTGACCTCGCTTTCTAGAATTTGTCAAAGAAGGGTTCAGTTCAGTTCAGTCGCTCAGTCATGTTCGACTCTTTGCAACCCCAAGAACCACAGCATGCCAGGACTCCTTGTCTATCACTAACTCTCAGGGTTTACCCAAACTCATGTTCATTGAGTCGGTGATGGCTTCTAACCATCTCATCCTCTGTTGTCCCCTTCTCCTCCTGCCTTCAATCTTACCCAACATCAGGGTCTTTTCAAATGAGTCAGCTCTTCGCATCAGGTGGCCAAAATATTGGAGTTTCAGCTTCAACATCAGTCCTTCCAGTGAACACCCAGGATGGATTTCCCTTAGGATGGACTGGTTAGATCTCCCTGCAGTCCAAGGGACTCTCAAGAGTCTTCTCCAACACCACAGTTCAAAAGCATCAATTCTTCAGCGCTCGGCTTTCTTCATAGTCCAACTCTCAAATCCATACATGACCACTGGAAAAACCATAGCCTTGACTAGATGGACGTTTGTTGACAAAGTGATGTCTCTGCTTTTTAATATGCTATCTAGTTGGGTCATAACTTTCCTTCCAAGGAGTAAGTGTCAGGCACAATTGCCTCCACTTATACTCTTGGAGCTAAGGAGTTCATGGTACAATACTGAGTAGAAGAGTATTATAGGCTCTTCCAAAGACCCTCTTTGGAAGAAACACATGGATGGCTTCCATTAATACTTAATTAAATATGTGAATAATTATGCTAACTAAAACTCTTATTGCTTAAAGCTTTATTTCCTTTGCAAGCTAGTTTATTCTTTAGAGGTAAGTATGACTGATTTTCCCTAAAGGAAGGATTCCTGCAAACAATGTATGAAAAACAGAATTTTCCTGTGAAATATCAGTTTCTCAAACCCTATCACCTCTACCCTAATGTCTCAGCTTCTTCCTGTTCCTCTGAGTCCTTCCCACAGTTCTTTCTGGTTCAAAGTTACTGAGAATCCTTTAGACTTGACATCTTCCCAATTCTCAGAAACCAGGACCCAAGGAAAGGGAGAAATACATGTGTTGAGCGGGAAATTGTGATTCTGAATAATCCTTACATTCTATGCACAAAGCAGATGTTCAATAAATTTTAACTGAATGAAACAAATTTCAAAAGGTTGTAATAGAATTGTTCTCATTAGAACATTTACTTGCTCATCAAAAATCATTGAAATTCGCCTGGACTTATCTACAAAGAGGGGTCCAAGCTTTCTTGTCTTGTTTGCTATTATTTTTTGATGGAACAATTCTTTCTTTCTCTAAGTATTCTCAGGTAGATTCCCAAAGGCAACAACTCAAATAAATGAAACAATTCCAACACATGTGCATATATTCTAGAAATATTCTTTAAATTATGATTACCTGTCAAGATACTGGTATTAAGTATAGAATCTTAATATTAGCTGAACTTTGAGGTAGTTTTAACATTTCTGAGTATTTCTCAATTATTAATCAGATTATTGGCCCTCCATTGCTAGGTTAAAGGAGAATCTTCACTAAAACTGAAAAGATTTGTAATGTTTCAGAAAAGTCACTATGCCGTGCTTAGTTGCTCAGTCATGTCTGACTTTGCAACCCCATGGACTCTATAGCCCACCAGGTTCCTCTGTCCATGGGGCAAGGATATTCATGTGGGTTGCCACACCCTCCTTCAGGGGATCCTCCCGACCTAGGGATTGAAGCCAGGTCTCCTGCATTGCGGGCAGTCTTTACCATTTGAGCCACCAGAGAAGCCCAAGAATATTGGAATGGGTAGCCTATACCTTCTCCAGGGCAACTTCTCAACCCAGAAATGAACCAGGGTCTCCTGCATTGCAGGAAGATTCTTTACCAGCTGAGCCACCTGGGAAGTCCATGGTCATTGGTCACTGGAAAAGTCATTGGTCATTTTCAGATTCATCCCGGGTGTGATATAGATAATGTATTTTTTCTTGCTTTACATTGTTTGGATCCATCTGTGCTTATCTTAAAGCTAGAAACTAAGCAGAAGCAATTTGTTTAATTATCTTAAAATTTTAATGACATAACATTCTGGCTCAAATGGGGCATGTTATAAAGCACTTTGTTTTTCTATTTAAAGCATTTACTTCAGGTATTTGTGATTTTTTTGATCTTATGTAACATACCTTTTTCTTTTTTTGATCATAGAGTATAAGGCAAATAGAAACAGATTTTGACTTTATTTCTTATGAAACATGAACATAGAATGTATGATTTTAAAAGATGTGGATTTCCACATAAACAATTTAACTATGATTTTAAAAGTATGTGCAGTACTTAGTTGTAGTAAAGTTGAACCCAGCTACACATATACTTTTTTATTTTTAATATATTTTAATGGTCAGTATGTTCTCTAATACCTGTACTTGTAGATAAAGATTCTCTATCCTAGACTATGATGCTAATTTTAGAAATAAAACTTATAAACATAAAATGCACTAAACATATACAAAATTCTTCTAGACTGGTGTTAATTTTGCTACAAAAACCCAAAGCATTGATTATTATAGTTATGAATGAAGAAAAAACAGAAAAATGTCTTCCTCTAGTATTATTAGAAAACTAGAAATAGTTTTCTGGCATAGGGATTAATTTTCCTATGTAGTCATATCTCAGAACTCATAATTTTTACTGGACCGATGTACTCATAATATTTTTTAGTTTATGTTTTCAAGTATTGTCAGAAAGGAAGAAAAAAGTCACTAAGTGCTATTTTTCTTCATTTGTTTGTTTGTTTGTTTTGATTACTTCTTGTTGTTGTTCAGTCCCTCAGTTGTGTCTGACTCTTTGCAAACCCATGGACTACAGCATGCCAGGCATCCCTGTCCATCACCAACTCCCGGAGCTTGCTCAAACTTGTATCCATTGAGTCAGTGATGTCATCCAACCTTCTCATTCTCTGTCATCCCCTTCTCCTTTGGCCTTCAATCTTCCCCAGCATCAGCATTTTTCCCAGTGAGTCAGTTTTTTGCATCAGGTGGCCAAAATATTGGAATTTCAGCTTCAGCATCAGTCCTTCCAATGAATATTCAGGACTGATTTCCTTTAGGATGGACTGGTTGGGTCTCCTAGCAATCCAAGGGATTCTCAAGAGTCTTTTCCAACACCACAGTTCAAAAACATCTATTCTTCAGTGCTCACCTTTGTTTATGGTCCAATTCTCACATCCATACATGACTACTGGAAACACCATAGCTTTGATTAGATGGACCTTTGTTGGCAACGTAATGTCTCTGCTTTTTAACATGCTGTCTAGGTTGGTTATAGCTTTTCTTTAATTTCATGGTTGCAGTCACCATGCGCTGTGATTTTGGAGCCCACGAAAATAAATTTTGTCACCATTTCTATTGTTTTCCTATTTACCATGGAGTGATGAGATTGGATGCCATGATCTTAGTTTTTTGAATGCTGAGTTTTAAACCAGCTTTTTCACTCTCTTCTTTCACTTTCATCAAGAGGCTCTTTAGTTCCTCTTTGCTTTCTTCCATAAAGGTGGTGTCATCTGGATATCTGAGGTTATTTATATTTCTCTGGGCAATCTTGGTCCAGCTTGTGCTTCATCCAGCCTGGCATTTCACATGATGTACTCTGTGTAAATTAAATAAGCAGGGTGATAATATACAGACTTGTCATACTCCTTTCTCTATTGAGATCCAGTCCATTGTTCCATGTCCATTTTCGCTGTTGCTTTTTGACCATCATACAGGTTTCTCAGGAGGCAGATTAGGTGGTCTGGTATTCCCCTCTCTTTAAGAATACCAGACTTTGATTACTTGAGTTAAAATTGTCTTTTTCTGACAGATCATCTTCCAAAGAGGAAAATAAGTACAACTGCTGTCATCACTAATGCTGATCTTTTTAAAAAATTTTAGTCAAAATGTATCAACATTATGTGGGAATATAGAGTAGATTTTTATTAACAAATTGTTCTGAAAAAATGGAACATGAAATACAACTAGATGAAAATAATTAGAATTAAGAAATGGAGAGGAAAAATATAATAGTTATAAATTAATATAAATTTTGTTTGAAACTAAATACCCCCAAAATATTAACTTTAAAATTCTAATTATTTTTATTTTGAAGCATCTCTTAGTCTAGTGCTTCTTAACATTTAATGTGAAGTCATCACTTCTGAGCATCTCTGTAAAATGCAGATTGAGATTCAGTAGGCCTGGGTTGGAGCCTGAGATTCCAACAAAATATTGTTGACATTGTTGATCTGTGTACATCAGTTTGAGTGACAAGGGTCTGTAGAACAACCTGAGAATTAAGTTTTTAAAATATGGAGTATCAAAAAAAATGAGTATCTAATATAAACTTAAATACAAGGATGATAACTAGTTAAACTGAAGAGATATTTGAACAAAATATTGAACAAAATTTCAGGATCACAACTAAAATATTGAAAAATAGCAGACACTGAATTATCATCCTATACATTCTATACAATATGCTATTGAATGTTAACAACTATGAATAGAGGATGAAAAGTGGGAAACACAACTGTCGATGCCTTGAAGAGTGATACTCTGAACTCCTGCTGCTTAGTTGCTCAGCTGTGTCTGACTCTCTGTGGCCCGATGGACTGTAGCCCACCACGCTCCTCTGCCCATGGAATTTTCCAGGCAAGAATTCTGGAGTGGGGTGTTATTTCCTACTCCAGGAGACCTTCCCAACCCAGGGATCAGACCTGCATCTGTGTCTCCTGCATTTGGCAAGTAGATTCGTTACCACTAGTGCCACCTGGAAAGCCCAAGATATTGAGCATCTGAATTTTATTTGAACCATTCTTAATTTGGCTTCCAAAGATGGACTTCACAGTTTTTTTACCCTTCTAAAAAATGTGAAAGATTTCATTGTGACCACATGTGCAGTTTTTCAGGTGAGAGTAATCAAAGATTCCAGATGTCAAACGGTTGTAGGAACAATAGTCTGAAGAGATAATGAAGCCTGATTCCTCAGTTATAAACTTCAGGAAGAAAAGAAGGGTATATATATATCTATATGTGTGCATGCTAAGTTGCTTCAGTCGTGTCTAACTCTTTGCAACCCTATGGACTATAGCCCACCAGGCTCCTCTGTCCATGGGATTCTACAGAATACTGCAGTGGGTTTCCATGCCCTCCTCTAGGGATCTTCCCAATCCAGGGATCAAACCTGGGTCTCCCACATTGCAGGTGGATTCTTTATCCCTGAGCCACTGGGGAAGCCTCATATGTATATACATTTATATATATATATATATATATATATATATATATATATATACATACACACATATATATATGTAAGTATATTATGTGTGTATAGACAGAAACATAGATGTGGATATAGGATATATAGATATATATTATATATTTTTATAATTATATATGTTGTATATAAATTTTTATTTTATATATAATTATATATATATATAATCTATCTATCCTATATCCATAACTATATATAATATCTATCTATATATCCTATATCCACATCTATATTTCTGTCTATACACATATAATATACATATAAGCACATGCATCATATATG
Organism: Ovis canadensis; assembly: GCF_042477335.2. NCBI lineage: Eukaryota > Metazoa > Chordata > Mammalia > Artiodactyla > Bovidae > Ovis > Ovis canadensis. The sequence continues at coordinate 89,059,480 of NC_091249.1, forward strand.
CACATAAGAATACATAGATATACACATAAGTATGCTGTTTATAATTTGCTAACATACTTAAATCATTTAGTCATTTAAGAGTAAAAATATTGATTTTTATATTACTCTATTTGCTATATTTCTTTTGTATAATATATATATATACATGGTAATATAATAGTTGAACTCATACTGAGGAATAAGTGATCTGTAGCCTTATTTCAGTGGACCTGGGACTAAAAATGGCTGCACTTATGTTTTATATATTTTACCCACATTTATCTTGAATTGTAACCATAAGAAGTATAAATACATTTATCATTTTAAAAATAATTATACTTCAGTTGTCTTTGCAAAACATTTTATGAATGGGAACATGTAAAAATATTTTAGAACTTGAAATTGTATTGTCATAAAATTTAGAAATAAAAAGGAGCAATCAGACTGTATTAAATAAAAAAATATACAAATTAGATATATTGCTATAAAATTTAATATAAGATAGTTATTTTATTTAATCATTCTAGAAGCTAGAAAAGATAGATCTCAAATTAACTTAGATTATATTTCTTGGGAAAGCAAAAACGATAAATCAACAATAGAAAATAAAGCATGAATTATCTTCGAATGTCTTCCAGTATGATGGTTTACTTGGCTAGTTGTTTGAACCTCTGAAGAAGATGGTTTTGGAAATAAGAGGTAATAGAAATAATTATATGGGGAATAAAGATTTTATTTAACTCAAAAGTGATTACCAGTCTTTCAAGGAAAAGTGTGAAGTATCTCAAAATCCACCTATCATAAGCTATGTTCATAATCCAACTGATGACAAAATCATTTCTGTATAAATTATCCTGTTTGCAATTGGCAACATTTCACATATATATCATATTGTCAAAATTTCAAATATGTATATAAAAATAACTTAAATAAGTATTAATTTTAAGATCCCTGTAGGGGACAGCCTTGTTATTAATACCATGAAGAGCAGATGCTGTAGCATATGGCATACTAGCTCATATTTATGTTAATTTTATGTAAATAGGATTTTAATACAGCAACATTAATCTGTTGTTGCTTTGGTTTTCTGATATATCACTTTACCCTCTTTTTGGATAAGATTAATGTAGGTAGTTTAGACTTTCTCAGAAAGTTCCTTTTTAGCAGTGTAAAGAGCAATGACTTACTTAAATCTTTAACACATATGTTTAAATAGAAAGTCAGACCCATAAAGAAACTAAGAATTTATCTAAATCTCATTCTCCTGTTCAATTGAAGCAGACTTTAAGAAATACAAAAGAGAATCAAATATGTATGTATCAGTGGAGGAAATGAGTATGTATCCATGGAGCAAATAAACATGTTTGTTTTAGCTAAATAGCTATCAATTGGATAGGTAAAATAGAGCAGAGGAAAATTCTCCCAAGTTATATTTTAACTTGCAAATCGTATTACAAGAAAGTATACATTCCTTCTATTTTGGAAATTAAAAATTCAAGTGGAAACTATTTTTATTAAGGAGATTTTAACTTTTTAAAGATCGTATTATCTACTTTTAGGTTATAAGCATGAAGATGCATCCAGTTAATTTATTTAATAGTAATGCAACTAGAAACATTTATTTTTTAATTGATATGATTGACATATGACATAATATTAGCTTTAGGTGTTTGTATTACTTTTAGTTTAGGTGATTTGATCTATGTTCAGTTCAGTTCGGTTGCTCAATCATGTCCGACTCTTTGCGACCCCATTATTAGCAGCACACCAGGCCTCCCTGTCCATCACCAATTCCCGGAGTTCACTCAGACTCACATCCATCGAGTCAGTGATGGCATCCAGCCATCTCATCCTTTGTCATCCCCTTCTCCTCCTGCCCCCTACCCCTCCCAGCATCAGAGTCTTTTCCAATGAGTCAACTCTTCGCATGAGGTGGCCAAAGTACTGGAGTTTCAGCTTCAGCATCATTCCCTCCAAAGAAATCCCAGGGTTGATCTCCTTCAGAATGGACTGGTTAGATCTCCTTGAAGTCCAAGGGACTCTCAAGAGTCTTCTCCAACACCACAGTTCAAAAGCATCAATTTTTCGGTGCTCAGCCTTCTTCACAGTCCAACTCTCACATCCATACATGAAAAACCATAGCCTTGACTAGATGGACCTTAGTCAGCAAAGTAATGTCTCTGCTTTTGAATATGCTATCTAGGTTGGTCATAACTTTCCTTCCAAGGAGTAAGCGTCTTTTAATTTCATGGCTGCAATCACTATCTGCAGTGATTTTGGTGCCCCCCAAAAATAAAATCTGGCATTGTTTCTACTGTTGCCCCATCTATCTGCCATGAAGTGATGGGACCAGATGCCATGATCTTCGTTTTCTGAATGTTGAGCTTTAAGCCAACTTTTTCACTCTCCTCTTTTACTTTCATCAAGAGGCTTCTCAGTTCCTTATCACTTGATATATGTATATGATGTGAAATGATCACCACAATAAATCTAGTTAGCATCATCACCACACATAGATAGATTGTTTTTCCCTTGTGATTAGACTTTTAAGATCTACTCAGTTAGCAACTTCAGGTATACAGTATGGTATTGTTTGTTAACTATTGTCACATTGCTGTCCATTGCGCCTCCAGGATTTATGCATCTTATAACTGGTAGTTTGAACCTTTTGACCATTTCCTTTATTCCCCTGCCAAACTCCGCCTTTGGTATCCAACAATCTGTTCTTTGTACCTATCAGTTCAGTTTTTTTTCTATTTTAGACCACAAACATAAGATAATATTTTATAGTATTTGTCTTTCTTTGTTTTATTTCACTTAGCACAATGCTCAATTTTTTAATTGTTACACTTTGCAGAATAAAAATATAACACCTAATATTCTTATAGATGAACTATAAGAGAGGCAATTTACCATTTTTGTTCACTCAGAATTATAATAACATTATAATGAAAGAAGAAATGGAATGAAATATTTAATATTTTGGTGTTTTGATATTTATTGTAAATTAACAGCAATTCATGCTAATGTATTTTAACTTTATTTCATTAAATTATGGATTATCATATTATACTATATTTAACATATCTTATAATCCAACATTAAAGGTCATTTAGAAGAGAAAATGAGTCGCCTAAATTTCAGTCCCATAATAAATTTGTATTGGTTTGTGGTCTGGATATGGAGGAGTCTGGAAAGCAAATTGCCTCTAATATTTACCCACCAAAAAATAATTATTTTGAAGCTATTTAACAGATATTGTTTTATTTTTTTCTCCTCTTTTTTCTTTTATTATTTTTCTTTTTCTTAATTTTTATTTTTACTTTATTTTACTTTACATTACTGTATTGGTTTTGCCATACATTGACATGAATCCACCATGGGTGTACATGAGTTCCCAAACATGAACCCCCCTCCCACTTCCCACCCCATATCATTTCTCTGGATCATCCCCGTGCACCAGCCCCAAGCATCCTGTATCCTGCATCGAACATGGACTGGTGATTCGTTTCTTACATGATAGTATACATGTTTCAATACTATTCCCCCAAATCATCCCACCCTCTTCCTCTCCCTTAGAGTCCAAAGTCCACTCTACACATTTGTGTCTCTTTTGCTGTCTCATGCACAGGGTCATCATTACCATCTTTCTAAATTCCATATATATGTGTTAGTATGACCAACCTAGATAGCATATTCAAAAGCAGAGACATTACTTTGCTGACTAAGGTCCGTCGAGTCAAGGCTATGGTTTTTCCTGTGGTCATGTATGGATGTGAGAGTTGGACTGTGAAGAACGCTGAGTGCCGAAGAATTGATGCTTTTGAACTGTGGTGTTGGAGAAGACTCTTGAGAGTCCCTTGGACTGCAAGGACATCCAACCAGTCCATTCTTAAGGAGATCAACCCTGGGATTTCTTTACAGGGAATGATGCTGAAGCTGAAACTCCAGTACTTTGGCCACCTCATGCGAAGAGTTGACTCATTGGAAAAGACTAATGCTGGGAGGGATTGGGGGCAGCAGGAGAAGGGGACAACCGAGGATGGGATGGTTGGATGGCATCACGGACTCGATGGACATGAGTCTGAGTGATCTCTGGGAGATTGTGATGGACAGGGAGGCCTGGCATGCTGCGATTCATAGGGTCGCAAAGAGTCGGACACGACTGAGCGGCTGAACTGAACTGAACTGAGCTAATACTGTATTGGTGTTTTTATTTCTGGCTTACTTCACTCTGTATAATCAGCTCCAGTTTCATCCATCTCATTAGAACTGATTCAAATGTATTCTTTTTAATGGTTGAGTAATACTCCATTGTGTATATGTACCATGGCTTTCTTATCCATTCATCTGCTGATGGACACCTAGGTTGCTTCCATGTCCTGGCTATTATAAACAGTGCTGCGATGAACATTGGGGTACATGTGTCTCTTTCTATTCTGGTTTCCTCGTTGTGTATGCCCAGAAGTGGGATTGCTGGGTCATAAGGCAGTTCTATTTGCAATTTTTTAAGGAATCTCCACACTGTTCTCCACAGTGGCTGTGGCTGTACTAGTTTGCATTCCCACCAACAGTGTAAGAGGGTTCCCTTTTCTCCACACCCTCTCCAGCATTTATTGCCTGTAGACTTTTGGATCACAGCCATTCTGACTGGCGTGAAATGGTACCTCATTGTGGTCTTGATTTGCATTTCTCTGATAATGAGTGATGTCGAGCATCTTTTCATGTGTTTGTTAGCCATCTGTATGTCTTCTTTGGAGAAATGTCTATTTAGTTCTTTGGCCCATTTTTTGATTGGGTCATTTATTTTTCTGGAATTGAGCTGCAGGAGTTGCTTGTATATTTTTGAGATTAGTTGTTTGTCAGTTGTTTCACTTGCTATTATTTTCTCCCATTCAGAAGGGTGTCTTTTCACCTTGCTTATATTTTCCTTTGTTGTACAGAAGCTTTTAATTTTAATTAGATCCCATTTGTTTATTTTTGCTTTTATTTCCAGAATTCTGGGAGGTGGATCATAGAGGGAGGATCCTGCTGTGATTTATGTCTGAGAGTGTTTTGCCTATGTTCTCCTCTAGGAGTTTTATAGTTTCTGGTCTTACATTTAGATCTTTAATCCATTTTGAGTTTATTTTTATGTGTGGTGTTAGAAAAAGTGATCTAGTTTCATTCTTTTACAAGTGGTTGACCAGTTTTCCCAGCACTTGTTAAAGAGATTGTCTTTACTCCATTGTATATTCTTGCCTCCTTTGTCAAAGATAAGGTGTCCGTATGTGTGTGGGTTTATCTCTGGGCTTTCTATTTTGTTCCATTCATCTATATGTCTGTCTTTGTGCCAGTACCATACTGTCTTAATGACTGTGGCTTTGTAGTAGAGCCTGAAGTCAGGCAAGGTGATTCCTCCAGTTCCATTCTTCTTTCTCAAGATTGCTTTAGCTATTCGAGGTTTTTTGTATTTCCATACAAATCTTGAAATTATTTGTTTTAGTTCTGTGAAAAATATCACTGATAGCTTGATAGGGATTGCATTGAATCTGTAGATTGCTTTGGGTAGTATATTCACTATATTGATTCTTCTGATCCATGAACATTGTTTTAAAAGGTCAGTTTTATGTTCGTGTAATTATGAAACAGAAATAAATGCTACTTTGCTTTTGTAGTTTGAGCAATTCAATCAAGATCAAGTCAGATCCTGAAAATCCATGTAATTCTAGTCTAAGATGAGGAATTAATTTTATACTATGTAAAGCCAATTTCCACAAGTAAAAGAAACCTGCAGTGATTTAAACATATGAATGACATTTTTCTGGGCAATTGATGAATATTTGAGAAGGACCAAACACTATTATAGAATAGAATGACATTAGGCCCCTAATTCCCTGAATTTTGGATAAATCCAAATTTCAACAACTGGTTTTTAATCTTTTGGACTCATTGTTATGCATATGAATTTTTTTGTGGAGTAAGTATACATAGAAACGTATTTTAAAAGAATGCTTGGTCCAGGTTCCATGCCTGATACTGGATGCTTGGGGCTCGTGCACTGGGATGACCCAGGGGGATGGTACCTGGGGGGGGGGGGAGGGAGGAGGGAGAGGGGTGCAGGATGGGGAACATGTGTACACCTGTGGCAGATTCATGTTGATATATGGCAAAACCAATACAATATTGTAAAGTAACTAACCTCCAATTAAATAAATTTATATGAAAAAAAAAATAAAAGAACGCTTAAATTGAAAACCTTTGTTGTTTGACAGTATTGGAAATTATGATACAAAATACTCATGTTAATTCTGATGAAAAAATTAATTGATTATTAGAAAGAGTCATGTTAAAATGTCACTGACATGTCATATTGTCATTTTATCATGATTTGAGAAGAATGTATCTTTTAATGAAACATTTAGGGTCAGAGGGCAGTTTGAACAAAGAATATATATGCCTTCTCACATGACCTCACAATCTTAATGAGCAATGTTTTTCTGGTTACTCAAGTTACCATTTAAAGTCTAATCCTAAATATTGAAGTTAATGATTGCTGCTGTCCCACAAAAAACAGTTTCAGTGGCTGAAATATAACTACTTTTAGAACATCTGATGAAGTATATAAAATCTCCAAACTGGAAACCTTAATTCTTCAAAAAGCCAAGCCATTCTTTGTGTTAAATACTCAATTTATTGTTTCTAAGTATATGTGATATTCTGAATTTAAGTGGAGAGGCATAGGATGATATCTGGTTTGTTTCATGACATGTAATATTTCCTGAAGTGGACAGTGATACAGATAGACTTCATTCGAAGAATGCAACTGATTTTATTTTGGGTGCTTATAAGTTTGCCACTATAAATGCCATTCCTGTGCATGGATTGTCATTGCAGCCTGAAAATATTGTTTATTTATGTTTTAAATTACGTTTTACTTATGTTTTAATTTATGTTTAATTTATTTTTATGTTTTGACAAAAATCAAAAAGAATCAAAAAATTTTGCCATACATATAATATTCTGAATAACTAAAGTAGAAAATAATTTCCTGACAGATATACAATAATGACATTTAATTTGGGAAATGACATGGAAGCATAGAGAGGCAGAAAATGAAGTTTGTGTAATATCCTAAGTTATCTAGGAAGTGGCTTGATAAATGATCTACAATAGGAACACAAAAATAAGTCACACTGTTAAATGATTAGACACCTTATTTAGGGGAGAACCGTCATTTTGAAAGGTCAATAAATTCTTTTTATTCTCAAAATCTGTGTTTATTGGGATGTCCTGGGAATTTACAATCAAGCCATAGTGAAAGGACAACTCATGTCATCATCAGGAGAATAGGATCAGATCATATATCTCACTTGACAAGAGCTGGCAATTTAACCTGACAAGATTCTTGCCAATGAGGACAGTTATAGGAGTTCCACTGCCATGGCAAAGATTTGACATGTCATTGAGGGATGTTGTGCAGAAGCCTGACAATAAACCAGGACTTGCTAATGCAGTTTAGGATTGCTGTAAAAATTTATTAGAAACCAGAGACTGTAAAATTACTATACTTCTTCAGAACTGTTTTTCTTTCCCTTGCTGAATATTTATGTGATGTTTAGTGCACAGCACATGTTTTAAGACTTGTTCCTGATGGTGTAAAAGAAGTCTATTATAATGCACATGAAATTGCATGAAATTCAATTAAATGCATGAGAGAGTAAGTAGAATGTCCACCTGTAAGCCCATTTTGACGAGATTTTTTTTCATTGATGGTTTTAGTGTCTGCAAATTTAAGGAGTTTCAATAATGGCACTTATATTTTAAGAAACAAAAGATATTTACATTCAATCAGGGATTAATTTAACAGAACTTAAAAGCATATGCAACTTGGAATAACAGAATTTTGTGTGTTTTATTTAGAAGGGATGAAGATAAAGTCTAAATGTAAAGTTACTATTAATTGGCAATGCAATTATGATTGCTGGATGAGTCTATACAATTCTTATTAGCCACTAAAAGAAAACAGAAAAAGGCAAGGTAGACACATTACAATTCTCTGTTGTTTTTGCAGTAAGCCAGCTCTTTAAAAGATACTTCCAAAATACTAATTCCTAGATGTAAATCAGTAAATGCCATACCGTCTCACAGTTCCAAATATGACTGAGCCACTACTTTATGAATATCAAGAAATGATTTAATTTTCCCACCCAACCCTTCCTGTATATGTATCATATTCTAGGCAATCCGCTAGCTATTATGAGAATGTAACTATAAGGTACACAGTCACAAAAACGCAGCACAAATAAAAGTTTGAGAGTGATTCATCATGATAGATAATAACCTCAAAGTGACTGGACAACATGAAGGCATAATTAAGGGAAGATACCCATCAATTTTAATTTTGGCTACTCTACCTTCCAACTGTACTTTAGGATATTTGAGGTATCTTGCTCTTTAAGATGTCTTTCACTTGACAAATCCTTTGTAGACGTTTACTCAAACAGTTTTAACCATTTTATTCTCTGCTGTCTATTCAGTCTTTTGCTGACCTCTTCAGTAAAGAATAAACCCCATTCTGACTGTCCCCAACAGGAATAACACTGTCACTTCTCTCTGCCACAAGTACCTGGAGAAAGGCACGTAAGAGTATTTGGGAGGAAAGAAATATATTGGGAACACTCTGCAATGGTTGAAAGACTGTGAGGACGATCAGGCATACCTATATAGAGAATGCAGTTTGGCAGTCAATCCATCATTGCTTTATTCCCATTTAAGAATGGAGCAATTTTTGCCTTGAGGATTGTGACTGCTCACTGAGTTGCATTTCAGACTCTGCTGCATTTCCTCTGCATTCTGCAGACTTGGCATTCTTACTCCACTTCACACTAATTGTGATTGCTGACTCGTGCGTGGATGGGAGGCTGCCAAAAGGGCAGGTATCCCAGAGAGACATCATTACCCAGGTTGGCAAATACCTGAGAGCCCTATTTAATGATACAATCTTATTTTTACAGCATGGGGCAGGCTTCAAGTCTCACAGCATCAGTTTCTGACCGTAATACTGTTTGGCAAAAGCCTTTCATATACTTTTGCAAACTAAAAAGAAATAAACCATAGGGATATAGATCAATGGTAGATGGATCACATACCTGGGAAGAGTTGGGAAGATGTGAATAGCTCTAGGGTAAACATATTTATCTAATTGCTGGAGAATAAAAGTGAATTCCTTGCCGAGAATAACTTGAGAAATTATATACATAAAAAATAGCTTTTTGTAGAGAGCCAGACTCTTTTTTTTTTTTTTAAACCAGGTTTTGCTCAGATATTCATTCTGCAATTGAGGTCATTGCTAAGTCATTGAAAACTAGATGGAATAGGTATGACAAGGGGCAGAGAAGCTTTGTAGCACCCAGCAGGATACACAGGATAGACAGTCTTTATAGTCATTATTATATTTTAGTATTGCATTTTCAAAAAAACTAAATGAACTCTCCTTTTCTTTTACTCAAATAATGATTTTTAAATGAAAAATAACAAAAGTATGTGGTAAAACAAACATCTAATAGTATAATGAATAAGTTCTCCTTGCTCAGAATTCAAATCCACACAACCAATGGCAGCCATTGTTAAAAATTATACATATGAAAACACATAAATATCTGGGCTTATCACACATACATAAACACCAGTTTAAAATACACAGTATGTGCAACATATCAACAGTCTCTGGGTCAGGAAGATCTGGAGAAGGACATTGCAACCCACTCCTGTATTTTTGCCTGGAGAAGCCCATGGACAGAGGAGCCTGGAAGGCTACAGTCCATAGGGCTGCAAAGAGTCGGACTCAACTGAAGCAAACTTAGCAAGCAAACAAGCAAGTATATATCAACACATACAGGCCCCTTGTGTGTGTGCGTGCTAAGTCACTTCAGTTGTGTCTGATTCTTTGGAACCCTATTGACTGTAATTCGCTAGGCTCCTCTGTCCATGGGATTCTCCAGGCAAGAATACTGGCGTGGGTTGCTATGTCCTTCTCCAGAGGATCTTCCCGACCCAGGGATCGAACCTGTGTCTCTTACATCTCTTGCAATAGCAGGTGGATTCTTTACCACTAGACCACCTGGGAAGCCCATTGGTTGCTTGGTTTCTTTTAAATAACTAAAAAGTAAGATAATACTACATTATATGGATCTGCTTCAATTTCATTGTTCCACTAAGATTTATTATTGATACTTCCAAATATGAATCATTGTGTGCATACTTTTGAGCATTTAAAGGAGAAAATGTGTTGATTAATTTCTAGAAATGAAATTACTGGTCAATGATTTGATGATTCAATGTTTTTAAGTATATGATTAAATCGCCCTCAAAAAATTGCCCCAATTAACAATTGCCACAGTAAGTAGAAAAGTGCTTGATGTTCTACACCCTTGCTAATACTGTGTATTTTCAAACTTCATCATTTTTAAAACTGATAGGTAGAAAGTAGATTCTCATTTACATTTTTTAAAGTGTCAGCTAATGGTTGAATATAAGAACTTTAGCAAAATCTTAATGTGGGTGAGTCAAGCCCTCTTTTAATCAAATTAAATTAACCAGTATAGATTTTATCTTAATAGACACTAATTCAAGACCACCAACTAAAATTATTGTGGATAATTGTGGTTTTGAAAATTAATGGCAAAAAAAGAAAAAAAAATTAAAGATATAGGCAGCTAATTAAATTCAATTTAAACCAATCTTTGGTTTGATAACTTGAGTATCTAGCTGCAGGCACGTATTATGGCAGTAGAATTTTTATAGCAAAAGTCCGGAAGTACAGAAAAGTTTCAAGTGAGTGAACAGCTGAAAACAAACAAACAAAATTTTCTTTGCTATAAAATTAGTATAGTTTCATCACAGAAGTGAATTTTGTCAAGAATGATAGTATTTCATTATGCATAGTTAGATATTCATAAATCTATAAGTATTCAATATAAAAATACAAAATACATGGTAAATACCTGTATTGTACCATTGTAGTTGGTAAGGTATCTATTTAAACTGTCAATCATATGAAACTTTTTATTTCATGATGGAGCTCAATGTTTGACTCGTACTCTACTTTTTCCGGACTGTTAGCTCACAAAGCAGACCTTCCACTTTCTTGTTAAATCTCATCTATGGTTTTACAAGTGACTCAGTACATTCAAAGAACAGCAAAGGAATCATCATCATCTCTATGCAGGACAAAACCTTACATAATACTAGTCTTTTCCTTGTGACACATTTTAATCTTCCTACTACTGAGAATTTTTTCTTGTTCTCTTTTCCTACTTTTTAGGTTTCTTGCTTAAGAACAAAGCCCACATTTCTTAGAACATTCAACTTTATATTTTTAGAAGATAAAACTTTTGCCAGGTGAGAAACATATCGATTTTTTTATGTGGAAAGAGTCAGATTCTCAGTTTCTCCCTCTGCTCTCTCATGTTTTCTTACCACTCTATTTGTCAAATAAGAGTTTGTTCAGGAACCTACCAGGTAGAGGGAATGATTTTAACATGCCTGTATATAAATAAACGACACAGGTAGAAAGAAATCGTGTATCCTAACCCATACTAGTGCCAATAAGTAGATTAGTTACCAAAAAAAAAAAGAGAAAAATATTATTTTTTTCTTTTCATACATAGTTAAATGACTCTAGGAGTTGGATTTCATTGTATAACTTCATTACCAAGTGTAGTGACAAGCAAATTCAAAACATTAATATCTTATTTACACAAAATGTATTTTTCATTTCCCACCATGTCCCACAGAGAGATGTAATCCAGGCTGTCCTGGTCTCTATCATTTGGTCTGTTTGAAAGATAGAGTTAACTGAACATTGTAAGAAGGGAACAGAGTGATTGGAGAATTGTCATATTATTGTCCCAGTCTAGAAGTGACACACACGATTTCAAACAAATTCATCCCATGGGTCTGCCTAAATGACAGAGGGCTGTGAAGTCAAACATTACGTTTGCATAGAAGAAGAAGAAAAGAGGATTTTGGTGAAGACTAGTAATTTATACAAAATTACCTTTTCATAAAAAGGAAAATTTCCTAACTGATATAATGACCTATGAAGCTGTAGTAATTAAGAGAGTATATTGTTGACATAGATTTGAACTGGTTGACCAGTGGAATAGAATAAAGAAGTCAAAAAAGATTTCTCCTAAATTAGAACTTTGATGTCTCACAAAGGTGCTTCTTCCATAAGGGAAGAAAGCAGAAACCGTGTGCTGGAGGCAGATAAATTATGCCTAAGGAAAGGTATTGGGCTTCCCTGGTGGCTCAGAGGTTAAGCGTTTGCCTGGAATGCGGGAGATCTGGGTTCAATCCCTGGGTCAGGAAGATCCCCTGGAGAAGGAAATGGCAACCCACTCTAGTACTCTTGCCTGGAAAATCCCATGGAGGGAGAATCCCTTGGAGGGAGGAGCCTGGTAGGCTACAGTCCATGGGGTCGCAAAGAGTTGGACACGACTGAGCGAGTTCACTTCACTTCAAGGAAAAAAATGACATTGACTCTTTTTTTCATACAAAAACTTAGCTCACTATGTTACATGTAAAAGAAAAATTCAAAGTCATAGTAGAAAGTATAGATAAATATAATTTAGAATTTAGATAGAAATTTCTTAAAAGAAAAATATAATCCCTGAAAAATGTAGGAGTTAGACACACTAACCCCCTGCATGCATGTAACTCTCAATTCCCCTAAAATTTAACTACTAATAGCTTACTGTTGACCAGAAGCCTTGCTGATAACACAGTTGATTAACACATATTTTGTATATTATATTTATCAATACGTTATTCTTAGAAAAGAGTAAGCTAGAGAGAAGAAAATGTTACTAAGAAAATCATTAGGAAAATATACTTATAGTACTTTAGTGTGTTTAAGTTTATGTCATCTGTTTAAAAGATGATGGAATGATACAAACAAAACATTGTAGCTGTTATACATACCATTAACACTGGACCTCAAAAGTACTGCACAGTAATAGAAATGTTTCTTTGAAAGCAAAGTTATAGAGCAGAGAAAACTAACACATTTTTAGTTTTATGTTGTCTATCACTCACCTTATGTCTATGTAAGGACAGGTTAACCACTTCAATAAATCTTGCACAGGATATACCACACAATGAACACTTAGGGGGAAAGTCACGATGTTGACACGGAAATGACTCAGTTCTTGCTGTACAGTTATTAGATTTTCACATGAAACTATACATGTATACAACGGATAAGTTTATTAAATGTAGAGCATGGTGATTACTAACAATTAAGTGGAAATAGATCATCATAAAGGTCTTCACTTTTGCCATCTTCACATTGAGTAGGCTGAGGAGAGCGAGGAGGAAAGGTTGGTCCTACTCACAGCCTCAAGGGGTAGAAGGGGAGATGAGAGGCAGGTACACTCTGTGACTTTATGGAAATATGCCATCATATCTGTATGACTTTTTTGCTTTTCCATATCTCTAAAAAACATTTCTATATAGGACCAAATCCTTCTGCCATTTGTTTTATTTTCAGGGCTTGTATCATAGAAGAGTTTATGTTGAAGTTTACGAAGAAGTCGAGTGATTTGAATAATCAGAACCTTTCTGCCACATTGTAAAATGTCAATTTGTTTTCCGGCCCTGCTTCTTCTCTGTCTTCTTCCTCATTGTCTGGCACTGGATCAGAAGCACGTATCTCTATCAGGTCATCTTCTGTTAGTTCCTTTGATGTGGTTTCTATTAGTTTTTGAATTATAATATCTGTATCTTGAAACCCTTCACATTCTACTATATATACATATTTTTTTCCATATCCACAATCTCTTTCATGATTTCCTTGTTTGGCTCTGTAATAAATCATGTGAAATTAAGCACAGAATCTAGATGTAGTTTTCTCCAGTAACAATTTATTGTTGTGGGTTTGATGACTTCCATGGCTTTTTCTACAATGATGATGACATCTTCAGTGGTGTAACCCTTGTAGACTTTCATGATGTGCTATTTCATCAGAGTTCTCTTCCACACCATTGACAGTCCTTTCCATAGAGTACCATGGGTTGTTGTTGTTGTTCAGGTGCTAAGTTGTGTCTGACACTTTGCAACGCCTTGAACTACAGCACAGCAGTCTTCCTGGTCCTTCGCTATCTCCCAGAGTTTGCCTAAACTCATGACCATTGAATGAGTGATACCTACCAACCATCTCATCCTCTGTCACCCCCTCCTCCTCCTGCCCTCAATCTTTCCCAGCATCAGGGTCTTTTCCAGTGAGTCAGCTTGTTGCATTAGGTGGCCAAAGTATTGGAACTTCTGCTTCAGCATCAGCATCAGCCCTTACTGTGGATAAGAAGCCTTAAAAGTCCTTGTGACTCTCTGATCTAGAGGCTGAATTAGAGACACGTGTTTTGAAACAAAATAGAACACTTCAGCACCTTCATCGTTGAATTCACAGGGTTTTGGGTGGACAGGGACATTTTCCAGTATCAAAAGGACATTAAAAGTCAGTTCTTTGCTGGCAAGATTCGTTTCCTGATTTTAGAGACAAAGTATCAATAGAACTAATCTAGGAAAACCGTCTTAGTCACCAGATAATGCTTTTCTTGTCATCTTGACATTTTTAAAGCAAAATCATTTTTTTTTTCCTTAAAATTATCAAACCGTATTTTTCTGGCATTAAATCTTCCAGCCTTACATCCTTTGTCTTTCTTTTAATTTAAGTTGTCATATATTGGCTTCAGGTTTTCCTCCAGTCATATTAGAGTCTATAGGTATCTTTTCTTATATCTATTTGGCAATATGAGATAAGAAGTTATCCTGCAAAAAGATAAGTGTTTACACACCTGCTGATGCAGCTGCAGGAATGGCTTCAGGAATTTGCTTTTCCTTTTTTTTCTTACAATGGTCCTTACACAGGATTCACTTACCCTGAAATGCGGCGACAGCAGGGGCAGGCCTCACTCTATGATGCACCTCAAGCAATTCAGCTTTTTCCTGCAAAATAAAAAGGGGGGGGAAGCAAATTCATTCATTGACTTATTTTCTATGACTGCTTCAAGTTACAATAGCAGAGTTGAGTAGTTGAGAAGGAGATCATACGATTTGCAAAACCTACAATATTTACTACTTGGTCCTTTACAAAAAAAAATTTCTGACTCCTGACATAAATGGTCTTCAAACTTGTTCTTTACATGTAAAGTTAAACTTTTGGAATGTGTGAAATAAAACTTCTCTCTCTTAAGTGAGTGGCTGTTACAATAGAAAGCCTTGGGTTAATGAATACCATCTCTGTCATACAAAAATATACTTATGGTCTCAAATAACTAAATACTTGTACTCATTTTCTTCATTATTTATATGGGCAGTAGATGAAAAAGAGTCTTGCTGTTTATGAAATAGTAAAGAAAGTTTAGGAAAAAAATAAATTGAGAAGGCACAAGTTTAATATAAAAGTTACCTCCAGTGTACCTCAAAAACAGGACTTGAATAGCATTAAACAAAAAAAAAATCAAGAATTTGTTTTCTGTTCTTTCATAACCATTAGTTATTTTAACATACTTTAGGGGAAATTTCTATCTACTTACAATCATATTAAACTGATAAACAAGATTTAATATTATGTTTTCTTCCACATGAGCATGGATAGGCAATTCACACTAAAACAATTTATTTGAAGTTTGCTCAAAAAAATAACCATTATAAATACATTTAAGGAAAGTATAGTTTGTGCTTTAGAGAGTCACACCTGCATGAAATGATAAAAAATACATTGGTTGAATTATAGATGATAAAATCATTCATTATTCAATGAATTGGCAGCCTTTCTATTAAGAATGACAAAAAAATTATCAAACTAAGACAATCATCAAATTAAATCCTCAGAACTATAAAGGTAATGATCTTTTCAGTTTCTCTCTCAAGATTTTTAATATATCTCAATTTGGTTTTCCAATCATACATGTATACACTCATACATACACACTTATATATATACATATATGCATGTATATTATGTATTAGGATAGACTGTATATAGTGAAGATACAGTGAAAGTGAGAAATAGATTTAATGGACTAGATCTGATGGATAAAGTGCCTGATGAACTATGGATGGAGGTTCGTGACATTGTACAGGAGACAGGGATCAAGACCGTCCCCATGGAAAAGAAATGTATTTACTGCACCATAAATTAGAATTACTATGAGACTGTTTAATAAGTCAGCTTAAATAGAAAAAAAAAAAAAAAGCAAAATGGCTGTCTGGGGAGGCCTTACAAATAGCTGTAAAAAGAACAGAAGTGAAAAGCAAAGGAGAAAAGGAAAGATATAAGCATCTGAATGCAGACTTCCAAAGAATAGCAAGGAGAGAAAAGAAAGCCTTCAGAGGAAAGTAACAGAATGGGAAAGACTAGAGAACTCTTCCGGAGAAGGCAATGGCACCCCACTCTAGTACTCTTGCCTGGAAAATCCCATGGTGGGAGGAGCCTGGAAGGTTGCAGTCCATGGGGTTGCTGAGGGTCAGGACCTGACTGAGCGACTTCACTTTCACTTTTTACTTTCATGCATTGGAGAAGGAAATGGCAACCCACTCCAGTGTTCTTGCCTGGAGGATCCCAGGGAAGGGGGAGCCTGGTGGGCTATCACCTATGGGGTTGCACAGAGTCGGACATGACTGAAGTGACTTAGCAGCAGCAGCAGCAGAGATCTCTTCAAGAAATTAGAGATACCAAGGGAACATTTCATGAAAAGATGGGCTCGATAAAGGACAGAAATGGTATGGACCTAACAGAAGCAGGAGATATTAAGAAGAGGTGGCAAGAATACACAGAAGAACTATACAAAAAAGAGCTACAGGACCAAGATAATTACACTGGTGTGATCACTCACCTAGAGCCAGACGTCCTGGAATGTGAAGTTTAGTGGGCCTTAGAAAGCATCACTATGAACAAAGCTAGTGGAGGTGATGTAATTCCAGTTGAGCTATTTCAAATCCTGAAAGATGATGCTGTGAACGTGCTGCACGCAATATGCCAGCAAATGTGGAAGACTTAAAAGTGGCCACAGGACTAGAAAAGGTCAGTTTTCATTCTAATCCCAAAGAAAGGCAATACCAAAGAATGCTCAAACTACCACACAATTGCACTCATCTCACATGCTAGTAAAGTGAGAATTTAATCAAAATTCTCCAAGCCAGGCTTCAGCACTACGTGAACTGTGAACTTCCAGATATTCAAGCTGGTTTTAGAAAAGGCAGAGGAACCAGAGATCAAATTGCCAACATCTGCTGGATCATGGGAAAAGGAAGAGAGTTCAAGAAAAATCTATTTCTGCTTTGTTGACTATGCCAAAGCCTTTGACTGTGTGGATCACAATAAACTGTGGAAAATTCTGAAAGAGATGGGAATACCAGACCACCTAACCTGCCTCTTGAGAAATCTGTATGCTGGCCAGGAAGCAACAGTTAGAACTGGACATGGAACAACAGACTGGTTCCAAATAGGAAAAGGAGTACGTCAAGTCTGTAAATTGTCACCCCGCTTATTTAATTTATATTTAGAGTACATCATGAGAAACGCTGGGCTGGAAGAAGCACAAGCTGGAATCAAGATTGCTGGGAGAAATATCAATCACCTCAGATATGCAGATGACACCACCCTTATGGCAGAAAGTGAAGAGGAACTCAAAAGCCTCTTGATGAAAGTGAAAGAGGAGAGTGAAAAAGTTGGCTTAAAGCTCAACATTCAGAAAACGAAGATCATGGCATCTGGTCCCATCACTTCAAGGCAAACAGATGGGGAAATAGTGGAAACAGTGTCAGACTTTATTTTTTTGGGTTCCAAAATCACTGCAGATGGTGACTGCAGCCATGAAATTAAAAGACGCTTACTCCTTGGAGGAAAAGTTATGACCAACCTAGAGAGCATATTCAAAAGCAGAGACATTACTTTGCCAACAAAGGTCCATCTAGTCAAGGCTATGGTTTTTCCAATGGTCATGTATGAATGTGAGAGTTGGACTGTGAAGAAAGCTGAGCACTGAAGAATTGATGCTTTTGAACTGTGGTGGTTGTAGAAGACTCTTAAGAGTCCCTTGGACTGCAAGGAGATCCAACCAGTCCATTCTGAAGGAGATCAGCCCTGGGTGTTCTTTGGAAGGAATGATGCTAAAGCTGAAACTCCAATACTTTGGCCACCTCTTGTGAAGAATTGACTCATTGGAAAAGACCCTGATGCTGGGAGGGATTGGGGGCAGGAGGAGAAGGGGACGACAGAGGATGAGATGGCTGGATGGCATCACTGACTCGATAGACGTGAGTCTGAATGAACTCCGGGAGTTGGTGATGCACAGGTAGGCCTGGCATGCTGTGATTCATTGGGTAGCAAAGACATGACTGAGCGACTGAACTGAACTCCATGGACTCAGAAGTGATAGGAATAACATAACGAGCATTCCTCTATACCTGTCAGTCTTGGTTACTATCCAATAATTATTCCCACTGATTATCAGTCTTCTTTAAGAACATCACCTCCATAATTCCCCTAACTCATCTTTGCACTGTCCCTTGGCTCTTCAAAAGTCCCCTCTCCCCCACACCCCAGCCACACACACACACACACACACACACACACACACACACACACACAAACACTGTACACTAAACAAACATCTTCTCTGCTCTGCACTGGGAACACTTTTTTCATGACACCAGTTCTGTCTATATAGAGAGTCTATAACCTTACTTTAAGTGAATCTTGACTCCTTTAGGACATTTTTCCTATGAAATAATGAAGACAAACTTGCCTTAGCACATAGCTGAGGAGGGGTCATGACTTCAGAGTCCTCACTCGCCAGAACAGCTCAGGACCTTCCTTCCAACATCCTCACCTGAACTATTGCTCCTTCCAGAACTATAAAGCTCAGTGAGCTGCTTCTCTACACAATTCCTCATTTATCAATTTTCTAGTCCTTCTTTCTCATTCACTGAATATTTTGATACCTGTTCCTCAATTTTAAAAAATCACTCCAATGTTCTCAGCTGTTATGAATATGACTATAGAAAACCTGTACAGTGTCTTAGCCATTCAGGTCCAGAGATATGACCTCTTTTCAACATCAGTTTCCCTTCCTAATGTCACACAATAAAAATTTATCCTTACTCAGTCTGCTTATGAAATCCACACACCCTGAAATCCCACTCTCTGATGATAGCCTTCATAGCAAGTTATTGTTCTTTTGCTGTGTTATACCCACCACAATGGTTCAACTTCATGAAGATCATCAATCCCTTGACTCCTTTTTTCCAACAACGTTTTGCTTGCTTTGTTAAATAGCTAAAATATACACATTTTGAAAACACCTTCATCTCATGTGCTTCATTTGCTTTTCTAATTCACCTTTCTGGAAAAACAAACAGAAAACTTGGATGAGTTCAACTGTTCTTCTAGTCAACTTCACCTGGATTTCTCAGTGCTTACAGAAACAAAACGAAACATAACAGAATACTTTTAACTGTATCAGATTTATTTTCTCCAGCTTCAAGGGGGCTTATCACACTATATAGAGATATTTTTCAGTTTCCATGTTCACTCACAGAGAAAAATAGCAATATAAGTTAGAAACCCCCTCAGCTTCTGCCACCCTATGTCAAAATTTTACATATTCACACGTGTACCTTTTTCTAGTTAAGATGTGAATGCTGCCTTTCTTTATCATGCTTATTGCTCTGATTCTGTATTTCTACTCATCCACTCCTGTCTCCTCATATACTTCATACTGTTAATTTGCCCTCTTCCTCTGGTATCGTCAACCGCCTCCTCTATTTTTTTTTTCCCTGGTGTGCAGGTGAATGTTCAAATTTCAAGTTATTCTCACCCAACTTTATACTCACACTCAACAAAACACCTTCTCTCTTTTAAATTCAAGTTGCCTGAGAGAACTGTAAACTGCACTGACTGTTCCTTCTTGCTGTAATTGCTTGGCTTCCTGAACAACTGCAAACCAACTGTGCTTTCTACGGTACTTCAAAATTTTTCTCAACAAAGACACTCATATTTCTAAATAAAATAGATAGCATGTTGTTCTTTTCTTACATGATGTCTCCGAAGTGTTAAAATGCCTTATTTTTCCCATTGTCCATTAAAATATATTTTACACACAGTAAAATTGACCTTTTTAATGTACAGTTTGAAGTTTGACAAATGTATGCGTGCATGCCAAGTTACCTCAGTTGTGTCCGACTCTTTGTGACCCTATGGAGTGTAGCCCACCAGACTCCTCTGCTCATGGGACTCTCCAGACAAGAACACTGGAGTGGGTTGCCATGTCCTCCTCCAGGGGATCTTCCCCAGCCAGGGATTGAACCCGCATCTCTTGTGTCTCCTGCACTAGCAGGTGGGTTCTTTACTACTTGCGCCTCCACAATTATATAACTACCATTAAAGTCAGTATACAGAATAGCTCCATTGTTTCCAAAATTGTTTCTGTGCTCTTAGTAATCCATCTCCCCCTGCTCAAAGTTCTGACACCACTGATCTGTCTTCTGTCCTATAACTGTGATTTTTCCAGAATTTTAAATAAATGGAGTCATATACTTTGTTGCCTTTTCAGCCTGGCTTCTTTCATTTAATATAAAAATGCATTTGATACATACTTCACCATCAAGTTGTGTGTGGATTAGTAGTTTGCTCCTTTTACTGCTGAGTAGTATTTACTATATGACTGTATCAGAGTTTAATCATTCACAAATGTAAGGCTATTTGGATTGTTTCCAGCTTGGGGCAATTAATAATTCTATGTAAACTTTTAGATACAGGTATTTGTGTGAGAGTATGTGTTTTTGGTAAATGTTTAGAGGTGGGACAGATAGGTTACATTCAAAGTGTATGTTTAATTTTATGAGAAACATTCAGACTGTTTACCACATGGCTGTACTTTCTGCACTACTGCCAGCATAATAGGTGTGTTCCAGTTGCTCCATAACCTAGCTATTACATGGTATTATCAATTTTGTTTTGCTTTTTTTTTCTCAGTCAAATACATGTGTAATGGTATCATATTGTGATTTTAATTGCATTTTCCTAAGAAATAATGTACTTATTTTCATGCTTATTTGCCATCTGAATGACTTCTTACATAAGCATTTGTTCAAATACTTGTTCATTTAAAAACCCAGGTTATCTACTTTTAATTGAGTTTTGAGAGTTCCTAATATACTCAGGGTGAAAGTCTTTTATCAGATATAATATTTGCAAATATTTTCTCTCAATCTATGACTAATTTTTTCATTATCTAGTGTTTCCCAGAGTAGAAGTTTCTACTTTTGGTGAAGTCTGGATATCTATTTTTTATTTTATGGAGTATGTTTTTGGTGTCATAGCTAAGAAATTTCACCTAATTTTATTTCCCCTATTTTATCTGTTAAAGATTTTATAGTCTTAAGTTTTACTATTAGTTCTATAATCAGTTTGGGGAAACAAATTTTTAAAAAATATTTGATATGGATCAAGGTTTAATTTTTAGTATATGAACATTCTTTTTTTTTTCATTTTTTTTTCCAGAATCATTTGTTGAAGAGACTGCCTTATTTTTTGGTAAAAACAAGTCTGTTAAAATATTTGTTTGGGTCTATATCTGGACTTTCCTATTTTATCAATTTATATGCCTTTTCCCAATACTATACTGTCTTGATAATTGTGACTTCATTATTTATCCTGAAATCAAGCCATATGAATGCTTTGATCTTTTAAAAAAATATTTTGACTACTTTATTTCAGTATCAACTTGTCTGAAAAAATACCAGCTACTAGTATTTTCATTGAACTTGTATTTGATAGATCAGTTTGGGAAGAATTGGCATCTTAATATTAATTATTCCAACCAGTAAACATGGTGCATCTTTCCAGTTCTTGAGATTATATTTTTAACTGGAATTTTGAGTGATTCTGAAGCTGAAACTCCAATACTTTGGCCACCTGATGTCTAGCTATGACTCATTGGAGAAGACCCTCTTGCTGGGAAAGACTGAAGGCAGGAGGAGAAGGGGATGGCAGAGGATGAAATAGTTGGATGGCATCACCGATGCAATGGACATGAGTTTGAATAGGCTCTGGTAGTTGGTGATGGACAGGGAAACCTGGCGTGCTACAGTCCATGGGGTCGCAAAAAGTCGGACATGACTGAGTGACTAGACTGAGTCTTCTGCAAATATTGCACGTTTTGTTTTATTTTAAGCTGTATGTCTAAGTACTTGGTATTTTCAGTGTAAATATAAATGGTACCTTTTATAATTTCAATTGCCAGTTGCTCATTGCTCATATATAAAAATAGGATTGATGCTTTTGAAAATATTGATATTGTACCATGCTATCACGGTAAATTCACTTTACATTCTACTACCTTTTCTGAAGATTCTTTGGGATTTTCTATGTAGATAATCATGCAATTCGTGAAGCTTTCCATTTCTTCCTTTCCAGTCTATGTGCCTTTCCCCTTCTTCCTTTATCTCACTCACTACAATTTCCAGTAGAATGTGGAAATTCTCTGGCAATCTAGTGGTTAGACTGCACTTGAATGGCTGAGGGCCCTGGTCTGGGAACTAAGATCCCACGAGTTTCACACAGAAAAAAATAAACAAACAAAATCTTGTAGAATGTTACACAACAGGACGACTTCTCTCTCTGACTTTCTCTCCTTGGTTTTCTGACACCGATATCTACTGATTATTTTTTTCTACCTCTCTGACTACTCCATCTTAATCTCCATCAGTCCTCTTTCCTCTCTCTTCTGAATGTTTTTTTCTCAGTCTTTTTTTCTCTTCAGTTCATGCTCTCTTCAAACTGTTGTTCAACTGTTGTGATTTTGATGTATATCTAAAGGCTGTTTACTGCTGATGCATTCATTCTTCTGAGTACCCTTTGAATACTTATTTAATTTCTCTGATTCTCAAAGACATTTCAGATTATGTAGGTCAGGAAACAGTTTTTTTCTTCCGTCTCTTTTACTTGCTTCATAATAATCTCACCAACCACTCAGATAGTCAATCATAAAACCTGAGAATCTTGTATGGTAACTCCTTTATGCCTAAATTTTATAAGATTAAATAATGTAAAATTGTCTTTTTTATTTATCAAAACAGTTAAATATTGGCAAGTCCATATGGTTTCACTTAATAGATTCTTTCAACCTCTCAATTCTCAGGAATATTTTAAAAATTCATCCACTTTCATTCATCCCATTGCCACTACCTCTATTAATAGCTTTCATCATCTCTATCTGAAATATATAATAGCCATTTAACTGATCTCTCAAGTGACCCTTGTCTAGTTTCTATCATGCCTTCTCCAGTATTTTCTTCAAACTGCAGTGACATCTTTATTTCTGTCCTATCTATTCTGTTTATATGTGCATCCTTGGAAAACCAAGGACTTCAGTTTTGTATCTCTATGTTAAATATTATAGTCTCATCATCTGCTTGTTTTAAAGCCCAGTGAGAATATCTATGGGAGGATGTGTTATAAAATATGAAGCTATTTACAAAATACTATCTATCATTACCTGGTATGGTTAAAATCCATTCATTTCTTGTCAATGAATTACTTTGATGTAAATCAAACTAACAAAACTGCCTTTTATGGTTAGAAAACACCATACTGTTTGGCTCATTTCCATTGTAACCACAGGACTGTTTATCAATAATATCATCAAGAATTACATAGTATTTTCTTATGAATAAACTTTTACAAATTTCACATGGGTGAATTTTTTGTTTAAGATAGCATGTCCAGACTATATACATTAGATTTAATATGACAACTCATCCACTCAACTGACTTTCAGATTAAGACATTAAAATAGATGGAGAGATAAATTGGGAGCTTGAGACTGACATGTACAGTACACACTATTGTACATGAAATAGATGACTGATAAGGACCTAGTTTATAGCACAGGGAACTATTCTCAATACTCTGTAGTGAGCTATATGGGAAAATAATTTTAAACAGAGTGTATATATGTGTATGTATAACTGATTCACTTTGCTGTACAGTGGAAACTAAGGAAATGTTAAATCTACTATAATCCAATAAAAATTTTAAAAAGAGAGATTAAAATAATTCTTATACTGTCATAATTACAATCTCAATTTTTAACAATCTTAAAATAAGAATATACAATAATTTTGATTTGTATAACTCAGTGCATAACAATTATACATAAGCTTATTACATAGTTTAACAAAAAATACTTTTAAAAGTTACTTGTTTTCATAACAAATATGAAAAAGCCTTACTATTCATTCAGTATTGAAAAATTAAATCAGTATCCATTCATGGCATATGATATTGTGCACACTGTCTATCTTTTGTAAGTTCCCTAAGTTACCAAAGTAACCAGCTCCTTCTGGTAATTTTGAAATACCTATATATTTGGAAACAGTAGGCCAAATGAAGAGAGGTAATATCTAAATGTGTATTTTACATTGAGCTCAAACATAAGACAAGACCAAGAAAAAAATATCATTATGGCAGAGGAGATTTTGCAGGTAAAGTTTATCAATTAAAAACACCTGTTTTTCTGTTCTAAACACATAAAGTCACACAATATTTTGACTCAGCACTCTAGAATAGGAAATTTGAAAACTGGAACATTTTAAAATCAGGATAAAAAGAGACAGTGCTCAATAAACATTTAAGTGAGTAAATGAATAAACTATTGACAACTTGGATGTGTGATAAATTTTATTTAGAAAACCTTTTTGGTGGCTTTCATCAAGAACCTTATATTTACATGTACCCTTTTGTAAAGGGAAAACTCTTAAAAGGTTACTAACAACTTTAATTTTATTTTGTGGTCTCTCTCCATAAACCATAGACTAGTAGTCTCCACTTTCTATAAGTCTCAAATGGTGTAATTGCTTTAAATTGTGATCACCTGACCAGATGCCTGAAAATTACCTGATCTACTTAATATAACTTGTTTAGCTGAATCAATTTAATTTCCAGGCCATATGTTCACAAAATTATTTCACTTAATCCATTTCAAGGTGGCTTCCTCTTTTGCGCCTTGCTGATTCACCTTCCTTTGATTGATCCAATTCTAGAGTAAGAAATGACCTACATGAGAATTTTAAAATAACACTGCTCAATGATCAAAAGACACATTCTATTCATTTTCTCAGGCCAAACATTCCAGGAATAATAAGTTGTTTTTAAATTATCTTGTCTTTTTCCTTCACAGAAAATGAAAGGCTTAAAAAACGTATGTCCTGATCATACCTACAAATTAAAATATGAATATTGGATTATCACAGAAGCTATAATAAATTCCAGTCAAATCAAAATATGATCCATTACATTTTCTGTAGTAATTTATTAAAAGTCCCCTTTCATTTTTACATGTGCTGAGCAAAACTGAACATTTAACTAATATGATAAGAATTGATGTAAGTGACCATTTTCCACTTAGAAATTTAGGCAGTTTTGTTTTCACATTTTTCCACATTAATTTGTTTCTTAAAGATTTTTTTGACTCTACCTGACTTTCAGTAGTTTTAGCTAGACAGCCAATGTTTATTTCAAAATCTAATTTTCTTTGGAAACATAGATTCAAAAATCACCATTCTGTTCTGTATAAATTAAGCCTGACTTTCCTCCTGTTCACTTTAAGTGATCATTATATAAAAAGGGAAGTAAAAGGGGATGGTGGGACACTATCTCTTTGCATTAATTTTCCTTTTATTTCCTCAATTCTAGAATCATGATTCAGTCATCTTAGTCTTTTCTTATGTTTTCCATATTATTAGAAGATATGACTTTATTTTGTTACAGAGAGATGCTGAAATACAATAGATGTGAAACATGCCAGTTTCTTTACAATTTCTTATATACAAGATTCTGGCCTACCTTTAATAAGCTCATTTTTACTCACTAATTGGAGTGGTCTAACATTGAGTTTCAACAATTTTTGCTGGTATCTTTAAAAAATAAAACAACATCTTTAGTGTTTCAAATAAATCATTAATTATGAGATCTTTGTTTTTCAAAGAAGAACCATTGATATTAAATTTAGATCATCAACAATTTATTCTTCAAAAGAATCAACTTGATTTATGCAGTCTGACTTTCAGTAAAAGGGCCTTAGCCCTAACTCTGGGAATACTATAACCTTACTATGTCCTTAATTCACAAAATATAACAGATGGGTGGAAAATCCATTAATCTTTGCATGGAGTGTTATACCATTTGAGCTCTAACAGATATGAATATGTGAGACCTGTCAACCCATATTGATCACCTATTCCCTTCTGAATGTTTTAAATGTTTCTTGTTAGTGGAAAGCGCATGTCTCAACTTTATTCCCAATAGTATCAAGTAATGAAATATTATTTGTTGGTTAACTAAAAAACAGATATGATTTAATCTATAGGGTGTTTAAAGAATATTACATCATCTAAAAAATAGATACATTAACATATTAAATCTAAAGTACTCTAAGTTCTGTGATCAAAAAAGAAAATTATATCACTTAGTCTGCAAACTTAAATTATATATTCATTAATTCAACAAGTACTTGTTAAATGACCAAAATATACAGAATAATATAGGGGATATATAACAGATGTTGTTGGGGATCTATCAAAATCTCCATACTTCGATCATTTCTACATATATGTCCACCATCAACTGTCAGCACTTTTCTTTGTATGAGGGCTTTTTCTGGCTATCTGGCTGCTTTATTACCTCTAGGACAAGAAGGACCACTTTCTTCCCAGAAGCAGCTTTAACCAAAGACTGATGGGAATTGATATATAATTATAAATCTCCTCCCATTTCATGTTGGATAAATATGGCACGTGTTTTGCACTGGGTCCCAGATTTCTCTAGCAGAATTCAATTACATTTACCCTTAATATTAACTTGCTTACAAGTAAACCCTAAAGTGGCTGTCTTCTCTGTCTTGCTTCCCATTCTTCTGCTTTTATTTCCAACAATGATATTCCTTTTATTTGACACCTTGTCTTAAGGTTTACTTCTCAGGAAGCCAAACTAAGACAGCTAAATAGGTGATATAGATATGGGTATGCTGCTGCTGCTGCTGCTGCTACCCCATAGACGGCAGCCCACCAGGCTCCCCCATCCCTGGGATTCTCCAGGCAAGAACACTGGAGTGGGTTGCCATTTCCTTCTCCAATGCATGAAAGTGAAAAGAGAAAGTGAAATCGCTCAGTCCTGTCCGACTCTTAGCGACCCCATGGACTGCAGCCCACCAGGTTCCTCCGTCCATGGGATTTCCCAGGCAAGAGTACTGGAGTGGGGTGCCATTAGCTTCTCCAAGATATGGGTTTAGATTTACATAATTCATTATCATTGTTATCATCATCAGGATTCTGGTCTTAAATTCTGATTTGTATTTCAAAAATAATTAATTCTATACATTGGGGCCATAGCTTATAGTTAGCATCTCTTCCTGTTTAAAGAGCACTTTTGTTTTTCAGTCACTCAGTCATGTCTGACTCTTTGTGACCCATGGACTGCAGCATGCCAGACTTCTCTGCCCTTCACCATCTCCCGGAGTTTCCTCAAACTCATGTCCACTGAGTCAGAAATGCCATCTAACCATCTTGTCCTTTGTCGTCCCCTTCTCCTCCTGCCTCAATCATTCCCAAAATCAGGGTCTTTTCTAAAGCGTCAGCTCTTTGCATCACGTGGCCAAAGTATTGGAACTTCAGCTTCAGCTTCAGCATCAGTCATCCAATGATTATTCAGGATTGAGTACCCTTTCCCAATTTGGAACCAGTCTGTTGTTCCATGTCCCATTCTAACTGTTGCTTCTTGACCTGCATACAGATTTTAAAAGTGCATTAGTGATTTTCAATATTTAAAATGGTGGTTATCCTGAGGAAAAATTAATTATATCAAGGAACAAAAAGAGGAACATAAATTAATTAGTTTCATGTTGATAATTTATTGACAGAATAATGTCATATATTTTAAACATCAGAATATGATTAATAAAAATAATTTATTTCAGTTTTAATGTTAGTATCCTTGTATTTATAGTCAATTTCAGTTGCAAATAAATGCACAGGTTTGTCTTTATTTCATTTAATGAGAAAAGCTACAAAGTAAAAGTAGGATTTTAAAAAATAAACATTTCCTTCTAAATTTTTCTAGATTATTCAAATCTAATTCAATTATAACTCCTAATTATTCTTGAAAAGATCAAGTTAACATTTACAGCATTAAAAAATTCTTAGGTTGTTCCTCAGGCTGCAAGAGATGTCACTGAAGGAGATGAATCTAAAGCTCTGGATGCTGTGTTTACATAGTGAAATGCTTTATAAAAAATAACTTGAAATAGTTGAAAGCTCAAAAGAATTTTCAAAAATAATACTGAGAGTCCTGTATACACTTGTGTACACTTCATCTAGCATTACCTAACGATAGTCTCTTACATATCCATAGAACCTTGTCAGAACCAGGAAACTAACATTCAGTTCAGTTTAGTCGCTCAGTCGTGTCTGACTTTTTGCGACCCCTTGAACCACAGCACACCAGGCATCCCTGTCCATCACCAACTCCAGGAGTCCACCCAAATTCATGTCCATTGAGTTGGTGATGCCATCCAACCATCTCATCCCCTGTTGTCCCCTTCTCCTCCTGCCCTCAATCTTTTCCAGCATCAGGCTCTTTTCAAATGAGTCAGCTCTTCGCATTAGTATGATATTAACTGAAATATAGACTGTATATAGATTTCACCAGTTTTTACATGCTCTCTTTTTGTGTGTATATGTATGTGTGTCCATGTGTGCTTCTGCGAAATTTCATGATAGAGGTAGTTTTGAGAAACCATCTCCACAATCTGGGAGACAGAACTGTTCCATTACCACAAAGAAACTACTTAATGTTACCCCTGAATAAGTCTATCCTCTCTCAACCCTAATTCTTGGCAATCATTAAACATTATAACTTTTTTGCTTTGAAAAAACACTATATAAATGAAATAATCCAGTATGTAAACTCTTTAAGATTGGTTTTTTAAAAATTCAGCATAAAGTTCTTGAGATCAAATAGCAGTAATTTGATGGTTTTTCTTGCTAAGTAGTATCTCATTCTGTGGCTATTCCACAGTTTGTTTATCTATAACATGTTGAAGGACATCTGTAATGAACATTTGTGTACAATCATTTTTGTGAACGTAAGATTTCATCTCTTTAGGATAAGAACTTAGGGGTGTGGTTGCAAGCTGTAAGTATGTGTTAGCGTCTAAAGAAATGCTAAACTGTTTTCCAGAAATGCTGTACTGTTGACACTCTTAACACAAATAGGTAAGCTCCAGTTTCTTTTCATTCTCAGTGTCTGTTAAATGCTTTTCTGGCTATCATAAAAATGACATGGTAACTCTAGAACTATTCTCAAACAACCTTAGTTGTTTGTGCATAAAGTCATTCAGGGAGTTTAAGATGCAGATGTCTCCATTATTGTTAATGATAATAGCCACAGTTTATTGTGTCTATAATGGGCCAGGTTGGCCCTAGGCTATTTAGTTCCCATAACAACCCTTTCAGGTAGGTTATTATTACCATCTTAATGATAAAAAATGTCTCAGAGTGATTTACTAACTTATTGATGATCACTCATACAGTTAAGGGTAGTACCT
This sequence comes from Ovis canadensis, assembly GCF_042477335.2. NCBI lineage: Eukaryota > Metazoa > Chordata > Mammalia > Artiodactyla > Bovidae > Ovis > Ovis canadensis. Next base: position 89,089,110 of record NC_091249.1, read on the forward strand.
GAGTTCCAAATTCAGTTTGAATTCAAAATCAAAGCTATTACATTAAAGTCACACAGAAGAGAAGAGTGACTGAATATTTCTGTGCCATAATTATGAGTTGAAAGTTATATAAGTTCATGAACAGGGACTGGGCATGGAAGAATGACAGCAATTAATTTATTTAACTCTGCTAAAGTTAGTTTTTAAAATGCTCATGGCTAATTTGCAAGGTGAAAAAAGTTTAGGCCATCTCAAATATCTTTGAAATATAAAGATCAAAACCACAAAGTTATGAAGGCTAATATTGTTTGGCAGAGAAGAAAGAATGTTTTAATTAAATGTTTCTCATATATATGTAAGCTATGTTATTTCTGATATCAGAAATTTACTAAACTGAAACCAATAAAAAATATTTTTAAAAGTAACTACAGCATGATGCTTTCTACATAAAATTTGGAATATTATGTCTTGTAGCACACATATCTCATAGAAACTAAACTTTATTAATGAGTGTTGCTATGAGTATCATATAATCAAATGACCATAATCTCACTTAAAATAAAACACTTTTAATAGAAAATAGCTAAATTTTCTATTTCTTGCCATAAAGCAAGAAATTATGTTGGCTATTCACTTAATATAACAAGCAGCCCATTTAAAAGACATCTATGTAAATATTTGATGTACTGAATGATGTAGGATTTGTACTCAGCTTTTGCTAACATGTTAGCATCTGTCTTCAATCTGTTTAGAAGAATGAGCTCTCAGGTTGTTTTTACTGTTTTTAATATTGCAACTTTTTCCCATGGCAAGAGGGAGAGTTATTATAAAATGTGCTTTCTTCTAACCTTAATAATTATAATTTAAAATACCAGTTTGTAGGCTCAACTTTTAATCTAGATGTACACCTAAGTCACCTAGCCTATAGCAGTAAAGCATTGTGTCACCACTCAAATGTAATTGTTCTTATGGAAAAACTTTATTACTTAAAAACTACATCTCAAATGCAAAATCTTTGCCCACCCCACCCCCCACCACACACACACATCTCCATGATTGGAAATAAACATTCACCAACTCTGTCTTAACTACTAATAACCCAAAGTATATTTATGAACTGTGTTTCCCTGCCTTCTGCATATGTATCTCAGATTTTCTCTTTGTAGGACCCAAGAGGCTTTGTGAAACTTCTTGCTACCGCTAATTTACTTCTATAGATAGAAGTGTGAAATTATTAATCCACCCTACAATAGCCTCCATTACCTTGCAACACTGGACCTCTTCTGGCTTCCATGTACCTCTTGCCTCATAGCTCTCACATCTCTATTTTTTGACCTTGGGCTTTCAAGTGGCCATAGCTCTTCCCTGCCTCAGGAAACCCACAGTCATCCCTTCCTCCTGAAATGGTTTTGCCCAGCTTCCAGCTGTTCACATCAATGTGTCCCTCAGGTTTACTTCCTCATACTTCCAAATCTACATCAGTGTTCCTGTTATATTCCCTCATACATCTTCCAGTTTTAGTTTATAATTATCATTACAAAGCAAATTGTTATTGGTGTGAATGTTTGTTTAAAGGCTGATTTGTCCATTAAAAGGAAACTTCATCAGGGAATGGCAAATGTTTCCTTAACATATTTAGTTCCTCACTTGATGACAGTTGTACAGAAAAAGTTCAATAAATGTTTATCATGTGAGTCATTGGTTCATAAATACCTGCTCTGATAGCTTACAGCAAATTTCTGAAAAGGTCACTGTTAAGCAAACCTTATGTTTTAAGATAGACTTCCAGGTCAGAGTCGGTCAAGCATCAAGTTTCCAAATGAGGTATTCACTAAACTGAACAAAATTGTACAGTAGCTTTCTATAGGCTAGAAATACATGTCTATTTACCTAATTCATAGACAATGTTATAATTATTAGGAAAATTATATGATCTAGGTAAGGTCTCAATAGAAGAATTCTCTTTGAGCAAGTAAATATGTTGAGCAGCCAAGATTCCCTACAATTATGCTAATTGTAAGGCCAACTGGGATTAAAAAATTATCTAGGGAAAACATCAATCTTTTATTTCATTACACTGTTGCCTTTCATGAATGTTTTACTTGCATGTCTCTATATTTGAGGCATTATGGCTGTAATTGGGAGTTTGAAAAAAATATATTATTTTCATTCTTTAATGAACTGTTTTCTTAGGGAAGAAATTAAAATCGTACTGTATTTGGTAATATATTCTATGTCAAAGATGGCTATTCAGATATTACCTAAATAATAAAAGAAGGTAACAAAGGTATTAATCATTTTATTTGAGTGACAAAATATTTTAATTGTCCACAAATTTTAAAGGTTCAATATGATTTAGTCCAATGACTTTATTTATTAAGTCAGTATTTGGCTAGCTTTCTAAAATGTATAACTTTAATATATCTTTGGTTTGGTGTTATTCATATATTTCCTGAATTAGGGGTTTAATATGGTTATTAAAATGTACTTAACATTTTAACTCTTAAAAATAGATGCATATTTTAAAGATCATCTTAAAACATATTTTATCTTGGATCACTATTAGAAAGCTTAGTCTCCTGGATATGTAATATGATTTCATTGACAATGTTGGAAATTATATGTTTTAACTTAGAAACCTGATAATTTTGTAACTTAAAAGCATATTTCAGATATAGTTATGATAACCTAATATAATAAACACAAAAAGGAGTCCAATGACTCCAAATACATAAATTACATGAATTCTGTATATAAACTGATTATACCTTTTATATTTCTTTAGACTCCAAGAATATGCTAGAATATGACCTTATGATTCCTTTTTTATAATGATATGAAACTGTGATTGCTTAGAATAATATGAAAGTAGTGCAAATATTTCTTGCCTGGAGAATTCCATGGACAGAGGAGCCTGGCAGGCTATCGTCCATAGGCTCACAAAGAGTTGGACGTGACTGAGTGACACACAGACCCTCACACACACACGGTGCAAGTATGTATTTAGGTTAATGCCCATTAAGACTATTCCTGCCAACATAAGAATGATACCTCTTCACCAAAATTAAGGGTTATCTGACATAATCGTATGTCAATTTCCTAACAGAAGTAAACAAAATTAAATGTATCCTTGTATTTAGTTCACTTGAAGGCCAAATCTATACATTTCTCTACAAGAAAACAGGAAACTGGATTAAAAATTTTAGTGGCTATTTGATTTCCCTGATTTAACTATCTTCTGAAGTATATAGATCTATATGATCAATATAGATAAAATTAGTTTTCCTATCTGTAACTGCATTAAGTGAAAGTAGCACCAAGTAAGAAGGTACTTAGGTACACTTGGAATTATTAATAGATTATGGTCAATATGATGCAAATGAAAACCACTTTGTAAGACCCCAAGGGAGAGCTTCAAAAAGACAGCCATCCTTCAGAACACTTGTATATGTTAATTAGAAATCCAGACACACCTCAAGTGGGCAATTCTGTAGAATAAGCCCTGCGGTCAAGAACAACAGGCACTGGTATTTGTAACATTTCTTAGCAATTTTGTCAAGAAGGGTTATCCCCTAAAGGGTATGGTACGAGAGCAACAGCAACAGTGTGTTAGTTCCATTTTTATTGACATTTTAATGATGTTAATAAGAAAGGAAGAGAGTTCATCCATTTATGTAATCCTCACCCACAAGTCCTGGAGAAGGAAATGGCAACCAACTCCAGTATTACCTGGAGAATCCCATGGACAGAGAAACCAGGTGGGCTATAGTCCATGGGGTCGTAAAGAGTCAGACATGACTAAAGCGACTAACAACACAACAATACACCTACAAGTAAGGTCCCGACTATCACTCCAGCATTTTCCCAAAGGATAGATCTCCCAAGCAATGCTAGAGAGAGAAGGTAACAGACAAGCAAACTGATAATCAATATTCTTATCATGTTTCTTATAGCTTTCAACTCAGCATGCTTCTATCATTTAGAGTTTATTGAAAGTTAGCTGAAAATTACTGCATGTTTTTCTATAATTTCAAACTAGTGAACTTGGAGGGTGCACAGATTTTAAATTAAATTCAATGGAGACTAGTTTTTGCAGAAAAGGGAAAAAAAAAATCCTAACGGGGTAAGAAAATGGGATTTAGAGTAGGAAGACAAGTGAATGTTTTGTAAAATTTGTACTGACTCACAACAATCAGAGTACAATTAACAGTGGCTTAGGGATTACTCTTTAAAGATGACAATGGCTGTGTCATGCTAATATGCACAAGCATCTCCCAAGAACTGAATGGCTTGTTTGTTTACTAAAGATTTCCTACAGGTTATCCCAGTTAAGCTTGATAGCTTGCTAGCAAAGAGTTCCTGCCCAAGGGCACCTCATAGACATTTCATGTTATGGTAAACAGCAACATAAATGTTACATTTACACAGTAAATGGAGGAAGATGCCACAGGAAGATGGCAGGGTAGAGAGATGTGCACTCATCTCCTCCTGCGAGAACTCCAAAACTACAACTAGCTGCTGAACAACCATCGAGAAGAGGATGTTGAATCCCACCAAAAAAAGATTCTCCATGTCCAAGGGCAAAGGAGAGCCCCAGAAAGATAGTAGAAGGGACAAAATCACATTTAGAATAGAACCGCATACCCTCCCCTGATGGCTCAGACAGTAAAGACTCTGTCTGCAATGCAGGAGACCCAGGTTCGATCCCTGGGTCAGGAAGATCCCTTGGAGAAGGAAACAGCAACCCAATCCAATATTCTTGTCTGGAGAATCCCATGGATGGAGGAGCTTGGCAAGCTACAGTCCATGGAGTCACAGAGTCAGACACGACTGAGCGACTTCACTTTCCATACTCACCAGAGACACTTGGAGGACTCAAAGAAACCTTGTGTGCACCAGGCCCCAAAGACCCCACAGAGGCTGAGCCAGAACTATGTTTGAGTGTTTCCTGTGGAGGTACAGGTCAGCAGTAGACTGCCACAGGGGCAGGGGCTTTGGGTGCTACAGACCTGGGTATGGTATAAGCCCTCTTGGAGGAGGTTGCTATTAACCCCACCTTAGAGCCACAGAACATAGACAGGACTGTGGAAACAGACTCTTTGAGGGTACAAACAAAATCTTGTACACACCAGGACCCAGGAAAAAGGAGCAGCAACCCCACGAGAGGCTGACCTAGACTTGTCCATTAGTGTCCAGGAGTCTTTGGCAGAAGAATGGGTCAGGGGTGGCCTGCTGCAGGGTCGGGGGCACTCAGTGCAGCAGTGCATTCATGGAACCTTTTGAAGGAGGTCACCATTATCTTTATGACCTCCACCAGAGTTTGCGCTCAGGTCAAACAAGAGGGAGGAAACACAGCCCTGCCCACCAACCGGAAATAGAATTAATTATTTACTAAGCATGACCCCGTGCATCAGAACAAGACCAGTTTCCCCCTCAGTCAGTCTCTCCCATCAGGAAGCTTCAATAAGCTTCTTATCCTTATCCATTAGAAGGCCAAGAGAATGAAAACTACAATCACAGAAAACTAATCAAACTCATCACATAGACCACAGCCTTGTCTAACTCAATGAAACTATGAGCCATGCCCTATAGGGCCATCCAAGATGGATGGGTCATGATGGAGAGGTCTGACAGAATGTGGTCCACTGGAGAAGGGAGTGGCAAACCACTTCAGTATTCTGCCTTGAGAACCCCATGAACAGTAATAAAAGGCAGAAAGGTAGGATACTGAAAGATGAACTCCCCAGATCAGTAAGTGCCCAATATGCTACTGGAGATCAGTGGAGAAATAACTCCAGAAAGAATGAAGATACTGAGGTAAAGCAAAAACAACAGCCAGCTGTGCATGTGACTGGTGATGGAAGTAAAGCCCGATGCTGTAAGGAAAATATTGCAAAAGACCCTGGAATGTTTGGTTCATGAATCAAGGCAAATTGGAAGTGATCCAACAGGAGAGGGCAAGAGTGAACATCGACATTTTAGGAATCAGTGAATGAAAATGGACTGGAATAAGTGAATTTAACTCAGATGACCATTATATCTCCTTCTGTGAGCAAGAAGCCCTTAGAAGATATGGAGTAGCCATCAAAGTCAACAAGAGAGTCTGAAATACAGTACTTCCTTTAGATGAAAAAGTAGGCAATCAAGATATACCTGGAGTAACAGGTAAATTTGGTCTTGGAGTACAAAACTAAGTAGGTCAAAGGCTAACAGGTTTTACCAAGAGAATGTACTGGTCAAAGCAAACACCTTCTTCCAACAACGCAATAGAAGACTCTACACGTGGCCATCACCAGATGGTCAATACTGAAATCAGATTGATTATAGTCTTTGCAGCGAAAGATGGAGAAGCTCTATACAGCCAACAAAAACAAGACTGGGAGCTGACTGTGGCTAAGATCATGAACTCCTTACTGACAAACTTAAGACTTAAACTGAAGAAAGTAGGGAAAACTACTAGACCATTAAGATATGACCTAAATCAAATCCCTTATGATTATACAGTAAAAGTGAAAAACAGATTCAAGGGATTAGACCTGATAGACAGAATGCCTGAAGAACTATGGACGGAAGTTCATGACATTGTACAGGAGGCAATGATCAAGACCATCCCCAAGAAGAAGAAATGTAAAAAGGCAAAATGGTTGTCTGATTTCAGTTCAGTTCAGTCACTCAGTTGTGTACAACTCTGCATATAAGTTAAATAAGTAGGGTGACAATATACAGCCTTGAGAACTCCTTTTCCTATTTGGAACCAGTCTGTTGTTCCATGTCCAGTTCTAACTGTTGCTTCCTGACCTGTATAGAGGTTTTTTCAAGAGGCAGGTCAGGTGGTCTGATATTCCCATCTCTTTCAGAATTTTCCACAGTTTATTGCGATCCACACAGTCAAAGGCCCTGGCATAGTCAATAAAGCAGAAATAGAAATTTTTTTTGGAACTCTCTTGCTTTTTAGATGATCCAGCAGATATTGGAAATTTGATCTCTGGTTCCTCTGCCTTTTCTAAAATCAGCTTTTTTGTTGTCTGAGGAGGCCTTACAAATAGCTGTGTAAAGAACAGAAGTGAAAGGCAAAGGAGACAAGGAAAGATTATACCTATTTGAATGCAGAGTTCCAAAGAATAATAAGGACATATAAGACAGCATTCCTCAGTGATCAATGAAAAGAAATAGAGGAAAATCATAGAATGGGAAAGACTAGAGATCTCTTCAAGAAAATTAGAGATACCAAGGGAACATTTCATGCAAAGATGGGTACAGTAAAGGACAGAAATGGTATGGACCTAACAGAAGCAGAAGATATTAAGAAGAGGTGGCAAAAATACACAGAAGAACTATACAAAAAAATCTTCATGACCCAGATAATCACGATGATGTGATCACTCACCTAGAGCCAGACATCCTGGAATGCGAAGTCAAGTGGGCCTTAGGAAGCATCACTACAAACAAATCTAGTAGAGGTAATGGAATTCCAGATGAGCTATTTCAAATCCTAAAAGATGATGCTGTAAAAGTGCTGTACTCAATATGCCAGTAAATTTGGAAAACTTAGCAGTGGCCACAGGACTGGAAAATGTCAGTTTTCATTTCAATCCCAAAGAAGGCAATGCCAAAGAATGCTCAAGCTATGCTCATCTCAAATGCTAGCAAAGGAATGCTCAAAATTCTTCAAGCCAGGTTTCAACGATATGTGAACCATGAACTTCCAAATGTTCAAACTGGATTTAGAGAAGGCAGAGGAACCAGAGTTCAAATTGCCAACATCTACTGGATCATTCAAGAAGCATGAGAGTGTCAAAAACACATCTACAGAAGCAGATGTTATTGACTACACCAAAGCCTTTGACTGTGTGGATCACAATAAACTGTGGAAAATTCTGAAAAATTCTGTGGAAATACGAAACCGCCATACCTGCCTCCTGAGAAATAGATATGCAGATCAAGAAGCAACAGTTAGAACAGGACATGGAACAACAGACTGGTTCCAGATTGGGAAAGGAGTACATGAAGACTTTATATTTTCATCCTGTTTATTTAACATATATACAGAGTACATTATGCAAAATGTCAGGCAGGATGAAGCACCAGCTGGAATCAAGATTGTCAGGAGAAATAGCAAAACCCTCAGATATGCAGGTGACACCACCCTTATGGCAGAAAGTGTATTAGAACTACAGAGCCTTTTGATGAAAGTGAAAGAGGAGAGTGAAAAAGTTGGCTTAAAATTCAACACTCAGAAAACTAAGGTCATGGCATCTTGTCCCATCACTTCATGGCAAATACATGGAGAAATAATAGAAACAGTGAGAGACTTTCTCTTTTTGGTCTCCAAAATCACTGCAGATGGTGACTGAAGCCATGAAATTAAAAGGTGCTTGCTCCTTGAAAGAAAAGATATGACCGATCTATATAGCATATTAAAAAGCAGAGATATTGCTATGCCAACACAAGTCCATCTTGTCAAAGCTATGGTTTTTCCAGTAGTCACGTATGTGAGAATTGGACTGTAAAGAAAGCTGAGTGTCGAAGAACTGATGCTTTTGAACTGTGGTGTTGGAGAAGACTCTTGAGAGTCCCTTGGACTCCAAGGAGATAACCAGTCCATCCTAAAGGAAATCAGTCCTGAATATTCATCAGAAGGATTGATGCTGAAGCTGAAACTCCAATACTTTGGCCATCTGATGCGAAGAACTGACTCATTGAAAAATACTCCAATGCTGGGGAAGATTGAAGGCAGGAGGAGAAGGGGATGACAGAGGATAACATGGCTGGATGGCATCACCGACTTGATAGACATGAGTTTGAGTAAACTCGGGAAAGTGGTGATGGACAGGGATGCCTGGCATGCTGCAGTCCATGGGGTTGCAAAGAGTCGGACAAGACTGAGTAACTGAACTGAACTGAACTGAACTAAACAGTAAACAGTCTGATTATCAAATCTTCCTCAGCTTCCCTCCGTTTAGGTGCTTATTTTCAAGTCAATTTTATAACAATTCATGTGTTGGTTCACATCTCCCATACAAGGACAATTTAAAAATTAAAAATAAATATCAAACATTAACAGTAAAGATAGATTTACCTCTACCTGTGATGTTGCTGTAATTAGACTGAACTCCGTCACTTTTGTCACTTTTTAATAGGCTGATAATTCTCAATTAGCATACAGTGTAAAAAAATGCTTTGCTACTGTAGACGTGTGGCAATGATTTGTCAAAGAGAAATTATACCTTACCTCATGTGATTTCCAAATACTCAATGCCTGTCTTACATTTTAAAACATGTTAAAATGAACATGTCCTGGTGTCTAAAATTCTAATTTTGATTATTTTTCTTCTCTCTCTGAGAGAAGTTCGACATCTTGACAGATATTGGCAATTAATGTCAATAGCCATAGTTTTATGAGAATTCACTCTATGCTGACACCACCTAAATATAAGAGTTAAATTACCTTCTATTCCTTGCTAAAAAGTTTAATTAATAAAAATTTTCAGTATTTTAAAATTGCAGCATGATATTTAAAAAAAATTAGGAAAAGATAAATAGCAAAGATACCACTTACTTGGTTAAAGGTAAGCCATTCAGAAGTGAAATTTGTTTTATAAGTTATGAGAATCAAACAACAAAACTCAATAACCATAAAACATTTCTAAGAAAGCTTCATAAGGTATATTTCAAAGGGAAAAGCACTTACAAATACAGTAAGAATAAAAATATTATTGGACATAATCTTCAGTCACCTCATTGCCTTACACAGAAAATTTTTGATTTGCAAATTGAAGCCTGTCTTACTCAGTCTTAACCCGTGGTCATCACCACCATCACTCCCACCAAAATTATCATCATAGTCCTCACCACCATAACCACATTTTCCTTCTCATTCTCAGCTTACTCCTCAAATACATGAAAGTCTATTATGTGCCAAGCACTTGTTTAAGACCACAGAACTAATACAAGTTCCTTTTCAGCTACAACTTTATGCCTATTTCTCTGGGTTCTTAAGTACTTGCAAATGTTCTTAACTTACTAAAAATTATGCCTCTGCATTTCCATATGTGCTAAAAATGCTTTTGATGAATCCTTTGCAGTCATCTGTAGAACTAAAAAATATATTTTAATTCTTATTTAAACACACTGGTTAGATTTATATTTTAAACAAAGATAGTACTTGACAGCTTTGCTTTTGAACAGAAAAATGCATTTTAAAAATAAACTTTAAATTTGAGTTAAGTGTACATTCAAAGAACATCTGGATTGTTTCTAGTTTTTGGCTATTGCAAATAAAGCTGCCAAGAGCATTCATGCACAGGTTTTTGGACTAAAACAGTTTTCATTTCTCTGGGACAAATTCCCAAGTGTGCAAATGCTGGATCATATAATACTTACATGTTTAGTTTTATAAGATACTGCCAACTTATGTTCCAAATAATTTCAAAGAATTTGCCAAAATGGCTGTACCGTTTCATATTACCATCAGCAGCTTATGAGTCATCTGGCTTCACTTGGTCCAAATTAGCATTTGCTGTTGTCAGTATTCTTTATTTCAGGCATTCTGATATGTAATAGCTTATTGTAGTTTTAATTTAGGTTTCCCTTATGGCTAACAATGTTGAATGTGTGTGTGCTTATTTACCATTATCTTTGGTGAAATGTCTGTTCATTTTTAGTTCATGTCTTTTTCCCTGCTTCCTTTAAAAAAAAAAATACTGCAGAGTTTGGAGAAATCTTTATATACTCAACATATTAGTCCTTGGCTAAATAAATGAGCAAATGTTTTTTTTAATCCATTTCTTGTCTGCTGTGTGTGTGTGTTTGACTTGTGTTTTCATCCTTTTAGTAGGGTCTCTGGGAAGCAAAGACAATTTTGAAGAGGTACAATATATTGATCTTTCCTTTTATCAATTATTTTTTTGATGTCAAATTGAAAAATTCTTTGCCTCACTGTAGATCCTAAATATTTTCTATTTTTCTAAAAGTGCGTTAGTTTTATATTTTTATATTTTAAGTCTGTGATCCATCATGACAATTTATTTACAACTATGAAGCTTAGGTTGAGATTGATTGGTGGATTGACTGATTTACCTCTAAATGGTATTCTTCCTCTAACTAAATTGCTTTTTCTCCTTTGTCTATCAGTTGGGCTGTTTATTTGGGTCTGTTTCCTTTCTCTGTTCTACCAATTCATGTGTGTATCCCACCTCCAAACCACCAATACCACACTATTTTGATTCATGTAGCTATATAATAGGTTTTAATAGTGGATGGATTTAGTCCAACTACATTATTCTTCTTTTTCAACTTTAGTTTTCTATTCTAAGGCTTGTGATGAGGCTTTCCAGATAAATTTTAAAATAAGTTTGTCTATATCTACAAAACATCTTACTGAGATTTTGATAGAAGAAGTAACATTAAACATTTAGATCAACTTGGGTAGAATTGGCATCTTTTACTATGTTGTCTTCCAGTACATAAACATAGCTTTTTATTTTTTTTAAGATTTTCCTTTATTTGTTTTATCAGCATTTTGTAAGTATCAGTGTATAAATCCTATAGAACACATATAATTTTGAAGAGTGAAATGCTTCCCCCCTCCTCTACTTGAACTTTATTTACAAATGACAAAATTCCCACCAATATTAATTTAGGGGAACCAAAAAAAAAAAAAGGTTACAAATGCATACAGGGACAGGAAGAGGAGTTGGTTAACACTGAGGAGGAAGAAGCAGGAAGAGTCAGTATTTCACTGTGTGTGGAAAGTGCAGGAAGAGCTACTTTAAAAAAAATATTCATTTTAATTGGAGGCTAATTACTTTACAATATTATGGTGGTTTTTGCCATACATTGGCATGAATTAGCCACAGGTGTACATATGTCCCCCATCCTGAACCTCCCTCTGCATCCTATCTCTCTGGGTTGTCCCAGTTCATCAGCTTTATGAGCCTTGTTTCATGCATTGAGCTTGGACTGGTCATCTACTTTACATATGGTAATAGAAATATTTCAATGCTATTCTCTCAAATCATCCCACCCTCACCTTCTCCTACAGAGTCCAAAGGTGTGTTCTTTATATCTGTGTCTCTGTTGCTGTCTCGCATATAGGGTCATCATTACCATCTTTCTAAATTCCGTATATATGTGTTAATATACTGTATTAGTGTTTTTCTTTGTGACTTACCTCACTTTGTATAATAGGATCCAGTTTCACCCACCTCATTAGAACTGATTCAAATGTGTTCTTTTTAATAGCTGAGTAATATTCCATTGTGTATATGTAGGACAGCTTTTTTATCCATTTGTTGCTGATGGACATCTAGGTTGTTTCTATATTCTAGCTATTGTAAACAGTGCGGCAATGAACAGCACTCTTTCAGTTCTGGTTTCCTCAGTGTGTATACCCAGCAGTGGGATTGCTGGTTCATATGGTAGTTCTATTTCCAGTTTTTTAAGGAATCTCCATGCTGTTCTCTATAGTGGCTGTACTAGTTTGCATTCCCACCAACAGTGTAAGAAGGTTCCCTTTTCTCCACACCCTCTCCAGCATTTATTGTTTGTAGAGTTTTTGATAGCAGCCATTCTGACCAGCATGAGATGGTACCTCACTGTGGTTTTGATTTGCATTCCTCTGATAATGAGTGATATTGAGCATCTTTTCATGTTTGTTAGCCATCCGTATGTCTTCTTTGTAGAAATGTCTGTTTAGCTCTTTGGTCCATTTTTTGATTGGATCGTTTCTTATCTGGTATTGAGCTAAATGAGCTGCTTATATATTTTTGAGATTAATCATTTGTCAGTTGCTTTGTTTGTTTTAATATAGTGAAAATGAGTATACTACCCAAAGCAATCTATACATTCAATGCAATTCCTATCAAGCTACCAATGGTCATTTTTCACAGAACTAGAACAAATAATTTCACAATTTGTATGGAAACACAAAACACCTTGAATAGCCAGAGCAATCTTGAGAAAGAATGAAACTGGAGGAATCAACCTGCCTGACTTCAGGCTCTACCACAAAGTTACAGTCATCAAGACAGTATGGTACTAGCACAAAGACAGAAATATAGATCAATGGAACAAAATAGAAAGCCCAGAGATAAATCCACACATCTATGGACACCTTATCTTTGACAAAGGAAGCAAAAATATGCAATGGAGAAAAGATAATCTCTTTAATAAGTGGTGCTGGGAAAACTGGCCAACCACCTGTAAAAGACTGAAACTAGAACACTTTCTAACACCATACACAAAAATAAACCCAAATGGATTAAAGATCTAAATGTAAGACTGGAAACTATAAAACTCCTAGAGAAAAACATAGGCAAAACACTCTCTGACATAAATCACAGCAAGATACTCTATGACCCACCTCCCAGAGTAATGGAAATAAAAGCAAAAATAAATGATTGGGACCCAATTAAACTTAAAAGCTTTTGCACAATGAAGGAAACTATAAGCAAGGTGAAAAGACAGCGTTCAGAATGGGAGGAAGAGCTATTAATTTCATAGTGTATCCTGTGTTGAAAGTGCTTCTGCATCTCTGAGGCGGAGGTGCTTCTTCCCACTCCCCTGCTGGAGTCTAGACTCTGGGGCAGTGCTGCAGTGACTTAAGGAGTTTTGGAACCCCGCCACAGACACTCAGAGTGCCTCAGATTTACCTTAACGCCCACTTTTACCATCACACAAGGAGAATCTCTTCACTTTCAAGACGTTGTCTGCATACATGATCAGCTGCTGCTGCTGCTAAGTCACTTCAGTCGTGTCCGACTCTGTGCAACCCCATAGACGGCAGCCCACCAGGCTCCCCCATCCCTGGGATTCTCCAGGCAAGAACACTGGGGTGGGCTGCCATTTTCTTCTTCAATGCGTGAAAGTGAAAAGTGAAAGTGAAGTCACTCAGTCATGTCCAACTCTTAGCGACCCCATGGACTGCAGCCCACCAGGCTCCTCCATCCATGGGATTCTCCAGGCAAGAGTACTGGAGTGAGGTGACATTGCCTTCAGCTAGTGGTTGCCAAAGGCCAGAGCCTGTCAGACCTCCAAACCAGGGGCTATAAGACCCTGTGACCAAGGACAGACACCCAAGTTCTCTCCAGGGCCCCTAGGTGCTCTGAGGGGTCACCGGTATAATGCCAAGGTTGGTGTGAGAAGGACCACAGACCTTTCTGAAGTGTGTTTCCAACTATAATATTGAAGTGCTGTTTTTCTGTGAAATAAACACATCGCTGTCTTGGAAATTTCCTTCAGGATAAACAAGAGACTTAAAGCTAACAGAGTGAAAGCTGAAAAGCAAGATGCTCTTCTAAAACTGATATGTAGAAGCTTCATTTTTAAAAGATACTAGAGACACTAGTAGCATTGCTCATTCAAGGTACTGTTAGGTGGCTGCTACCAATTAAGTATTTAAACTTTGACAAAAATCCTCTGAAGGCATGTACCACATTGTATTAACTGAAAATGCCAAGTTGATTCTTTTTGTGGCTCCATACAGGTATTTTTGTTTTGGTTTACTTTTTTTTTTTTTTTTTTTTTTGCATCATTCCGAATTTGTAAACCATGCTATTTTTTTTTGGGGGGGGGGGCTTTATTTATTTATTTATTTATTTTTAATTCTTACATGCATTCCCAAACATGAACCCCCCTCCCACTTCCCTCCCCATAACATCTCTCTGGGTCATCTCCATGCACCAGCCCCAAGCATGCTGTATCCTGCGTCATACATAGACTGGAGATTCAATTCTTACATGATAGTATACATGTTAGAATACCATGCTATTTTAAAGTACATTTTGCTCTGTAGTCAGATAAAAACATGTTTTGAGCTCTGGTTCTTCTGCCAAGTAGATGAATTGCCTTAGACAGTTTAACTTCTTTGATCAGTTTACTTGGATCTTCTGTGGAAATAATGGCATCTCCTTCTTGGAGAAAGGAGGATTCTAACTGTGATGATTAAATGTGGTGCTTATCACCTACGCTTTTAATCATGAGTACCTTCTCACTCTCATAAACTTACCTGAAGTGGAAGGTTATTCCTATAATGGAAGCAAGTCAAACAGCAGTAAAAAATATGGAGCCATTGGGGAGGTAGAATAGACATTCATATGGTTTAATTTAGAGGTTCAATAGAGGCCTTTCACCCAAAATATCTTTCATAATCTTTGATCTATCGAAAATCTTCTTGTGAAATTGAAACTCTGTTTCTGTTACTTTTCTCCTAAAATTCAGATGCTCCTGGGCAGATAAGATACTTCACAGGTGGCACTAGTGGTAAAGAACCCACCTGCAATGCAGGAGACTTAAGAGAGTTGGGTTCACTCCCTGGATGGGGAAGGTCCCCTGGAGAAGGAAATGGCAATCCACTGCAGTATTCTTGCCTGGAGAAGGCTATGGACAGAGGAGCCTTTGTGACCATGAGGTCACAAAGAGTCAGACATGTCTAAGCAACTTAGCGCATTGATACTAACACCATTTTATAACTTGCTTTATCTACATAGTTTGTACACGCAGTATTTTATCATAACAGAGAAGATCTATTTCTCATAAAAAGAATTTTTGGTTGGTGAGCCTTGAAAGTAAGAAATGGCCAAATTCTAGCAAGAATAAGATAGGACACAAACATCTATTTGTTTATTTTCTGATAAAGGTGACCAAAGTATGAATCAACTGGTTCTCAATCCTCCTGCATTTTAGAATCATCTTGAGACTTAAATACAAACAGCACACATATACATACACACACACACATGCATACCTGCATACCTATGCCATGGCCCTATCTAGAAATTCTATTCTTGTTTAATTGGTCTGCAGTGAGCTTTTACATCAGTATTTTTCATCAGTATTTTTGACCTCCTCACCCTGCCCATGATTGTCCATGCAACTAGGTTTGAAATGTTCCTGTATATAAATTATAGAAACTGAATGAAGTATTAGGTACATTGGAATGATTTCTAGATGGAGATTCAAAACTTTGTGAAAGCAATTTGCCTTTTCTAGATTTTCTCCTTCTTGTTTGGAAAAGTAAAATATTTCTACTGCATTAAATTATAAAGATCCTTATAGCTTTAAAGTTATGTGATTCTAAATATCAAGGACATTTCAAAATTTTCCTTCTTTTGGCTCTTTGAATCAACATTTGGACATAGACTTAATTTGACAGATTCCCCCCTAAAGGGGTATTAGATTAATGGATGGTTAGAGATAGTTTATATATCCAATCCCCAAAGTAAAGCTTTATCAGACATCCTGAGAGGGTTCTGGGTGCATTAGGGAAAATAACATTTCCATTCCAGATTCAATACTGATCCATCAAATCTGTTCGCCTGCTGTCAGCAGAAGTTATTGCCAGATGCTTGAGAGAAATGGCCAGAACATTCCTGAATGCCACTCTTAGCTGCACAGAACTCAGCTATGGGGAACAGTTCTCTCTTGTTCCTCCAGATACTGCTCAGACATTATGAATTATTAGCTTTAATTATATTTTTAGTAGAGTGGCTCTGACAGTAAGGATCAGCTACTTTCAAATCCTCCACAAATAAGTTGTAAACACCCAGTCACACAGTTAGCTTAACTGTTTCCATAATAGATAAATGTTCCAATGTGTTCTAAAAAATCCCAGAAAATATGCTGGAATCTGTGCCAGTTTATTTCCCACTTCTGGAACTATATTGCTTTAATGAATTTCAACTTTTTTTAAAAACATAGATTTTGGTGTTTTGGTTACAGAGTAAGTCCAAGTAGCTTCAAGTTCAGAGTGAATGGGTATGGATGCATGAGGCATGCATATGTTTACATTTAAAATTATTTCCATTTTTAATAATGGGGCAAAGCAGAGTTTTAGCTAAGATGATGGCAGTAAAAGCTATCCCCACTGCCAAGGATGCTGGCTTTGTCTTCTCTAAGGTTGAACTAGCTCAGAGCATGAATAGGCAACTTCATGAGAGATGAAACGCCAAGTGCTCTAAGGCCTAAATCAAATAAAGATCTAGTTAAGTGCCTAATGAACCTCTCAAGCAGATGTGGACAGTTTCAATATGCTAACTATTGTATAAAGTTATTAGGCAGAAAATGCAAAATAAAATCATATTAAGCCATAACACTAGATATAGAAAATGGACAAAGCAGAATGGAGACTTTTCCAAATGCTTTTGGACTGAACTTCAGTTGAAGCTTTCAGCATATGTATGCTCTGAATGGCTTCTTTTAAAAAATGATTTCAAAGATAGTTTAGACTTAAACCAAGTTAAATCCCAATTGTTTCAGCTCCTCTTAGAGATCTTATTTATTTTTTGATTCAGAGGAAACAAAAATTTTAAGCTTCTTCCAGTATCTATAAGTTAGAATTAAATCTGATACTGTTGAAAAGAAACAGCTATCATCTTTTAAAGGTTTCCACCTAGTGGCAAAGTTATTATGAGCAAGAGATAGGACTGCGATGATTAAAGCAAATAGAAACAATCTAATTACGAAACAGTTTAACCCTTACTCTTTAGTAAAGCTGAGAACTGTGCATTAAATATATTGCAGATACTAACAGCAAAAGTAACCCACTAACCAGGGAATAAGACCTCTTTCTCTTAGGTTCACTTAGATTGCCAGCTTTGTTATATCTTTGTGCCTTCTGTGATTTATGCGATTGAACTATATTAAAGATAATAGCAAAGAAAAAGGCAGAGAATACACATGTTTTCTTCATAAGATTTTGTTACAACTTCACTATGGGCTTATATAACAAAATCTTATAAAGCTCTTAGAATAGAACTTGGAAATATATCTAGAGCCAACACTGTATTTAGATGACATACTCTTATGGAACTGATCCTAGAATTGTTAAGACTCCCATTACTTAGATGACCAGATGCAAGAAATGTGGGTTTTAAATGTTTATACTATTTAAGGCTATCTTTATTTGAAGTATACATTTTAGCAACACACTCTGTAAATTGGCCAGGGAGAGAGAGAGAGAGAGTGCATAATTTGGATACTTCCTGTGGACAATCAATCACATGTAAGATTGATAAATCCAGTGATTAAAATGAAAAGAGTACCACAGACAAATACATGCAACATGACGTAGTCTAGCAAGTTACCTTGTATGTACATTAATCATACTTAATGTAGAAGGCCCCTATCAGTCCACCTTAAGGAAAAGGGCAACATAGTGACTGTTTCACATTGCTTTCCCAACATTTTGCTATGTTGTTTTCAGGTAAAAATGGCTAAAGGCGGCCTTGAGATGCCAAAGAAATACTAAGTGCATTCTGGCACCTGAGCTCATTGTGCTTTTGAAATTGCTCCATTCTCTGCACCGAGTAAACTGACCACTGGGGTTAATCGTCATCAAACAGGGCTTTCTGACCTATCGGAAATTTAGATCTTAGCTTACTTTGTGTTGCAGCATTCTGTGCTGATCTTCCAAGCCTTTACCATAAGCAATAGAAAGCACTTATGGGCTTGGGAAGAGATGAAGCCAAAGAGAGCAAGATTAGCTTCCTGAAGTTTGCCTTTTCTCCTTTTTTTCACATTAGTGTTTTTCTCCACAACGAGTTAACAGAATATGGTGGAGAAAATTCTCCCATAGTTTAAAAAGTTGAACCTCTTGCCTTGCTTAGGTGATAGCACTGACACTTCACACAGAGGGCTAATTTACATTAAATGCTCTGGAAATTAATTACAGAGAATAAAGATAATTATAAAATCACCCCCATATGCACTTCCAAAAATAAACAAACAAACCACATCTTGATTACTTAGCAGCCATCTATTGCTTAATTTTATGCACAGTGGGAAAGGCACCAGTAGTCTGGAAATGGAGGGAGGGTAGAGAAGAAAGGATACTAATTTGAAATATGTAACAGCAGAGGCAGTTTTATGTGGTAATGACCTGTAGCTTTCCCAGCAGGAGTGGAAGTTCTCAAAGCCTTATGCACTGGAGTGCAAGGACATGTTTGGGTCTAACCAGGCAGTCAAAAGACTTAAATGATAATTTGACCAAGTTCAAGATTATTTTTTCCTACACCAGTAGGTGGCTATTCCAGGCATAGGTCTATTGCTTTTGCTGTTGTAATGAACTAGCAGCACCATTCAAACAAATTCCTCTGACTAAATGTTTTCTTTAATATAGAAGACTGAAATTCATTTACCTGGAGAGGAAGCATCAGAATGTTATTAAGCTTATATTATTGTCGAAATATTTTTTTTAGATGCTGTAGTTAACTTCAGTGGGGCCAATAAAACCCTTTGTTAGATGTCCCTATCTTGTTAGGATTTTGATATATGGAGGACAACAAGTAATAATTAAAATAAATATAAATAATATAAATATTATAATAGATACTTATAACATATAATATACTCAAGTTGCTCAGTTGTGTCCAACTCTGAGACCCCAAGGACTGTAGCCTGTCAGGCTATTCTGTCCGTGGAGTTTTCGAGGCAACCATGCTAGAGTGGGTGGTATTTTCGCCTCCAGGGGATCTTCCCAACCCAGGAATCAAACCCAAGTTTCTTGTGATGCCTGCATTGGCAGGCAGATTCTTCACCACTGTGCCACCTGGGAAGCCCAATGTATAATATAAATAATGAATATAAATAAAAATAAAGAATATTTGTTCAAATGTCAGACTGGCAATAGACTCTCATAACCTAATTTCCATTAAAAAAAAAACAATCACCTTATTCCCTACTTTCATAATTATTTTTCCACTTAATATTAACTATCCCTCTTTATTTTTAATCAGTTGTCATTATTTATTTATGTGTTTGTTTATTAGTGGTCTACTGTACCTAGAATGTTCTGGAGCATATCTTTAGTTTCTAGATCAATGCTTGACATACAGCAGGCAATGTTATATGAGAGAATAGGCAGAGTTAAACTATATGCACTCTGTTTTACAAGATTATCACACAGAATATAGTCATACACCAGGTTTTGATCAACAGACAGAGCATCTCAACAAGTAAGAGAAGCCTGAGTTACTTAATCTTTAAAAACAATTAAGAAATTCCCAAAGAGAGCTGTAAAACATTTAAAATGCACTTAAATGTTATAATAAGCAAAATTAGCTCTTTTATTATTTTTAATTGACATACAACATTATTAGTTTCAGGTATATAACATAATGATTCAATGTTAATATATATTACAAAATGATCAGCACAATAAGTCTAGTTAACATCCATCAACATTACAGGGATATCTCTGAGATTTTGTAGGTTCTATTTCAGACCAAAGCAGTGACTGAATATCACAATAAAGTGATTTATGGGTTTTTGGTTTCTTAGGGCGTATAAAAAGTCACATTTATTACACTATACTGTAGTCTGTTAAGTGCACAATAGCCCTGAGAGTCATTCCTCCCAAATCATGCCTCTGCTTTATTACCTAGAGTTTATATAGTATTTTTAATTCTTTGTTTTCATTTCAACAGTTTTTGCAGCTTATTTTGGCAGGTGTAGATTTTGTCTCAAGAAGCCACTTTTTTTTTTTTCTCATCTCCTTATCCATTAAAGTTTTGTCATGAGATTGAAACATTTCAGTCACCCCCTCTGACTCCACTTCTAATTCTGGTTCCCTTGCTTTTACTGCCTCTACTCAAGTCTTGAACCAATCTGAGGCATTCATGAAGTTTGGAATCAACTTCTTCCAAACTCCTGTTAATGTTGATATTTGGATCTCTAAATATTATTAATGATATCTAGAATTATGAATCCTTTTCATAAGACTGCCATTTACTTTGGCCAGATCCATCATAGGAATCACTATCTATGGACACAATAGCCTTATAAAATGAATTTCCTGAGGAATAAGACCTGACAGCCAACATTACTTCTTGATCCATGGGCTGAAGAATGGATGCTGTGATACCAGTCATGAAAATCTCATTGTACATCTCCATTGGAGCTCTTGGGTGACCAGGTACATTGCCAAGGAGCACTAATAGTTGGAAAAGAATATATTTTTTTTAATTTTTCTGATGATAGGTCTCATCAGCGGGTTTGAAATATTCAGCAAACCATGCTGTAAACAGTTGTGCTGTCATCCATGCTTTGTTCCACTTATAGAGCAAAAGCAGAGCAGATTTAACATAATACTTGAGTCATAGGATTGTTGGAATGAGTGGTCAATGAGAACTGTCTTCAACTGTGACAAAAAATTCATCTCTAGATTGGTGAAAATGGGAAGCAAGTTATTTGGTTCCAAAATATAGTGTTGGGACAAACAGCGTTATACACATTCCTAATTCAAAAAGGGGCAAGTTGAAGGCAAAAGGAGTCACTAGCCCCCAAGCAATTTCAAGACCCAACCAGTCAGTTTCCATTAGATTTCAAGGTCAGGGAATAGTCCTCTGAGACTTGAGATTCTGCCTTTTGGACCCATGACCGTAGCCTCTGCATAGAGCTACTCCTGTACACACGACTCTGGCCTATAGAACTAGGGCTCTCCACTTGGAGTTATACTTCATTCATTTTATTCTTTGTTCCTTTTAGACCAGCTGGCAAACATTTCTCAACTGCTCACTGGTAATATTTACCATTTCTCCTGGTAAATATTTCTCAAAATTGGTAGGTCTTCTGTATAGGTGATGGAGATTCTCACCATTAGACAAGAAAGCCATGCACATATCTTTTTGGAATGATCCCATCTTTATTCCCAACTTCTGCTGAGATTGTTGGGTGAATCCCTGAGCCACATGCTTAATCTCTTTAAGAACCCTTTTTGTGAAAGAATACTCTAAACCTTTCATTGTTTTGGGGCACTAGCCAATTGCATTCATCCATAATCTTGGCTTTATAGTCAGAATTCATTTTCGTAAAAGTGAATCTCCTAATTCTAGCATCTTTTGCAATCTGGATAAGCTGAAAATTTCTCCAATCATTAAATCCTTGTTCATTTTTGCTTAAGTTCCTTCCTCAATATTTCTGTTTCCCCTTACATTTTACTATAGGCAATGAGAAGAGACCAGGCTGTATTTTGAATCACTTATCTTGGAGTGTCTTAAACTAAATACCCAAGTTAATCATTTACAAATTCTGCTTTCCTCGCCACTATAGGGCACATTTCTGCTATACCTTCTTATATTACTACTGTATAATAAGGATCAACTTTCCTCCAATTTCCAATAGCATGTTCTTTTTCCTCTAAGACCTCACTATAAGTGCCTTGAACCACCACAGTTTTACTAGTAGTCAGTTCAAATTAGTCTAGGCTTTTTCTATCATGCACCACAAAATTATTCCAATCTCTCTGTCCATTAACCCAGTCTCAAAGGCACGTATATAGTTTGAAGAATTTGTTATAGTCATATCTTACCTTCAGATTCAGTATTTGTTTTCAATTACTATGGCTCAAATAGGAAGTTAGCATAAATTCTGTGACTCAAAAAAACATAAATTTATTTAAAGCCCAGAAATCTTAACTCAGCATCACTGGACTGAAATCCTGGTGTGAGCAGGACCATACTTCTTCTGGAAGCTCTAAGAAGAAATCTGTTCCTTGCCTGTATCAGCTTCTAGTGACTGCTGACATTCCTTGGTTGTGGTCATATTACTCCATTTTTCCAGGGAAATACTTTAAAATCTCTCTCTGCTCCATCTTCATATTGTCTTCTTTCAGTGTGCCTGTAATTTTCCCTGTCAACTCCTCTACAGGGTGCCCCACCTCCCCATTCAAGACCTGCCTGGATCAGTTGGTCAGTTCAGTCACTCAGTCGTGTCTGACTCTTTGTGACCTCACGGACTGCAGCACTCCAGGCTTCCTGTCCAGCACCAACACCTAGAGGTTACTCAAACTCATGTCCATCAAGTCAGTGATGCCATCCAGCCATCTCATCTTCTGTCATCCCCTTCTCCTCCCGCCTTCAATCTTTCCCAGCATCAGCGTCTTTTCCAATAAGTCAGTTCTTCGCATCAGGTGGCCAAAGTATTGGAGTTTCAGCTTCAGCATCAGTCCTTCCAAATGAATATTCAGGACTGATTCCCTTTAGGATGGACTGGTTAGATATCCTTGCAGTCCAAGGTACTCTCAACACTCTTCTCCAACACCACAGTTCAAAAGCATCACTTTTTCGGTGCTCAGCTTTCTTTATGGTCCAACTCTCACATCCATACATGACCACTGGAAAAACCATAGCCTTGACTAGACGGACTTTTGTTGGCAAAGTAATGTCTCTGCTTTTCAATATGCTATCTAGGTTGGTCACAGCTTTTCTTCCAAGGAGCAAGCGTCTTTTAATTTCATGGCTGCATTTACCACCTTCGTGATTTTGGAGCCCAAGAAAATAAAGTCTGTCACTGTTTCCATTGTTTCCCCACCTATTTGCCATGAAGGGATGGGACCAGATGTCATGATCTTAGTTTTCTGAATGTTGAGTTTTAAACCAACTTTTTCACTCTCCCCTTTCACTTTCATCAAGAGTCTCTTTCTTTGCTTTCTGCCATAAGGGTGGTGTCATCTGCATATCTGAGGTTATTGATATTTCTCCCCAGCAATTTTAATTCCATCTTGTGTTTCATCCAGCCCATCATTTCTCATGATGTACTCTGCATATAAGTTAAATAAGCAGGGTGACAGTATACAGCCTTGAAGTACTCCTTTCCAAATCTGGAGCCAGTCTGTTGTTCCATGTCCAGTTTCAACTGTTCTGTCCTGACCTGCATACAGATTCCTCAAGAGGTAGTAAGGTGGTCTGGTATTCCCATCTCTTTAAGTATTTTCCACAGTTTGTTGTGATCCGCACAGTCAAAGGCTTTGGCATGGTCAATAAACAGAAATAGATGTTTTTCTGGAACTCTCTTGCTTTTTCGATGATTAACAGATGTCTGCAATTTGATCTCTGTTTTTTCTGCCTTTTCTAAATCCAGCTTGAACACCTGGACGTTCACGGTTCACATACTGTTGAAGTCTGGCTTGGAGCATTACTTTTTTTTTTTTTTTTAACTTTATTTTACTTTACAATACCATATTGGTTTTGCCATACATACTTTGCTAGCATGTGAGATGAGTGCAATTGTGCGGTAGTTTAAGCATTCTTTGGCATTGCCCTTCTTTGGGACTGGAATGAAAACTGACCTTTTCCAGTCCTGTGGCCACTGCTGAGTTTTCCAAATTTGCTGGCATATTGAGTGCAGCACTTTCACAACATCATCTTTTAGGATTTGAAATAGCTAAACTGGAATTCCATCACCTCCACTAGCTTTGTTTGTAGTGATGCTTCTTAAGGCCCACTTGACTTCGTATTCCAGGATGTCTGTCTCTAGGTGAGTGAATATACTGTCATGATTATCTGGGTTGTGAAGATCTTTTTTGTATAGTTTTTCTATGTATTCTCGCCACCTCTTAATATTTTCTGCTTCTGTTGGGTCCCTACCATTTCTGTCCTTTACTGTGCCCATCTTTGCATGAGATGGTCCCTTCATATCTCTTATTTTCTTGAAGAGAGCTCTAGTTAGTTTCCATTCTACTCTTTTCCTCTATTTCTTTTCATTGATCACTGAGGAAGTCTTTCTTATCTATCCTTGCTATTCTTTGGAACTCTGCATTAAAATGGGTATACCTTTTCTTTTCTCCTTTGCCATTCACTTCTCTTCTTTTCACAGCTATTTTTAAGGCCTTCTAAGAAAACCATTTTGCCTTTGTCCTTTTCTTTTCCATGGGGATGGTCTTGATCCCTCTCTCCTGAACAATGTCAGGAACCTCTGTCCATAGTTCTACAGACACTCTATCAGATCTATTCCCTTGAATCTATTTGTCACTTCCACTGTATAAATGTAAGGGATTTGATTTAGGTCATACCTGAACGGTCTAGAGGTTTTCCTTATTCTCTTCAATTGAAGTCTGAATTTGGCAATAAAGAGTTCATGATCTGAGCCACAGTCAGCTCCTAGTCTTAACACCTCTTGAGTCTATATTTTTTACCTTGCTTTATAAGTAATATATTCAAGTACTTTTACAAGATATTTAGAAATATGTGTTTTTGATTACTTTTAGATGAATCTCATTTCTATTGCTTGGTCTGTGATGGGTATTTTACTAGTATTAGGTTTGGACCTACCACTGGCTTATCAATTATTACTTGATGAAGGTGTAACATAAGGTTTTTATTTTGGTGCTAAAAATCAACAGTGATTTATCAAGTAACCACAATGTGTCCAAATTTTTATGCATAGCAATTTGGAAGAATTCATATATTTCTTGCTGACTTGTAAAAGTGTCTCCTTTTTTCCCTCTTGTCATTTAGTGCCTCAGAATTTAAGGCAGAATGTGAAGAAACATTTATTATTCCACAGTAAAAGATATCAGTTTACAAAATAACACACATGCCTATTTAGCTATTGATATTAGTAGGTAAAATCACAAAACTTAAAATTATACCTTTATGATAACAGTCCTGGAAACAATCACACATAATTTTGCATTTCTAGAAGTGAATGATATATACACATGTAATGGAGGTATTTATAATAAATAATTTTCTTAATATCTTTTTAAAAATTTTGTGATAATAAACTGTTTTATAATGTAGTTGTTAAAGAAAAAACTAGGAAAATCTATTTGTAAATAAATAATGAAAAGGAAAAAGAGTGTCTTGTCATATCAGAGCCTTAGGAACTTTCATGTAAACGAAATATTACTCTTTCTTCTCTGCTATCAAGGGAAGGAAAAGGGTGCAACTAAAGGCTAAGATGAAAACCTGTATGAGAGATAATCTCTTACCTGTTAGCCCAGTCAATGACACAGAATCAGTATCCTTAAAATTCCGTAAAATTGCATGTACACATAGACACATATTCTATGTAGTCAATAGAATAGAACAAAGGAATAGTAAAAAAAAAAAAAAATTGGGCTAAAAAAATCCATCAAGGATACTTTAAAGTATATATGGGGGAAGGAAAATATTAAAGATAAACAATTCCTTAATTTTGAAAGTATTCATAGTGTCATATTTAGTATTCATTCTGAAGGGGAGTCTGTTGGGGCAAATCAACCAATCTGTGTGTTTAGGGAAATACTAACATTGTGTTTATGAGTACCTATTTTGTACCATAAACACGTTATGAATATATGTTTTAATAATTAAATATGGCTTCCCTGGTGGCTCAGAGGTTAAAGCGTCTGCCTCTAATGAGGGAGACCTGGGTTCGATCCCTGGGTCAGGAAGATCTTCTGGAGAAGGAAATGGCAACCCACTCCAGTATTCTTGCCTGGAGAATCCCATGGATGGAGGAGCCTGTTGGGCTACAGTCCAAGGGTTCGCAAAGAGTCGGACATGACTGAGCGACTTAAATTTCTGCTTTCATGTACTAGACTCACTAAGGAATCTGAAATTTTAAGTGATAATCCATCCTTGTTAAAGAAATCAGGGAGAGTTTGATAGACTCCTGATCCTAGGCACTTTCTTAGCATCCTTTCTGTGACTGTAACATCTTCACTCTTAGAAAGGAGCTTGTACATTTATTGTATCATATAAATAATACAAAAATTTGTTTTATCTTACATTCTTTCTTTACTTCATGGCAAATAGATGGGAAAACAATGGAAACAGTGACAGATTTTATTTTGGGGGGCTCCAAAAGCACTGCAGATGGTGACTGCAGCCATGAAATTAAAAGACTTTTGCTCCTTGGAAGAAAAGCTGTGACCAACATAGACAGCATATTAAAAAGCAGAGACATTACTTTGCCAGCAAAGGTCCATCTAGTCAAAGCTATGGTTTTTCCAGTAGTCATGTATGGATGTGAGAATTGGGCTACAATGAAAGCTGAGCACCAAAGAATTGATGCTTTTGAACTGCGATGTTGGAGAAAACTCTTGAGAGTCCCTTGACCTGCAAGGATATCCAACCAATCAATCCTAAAGGGAATCAGTCCTGAATATTCATTGGAAGAACTGATGCTGAAGCTCCAATACTCTGGCCACTTGATCCGAAGATCTGACCCATTGGAAAAGATCTTGATGCTGGGAAAGTTTGAAGGCAGGAGGAGTAGGGGACAACAGAGGATGAGATGGTTGGATGGCGTCACCAACTCAATGGACATGAGTTTGAGTAAACTCCAGAAGTTGGTGATGGGCAGGGAAGCCTGGCATGCTGCAGTCCATGGGGTCACAAAGAATCGGACATGACTGAGGGACTGAAATGACTGACTGACTGACTGACTTTCTTTCTATGCACTCAATCATGTTCAATGATTTCACTATTTCACTTTCTTCACTATTTCTCTTGAAGCCAGAAGTATGTTACCACCAGCTACATAGGACCATGAGTTAATACAGTGTCATTTATATGCTTCCTAGCTTCCTCTGTTCCTTTCAGAGGTATCTATGAAAAGAGATGCCATCAAATCCAAAAAATGGGAAAGCATTGTCATTTACTGAAGAATTTTTTTTTTTAATTGCTTTTGGGTGCTAAACAATGTGTATAGGTATGCTGCTGCTGCTGCTAAGTTGCTTCAGTCATGTCCAACTCTGTGCGACCCCATAGACAGCAGCCTACCAGGCTCCTCCGTCCATGGGATTTTCCAGGCAAGAGTACTGGAGTGGGTTGCCATTGCCATCTCCAGTGTATAGGTATTAACTATCCTAATTGTATATTTGACACATAGTATTTGTTTCATCATAATAGCAACTGAAAAAAACAAAAAGTCAATCTATGTAACAATGAACACATACATACTCAATGCATATTGTCAGCTTGCTTTAGTGTGAATAAGAGGCTCTAGATCAACATATTTTTAGCTCTATTTTAAGCAGTTGTGTATGACTCTGGTATCTGGTTTAGACGATATCTTTGAAGACCGGCTTCAGCGTTTCAGACTTTCATCTCCCTAGCATTTCTTTGTGTTCAGAAGCTAATGAGTCAGTTGCAGGTCTGTCCTGTTGATCTTCCACATTCTTTTGTCCCTTCTTACTCATTATACTTCCATTCTATAAATGGTACTTAACACGGTGGTCCCCGTCCTTCAGTGGAGCTTACAGCTCTGAAAAAACAAGGAAAATTGTATGCTTCTTATTTTATTTTATTTTATTTATTTTTTACTTTACAATATTGTATTGGTTCTGCCATACTTCAACATGAATCCGCCACAGGTGTACATGTGTTTCCAATCCTGAACACACCTCCCGCCTACCTCCCCATAACATCCCTTTGGGTCATCCCAGTGCACCAGCCCCAAGCATCCTGTATCCTGCATCAAACCCGGACTGGTGATTCTTTTCTTATATGATATTATACATGTTTCAATGCCATTCTCCCAAATCATCCCACCCTCTCCCTCTCCCTCTCCCTCTCCCACAGAGTCCAAAAGACTGTTCTATACATCTGTGTCTCTTTTGCTGTCTTGCATACAGGGTTATTGTTACCATCTTTCTAAATTCCATATATATGCATTAGTATACTGTATTGGTGTTTTTCTTTCTGGCTTACTTAACTCTGTATAATAGGCTCCAATTTCATCCACCTCATTAGAACTGATTCAAATGTATTCTTTTTAATGGCTAAGTAATACTCCATTGTGTATATGTACCACAGCTTTCTTATCCATTCATCTGCTGATGGACATCTAGGTTGCTTCCATGTCCTGGCTATTATAAACAGTGCTGCGATGAACACTGGGGTACATGTGTCTCTTTCAATTCTGATTTCCTCAGTGTGTATGCCCAGCAGTGGGATTGCTGGGTCATAAGGCAAGTTGCAGGATATAAAATCAACACACAGAAATCCCTTGCATTCCTATACACTAATAATGAGAAAATAGAAAAAGAAATTAAGGAAACAATTCCATTCACCATTGTAATGAAAAGAATAAAAAACTTAGGAAAACTTTATATCTTATATCTAGAATCAACAAAAATGCCTCTCATACAATAGGTTGCATTACAATGAATATTAAACAATGAATCATGATGATATCAATATTTTGAAAATATTACAGAAAATTTCAACAATTTCAACAATGATGTCTCTGTGCTGCCCATTTACTTTTAAGAGTTATTTATAGGATTAATATAAGGTCTCTGTTAAACTTTTCTCAAAAAGAAAAAGATAAGAGTGGGCTAATGTAATTATGGAGATTTAAAATACTTTCAGAAATTTAAATATTCACCAGAAGCAGATGGAATTAAACAAACTGATTAAGGGAAATCTGCTTCAGTTTACATTCTGCAAAAAGACAGCAGATTGACAAAAATGCAAGTTTTTATTTATGTAAAAGTATATTAATTACAAAAGGAAGAATTAGTGTTTGACCTACATGCAAGCTAAGTGTTAAAAGAGTACAAAGTATATGTGCATGTCTCATTAGAGTCTTACCTCAGGAACAGAATGGATTGGATAGCAGGAGAGAATGTGTGGATATGAGTATTGTCATGGGGCTTATGTCTGTTGGGTTTACTCCTGGGTCGGGAAGATCCCCTTGAGGAGGAAAAGGCAACCCACTCCAGCATTCTTGTGGGGAATATGAATAGGGAGGTAATATGGTGTTTTTCCTTATTTGTGAACATGTGGCCTCCTTTCCCAGAATATAGCCCAAACAAACAGATTCTTATGATATCTGCTGAGGCTCTTCAATATAAATAGATTTTTTTTAAGTGTCTATCCTACCAGTGTTGGTAAATTGTGTAGCTACTTTTTGATTCTACTTTCATTGGGGAATCATTTGCGGACTACTGATGTGGGCAACTAAAAAGCTACACAGATGTGGAAATTTCTCTCAATCATTAACTGTAAAGTATAAGCTGCAATTAATGTCTATCATCAAATTAGGAGATAATGTTAGTTTTCACACTTCAGTTCTCAGTTTAATGCTTTAACTAACCTTATTAGGGGCCTACTAGCACATCAAAAAAGGGATCAGCAAAACAAATGGGGTCTCTGGTTAATCTGCTAGACTCCAATGGTAGTTTGTTATCAATATTTTTTTAATAAATGTAATTGTCACTTATTTAATGAGCCTGATTTTAGTATCAACACAAAGCATAAATGTAGGCAACACGTATTATAATTTGCTTCCTTGTATTCTTTATATACACAAGTACTCACCTCTTTGTGTGTGTGTTTTATATATATAAAACATCCAATTGCATAAAAAGTATAAAAAGCATCACTTCATAATTCAAAGTAAATCACCAAATTTGATAATTTGACTTTCAAAATTACCAAATGCAATATTTTGGTTTCTAAATTGTAAACACTTTTTTTGACAAGCTTTTATCTATCTAGCAAAAGGAAATAAAGTGTATGTTCTTTAAAAAAAAATTCAATAAAAACTTACTCTCTGCATTTTCTTTTGGCTTTCATGAAAACATAAAGGATAGGTTTAAATGTCTACTGCTTACAAATGCCTAGAGAGGTTACTGAATGAATACAATTAACTTTTATTTTTCCTGATTGGTGTGTGCCACATTTAACCAGCAGAAATTCCATCTTCCTACACAGAGGAGAAAGCTCCTTAATCTCACAAGTTGGGTTTTATTTAAGCCAGTAAATTGTACATAATATTGTACAATGAATTTCCTTTCCAATTAATTTGTCTATTCTAATCGGTTTGATAGAGGAACTAACTCATTTAACACTTCAGACAGATGCTTAGAATGTCATTAGGGAATTGACCACTTCATTGCAGTTAGAAAGTATATTATTTGAAGGTGTAAATGGATACCAGAATCTCCTTTTATGTTTTGGACCTTGGTACTAAGTTGTAGTAGGCCACACTCCCACTGTTAGCCTTAATAGGATTAGTTTGGATATTATCAAAAGAACAATTAACACCTGCTGATATGATCACAGATGGTATCAAAGAGTAAGAGGAACTCAATTTTACAGGGACCCTCATCTCTGGCATTTACAATAAGAGTGCCAATACAAAAATGGCTACAAAATTCAGATACTATTCCATGTAACAATTAGTGGTACAGAATCAAAATTGGTATGAAATTAAAAGCCTCTTTTCTAGCTTGCTTATTCTGAGAAACGGGAACCTATTTGACCATCTGCTCATGCTAGCTTTTTGACTCTGTGCATGTTATTTAATTTCTTTAAACCTATGTTTCTTTAGCTGCAAAACTGCTACCAATAATAATGTCCAAATTCTGGGACTTGTGAGTAACCCTGTTCCTTACATATGAATGTGAGTCCTTATTGGCCTGATTCTTATAATGTTGTCTTTAATGATTTTATGGACTCTGCAGGAATGTTTTAATAAATATGAACTTAATAAAAATATCTTATGCTTTTAAGGGATAATATTAGCACATTTCCAAAAAAGGTTTATAATATTAATTATGAAGTGGTAGGAAATTATATTACAGGCCTTTTCAACTTTGGAAAGTATTGTTTTTTTTTCTTCTAATAGTGTAATGTACATCATTAACAAATTAGACATGTTGGGATAACTTAATAGTAAACAGTAAATGATGGTTTTTAATGTACTGCCATTTCAGTTTATAAGCTGTCTTGTTTTTATTTTAGGGTCCTGCTAGTTACTTAGTTAGTTAGTTCAGTCGCTCAGTCATGTCCGACTCTTTGTGACCCCATGAATCGCAGCATGCCAGGCCTCCCTGTCCATTACAACTCCCGGAGTTCACTCAGACTCACGTCCATCGAGTCAGTGATGCCATCCAGCCATCTCATCCTCTGTCGTCCCCTTCTCCTCCCAGCATCAAAGTCTTTTCCAATGAGTCAACTCTTCGCATGAGGTGGCCAAAGTACTGGAGTTTCAGCTTCAGTATGATTCCTTCCAAAGAAATCCCAGGGCTGATCTCCTTCAGAATGGACTGGTTGGATCTCCTTGCAGTCCAAGGGACTCTCAAGAGTCTTCTCCAACACCACCGTTCAAAAGCATCTGTTCTTCAGCGCTCAGCCTTCTTCACAGTCCAACTCTCACATCCATACATGACCACAGGAAAAACCATAGCCTTGACTAGACTGATCTTAGTCAGCAAAGTAATGTCTCTGCTTTCGAATATGCTTTCTAGGTTGGTCATAACTTTTCTTCCAAGGAGTAAGCGTCTTTTAATTTCATGGCTGTAATCACAATCTGCAGTGATTTTGGAGCCCCAAATAATAAAGTTTGACACTGTTTCCACTGTTTCCCCATCTATTTCCCATGGAGTGATGGGACCAGATGCCATGATCTTAGTTTTCTGAATGTTGAGCTTTAAGCCAACTTTTTCACTCTCCTCTTTCACTTTCATCAAGAGGCTTTTTAGTTCCTCTTCACTTTCTGCCATAAGGGTGGTGTCATCTGCATATCTGAGGTGATTGATATTTCTCCCGGCAATCTTGATTCCAGCTTGTGCTTCTTCCAGTCCAGTATTTCTCATGATGTACTCTGCATAGAAGTTAAATAAGCAGGGTGACAATATACAGCCTTGATGTACTCCTTTTCCTATTTGGAACCAGTCTGTTGTTCCATGTCCAGTTCTAATTGTTGCTTCCTGGCCTGCATTCAGATTTCTCAAGAGGCAGGTTAGGTGGTCTGGTATTCCCATATCTTTCAGAATTTTCTGCTAGCCTTATATTATTAGAATGAATTGAGAATATTTGGGGCTTTTCTATGTTCAAAACACTTAAATAGCTAATAGGTTGTCTATTCCTTCACATTTATAGAATTTCCCACTTGTTTTTATGAACAAATGGAAGGGAGTAAATGCTTAACTTCTTTTTCCATTTCTCTTTGGTTACTGGTGTATTCAGTTATGAGTCTATGTTGGTAGTGTATACTTTTTATTTATATTTTTCTAGAAAAATGCAGAAGTATAGAATTCTAGAAAAGCCAAAGAGATCTCAAAGTAGAATCTAGTCCTTTGCAATAACAGTTAATCAATTTTGATGATAAAATATAATATTTTAAAATCAATTTCTCTTTAAATTTCACAAAGAAATTTCATATAAATTTACTAGTATTACATCTTTTTGGTCCTTTCAAACAAATATAGTAATAATGAAAGAGGAAACAAAAATTTAGACCATTTAGATTTGAAATCAAATGACCAGTACACTTTATACCCATGAGAATATCTATTATTGAAGAACAAAAGCAACAGAAAATAAGTGTTGACAAAGATGTGGAGAAATTGAGAACACTTATGTATTGTTGATGGGAATTTAAGATAGCACAGCCACTGTGGAAAACAGTATGATTTTTCCTGAAAAAAAAAAAATACTATAGAATTATCCTATGATCTAGTGTTCCACTTCTGGGTATATAGCTAAAGGAATTGAAAGCAGAGCTATGAAGGGACATTTTTACTGTCCTATTCACAGCAATGTTATTTGTAATAGACAAAACGTGAACATAAAAGCCCCTCAGTCATGTCTGACTCTCTGTGACCCCATGGACTATACAGTCCATGGAATTCTCCAGGGCAGAATACTGGAGTGGGTGGCTTTTCCCTTCTCCAGGGGATCTTCCCAACCTAGGAATGGAACCGAGGTCTGCTGACATTGCAGGCGGATTTTTCACCCACTGAGCTACCAGGTAAACCCAAGAATACTGGCGTGGGGAGCCTATCCCTTCTCCAGCAGATCTTCCTGACCTAGGAATTGAACCAGGGTCTCCTGCATTGCAGGTGGATTCTTTACCAACTGAGCTATGAGGGACGCCCCCTAAAGTGGAAGCAACCACTGACAGATAAGTGGATAAACAAAATGTGTTTGTACGATCGGTAAAGTATTATTCAGCCTTAAAAAGGAAAGGGATTCTGACACATGCTACAATGTGGATAAATCTAGAAGACATTATAAGCAACATAAAGCAGTCACAAAAAAGCAAATACTGTCTTACAGTATTATTACAGTATTGATTTGATTACACTTATCGAGTTACTTAGAATGTAAATTCCTGGAAACAGAAAGGAGATAGTAGTTGCCAGGGAAAAGGAGAGGGAGGGAATGGTGAGTTTATATTTATTGGGTCCATAATTTCAGTTTTTCAAGATAAAGTTCTGGAAATATATTGGGGTGATGACTGTACAACATACACATGTACTTAATACCACTGAACTAACTGTGGTTAAGTGTGTATTTTACCTCCATTATTCTTTTTAAACAAATAACTGGTAAGTGACAGAGCCAAGCCAAGAAATTCCACCTAAACTAGAAGAATTTGAAATCTTTTATGTGCTCTAAGTCTAGTGGGTCATATGGGCTTTATATTTCATCCTTAAGATAAATTTCTAGGGGTTATTTTTGTGTCCTTCTCTTTTTTCATATGCTAAAAAGAAGAGAAAACATATGAAAGTTCAAACATAAGGCCCTGTTGCAACACCTCATGATTTCCTTTGTAAAATATATTTTTATCCTATTAGAATATTATCCTTTAGGGGGCCTTACCTAACTTCCCTAACACGTCACTATACGTATCTGTTCCCCTTCAACATACCCACTGTATCCAAATTTTATTTTATCAGTTCCTTTCAGTTCATCGCTCAGTCATGGCTGACCTTTGTGGACCTAGGCACTGCAGCATGACAGTCATCCCTATCTGTCACCAACTCCTGGAGCTTGCTCAGACTCACGTCCAACAGGTTAATGATGCCATCCAACCATCTCATTCTCTGTCATCTCCTCCTCCTGCCTTCAATCTTTCCCAGCATCAGGGGCTTTTTCAACGAGTCAGTTCTTCACATCAGGTAGCCAAAGTATTGGAGTTTCAGCTTCAGCATCAGTCCTTCCAGTGAATATTCAGGACTGATTTCCTTTAGGATTGATTAGTTGGATCTCCTTGCAGTCCAAGGGACTCTCAAGAGTCTTCTCCAACACCACAGTTCAAAGCATCAGTTCTTCGGTGCTCAGCTTTTTTTATGGTCCAACTCTCACATCCATACATGACTCCGGAAAAACCATAGCTTTGACTGGATGGACCTTTGTCAGTAAAGTGACATCTCTGCTTATCAACATGCTGTCTAGATTGATCATAGCTTTTCTTCCAAGGAGCAAGTGTCTTTTTATTTCATGGCTGCATCACCATTTTCAGTGATTTCAGAGTCCAAGAAAGTGAAGTCTGTCACTGTTTCCATTGCTACCTCATGTATTTGCCATGAAGTGATTGGACTGGATGCCATGATCTGAATATTTTGAATGCTGAGTTTTAAGCCATCGTTTTCATTCTCCACTCTCCACTTTCATCAAGAGACTTTTTAGCTCCTCTTCACTTTCTGCCTTAAGGGTGGTGTCATCTGCATATCTCAGGTAATTGATATTTCTCTCAGCAATCTTGATTCCAGCTTATGCTTCATCCAGCCTGGTATTTCACACGATGTACTCTGTTCAGTTCAGTTCAGTTTCTCAGTCATGTCTGACTCTTTGTGACCCCGTAAATCACAGCAGGCCAGGCCTCCCTGTGCATCACAAACTCCCAGAGTTTACCCAAACTCATGTCCAATGAATCGGTGATGCCATCCAGCCATCTCATCCTCTGTTGTCCCCTTCTCCTCCTGCCCAAATCCCTCCCAGTATCAGTATCTTTTCCAATGAGTCAGCTCTTTATCTGAGGTCACCAAAGTATTGGAATTTCAACTTCAGCATCATTTCTTCCAAAGAAATCCCAGGGCTGATCTCCTTCAGAATGGACTGGTTGGATCTCCTTGCAGTCCAAGGGACTCTCAAGAGTCTTCTCCAACCCCACAGTTCAAAAGCATCAATTCTTCGGCGCTCAGCGTTCTTCACAGTCCAACTCTCACATCCATACATGACCACTGGAAAAACCATAGCATTGACTAGACGGACCTTTGTTGGCAAAGTAATGTCTCTGCTTTTGAATATGCTATCTAGATTGGTCATAGCTTTTCTTCCAAGGAGTAAGCATCTTTTAATTTCATGGCTGCAGTCACCATCTGTAGTGATTTTGGAGCCCCAAAAAATAGTCTGAAACTGTTTCCACTATTTCCCCATCTATTTGCCATGAAGAGATGGGACCAGATGCCATGATCTTGGTTTTCTGAATGTTGAGCTTTAAGCCAACATTTTCACTCTCCTCTTTCACTTTCATCAAGAGGCTTTTTAGCTCCTCTTCACTTTCTGCCATAAGGGTGGTGTCAACTGCATGTCTGAGGTTATTGATATTTCTCCCGGCAATCTTGATTCCAGCTTTTGCTTCTTCCAGCCCAGCATTTCTCATGATGTACTCTGCATATAATTTAAATAAGCAGGATGACAATATACAGCCTTGACGTACTCCTTTTCCTATTTGGAACCAATCTGTGGTTCCATGTCAGTATATAAGTTAAGTAAGCAAGCTGACAATATACAACCTTCACAAGTATTCCTTTCCCAATTTGGAGCCAGTCTGTTGTTCCATGTACAGTTCTAACTGTTGCTTTCTGACCTGCATACAGATTTCTCAGGAGGTAGGTAAGGTGGTCTCATATTCCCATCTCTTTAAGAATTTTCCACAATTTTTTTGATCCACACAGTCAAAGGCTTTAGCATAGTCAATGAAGCAGAAGTAGATGTTTTTCTGGAATTTGCTTGCTTTCTATGATCCAAAGGATGCTGGCAATTTTGTTTATGCCTCTCATTTTTCCATGTTCTGAATATCTGCTTATTTTCCCTTTCCCTATATATGGGACTCTCTGGAGAATAATGAGTAAAACCAAGTTGTAGTCTCTATCTCTACTCTTATGACATTGGTTTCATTTGCTTTGTATTCTGTTTTTTGTATTAGTCCACAGATTTTTTTTTTTTTTTTGCATAGAGCTCGGTTAAGAAATCTCTGAAGTCTTATTCTGTGCAGGGTGCTGTTTTATATTTCAGGGAGTTAGCAGTATAAAATATTTTAAAAGACTCAAAATGTTTTTCCTCATTGAACTCACATTGTAGAGGAGATAGGTAATAAACAAGATAAATAAATGCAGCACATATTATGTTCCATATTTGATGAAAGGAAAATAAAGCAGGTAATGCTCAAACTACTGCACAATTGCCCTCATCTCACGTGCTAGTAAAGTAATGCTCAATATTCTCCAAGCCAGGCTTCAGCAATACGTAAACTGTGAACTTCCATATGTTCAAGCTGGTTTTAGAAAAGGCAGAGGGACAATGAACAAATTGCCAACATCCAGTGGATCATCGAAAAAGCAAGAGAGTTCCAGGAAAACATCTATTTATACTTTATTGACTATGCCAGGGCCTTTGACTGTGTGGATCACAATAAACTATGGAAAATTCTTCAAGAGATGGGAATATCAGGCCATCTGACCTGCCTCCTAAGAAACCTGTATGCAGGTCAGGAAGCAACAGTTAGAACTGGACATGGAACAACACATTGGTTCCAAATAGGAAAAGGAGTACATCAAAGCTGCATATTGTCACCCTGCCTATTTAACTTCTATGCAGAGTACATCATGAGAAATGCTGGGCTGGAGGAAGCACAAGCTGGAATCAAGATTGCTGGGAGAAATATCAATAACCTCAGACATGCAGCTGACACCACCCTTATGGCAGAAAGTGAAGAAGAACAAAAGTGCTTCTTGATGAAAGTAAAAGAGGAGAGTGAAAAGTTTGCTTAAAGTTCCAACATTCAGAGAACTAAGATCATGGCATCTGGTCCTATGACTTCATGGCAAATAGATGGGGAAACAGTGGAAACAGTGGCTGACTTTATTTTGGGGGGTCCAAAATCACTACAGATGGTGACTGCAGCCATGGAATTAAAAGACACTTACTCCTTGGAAGGAAAGTTATTACCAACCTAGACAGCATATTAAAAAGCAGAGACTACTTTATCATCAAACGTCCATGTAGTCAAGGCTATGTTTTTTTCCAGTGGTCATGTATGGATATGAGAGTTTGACTGTGAAGAAAGCTGAGCACCGAAGAATTGATGCTTTTGAACCGTGGTGTTGGAGAAGACTCTTGAGAGTCCCTTGGACTGCAAGGAGATCCAACCAGTCCATCCTAAATGAAATCAGTCTTGGGTGTTCACTATTAGGACTGATGTTAAAGCTGAAACTCCAATACTTTGGCCACCTGATGTGAAGAACTGACTCATTGGAAAAGACACTGATGCTGGCAAAGATTGAGGGCAGGAGAAGAAGGGGATGACAGAGGATGAGATTTTTGGATGGCATCACTGTCTCAATGGACATGAGTTTGGGTGGACTCGGGGAGTTGGTGGTGGACAGGAAGGCCTGGCTGCTGCGATTCATGGGGTCGCAAAGAGTCGGAGATGACTGAGTAACTGAACCGAACTGCACTGAATGTGATATGAGGTAAAAAGCTGTTTGGGTATGTAGTACCTTTTAGATAAGGTGCCAAGTGTGATCATACAGAGCATGTGGCTTTTTTTCAACAACGACCAAGTTAAGGGGAATGTATCAGTTTGTTAGTATCACCATAACACAGTACTAGAGATGAGTGGCTTAAAAAACAGAAATTTATTTTCTCACAGTACGGGATACTGGAAAGGCAAGATCAAGGGATCTGTGGGTTTGATTTCTCCCTGAAGACTCTCTCCTTGGCTTGCAGGTGACTGGCTTCTTGCTGTGTTCTCACGTGGATTTTGCTCTGTGCACACACATCTGTTCTGCGTCTTTCTCTTCTTATAAGGATATCAGTCATATGGATTAAGGCTCCACCCTTAACAGCCTCTTCCTTGCTTACTGACATTAAATGATAATTTCTTCAAATATGGTTACATTCTGATGTACTGGGGTTAGGACTTCAACATATGAGTTTTAGGGACTTCAACATATGAACAATTCAGTTCATAACAGGGTGGGAAAGAGTCATGTAGTTCTCAGGGGCAGTGCATTTCAGAGAGAAAAAGAAAACAAAGGCCTGAAGTAGGAGCATGTCTGAGAATGTTCTGGTAGTATCGAAGAGGCCAGTGGAACTGGAACAGAGCAGAGAAAAGATACAGTGGATGTGGCCAGAGAGTAAACAGGGCCAGATCCTGCATATCATTGTAAGACCTTCTCTTTTCATTTTGAGGTAGGAGGTCCAAATGCAGATTTATTGAGGCCACAATCCGTGTTCTTTTCTACCACATGACTGTGGAAGAAAGCACAGGTTTAAAAAAGCAAAAAAAAAGGAAATAAAGAAATAGCTGAAGTAACATACTCTTGTTTGTGGTGGAGGTGGACAGACTTGCCTTGGAGTTTTATATATATTTTTATGGTCAAGCTAATAAGATTTACTGACAGACTATATGTGTGGTATGACAAAAAACATGGATGCTGAGCCACTGGAAGAATGTAGTTATCTTTGACTTAAAAGGAAGGAGCAGATAAAGCAGGTTCGGGAAAAATAGAATGAGATTTCAGTTGGTCTGGAGAGAGGATCACACACAACTGAGTGACTTGACTTTCACTTTCAGTATTCAACAATTTAAATCTGAGAGCTCTATTAAAACATAATTGGATATGGCAATAGGAAACTGCATGGATATACTTAATCAAGTAAAAAGAGAAAGCATTCAATAAATAATACCTGCAGATTATAACTATGATGATGAGAAGTTAAAAGAAGAGAAAAGAGAAGGGAAATAAAAGAAGACATACTGTGTTTCCTTCACAAAACTTTCCAAAGTTGATGCAAATTACCAAAATTATGATAGTCTTAGTACTAGGTGCTCTGTTAAAAAACAGATATATTATAGTACCTGTATTCCGAGAATTTCAGCTTGTCAAGGTAACCTTTATACATGTTGACTCTTCCTTGCCAGCCTTCCATGCCACATGTGGATGAGAGGGCAAAAAAGCTGTGTTCTTGGATAACTACTGACCTTTGGATGAGGTGAAGATATCACACCAAATGTGGTTCTTGTCTTGCATCCTTCACTAAAACTAGATGTAGGTAGTATTTTATTGAAACCTATATGTGTCTTCTGAGCCTTGACAGCCAACTTTTAATTGTAGTTGAGCTGCTTCAATAATATGATCACTTTATATAGTTTTTTTTGGAAATTAGGATCTGTCAATATTAATGCTCATAGGATCCAGGCAGATGGATATCTTATATAAATGAAATAATAATTAAGAAAAAACTGAATATAACCAAGAGAGAATGGCTGTGATAGGCTGAATAATTCTCCCCTAATAAGTGCTCAAATTAAACATTTTGAAATGTGGGAATTATCCTGGATTATTGGGGTGAGTCCAAGTAATGTAAAAGGACTGCCTAAAATGTAGAAAGGCAAGAAAGTCAAAGAGAAAGTCATTTGACAAAGAGCCAGAGGTTGGAATAATGCACTTTGAAGTTGGAGGGAGAGACCATGAGACAAAGAATGCAAGTGGCCTTTTGAAGCTGAGAGTGGTAAGCAAATAGATTATTCTGAAAAGAGAAGAAACAGAACACAGGCTTCCTCTAGAATAGCACAGCCCTGCTGAAACTTTGATTTTTAACTTCTGAATCTCCAGAATAGAGAATAAATTTATGTGCTTTAAATCACTATGCTTTCTCAAAGTTCTCATGATCATTTTTTTAAAACTGAAATTCAGCTTGAAAAATAAAAACGCACAAGAATGGCCAAGGATTGAGCATTTAGGGTTCAATCCAGACTAAAGATTTCCAGTTGGCAATTACTGTTAAACTGTGATTTCTGGGAAAA
Organism: Ovis canadensis; assembly: GCF_042477335.2. NCBI lineage: Eukaryota > Metazoa > Chordata > Mammalia > Artiodactyla > Bovidae > Ovis > Ovis canadensis. The sequence goes on from NC_091249.1 coordinate 89,129,628, forward strand.
TATTTTGCTTACTATTTTATTTTACTGAAAATATGTAGCAAAAAGCACCATGTCAAATGTGTATAATTTTACATACCATATAAAAACGGTATGAATAATCATTTTCTCTAATGATAATCCTATTAAGTAGAAAAGAAGAAAAGACAACAGTTCAGTTGTCACTCGTCATTGGTTTTTCCACTGCAAATTTATATTTAATTTTAAGAGGTAGATTTCCTAATCAATCATGATAAAATATGTTAGAGGTTCAGCCTTCATAATTAACCGTGGCATGTGAGTTTCCTTGATTTTCAATGTGAAATTTGCTTCTACAAATTATAATCAGTATAAATGGGTAGAACCTTACAAGAAGACATACATTTAAATTGGTATCTTTCCTTAAATTGATAAAGTAATTTTAAATGGTATGTATATAGAACTACAGCTGAAATCTAGAATCAATGCATAAGTCAAAGTATTATTTAATCAAGAAAACTGTCCAGAAAACTAATCTATTGACACATGATAACTGTATAGCTAGTATTCCCTCTAGTCAATAAACAAAGGAAAAGATGACATGGGAAATTAACAGTTCTTCAGAATTTGTAATGATCATCTCTCAAATCTCCAGCATAATCTTCCAAATTAAACAGTACTAGATTTTGCTAATATTTAATCCATTTCTTCCATAATTGTAGAGATCACATTACTTAAATTAAATCATAATATGGATTGGGTCAGAAATATAAACCAATGAGAAATAAACATAAATATGAATTTATCATAATCAGAATTTTAATCATTAACTAACTTTCAGAACAAGTTAATTCATTCCTGGGGGACTTCTATTTCTGGTCAAAACAGATAAACAGATTTATCTTCTTGCCAAAACAACCAAAAACAAAGCCAAAAAGTTCAGGATTGAAAATATATGAAATGATGGTTTTTCACAACACAATGTCAGGCAGTGAGGAACAGTGATCACTGAGAGATACTACCCAGATGGTGTTGATATCATGAGAAAGTCCAAAGAGAAGTGTTGTAATACAGAGAACTACAGAGATCTGCAGAGCAGCCCCAGTGTTTAGTAAGTAATGATCAACACATATTTTTAAGGAAACTACTGCAGCAAAAAAAGAACAATCTGAAATAATTAGTAGAAAGAATATATGGAACATGCCCAAGGCTGGGAATACTGCCTATTCCTACCAGCCAAAATAAAGAAACTCATAATTTTCAAGACATTGGATAGACTGTCAAAACGATCTTGCCTCAATAGTGGTGAAAGAGGAGAAGGGGACCACAAGAGGATAGGATGGTTAGACGGCATCACCAACTCGATGGATGTGAGTTTGAGCAAACTCCTGGAGATAGTGAAGGACGGGGAAGCCTGAAGTGCTGCAGTCCATGGGGTTGCAAAGAGTCAGACATGAGCTAGCAGCTGAACAACAACAATATTAAAGACTTCTCTGGTCTTACCAATGATTCCTAAAGGCAAGTCCCTAAAAATGAAAATGTTTCTGAGTAACTTGATTATGTTCCAGCAAGCTCAAAAATTTGTAAAGAAATGCAAAAATATGTTGTCAAAAAAAAAATCATGATGTCTGGCATCTGGTCAAAAATAACCAGGCATATGGAAGGAAAGGAGGCGCCAGAAGGAGAAACAGCAATACAGTGAAACTGACCCAGAACTAATGCAGATGTAATAATTATCAGGCAAGGACATTGAAATAGTGGTTACAATTACATTCCATACACTCAAACAGTAAGACATAAAAAAATATAAAAAAGACCCAAATCAAATTTCTAGAGATGAAAACTAAAATATATGAGTTGAAAAAAATACATAGGATGGGATTATAGTTGATTAAACGTTGCAGAAGAGAAGACTGCTATCAGGCTAGGCTGTGCTATGCTTAGTTGTTCAGTCGTGTCTGACTCTTTGTGACCCCATGGACTTCAGCCCACCAGGCTGCTCTATCCAAGGGGATTCTCCAGGCAAGAATACTTGAGCGGGTTGCCATGCCTTCCTCCAGGGAGTTGTCCCAACCCAGGTATCATATCCAGGTCTCCTGCATTGCCGGGGTATTCTTTACTGACTAAACTACCAGGGAAACCCTCAGGCCAGGCAGAAATGTGAATTCTCCAACTCAGAACACCTTACTGGGTCACTTTTAATATCTCTTGGGGGAATTATGGTGAGTTTTTACTTAAGCAGTCAATGTGAGACTGTAAACAACATTATCCAATGTCTGTGCAAAGGATAGAAACTAGAACATGGCCACAGACTATCGTTTATACTCAGGCATCAATATTTGATAGAAAACGTTTATATTCTGTGATCAGGCACCACAAGGTTTGATATTTCCAATCAGAACTCACTTTTCTACCAGCAAAGAACATAGCACTTGGTGGGGCAAGACTAAGTATCTGGCCCAGTCTCTGATATCTGAATAAGAGGACCTTGTGGGGGCTATGTCTCTGCTCTTGCTCTGAATAAAGCCTTTTTCCATGTTCCATCTCAGGAGAATGAGAAAGCATGCTGCAAACTAACCCAGTTCAACAGCAGTTTAGCAAGGTGCCCAAATATGTCTCCATTATGGCCAGGTGGACCAATTCGTATGCTTTTCAGCAAGTGGATTCAGATCCTAGTGATGGATCCACAGTCTACCTAAATCAGGAATTGGTGGACTTGCTTCCAGGAATCTCTGTCTCTTGCATAAAGCGCTTCAAAATCCTACCTTTGGTGATTCAGTTTGACCAATTTGGAGGCATTATTTTTAGCACTCGTGTGTTCCCTCTACAGCTGAAACATGTTTTTCTCTTGAGTTTTTAACTTTATATTTTGTTCAAATCAGGCCATAAACAAAGTCCATACATTGCAAGCAATTGGTGTATAAAAAATTTCAATTATCTCTATATTTTCCTCTCTTTTTAATAATTCAGTCATTTTTAATGTTTACAACTATCACTCGATCACTTTTAGAATATTTTCATCACTTGAAAGAATAAACCCTATATACATTTAGTAGGCAGTCCTCATTTGCTCCCAATTATACCATCCCTAGCCAACCAGAAATGTTCTTTCTATCTTCATAGACTTGTCTGATTTTGGAAATTTCATATAAGTGAAATTAAACAATATGTGGTCTTTTGTAATTGGTTCCTTTCACTAGCATACATTTTCAAAGTTAATCTTTGTTCCTGTAATAATCAGTACTTTAAGCTTATTATGGCTAAATAATACTTTACTTTAAGGGTATACCACATTTTGTTTACTCATTTATCAGTTAATGGACATTAGGACTCTATCCACACTTTAACTGTAGTGAATAGTATTGCTAAAAATATTAACATAGAAATTGCATGTGGACATTTGTTTTCATTTTTATTGGGGATATACTTGATACTGGAATACCTAGACCATATGATAAATCTATATTTAGCCTTTTGAGTACCTGCCAAACTGTGTTCCAAAGTGGTAACACCATTTTATATTCTTACCAGAAGTATCTGAGGGTTCTAATTTCTCCACAGTCTTGCCATTATTTGTTATATTTTTAAAAATAGAGCCATCCTAGTGGGTATGTAGTGGTATCTCATTGAGGTTTTGATTTGTATTTCCCTGATGGTTAATGATGATGATCCTGTTTTTAAGTGCTTATTGGCATTCAAGTGTTTTCTTTTAAAAAGGATGTCTATTTAAATCTTAGCGTGTTAGCTATTTGTCTTATTACTGAGTTGTAAATGTCCTTAATATATTCTAGTTACAAAGTCTCTTGTTGGATACATGATTTGCAGATTTATTCCATTCTGTAGGTTATCTTTTAACTTTGATAATGTCCTATGAAGTATAAAAGTTTTACATTGGATGCCATCCAGTTTATCCTTTTTTTTTTCTATCACCTATGCTTTTTGTGTCATATTCAAGAAGACTTTGCCGAGCAAAAGGTCACAAAGATTTTCTCTAATATTTTCTTTTAAGAGTTTTACATTTTTTGTTCTCATATTTAGGTATATGATCCACTTTGAGTTAATTTTTGTGTATGATGTTACTTTTTTTGATTCAAAGTATCCAATCTCACCATTAAATTAGCTATGGGAATACAGTTTTCTGTTTACTCAGTGTTACTATGAATTATGGAATAGCCCGTATTTATTTGCATGTTGAAACACAGAAGTGTCTCCTGTTCACTTGGCATCCTGGAAAGATATGACTTTTACCTGTTTCCATTCCTTGTTACCCCTATTTAAATCACTTGATTTCTGCCTAAAATTCCCACAGATCCTTCTTTTACTAAGTCCAGAAAAAATGGTGCATTCTACCCAGGAACTCTGCTTTCTCCTATCATCTGTTGATAATAATTGCAGACATACCTGAAATGTACTCCACAGATCATGCCCTTTGGATTTCACATCCTTTATATAGTTCACTAGGGATAGGTAATCAGCACAGGCAGCTCTTGAACTTGATAGCCTTAGGTCACCACTAATAATGAAAATTCCTTTCCTGTAAAACGTGTTGTCAAGATTGTTTTTCAACTGTTGCACTTTTTCACTTTTCCACCCGTTTTTTAAAAAAGATAACCACTAACTTTGCCCCTGTGGATTGTCATGGTTAGAGGGAAAGGTGAGAACAATGATTTTAAAATCACTTTCTGTAGTCACAATTCACTGAAGATTAGACTCTATAACATCCTTCTAGAAATTGCAGTGTTTACTGTAATTAATCTTGTAACAGATTTTATACCATACCATTAAACAGTTTTGCTAACATCAACTCTAGAGCAATAGATGCAATTAAAAGTATAATCTAAACTATAGCCAGCATAATTACTACACATATAAGATATCATGATAAATTGAATATTTGAGGTTTATGGTGTTTAATAGTCCTATGAACATAAAGTAGTATGGCCCCAGACAACACATAAAATGGTAAGGCCTTTGCCTATTAAAATGCAAAAAAGGAAAATTTTAATCTCAAATGGCATAGCTGGAGGTGAGGGGGTAGGCAGGAAAGATATGCAACAGCAAATCAAAACAAAATCAGAACCATTCAAAAATAGATGGAGTCCTACTTTATATGCATGGTTTTTCAGCGACTTGAAAGAGAGATGAAGAAATCATAGTAATAAAAAAAAGAATGCCATAATTTCTTTGTAATATTAAATCAGCACTTGAAAGAGAAAAGAATTGGTTGCATAACATTTAAGTGATCATTTTAAAAATAAGAACAAGAAAAAAAAGGAAAATATAATTTGTTTTCCCACTGGATGATATTACTCCAAATTCATAAAACTACTTATTACGTGAAAGTAATTTGAAGATAAAAATCCAAACTACTAAATTCTTAATGAGTAGAAATAAAATTGGGAAAATTAATATGCTTTAAAACTTAATTTTTCATTTTTTGAAAAAATGCTATAATAAAAGAAAATTCAAGCATTAATTTACTTTATACATAAACTTTCGAACAAAAATAAGGCTGTAATGCTAATATATACTATAGAGCACTCATTGTAAAAGTATACAGGGGTGAAGAGTTTGATTCTGAACATTGAAACAACACATTGCTGTTTATGTTGCAAGGAACGGTCATCTGTAAAATAAATTTCACTTTAAGTATCATCATAGAGTATATAGTATTAAATATACTAAAAAGCATATTACCGTTTCAGTTTTTATGTTAAATAAAATTCAATAACCATTCTATCACTTCAGTTCAGTTCAGTCGCTCAGTCATGTCCACTCTTTGTGACCCCATGGACTACAGCATGCCAGGCCTCCCTGTCCATCACCAACTACCAGAGCTTACTCAAATTTATGTCCATTGAGTTGGTGATGCCATCCAGCCAGTTCATCCTCTGTTGTCCCCTTTTCCTCTCACCTTCAATCTTTCCCAGCATCTGGGTCTTTTCAAATGAGTCAGTTCTTCACATTAGGTGGCCTCAGTATTGGAGTTTCAGCTTCAGAATCAGTCCTTCCAATGAACATCCAGGACTAATTTTCTTTAGGATGGACTGGATGGATCTCCTTGCTGTCCAAGAGACTCTCAAGAGTCTTCTCCAACACCACAATTCCAAAGCATCAATTCTTCCATGGTCAGCTTTCTTTATAGTCCAACTCTTATATCCATACATGACCACTGGAAAAACCATAGCTTTGACTAGATAGAAATTTGTTGGCAAAGTAATGTGTCTGCCTTTTAATATGCTCTCTAAATTGGTGATAACTTTTCTTCCAAGGAGCAAGTGTCTTTTAATTTCATGGACACAGTCACCATCTGCAGCGATTTTGGAGCCCCCCAAAATAAAGTCTCACTGTTTCCACTGTTTCCTCATCTACTTGCCATGAAGTGATGGGACCAGACACCATGATTTTAGTTTTCTGAATGTTGAGTTTTAAGCCAACTTTTTTCACTCTCGTCTTTCACTTTCATCAAGAGGCTTTTTAGTTCCTCTTCACTTTCTGCCAGCATTTCTCATGATGTACTCTGCATGTAAGTTAAATAAGCAGGGTGACAATATACAGCCTTGATGTACTCCTTTCCTATTTTGGAGCCCAGAAAAATAAAATCAGCCTCTGTTTCCACTGTTTCTCCATCTATTTCCATGAAGTGATGGGACCAGATACCATGATCTTAGTTTTCTGAATGTTGAGCTTTAAGCCAACTTTTTCACTCTCTCACTTTCATCAAGAGGCTTTTTAGTTCCTCTTCACTTTTTGCCATAAGGATGGTGTTATCTGCATATCTGAGGTGATTGATAATTCTCCTGGCAATCTTGATTCCAGCTTGTGCTTCTTCCAGCCCAGCGTTTCTCATGATGTACTCTGCATAGAAGTTAAATAAGCAGTGTGACAATATACAGCCTTGACGTACTCCTTTTCCTATTTGGAACTAGTCTGTTGTTCCATGTTCAGTTCTAACTGTTGCTTCCTGATCTGCATACAGGTTTCTCAAGAGGCAGGTCAGGTGGTCTGGTATTCCCATCTCTTTAACCATTCTACAGAGAACAATTAAATGCTGTTTTCCTTGACAAATTTACAATGACATATCTCTAAAAGGATTATTTGTTATTGTTCAATTGCTAAGCTATCTCCAGCTCTTTGCAACCCTATGGACTGTAGCATTCAGGCTTCCCTGCCCTTCACTAACTTCTGATGTTTGTTCAAATTTATGTCCATTGAGTCAATGATGCCATCCAATCAAATATTATTAGATGATTAAAAATGAACAATGATGTATGAATTTTAATGGCTACTATTCCAAAAGCTTCTTCCAATTCATGGCAAAATAGTCTTCTTAATAATGTTTCAACTGTTATATAGCAAGCTTGCATTTTTCATACAGTGCTTTCTCACAAGACTGCTACTCCCTTCAAAGTGATATATAGATTTGTGTTTAATGATAACTTGTTTTAGAAATAGTCATGTTCTATAGATTTTTTGCTTTGTACATAAAATCTATACATAAATAAGCACATGTCCTAAGAATTCAATTTCATGTTTGTAAAAGTGAAAAAAAAAACCCTTTCTTTTCTGACACATTTAAGTTGAAATACTACTTACCAGGATATATTATTTCCTTTATTCTAAAAGAAGGAAAGTGATAAACAGCAATAACAAAACCCAATGCCTAGCAAAATGAAACACATACTTCCTCATTCTCAGCCCTCATATTCCTCCCCATGTAGTCTATGGTAAAGTTTTGAAAAGCTTTTCATGAAACATTTAAAGGAATTGTTTAAGCCATAGGTGCCTCTATTTTTTATCCCTAAGGAATATAAGCATCCTCTTAGAGTAAGAGACAGGATAAAGAAACAGTGCTGCAAGAAAGGGCATATTTTGATTAATCTGAACAGGTGGTGGGAAGACTCAGTACTATTTGCTTCACCTTTCATTCGGCTTGAAAGCAGTTTTTCCCAATGTGTGGTATTAGCATCACCTGGGAGCCTTTTAAAATGCAAATTCTTCAGTACTACCACAAGTTTACTGAGTCAGAAACACTAATGATGGGATCTAGCAGTCTGTGTTTTAACAAGTCCTCCAGGTGATTCTGATGCTGGCGTAGACTGAAGAACCACTGCTTTAAAGCAGTGACGAGGAGAGTTACTGCTGCTGCTGCTAAGTCGCTTCAGTCGTGTCCGAGTCTGTGCCACCCCATAGACGGCAGCCCACCAGGCTCCCCAATCCCTGGGGTTCTCCAGGCAAGAACACTGGAGTGGGTTGCCATTTCCTTCTCCAATGCATGAAAGTGAAAAGTGAAAGTGAAGTCGCTCAGTCGTGTCCGACTCTTAGCGACCCCATGGACTGCAGCCTACCAGGCTCCTCCATCCATGGGATTTTCCAGGCAAGAGTAGTGGAGTGGGGTGCCATTGCCTTCTCCGGATGAGAAGAGAACACAACTAAACTTTTGTGCTGTAAATCCTACTTCAGAATCATAAACTCCAATGTGATAAATTTGGCTGGGAATCACTGGCTCTGGAACCTCTTAGGAGTATGAGACTGGGTAAGATCCTTCTCTCATTTCTCTTATTTATAACATAGGGGAAGTGCCATATATGTAGTTATTTCAGATATAAAAATAATATGGTAAAATAATACTATGGTAAAAGACTGAGTACAATGTCACTCAGCCTCAGGCTACTACTAATGGTTGCTATTTTAAAATTAATAATTTATATTTTTAAAATTTTTATGGAAGTGTAGTTGCTTTAAATGTTGTGTTAGTTTCTGCTGTTCAGCAGAGTGAGTCAGCTATGTGTGTGTTAGTCGCCAGTCATGTCTAATTCTTTGCGACACCATGGACTGTAGTTCACCAGGCTCCTCTGTGCATGGAATTCTCCAGGCAAGAATACTGGAGTGGGTTGCCATTCCCTTCTCCAGGGGATCTTCCCAAACCAGGAATTGAGCCTGGATCTCCCACACTGCAGGCAGATTCTTTACAGTCTGAGCCACCAGAGAATCAGCTTTAGGTATACATATATCTCCTCTTTTTTGGATTTCCTTAGCATTTAGTTCACCACAGAGCATTAAGTAGAGTTCCCTGTGCTAAACAGTAGGTTCTCATTAGTTATCTATTTTATGCATAGTATCAATAGTGTGTATGTGTCAACTGCAATCCCCCAATTCACCCCATCCCCTCCTTCCCTCCCTTGGTATCCATATGTTTTCAAAAATATTGTTAAACAGGAAAATGAATAGATTCTATGATTAGGAAAAGTTAGTAAACTTTTCCTGAAGTTCAAATCACATTTTCTAATTTTAGTTCTCCTTCACATATCCTTCAGATATTAGTGATGGAAATGATGTTCAGTACACAAAAGAAGACGATGGCTGCTTTCCACTCAGATAAACCAAGAGGGCCTACAAGTGACTGATTGATTTAATGGATGAACCTCTTCACGTTGATCCTAACTTAGAGGCCTTGGCACAAACTCTTTAATCATGTATTTAAAAAAATATCTTTGAAACAATTAAAATATTAACAAGACCTATACATAAAATGGTCTTAGGCCAAAAGAATTTAAAAGAGTCATGTGGTTTAGTATCTCTGAGAAAGAGACTAAAAAACAAAACAAATATATCAGTAAAAGGGAGAAAAATGTTTGCATCGTTTAAGCATCGAGAAGAAAAACATTGAAGTTCTAGTTATTCATTTATTTGTTAAGGATATTTATGTTTTAAGGAGATCACAGCACCAAGCATGAACTTTATATTAATTTTTCTTTGCCTCAGTTGTCTGTTTATTTAAGATTTGTATGTAGTCTCTTAGATAATCTATTATTTTGACTTTGCTGAAACACATCCCTTTTTCCTCTTGAATTTCTTTAAGTCACACTGTGAGCTGTTAAAGTCTCTCTAACTCCCTGGGCAGAGTGTGTTAATGTGGAGCTGGAGTTTTCCAAAGGAGCTGCCATAATCTGTTGACTCAATGATGCGTTAATGACACCTGAATGCTCACAGCAGAGCCCACCTCCACCTGCTGCTGCTCATGGCTGGCCCAGTGAGGATGCAGGTGCATTGTAAGCCCCCAGATCAGCCATTAAGGTCCCTTTTATTAGTGGCTTCTGCTGACAAAGCGGAGCTCTAGGGGAGCATGATTCAGTCTAGGCAAAAGCCTGGCAGCTCAGAAGAGTCTCACTGTTGGGGACCAGTGACATCTAGTTATAATAAGGAAAGCCAGAAGAGTAATATTATTCTGTTTTCACCTTCATAGACTCTTACGGCCTATTATGGGAATTACTAAAAGCAATGGTTTCCCACCTTACACCTTCGGTTCTCCCCTCTAGCAGTAAGGAATTTTAAAGAAAATCGGCATTCCATCTCTTCCAGGTGAACCAAGATTAATTCCTTTGGAAAAGTCACATTTAGTTTACTAAGAAAAAGAAAGGAAAAAAAAAACTCCACTGAGTGTGTATAACTCTAAAAAGCTTAATACACTGGCAATGCAAGTGTTGGTAAATAAAAACATCTTTAAGCACAACTTCAGAAATATACCTACCTGTTCTCAAACTGAAAAAAAAAAAAGTACCTCTATAGGAGCCCAGCTCTTTGTGGGACATTTTGCCTTCATATTTTCATTTTTATTCCAGACAACCTTTTAAGATTTTTAAAATGTGAACAGGGCCTTCTATTGTTTGGCACTTACAGACTTCTTTTAAGCTTGTATCTTCAACCTGTGTGTTTCTTTTTAGTTAATGGAGTAATGATAGCACACATTGAGCCATTTTTAATTCAACCTAGAAGTTTAGTTGTCTAATAGTTCTTAGAGCATACTTGAAACCATTGGAAAAATGCATCAGTGTTTTTTAAAAAATATTCCCACAACTCTTTAATTGTCACATGAGTAATAGTATCCATTCAACTTTAATTGACATTAGAAAATAGTACCACTGTACTTGAGTAGAGCAAACCGTCAAAAAAAAAAAAAAAGTTGTAACTTATTTAGGGAAGAAAAAGAAAACTTGAACAATTCCTTTTACAGAACAGCTCAGCTTTATGAAGTTGGGAAAAAAAAAAAAAACAATGTTTAAAGAATCTGCATTTTGGGTTTGACATCAATAGATCATTGAAGTGCTACTTTTGGCCAATATTGTTGAAGAGATTGACTATTGATCAGTTATTATGTACATTCATGGAAGAATTCCTAGATGAGTTAGAGAATTTTTTTTTTCCTGCATGTTTTATATAATGTTTCGCTGTATGTGGGTTTGGTTTCCAAGTTCTGTCATTTTCACTAATGGCACACTTGTTGAAGAATGTATTTTGTCCTTCCTCATCTCCTACTTTGGACAGCCTTATCCCTGGGATGAGCTGATAACTTCTTATTCTTTTCAATTTACACCATACTTCCAGATGAAATTATTTGAAACAAAATTTTAACTATGTCACTTACTTGCTCAAAAAAAATCTTTCCTAGTTTCTTGATGCAGTAAAAATAATACAAAAACTCAATAGCCTATGATTTAGAGCCCTCCATGTTCCAGTATTGATGTAACTATGAACATCAATTCAAATTCTGCTCTTTATGCTGTTTCAACCAAATTGCACTGTGGCAGAAATATCCCTGACCTGTCTTCACTTAACCTCCCTCCACTGAAGTAGTTTCCCTTATTCAACCATGTTGTCCACATCTCTCTCTAAAAGACACCTGATATTCATACTGGGCTCCTCACACACAGGTAGTAGACCAGAAGCTTTTTGCACTCTTTTTATCAATCAATTGAGCAATATGATTGCAAAGAGAAAGTTGTACCTAAACAAATTTTTATCTGTGGCTGTTATAAATATAAAACTTAAGTATATAAAAGTCAGTTGATAAGTATAAGTTGAAAATAAACTATTTTCTTTGAAAAGTAAGTTACAAACTTGGTAAATGATAAATTTCTCTCTCTAAACATGTTTCTGTCAAATCAGTTATGATAAGATAGTTGTAAAATATTTGGATAAAATCATAGAAAACTAGAAAGATTCTGCATTTATATTTCTAATCAAATATATTTTGGACTCACTTGTGACACTATAGGAATTGAAATTCTAAGGTCCTACATCTCAGGTATAGTTCATGCAGGAAAGCGACATATTTGCTGGAAGACAACATACAACAGTGGGTTAATAGTGACAGTTCTTTGAGAAAGAAATTACGGATCTTGTAGACATCATATATGTAGTGAAGAAACAGACAAATCTAAATATGACACAGGTAAGATTGCACCAGATCCAAAATCTGAAGAAAAACTGTTCCTTCTTTTTATTATGAACATTTTAAAACACTTGTGATATGTATGCTAATTTTTATTGTGGTAGAATTGACTTTCAGAAAAGTACACTTAAACGATGAATTTTCATAAACTGTACACATACCAGTAATCAGAGCATTACTAGCACCCCACCAAGTCCCTTACACTCCCTGTCAGCTACTGCGCCCTCACTCTACAAGAATAATCACTTCCTTAACATCACACATTAGTTTTGACTCTTTTGTAATATACATAAACTGTATACATTATTCTGTGCTCAGCTTCCTTCTTGTAATGTTATTTTGGTGGAATATTTGCTTCATCTAACTATAGGTCATCTAGTGTCATTGCATCAAGCTATTCTTTTACTCAGAGTAGATATTGGTGAATTTAGTGAAGAAAAAAAAGATTTTCCTTCATTTTTCTTATATATATCCATTTTGTATTTTATCACTTGATTCCCTCTACCTGACCGCTTTTTGCTCTTTTTTAAACCTCTATTTAATATCAAAGTGTAATTCTTATAAAATTATATGCATGACCTTAATGTAAGTACAAAATAAGCATGTGCTAAAACTTTATTTAACTTAATAATAAAGGAACCAACAAGATACTGAAGCTAATTTGAAGAGCACTGAGGAACAACTTAGGTATTGGGAGTAAAGGGAAAATACTGGAATAAGATTTCTAGTTCAGTTCAGTCGCTCAGTCATGTCCAACTCTTTGTACCACACTAGGCTTCCCTGTCCATCAGCAACTCCTGAAGCTTGCTCAAACTCATTCCATTGAGGTGAGATACAAAGTTAGTAACTTTCCTACAAGTCTCCAAGTCAACATGCAAATTTAGAATCTGGTCCCTAAATAATAATTGATAATATGTTGAACAAAGCTGTATCCTCCTAGAAAATTTTTAAAAAATAGTTGTTGGGTGGGTCTATTCAACTGTTTCCTGGGATAACACTGATGGGACATACAAAGTCATGTTGCCTTATTTCCTATCCATCCATCAAAGTCAATTTATATCCCATTTCCACTTTGAAGTCTTTATGATCACCTAGCTGGAAGTCACATTTCTAGCTAAGGAGCACTGGTAATAACATGGAAAGTGCTCAATATGAACTTGGTGAATGAATAATTGTTTACTGCCACTCTATGGGCATATCACTCCTTGAGCAGAAATGGCTAATTAAGAACATAATTAAATTTTAAATTATGGCTAGAGAAATTGTACTGTAGAAGAGAGATAAATTAGAATACATCACAGTGCTGTTAGCAGGTTTGTTTCCTTAAAACGAGTAAACATGTTGTGGGAAATAATTGATTTATAAAGTACTCTGGTTTTTCAATTTTCTCTTTTCTGTTCCATCCTTTGGTCCTTTCTTTAGACTCTGCACGTTGAAACATTCTTTTTGTAATTCTCCCCTCATCCAGTCGTGTTACGTAAAACTACAAGAACCATCTATCTCAAGTTCCATTTTAGCCATTTCTCTTCCCTTATCAGAGCTGGAAAATGCTGTCTTAAGTCATGCTAAATCATAGGCTTTTATGGACACCAGTTACTTCTCTGGCTCTATGACCCTCATGCTATTTTTCTTACTAACCATTGGCAAGTGCTTGCTACATATCTCATTGGACTCACTGGACTTTCTTGTTCTCGTCCCCTTAGTGTTTACAAAAACATTTTCTTCTGAAAAGCTTTGCCAAACACTAACTTTCTCTCTTTATTTTTTCTAGAGTACCCTCAATAAATCATATTTTTAGGGGAAATCTATGTAATGCATCAATAAATTTAATGTAATCAAACATTTTTTCCTTGTTTTTTCGACTTCTCATGAGTAACTAAGAGTTCTGTTTTTACAGAGATGGTTTTGAATTGAATTATGTATACTGTTGCTCAGACCTACTTTTCTTATTTTTCATACCTGCAACTGGAGTTGATAATATAAGATAAGAGGTGGGAGGATACAGTGGTAAAAATTACCTTTTTCTCCTGGAACTCTCATCTGATATGTGATGACTAATCGGAAAAGGATAATTCAAATTCCTTCAAATTCCTTTTTTAATGAAAATCCAAGAAAAGAGTATGGAGGTTTTTTTTTTTTTTTTTTTTTTTTTGTTGTTGTTGTTGTTGTTTAAGATAACAGCAAAAACTAACAAGGAACTTTACTTTCATGTCTGAGTTCTTCTAACTTGCTAGCAGTCTGACAGTATGTGTCTACAATGCTTGGTTCCTACATTTTTCAACTTATCAACTGTCACAAATACATCACCGTGAAAAGGGAACAAGCAGCTATTTTTCTCTAGCTCACTGGGCATAACCATGAAGGTGGTCAGAGCTCTGGTCCTCTCCTCTCCCCACCCCTTCTCCTGGAGTCTTCATCCCATGGCCTACATCTTTGCACTTTAGCTGCATATGGCTATTTGAATTAAAATTAAATTGAATTGAATTTAAAACTCAGTTTATTAATCAAATGAGGCACATCTCAATTGCTCACTAGCCACATTTGGCTGCCATACTGAATAGTGTAAGTGTAGAACTTTTCCATCATCACAGAAAGTTCCATTCAGCAGTGCTGACTCAAAGCATGTGGTATCTGTCCAATGCAAATATGTGTACTAGTGACCTGAGTTACATTTTCAGATAAAGTGCTTCTTTTTTACAGAATTTTTCCCTGCATTCACTAGGGATTGATACTGTTGGATGGGTTTATAAATGAGTTAGAAGAGACAGAGCCCAGTGAAATCTTCAAGTGTGCAGATGAAACTAGGCTCTTCTGGGAGTGAAAATGCCAAATTGAAAAACTATGCCTGAGGGCTTTATGAGGGGGCAGACGTGCATCAGATGAGTCTCTCTCTGAGCAAATATAATTTGATAGGTAGAAATAATTCTATCCTGTAGTGGGTTCTGTTTTTCTGATTAACAAGTGTTAGAATAATGTTGGTTTCATTATATATTGTTCTCTAAAATGATAAAGTTTTGTTGAGGTTCCAAATAGTAAAAATGACTTTGGGCAAAAAGTAATGAAGAGAGTATTTTCTACATGCACGCAATATCCAACACTAGGTATCCGTGAAAGAAAAACTGCATAGATGTGATATTTTAACTTGTTTTAATAAATTAGTCACACTTTTCCCAGAAGATAAGGAAGAAAAGACAATCCATGTTGAGAGATAAGCATAAGCAAAAACACAGTAGCAATAACAGAGTGGAGTGTATTGTTTGAGAGACAAATAGTTCTTTGTTGTTGAAGCAAATGGGATAAGGATTTAATTTTTGAAATGAATATCAAGCATTATGTAAAAGTCCTGGATAATCTAAAAGATGAAGAAGAATTGTTAAAAGAAATTATTTAAATAATAAATACATGAATCTAATGAGTATTTTAGAAAGACCACTCTGGCAGTGATATAGCCCAGCAGTTCTCAAAAGGGATAATTTTTGTCTCAGGGGACAACTGGAAATGTCTGGAGACAATTTGGTTGTTACTGTGGACTTCCCTGGTGGCTCAGATGGTAATGAGTCTGCCTGAAATGCAGGAGACTGGGTTCAATCCTGCATCAGGAAGATCCCTGGATAAAGGAATACTTCAGTATTCTTGCCTGGAGAATACCCTGGACAGAAGAGCCTGGCGGGCTATCTGCTCCATGGGGTTGCAAAGAGTCAAATACAACAGAACGATTAACATTTTCACTTTTCATGGGTTGAGAGGTGGGTGTCGGCATCTCGTGTGTAGGGAGTAGGAGCACTAAGTAATTTATAATGAATGGTACAGCCCCACCACAAAGATATATCATCCCAAATGTTGATACTGCCAAGGTTGAGAAACCCTGATGTAGATGATGAATTGAAGAGATAATTGACACAATAAAATTGTTTGAGATGCTGATACAGTAGTGCATTTGAGAACTGATAAGAGGAAAGGAAGTTATACTAATCTGTTTATTATTCTCAAGTTGGGAAAGGCAAAGTATTGATAGGACTACATAGTTAATTTAATGTTCTAAATAAAACGAAAAGGAACCAGTTGCTTCTTTTATGTTTTATGTAACTTATAGGAATTACTTACTCACAAGTTTAAACTAAAAACAAAATCCAAGAAAGATGTATGATACATTGTAAGTAAAATTAATGGAAAAAGACCCTTATTGACACATCTTTTTTTTTTTTAACTGTAAAGAAAAAAGGGGAAATCTTATAAGTTTCTAGAAAGATTATAAAGCTAACTACAAGGGTCAAAGGAGTTCAGCGTTAGAATTCTACTTAAAACACTAAATTTTATTAGCATTTGAAAGGAAAATGGTGTACCAAAATTTCATGCTGAGGCAAGGTGTCTTTCATGGAGAAAGGCAGTAGAAATACTTTCAAATTTTACAAGGCTTGAAATACCTGTAAACAACATACTCACTGCAGAATTATACAGAGTGAAGTAAGTCAGAGAGAAAAACACCAGTATAGTATATTAATGCTATATATGGAATTTAGAAAGATGGTGACAATGACCCTATATGCGAGACAGCAAAAGAGACACCGATACAAAGAACGAATTTTAGACTCTGTGGGAGAAGGTGAGGGTGGGATAATTTGAGAAAAGAGCATTGAAATATCTATATTACCATGTGTGGAATAGATCATTAGTCCAAGTTCAATGCATGAAATAGGGCACTCAAAGCCGGTGCACTGGGACAACCCTGAGGGATGGGGTGGGGAGCACATGTACACCCATGGCTGGCTCATGTCAATGTATGGCAAAACCCACTACAATTTTGTAAGTAATTAGCCTCCAATTAAATAAGTTAATTTAAAAAAACATATAAGCAGAGGGAAAAATAAAAGTAGTAAATTATAAAACTTTAAGAACTTAATATACAAGGGATTTGTGACTCTTTTGCTATCTGGTAAACTCATGAATTAGATTGGATTTTTAAATTTTAGCTGCATAAATCCAGTACAAAGTTTGATCCTGATGTTCTTCCTTCATCTGTATGTCTCTGGTTCCTTTTACTATTTAGGGACCAACATATGATGCAGTTTATGTAGGATCTCTTTTTTTGGTTTGATCACTTGAAATGATAATGGTTCCCATTCTGCTGAAGCACTTTCTACAAAAGCTAAGAAATTGACTAATAGGGTCATTGTCTGCTATAATGGCCTTGCAAAGCTTTATTGTATGCTGTTTCTATATTTTTGTCCCTAGGAATGAGGAGGTCCATAAAGAACATGTTAACGATTATTTAAAAAAAAAAATCATTGAATAGTCTTGAGTTCCTGAATTTTATTTAACAATTAAATTTGAATAAAACAAATTATCTTTCTTTAAATTCTACTTTATTTAATGATTCCTTTTCCCTGTCTGGAAGCAGAAAATTTTTATTCTAATGAAAGACTCAAGAGGTTTTGTGAAAATAGTGATAATGAATGAAAATGTTTAATATGTGGAAGAGACAGAGGCGTGTTTAAAATGTATGTGAAAACACATGATATTCATTATATATTTTTAAAACCTAAATTTTATTTTAGTGATTTGAAACACCATGAATTTTGGCAGAAAATTTAACATATATATTCTGGAATTTTTTTTATTTTATGTATCATAACTAAACTAATTTTAAGTACATAAGAAATTCATATACTAAACTGGAAAGTAAATAAGGCTACATATCAATAAGCAAAATGATAGAAACCACTCTAGGTTTCTAAAAAAGTTAATTAAAAATATTAAAACTATAGTAAATATTCTGAAAGTGAAAATATTAGTCATTCAGTCATGTCCGACTTTTTGTGACCCTGTGGACTACAGCCCTCCAGGCTCTTCTGTCCATGGAATTCTCCAGGCAAGAATACTGGAGTAGGTTGCCATTTCCTTCTCCAAGGGATTTTCCCAACCCAATCAAACATGAGTCTCCAGCATTGCAGGCAGACTCTTTACTGTCTGAGCTACCAGCGAAGTCCAAATGTTCTGAGGACACTTTATTAGTGCTTTTTTGTTTATTTTGATAGCCAAAAGAAATGTTTAGAATACTTGCTTTCCGTTTTTCCAGGTTAAACTTACCCCAGCTATGCACTGGCAAAGTCACTCGAATATCCTACTTTGAAGCAGACCAAGAACTTAAATACAAAACTGTATTGAAGTACAATATATTCACTTTTTTGTACAGTTCATTGAATTTTCACCTGTGCAGTATCCCTGTCACGGGAACCCAGGTAAAGAAAGAAATCACCCCTAGTACCCGAAGTAGGCTTCCCTTGTAGCCTACTGGTAAAGAATCTTCTCTGCTGGTAAAGAATCCACCTGCAATGTGGGAGACCTGGGTTTGATCCCTGGGTTGGGAAGATCCTCTGGAGAAGGGAAAGGTTACCCACTCCATTATTCTGACCTGGAGAATTCCATGGACTGTATAGTCCATGGGGTTGCAAAGAGTCAGACATGACTGAGCGACTTTCACTTTCACCCAAGTAGACCCTCTGCTGCTTCCCCCAAAGGTGATTATCCTCACGTCTGACAGCAGAGAATACTTATGCTTGTTTTTATTTTATTTGAGGGGTAATACAGTATGCACACTTTGATGTATGACGTCTGTCGCTCAACATTTTATGATTCATTCATATTGCTGCATGGACAGTAGTTGTAGAGTCAACATCATTGCTATATAGTATCCCCTTATGTGAATACATCTCAACTTATCTCACTACTATTAATGAAGATTTGAATACCCAGGTTTCAGCTGTTACAAATAGTAAGCTATGAACATTCTATTAAACATATTTTGGCTAACATTTGCATACATTTATAATGAGCATAAACCTGGAGATGGAAAATTCCTGAGTCACACAGCAGAAGCTGGCAAAGTAGGTATGTGACTAGGTTGTGCCAAGTTTCCATTTTCAACATGTGCTTGAGAATCTCTGTTCTACATCCTCAACAGCACTTGGTATTTTTTTTTCCTCTTATTTGCTGAATGGCTATGCTAGTGATTATTAACTGGTATTTCATTATGGTTATATTTTGTATTTCCCTGATGGATTTTCATATTTATTGGTCATTTGTATGCCCTCAAAATGAAGTGAAGTTACTTAGTCGTGTCGGACTCTTTGCGACCCCGTGGACTGTCGCCTACCAGGCTCCTCCATCCCTGGGATTCTCCAGGCAAGAATCCAGAGTGGGCTGCCATTTCCTTCTCCTGGGGATCTTCCCAACCCAGGGTTTGAACCCAGGTCTCCCGTACTGCAGGCAGATGCTTTACCCTCTGAGCCAGCAGGGAAGGCCCAAAGAGGTTTTTAATGCAGAAACACATTTGCAAAAGTGATAGATGGGCAGAAAAGGAGAAGAGTGGGTGTTACCTCAAAACAGGGAACTGTCCCTGCCTCAGTACAGCTGGGCCACAGCACTGCTTCTGAAGTGGTCTTGCTTCCGCCTTTGCTGCTGGTACCTGAAAATGCTGGGGTCTACAGTTCCCTAGTAGTTGTCTTTCTGCTACTTGGAGAGTTGAAAACAGAGTGACTTTTGACTCGCTTCTGCCTTCTACATTCCTACCAGTGCTTCCTATTTATAGGGCCAATGAGGAAACTGGGCAGGAGACTCTAGAAATCTCATTTTCAGGCTTTCAATACACCACCCTTCCTCCCAGTGAAGAGAAAAGCTTGGATGGTCAGGAAACAAGCTGCATGCTTTTGATGTTTTCATGTATATGAGCACTTTTCAAAGGGCTCAGGAGAAATAAATAGTAAAGTGCATGCTGTCACACTTCTAATAACTTTTTAGTGAATAAAGAAAAATACACATGGAACATCAGTGAATAATACAGGAAATTTGAAAGCTGAATTGTGACAGTAGACTACCAATCTTAAATGATACGAATGAGAACAGGAAGGAAGAAATTATAGCTAAAGTATTTGGGCAAGCAGTGGGGTTGAGCTTTATCTCAATGGGTAAATAATGCTTGAAAAGGTGAAGGCGAAAAGAAAAATCATTCTGGGCAGCAGGAACAATATGAGTGAAATAAAGAACACAGGACTGAGCCGTGGTATCTTTCCAAAATTTTTAAATTCTATTTTACCTTGACTTGAAGTACACTTTGGAAGAATATAGCAGAATCGATAAGCTAAAAATTTATAACAAGATTGCTGTCAGCTTGGAGATCTGGAAACCACATTGAAGAAGGAATAAGAGAGCTAGGATGTTTAGCTAAGAGGAGAGAAACCTAAAAGAAATGCCTGTGAAGTGTTCTGTATAAGAAAGTATAAACATTTTTGGTTGTTTGAAAAGGAAGCACTTCAATCAATACACTAAAGTTAGGAGCATTTAGCAATAAGTTCAATGAAAAATAATTTCAAAACAATTGCTGCTGCTAAGTTGCTTCAGTCGTGTCCAACTCTGTGCAACCCCATAGACAGCAGCCCACCAGGCTCCCCTGTTCTCCAGGCAAGAACACTGGAGTGGGTTGCCATTTCCTTCTCCAATGCGTGAAAGTGAAGTCACTCAGTCGTGTCTGACCCTCAGCGACCCCATGGACTGCCGCCTTCTGGGCTCCTCCGTCCATGGAATTTTCCAGGCAAGGGTACTGGAGTTGGATGTCATTGCCTTCTCCGAAACAAGTGCTATCAATTGCTAAATGATAATGGAATATACAGCCTCATGTATCAATAGATATGATGCGCCCAGTGCCTGAGTAATTCTAATGAAAGCTAAATTACTAACTATACCACAAATAGGATTCCTGAAGTCAGAATACAGAAAATAATCACAGAGTCCCTTTAATCTAAAAACTAATTTGGGGGAGGTAGAGAGATACTTATCAAGAAACTTGAAATCAGTTTATATTTTAATAACTAAAGTAATTAGTTTTTTTTACATATCTATTCTATGCCAGGTACTATCTAGGTAACTGGTGAATGAAATGGTTCAGTGTTCTCTAAAATAAAAGAGAAGAAACCCTAGACCTGTAAGATGCTCCATGAAAAGCAATGAGTTTGAGGTAAAATAATGTTGAAAAAATTCTGTATCTTTTTGTTGTTGTTGAGTCACTAAGTCATGTCCAACTCTTTGCAACCCCATGGACTGTATTACACCTGGCTTCCCTATCCTTCACTATCTCCTGGAGTTTGCTGAAACTCATGTCTATTGAGTCGGTGATGCCATCTTACCATCTCATCCTGTATCGCCCCCTTATCCTCTTGCCTTCAATCTTTCCCAGCTTCAGGGTCTTTTCTAATGAGTCGGCTCTTCACATCAGGCGACCAAAATATTGGGGCTTCAGCATCAGTCCTCCCAATGAATAGTCAGGGTTGGTTTCTTTTAGGATTGACTAGTTTAATCTCCTGGCTATCCAAGGGACTCTTGAGAGTCTTCTCCAGCACAATAGTTTGAAAGTATCAGTTCTTTGGCACTCAACCTTCTTTATGGTCCAACTCTCACATCTGTATATGAGGAGATCATCATTAGCTCTACCAAAGCCTATAGCCTACCATAGAGACTGCACACTCTAAGACTGGGCCACCCCAGGCCAAACTACAGGGAGGGAGCACAGTCCCACCCATCAGCAGAAAATTGGATTAAAGATTTATTCAGTATGGCCCTACCCACCAGAGCAAGACCTAGTTTTCCCCACAGCTGGTTCCTCCCATCAGGAAGCTTGCACAAGCCTCTTACTGTCATTCATCAGAGGGCAGACAGAAGAAACAAGAACTGCAATCCCATGCCTCTAGAATAAAAACTACAATCACAGGAAACTAATCAGAATGATCACATGGATCACAGCCTTGCGTAACTGGATAAAACTATGAGCCATGTCATACAGGGCCACCCAAGAAGGATGGGTCACTGTGGAGAGTTCTGACAAAGCATGGTCCACTGGAGAAGGGAATGACAAGCCACTTCAGTATTCTTGCCTTGAGAACCCTGTGAACAACACGAGAAGGCAAAAAGATATGACGCTGAAAGTTGAGCCCCCCAGGTCAGTAGGTGTTCAATATGCTATTAGAAAAGAGTGGAGAAATCTTTTTGTTCTCTTAGTAGCAAATTCATAGAATATAAAATACTTTCATGGCTCTGTGATGTCTTCAATAAATAAGTTCGCTTAACTTCTGCATCATCAGCGCTTTATCAAAAATATTTCAAATTTATCACAAAAATAATGCGGAACTGGTGCTTTCACAAGACTAATTTTTTGTTTATACGTAATTGTAATCACAGCTACTGCCTATTGAAGCCTGTGGTTTAGTGAGGGAAACAAGTATAACACAATGTGAAAAGTAGCACTTTAGAAGATCAATGCATGTTCTGTGGAAACACATTACCTGGAGAATCCCAGGGACAGGGAAGCCTGGTGGGCTGCCATCTATGGGGTCGCACAGAGTCGGATACGACTGAAGTGACTTAGCAGCAGCAGCAGCAACACCATCTCCATAGTGGGGGAGGGATAATAAACAATACCTGAAGAAGATAATGCATAGTGATCACTTATAGTATATTGAGGATTTACTGGAAAAGAGAAGGAGCTAAAGCATGTTTGAGACTTAGGAAACTCCAAATGTGAGGACTCATGTGTAAGTGATCATGATACATTCACAAAGAGCATGGCAAGTTTTTTAAAAAATGCTTAATAAGGACTTGATATTCAAAGTATATTAACAGATTTAGTTTGCATCTCAAATATTCCTGCAGGGTCACTACAAAGGTTACAGAAGCACAGAATTATACAATCTTCAATGTGGGGAAAAGCACTGAGAACCTCTAGTCAGAAGTCTCTTCTAGGTTGTCTAACAGAAGCTATCTATCCCCTATTTAATTGTATATAGCCCTTGGAAGCACTCTATCTCATCATGCATCATCACTCCCACCTTATATGAAGATGAAATCAGCCTTTCTGTAACTTTCACCTGCCCCAGGTTTGCATTCCTGAGCTCCGCAGAAAGAACTCTTGGCTTTATTACTTTGGGAGTACCAGAGTCATTTTCTGTTGGTGATGGAATTTAAAATCAGATCTATTTAATGGAGTTTTCAGTTGCTCTGCCTGTTCATTTTAATACCAGACATTTCACCATTTTTAGCTTGTGAAATATATCTGTATATCCTAAAGTTTTCTTAAGACTACAATATAAATATTGAGTTTTATATAACCTTTTTTATTTATCAAGGGAGTATTTTAGGGATTTGGTTTCAGCATCTTTTTGTAAAAATGTTAGATCTTGGAAACATTTTCATAATTCAGCAGGGTCTGCAATGTTAATGGACCTAAGCAGCAGGATCCTTGGACCACATACTATAATTATTCCTCAGAGTGCTTGTAATTTCAATTCCAGAGCCTAACCCTGGCTGTATTTCATTTGTTTTTCTTCTCTTACGGAAAGTGATTCACAGCAGCCTTCTGATTTTTGAAATCTATTGCTTTTGCTCAATTCTAAGTTGGTACTCCAAATTTAAATTAAAGTATGGCAGTGGGGGAAAAAAAGTGGTAGGGGTTGAGAAAAGAAATAGTGAAGAAATAAATATTTTCTATGAGCAAAAGTTTCTTTTAAAAGCATTTAAATCACTCTGGGACAAATTAGAATTTTCTTTCTTCTGTTTCTTCTCAGGCTTCCAGTATTAAGAATACTAAAGTAGAAGGAAAATATGTTTTTTTTCTTGATTGAAATTAAATCATTGCAAATTATTCAATAGCTTCAAATTCCAGCTTAAATATGAGATACATGAATTACAACTTGATACTTTGTGTATAGGTGTGTGTGTGATTAGCATCTCAGAATCATCATGTATAAAACTTTTTCTTTAAATTAGTTAAAATTACTTTGCCTTAGCTTTGAACATAATTAGAATTTCAGATATGCTATAGTTCAACTGAAGCAAATTTTATGATGTTACAAGGAAACTGAGGCCAATATAGGTTAAATTCGTAGTAGAATTAGAAGTGGAAAATCTCTGAGGATTTTCACCCTGGGGTTTGGTGTATTTTTTACTTGGTTAAAGTAAATAGTGTTACAATAAATATAAAAGTGTTTTGACTATTCAAATGGTGATAATCATTTTATTTGAATAAGTCTGATCAAGTTAAAGGAAAAGAAATCTAAATTTGAAATGAAACCTAAATCTCATATAGTTTAATACTCATTATTTCTAATTTTAAGATTTGTTTTTTCTACACCAGGGAGATCATCCTTGGGGATCTTATGAAGACCTTCTCATGGTAAGAACATTTAATTAACAAGAATTTTATAAAAATGATCATAGCATGTTTATTGTATAGCATTATCTGTCTGTTCAAATGGAATGTCCAATATACAAAGGGCTGAGAAAAATTAGATTGCTTCTCTTCTTCAGGCACTCTTTTTTCCATTAGTCTGTTTTATTTTTTTATAGTCAGTTGCTCATTTGATTTTTTCTTTTGTTACTCATCTTTCCTACTATAAGGTACCTTCTATATAAGCCAGAATGATTGCTTATTGATGAATGTCTGACCTATATAAAATATTTGTTGAATGGATGCCTTAATGATCAGTAAAATGATCACCTGTCATGTATCAGCACCAAGTTAAATTGTTTCAATGAAACATTTCTTCTTTTCTTCTTGGTAAACCTAAGAGGTAGGTCTCAGTTCCATTACAGAGCTAAGGAAATGGCCTCAGAGCAGGAAAGTTATTTAATCTGTATTATGTTATCATTAAGAAGGTACTTGAACTCTAGTTTGAAAATGTTAAACATTTCCTTTCTCAGACCAGTTATCCTGAAATTCAAAATGTTAAAATGCTAAGGAGACAAAAGTAAACAGAAAGCTTATGCAAAATCAGAAACAATATTTAAACACAAAATTTCCATTTCAAAATGATGTCTGATCTTTGACTATCTCAGATATGATGCAGGATAACTGATGAGCTGGCATCAGCTTAGTCATGTGCGTTTGACACATCTTTAGCAAAAGGAATATAATTTTGGAACTGAAATATGACCTACTCCTAATTGCTTAAATATTTATATTAAACATAATAATAAGTTTTGAATGAGTATTTGTCTTATAAATACATAGTCAGAAACATTAGTCTGACAGGACACAGTTAAAGAAAAATATAAATATTCTAAAAAGAGTTAATTTCCAGGTTTTGATACTCTAATTATAGAGCATATTGATCTTGGCAGTTGTCATATTATTTTTATTAAACTTTTTATTTTGAGATAATTATAGATTTGCATGCAACTGTAAGAACTAATACAGAGAAACCTGTGTGTCCTTTACCCAGTTGCCTCCAACGTAGCATCTTGCAAAATTATACTACACAGCAACCATCAAGTTACTGACAGTGAAACATTTAATATACAAAACATTTCCATTACTACACGAATCCCTTTTATTGCCCTTTTATAGACATACCTTCTGATATCCTGTAACTCCTAGAATCACTACTTCTTCATTTCTAAAATATTGTCATTACAAGAAACCTATGTAAGTGGAATTATTCAATATATACCCTGACAGTACTGACTTTTTGTTACTCAACTTAAATCTCTGGATATGCTTACAAATCATGTGTGTCAGTAGTGGATTCTTTTTTTTGCTCAGTGGCATTCCACGGTATGATTGTACCATGGTTTGCTTAACCATTTCTCCATTAAAGGACGTCTAGGTTAGTTTTAGTCTTTGGTTGTGATGAATAAAGCTGCTGTGAATATTTACATGCATGTTTCTGTGGGAATGTAAATTTCCTTGCTCTGGAATAAGTTGAATTATATTAGGTCTAAAAAAACAAAGCATGATTTTAAAAATTATCCTTTACATGGGGCCCTCATAAGATAAGAATTAGCTCAATCAAGACTAGAGATTTAGAATAAGCTAAAAGGTAATTGAATAATTGATAGTTACTGATGTATGTTAGCATCTTACTACTATTATTGCTATTAAGTCTGGTGCAGCTCTGAGAATAATCTTGTCTTGTTTAAGAAACATGAGGTTTACACATCATGTTCTCTCCCTTGGAATGTTTATATGCTAGTCATCAATCTTCAGTTTATTTTGCCACACATTTATACTGAAGTGAGTGCCAGCTTTATATACAAGTATCATTTTATAAAAGATTAGATCTTTAGTATTTACCTTAAGAACTAAGAATGCCCTTCTAATTTGCTGGGGCATGACACACCAAAGTGTCAGGGTGTGTTTTATGGCATTTATTGAAAAACTGTATTTCTCTCATGAGGTATATTTGCTGGCCTGACAGCTTGCTTCTACTCATCTAACCTTGAATCGTAAGAAAACAAGCAAGATCTGTGTGCATGCATATGTTTATATGTATGTGTTGATAAATATTTATATCCACATATATGAATGTATGTTTGTATGTATATATAACAACAAACAGTGAAATACTGCTCTATCATAAAAAATTTGTACCTCTAAAGACTGAGATTAGGAGACTAAAACTTTGATTATGTTTGCTGAGTACTTCTGTGAAAGTGTTTCTTGCTCAGTCATGTCCAACTCTTTGCAACTCCATGGACTGTAGCCTATCAGGCTCCTCTGTCCATGGAGAATATAAGAATACTGGAGTGGGTTGCCATGTTCTTCTCCTGGGGATCTTTCCAATCTAAGAGATCTGAACCCAGGTCTCCTCATTACAGGCAGATTCTTTACCATTTGAGCTAGAATTAGTAAACTTGTACCTATCTCGTTTATATCCTACTAAGATAACCTGGAAATACACCCTAGTATATTAGCTATGAGAGATTATGGTAGATGTTTCTCTACCAAATTTTGAAATTCAGACAAAATGCAGAAATTGCCATACTGATCACTATTTCTTCACCCATTAAAATCAAGAAAGACAAAAATACTGATTTATTCATATTTAAAAATGCTTATTGATCACTTTCTTTGTGAAGACTGATCTAGTGATGAGAAATCAAAGTGAACAAGATCTGTGAATCACATTCTAGAGTTTACATCCTAGTCAGGGAAGGTAATCAGTGAGCATGAAAATACATTAAGTGAGCAAATGAGGAATTTTCAAATATTTTACTGTGAAAAAAAGTAAAACAGGGTGATGGCTAGAGAGAGTGATTATGGCTATGCTGGCTAGAGTGGTAAGAGAAAACTTCCCTGAAGTGCAATTTCATGAGAAAAGACATGAATGCTGAATTGAAGCTAGCAATGCAAAAACACAAAGCAGAGCATTCCAGGCAGAGGAAGTGGCAAATGCAAAGAGCTTAAGGTGGAAAAGAGCCAGGAGACATTGTCTGGAAGATCTGCAGATTTAGCTCTCTCAGTTACAGAAATTAATTTTCTGGAGTGCTGACTTTCTGGGGCCAGAGTCCTGAGTATCTCTTACTAAATGAACAATGAGAACGATTTTCATGGCAGGGAAGCCATGCCATATACTAGAAAATGACAGGGCAATCAACAACAGAACAGAAAACCTGAGGTGCCAAAATAGACTTGTGAATTAAAAAGCAAGGAAAGTTTGAGAATAATGTAATCATTTCAGTTTTAAAATCTTGAATAAAGGAGGCCAAGAGGGACAGGGACTGATTAAAAGAATGGGTGGTTTGTGATAACATCTGATGACGTGAGTCAAAGCTAGAGCATTTTACAAAGAAGGAAGAGGGAACAATCTGGAACTAGAGATAATACTTAAAGAGGACCCTCAGCCCAGCTCTAGGCCCCAGGGTATAAGGAAAGAGGAAGAAAGACCAATGAGCCATTAGGAAAGCACTATCCTCAGAGAAGATCCAGAGGTTCTTTGAGCAACATGAAAGGAACATTCGTAGTTGAGCTTGAGGATACTGGGAATTTTTGAAGGTGATGCACTGTGAATTCCACAGAACCTAAGTTGGCAAGTTTAAGATGTGTGGAAAGCATGGCAAGGGGTACTAAATAGGAGATTTGCGGAGCCTATGGAGCGAAAATGTGGGAAATAAGTGAAGCCCAAGGCTTTTTATGCTGATCCATAATAAACACGAACAAAGGGTGCAGAGGTGGTGACCTCAAAGCAGGTGGACGTGGTGATAATTTGTGGGATCTGGGGGACCCTGTATACTGTTTCCAGAGATGGTGGGGAGGTAAGGAAACTTCAGTTTTGTCATCACACATCTCACAATCGAGGTTGCAGAAATTTTGACACCTCATTAGGGCTGGTCTTAATTTGAATGCAAGAAATTACAAATTTTATAGTGAATTTCCAGTTCATATAATAGTCATTTTGAAAGTGACATACTAATACATATATATATATATATATATATATATATTCTGGTCCAGGCCAACTCTAATCACTTAAAGATTGCTTGGGAAGGGATGGTGGTCCCTATCCCAGAATTTCCTGCACAATTTCACATTGTATTTAATTTTACTTAGATTAATCTCAAATTGATTTTCCATCTTTGTTTAAAACAATAGGTGGTTATGTTCAGAAGCCACCTTTTTTGTATTTAATTTCTCCATTGACTTGATTAAGCATAACAGTTTTTCACTCTGAGATGTCTCTCACCAGGAGATTTTTCACAACTCTCCTTGTTATTCTTTCTCTTCTTTTGGTTGTCTGGCAATAAAATCATAATCCTGTCTTTTACAGCATCACAGGCTGATAACAGCATGAACACACTCAGAGAATTCTTGCTCTCATTAAGCTTTTAATTTCTTTATTGACTTTAATTAAATTTGAGAGGCTTTTTCAATAGCAAGAAAGAAACATTGTTGTTTGTTGGATTAATAGCATTGCCTTAGATAGACTATAGGTGATAGCTGGGGAAAAGGATAAGCTTCTATCTTATCCTAGGATCACAGATGTAAATGTTTCCATCTCTGAATTTCTTGCTTTTAAAGGAATTATACCATATGAACTTAAAAATCGTTTTGTTTCTTCAACGGAGTCTAAGAAGTCAGTGACTCACAGGTGAAGTTTTCTGAACAATATTTCAACTGATTTTCTTAGTGTAAATTGTATTAAAGAGTGTCTATGCTTTTAAACTGCTATCAGGATATTTATTAACTATATGAGCAAATATTTATTGGGCACCTCTGATGTGCTATGTATTTTTCCAGGCACTGAACAGCACTGGTGCTTGAGGGAATAAATGTGCTTGTGTTCACAGAGCCTGTATTATAGTGTCAGAGATAAACAATGAGCAAGTTAACTGATTTAAGTCAATAGCATATTTTAAAATAGTCATCTGAATCATGAAAAATTAATCAGGATTAAATGGTGAAGTGACTCATGGGATGCACGGTGGGATCAATGGGAGAAGGTTCATAAAAGAATTCTCTGTATAGCTGACAATTTAGACAAAGGAGTCATTCATTTATTACATTTATTTTTCTAGTATTGGTAAATAAATAAATAAATAAATAAATGAGTCACTCAGTAGTGTCCAACTCTTTGCAACCCCATGAACTACACAGTCCATGGAATTCTCCAGGCCAGAATACTTTAGTGGGTATCAATTCCCTTCTCCAGGGAAGCTTCTGAACCGAGGGATAGGACCCAGGTTTCCTGCATTGCAGGTGGATTCTTTACCAGCTGAGCCACAAGGGAAGCTGCTAGCATTGGTAAACTTTGATTAAATCTGCATATTGAATTAAAGTAGCATGCAAGTATTTGGAATTAAAGTTAATGGGAAGAAATAAAGGTGTATTTCAAATTATTTACTTTATTTTTCATAAATGGATCCAGATCAAATATTTTTCTTATTATTTGAGGTATTTGAAAGAATTAGAGCCTTGCCATAGGAGAGAGGGGGATTCAGTTCAGTTCATTCACTCAGTTGTGTCCGACTCCTTGAGACCACATGAACCACAGTACGACAGGCCTCCCTGTCCATCACCAACTCCCAAATTTACCCAAATTCACGTCCATCGAGTCAGTGATGCCATCCAGTGTGCAATAGCATTGTGTCTAAAAAAGTGCATGCTGCTGCTAAGTCACTTCAGACATGTCCGAATCTGTGCGACCTCATAGATGGCAGCCCACTAGGCTCCTCTGTCTCTGGGATTCTCCAGGCAAGAATACTGGAGTGGGTTAAAAAAAAAAAAAAGTGCATACCTTAGTTAAAATGTACTTTATTGCTAAACAAAAAATGCTAACCATGATCTGATGGTGTAGGGTTTCCACAGACCTTCAATCTGTAAAAAGCACAATATCTGTGAAGCACAAAGTGAGGCGCGGTGAAACAAGGTATGTCCCAAGTGAATAACAGTTACTCCAATATTCACTGACTTAAAACCAGTTCTGTTGTGATCACTGATTCTTCAGTTTAAAAATTTGTGAAGGTCACAGCAGAACTAGATTTTCTCTGTTAAGTGATGTCTGAGACTTTAGCTAGATAGACGGCGTATGAAGGTGAGCATATCCAGTATCACGAGGAGGTATCTTCATTCACAAATCTAGTGGTTCATTTTAGCTGTCAGCTTGGACCTTAACTTGGATTCTGGAATGGTGTTTCTACATGTGATGTCATCACATTGTGATGTCTTCAGATTGTGTCTATATTGTGTCTTCAGATTCCCCAAAGCATGGCTTCCTCAAAATGGTTAAATTCTTACGAGGCCATGTCGAGTTCCGCAAGTGAGTATTCCAATGAGTAAAACAGAAGCTGCATTGCATTAGTAGACTTTTATGACCTAGTCTCAGAAACCAAATGGTGTCGCTTCTGTCCCAATCTGTTGTGAAAGTGAAAGTCTCTCAGTCATGTCCAACTCTTTGCAACCCCATGGACTATAAAGTCCATGGAATTCTCCAGGCCAGAATACCGGAGTGGGTAGCCTTTCTCTTCTCCAGGGGATCTTCCCAACCCAAGGATCAAACCCAGGTTTCCCGTATTACAGATAGATTCTTTACCATCTGAACTTCCAGGGAAGCCTTTCCCATTCTGTTAGTTGTAAGCAAATTACAAGCCCAACCAGATTCAAGGAAGGGAGGGAACATAGACTCTACTTCTTGATGAAAGGAATATCAGAGAGTTTGCAGACATGTTTGAAACCATTACACTTTGGGGGACAAATCTCTTTCCAGAATGAGTACAGAAAGAAAATTATAGAATTATAAACGTAGATGCTAGTGGAGTTGTTTTTTGTTAGTAGAATATTGATAATTATGTGATTTTTAAAGCTACTGGGATTGGGTGTAGTAGGATAAAAGTTTTTGATCTATTAAGAAATGTGTAAATATCCAGTTTCCTTGAAACTTGAAAAGAGAATTTGGATTTAAGTTTTTAGCATCAAATATTTTTTGCTTTCACTGTAGCAGTTTTTATTTTCCTCAAACATTTTCTTTTTGGTTAATTCTGAAAAGAAATACATTAGTATTACTTTTTGGAATAATTTTTATTTGGAGTAAATATCATGTCTTCTTAGGAAATGAATATCTATGGAATGAGACTGTGATCTTTGGGGAATTATTATTTCTTTCATTATTTCAGCTTTTGATAATAGTACTTTTGCATGCTTATTTTTAAAATAGTCTCCTAAATGATTTTAAATTGTGTATTGCTTTCATGTACATGTAATATACATCTCTAGGTTAGCCCCTCAGAATATTCCAGTAAGTACAGAGATATCAACTCTGTTCTTTATAAACTTATATTCTTAGTGGAAATATACATATAATAAATAATATTATGTAAATAACAAAAGATCATGAGGAAGTCACAAATGTCTTTTTGGTGAATCATAGGGTGAAGAAAATAGAGTGAAAGCAAAATAAGGTGATATGGGAAGATTGGGGAGAAGTTATGATTTTGCTTTAGAGTGTCAGGGAAGATCACAGTGGGGCTATAATAAATAAATCAGAACCTGAATGACAAGAAGCTGTCATTTTGGGAGAAGTTTGGGGTCTAGTGATGGTGATGATGGTTAATTATGCACATTATTTGTTACTTCACTGGACCAAGGGATGTCTGGATAGCTGATGGAACATTATTTCTGGTTCCTGTGAAAGTGTTTCTGAAAGAGATTAGTGTTTGATCTGGTAAACTGAGGGAAAAAATCCATCCTCATCCATGTGGGTGGGCTTCATCCAATATGTTGAAGGTCAAGATGGAACAAAAAGGTAAAGTAAGGGCAGGTTCACTCTTTCTCTTCTTGACCTGGAATGCCTAGCTTTTCCTGCCCTCAACATCAGAGCTACCAGTTCTCTAGAGTATAGACTTGGACTAAATTGTACCACTGGCTTTCCTGGTTCCCCAACTTGTAAAGGGCAGACTGTGTTGGATCCAGCCCTCCATAACTGCATACGCCAATTCTGACAGTAAATCTCATATATATGTATGTATGTGTCTTCCAGGTTCAGTTTCTCTGGAGAACCTGACTAATACAGTGCCTGTTTCAAGTAGAAGAGCCTTATCAATCACCACAATTTTCGGTGTCTAAACTCCAACCTCATAGAATAGCATGGTGTTGCTAAAACATGAAGTGGATTTACCTTGCAGCATATATGCACTGTCTCCCTTTGCCTATCATGTACTCTTCCTTTTCATCAAGTAAAAACAAACCAAAAAAAAAAAAAAAAGAAAGAAAACAACTCTTATTTAAGATTTAGTTCAGTTATCACTTGCCTTTTTTCACCTTCAAAATAGTCAATTTCTCCTCTTTTCAGAATGCTTTACCACTTCTATTACTAGTTTTTAAAATTGTTTCCTGCTTATTTTTTTTTTCACTAAGTGGTGAGAAAATCGATTTTTATGTGTATGTCTTTGTGTCTGCCCAGTGTTTGCCACATATTAACTAAAAAGAAATCCTTTAACATAGTTTTGAATCCAAAACTCATTTTATTTAATATTGAGATTGCTGTTTGATAGTATTTAAAAAAGACTATAATTCAGTTCAGTTGCTCAGTCATGTGCAACTCTTTGCGACCCCATGAATCGTAGCACGCCAGGCTTCCCTGTCCATTACCAACTCCCGGAGTCTACTCAAACTCATGTCCATCGAAGCAGTATGCCATCCAGCCATTTCATACTCTGTTGTCCCCTTCTCCTCCTGCCCCCAATCCCTGCCAGCATTAGGGTCTTTTCCAAT
This sequence comes from Ovis canadensis, assembly GCF_042477335.2. NCBI lineage: Eukaryota > Metazoa > Chordata > Mammalia > Artiodactyla > Bovidae > Ovis > Ovis canadensis. Next base: position 89,162,843 of record NC_091249.1, read on the forward strand.
GAGTCAACTCTTCCCATGAGGTGGCCAAAGTACTGGAGTTTCAGCTTTAGCATCATTCCTTCCAAAGAACGCCCAGGACAGATCTTTAACATGGACTGGTTGGATCTCCTTGCAATCCAAGGGACTCTCAAGAGTCTTCTCCAACACCACAGTTCAAAAGCATCAATTCTTTGGCTCTCAGCTGTCTTCACAGTCCAACTCTCACATCCATACATGACTACTGGAAAAAACATAGCCTTGACTAGACGGACCTTTGTTGGCAAAGCAATGTCTCTGCTTTTGAATATGCAATCTAAATTGGTCATAATTTTCCTTCCAGGAGTAAGTGTCTTTTAATTTCATGGTTGCAGTCACCATCTGCAGTGATTTTGGAGCCCCAGAAAATAAAGTCTAACACTGTTTCCCCATCTATTTCCCATGAAGTGGGTGGGCCAGATGCCATGATCTTTGTTTTCTGAATGTTGAGCTTTAAGCCAACTTTTTCACTCTCCTCTTTCACTTTCATCAAGAGGCTTTTTAGTTCCTCTTCACTTTCTGCCGTAAGGGTGGTGTCATCTGCATATCGGAGGTGATTGATATTTCTCCCGGCAATCTTGATTCCAGCTTGTGCTTCTTCCAGCCTAGCATTTCTCATGATGTACTCTGCATATAAGTTAAATGAGCAAGGTGACAATATACAGCCTTGACATACTCCTTTTCCTATTTGGCACCAGTCTGTTGTTCAGTGTCCAGTTCTAACTGTTGCTTCCTCACCTGCATATAGGTTTCGCAAGAGGCAAGTCAGGGTGTCTGGTATTTCCATATTCCCATCTCTTAAAGAATTTTCCACAGTTTATTGTGATCCACACAATCAAAGGCTTTGGCATAGTCAATAAAGCAGAAATAGATGTTTTTCTGGAACTCTCTTGCTTTTTGCATGATCCAGCAGATGTTGGCAATTTGATCTCTGGTTCCTCTGCCTTTTCTAAATCCAGCTTGAGCATCTGGAAGTTCATAGTTCATGTATTGCTGAAGCCTGGCTTTGAGAATTTTGAGCATGACTTTTCTAGCATGTGAGATGAGTACAATTATGCAGTAGTTTGAGCATTCTTTGGCATTGCCTTTCTTTGGGATTGGAATGAAAACTGACCTTTTCCAGTCCTGTGGCTACTGCTGAGTTTTCCAAATTTGCTGGCATATTGAGTGCAGCACTTTCACAGCATCATCTTTCAGGATTTGAAATAGCTCCACTGGAATTCCATCACCTCCACTAGCTTTGTTCATAGTGATGCTTTCTAAGGCCCACTTGATTTCACATTCCAGGATGTCTGCCTCTAGGTGAGTGATCACACCATTGTGATTATCTGGGTTGTGAAGATCTTTTTTGTACAGTTCTCCTGTATATTCTTGCCACCTCTTCTTAATATCTTCTGCTTCTGTTAGGTCCCTACCATTTCTGTCCTTTACTGTCCCCATCTTTGCATGAAATGTTCCCTTGGTATCCCTAATTTTCTTGAAGAGATCTCTAGTCTTTCCCATTCTGTTGTTTTCCTCTATTTTTTTGCATTGATCGCTGAGGAAGGCTTTCTTATCTCTCCTTGCTCTTTGGAACTCTACATTCAAATGGGAATATCCTTCCTTTTCTCCTTTGCTTTTCACTTCTCTTCTTTTCACAGCTATTTGTAAGGCCTCCTCAGACAGCCATTTCACTTTTTTGTATTTCTTTTCCAAGTTCATTCAATTATTTTTGACCACATATTTTTGACATGTTTCCTGAGAAACCTGTATGCGGGTCAAGAAGCAACAGTTAAAACTGTACATGAAACAATTGACTGGATCCAAATTTGTAAAGGAGTATATCAAGGCTGTATATTGCCACCCTGCTTATTTAAGTTATATGCAGAGTAGTACATCATGCAAAATGCTGGTCTGGATCAGTCACCAGCTGGATTCAAGATTTCTGGGAAAAATAACAACCTCAGATATATACATAAAATCATGCTTATGGCAGAAAGTGAAGAGGAATTAAAGAGCCTGTTGATGAAGGTGAAAGAGGAGAGTGAAAAAGTTGGCTTGAAACTCAACATTCATAAAGCTAAGACCATGGCATTCTGTCCCATCACTTCATGGCAAATAGAAGGGAAAAAGTAGAAGCAATAAGAAATTTTATTTTCTTAGACTTCAAATCACTGTGGACGATGACTTCATCCATGAAATTAAAAGACGTTTACTCCTTGGAAGGAAAGCTGAGACAAGCCTAGCATATGAAAAAGCAAAGACATCACTTTGCTGACAAAAGTCTGTATAGTTGAAGCTATGGTTTTCCTAGTAGTCATGTGCATATATGAGAATTGGACCCTAAAGAAGGCTGAGCACCTAAGAATTGATGCTTTCGAATTATGGTGCTGGAGAAGACTCTTGAGAGTTCCTTGGCCTGCAAGAAGATCAAACCAATCAATCCTAAAGGAAATCAATCCTGAATATTCAGTGGAAGGACTGTTGCTGAAGTCAAAGCTCCAATACTCTGAGCACCTGATGGGAAGAGCCAACTCATTGGAAAAGACCTTGATGGTGGCTAAGATTGAGGGCAAAAGGAGAAGAGGGCAGCAGATGATGAAATGGTTAGATTACATCACAAACTCAATGGACCTGAATTTGAGCAAACTCCAGGAGACAGTAGAGTACAGAGGACCTTGTCCATGGGGTTGCAAAGAGTTGGACATAACTTAGAGACTGAACACCAACAATAATGTATTAATATTTTTGTGTCTCCTCCAATCCATGGTATGTGGTATTACAGAAACACACATGATATACCCTTGGAACAATTTAAAAACCTTAAGCAGAGTTTAATGTATTGACTGTATTTTCAGACAGTGAGGAAAAACAATGCTTGAATCAATGGACTCTTACTTGTTGTATGGGATTTGCAGTTTTCCTAACACATTCTACCAACTAATCACCTCCTGTTAGGTGTAAATGGGTTTCCAGTGTCCTGCTATCTGAAAAACTACTCTATTCATTCTTTGATAATTATAGGTTAGCTTGTCTATTAAGAACTGTGAAATAAAAATAACAGTGCAGGTAAAACCATACGTGTGCATTCTCATGCAAATAAAAAACAGGCAGAGAAGATATGTTTCCCCCTTATTTTCCTGCAGTTCCTGCGTCCTAATATTCCCCCTACTTCATCTGCTTTTTTGCCTGCCTCGGGATCTCTTCCTGTAATGGTGGATCTTATCTCCAGTATAAACTTTTTTGATTATGTTCTCTTTAAAGTCTTACATTGTTATTTTGGTTTCCAAATTAAAGAAGAGGAATGATAACAGTTAAAACTGGCAAGTAGATTACATTTTAGAGTTTCTGAAGAAATTTCCACACATACAGTACATGATTGACACAAGTTTTATTTGTATGAATTTATTGCCTATAAAAAGCTGTTTTTAAAATATCTGTCTGAATTTTACTTTTCTGTATCACCCACCTCAGTTATGTGTCTCTTCCAGTGAGTGATGATAAGGTACAGAAACCTTCATACTTGTAATCAATCTTTATTTGCTCTCATTCCATTCACCTTACAAAATGCTGTTTACCAATCTTTGTGCTCAGTTGCTTCAGTTATGTCCAACTCTTTGTGACCCCATATACGGTAGCCCACCAGGCTACTCCATCCATGAAATTCTCCAGGCAAGACAACTGGAGTGGGCGGCCATTTCCTTCTCCAGGGGATCTTCCCAACCCAGGGATCAAACTCACCTCACTTGCGTCTCCTGCATTGGCAGGCAGGTTCAAATTCTACCTCTAAGAAACATTCCGTTAGCCTTCATAAAGATCTTCATTCTCCCCACTATAACATTAGTGGAGCTCAGATAAAATTATTTTTCTATTGTAACTGTTAGAAAATGTTCACATATTTATAAACAATATTTGAAATTTCTCAAAAGAAGCAAACTGCATAAGTTAAAATTCTTATTACTTAATATATTGTGCAGTGTGTAACAGGCAAAGTGAAAGTGAAACTGAAAGTCCCTCAATCCCATCCAACTCTTTGTGACCCCAAGGACTATACAAGACTTCTCCAGGCCAGAAGACCAGAGTGGGCAACCTTTCCTTTCTCCAGGGCATCTTCCCAATCCAGGGATCGAACCCAGGTCTCCCGCATTGCAGGCGGATTTTTTACCAGCTGAGCCACAAAGGAAGCCCTTAACAGACAAAACTTTTGTGGCAAATTGATTTTTCAGCAGAAAATTATTTCACTAAATATTTGGTAAATCATATATGAAGATTTTTTTAACATGTTCCAATAAAATACAAATGTTTTCATATTAACATCTAATATTGTTACACTTTGACATTGTAGAATCCCTGAGTTCTGGTAGTCCCACTAGAGCCTGCTTGAGGTTGATAGGCGTTACACAAAGGTAAAGTTAGAATAAATTAATCTTGGATTAAGAACTGTATCCAAAGAAAAGATTCAGTGGAAACCTGAAGACTGAAGAGCAGCTCTTTGAGAAGTTCTTAATACAGTGAAGATGCACACGTCTTAATTCTTTACTTGATGACCTTCTTAATTAGGTGTTGACACATGCATTCAATTGAACTTTTTAACATTGAATAACTTATTATCAGCCTAGAAATTCTGATTTCAGCTAATAGGTAGATCTAAACTTAGCACACTTCCTGTAATAGGACTTATGTTGAATACCATACCTTTTCCTATAAAAATAAGGGGAAATGAATGGTGTCCATTCCCTTTAGTAGTCAGCACTTTTCCTTGTCAGTCAATATGTAGTCATTGAGTGCATCTTAAGTGTGTGACTCTGGTGAACACAGATATTATGGGTCTTGTTTTTATTTGCCAGCAAGTAAAAACAAAATCATTATAACTTTCAGCTTTATGTAATTAATAGAAAAGAAGTTGATATCTAGGCTTCTTGTCTTGGGGTAGGATTTACATTTATCCTGGTGGAAAAGAGTTGGAAAAGGTAGAAAGAAATTCTTCCAATTAAATGGTGTGGCTTAAATAAATTTATCATTGAAAGAACTGAAGCAAGAATTATTAAATTATTGCTATGCCATCAGAGAACTAAGATGGGGAGTAGGGGGTAACAAAATTGTGCCTTAAAGCACATTCACAGCCATGGAGTTAAGAAAATTCCATGGACAAAGGAGTCTGGTGGTCTATATAGTTCATGGGGTGGCAAAGAGTCAGACACGATTGAGCAACTGAGCATACGTGCGTGCTTAATTAACACAAAGTATCTTGTTACGGAGTTCTGTCATTCCTAGTCAACTGTATTGCTGTTAGGGTAAAATTCATTCCTAAATAATCTATCCAATAATTAAACAAGAAAGATAGCTGAACATCAGGAAACCTCCCTTTACTATTACAGGTCAGGTTAGAAGTATTCCCAACAGACTTGATTGAGTAAGGCTGTTTTTGTCTCTCTGTATTATATTTGCACTTAAAGCTACAGAGAATATGCTGGTATTAAAGTATTTTAACAAGGAAGACATTTGAATGGGATGGCTCTAATGCCTTGCTAGTCTACATAAGAAAGTCAAACCCTAAGCCAGGGTCAATGCACTCAAATCCAAGAAAATGAAATCTTAGAACAACCAATCACAACTGCCAACTAGGATTTCCCAAACTGCTGCTAAGTCGCTTCAGTCATGTCCGACTCTGTGTGACCCCATAGATGGCAGCCCACTAGGCTTCTCTGTCCCTGGGATTCTCCAGGCAAGAACACTGGAGTGGGTTGCCATTTCCTTCTCCAATGCATTAAAGTGAAAAGTGAAAGTGAAGTCCCTTAGTCGTGCCCGACTCTTAGCGACCCCATGAACTGCAGCCTTCCAGGCTCTTCCTTCCATGGGATTTTCCAGGCAAGAACACTGGAGTGGGTTGCCATTGCCTTCTCCGTTTCCCAAACTAGGCAACTGCTTAAGCTATTACCACTCAGGTTATATGTAACCATTTAGCTTTATTGGAACATCTAGGAGGGGCATTAGACAGAAAATGATACTAAATGTCTGCACTTGAACCAAGGGAAAGAGAAAGAGGAGAAATGAATTTAAACTAATAGATGTTTTTTCATAGGACAGACCCAGCTCTCTCGCTCTCTCTCTCTAACCCTCCTGCCCTCCACTACCACCTGCATATAATACTCTCTCTGAGGTACAGGATAGCAATCAGCTGACTGCTATACTAGGCAGGATGGCATCCTTCTTTCTAAAATAGCACAGATCTGGTAAAGAACTCAAGCCAGGCAAGCTATAGGTTTGTTTATTGTATATGCTGTTAAATATTCCCAGATAAAACTTCCATTTGTCAATGACCCAGCAGGAAGTAAATGAAAATGCTTATTCAGACCCCTCAGCAGAGAGAGCTCCCTTAATCCGCTCACTGATGAGATAACGCTGTAGGATTACAATAATCAACTTGCAGTATGTCCTCTGCTGCTGCTGCTGCGGCTGCTGCTAACTCGCTTCAGTTGTGTACGACTCTGTGCGACCCCATAGATGGCAGCCCGCCAGGCTCCCCCGTCCCTGGGATTCTCCAGGCAAGAACACTGGAGTGGGTTGCCATTTCTTTCTCCAAGGCATGAAAGTGGAAAGTGAAAAATGAAAGTGAAGTCGCTCAGTCGTGTCTGACTCTTAGCAACCCCATGGACTGCAGCCTACCAGGCTCCCCCGTCCCTGGGATTTTCCAGGCAAGAGTACTGGAGTGGGTTGCCATTGCCTTCTCCATTTTTTATAGAGCCTTTTGTAAATCTTTGGTGCTTGATCAATAAATTGATTTGATTGATACATATTGTTTAAGGCAATGGTCAAACTATTGCACATGGTATGATTTAACAAGGAATGTGTTCTGGTGTCAAGGAGGAGAGAGAAAGGAAGGAAACTGAGTGGGAGGAAGTGAGAGAGAAAGGGAAATAGATTGGAACAGCAATATCCTCATATGCCATATATGAGAGTTTCAACTATTGATCTGTAGAATTTGTGAAGTATATTTCCGTTGGAATGGAAATACCTTGCAGTTTGAGCTTTCACATATAAAAAAGGTAATTGATTTTCCATTCATGCTTCAGCCTTATCTTTTATCATCAACAGTGCTTCTATTTTGGCACAAGGTTGTGAAATGTGGTGACAATATATGACCTTCAGAGACTCTGAGTGGAATCTAGTGGGTAGCATATGCAGTCCATGCCTGTGTTTCTCCCAGGCTCAATCACTTATACTCAGGATAGCTTTCCATCAGCTGTGTTACTGATGTGGCATCATCGAGTGATAACTTGATCACAGCTTTGACACTGATTTTCCTAGGTATGGCATCACTTTTCTTATGAACTTATTATCTTCTTCTTTTCTTCCATTAGCTTCATTTTATTTTGACGGTGAAGTTAATTTTCATTAAGACTGAGTGAAATACTGCGGAAAAATATAGACTCTGACAACTTCAACAAGAAAGGGGAAAGAAAAGTGGCAGAACATTTCACAACAAATGTAAAGGAAGGCAAGGCAACACTGACTCCAGTTAACATTAAAAGCACGGGAAATAGATGCTTGGAGACTCAACTGTGAGGAAATACTGGAGTTTATCTCCAGTATTGAAGATACCTAAACGGAGATTGAATGGATCTCTATTTGCTTTTCCTCAGAGTCTATTTTAGTTAATGTATTAGACAACTTGGAAATATATAATTAGAATTGTCAGTTACTTTTAAAAAAATTATTTTAATCATTCACTGGAAAAACTGAACTGTAGATAATAAGATAAATGAATGTGATAGAAAGTGTTCATTTATTTTACTATATGACCTACCATAGCTTTGGGAATATATACTTTGAACTTTAAAAATATATCATTCACTAGAAATGGCAACCCACTCCAGTGTTCTTGCCTGGAGAATCCCAGGGACGGAGGAGCCTGGTGGGCTGCCGTCTATGGGGTCACACAGAGTTGGACAGGACTGAAGTGACTTGGCAGCAGCAGCATACTATATCTAGTGATGTGCATACATTAATACTAGCCTTCCAGTTTATCACCCTTACATCCCTCCCTGGAAACCATAAGATTGTTTTGTCTATTTGTTACTCTGTTTCTGTTTTGTAAATAAATTCATTTATATCATTTTTTTAGATTTCATATATAAGTAGTATCATATGATACTAGTCTTCCTCTTTCTGACTTACTTCACTCAGTATGACAATCTCTAGGTTCATCCATATTGCTGTAAATGGTATTATTTAGTTCTTTTTAAATAGCTGACTAATATTCCATTATATACATGAATCACATCTTCTTTATCCATTCCTTTGTCAATGGACATTTTGCTTGCTTCCATGTCCTGGCTGTTGTAAATAGTGCTGTAATGAACATTGTGGTGTATGTATCTTTTCAAATTATGGTTTTCTCTAGGTATATGCCCAGAAGTGGGATTGCTGGATCATCTGATAACTCTATTTGTTTTCTTTTCTTTTTTTTAAATAAGGAAACTTCGTACTGTTCTCTATAATGGTTGTAACACTTACACCTCCACCAGCAGTGTAGGAGGGTTCACTTTTTTCCATAGCCTCTCCAGCATTTATGGTTTGTAGATATTTTGATACTGACCTTTCTGATTGGTATGAGGTGATGCCTCATTGTAGTTTTGAGTTGCATTTCTCTAATAATTGGTGATGTTGAGCATCTTTTCATGTGTGTGTGTGGCTTTTTTTTTTTTTTTTTTGCCATCTGTATGTCTTTTTTAGAGAAATGTCTTATGGCAACCCACTCCAGTACTCTTGCCTGGAAAATCCCATGGACAGAAGAGCCTGGTAGGCTGCCGTCCATGGGGTTGCTAAGAGTCAGACACGACTGAGCGACTTCACTTTCATTTTTCACTTTCCACTTTCATGCCTTGGAGAAGGAAATGGCAACCCACTCCAGTGTTCTTGCCTGGAGAATCCCAGGGACGGGGGAGCCTAGTGGGCTGCCGTCTATGGGGTTGCACAGACTTGGACACGACTGAAGCGACTTAGCAGCAGCAGCCCAGTTTTGACTGAGTTGTGTTTTTCATTATTGAGTTATATGAGCTTTTTTATATTTTGAAGATTAATCCCTTGTCAATTGCTAATTTGCAAATATTTTCACTCATTCTGTAGCTTGTCTTTTTGTTTTGTTTATGGTTTCCTTTGCTGTGCAGAACCTTTTAAGTAGGACCCATTTGTTTAGAATTTATACAGATAATCCCATTTACCACTGAATTAAAAATAATAAAGTACATAGGAATAAATCTACTCAAGGAGGCGAAATCTGTACTCAGAAAACTATAGGATGATGATGAAAGAAAGTAAAGATGACTCAAACAGATGGAGAGACATATCATGTTCTTGGATTGTAAGAATGAATATTATCAAGATGATTAGTATACTACCCAAAGCAATCCACAGATTCAATGCAATCCCTATAAAATTTCCAATGGCATTTTTTTCATAGAATTAGAACAAAAATTTTGCAGTTTTTATGGAAATACCAAAAAAACCCCCCAAATATCCAAAGCAAACTTGAGAAAGAATAGAGATGGGAGGAATCAGGCTCCCTGACTTTAGACTATACTACAAAGCTAGAGTCATCAAAACATTATGGTAATGCCCAGTACCATGAACAGGAATATAGATCAGTGGGAAATGATAGACCGTCTAGAGATAAACCCACACATGTATGGCCAACTAATCTATGACAAAAGAGGCCAGCATATGCAAGGGAAAGAAGACATCTCTTCAGTAAGTGGTGCTGGGAAAACTGAACAGCTACATGTTAAATAATTAAATTAGAACATTTCCTAATACCATACTAAAAAATAAGCTCAAAATGAATTAAAGATCTAAAAATAAGGCCAGATATTAGAAAACTCTTAAAGGAAAACATAAGCAGAACACTTTCTGTCATAAATTGAAACAAGATCTTTTTTGATCCACTTCCTAGAGTAATGAAAATAAATCTGCCTTTTTAAAAGGAATAATTTCTGTTTATATTTTATAATTAAAAAATTTGGAGAAGTTTAAAATAGAATAATTAAAATAACATTAAAGACATTCATAATCCTTATTTTTAGAGAAAATATCTTAAAAGTAATTAAAACCTTTGCATAAAAATAATTTTTAATTTAAATTTAATTAATATTATTCATGTCTTTTGTATTTTGCTTTAAAATTTTATTATCAGTAATTTCTGTCTCAATATTCTCAACTCTTTTTAATGAACACATGATGTTTAGTCATTGAATATGCTATAATTTATTTAAATTATCACAGAATTTGAGTATATTGGGCAATTATTTTAAAATAAAATTAATTTGTTTCTGTGTATATTAAATTTTGCAAGTCTGATCATTTTTAGTATATACGTACATGCAGAAAAGCAACTTAAAAGATGCTAACTGGTAATGACAGTTTACATACAATACCAAAGGCAAAACTATGAAAGAAACAATTGATCAGTTCAGTTCAGTCGCTCAGTCATGTCCGACTCTTTGTGACACCATGAAGCTAGGCAGGAGCATGCCCCCTCCCTGTCCATCACCAACTCCCAGAGTTCACTCAAATCACGTCCATTGAGTTGGTGATGCCATCCAACCATCTCGTCCTCTGTCATCCCCTTTTCCTCCTACCCCCAATCCCTCCCAATGAGTCAACTCTTTGCATGAGGTGGCCAAAGTACTAGAGTTTCAGCTTTAGCATCATTCCTTCCAAAGAACACCCAGGACTGATCTCCTTTAGAATGGACTGGTTGGATCTCCTTGCAGTCCAAGGGACTCTCAAGAGTCTTCTCCAATACCACAGTTCAAAAGCATCAATTCTTTGGCACTCAGCTTTCTTCACAGTCCAACTCTCACATCCATACATGACTACTGGAAAAACCATAGCCTTGACTAGATGGACCTTTATTGGTAAAGTAATGTCTCTGCTTTTGAATATGCTATTTAGGTTGGTCATAACTTTCCTTCCAAGGAGTAAGCGTCTTTTAATTTCATGGCTGCAGTCACCATCTGCAGTGATTTTGGAGACCAAAAAAATAAAATGTGATACTGTTTCCACTGTTTCCCCATCTATTTGCCATGAAGTAATGGGACCAGATGCCATGATCTTCGTTTTCTGAATGTTGAGCTTTAAGCCAGCTTTTTCACTCTCCTCTTTCACTTTCATCAAGAGGCTTTTTAGCTCCTCTTCACTTTTATGCCATAGGGGGGTGTCATCTACATATCTGAGGTGATTGATATTTCTCCCAGCAATCTAGACTGTGCTTCTTCCAGCCCAGCGTTTCTCATGATGTACTCTGCATAGAAGTTAAATAAGCAGGGTGACAATATACAGCCTTGATGTTCTCCTTTTCCTATTTGGAACCAGTCTGTTGTTCCCTGTCCAGTTCTAACTGTTGCTTCCTGATCTGCATACAGATTTCTCAAGAGGCAGGTCAGGTGGTCTGGTATTCCCATCTCTTTTAGTATTTTCCACAGTTTATTGTGATCCACACAGTCAAAAGCTTTGGCATAGTCAATAAAGCAGAAATAGATGTTTTTCTGGAACTCTCTTGCTTTTTCCATGATCCAGGGGATATTGGCAATTTGATCTCTGGTTCCTCTGCCTTTTCTAAAACCAGCTTGAACATCTGGAAGTTCACAGTTCATGTATTGCTGAAGCCTGGCTTGGAGAATTGATAAAGTAGACTTTTAATATTAGAACCTTTTGTTCTGTGAAAAATAACATCAGGAGAATGAGATTACAACTCATAGACTGGGGGTCCATTGAAAAATATTTTCAAAAACCATATCTATAAGGGACTAGTACACAGAATAAACAACTCTCAAGAGTCAACAGTAAGAATGAAACAACTTGATTATAAAATGGACCAAAGACCTTAACAAATATTTTACCAAAGAAGGTATACAGATGGCAAATAAGAATATGAGCATATGCTTCACATCATATATCACCAGAGAAGTACAGATTAAGATGAGAACCAACCACAAACATTCAGTTCAGTTCAGTCCCTCAGTTATGTCCGACTCTTCGCAACCCCATGAATCTCAGCACGCCAGGCCTCCCTGTTCATCACCATCTCCTGGAGTTCACTCAGACTCCTGTCCATTGAGTCAGTGATGCCATCCAACCATCTCATCCTTGGTCATCCCCTTCTCCTCCTGCCCCCAATCCCTGCCAGCATCAGAGTCTTTTCCAATGAGTCAGCACTTCTCATGAGGTGGCCAAAGTACTGGAGTTTCAGCTTTAGCATCATTCCTTCCAAAGAAATCCCAGAGTTGATCTCCTTCAGAAACATTAGAATGGCCAAAATAAAAACACTGACAATACCAAATGCTGTCATGGATGTAAATGAACAAGTACTTTCATTGCTGATGGGAAAACAAAATGGTACAGGCCACTTTGGAAGATAGTTTGCCTTTAAAAAAAAATTAGTCATACTATTACATAATCTAGCAATCAAGCTTCTCAATATTTATCCAAAGGAGTAGAAATATTATGTCTAAGACTTGCTGCCCACAAAAAAACCTGCACATGGATATTTATAGTAGCTTTGTTCATAATTGCCAAAACTTGAAAACAACCTAGATGTCCTTAAGTGTGAATAGATAAATAAACTGTGATACATCCAGACAATTAAAAAAAATATTTTTTAAATTTGGAAAACTCAGCAGTGGCCACAGGACTGGGAAAGGTCAGTTTTCATTTCAAATCCAGAGAAAGGCAATACCAAAGAGTGTTCAAACTATCACAAATTTGCACTCATCTCACACGCTAGTGAAGTAATCCTCAAAATTCTCCCAGCCAGGCTTCAACAGTATGTGAACTATGAGCTTACAGATGTTCAAGCTGGATTTAGAAAAGGCAGAGGAACCATGGTCAAATTCCCAACATCCACTGGATCACCAAAAAACCAGAGTTCCAGAAAGACATCTACTTCTGCTTTATTGATTATGCCAAAGCTTTTGACTGTGTGGACCACAACAGACTATGGAAAATGCTTCAAGAGATGGGAATACCACAACACCTTACCTGCCTCCTGAGAAATCTGTATGCAGGTCAAGAAGCAATACTTAGAACTGGACATGGAATAACAGACTGGTTCCAAACTGGGACAGGAGTATGTCAAGGTTGTATATTGTCACTCTGCTTATTTAACTTATATTCAGAGCACATCATGTGAAATGCTGAGTTGGATGAAGCACAAGCTGAAATCAGAATTGTCAGGAGAAATATCAATAATATAATGCAGATGACACCACCCTTGTGGTAGAAAGTGAATAATAACTAAAAATCCTCTTGATGGAAGTGAAAGAGGAGAGTGAAAATATAAGCTTAAAACTCAACATTTCTGTCAGAAAATGAAGATCATGGCATCTGGTCTTATCACTTCATGGCAAACAGATGGGGAAACAATGGAAACAGTGAGACACTTTATTTTGGGGGGTTCCAAAATCACTTCAGATGGTGACTGCAGCCATGAAATTAAAAGAAGCTTGCTCCTTGGAAGAAAAGCTATGACCGATCTATACAGCATATTGAAAAGCAGAGACGTTACTTTGCCAACAAAGGTCCATGGAGTCAAAGCTATGGTTTTTCCAGTGGTCATGTATGGGTGTGAGAGTTGGACTGTAAAGAAAGCGGAGTGCTTAAGTATTGATGCATTTGAGCTGTAGTGTTGAAGAAGACTCTTGGGAGTCCCTTGGACTGCAAGGAGATCCAACCAGACCATCCTAAAGGAAATCAGTCCTGAATATTCATTGGAAGGACTGATGCTGAGCTGAAACTTCAATACTTTTGCTATTTGATGCAAAGAACTGAATCATTGGAAAAGACCTTGATACTGGGCAAAGACGAAGGCGGGAGGAGAAGGGGACAACAGAGGATGAGATGGTAGGATGGTAACACCTACTCGATGGACATGAGTTTGAGCAAACTCTGGGAGTTGGTGATGGACAGGGATGCTTGTCATGCCGCAGTCCAAAGAGTCCTGACTCTTTGTAAAGAGTCAGGCACAACTGAGTAACTGAAATAAACTGTCTAATATGTCACTGTAAAGTTCATTGGCTGTAACAAATGAGCCATTATGGTGGGGACTGCTGGTAATGAGATAGGGTGAGTGTCTAGGGAATCATGGAATACATAGTAAAGCCCTGTACCTTCCCATCTACTTTGCTGTGAGGCTAAACGTGTCTAAAATATAATGTCTTAATTTAAAAGTAATGATAACTGGATAGACAAAAATTATATAACATTAATTAGCATTTAAATATAGTATACTGATTGTGTATTTATATAATTTGCCCCATTGTTTTTTCTATTGCTCTTTATTCCTTTTTTTCAGTACCCATATTCATTTCTAAAATCTACTAGGACTTTGAGGTTTTAGGAAGACTACTCATTTGAATGAAAATAACTAAGTAACATTGATATCTAATTTGTAAGGTGGTGGCCACCTTACCATTGCTGCTAAAGATATCATTTGCAAAACTTGGTCTTGTCCAAGCTACTAACATGAGATTTTAGTGTCATTGCTGAGGATAAGTCAGTATTAACATTAAGGAGATAATCTAAGTCAAGCATTTTCAGTAGAACTTTTTATTGCTATACATCTTTTCTAGAATTTCAAGTTTACTATTGATATTATATTTTGATAATATGTCAAACATAGTTCAATGTGAAATTGAGATGAGGCAAAAACCTTTTCAGAATGAAAATAATTTTGGCACACTAAAACCTTCATATCATTATGTTTATAGGCATGCTCACAAATACTCTGGGTTTCTCCAAATTATCACAGGTCTGTTCCAAAAAAGCAAAACACAACAACAATGAAAAAGCCAAACAGCTCCAGCTTCTCTGCAGATACTGTATTAGTCAGCCAGGACTACAATAACTGCTTACAACAGACTGGGTGGCTTAAACAGCAGAAATATATTTTTTCATAGATCTGGAACCCAGGAGTCCAAGATCAAGGTATTGCCAGAGTTCGTTTCCGGTGAGAACTGTCTTGGCTTTCAGAGGGCCACTGTCTTGCTATGTCCTCATATGACATGTTCCCTGTGCTTGGGCTTAAAGAGATAGGAAAGAAGAGAGAGAACATGTATGAGATAGCACTAGCTCTCTTTCTAAAAGAACATTAGACCTATATCGGATTAGAGCCTATGCTCATGACTTCATTTAGCCTTTCTTAAAGGCCTTGTGCTTTCCTGGTGACAGATGGTAAAGAATCTGCCTCTAATGCTGGGGACCAAGATCCCCTGGAGAAGGAAATCACTGCTCACTCCAGCCTGGGGATGGACACACACACACACACACACACACACGCATGCACGCACGCACGCACCCACGCACGCACACACACACACACACACACACACACACACCAATACCCATCTCCAATACAGTCACACAAGGGACTAGAGCTTGAACATAAGAATTCTGGGGGGATACATTTCATTCCATAACAAATACTTAGGGCTTTTGCTAAATTTTCATACAATTGGGTTAGCCAAAAAGTTCATTTGGGGTTTTCCACAAGACGATGATTGTCTCTTGCTCTTCAGGAGGATTGCAGTGCAATTGATCAAACTAAGCAAAAATGTGCACTTTATTTTAAAATGTATAATGTGTATAAACCTATATCAGAACTTTTGAAGAATAATTTAAATCCTTCATTAAGTTAAGTGTTAGTTGCTTAAATCCTGCATTATGTCAAAACAAATACAGCAGATGCCAGTTCATCTTTTTTTTTTCTTCTGCTTATAACTTCTTATATATGTCCAGGTTAGAACAAAATTACTTGAAATGTAGTCTTTAGGAGCCATCTGCCACTCTCATTCTCAGATTCTGTTGAGTCAACTCAGATTTCCTGTAAGAAAATGTACTCCTCTATGACCATTCTAACAGATGGTTGTTATTTCGATGGCTTTCCAGTTGGTTCTGTATTTTAAATGTAGTGTGACCCTCTGAGAAAGTGCCCACTGAGAAGGTGATCTTTTTCTTTGCTTCCTGTTTTTTTAATTTCCATCCACCTGAAACATCTATTCATGAAAGTGATTTTATGGGAAAATTGTGACATCCCCTAAGGCAATCCCATCAGATTATCTGCTATGTAGCTGTACTGTAAGCAAAAGTAGATCTAGCAGCCTAGCAGAGTTTCAGGTTTAGCAAAATTGTATGATGTATTTTTTCTTTGACATTTTCAGGTTAATGTTCTTCTTTCCTTTCATCCACAGCTATATTAGAATGGTAGTTTTGAAAATGAGTATCCCCTTCCTCCATACAGATTTCAGTATGTTTTAGGCTAAGGGTGTAAGTTTTCTATACTGCCCAGGGTTGCAATAGTTGATTCTGTGTATGTATTTTTGTGGGTGGGGTTTGTATTTAGATTGTCGAATTCTTGTTGTTGCTTGCCTAAATACTGTTAAATATAAATGTATATCAGAAGCTGCAGTTTAGTTCTAGATGTAAGGGTTTTCTATATTTAATTTTGCTGTATTATTTTATTCCTTCTTTCAGAATTAATATGTAATTGTAACATTAACTCCTATGAAGTAAAGATACATGGTGTTATGAGGAAAAGGACAATGGTAAGGAAGGTCAGAAAGGCTTTCTTGGGCAAAGGATTTTTCCTAGATATCTGAACTGTGAGGAATAATGAATTAAGAAGTGGCATGGTAGGCAGAGCCCAGAATTTGTAGCAAAAGTACATTATTGAACTTTTTAAGTACAAAAGTCTTTTGAACTTTTTTTGAATGACTATTTAGTTTTTTGAACTTTTTCTAAAGAGCAAAGAAAGAAAATGCAGAAATTTGGTCAAGGTGTTACTTCACCTGATTTACACATCTAAATATTAATAAATAGTTTGCTCATGGATGAACAGAGTACAATAATGGATGCCAGGAGACCATTTAGAAAGCTATTACCTTCATCTGGGTAAGGGACGATAGAAATCAGTCCAGAGAGTTGGAGATGTTGCTGGAGAGAAAACTGACTTTAAGAAATATTTATCAGATAGACTGAAAGACATGCTGATTAATAGGATATGGGAAATGAAGGAAAGATATTAAGAATGATTCCAATCTGAATGTAATCACTAATCAAATTTGGTTATAGATATCAAAAGTTTAATTTTAAATATGTGGAATTTGAGATACACCTAAGACAACTAAGTGTTCAATGTCATCTAAGAAATTGAATGAGAGTAGAGCATAGAGGCAAGATAATTATTCATATGTGTATATACATATGAATACCTAAAGAGTAATATTCAGTGCTGAAATAAATGTTTAAGATTTATTTCCATTTACATACTTGCTTTTCATAGTTCCAGTATAAATTATATGCTACAAATAAGTTAATTTCACATGAACATAATAAAAAATCTTTTAAACCTTCATGACTCTAGGAGTAAGAAATTGGCTTTGGAGGTATTAAATCTTCATTGACATATGTGGTGGATAATAGGACCAAATGTTTGCAAATTTTAAAGTTTTAGACTTTTAAGATTTCTTTTTTATAGCAAATATTATTTCTGTTATAAAAATAAAAAATCAAGTATTTCTACTTTATTTGTAACTTGGTATAATGAATATGGATTCCTTATTATTTTAAAAGAATAATAAAAATTATTAAAAGGAAATAAAAGGATAGGATGATATAAGGAAAAGAGTTGACAAAACTCAAGTTTTAAAAATCATAATAGGCTGTCAATGGTTACAGAGTTAACATTACCATGCTTTAAAAGCATCCTTATTTCAAACAGAGATTTGATGTTTCCATGAATCCCATGGTTGGTCATCACACTTAAAGAAATGGAGAAATCATTCCACGTTGCACTTAAACTTTATGGAGCATTTTGCAGTATCATTTAACTAGTTTTAGGTTTTATGTCTATCATAGTAGTTGTCCTCCCACAAAGATGGTAAAAATAGCACAATGGGAATAAGTCTGTAGATCAAGCTTTAAAGGCACTGTAGGAATCACATAACCCAACAAATTTGGTATATGACACTTCCCCTATGAATTATTAAGAAGCAAAGGAGTGTTGAATCATTTACTGCATGCAGCAGTGGGGTACTTCCAAAACGCCGCATGAATAATCATTGCACATTTGTGAGCAGAAAAGCAAATATAAGAAATAGTTTTTCATCTTCCCTGCCTTTGCATAACCATTTTAATGTCTAAAGAATGCTAGAAGTACAAGACACAGAGGTTCTCTTCAACTTCATACTTCATCAGCTATATTGAACATGTTATTCTTATAGAATAACACCTCATGTTGTAAGCATTAGAAACACTGTATTCTTAATTACTGAGTTCCACTCTGAAGCATTTAAAAACTTGGTTCTTGTCAATCTATACCTTTAAATTGCTGCTATTAAAATCTTGGTTATTTTCAAAGAGAAGAAGCAAAACCCATAGAAAGGCCAGGGCAGTTAGTAGGTAGAGGAGAGCAAAATTTGCCATCTCTAAATCAATTTCTTTGATGTGAGGAATAACTTAGGCTGATTATTTTTAAGGCCCCAGATACTCAGAACCTTTGAGTTCTCCCTAACTGCTTGAAAGAGTATAGAGAACCTGAACCAGGAAGAGATATATCATCAGAGATAACCGTAGTATGAACTAGGTGTGGTGGATAGGGAGGAACCTAGAAAAGTCTATTTGTTGAAAGTCCTGCCAGTGTCCCTTGTCTCTACACAGTCCCGTAAAATTTGGTTTACCATTTGCTTTTCCATTTCCATGTAAATTGCCTTCCTCCCCTTCGGAGTCTCAAGTCACAACTCTAACATCCTATTTTATCTGTAATTGAAGATGATAATTAAGGTGAGGGCTTGGGTTGTTTTGGTGAGTTACTAAGTTTTCCTGGGTCTCTACCATGTGTACATGTTATTCAGCTTTTGTTTTCTCCTGCTAATCTGTCTCATAGAAATTTAATTTTTTTAGATCAGCCATGAGCTTCCCTGATGGCTCAGAGGTTAAAGTGTCTGCCCGCAATGCTGGAGACCTGGGTTTGATCCCTGGGTCGGGAAGATCCCCTGGAGAAGGAAATGGCAACCCACTCCAGTATTCCTGCCTGGAGAATTCCATGGACAGAGGAGCCTGGAGGGCTACAGTCTATGGGGTCACAAAGAGTCGGACACGACTGAGCGACTTCACTTCACTTCATGAGAATCTAGAAGTGTAGAGGAAAAATTTTTTTTATTCCTCATATATGACACGGGGTTCCTTACATTATTATCCACACATATCTGGTTTGTTTTTTTTGTTTGTTTGTTTGTTTTATATTGTTTCTGTGGAATAGAACATTTGCCAAGAGTACTAATTTCAGACTAGTTTAGAACACTATTGTCCAGTAAGATTATGAGACACACAAATATGAATCATATTGTTAGGTAGTTAGAATAGGAAAAAGGAGTTGAGAATCGTGGGGAGGGAGGTGGGAGGGGGATTCATGTTTGGGAACGCATGTAAGAATTAAAGATTTTAAAATTTAAAAAATTAAAAAAAAAAAGAAAAAAAATTTATTAAAAAAAAAAAAAAAAGACAAAGGGAAAAGCCCTCAAAAATAGAACAAAGGAAGGTCCAAGGATTGGAGTGAGAACTTCAAGTAAAACAAACAGCCTTCCTGGCTAGCCCAATTTACATAGGGCAGGCTCAGGGGGAGGAGGAAAAACATATAATAAGAGGAGCCAAAATTGGGCCTCTGGTCTCTCTTCTTTTCAAGTCTTTTGGGTCAGCCTGACCTCACACCTCAGGGGAGTATTTTCCTCTGCATGCCAAATAAAACTGAGCTGTAACACTGGTCCATCCGTTGCTTCAAATTTTTGCTGCAGCAAGACAGGACCAAGGAAATTACAAACTCCCATGACATCTATGGTGCATTTCTTGGATTTAACCTGGCTGAAACAACCTCGGCTTGGCCCCAGTGAGGCCCAGGCCAAAGATAGCAGAAGCCCAACTTAGTGAAAGCTCCTGCAGTGGAAGCTGAAGGCGAAGAAAATCCAGCTCAGTGGAAGTGACAAGAAGCCCAGCATGCTGAAAACTGGGACAGCAAAAACAAACTCGGCCAAAAGCCCATGCAGCTCAATCTCAGATTCCAGAAGACCTTTGGTTGGGGTAGGAAGTCCTCACCCCTATGGCTGGAAGGACATATGGCTAACAAAATCTTAATTCCTTTACAGTCTCTCATTTCTTGTTTTCTCAAACCCCATGCAAATAGGAGAGTGGCAGTGGGTGCAACTGAGGGACTCTGGCAGAGGCTTCTTAGTAGCTGTTGCCCAAGCCGGCAGGGGTTCTTCTGTCCTTAATCTTCTTTGTGCCAAGGATAAGGCCAATGAAAACTGTGAGCACAGGTCAGGTATTTAGCAGATTTTCTGTCAGGTTTTGAAGGGGATTCCTCAGCATGTTTTTCCCACTGCTTTTTCCCTCCCATCCTTCAGCTCCTCTCTCCATCTATGCCACTACTTACAAAGTATTGGGTAGGTCATCATCTTTCCATTTCTGGAAGCTGTGCTTGAAACCATTTACCTAAGATTGGGACTGAAACCCATGTGGTAGAGACTCTGTGCTATGCTTAGTCACTCAGTCTTATCTGATAGGAACTTGAGCTGGCCAAAACCCATGGTGCCTGGTTTTAGGACCTAATGAAGCTCAGGCTCTTGATTGTCTCATTGCAAAAAAAAAAAAAAAAATCAGTGAGATACACAGTGACAGGTAGGAGGTAGATTTGTCCAGATTTAGAGAGAAATGCACTCCACAGGGTATAGGCCATCGCAGAGGGCAAGAGCAGGGGGCTGTGGAACGTGGCATGGTTAGTTTTTTAGAGCTGGGTGATTTCAGATGCTAACGAGTGGGAGGATCATTTCAACAGTTGGGGAAACACCCACTCCTTGGTCTTTTGACAGTGTCTTGGAACTGTCCTACTACCTCTGGGTGTGTCATTTAGCTTGCAGATTAAGGATCAAAGTTTAGTTGAAATTGGCTTGTCCTCTTGGACCCATTTGATTTTAATTGGCTTATGTTATGCCCTTGTGCTATGTCATTCTTTCAAAAGTTGTGCCCTGCCCTCTTCCCTCCTGTTTCTTGTTCTTTTCTTGAGCCCTATCTAGGTCAACACCATTGCCTCTACAATCGTCTTGAGGGAAAGCTAGAAAATAGCTGCCCCTTGGGAGGGAAATACTGTATAGTATCCAATCTCTCTAGATGTTCAGGTCTTCATCTTCCAAGTTTCCTACAACACGTGCAACACCAGCATCTCTCAGTGAACCTGCTAGGGTGGGTGAAGGCACACAATGCCTGCTAGAAGTTCATCTGTTGGTGGCATCCATTCAAGGGCAATTGGGCTTCCAGGGATAATGTTTGCCACTTTGGGAGTTAGCCCTGCAGGCTGTTGGGCCCAAACCATTACCACCCTTCTCCTAAAGTTGCAAACATTCCCCTGATCAAATCTCCACTCCACTTTTGTGGAACATATGGTTTGCTGCCTCTTATCAATTTGTTCTTCAGCCATTTACTAACTCCTAAAACCGGGACACTGCCCCATTGTAGGCAACATTGCTCCCCCCTGCTTATTATTAAAGTACTCTTAATGCCTCTAACAGGACTAGATAACCCACTCCTTTGTCATTACTTCTGTTATTACCTAAAGTGGGTCTATGACAATGAAATATTTCCCGTTGGAGACACCCTAAGCTGTTCTTATGGAGAACTAGGGGAGGAAATCAGTGACTTACATTCCCTCAGATCAATAAGAGGATAAGGTTTATGGCTATTTCCCAGGTTCCCAGTCTCAGAGCACAGGCTTGGATTGCTTTACATCATGATATCCATTCCCATCCATGGTTGACAAACCAGCAATGAGTTAAGATTACAACCCCTTAATCCTACCCAGCACTGGTCACACTGGAGACATTGGGGATGCCCAGCTCCAGTCCGGGGATCCCAGGAGGTTGACCTGCCTCAACCTGCCTAAGTATCTGGTCTTCAAAAGATTGACATGCCTCAACCTCCTTGGGAATCTGCCAGTTCAGGGGTCCCAGGAGGTCAACATGCCTTGACCTGCCCAGGGAGCCAATTCTCAGGAGGTTAACCTGCCTCAACATGTCTGGGGATTCAGTCTCCAGGAGGCTGTCATGCCTCAGCCTGCCTGGAGATCTGCACCCTGACCTGGGGATGCCTGGTTCTCAGGTTGAAAAGTACTGGGTAGGATAAGCTTCAAAAAGACTCATCCCTAAGAAGTCTGCCCATGGAAATAGAAGGAAGCCTATTAGTTGTGGGACTTGCCTGGTCTCAGCAATAACTCAGGAGCCCAGCAAGAACCCCATTGCTTTTCTACAAAGGCTAAAAGAGGCCCTCCAAAAGTTTACCAATCTGGAATTAGACTCTTATGAGGGACAGGTGATTTTAAAGGACAAATTCCTGTCCCAGTGTATATCAGACATCAGGATAAAGTTGTAACAGCTACAGCAGCAGGACCCTGTTTTTAGATGAGATGGTCCAGACAGCCACGAATACCTTTCATATCAGAGAACAGGAGAGGGAAACCAAGGCCCAGGAGAGGGAGAAAAGGAAAGAGACAAGGCATGCTCAGATGCTGGCCACCCTCTAAGGAAGCCCTATGGGAAACCCCAAGTCCTTGAAGGACAAGGCACGAGGCAAATGCCTAATCTGTAGACAGGAGAGGCATTGGGCCAAAGAGTGTCCAAACCGTGACAAGTCTCCTAAAACAGCTTATAAATGTCATCAGTTGGGACATTGGAAGGCACTCTACTCTTGGGACCCAAGAGTCTCTAGGTCAAGCGTCAAGTCTTCCCTCATGATGGTTCAATAGTACTGAAGCAGCCCACTCAAGCCAGCCCACCTGTCACAGATAACCATCATGGTGCTGGAGCCACGGATGCAACTGAATGTGGCAGATAGGTCTGAGAATTTTTTGGTTGACACAGGGGCTACCTACTCTGTCCTGACCTCCCACACCGGAGCCTTCTTCTCCAAAACCTGTACAGTTTGGGGTGCTACAGGAAAAACGATTACAAAAAGATTCACCTGGACACTTTGTTGCTGGGGTGGACAAATATTTTTCCCACCAGTTTCTGGTGGTCCCTGAGTGTCCCACTCCCTTACTGGGAAGAGATCTTTCCCTGCCTTCTAAATCTTGCAGCTATTGCAGTCCTGATAGGAGATGCTTTAAAACTCTGTCTTGGGGGCAAACTAACTATTTTTACCAGCCACCAAGTGAAACAACTCCTGGATGGGAGAGGCCATTTATGGATGTCTGATCAAAGGATCCTCAGATAACAAGTAGTGCTGATGGAAAATCCAGGCCCAACTCTACCTCCCTGTGAGGTTCTTAACTCAGCCATCCTCTTGCCTACTCCCTAGGGTGCTCTCTCCCCTTTCACTCATGCCTGGAAACTGTACCACTGGACAAAACCCTGAGAGGGATTATCAGAAGATCCTCTGACCAATCCCGAGGAAATCTGGTACACTGATGGAAACAGCTTTGTCTTGGATGGAAAAAGAGCCAGATATGCAGTAGTCTCCAATATTGAGACCATAGAGGCTAAACCTTTGCCACCAGGTACTTTGGCCTAATTAGCTGAGCTCATAGCCCTGACTTGAGCTTTAGAGCTGGGAAAAGGAAAAAAAGTAGCCATTTACATTGACTTCAAGTATGCCTTTCTGGTGCTACATGCGCATGCTGCTATTTGGAAAGAAAGAGGCCACTTGACCACCTTAGGGTCCCCAATCAAGTATGGTGATCAAATCCTTAGTCTCTTGGAGGCAGTCCATCTGCCCGCTGAGGTTTCAGTCTCCCATTGTAAAGGAAACCAAAAAGGGAGCACGGAAGTGGCATGAGGGAACCAAGCAGCCAATCAGGCAGCTAAGAGAGCAGCATTACAGAACAATGACCTAATAGGGGTTGCCACCTTAGTTCCACAGACTCATTTGCCAGAAATTCCTTCATATATTGAAGGCAAGACTCTTAATACTAAGAGTGATGGCTTTCAAGATCATATGGGGTGGTTCCAAAAGGAGGGACTCCTTTTTCTGCCTGAGAACCTCCAATGAAGGTGGGTTAACTCCTTGCATGCCACCACTCAGTTAGGGGAAAAGGCCCTCCAAAGATTACTAGAAATGTCCTTCAGAGGAACAGGCCTCCAAAGGACTATAAGGCAAGTAGACTCCTCTTATCCCACTTGGCAATTAAACAACCCCCAAGGATTTAAAAGACCCCAGCTGGCCCAGCCCATCCAATGGCATGGGACCTACCCAGCAGAGGACTGGCAGATGGACTTCACCCAGATGCCAGTTTTTCAAGGGTATAAATATGTATTAGTCATGATAGATACATGCACAGGATGGATTGAAGGCTTTCCCACCCAGACTGAGAAGGCTGAGGAGGTGGTAAAAAACAAAACAAAAGAAAAACTGCTTCATGAAATCATTTCAAAATATGGTCTGCCCAGGTCATAATAAAGTGACAATGGGATATCATTTACTTCCAAGGTCACCCAAGGGGTCTCTAAAGCATTGGACATTGCTTAATATCTCTATTGTGCCTGGAGGTCTCAGTATTCAGGAAAAGTAGAAAAGAGCCCACCAATTCTTAAAATCAGCGATAAAAAAGTTAACCCGGGAGACCTCCCTGGGATGGAAAGAGGCTTTACCAATAGCTCTCCTCTACATCCATATCGCCCCTAAGGAACAGGTTGGTCTTAGTCCCTATGAGATGCTATATGGGAGACCCTTTGTTTATGTCAGTGACCTCTTCCTAGATCCAGAGGCTCAGACCACTGGGTCTTATACCATGGCCATTGGGCAATTCCAATAAGATATACACTTGTGGGGTATCAACCAGGGCCCAAAAGATTCTAAAGAGACACCTTTATATGCTCCAGGCACTCAAGTCCTAATGAAAGTTGAAAGATGGGTCCCCAAAGGCTCAAGTCCAACCCACACTCCAACCCTACCCTGTGATACTGTGTGCTCCTCCAGTTGTCCAGGTACCAGAACTTGACGCTTGGCTTCACTACTCATGAGTAAAGCTGTGGAAGAAAATGGAAGAGGATACTCAATACACCAGTGAGCCCCTGGGAGATCCTGGATACCTATTCAGGATAACAAATGAGTGTCATTCTAATGAACACCCCCAAAATTAAGTTTCAGGGGATAAGATTTCTCAAGATAGCTCTAAAGAGCCAGCCCAGCTTGGTAGGGGCAAAATAAATTAGACAGGAGATAGATCGCCTGATCCCTGAACAAGGAGGGACTTGAGCCATCTTGAATGAGACATATTGTCTGCCCCTACTAATCTCTGTTATCACCGTATTGATGCTGCTTGTGATTGCTCCATGTATTCTCAATTGTCTAACCAGTTTTGTCCTGCTCAGGTCAACAAGCTACCACATGCAATGCTAGTTCAACAAGGATGTATGAAACTACAGTGACCACAGAAAATATCACTCACCCTTAGGTATACATCGCTATAAGGACGCTGAGACTTGAGACTAGCAAGAGGGGGAGGCCCAGTGCCCCTCGCCATCCCAGCTCAGCAGGAAGTAGCCAGAGAGACCTTGACACCCCTATTCCCAAAGAGTTTGGCCTACCATCTCTTGAGGGGAGGATGTTAGGTAGTTAGAATAGGGAAAAGAAATCTAGAATGATGGTAGCTAAAAGACAAAGGAAAAGCCCATGAATATAGAACAAAGGAAGGTCCAAGGGCTGGAGTGAGACTATCAGGTAAAGTAAACAGCTCTCCTGGCTAGCCCAATTTACACAGGGCAGGCTCAGGCAGGGGAGGAAAGCCATATAAAAAGAAGAGACAAAATTGGGCCTCTGGTCTCTCTTCTCTTCCAGTCTTTTGGGTCAGCCTCCCCTCACACCTCGAGCATGTATTTTCCTTTGCTTACCAAATAAAACTGAGCTGTAGTACTGGTCTGTCTGTCGCTTCAAATTTTCAATGCGGCAAGACAGAACCGAGGAAATTACAAACTCCCACGACAATATGTAATTTTAAAAAATTTAGAACTGTCCTACCTATCTGTAGGCAAAATTATTTAATATAGTCCATTTTATTTTAGCAAATAAAAGAAAGTGTTATCATTGAAACACCTAATGAATATAAAAACAGATGTTTTACATTGTTTCTGTACTAAGATGTCACCATCCACTTTGTGTTTTAAACTTGTTGCACATCTTAATTCAGACTAGCAACACATTTCAAGGGCTCAATAGCTACAAATAATTAATAGCTACCATACTGCATGCATAATTCCAGGTACTCAAACATGACATATTCGTAATTTCTGATTATCCCAATAGATATATGGAACTTAAGAGACAGGAGTAAAGATCTCAGGTTTAAAATCTAATAACACTTCAAAAGCAAAAGGAGAGATAGGTATTAGCTATTAACATACAACCTAGACTCATTACTTATGTATGAAATCGTTGAGTGAAAACTTTTGTGACTATACCAGAGTAAAATCCTAGTAGTAACTGACTGACAAGGCTCTCAGTTCTGTAGGTAAATCAGAAATTTGAAATAAGAGTTATTCATATTTGATAGTGAAGGAAGTAAGCAGACATCTTAATCACCAATGGAGAGAAGAGAGGGTATCAGAATGACATATATGTTCAATGAAAATTAGTTAGAAATGTCTCAAAACTTAACCACAAAATTATCCTTAGAAGTTAGGTTTGTATCTATATTTAATTACCTCCTTTTCCTGGGAAAGACCCTGAAAATGGTCTACTTTTTGACTTCTTATTAATAACTCAGTCAAATGAGTTGAGAGTCCATTATAATATTGCCTGGGGATTACAGAAGAAAAAAATATAAGAATGTTATTTTTCCTGTTTCTTAGTTTTATACACCATAAATATCTAATTTTTTTAAGAAAATTATACATATTACAGTAAAACTGCTCAGATAGCACAAGGTTTACCAGTATGTTCTATCTAAGTATTATTTGGTATTTATTTGCCATCTCCTCTTAGTGGTTTTGATTATTTCCACAGTGTCTATATCAACAGCAGGACAAAGCACACCTTAAAGTAAGATATTATCAAAAGTAGCAAAATAAATATGTTAGGAATTAGCACACATGAATTATCTCAGGAATATAACCAGGTAACTTCTCTCTTTGAATATATGATTTAGTATTTCAAAATATAGATTGAGAATGCAGTCTTGATTATAGATAGTAAAATATTTATATGTTTTACTTTCTGACATACTTAATAACCTTTTAAAGCCAGACATTTTGGAATAACAAATTATAATGGGACATTCTTTAAAATTTCACCAAGTAAGAATACTGAATTTGTCTGCAGGGCTAAATAAAACTTCAGTATTATAGTACCAAGTATTTCAAGATCCCCAAATTTATCCAGTCACCTTTACTGTTTAGAATCTCAAGTGTAGAATAGCAGCACAAGAATCACATACCATTTTATTGACAATGTGGTAGCTTCTTAAGTCTTTTGAGTCTCTTTTAAAGTTGTATCAGTAGTTACCAGCAGTTAGTTCAGCTCTTCTCTAGAAAATGCATTAGTTACGTGAGATTTTTTTTTCCAGTATGTGTGGGTCCTCTGGCACACACAGATCTATTTGACATCTTCAGAAGGTAATGTCTGTATGTAGCATATGTTGTTGCTGTTGTTGTTTAGTCATTAAGTTGTCTGACTCTTTGCAACCCTATGGATTTTAGCCCATCAGGTTCCTCTGTCCATGGGATTTCCCAGGCAAGAATACTAGAGTGAGTTGACCTTTCCTTCTACAGAGTATCTTCCTGACCCAAGGACTGAACCCAAGTCTCCTGCATTGGTAGGCAAATTCTTTATCACTAGCCACCTGGGAAGCATGTAGCATATGAATATATATGAATAAATAAATTTTCTGAATTTATGGTATGAAACATTAGAGAGATTTTCTTTTTCCTTTTACATTTTTATAGTGTAGCAGGAATTCTATTTTCCCTGTGAAAAATAGGATAGCTAATATTTAGTAATTTTTTTTAAAGTTTATCTTCTGTTAACATGAAATACCTTTGCTGCCCTGGTGTGATCACTCACCTAGAGCCAGACATCCTGGAATGTGAAGTCGAGTGGGCCTTAAAAAGCATCACTATGAACAAAGCTAGTGGAGGTGATGGAATTCTAGTTGAGCTATTTCAAATCCTGAAAGATGATGCTGTGAAAGTGCCGCACTCCATATGCCAGAAAATTTGGAAAACTCAGCAGTGGTCACAGGACTGGAAAAGGTCAGTTTTCATTCCAATCCCAAAGAAAGGCAATGCCAAAGAATGCTCAAACTACCACACAATTGCATTCATCTCACATGTTATTAAAGTGATGCTCAAAATTCTCCAAGCCAGGCTTCAGCAGTACGTGAACCGTGAACTTCCAGATGTTCAAGCTGGTTTTAGAAAAGGCAGAGGAACCAGAGATCAAATTGCCAACACCCACTGGATCATCAAAAAAGCAAAAGAGTTCCAGGAAAACATCAATTTCTGCTTTATTGATCATGCCAAAGCCTTTGACTGTGTGGCTCACAATAAACTGTGGAAAATTCTGAAAGAGTACCAGCCCACCTGACCTGCCTCTTAAGAAACCTGTATGCAGGTCAGGAAGCAACAGTTAGAACTGGACATGGAACAACAGACTGGTTCCAAATAGGAAAAGGAGTACTCAAGGCTGTATATTGTCACCCTGCTTATTTAACTTATATGCAGAGTACATCATGAGAAACGCTGGACTGGAAGAAACACAAGCTGGAATCAAGATTGCCGGGAGAAATATCAATCACTTCAGATATGCAGATGACACCACCCTTATGGCAGAAAGTGAAGAGGAGCTAAAAAGCCTCTTGATGAAAGTGAAAGAGGAGAGTGAAAAAGTTGGCTTAAAGCTCAGCATTCAGAAAATGAAGATCATGGCATCTGGTCCCATCACTTCATGGCAAATAGATGGGGAAACAGTGGAAACAGTGTCAGACATTTTTGGGGGGCTCCAAAATCACTGCAGATGGTGATTGCAGCCATGAAATTAAAAGACACTTACTCCTTGGAAGGAAAGTTATGACCAACCTAGATAGCATATTGAAAAGCAGGGGCATTACTTGCCAACAAAGGTCCGTCAAGGTTATGGTTTTTCCAGTGGTCATGTATGGATGTGAGAGGTGAAGAAGCTGTGAAGAAGCTGAGTGCTAAAGAACTGATGCTTTTGAACTGTGGTGCTGGAGAAGACTCTTAAGAGTCCCTTGGACTGCAAGGAGATCCAACCAGTCCATTCTGAAGGACATCAGTCCTGGGTGTTCTTTGGAAGGAATGATGCTGACTCATTGGAAAAGACTCTGATGCTGGGAGGGATTGGGGGCAGGAGGAGAAGGGGACAACAGAGGATGAGATGGCTGGATGGTATCACCGACTCGATGGACATGGGTTTGGGTGAACTGTGGGAGCTGGTGATGGACAGGGAGGCCTGGTGTGCTGCAGTTCATGGGGTTGCAAAGAGTCAGACACGACTGAGCAACTGAACTGAACTGAGTGTCTTGGAAACCTTCATTTCTAATCACTTTCCTCTATGTACCTGCATGACCTTAATACCAAATTTCTAGACCATTGTATTCATCTTACTATCCTCCATAACAGTTCTATTTCCCAAAATCTTAAACTCTTCATGTGAAATCCTCTATTCTTCCAACCTTTGAATTCCTTCACTGGCACTGCTACTGAACCTAGTTATTGACATTCCCTCTCACTTTAGACTCCTCCCAGCATCCCCTCTGATTACCTTCTACACTCCCTCTATACCTCCATCACCAATGACCTTTAGAAATTTGAGCTCCCTTAATAGGTTATTTTGTAGCTGGTTTTTCTTTTCTGTTCATCTAGCTTGGACACTTTCATCTCTCAGTTCAACCATGATCTTGTAGGGCTTTCTATTCTTTTGTTCCCCTTCATCATCCATCACCTTGTTGGCTCAGATGATAAAGAATCTGCCTGAAAAGCAGGAGACCCAAGGTCGATCCCTGGGTTGGAAAGATTCCCTGGAGTAGGAAATAGCAACCCGCTCCAGTACTCTTGCCTGGAAAATCCCATGCACAGAGAGACTGGTGGGTTACAATCCATGGGTTCTCAAAGAGTCAGACATGACTTAGTGACTGAACAAAAACAAGGATCAGTCCAAGCATTTTATTTGTCTTATCCTTATGTCAGTTCCTGAGGACTGCTAGAGAATCATCACATAGCTATTGGATCTGGTCCATTGGGGCTGTGAGTAGAGACTCTTCCCTCTTAGCTGCATTCTTAATAATGCCTGACAGTCTTTTCCTTTTCTGCTTATTGTCTCCAGTTTATTTGTTTGTTGTTGTTGTTGTTTTGATGTGGCTATTCTAGTGTTATCAAGCTCAGATGCCATCAACAGATGTCTTGAACTATATCCTAACTGAGAAAAAAAGTCAACAGTGACTAAATGCCTTAGCTGCCTCTAAAACAGAGTCTTCACAGTCAGAAATACTAGTTTATCTCCCTTTCATTCCTCCAGTTTCAGAAAATGATCTTTCAGGGTTAGTTTTTCACCCATGTTCTTAATCTCTTTTCCTCTCACATATTCTAGGGTCTTAATTCATCAAATTTTTCCTCACTTTTTTGGATCTGCAAAAAAGATCTCCTTTCATACAGACACTTTCTTAAAGCAAAATAAAATGTTTCTTAGTCCCTGTCACAAGTAATCCCCCCTGCAGGGCTACATTTCCCACAGGTTAAATTTCCATCTTGGTCCTTTTCACATTCATATTTCAAAAATGACTGCTTTCCTCACTTTCTTACTTAGCACTTTGCCCACTGAAACCCATCTCTTATTTTTCCCATTTCAAATATGCTTTGCAGTATTGACTATCGTACTCCCTTTATGTCTTATCCAGTGGGCTTTCCCTAGTGCTTATATATCTGGACACTTAAAAAACATGCACATCGGACTTTGGCGTCCTTAAAACTCTCTCCTTCATTCTGTAGGTTAAACTCTTACTTCTAATGACTAAAGATAGATTGATTTATTGAACAAAAGGATCAATCTTTTTTATTTGACTTGTCCCTCCAATGCTGGTATATTCTCCCTGGTTCAATTCTTGTCAATTTACTTCTGCAATTTGGCATTCTTTCCATAAGTAATACCTTGCATGACTTTTGTCTCACATGTAACTCAAAGGCTAAAGTTCACAAATATATAGCTAAATTAATATCTAGCCTTATAGATGATGATAAGAAGAAGAAGAAGATGATGATGATGATGATAATGATTTCTTTCAGTCAAAGTCCACCAAGTGCTCTCCTACAGCTGAACACAGTTGGATTTACTGTTCACTCCATGACTGAGCGACTTCACTTTCACGCCTTGAAGCAGACAATGGCAACCCACTCCAGTGTTCTTGCCTAGAGAATCCCAGGGACAGGGGAGCCTAGTGGGCTGCCATCTATGGGGTTGCACAGAGTCAGACACGACTGAAGCGACTTAGCAGCAGCCAGTGAGGGAGAACACGTGAGTGGAGCTGAGGGACACATCAGTAAGAGGAGTTTTGAAAGGAATTAAGATTGGGTTTGTCTTAGATAATTTTGAGGAGAGTTCAAGGAAATTGAGTTTGACTCTGAATTGGAAGCTATTGGATATCAGGCCTAAATCTGTGATAGAATATCTTAGTCTAGAAGGAAGGAACTATAAACCTAGGCTAAGGCTCTGATTGATAAAGAAGAGCAGCTTGTCATATCAGCCCTGAGAAGGGTTGCTTTTGGCATTTCCAGTTTGTATAATGACCATATTTTTGTTTATGCTTATACATGATTATGAAGTGGTCTTAATTTTATGTTTTTGTCTCACTTCATCATAGTCAAAAAGTGACCTTGTTGGATCTTGGTGTTTTTTGTGAGATTGCTTTTACTCACAAGAGAATATTATGTCCTTAGCCAGGTCAGCCAAATGCCAGGCCAGCTCCTAACAACACCAATTCCTTGGTGTTGAGTCAGTTAGTTCTTCAGTATAAGCAGATGATTTTTTTTTTTTCCTCTTTCTCAATAGCAATGATGGCAGTGATGCCAATAACAGGTATGTTAAGTCTTATAATCCCCATAACATTACAAAGTAGGTCCTATGATTTTTCTTTGTTTTAAACAATGAGGAAATTAAGACCCCAGAATGGGCATAACTTAAGAAAGTGACAAAGCGGATCATTTGTAGAGACCAGCTATATCAGTTACATTTTACATACCATTGCATAGCTTCCCAACTGCATCGTCTCCAGGACTTGGCCACTTATTTGGTATTATCTTCCTTGTGATTGATTCTCACAGGTACAACTCAACAGTATCTTCTGTGCATGCTGTATTTCTCTTGCTTTCTGTACCAGGTCATCTCTGCTGCCACTGAGGTCCTTTGATATCTTGGTATGACCAAGCTGATAGGAGAACTAAAGGATAATTGTACATGAGAATTATAGGTTTGGGAGTGAACATTTCACTAATGTTGTTGAGACCTGGTTGAATAGCCTCCTTTTCTTCTTCTACATGGACTATCTTGAAATGCAAAATTTAAATGGCCTCTTAGAGGATTCTCCTTTAATCAGAGTGTCAAGTGTGTTTGACTTAATATTGAATGTTTGCTTCCCCTATACCAATGACTCATTCAAATTTATCCTCACTTCTGCTTCCCTGGAATTGTATGC
The DNA here is from genome assembly GCF_042477335.2 of Ovis canadensis. Classification (NCBI taxonomy): domain Eukaryota; kingdom Metazoa; phylum Chordata; class Mammalia; order Artiodactyla; family Bovidae; genus Ovis; species Ovis canadensis. Next base: position 89,195,568 of record NC_091249.1, read on the forward strand.
CTAATAAATTAGTGGTATTTAAGCTTTTACACCAGGTTTTGCTATTTGGAGACGCCAGGTGGTCTGAATCCAGTGTGTGAAACCTCCATATGGATTGTCTAGTCTCCTTCTGAGCAGAGAGGTTGAAAACCTCAGCTTTAAGAGAAAAGAAATCTCGGTTGGAATCTGGATATTGCTCTTCATAAGCAATGTGACTTTGAACAATTTGTTTGATCTTTCTTACTCTGTCTTAAAAATTGTGGATAACAGTAGAGTTGACACTTCAACAACACAGATTTGAGCTGCACAGGTCCACTTAACTGGATATTTTTCAATAAATATGTACTATAGTACTGTGTAATCAGAGGTTGGGTTGGATCAGTGGATATGGAACCACCAATACAAAGGGTTAATTGTAAGGCCATGCATGGATTTTTGACTTTTTAGGGTGAGGAGTCAGTGCCCCTAAGCCCTTGGGTTGTTCAAGGCCCAACTATACTAATTCTAAATAACACTACCTCCTTACAATGAGTTAGGATACATTTAATAATGTTTGTTCTGACTAGCACACTAATACATAATAACATACATATCATCCTCAACTTATGATAGGGCTTGTCCCAATAAACCCATTGTAATTTGAAAATGTTGTAAGTCTAAAAATGCATTCAGTATACCTAACGTGGGACTTTCTTGGTGGTCCAGTGGCTGGAAGTCTACCTGCCAATGCAGGGAACATGGGTTCTATCCCTGGTTTGGAAGGATTCCACATACCATGGGACAACTGGGCCTGTACATCACAACTACAGACCCCATGCTCTGGAGCCTATGTGCTGCAACTACTGAAGCCTGTGTGCCCTACAGCCTATGCTTTACAACAAGAGAAGTCATGGCAATGAGAAGCCTGTGCCTTGCAACTAGAGAGTAAGCCTGGCTCACCACAACTAGAGAAAGTCCACACACATCATTGAAGACCCAGCACAGCCAAAAAAAAAAAAAAGAAAAAAAGATGCACCTGAGCATCATAGCTTAGCTTAGCTTGCCTTAAAAGTGCTCAGAATGCTTAAATTAGCTTACAGTTGGGCAAAAGTATCTAACATAAATCCTATTATATAATAAAGTATTGACTATATCATGTAATTTATTGAATACTGTCCTGAAAGTGAAAAGCAGAATAGTCTTATGGATACAGAATGGCTGTAAGTACGTCAGTTCTTTACCCTCATGATGGCATGGCTGAACGGAAGCTGTGATTTGCTGCCACTGTCCAGCATCACAAGAGAGTATTGTACTGCATATTGTTAGCTGAGGAAAATCAAAATGCAAACTTTGAAGTATGGTTTCTATTGAATGCATATTGCTTTTGCGCCATCGTAAAGTCAAATTGTAAGTTGAACCATTGTAACCCAGGGACCGTAGATGTAAGGATTATCTTTATTATCATTGCTAATATCCCTCAAAACATGCTCCTTCTCCTGTGTTCCAATGTTTGCTAGTGTTAATACTATAACCTACCACCCAACTAAACAAATCTTAAGGAAATCATTGACTCTTTCATCTTCTTCAACCCCTTTTCCCTCCAAATTTCCACCGCATAATTGCTCAATATATCAGTACTTATTTTACCCCTCAGATTTCCCCTCATACCCATTTAAAAATTAACCTTATTATTTTCATCGTGATGGTCCTAGCCCAGGTCTTTCCATCATCTCACCATAAAGAACAACAGTAGTATATTGATTTCCCTTGCCTAGCACATCACACTCCATAGTTTCCTTAGTTTTTTAAACCATCATCATATTTCAAGACCAATACTACTGTATTGTAAATATTTCTCTATGTCTCTCAAGTATTTATCAACCTTGGCCCCTATTGACATTTTGGTATGGATAATTATCCATTGTAAGGGAAAATATTTCTTGTATATGCAAAATGTCCTTTGCATTGTAGGACTTATAACAGCATCTCTAGCCTCTATCCAGGCAATAGCACCCTCTCCCCAGTTGTGACAAAGAAAAATGTCTCTAGACATTGCTTTAAGTCCCTTGAGGGGAAAATCATCCTTTATGGACATCCTTTATAGACAGAGGTTGTGTTTTATTGACAGAAACTTCTGACCTAAAGTTCCTTGTTGGAAATATGACAAATGTCAAAGGAAACTATGAATAAATGAATGAATTTCTTCTCTAAAATCTGCATTTTTTAATCTCAGGAACTGCCCTTCGGTCTGTGCTTCCTTGGCGTTTGCATTCTGCTATGCATATATCTTTTCACCCAGTTATATTGTATGATTTCCTTATTTCTTCAACACCTATAGAATGAGTGGAATGTAGAGTTCTTGAAAAATACTTACTTAGTTATATTTACTTAGTAAATTAGCATCTATAAATTATTCTATTACTATGTTCAGACCACATGTTTTGTGGGTATTATGTAAAAATAGTTGTATCCTGTAACATCATGCAGGCCTTTCCCTTTGTAGCACTTTTGCCAACTATAATTAACAGCTACTTGTATTCTTAGTTATTTAATATCTGTCTATAAATTATGTGAGAGTAAAGCCATGTCTTCTTTTTTGTTTTGCCCCCCAGGTGGCTAACACAAAACTTTGTGCAGAGTAACACATTCAGTAAACTGAAAATCTTTGTCCAATGAATGAATGAATGAGTGAATGAAACAGATTCATGCTGTTGCTATATGAAATGGAAAATTTATGCCCTTGGAGAATATGGCTCAGTATATGTATCATGGTTCACTGATTTATGTGATGCATCACTATTTGAACCCATATTGTATCATGTAGTTTTGAAAGTTTCATCTTTGTCAAATTAGTGAAAAAATAATGTCCCTCTAAATCATCTCACAAAATAGAGAATTTGAGGATGTCATAAGTCAGTGCACATGTTTGATATCCCAGGCTTGCAATCTCCAGTAGCTCAGCATGTTCATTTTTTTTTCCAGTACTAATGAATTAGCCCACAATTTTAATTGACATATTGACCTTGAAAACTGCACAAAATGATCTCATCTGCCAGCCCATTATCTATGGCTTTATTAGCCAAGGAAATTTGACAATAAGACATGAGTCATAATTAATCTATATACTGATACTATAAATTATACTTCTATCAAATAAAAGTAACCAACATAATTCTGATCACTGGATCTCATAAAAATATTTTGGTCTTGTATTCCAAATAGAAAAGGTTTGTTCTGCTATTGTCTGAAACTACTTCTTAACCTATAATGTTTTCATCTCAAAAATGAATGTTTTATAAGCATTTCAAGGAACAGAGTATTGTTTAACATCTTAAGTTTAGTGTCTTTTAAAGAATGTGCCCACATCAGAGGAAACCAGCATGCTATCTTAAAGAATATTAAGACTAAGAGGAAAAAAAAAATCTCCTTCATATATATTGCTGTGTATTTTCTTTCCTTATGGTGGATTCCTATAGTTCCCAATAGGGATCCCAATTTTTAGAATATGCAGTAGATATCTATACTATTGAAGTTAAACCTGAAAATTGTTCAGGAGAAGCTGAGATATGGGCTTTCATTTAATAAGAAATTGAAAGCAAAGAAATCATAGTAAATATCTACAATAAATGACCTCTAATGGAAGTGTGCCATATTTTTTACTAACTGACTTAGAGTGTTCTGATGGAAATATTACATCAAAACAAACTTGAAAGTGATCTAACCATAAGCAGTCGTATTAGGAACCTATTGACTCTTCTATACCATTCATAACTTAATGAAAAAGACAATCTTTTCTCACAGAAGTGTATAACTGTGTTCCAATAGGGAGTAAAAATTACAAAAGTAATAAATTGTCATTTCAACTTAAAAGCTACCCATATTTATGTGGACATTTTATTTTAGCTGAGAGTTTCTCTATTATGCATGCCTTCATTGCTTTTCAGCTTTTAACACACAAGTATTTTCCAGGACATAAACTGAGTTATTATTTTGTTTATTTCTAGTGCCAATAGAGTCAAATTTCCAATATACTAATGCTTAGTCTTCTTTTTCTCTTTCGAATCTCATTCCCATTTGTATCTTTGTTCCTGTCCTGCAACTCTTAACAATGTGAAAGCACCCAAACTGCCTCAACATGCAGAGTTTCTGGTGATGCTGTTGCCTCTGCCTAAAATGAACCACCTACTGTTTGTATTCCTGGAAAGCTCTTCTTTGCCTTTCAAATTTCAGCTCAAACCAGCATTCTTCCTCTTTGAAGCTACCATTGACTCTTCCCAGGCAGACTTAGGGGCTTATTCTTTCATACCTGCTTTGACCATTTCATCCCCTCTTTCTACTGTAGAAAGCAAATTATCAGAGGTTTAGTGTCAGTATCAGTGGACCTAGAAGTGTTACTTGCCTCTGAACTGGTTAGACAGCATTTAGGAAATATCTTCAATTCTTGACCCTTGAACAACATTGATGAATAAGAGCACATACAGAGAATAAAAAAGTCTTATAGCCATTATAACATGAACTTCCATTTCCACAGTTATAAAATGGTGATAATAATATCTGGTACTTTTATAAAACTGCAGTAAAATAACACATAAAAATGCTTTGTTGCCTTGAAAAATAAATTTTTCTAAAAGTGTTCCATACCTGTTTTACCAATTTCACTCTCCTATTTACTGCCCACCATTTGAAAAAATAGACTCCCCTCTGTGCACTCATTTCCTCTGGTTATAAATAAACTTGTAATGAAATTACTATATTTTTACTTAATTTTTATCTCCTTGATTGAATATAAGCTTCTTAATGTTAACTATTTGTGAAATTTTTCCTATATTCTTTAATTCCCACAAGTAATACTAAGCCCATAGTATATAGTCTTTGAAGGAATATGAAGAAGAATAGAAAAAAATTAGTTTCCACCAAGGGAAAGAAAGTAATTCATACAAATGACTAGTAAGTAGAAATGAGTAGAAGTACATAAACTAAAATCAAAAGCCTAGTCTTATCTTTTTGAAAACCACTCTTTATAATATCCTTCAGGAAGTCATTCTACATATAAGTGTGTATTTATGAAGGTATTCACATTTTATACTGAAGGTAGTCCACCTATTCCCTGTTCTAAACCCTCTGTCTTTTATATAAATACATAGTATCCAATTTCACTTCCTTACTGGTAAATATTAAATTATTGAGTTTATTTGTGAATGTGAAGACTCTTGAGAGTCCCTTGTACTGCAAGGAGATCCAACCAGTCCATTCTGAAGGATATCAACCCTGGGATTTCTTTGGAAGGAATCATACTGAAGCTGAAACTCCAGTACTTTGGCCACCTCATGGGAAGAGTTGACTCACTGGAAAAGACTCTGATGCTGGGAGGGATTGGGGGCAGGAGGAGAAGGGGATGATCGAGGATGAGATGGCTGGATGGCATCACTGACTCGATGGACGCGAGTCTGAGTGAACTCTGGGAGATGGTGATGGACAGGGAGGCCTGGTGTGCTGCGATTCATGGGGTCGCAAAGAGTCAGACACGACTGAGCGACTGAACTGAACTGAACAATGTTGTTATGGGGAGGATATTTGTGAATGCATGATACTTTGAAATACGTATCTTGGAGAATTTTTCTAAGGATTTATGTTAAAAGGAAGCCAAAGAAATGGACTTTCTTGTGAGGTAACAATGGTGTTATGAATGTAACTTTTCAGAGGGTTTTCTTTAGGATATTCCTGCACTGGAAGTGAAATTAGACTAAATGATTCTGAAAACCTCTTCATAATTCTAACATAATAATCAAAAATTTTTTCTGTTGCTATTTACACCAAGTAGTTCTTCTCAACCTTAACTGTGTATGACAGTAACCTCGAGAGTTTTTAAAAAATACTAATCCTCAGGTCACAACCCTGATGAATTAAATCAGAAGTACTAGAAATGGGACTTAGGCCTCTTTAAGGTTCCTGGGTTATTCTAAAGCACATTCAATGTTGAGAATTACTGATATAAATGTCATGTCATTAACATTGTAAATTTGAAAAATAAAAAGAATGACAGCAGAAAGGTACAAGAGCTTTAAGGAATTTATTTTTGTATCATCTACCAAAATGTGGGGCGTATAAGAGTAACTTAAAGAGTAGAAACAAATTAGAGAGAAACTTAGGCAATGCTAGTACAAGACTTTGGTAAATGCTGGTAATTTTCTCAGAGAAAATACTCCTCTCTGTCACTTTTCTCTCTGCCTGTGCCACAACAGAAGAGAAAAGGGTCCATATCTGCCTGCACTCTTTCTCATTGTTATTCATTGGTCCAAGGAAGCTGAGATGGGCATCTTAGTTTATTTAATCAGTGGTTCTCTACAAGAAGGTTAGGAATCATCTTTGTGTATCAGAACTGATATGTAGCAATGTCCATCAGAAGAGATTAGTAGGCTTCTGTCAGGATAGACGCTTCAGGGTAGAATGAAAGCTGAAGCTGGGTTAAGTAATTGGGTTCTTGTTCAATAAAAGTGCTTGTTTGTGCTGTGTAATGAAAGATCTTTGGTGCAATAGATGTCTGAATCCAAATACCCTTTGGATTTTCTGATGGATAAAGAGATAAGGGTGAAAGAGATTTAATTTAGAACTATTGAAAAACTTTAAAGAGATTAGAAAAATTGGTAAATGCACTTTCTTTTTAAAAATTAGGACTCTTTGTTACTTATCAGAATTAGATATTTTTTTTAAAAATTGACAATAACACTTTTTTGTTAATTTTGTTTCGACTGTCTTTTTTCCCCATTTCTGTTTGTCATCATTAACTGACCTTTAAGACTCAGGTTATGAAGAAGATAATGGAGAACTGTTATCTCCCAGCCCACGGACCCTAACCTGAATTTAGGAAATGGTAACACTTTCAGGTCTCACTGAAGTGGCACATCAGAATGGTAGGCAGAGCATTGGTGAATACGCTTATTTCCATAAAGTCAATACTCACTACTACTATATCTGAGCTTCTGTCAAAAAAGAAATTGACATTTAAACTAATATTTTTAAAGAGTGTACTCTAAAAGCATACCTAAACCAAAAACTTTCTGTGAGACATCAGAGCAGTGTAGGTGTCAAGTGGGTGGTATTTGGTGAAACATATTAATCTTAATAAAATCATTTATGTTTTGGGCATTTTAAAACTTTGTCCCAGATAATTTTAATAAGTGATTATTTGAATCTACTTACTTTCTTTGGGAAGAAATTATATTAGAGAAATGAGTAACAAAAAACACCTTTACTTTTCATTTTACTCATCTTATCTCTAACCTGATTAGATAGAAGTCTTTTATTGGGGAGGGAGTAAGTCATGAATTCACAACTCAACGGAGAAGGAAAAGAACTCTCTTGATTGGACATAATCTTTAAACTCATTTGTTTTTGTTCAGTTGCTAAGTCATGTCTGACTCTGTGACCCCATGGACTGCAGCATACCAGGCTTCCCTGTTTTTCACTATCTCCTGAAGTTTGCTCAAGCTCATGTCCATTGAGTTGGTGATGCCATCCAATCCTCCTTCACCTCTGCATCCTCTTGCCATCAGTCTTTCCCAGCATCTGGGTCTTTACCAATGAGTCAGCTCTTTGCATCAGGTGGCCAAAGTATTAGAGCTTCAGCATCAGTCCTTCCAATGAATATTCAGGGTTGATTTCCTTTCAGATTGACAGATTTGATCTCCTTGCTGTCCAGGGGACTCTCAAGAGTCTTCCCCAGTACGACCATTTGAAAGCCTCAACTCTTCAGTGCTTAGCCTTCTTTATGGTCCAACTCTCACATCTGTACACGACTAATGAAAAAAAAAAAAAACAACAAATAAACCATAGCTTTGACTATACAGACCATTGTTGGCAAAGTGATGTCTCTGCTTTTTAATATTCCCTTTACTGCATGGTATGTTACAGGGTTTTGGTCTCTGGTGCAAATCACGTACTGTTTTTCCTCTTAGCCTCTTCAGTTCACATCCATGTGTTATACTCTCTAACCCTCCCTTCACTGGGTGATCTAGATATTCACAGTTCATATTATTTTGTTCTTTCCTCAGGTTTCCCCCCTTTCCTCCCTTCTCTCTTCTATTTCTCTGCACACACACATATATGTACATACCCCATTTTATCATTATATCTCAAATAAATGAACACTTGTTGAAATAACCTTGGTTGCCCTAACCTTGGTGTTGCCTAGCAAGCAACACAAAACAGCTGAGCTAGGGAATACAAACACTGGGTGGAAGCAAAAGTTCAACCTAAAATTTTCTGTGTCAGTCTCAGCAGCTCCTAAGCACTTTAGAGATACATTTTCTTTCAGTGGAGGGTCAAAGGCACAACAGATGATGCATGGCAGTGCTGTAAGTGGGAGTCTCTTCTGATGAAAAACATTGCTTGCAGCCTGTGGGTGTCATGTGAGGGACTGAATTAATAATACTTTAAAAGAGGCAACTGGCTTCTGGAGAGCAACCACCTTTTAAAAAACAAGCAGACAACAACAACAACAACAAATTCAGGAGCTGGGCTTCCCATTTCTCTCTGAATGAAGAAGGAGACCTTCTCCTTTTTCCCTAATTGTTGACTTCAGTTTGGAACTGACAAGTTTAAACAAGATGAGAATCGGATTGCTTCTGCCTATCTCATTCCTTCAGACTCAAGCCGACAATGTAATTAATGTTGCTGTAGGAGAAAGAAAAAACATTTTTGATGAGCACTTGTTTCCTCTTTGTCTTTTACAGATGCCTATCTTGAGAGGGTAACTGGTCTTTTTGACGTATTAGTAAGCGAGGTACCACACACAAGTGCCCTTGACGAATTTCATGTGTTAATTTATAGGTAAGCCAAGGTTGCCTTTGTCTTTTAAAAAATATTTTTACGGTACACAGAAAGTGAAAGAAATTACATGAACAAACATAGTTTCTTCAACTGGCCCTCCCTCTAATGTGTGATTTTCTTCAGCACATTGGCTTTCTGATTGTATTTCTTTGGGGAAATTAGCTACAGCCAAGTGTTTGTTACACTAATAGTTACCTGGCACCTGTTATAACTAGTTCCCCTCAGTATAGAGTTTCATTTCTTCTTGCCTAGATTATCAAAATAGTCTTTCAACAGCATTCCTACAAATTCCAGTGGACTTCCTGCCTTCTCTTGTTAGGTTTCATGCTCAAAGTCTTTCAGTTTCTCTTTCTTAGTTACCAGGTTAATGATGAATGCATTATTTTGGCACTCAACATTGTCCGTAGCTAGACCAAATATATTTGCTTTCCTACTCTGACACATATATGCTCCAACTTTTGGTCTCTTAATTAAATTATATAGTGAGAGTATTCAGGGCTTGCCTATGATATTCAGTTAACATGGGTTGCTTTTGTGGTACACATATTTACTATTCTATTCATTTATCAAGATCCATCTTAAATGCTGTTTCATTTATAGTTTTTTTTTTTCCTTTTTTTCTCTCATTTACTCTTCTTAGCATCCCATGCCCACCACCTTCTACAACTATGGAAACACCATCATAATTTATTATTTTTTCCTTTCTTTGTTTTTGTACTATGACAAATGCCTAATACCTTATGATATATTTATCCCCATACGTTTCTATCTGCTCACAAGCACCACAGAATAGGAATAATGTTTCTTTTTATACATAATATAATTACATAATTTTAAGATATGTTTAATGGTTTGGATACTTTTTAGAGCACATATAAAAGTTTTTCTTACCTTCATTTTTAAAGAACCTGATTAGATTATTATGACAAAAATTTAGTGAGGATGCATTTGATGTCTTCTATAAACAAACATTCTGTCAAGAAGACAAACTAATATCTGTTTTCAATGGCAGCAGATTTTCTTGCTAGTAATAATGGGAAACAGATTAACCTCCTACTTTTTAGTCAAAAGAGGATTGAGGGTATTTATCATGCTTTGATTTGTTATCTCTGAATCTGCAAATGTAGTTTGGCTATTTATAGTCAAGGTAATATGTTGTATATTTTCAGGGTTGCAGATGAGGACATTATATTACTTCCCTTGGGAAAGTGGCAAAGTGGACATATAATACAAGTAATTATGGATGCAAAAGAAGGATAATATAGAAAGATAGAAGATGGCATTAAACATGAACTATCTTGTTACACAGTAGGTGACATACCATTCTCTATAGAGAAAGCTACGTAGAACAAAAATTCCAAGATTCTCATAATTTTGTGATCATAATTATAATTTGAAATGGTTTCTACTTATAATAGGAATCAATATTTGGTCTTGTGTATCCTAAGTGTATTAGAACTATTTCAGTTCAGTTCAGTCGCTCAGTCGTGTCCAACTCTTTGTGACCCCATGAACCATAGCACACCAAGCCTCCCTGTCCATCACCAACTCCCGGAGTTCACTCAGACTCACGTCCATTGAGTTAATGATGCCATCCAACCATCTCATCCTCTGTCGTCCCCTTCTCCTCCTGCCCCCAATCCCTCCCAGCATCAGAGTCTTTTCCAATGAGTCAACTCTTCACATGAGGTGGCCAAAGTACTGGAGCTTCAGCTTTAGCATCATTCCTTCCAAAGAAATCCTCCCAGCGCTGATCTCCTTCAGAATGGACTGGTTGGATCTCCTTGCAGTCCAAGGGACTCACAAGAGTCTTTTCCAACACCACAGTTCAAAAGCATCAATTCTTCGACGCTCAGCCTTCTTCACAGTCCAACTCTCACATCCATACATGACCACAGGAAAATGTAATTGACTATTTAGAGTATAAAGTAAAACTGTAAAATTTAGATCCATGAATCAAGGTAAATGGGGCATGGTCATGCAGGAAATGGTAGCATTGAATATGGACATCCTAGGAATCAGTGAACTAAAGTGGACAGGAATGGGCAAATTTAATTCAGGTGACCATTATATCTATTAAATGCGGGCAAGATTCCCCTAGAAGAAATAGAGTAACTTTCATAGTCAACATAAGAGTCTGAAATGCAGTACTTGGGTACAACCCCCAAAATGACAGAATGATCTGGGTTTCTTTCCAAGGCAGCATCAGAATAATCCAAATCTATGCCCCAACCACTAATATTAAAGAAGCTGAAGTAGACCAGTTCTATGAAGACCTACAACACCTCCTATAAATAACAACAACAACAACAAAAAAGGTGTCCTTTTAATTATAGAAGATTGGAATGCAAAAGTAGGAAGTAAAGAGATAGCCAAAATAACAGGCAAGTTTGGCCTTGGAGTACAAAATGAAGCAGGGCAAAGACTAGTAGAGTTTTGTCAAGAATAAGCTGGCCATAGTAAACACCATTTTACAATAACCCAAAAGATGACTACACATGGACATCACCAGATAGTGAAAACCAAAATCAGATTGATTATGTTTTTTGAAGCTGGAGAAGCTCCATATGGGCATCAAAAATGAGATGTGGAGCTGAAGAAGCTCCATATGGGCATCAAAAATGAGATGTGGAGCTGAATGTGGATCAGATCATGAGCACTTTATTTCAAGATTCAAGCTTAAGTTGAAGAAAGTAGGGAAAACTACTAGGGCATTCATGTATAACCTAAATCAAATCCCTTGTGATTATACAGTGGATGTGACAAATAGATTCAGGGGATTAGATCAGGTGGAAAGAGTGCCTGAAGAACTATGGATGGAAGTTTGTAATATTGTACAGGAGGTAGTGACTAAAACCATCCCAAAGAAAACCAAATACACGAGGACCAAGTTAGTGGTTGTCTAAGGAGGCTTTACAAATAGCTGAGAAAAGAAGAGACATGAAAGGCAAGGGAAAAAGGGAAAGATGCACCAAACTGAATGCAGAATTCCAGAGGATAGCAAGGAGGAATAAGAAAGCCTTCTTAAATAAACAGTGCAAAAAATAAATGAAAACAATAGGAAAGGAAAGACTAGAGATCTCCTCAAGTAAATTGGAGACACATAGGGAATATTTCAAGCAAGGATGGGCATGGTAAAGGACAGAAACAATAAGAACCTAAAAGAAGCAGAAAATGTTAAAAAGAGGTGGCAAGAATACTATGCAAGAACTATACAAGAAAAGTTTTAATGATATGAATAACCATGATGGTGTGGTCATTTACTTAGAACTGGACATCCTGGAGTGTGCAGTCAAGGGGACCTTATGAAACATTACCATGAACAAAGCTAGTGGAGGTGATGGAATTACAACTGAGCTATTTAAAATCTTAAAAGTGCAGCACTCAAGATGTTGGAGAACTTAGAAAACTGAGCAGCAGTCATAAGACTGGAAAAGATCAGTTTTCATTCCAATTCCAAAGAAGATCAATGCCAAAGAATATTCAAACTGCCACACAATTGCACTCATTTCACAAGCTAACAGGTTTATGCTTAAAATCCTTCCAGCTTGGCTTCAGCAGTGTATGAACTGAGAATGTTTAGATGTGCAGCTGGGTTTAGAAAAGGTAAAGGAAAGAGATCAAATTGCCAACATTTGTTGAATCATGGAGAAAGCAAAGGACTTCCAGGAAAACACCTACTTCTGCTACATCGACTACAGTAAAGCCTTTGACTGTGTGGATCACAACAAAAATCTGTGGAAAATTCTTAAAAAACTGGGAACACCAGACCACCTTACCTGTCTCCTGAGAAACCTGTATTTGATTCAAGAAACCAACTGTTAGTACTGAACATGGAACAAATGATTGGTTCCAAATTCGGAAACGAGTACCCCAAGACTGTATATTGTCACTCTGCTTATTTAACTTATATATAGAGTTGTTGTTTAGTCGCTGAGGTGTGTCTGACTCTGTGATCCTGAGGACTGCAGCACGCCAGGTTCCCTGTCCTTCACTATCTCCCAGAGCTTGCTCAAACTCATGTCCATTGAGTTAGTGATGCCATTCAACCATCTCCTCCTCTGTCGTCCCCTTCTAATCCTGCCTTCAATCTTTCCTAGCATCAGGTCTTTTCTAATGAGTCAGCTCTTCACATCAGGTGGCCAAAGTATTGGAGCTTCAGCTTCAGCATCAGTCCTTCCAATGAATATTCAGGACTGATTTCCTTTAGGATTGACTGGTTTGATCTCCTTGCAGTTCAAAGAACTCTCAAGAGTCTTCTTCAACATCACAGTTCAAAGTTCGGTTCAGTTCAGTCGCTCACTCATGTCTGACTCTTTGTGACCCCATGAATCGCAGCACGCCAGGCCTCCCTGTCCATCACCAACTCCCGGAGTTCACTCAGACTCGCGTCTATCGAGTCTGTGATGCCATCCAGCCATCTCATCCTCAGTCGTCCCCTTCTTCTTCTGCCCCCAATCCTTCCCAGCATCAAAGTCTTTTCTAATGAGGCAACTTTTTGCATGAGGTGGCCAAAGTACTAGAGTTTCAGCTTTAGCATCATTCCTTCCAAAGAAATCCCAGGGTTGATCTCCTTCAGAATGGACTGGCTGGATCTCCTTCCAGTCCAAGAGACTCTCAAGAGTCTTCTCCAACACCACAGTTCAAAAGCATCAATTCTTCGGTGCTCAGCCTTCTTCACAGTGCAACTCTCACATCCATACATGACCACTGGAAAAACCATAGCCTTGACTAGACGGACCTTAGTTGGCAAAGTAATGTCTCTGCTTTTGAATGCTATCTAGGTTGGTCATAACTTTTCCTCCAAGGAGTAAGCGTCTTTTAATTTCATGGCTTCAGTCACCATCTGCAGTGATTCTGGAGCCCCCAAAAATAAAGTCTGACACTGTTTCCACTGTTTCCCCATCTATTTCCCATGAAGTGATGGGACCAGATGCCATGATCTTAGTTTTCTGAATGTTGAGCTTTAGGACAACTTTTTCGCTCTCTTCTTTCACTTTCATCAAGAGACTTTTTAGCTCCTCTTCACTTTCTGCCATAAGGGTGGTGTCATCTGCATATCTGAGGTTATTGATATTTCTCCTGGCAATCTTGATTCCAGCTTGTGTTTCTTCCAGTCCAGCGTTTCTCATGATGTTCTCTGCATATAAGTTAAATAAGCACAGTGACAATATACAGCCTTGACGTACTCCTTTTCTTATTTGGAACCAGTCTGTTCTTCCATGTCCAGTTCTAACTGTTGTTTCCTGACCTGCATATAGATTTCTCAAGAGGCAGGTCAGGTGGTCTGGTATTCCCATCTCTTTCAGAATTTTCCACAGTTGATTGTGATCCATACAATCAAAGGCTTTGGCATAGTCAATAAAGCAGAAATAGATGTTTTTCTGGAACTCTCTTGCTTTTTCCATGATCCAGCGGATGTTGGCAATTTGATATCTGGTTCCTCTGCCTTTTCTGAAACCAGCTTGAACATCAGGGAGTTCACAGTTCACGTACTGCTGAAGCCTGGCTGGGAGAATTTTGAGCATTACTTTACTAGCATGTGAGATGAGTGCAATTGTGCAGTAGTTTGAGCATTCTTTGTCATTGCCTTTCTTTGGAATTGAAATGAAAACAGACCTTTTCCAGTCCTGTGGCCACTGGTAAGTTTTCCAAATTTGCTGGCATATTGTGTGCAGCACTTTCACAGCATCATCTTTCAGGATTTGAAACAGCTCAATTGGAATTCTATCACCTCCACTAGCTTTGTTTGTAGTGATGCTTTCTAAGGCCCACTTGACTTCACATTCCAAGATGTCTGGTTCTAGATTAGTGATCATATCATCATGACTATCTGGGTTGTGAAGGTCTTTTTTGTACAGTTCTTCCGTGTATTCTTGCCACCTCTTCTTAATATCTTCTGCTTCTGTTAGGCCCATACCATTTCTGTCCTTTATTGAGTCCGTCTCTGCATGAAATGTTCCCTTGGTATCTCTAATTTTCTTGAAGAGATCTCTAGTGTTTCCCATTCTGTTGTTTTCCTCTATTTCCTTGCATTGATCACTGAGGAAGGCTTTCTTATCTCTTCTTGCTCTTCTTTGGAACTCTGCATTTACATGCCTATATCTTTCCTTTTCTCCTTTGCTTTTCACCTCTCTTCTCTTCACAGCTATTTGTAAGGCCTCCCCAGACAGCCGTTTTGCTTTTTTGCATTTCTTTTCCATGGGGATGGTCTTGATCCCTGTCTCCTGCACAATGTCACGAACTTAACCTTATGTATTTTTCAACAATGAATGAAGACTATAATATTCAGAAGACAGAACATATTTTTAAAAATAAGTTTTAACTACAAAAAAATAGAAGAATTGGAAAATATATGACTTAGAAGTTGGATATTTCAAAATATGAATGTTAAAAAATAAATATTCCACCTAAGTATTGTAAAATTGGAACAAAAAGGAGACAAATTTTATTACAGAAGTTTGTTCAGAAATTCTATGAAGGATGAAGTTTAGGATATCTTTCAACCTGTTGAAAGAATAAGAAAATACAATTAATAAAGGAAAGGACAATAGAAAAAAGGTTAAATTCATATTTACAAATAGTTGATATTCCTAGAGAAGAGACTGGTGGAGTAGAAGGAAGAAAGGCTATATGAAAGACATTGAAAAGAAAGCATTTATCAGCAGATTGATGTCTGAACTTTAGGCCTTATCCATACAACCAGTGGATGAATGAAATTAAGAACTACAGAAAGAAAATTGTTATTAAAGTCCTATTTATGTATGTACATTCCAACAATTTAATAACTTAATTAAATATAAATAACTATTAAACTGTAATTTCCATACAAAACATAGTTAAATAAAAATCCTTATAAGTATGATTAACACATAAATAAAAAGCCAGAAATTATTCCTAGTAGAGAAAATAAGTGATATTTTTAAATTCATAATAAGTTTTACATTGGTGTTTACATTCACCTGTTATGCTTCAGAAGCAGGAAAGTCTATGTAGGAAGACAAGATATTGGTGTGAGAGAGGTTAAAATTCAGATCAGCAACTAAAGGGATAGAGATAGAACACAGTGCAGAAATTCTGAAAAGGTCAAAGAAAGTAGTCAAAGAAATCATCAGTGAGGATGGGACTTAAGAGTAAGTTTCTGAGTAATTCATCATCAAGGAGATATAGGTTTAAATTCTACTTCTGTCATACACTAGCTTGAGACCAGAGACTAAATATCTGATCTCCCTGAATGTCATTTCTTTGTCTATTGAAACAGAAAACATGAAACAAAATAGTGTCATGGGCTGCTCAGTAGGACTAAGTGAGATATTGGGCACAAAGCATTTGACACAGCTTCTGGTACATGATAAACTTGATAAAATCCTCCTCAAAATTAATTGTTGTTGTTGCTATTATTTTCTTGGGCTATCTAAGTAATGCTTTGGAGTAATTTGCATATAAGCTAAGTGTTTTCATTGGAAGAAGCTTGATATATGGGGCCCAGAGAGTAGCATTTATCAGTTATGTGGTATAACCATACTGTATGCCTGAACTTCATATGTGATTAGTTTGACTTGGTATCTTAAGAATGTCATTGACTTTGATTTTCCAGTTTCTCACCATTCTGTATGGTCATCTCTACAGCTTTAGAGGAGTATTTGAATTGCCTCATTTAACTTTAAAAACACCAGGACTTTTTATTTCTATAACATACAGTTTGTTACTAAAATGCAGATATGCCTGGTAAATAAAGCACTTTAACATACCTGTGGTTATTTTATATTTTTATTGAAAACATTGGTTTAAATATAACAGTGCAGATTTTGATGGTCAGGGGTGAGGGTAGAAATTGAGAAGGACGAGATCAACGAAGGCACTGGTTCACCAGAGTACTCACCCTAGATAGTGATAAGTGTGTAAAAACATAATATCTATTCTTCTGTAAATAGATTTACAGGTGCATTTGAGTCAAACTTAACCTGATAGGCTGTATATTTTGTTTTGTCATGAAGTAGATGGAAAAATCTTTTCAAAGGCATTTTTGTCTTACATAGAGATTATTTTTTACCTTTAATCTCAGGTCATTTATTAGTGTTCAGTGATTCTTCACATAGGGATCCGAAACAGGCATCCATCAGAAATTTTGGCAAAAATGAAGTGGTTTCTCCAAATATCTTCTGACATCTCATTACATCTTAAAGAATTTATGGATACATTTACTGGAATTATGAGAATGCAACAACATAAATCCTGGAGAACTACAGTTTAACTAAATCTTAGGAACTTCTTGTCCAATTTTCAACGTTATTCAGAAGACACTTCTATAAGTTTCCAGTCATCCAAGTCTGTGCCCCAACCATTAATCCTGAAGAAGCTTAAGTTGAATGGTTCTATGAAGACCTACAAAAAACTTGCTAGAACTAACATAAAAAAAGATGTCCTTTTCATCATAGGGGACTTGAATGCAAAAGTAGGAAGTCAGGAAATACCTGGTATCAGACAAGTTTGGCCTTGGAGTACAAAATGAAGCAGGGCAAAGGTTAACAGAGTTTTGTGAAGAGAACATACTCGTCATAGCAAACACCCTCTTCCAACAATGCAAGAGAGGACTCTACACATGGATATTACCAAATGGTCAATATAAAAAATTAGATTGATTTTATTCTTTACAGTCGAGGATGGAGAAGCTCTATACAGCCAGCAAAAACAAGACCAGGAGCTAACTGTGGCTCAGATCATGAACTCCTTATTGCAAAATTTAGACTTAAATTGATGAAAGTAGTGAAAACCACTAGACCATTTAGGTATAAGCTAAATAAAATCCCTTATAATTATACAGTGGAAGTGACAAATAGATTCATAGAATACCTGAAGAACTATGGACGGAGGTTCATGACATTGTACAGGCGGCAGTGATCAAGACTATTGCCATGAAAAAAAATTGCAAAAAGGCAAAACGATTTTCTGAGAAGGCCTTACAAATAGATGAAAAAGAAGAGAAGCTAAAGGCAAAGGAGAAAAGGAAAGAGATACCCATTTGAATGCAGAGTTCTAGAGAATAGCAAGGAGAGATAAGAAAGCCTTCCTCAGTGATCAATGCAAAGAAATAGAGGAAAACAACAGAGTGGGAAACACTAGAGATCTCTTCAAGAAAGTTAGAGATACCAAGGGAACATTTCATGCAAAGATGGGCACAATAAAGCTGAGTGATGCTTTATTGATGAATTTATCGAAGAATTGATGCTTTTCAACTGTGTTGTTGGAGAAGACTCTTGAAAGTCCCTTGGACTGCAAAGAGATCAAACCAGTCAATGCTTAAGGAAATCAGTCCTGAATATGCATTGGAAGGACTGATGCTGAAGCTGAAGCTGAAATACTTTGGCCACCTGATAAGAATTGACTCATTGGAAGAAAAACTGCAGCTGGGGAAAATCGAAGGCAGGATGAGAAGGTGATGACAGAGGATGAGACGGTTGGATGGCATCACCGACTTGATAGACATGAGTTTGAGTAAGCTCCGGGAGTTGGTGCTGGACAGGGAAGCCTGGAGTGTTGCAGTCCATGGGGTAGTAAAGAATTGGACACGACTGAGCAACTGAACTGATATGTCCAACAGCTATTGAAGAGACAACCTTTAGTAATTTTAAAAGTGTGATTAGCATTGACTCAAATATAATCTTGCAAGTAAGTTGGGAAGTGTGTTGGAGTGAGAAGAGGGAGGTAAAGTGTACGAGAAAATGAGGATAGATTTCTTTGAAGGTCTCTCAGAATGCTTCAGCTGTTGAGGTTTTGCTTTGCTTCATTGATTGTTGCAGATACTTATCTCTCATAACTGGTAACAGTACCTAGCCTAGGCTGTTACATACAGCTCTCAAGCCTACTATGAGCTTCATCATTTGGCTCCCTAACCTCTTTTATGTTTTTTAAGAATTTTAGAACAAAATTATAACCTGGGCTTTTCCATATTTCCATCCTGGAACTGAACATTCTCTGTCATCATGAGAGAGAGAAAAGTTAACTGGAAAAGGAGAAAGCATAACATGTAACTCTCTCTTCAGATGTCCTTGGCAGAAAATCTAGGATAAGAAAGTCAATAAAAATTTTTAAGTGACAACAAACACAGTGAAATTTGTGTAACAAGATGTTCTACTTGGGTAATTTCTTAGAATAAAGTTTGTGATAGACTTAAGGTAATCTAGTCAATCACTGACTATGATGGAGTGAAAAATTAAGTTTGAAAAATAAGCCTGGCAATAGTAACAATTACTTTTGAGTCACCACCTATTTGGATGGAGTTCCAGTATAGGTATGTTAGTACTTTATTTTCAGAAAATTGTATTGATATTTCACAGATTGAATAGCTCTGGAAAGATTTAGAAAATTTGCTGTTGCAATCAAAATTTTTTTAAAAAACTTTTTTTATATTAATAACTGTATATTCCTGTGATAATCATAGTACCTCACCCTAGTATTTGCCAATTCAATAAGTCGTTTCAAATTAAAAAGAATAGTTGAGATGTGCTTACCCCTCTTATCTCATCGCTTCCCTCTCTGTCTCTCTTTTACTGTTTTCCATTGTTCTGTTTCTCCTTCAGCTATGTCAAGCTCTTTTGAATCTAAAGACATTACATATAGTATGTCCTCCGCGGACATTGCTCCCCCTACTCTCTATTTTTACATGGCTGCCTACTTGTTGCCATTAGATGAAAGATCAAAATTTTCTTTTTGTTTCACATACTGCCTGTGTGTGCGCATACATACAGTCATTTTCTTCATAGTACTTAAATGTTTAAATGGAAGAATCTTGTCTGTTTTTTCTCACTTGTTGTCAGTCTCCAGCAGTTTGTACAGATGAGTTACCTTTTTGTCCTCACTAGCTTAGTGTATAAATTAGTATCTACTTGGAGTGAGGACTCCACAAGCATTTGTTGAATGAATGGAGCCTTTTAACAAGGCAAAGACGATAATTATTTGCCTAGATACCCAGGAAATGTTTTACAATTATATCTTATTTAATGTTTTCTCTAACATTTTGTTGACTTTGGCTGATAGATTTTGGCCATTTCTTCATTAGCTAGTATTATGATGAACAGGACTTAAATAGGTATATGTCATTACTATGTAGGTCTGCATGGGACTGAAGATTATTGTAGATACACTACTAAGAGGTAGCAAATTTGTGTTAAAATTTGTATAGACACCCTTTTTAACACTTGGGTGTTGTGTGATCTGGATATTTATCATTAAATTTAGCTTAATGTATTGTTACCACTTGGTAAATATATTTAAATCAATTCCTATATTTTTATGACTGAAGATAGCTGTTGATACACACATATATAGCAGAGTTTTGGAGGCCAGAATACTTATTTATGAATCATTGCATATTTAACTGTCAATGATTTGTATTTAGAAAGCATTTATGTTTAAATATGTTCTATATTAGACAACTACCAAATGCCTAAGTCCTACTGCATATTTTAAATTTTCCAAGGATGGTTGAAAGTGTAAGATGCTAATTATCTTTTTCTGATGTGTTGGTGCTATTAAAATCATATCATGATAACTTATCATTTACATATAAATCTTGTTAAAATTTCAAAGCCTAGTGCTGAAAATATAAAATAAGTATATTTAATATAATTGACATTAGATTGCTATTTTCCACAATTTTTCTGAAGGTAATAAGAGAGATCCACTTTTGCATGCCTCTTCAAACAGCATTTTGAATTCTATCAACATCACACTCCTTTTATCCCCAGTAGCTGAAGTCCCAAAAGACTATCTCACCACAAAAATAACATCTGAAATATCAACTCTATGCATATAAATTCGGTTGGAAGGAGAAAACTCTTCATGACTTTAGAGATGTCAATTTTATTACAAACTGTTTCTTCTACACACAGCTATGTGAGCATGTTAGAATATATGTGCAAATTAATGTGTAATTCTTTCATTTTCCATTATAACTCAGTGTGCAAAAGAACTGTATAAATGCAAGTATACAGCAAAATCAAGGGTTCCACAGACTGTATACCTGTTTATATGTGGATTCTTTATATCTTAATTCTAAATTTATCTCAGAGAATTCAGGTTAACAAATGATATGTAAGCACTCATCATCCCAAAGTTCTACTCTTTTTTCTTTTTCTTTTTTTGTCTTTGATTTCTTAAAATCTTATAAACCAATTAAAAATTTCCTACCTCTCTCTTCCTCCCACTTCTCACATATACATACACACACAATAACAAACCTGAATTTCTCATTTTTATTCCTTTTTTGTTTTAAAATTAGTTAGCATGATCTTCCTGGTCATTTATACTTAAAAGCATGTATTCAAATCTACTTTCTCCTCATCTCACACTTTCATTCATAAATAATAATGAATTAAAATCCACCTATGGCACACATGCAACCAGTTTATTTCCGTCTCTCTGTTGTTCTCTAAATCAAGACAGCCTGGATTGTTTTTTCAGTTTTCTTTTCCCCCTACTTGCCAACTGATTTATCCTATATAGCTCACTAGGGGGGAAAAAAAAAATAGAGCGCAGCTACAATTATGATGCTTGTCACCCTACAAATGCTCCATGACTCTTCTTTACAGAATAAATGTCATACCTTTTTATCACACTTTAAAATCAATCAATTATACTTATTGCAAAAATTCAAACTGAAAAATATGCAGAGAGAGGGATAATAATCCTTCTTCATTACTATCAGTTTCTTATAATACCACTCCCTCCTCAGTTAACATCTGACAATTAATTAGGATAGCATGCTTCCATATCTAGTTTTGAATGGCACCTGTGTGTATGTGTGTGTGTGGGTATAAGTAGTTTGTGACTAGATTAAAAACAGATACTGGTATAATTAATTCATCATTCACTGTTTAATAACTAGATGAATTCAATTTATGTAGCCATTTTGTTTTTCATTAGAAAAATAGATATAGTGTTTTGAACATAGAAACCTACTGTAAATTCACTAATTGCAAAAAATTGTTAAATGTATTGTTTCTGTTTTACCTGTTTTTATTTTACCTGTTTCTATTTTAAAGACCAAATATTAATTTTAATATATTTTAGTTTATAAACTTGTAAATTGTTAAAAATAATTAAAGGTTTTTTTTTTTTTTTGGTCTAAGTGTCTTATTTACTGATAGAATCAACGCAGAGTTTTAGATTAGGTGCTCAATAAATATTTGAATCATTTAATGTATTATAAGGGGGAATCCCTGGTGGCTTAGAGGGTAAAGCATCTACCTGCAATGCAGGAGACCCGGGTTCAATCCGAGACCCAGGTTTGATCCCTGGGTCAGGAAGATCCCCTGGAGAAGGAAATGGCAACCCACTCCAGTACTCTTGCCTGAAAAATGCCATAGATGGAGGAGCTTGGTTTTTACATATCATTTTAATTGACTTAAAAAACCTGGGGACATAGAACAGATTTTAAACATGCTCTGATATGTTAACAGTATTGGACAAAGTGATCTTTATTAAAATATATGGTAAATAAGGGAAAAATGACCTATTTTCCTTGTTATCCTTCCTATTCTTACTCTGATGCCTGTTATTAAAATTTAAAAATATGCATTTTTAGCAAGAACTCTACATAGTTCATGTGCACAATTGAGTTTAAGAACTATTGCCTTTCAATGATTTCCAGTTAATACTACTTAATATTTGTGATTTAGAATGTATTTTTCAGGTTGAATTGAAATCTATTCAGAGTTTATAAAGTACTCTTAAAACTCAACAAAATTTTACAGATGGTT
Organism: Ovis canadensis; assembly: GCF_042477335.2. NCBI lineage: Eukaryota > Metazoa > Chordata > Mammalia > Artiodactyla > Bovidae > Ovis > Ovis canadensis. The sequence continues at coordinate 89,218,115 of NC_091249.1, forward strand.
AATAATGTTGAATATCCTCTCACGTGCTTATTGTCACTTGTCTATCTTTTCCAGAGAAATTTTTCTTCAGATTATTCGCCCATTTTAATTGGATTATTTTTATTGTTGATTTGTCAGAATTATTTATATATTCTAGACACAAGTCCTTTATCAGATTTGCAAACACATTTGCAAATATATTCTTCCACTCTCTGAGTTGTCTTTTCACTTTAATGCTATCCTTTCAAGTACATTTATTAAAAAATTATGTTCAAATTTTTAATTCTTTTAATTTGGTTGCTTGTACTTTTCGTATAATATCTAAGACACCATTACTCACTTCAATGTGACAAAGATTTAAATTTATGCTTTTTTATAATAAGTTGTAGTTTCAGTTCTTATATTTAATGTATTTAATTCAGGTGTATTATTTTTGTATATTAAGTGGTAGTCCAAATAAGTGGTAACCCAAGTTCATTACTTAGTACATGTATGTCCAGTTATTGCAGCACCATTGTTGAAGGCTATACTTCCCACACTCAGTGCTTTTGGCACCTTGAAAATGAAATGTAAAGGTGTATTTCTGGACTCAATCCTACTTGATTGATAATTATCTCCTTGGGCCGGTACTGTCATACATTCTTGATTATTACAACATTGTGGTCAATTTTGCAATGGGAATTGAGAGTGCTCCAATTTAGTTCTTTTTCATGATCATTTTGACTGGTCTGGGTCCCCTGTATTTCCATATCAATTTTGGGGTCAGATTGTGAATTTATGAAAGACAAAAAGGCAACTGTAATTTTGATAAAGATTACACTGAACCTGTAAGTAAATTTGGGGATTGTTATTATCATAAAAACGTTAAATTTTAAATCCATGAACCCAGGATTTTTCTATATATTAAAGTATTTTTAGTTTCTATGATATTAGTTTGCAGTCTTACACTTCTATTATATTTATTTCTATTTATTTTACTCTTTTTAGTTTTATTGTAAATGTAATTGTTCCTTTGCTTTAATTTCTTAATTATTATTAGTGTTTAGAAATATAAGTAAGAGTCAGACACGACTGAGTGACTTCATTTTCACTATCTTTCAATCTTGCTGAACTATTTTATTAGATCTAAAATGCACTTTTGGTATATTTTTTAGAATATTCTATGTGAAAAACTATGTCATCTGGAAATAGAGATAGTTTACTTCTTACTTTCTTATATAGACAAGTTGTATCTCCTTTTCTTACTAATCATCCTGGCTAGAACTTCCAGCACAATATTTATAGTGCTAATCTTAAATGGAAAAAGTATTAGTTTGTCATACTTATGTATGTTAGCTGTAGATTTTTGTGCATGTTCTTTACCAGTTTCAGAACTTTTCTTTTTACTCCAAGTTTGTTGACAGTTTTAAACATGAGAGTGTTAGATGCTCAGTTTGCATTTATTGAGATTATCGTGTAATTTCTGTCCTTATTCTATTAAAACTATGTGGACTTCCCTGGTGGCTCAGACGGTAAAGTGTCTATCTACAATACAGGAGACCCAGATTTGAGCCCTGGGTTGGGAAGATCCCCTGGAGAAGGAAATGGCAATCCACTTCAGTACTATTGCCTAGAAGATCCCATGGACAGAGGAACCTGGTAGGCTGCAGTCTATGGGGTCGCAAAGAGTTGGACACAACTGAGCAACTTCACTTTCATTGTATTGGTTGATATTCATATGTAGAAACAACCTTCCATTCCTAAGATAAATTCCATTTGGTCATAATACATTCTGAATTTTGTCTGCTGGAGTTTAGTTGAGCATATATAGGAGATATTGGACTGTACTTTTTTCCCCTTGATATCTGTCTGATTCTGATATCATATTTGCCACATAAAATAAGAATCATTTTCTTCTCTACTTTTTTAATAGTTTGTGAAAAATTGGTGATAAATCTTTAAATGTTTAATAGAATTTTCAGTGAAGCTATAGGGTTCTAGACTTCCTTTGTTAATGTTGCTTAGGCACCAAGTTGTGTCTGACTCTTCTGTGACCATAAGGACTGTAGCCCGCCAGGCTCCTCTGTTCATGGAATTCCCCAGGCAAGAACGCTGGAGTGGGTCGCTATTCCCTTCTCCAGGGGATCTTCCAGACCAAGCATTGCACCTGCATCTGTTGCTTCACAGGTGGATCCTTTACCACTGAGCCACCTGGGAAGCCCAGACGTCCTTTAGGATTTTGTTTTTTGTTTTAATTACCAGTTCAGTATCTGTTCTTGTTATAGGTCCTTTCAGATTTCTTGTTTATTTTTGAGTCAGTTTTGGAACTTTGTATATTTTTAGGGGAATTCATACATTTCATGTAGATTTTCTAATTTGTTGGCATAGTTCATGTAACTAATACCCTATATGATGTGTCCCTCTATGAGCCATGTCGTGTAGGGCCACCCAAGTTGGACAGGTCATGGTGGAGAGTTCTGACAAAACATGGTCCACTCTAGAAAGGAATAGCAGACCACTTCAGTATTCTTGCCTTAAGAACCCCATGAATAAGTACAAAAAGGCAAAAAGATATGCCACTGAAGATGAATTTCCCCAGGTCAGTAAGTGCACAAGATGCTACTGGAGAAGAATGGAGAAATAGCTCCAGAAAAAGTGAAGAGGCTGAGCCAAAGCAAAAACAACAGCCGCTGGTGATGAAAGTAAAGTCCAGTGCTTTAAACAACAGTATTGCATAGGAACCTGGAGTGTTAGGTCCATGAATGAAGTTAATTTGGAAGTGGTCAAACAGGAGATGGCAAGAGTAAACACTGACATTTTAGGAATTAGTGAATTTAATTCAGATGACCATTCCATCTACTATTGTGGGAAGTAATTCCATAGAAGAAATGGAGTACCACTCATAGTCAACAAAATAGACTAAAATGCAGTACATGGGTGTAATCTCAAAAACGACAGAATGACCTCTGTTCCTTTCAAAGGCAAACCATTCAATATCACAGTAATCCAAGTCTATGTCCCAACCACTAATGCCAAAGAAGCTGAAGTTGAATCGTTCTGGGAAGAACTACAAGAACTTCTAGAACTACACCCCAAAAATATGTCCTTTTCATCACATGGAGCTGGAATGAAAAAGTAGGAAGTCAGAGATACCTGGAGTAACAGGCAAGTTTCGCCTTAGAGTTCAAAATGAAGCAAGGCAAAGGTTAACAGAGTTTGGCTAAGAGAACACACTGGTCATAGCAAACACCCTCTTCCAACAACACAAGAAATGACTCTACACATGGATATCACTAGATGGTCAATAAATACCAAAATCAAATTGAATAAATTCTTTGCAGCCAAGATGGAGAAGCTCTATAGAGTCAGCAAAAACAAGATCAGGAGCTGACTGTGACTCAGTCAGCAATAAACTCCTTATTGCCAAATTCAGACTTAAATTGAAGAAAGTAGGGAAAACCACCAGACCAGTCAGTTATGACCTAAATCAAATCCCTTATAATTATACAGTGGAAGTGACAAATAGATTCAGGGGGTTAGATCTGATAGAGTGCCTGAAGAACTATGTATGGACAGAGGTTCATGACATTGTACAGCAGGCAGTGTTCAAAATCATCCTCAAGACAAGGAAATGCAAAAAGACAAAATGGTTGTCTGAGGAGGCCTTACAAAGAGCTGAGAAAAGAAAAGTGAAAGGCAAAGGAGAAAAGAAGTGATATTTCCATCTGAATGCAGAATTCCAAAGAATAGCAAGGAGAGATAACAAAGCCTTCCTAAGAGATCAACACAAAGAAATAGAGGAAAACAATAGAATGGAAAAGACTAATATCTCTTCAAGAAAATTAGAGATACCAAGGGAACATTTCATGCAAAGATGGGCACAATAAAGGACAGAAATAATATGGACCTAACAGAAGCAGATTATATTAAGATGAGGTGGCAATAATACACAGAAAAACTATACAAAACAAGATCCTCCTGACCCAGATAACCACGATGGTATGATCACTCACCTAGAGCCAGACTTCCTGGAGTGTGAAGTCAAGTGTGCTTTAGGAAGCATCTCTGTGAAAAAAGCTAGCGGGGGTGATGGAATTCCAGCTGAACTATTTCAAATCCTAAAAGATGATGCTATGAAAGTGCTGAACTCAATATGCCAACAACAAATTTGGAAAGCTTACCAGTGGCCACTAGACTGGAAAAGATAAGTTTTCATTCCAGTCTCGAAGAAAGGCAATGCCAAAGAAAGTTCTCATCTCACACGCTAGGGAAGTAATGCAAAAATTCTCTGAGCTAGGATTCAACAGAATGAGAACTGAGAACTTCCAGATGTTCAAGCTGGATTTAGAGAAAGGAGAGGAATCAGATATCAAATTGCCAGCATCTGCTGGATCATCAAAAAAGAAAGAGAATTCCAGAAAAGCATCTACTTCTCTTTTATTGACTATCCTTGTAAAGCCTTTGACTGTGTGGATCACAAAAAAACTGTGAAAAATTCTTCAAGAGATAGGAATACCAGACCACCTTACCTGCCTCCTGAGAAACATGTATGCAGGTCAAGAAGCAACAGTTAGAACCAGACATGGAACAATGGACTAGTTCAAATTGGGAAAGGAGTATGTTAAGGCTACATATTGTCATCCTGCTTATTTAAGTTATATGTAGAGTGTACCATGCAAAATGCCTGCCTGGATGAAACACAAGATGGAATCAAGATTGCTGGGGGATATATCAGTAACCTAGATATGCAGATGACACCAAAATTATGACAGAAAGTGAAGAGAAACTAAAGAGCCTCTTGGTGAAAGTGAAAGAAGAAAGAGAAAATGTAGGCTTAAAACTCAACATTCGAAAAATGAAGATCATGACATCCGGTCCCATCATTTCATGTCAAATAGATGGGGAAACAAGGGAAATAGTGACAGACTGTTTTGCTTGGTCTCCAAAATTACTGACGACCGTGACAGCAGCCATGAAATTAAAAGATGCTTGCTTCTTGGAAGAAAAGCTATGACAAACCTAGACAGCCTATTAAAAAGCAGAGATATTACTTTGCCATAAAGTTCCATGTAGTCAAATCTATGGTTTTTCCAATAGTCATGTATGGATGTGAGAACTGGACCAAAATGAAAGCTGAGCACTGAAGAATTGATGGGTTTGAACTGTGTGAGGTTTTGAAGATGCTTGAAAGTCCCTTGAACTGCAAGGAAATCCAACCAGTCCATTCTAAAGGAAATCAGTCCTGAATATTCATTGTGAGGACTGATGTTGAAACTGAAGCTTCAATACTTTGGCCACCTGATGCAGAAAAGACCATTCATTGGAGAAGACCCTGATGTTGGGAAAGATTGAAGGCAGGAAGGGAAGGAGATGACAGAGGATGAGATGGTTGGATGGCATCACTGACTCAATGGACATGAGTTTGAGCAAGTTCTGGGAGCTGGTGATGAATATGGAAGCCTGGTGTGCAGCCATCCATGTGCAGAGTCAGACTCAACTGAGCAAGTGACCTGAACTGAACTGAATAGCCTATATTTTAAAATCTGTAAATTTGATTATTTCTCTTTTATTTCTGGTTATAAGAAGTTGTCTTCTACTTTTTTTATAATTTTTTTTTTATTTTTACTTTATTTTACTTTACAATACTGTATTGGTTTTGCCATGCATTGACATGAATCCACTACGGGTGTATACAAGCTCCCAATCCTGAATCCTCCTCCCACCTCCCACCCCATATCATCTCTCTGGATCATCCCCATGCACCAGCCCCAAGCATCCTGTATCCTGTATCAAACATAGACTGGTGATTCGTTTCTTACATGATAGTATACATGTTTCAATGCCATTCTCCCAAATCATCCCACCCTCTCCCTCTTCCTCAGAGTCCAAAAGTCCGTTCTATACATCTGTGTCTCTTTTGCTGTCTCGCATACAGGGTCATCATTACCATCTTTCTAAATTCCGTATATATGTGTCAGTATACTGTATTGGTGTTTTTCTTTCTGGCTTGCTTCACTCTGTATAATCGGCTCCAGTTTCATCCATCTCATTAGAACTGATTCAAATGTATTCTTTTTAATGGCTGAGTAATACACCACTGTGTATATGTACCACAGCTTTTTTGTTCTTAATTGTTGATGTAGCTAATGGTTTGTAAATATTCTTGATCTTTTTGAAGAGATTTGTTCTGTTTATTTTCTCTGTGGTTTTTCTTTATCCATTTTCATTTGTATCTGGTAAAAATCATTTCCTTCCTCCTGCCTGGTTGTGGTTTCAGTTCAGTTAGTTCAGTTACTCAATCGTGTCCAACTCTTTGCGACCACATGAACCACAGCACGGCAGGCCTCCCTGTCCAAAAACAACTCCCACAGTCCACCAAAACCCATGTCCTTCGAGTCGGTGATGCCATCCAAACATCTCAACCTCTGTCGTCCCCTTCTCCTCCTGCCCTCAATCTTTTCTGGCATCAGGGTCTTTTCAAATGAGTCAAATCTTCTCATGAGGTGGTCAAAGTATTGGAGTTTCAGCTTCAACATCAGTCCTTCCAGTGAACATCCAGGACTGATCTCCTTCAGGATGGACTGGTTGGATCTCCTTGCAGTCCAAGGGACTCTCAAGAGTCTTCTCCAACACCACAGTTCAAAAGCATCAATTCTTCACTGCTCAGCTTTCTTCACAGTCCAACTCTCACATCCATACATGACCACTGGAAAAACCATAGCCTTGACTAGACATACCTTTGTTGGCAAAATAATGTCCCTGCTTTTCAATATGCTATCTAGGTTGGTCATAACCTTTCTTCCAAGGAGTAAGAGTCTTTTTATTTCATGGCTGCAATCACCATATGCAGTGATTTTGGAGCCCAAAAAAATAAAGTCTGACACTGTTTCCACTGTTTCCCCATCTATCTGCCATGAAGTGATGGGACCAGATGTCATGATCTTCATTTTCTGAATGTTGAGTTTTAAGCCAACTTTTTCACTCTCCTCTTTCACTTTCATCAAGAGGCTTTTTAGTTCCTCTTCACTTTCTCCCATAAGGGTGGTGTCATCTGCATATCTGAGGTTATTGGTATTTTTCCCGGCAATCTTGATTCCAGCTTGTGCTTCTTCCAGCCCAGGTTAAAAAAGCACTATTGTTAGGTAATCTTAGTCATAGTCACAAATTTAAATCTATTAAGTAAATTGAGAAAGACATATCTATAAACAAACAAAAACTATGCTCACTTGGTGCTTATTTCAGATATTCATGGTTTATTTAGCTTTTTAAGAATTAATAACTATAATTTGCAACATTACCAAATAACTCATTATCAAAGAGTTTTATCAAAAGAAAAATTATTAAATTCATAATCTATTAGTAATAATAAAGTCAGCAAAGTAGGAAAAGAAAGGAACTTTTTAAATCTTTTAAAAATAACAAAATTATCTCATAACACCCCACTGAAGACACCAAACTTAAAATACTTAATTGCCCAAAAGAACATTAAAATCTTTACTTTCAAGTACAGGCTCAAGATGTGGGTTCTCAGTATCACCAATGCTGTTTAATTTCATTCTGGAAATCTTAGAGCAAACAGGCTGGAAAAAGATATAAAACCTAAAGGAACTAAAGAGAAGATGCCAGCTTTCATTGAAGTGGGTAATATGAATATATGTTAGGAAATCATAAAATTTACAAACATATTATTAAAATTAAAATACTTTAGCAAACTTTCTTAATATTATATATTATATCCACAGCATACTCTCTTGTAATTAGAATTAATTATAGTTCCATGCAATATAGAAATGAATCATAAAAAAATCATAGAGTTGAAAACAGTTAAACAACATTTGAAGTATGCATAACCAGCTAGTAAAACTATAAAAGAGGAATTAAGAAGGTAAAAGTGAAAGTAGATTTAAAGGTTCAATTGGGAAGAGGTGTAATAGGGAAGGTAAGGCACTTCTGGACTGCAGGCATCTTTGCTGTGATAATTACATGGCCAATCTCTTTATAATTATGTGCTAAGCTAATCATTTATATTTTATAAACTTTCCTCTATTGTATTATTTTACAAAATATAGTCTAAAAAATAACTTGGACTCAAGGATAGGTTTGGAAAAGTTATAGTATGTAGATGAACAGAAGTGATAAAGTCAGCTCCATTTCACAATCAAAGATTACTTGATAAATTAACTGTGTAAAGGGTATTTTGCTAATAGTTGTTTATATTTAAAAACATATATATATATATACTCATATATATTATATGTATATATACATAATCTTCTGTAAAACCAAGTACCAAAGGGATACAAAATAAAAGTACTTCAAAGATTATTACTTTGATTTGAGATTTCATACCTCATATTTAGAAAATTTTTTTGGACAAACTCATTTGCACCTTCTGGAAATATAGCTTGAGTTTAATCTGTGTTATCTGGGGAAAAGAAAGTAGACACTGAGGCATGATTTAGACTTAATTATATATATTTGCATGAATTCTTTAATTTTAAGAAACTACATTATCTTGTGAATAGAATGTTTACCACTAATTGTGTTTTGGTTTTAAAAATGAATATGTTGAAAATAAGCTGTACTTAACATTCTAAAATAGTATTTCTATTAGATTTTTAAAAAGAATTTATGAAACAATGGTGGCAGTAACTTTATTGATATTCCATTTTATAATATGTTTTCATCTCCCAAACCATCATAAAAATAGATCAGTGTAACATTAATAAAATTACATTTTTTGCTGAAAAACAGTAGGGACAGTTGTATTTTTGCCTGAATTTGAGAAGTGTGTATACTATGTCTACAGGCTATTTGTCTGTATTTAAAGAAGGATCAATATCCAATTCTTAGATGAGAGCATCTTCGTTTGAAGATGTGGTAGAGAATGTCAAACCTAATTAACTTGATCTATTATAAGTTTATCAAAAATATAATGGATGGCAGCATCAAACTGTTTCATAATTACCACTCACAGATGGCCAAAGTTTCATAAAAAGATCATATATGGAATAGTATAGTCTTTTTCTATTTGAGGAGAAATAAATAAATCTATTGGAATTCATTATATTGCCATCACCTGTAAAAAATAATATAGGGAGTTTTCTAAAATCTATGTTCCCTCACAGAATATTATTTTCTTCCTTTAGATGCCATTTGGTTATAATTATTTTGAATCATGAATGTTTGCTACAATAGGAAGAACATCAAATAAAAGATATTTCTACAGTACTTTGCTTATAAAGTTCTGAAAATCAAAACAAAATTTTCATTTATGGCACCTAATATTTTAGCATGTTTAAGAATCATGTTAATGGCTTTTTTGTTTCTTCTTAATGCAATTCACAACTCCCTTCTTTTGAAAATTAGACTGTTCTACCACACAGAATGTTCCAGTGGCTGGCACTGGTATGAAATAGCTCCATTCCAGATTAAGATAGAACTGTTATATAATTAGAATTTGATATTCAGAGATCATTTTATAATTCTAAAAATATTAGTAAAATATTAAACATACAAAATACATTGTTGGCAATCCTATGCATTGAGGGTTTGCTACACTGCCATGGACACAACTTAATATTTTCCTATGAATCAAGCAGGCCTGCTGTTTCAGTTCAGTTCAGTTGCTCAGTTGTGTCCAACTCTTTGTGACCCCATGGGCTGCAGCACGCCAGGACTCCCTGTCTATCACCAACTCCCATGAGTTTTCTCAAACTCATGTCCATTGAGTCAGTGATACCCCCCCACCATTTCATCCTCTGTCATCCCCTTCTCCCACCTTCAGTCTTTCCCAGCATCAGGGTCTTTTCAAATGACTCAGCTCTTGGCATGAGGTGGCCAAAGTATTGGAGTTTCAGCTTCAGCATCAGTCCTTCCAATTAATATTCAGGACTGCTTTCCTTTAGGATGGACTGGTTGGGTCTCCTAGCAGTCCAAGGGACTCTCAGGAGTCTTCTCCAACACCACAGTTCAAAAGCATCAATTCTTCAGTGCTCAGCCTTCTTCACAGTCTAACTCTCACATCCATTCATGACTACTGGAAAAACCATAGCTTTGACTAGATGTACCTTTGTTGGCAAAGTAACGTCTCTGCTTTTTCTCTTTTTAGGTCTATGATATGTTTTGAGTTAGTTTTTTTTTTAATTAATTTATTTTTTTAAATATAAATTTATTTATTTTAATTGGAGGTTAATTACTTTACAATATTGTATTGGTTTTGCCATACACCAACATGAATGCTGTCTAGGTTGGTCATAACTTTCCTTCCAAGGAGTAAGCGTCTTTAAAATTCATGGCTGCAGTCACCATCTGCAGTGATTTTGGAGCCCAAAAAATAAAGTCTGTCACTGTTTCCACTGTTTCCCCATCTTTCCCATGAAAATGTGGGGCCAGATGCCATGATCTTCGTTTTCTGAATGTTGAGTTTTAAGCCAGCTTTTTCACTCTCCTCTTTCACTTTCAAGAGGCTCTTTTGTTTTTATTCACATTCTACCATAAGGGTGGTGTCATCTGTGTATCTAAGGTTGTTAATGTTTCTCCCGGCAATCTTGATTCCAGCTTTTGCTTCATCCAGCCCAGCATTTCTCATGATGTACTCTGTATATAAGTTAAATAAGCAGGGAGACAACATACAACCTTGACGTACTCCTTTCCCTATTTGCAACTGGTCTGTTGTTCCATGTCCAGTTCTAACTGTTGCTTCCTGATCTGCATACAGATTTCTCAAGAGGCAGGTCAGTTCAGTTCAGTCTCTGAGTTGTGTCTGACTCTGCAACTCCATGAATCACAGCACACCAGGCCTCCCTGTCCATCACCAGCTCCCAGAGTTCACTCAAACTCATGTCCATTGAGTCAGTGATGCCATCCAGCCATCTCATCCACTGCAGTCCTCTTTTCCTCCTGCCCCCAATCCCTCCCAGCATCAGAGTCTTTTCCAATGAGTCAACTCTTTGCATGAGGTGGCCAAAGTACTAAAGTTTCAGCTTTAGCATTCCAAAGAAATCCCAGGGCTGATCTCCTTCAGAATGGACTAGTTGGATCTCCTTGCAGTCCAGGGGACTCTCAAGAGTCTTCTCCAACACCACAGTTTAAAAGCATCAATTCTTCAGTGCTCAGCTTTCTTCACAGTCCAACTCTCACATCCATACATGACCACTGTAAAAACCATAGCCTTGGCTAGACAGACCTTTGTTGGCAAAGTAATGTCTCTGCTTTTGAATATGCTATCTAGCTTGGTCATAACCTTTCTTTCAAGGAGTAAGCGTCTTTTAATTTCATGGCTGTAATCACCATCTGCAGTGATTTTGGAGCCCCCAAAAATAAAGTCTGACACTGTTTCCACTGTTTCCCCATCTATCTGCCATGACGTGGTGGGACCGGATGCCATGATCTTAGTTTTCTGAATGTTGAGCCTTAAGCCAACTTTTTCACTCTCCTCTTTCACTTACATCAAGAGGCTTTTTAGTTCCTCTTCAGTCTCTGCCATAAGGGTGGTGTCATCTGCATATCTGAGGTTATTGATATTTCTCCCAGCAATCTAGATTTCAGCTTGTGCTTCTTCCAGCCCAGCATTTCTCATGATGTACCCTGCATAGAAGTTAAATAAGCAGGGTGACAATATACAGCCTTGACGTACTCCTTTTCCTATTTGGAACCAGAGGCAGGTCAGTGGTTTGGTATTCCCATCTCTTTCAGAATTTTTCAGTTTCTTGTGACTCACACAGTCAAAGGCTTTGGCATAGTCAGTAAAGCAGAAATAGATGTTTTTTCTAGAACTCTTGCTTTTTTTGATGATCCAGTGGATGTTGGCAATTTGATCTCTCATCCCTCTGCCTTTTCTAAATCCAGCTTGAACATATGGAAGTTCACAGTTCACATGCTGTTGAAGCCTGGCTTGGAGAATGTTGGCCTACTATTTGTTCATACATAGTTAATATATATCCATCTGGTCTGTTCTAATACATTTATAGAATACACAGTTTGATTTCTAAAGCAAGTTCTTGGAGTCAAATGCTTCTGTAGTTGAAATATATTCCATTAATAAAAACCAAATTATAAACAAAACTGATTAAGAGAAATTATGAGTTTTTATTATGGCCATCAAATTAAATGAACATCTATGAGGGGAAGGCACACACAATTCAAACAAAAAGTAGAATTACATTTTTTGAATTAACTATGCACCTTAGGGGCTTCCCAGGTGGAGCTAGTGGTAAAGAAGCCACCTGTCAAGGCAAGAGACTTAAGAGAGTTGGGTTTGATCCCTGGGACAGGAAGATTTCCTGGAGGAGCCATGGCAAACAACTCTAGTATTCTTGCTTAGAGAATCACATGAGCAGAGGGTCCTGGTGGGCTGCGGTCCATAGGGTTGCAAAGAGTGGGACATGACTGAAGCAACTTAGCACACATGCACGCATGCATACACCTTAGGGATATGATATCAAAAGAAATGCCTTTACTTTAGATTGTTGTCTAATTATAAGCCTTGTAGGAGTTAAATTTTAATCAAATTTATGTTTTTATGATGATTTAAACTAGGTTGCCACTAGGATTGCCAGTAATCCCCCAAATATTTATTGAGTATATTTTGTAGTTCAGGTGATTTTCTCTAGGTTTTAGAGATGAAGTTGTGAAGTCAGAGCAGTTACTTCTTTTCAGAGTTTATATTCTGATGGAGAGAGGAGAAAAAAATGAGATGACTTCAGATAGCAATAATCTCTATGATAAAATAAAATTGTGTACAACCACCATGCCTGCAGGTATACTTATTTAGATATTGTGGTTAATAAAGTTCTCTTTGAGATATGACAATTACATGAGCTGAATTCTGTTCTAGAAATTGACTATATCAAGGTCTAGAAAAAGAACTTTTCAGGCAGAATGAACAATGGGGGCAAGAGCCATAATGTAGTCATTATGAGAACAATTATAAGGCCAGTGTTGGTGAATCCTAAAAAGCAAGGTGGGGAAATGGTAAGATATATAGTGAAAAAGTAGACAAGGACTAGTTTACTAAAAGGGCCTTTTTGTGACATGGCAACAACTTTGAATTATAGTCTCTATATAATAGGAAGGGAATATTATGATCTGAGTGACATTTCAAATGCATTTCAGTTTGGTATAGAGAATAAATTGCAGATACCAGTTATAGGTTATTACTCTGATTTAGGCCAAATGTGTTTGCAATAGCTACAAATACTGCAATTGTTTAAAATTATCTTTGCCAGGGGCTGTTTATCTGGGGATAAAATATCTTAGGAGAGAAATTGATTTGAATCTTTTTTTTCTTTTAGTTTCAGATGGTTTGAATGATGTGTTTAATCTATGTTCTATGTAATCTTTTAACAATACTTTTCAGCTTTTTATAATAAAGTAAAAACAATAAAGCAATGATATATATGCAAATATATGTGTATATATATGTATATATAAAAATCTTGCTAACATTTTTTAGGAGATATAGTAGTTTATATAGTACAAGCTTTTTGTATGATAAGCCAAAGGATTTTATGTGGGACTTTTGGAAAGAATAAGGCTCTTCAAAGAACATAAAGACCAAAAATATTTCAAACACTCTATTTTACTCAAATTATTTTCTATTGATCTTTCTCTTAGGTATGAAAAATTATTACTTTTTCTAACTCTTAAAAACCATCTTCAATTCTGTAATTGGTTAGATTGAGCTCCTCAGATTTGTTTAAAGAAACATTGTTAGAAAAATTTATTGATAGATATCTTCAAAAAGAGGATCCCATCTCCACCTATGTTGAATCAGTTGAGCCTTTAATGTGGTAGCCTACATCACTGTACAGTTTTAAAAGAAAGAATACAAGCTGAACTTCTCATGCATATTTCCATATGGGACAGTTTTTCCTTCAAATAGTGCTATTCACCCCTATCCCACAGAACACCATTTGAGAAGGCGTGCACACACACACACACACACACACACATATGAAAAGTCAAAGTGATAGTCACCCAGTCATGTCCAACTCTTTATGACTCCGTGGCCTGTAGCCCGCCAGTCAAGAATATTGGAGTGGGTAGCCATTCCCTTTTCCAAGGGTCTTTCCAATCCAGGGATTGAACCTGCATCTCCCACATTGCAAGCAGATTTATTATAGTCTGAGCTACCAAGGAAGATATACATACATACATATGTACATAAACACACATATATATGTATATAAATCATATATAGAAATATATGCATATATTCTTTTTTATATATGGCTTTATATGAATACTGTTTATAGTTGCTTGAAATATAGGTTCAGTCTTGCTGCACAATAGGTAATCATTAAGGCCACCTCTCTTTTTTTAGGGAAACCTTGATTATTTTAATAACAATTTCTTTACTGTTTATTGTGCTAGTTTATCTTCTTATTACATGATTTGATTTCTGTCATGATCTTACATGGTTTTCATATTATTCTGGAAGATACACTGTAAAAAATTACCTATAATTAAATAGCTAGCTCCACCTCCATTCAACATTAAATGTTCTCTTTTATATTAATTAGATATAGATAATAGCCCAAATGAATAATCAATGAGCAGTCAACCAACAGATTAGCAATTTTTAGTTATGGATAGTTGGGATTGGTATTATTCTTGGGGTTATCTCATTGAAGGAAAAAATGTGTGATATAGTCTAGGAAATATGCTGGCACATTATGAGAAGTCCAAATGTTTTACAATATGCTAAACAAAATCATCTTGATTTTTTTTAAGTAGGTTTATTCAAAAAAATAAATAAAGTACGTTTATTCATCAATAAATGTATAAAAGCAAATAAACAAAAAGAAATACTTGTTCCTAACATTAATGTAGAACGTTTCCACTTCATAAACATTTATTTTCTACTTTCCAACAATAAAAGAACTTAATGGTAATATTGTTACACTTTGATTTTTTCTTTGCCCTTTATTTAACATTTAATATTATTTTAAAAAAATTGTAGGTAAACTATATCATGTTCTGTTTTTCTTTTTTATAGTCACATTTTGAGTTTAGTGCTAAAACAAGTTTAAAGCTAATAAGCAGAGAAAAATACATAAGAAGAAAATAGGATAATCACAGAAGCATAGTTTAACCAATCTCTTATGAAGAGAAGATGTCTCCATATGCTCTGCCTAGCCTTATTATCTCAGTCACTAGTACTGGACGCCCCTTCTCTGCGCTATGGCTTGTCTCTTTGTATTAGTATTCAGTGGCTCTCTTCTTCCTGAATACACCATTCAAAATTATGATATATTAATCACAGACATTAGGGATGGAAATGATCTATTACTATAGGTCATCTAATACCCTCCAGAGGCCAGGCCTTGCTGTATTATCCTGTGCTTTTCACGGGTTACTTGAAATGATTCAAGAAAATGAAGATTTCCCCCATTTCCTTATTACGCAATCAGTTTCCCCATGGAATTCACTCTGCTTTGATACTCTAACCAGTTGCTAACAAGCAAACCATTTCTTGACACATGGAAAATTGCACAGACTTGTAATACCTCAGGCACATTGTGCTCTTTAACACTATTATTAATATGTTAACAGGTGGAAACTTATTATCATCTGACTGCTTGGGGTGTGAAATATCTCATACTCATTTCATTTTCAATTCTTTGTAGTTTATAGTTACACTTGATTAAAGGTGGTACTGTGAACACTTCAAGTTGTTTTAATTCAAGATAAAAATACTGTGAACTACATTCAGAAATGTATTAGATATTGATTCTCACATGGCCTTAGCCTCTGTCTAATATGAACCCAAATGCAAAAGTTTTGAAACAGTATGGAAAAATCAATTATCAACCAAGCTCTAGCCAAAATTAGTAAAACAAATGTTTTGAAAGTGCTATGGAACAGTAATAGGAAAATACTAGAAGGCAACTTAAAATACTGATATGTTAGGTTTCCAAATAGAGGGTTTGAGAAGATTGATGATGGGGACTATTCTTTTTAGGTTGTAGCTTATCTGTTGTTCTTGTTCAGTCGCTAAGCTGTGTCTTATTCTTTGAGACCCTGTGGACAGCAGCATGGCAGGCTTCCCTGCCCTTCACTATAGTTTAGCTGTATTGCTCTATATTCTCAAGCCAAGTACATCCTGGAGAAGAATGCTTACATTAGGGATGCTGTGGTAAAAGAAATATCAGTGTCTTACATGTGCATGGTTTACATTTTTAGGAATGCTTTTTCCTGATTTTGGTTTTTTGTTTTTTTTTCTTTCTGATTTGTTCCTATAACTCAAAATGGAGTATGGCAATCAAATAGCAAATAGCAGTAGCACCTGGAAATAAATATGATATTTTTATCCTAAGTAATATTAAGAGGAAGATTGTACTTATACAATAAAACATTATTTATCTTAAATATAAATAGAAAGTTGATACAGTATGTAGCCATTTAAAGGATGAATCTGTGATATTTTCAGTTAATCTCATATCTCCTTAATTATGTTTCACAATGGGCCAGTTGAATTTAGTCTAATTTAGTCATTGTTAGCCTAAAGTTGGAGCCCAGCTTAGAGACTAATAGCAAATACAGAAAGAAGCAGGATAGATCTCATTCCCTAGAAAGTCTAGACCTACAGAAGCTGCCTTTTGCTCCAATAAATGTGACCTCATGTCCTTATGTTGTGTTCGCAAATTTTCACTCTTAAGATTATATCACTCTCAAAGTTTGTCAAGAAAGAGTTTGTCTAACTGAGCTTGAGACATGTTTGTTTCCTCCATGTACTAGGGAGAAGGAGGATTTGGTGTTTTTTCTGTTGGTAGGAATTAACTCCACTCCACCAAGTCTATACATGATTGGAAATCTCTGAAAGAGAGATATGAGTATAGAAAATGGTTAGAGGTAACTGAGGCTTCTTTTCTGGTGACACCATCTTTTCTCATAGGGTTTTAACAATCTGTCAAAATATAAATTTTATATAAAAGCTAATGTTGAAAATGTCATGATCTGAAAATTATAATAATTTCTTTCATTTCTATTGTCATTTTTATTCATTGTTCAGAAAAAAATAAGGCATTTACCTCAAAAGTTTTGTCCATAATGAAATGTCATAGAATATAATCTCTTCTTTTATAGTATATGAAGAATAATATTATGAAACTTATAAGGCTATTTTAAAGGTTAAATATGGCAATAAATATATTGCACATAAAATATATCTGGCTCTTAATAATGAGTGCAGTTTGCGTCTTGTTCTTGAGAGCTAAAAGTACATTTTAGAGTGTTGTTGCTGCTACCAATACTACTTTCGATAACAACAATATTGTTATTCTTCAATTTTCTTGCATGTAGTGTATAGTAATGTGAAGTTGTACAGTCTGAATTTCAGATTAAATTTGATCACCACTGGTAATTTACTGTAAACATACACATGTTACTATGTAGTACACTTACAATAGATACACACAGACCCCATTCTCTGCTGTAAAATTTAATCTACACTAATATCCACATGTAATGAATACTCATAACTGAGTTTATATTATTTGTTGATTGTCTTAACTTTGCCAGTTGCCTCCCCTTGCGAAATAGAGGACAATGAAGGTAGTTGCGCGTTTCATCCTGTTTAGTGCTGTGTAGGCAGTCTTTACCAGTGCCTGGCACATCGTAAATTCCTAATAAACTGTTGCAAACTATATTGAGTCCCCAGAAACACAGGTTCAGTTCACTTTCTCTTCTGAAGCATTTTTATTTCAATGTCACAAATGTATTCATTTGGCACATTCCTTTTTCTCCCCAATCAACACTCACACAGACACACAAACACAAACATACACATACAAATATACACACTTACACACACATTACCCAGATTTTAAAATTAGCATATGTAGAAGACACAGATTTTTCTTAGTGGATTGTTGTCTTTGCTAACTCTTACCTACTTCATGCTTATATTTCTTATTTTAAAGCATATTCATATTTTAATGCGCTATATAGATAATCAGCCTCTAATTGTATCAATTCTTTACTAGCAATGACTCTTAGATTCTTTATTTTTCCACTTTGATTGCCATGAACTTAGTCTAAGCTCTCAACACCTTTATTTTATACTTTGGTTTCTGCACTATCTTCTTCATCTCTAGTCTTTGCTGTATCTCTTTAAGTTATGTTCTCCTCTATCCCGTATGAATCACCTATGAATCCATATTGTTTACCAAGGATAGTGTCCTCCATGGACTCCTCTATTCATGCCCTTTCTTTTCCTTAAATTCATTAACAACAAGTGGTAGGAAAAAATTACAAGTTGAAAAACAGCATGAGCAAAGAGAGAGTACAAAAATGAGAATGCTATTGTGAGAGGCACAAAGGAGAAAAACTGATTATAGTGTTGGGGGGGCAACTCCATATTAGGTTGGATTGCTGTTAACCTTATATACACAAGAACTGACTTTTGATTCACTGACACATTTAAAGCAGTAGGAAAAGACAGTATTATAAAACATGCCAGATACGCCAAAATAGCAGCAACACTGTAGTAATAGTGGCGACGGCATTAAAAACTCATTCTTTCCAAACACTTTCTTAGGGCTTTGTCCCCATTATTTAATTTATATCTCTTCATAATCTTTTAAGGAACCTATTACACAATATATAACATGGCTAACTTTTGCCTTCTATTTGTTATAATTTACAGAAGAGATAACTGAGATGTAGCGATATCAAGCAACACGACTAAGGTGAAACAGTTTCACCAAGCAGAATTTGTGGTTGAACTTGAGATTGACACTGAAGCTTGAGCGCCTCACCACACTGTACTCTTTCTCCAATGCCATAAACATATAGACTATTATTGGTGAATGAGTGATAAAAATAAATGAAATTCTATTCTAGAAATTAAGTTCTAAGAAGATAGGAGGCAGATACATTGAATGACACAAAAGGATAATGTGTCTGATCTTTAACTTTATAAAATATAAAGTCATTTGCAAAATTAAGTAAAACCCACTAGAATCTTAGAAATATATTCCTATTTGACAGTAGAGAACTAATATATAGATGAAGGTGCTGAAACAATGTCTAGGAGCTGTGAAAAGATCTGGCTTGTTCTGGAATATTTTACATTTAGACTGGTAAAGTTAAAATTGTATAATAATCTGACTGGGAAGTGGATTGGAGCAGGACTATAATTTGGATGAAATTTTGCCCGTGTATTTAAGGTACTTGTGATAAAGATTTCTTATCCAGAAACATGAAGCTTCTCTTAGTCTTTCTCACTCACACTACTCCATCAGAAACCAAAATGTATTTTGTTTGTTTTGTCAAGATAAGCAGAGTAAAAGTTAGGTAGGAAAAGTAAAGTTAGGTAAAAATTCTGTATGATAATATCCATGATAAATGTCTCAATTTTAGCATTAGTAATTTATGCAGAAACGGGAGCTATTTAAATAGTTTATGATTAGTTGAAGAGTATTCTGTGGTTTAGACTGGTAAATGATGTTATTAGAAGCCTAATCTTTATATTTAGTAGTAAATATTTTAATAATGATTATATGCTAAGAAATAAAGTTGTCTCCATTCATTTCTTTTTTTTATTTTTTTATTTTTTATTTTTTATTATTTTTTTTTTTTAGTTTTTTATTTTTTTAAATTTTAAAATCTTTAATTCTTACATGCATTCCCAAACATGAACCCCCCTCCCACCTCCCTGCCCATAACATCTTTCTGGGTCATCCCCATGCACCAGCCCCAAGCATGCTGCATCCTGCGTCAGACATAGACTGGCGATTCAATTCACATGATAGTATACATATTAGAATTCAGACAGTGACCATTCAAACAAGACAGAAGGGAATTGACCTGACATATGAAAAACAGTATAATTTAATTAAAACTGACTTGGATATTTTTTAGTAGAAATAAGTTGAACCTGTGGAATGGATTTTAAATGGCATTTGAAAGAAAAAATAGACCAGCCCTTAATTTGAACTTATCTGTTAATAAGTCTTAAAGTTTTAGTATATTTCATTCTGTATAATCCAAGGCTATTACAAAAAATAACTAAAATAACAGGCAATTAATATCTTGAAATTAAATGTCCTTCTGGGAGATAAATTTTCATTATTTATTGTGATAAAATAAGCATTATTGGTAGTACAAAAGGCTTACAAACGTTGCTGACTTCTCATAGGCAACGTGTAGTAGATCTTTTTCTTTTGCCTTTTCTATTTTACTTGCCTTTCTGGGAATTTTTATGGGAATTGATAGTTTATATAGTGCTAAAAGATACTTGTATTTCCTTATAGTGTATATAAGAAGACTTTATCAGCTAGATTTATTTCACGATAATCTTGCAATTAATTTTAATTTCCTAATCATGAATATGTATGTACAGTTGTGAGTGGTCTTGAATTTATATAAAAAGTAAAATTGGCTTTTATCAGGTTCTTATTTTATGAATATACTTTTAATAGAGAAACTAAGGCTTGAAGAGTTTAAATTGTGCAAAATCACACAGCTAATAAGAGAAAATCTCAACATTTGAGTTCAAAATATATGACTCCTCTGTAAATCTCCTAACTACAGTGCTAGATTCATATGTATCTATCTTTATCTTTCAGTTCTCTAGATTTGTAAGGTTCTCAAATGCAAAGTACACATGTTGCTGAGGGGTTTTTTGACGTAGATTTTTTAATACTATAGATAGTAATAAACAATTTTTGCATGTTTTAGTGTTGTAACACCAGACATATAAAATGTGCATAGAAGAAACGTAAATCTTAGCACTGAGGCAGAATTTGTGCTGGCTTGTGACTTACTTCTTAAGGCCAATATGACTGATGATATCTTTATAGTTTTCCATTTTAATAAAGATCTGTGCATTCTGTTTTGAAACAACTCCAATGAACCTATATATCTGAAAATTTTCTTTATTTTCCTTTTTAGATTTCTCATGGTAATAATATGAATATAAAGTATATCCTTAAATGTTTCTTTATAACTTAGAAATATCCAAAAGTTTAATAAACGTCTCAGTCTCTGATTATAAAAGGTTCATGCAAAGTAAATTGCAATTTCCTCTAGAGAGATGTGAGTTTATAAAGATTAATTCCTGTATCATTTCTCTACATCAGCCTAAATATTTTTCACTTCCCAGGGAGGCTCAGATGGTGAAGTGTCTGATTGCAATGTGGGAGACTCAGGTTCAATCCCTGGGTCAGAAAGATACCCTGGAGAAGGAAATGGCAACCCACTCCAGTACTCTTGCCTAGAAAATTCCACAGATGGAGGAGTTTGGTAGGCTACAGTCCATGGGACAACAAAGTCGGACACAACTGAGCAACTTCACTTTTCACTTTTATTATTAAGTTAACTGGAATGTATTAGAAATATATAGAGAATGAACACAAATGGTTTTGTTAAATGGTCAATATATTATTATAAGAATCTTGAAACCCATAGCCATAACAATAATGATAACTATGACTTATTTAGATCTTACTAATATTGCTACACAATGCAGTAAACGTCTCGCATATTGAGTTATTTCATCCATTAATTATTTGTCGACTGCCTGCCATATTCGAGATATTGTTGTAGGTGCTTGCAATATAGCAATGGAAAAGTCAGAAAACTTCTTGCCTTTATGTAATGAATACTCTGCTGGACCTCAGTACCTACTGGGAAATAAGTAACATTTTATCCTACTTTTTTTTTTTTTTTTGCTGAGAGCTCTAAGGTTTCCTCAGAAAGTAAGTCACTTTCCGAAATCACTTTGCAAAGCCAGAATTCAACTCATGTTTGTTTGGTTCCCAATTACAAGCACTAAAATACTGATTAGTCATGCATCAATATTATACTTCAGATGTTATCTAAATGTTATCCAAATAGCTCATGTGTTAATACTTTGTCTTTTGAATTATGCTTTACATTTGTCATCTCTGATTACTCAGTTCTTTTTTGGGCTTCATGTACTTTTGCCTATGATGATGTGGGCACACCCTATGTGTACTGCCTTTATAATAAAAATATTGAGCAATATGAGAATCATAAACTACACAGGAGGCTGGATTATAGGTGGAACTGTTCAAAAGTATTGCTTTAATAGTATGAACTTTTGTCTTTTTAAACAAAATAAACCTATCCCCCAAAGTGAATACCTTGTTTGCTAAGTATTATTCAGGTTATAATTTAAATTAAGTAATTATGCAGTAGTCTAGAAATCTATCTCATATAGTGATAAGTGTTACGTGATGTCACTTTTTAGAAGGGAAAATAGAGACATTCTACTTAAATAGTTGAGTAATGTGAAAGGAGTATATCTATCTATAAACTATCTATTGTATCTATTTATCTGTTAAAGAAATTTTCTCTTTCAACCTCAGGAACCTAGAACTGAGTCAATCTTGTTGTTCAGTCACTCAATCATGTCCAGCTCTTTGTGACCCCATGGACTGTAGCACACCAGGCTTCCCTGTCCATCACCATCTCCCGGAGCTTGCTCAAACTCATGTCCATTGAGTCAGTGATGCCATCGAAACATCTCATCTTCTGTCATCCCCTTCTTCTCCTGCCTTCAATCTTTCCCAGCATCAGGGTCTTTTCCAATGAGTCAGCTTTTCGCAACAGGTGGCCAAAGTATTGGAGCTTCAGCCTCAGCATCAGTCCTTCCAATAAATATTCAGGACTGATTTCCTTTAGGATTGACTGATTTGATTTTTTTGCTGTCAAAGGGACTCTCAATTCCCCAACACCACAGTTCAAAAGCATCAGTTCTTCAGTGCTCAGCTTTCTTTATGGTCCAACTCACATCCATACATGACTACTGGAAAAACCATAGCCTTGACTATGCAGACCTCTTATGGCAAAGCAATGTCTCTGCTTTTTAATATGCTTTCTAGGTTTGTCATAGCTTTTCTTTCAAGGAGCAAACATCTTTTAATTTCATGGCTACAGTCACCATCTGCAGTGATTTTGGAGTCCAAGGAAAAAATCTGTCCTTGCTTCCATTGTTTTCCCCATCTATTTGTCTATTTGCCGTGAAATGATGGGACCGGATGCCATGATCTTCATTTTTTGAATGTTGAGTCTTAAGCCAGCTTTTTTTTTTTTTCATCACTTTAGTTTTTTATTTTTTAAATTTTAAAATCTTTAATTCTTACATGCATTCCCAAACATGAACCCCCCTCCCACCTCCCTCCCCATAAGCCAGCTTTTTCACTGTCCTCTTTTAGCTTCACCAAGAGGCTCTTTCCTTCCTCTTTGTTTTCAGCCATAACTGTGGTGTCATCTTCATATCTGAGGTTACTGATAATTCTCCTGGCAATCTTTATTCTGGCTAGTGCTTCATCCAGCCCAGCATTTCACATGATGTACTCTACATAGAAGTAAATAAGCAGGGAAACAATATACATCCTTGACATTCTCATTTCCCAATTTTGAACCAGTTCGTTGTTCCTTGTCCAGTTCAAATTGTTGCCGTCAATTTTAGAAGTAAACAAAAGATTTTGTTTCTGTGTTCTTCATGCTCTGCCAATCACAACCCCAAAGATGTGGTTAATATCTAAGGCAAAGTATTGTTAGGATGTCTTACTTTTGTTTCGTGGGCTTCAAATAGTAATCAGCAGCAATCTTCACTATAGAATTCATCAGTAGATTTTATGGTGATGGAGAGGGTCCTTAGGCTTTACTAGCATAATTTGAAAACTTCAGTGGTAAACAATCATCTTGAGAGCATGTTATAAAGGGAATTCTGGGCTGTATGCTATTAACAGTCATAGGATAGGCTTTCCGTGGAATCTTCATTTTCAGTTGGAGCTTAAGGTAATTCTAAGAGTTTGTTTCTGGTTTCTTAGTGGGTAACAGGCAGCTTTACTGAGTAAACAAGAAGTATTGAACTTCCATGCAAAAATAAATAAATAATTGAAAAGAATAATTTTCCTTCTTAAACATTATTCCTACCATTTGTGACACTTACTTGCCTTTAATCTGCTTATATTGATGGAATTCGTAAACTTCAAGTATTCCTCACAGACCTATGCTGTCATTGAAACATCTGATACTTGGAAATAAGCATAAATCCTTTCTTGATAGATCAAAGTTTACATATACATACATTAATAAAATTGAATCAGATATTTAGAGTGGATGGGTTTTCTATGAGATAAGACAAACATTAGATGAACTTACTTTTAAATTATTTTAATGCCATTTTCTAGCTTTCACAAATTGTTTTTGTTTTTGCATTTGTGACACTATGATTTATAAGAAATATTTAAAAAAAGAAATACATATTTGGTTTTAGTCCCTTTCTATCACCAGAGAGCCTAAAACCTTGGAATTTCATAAATGACAGAGTAATAAGGGTGAAAAGAGTACCTTTTGTTATTCATAACATGTCCCTTTCAACCAATACTGAGGTTATGTTAATGAGGTAACTTTTGGAAAACCCTTAAGGAGGGGCTGGTTGCCAGGAAAAAAGATCCAGGAAAGGAAGAAGGCCTGGATATTGAGTTCAGGGATGATTTACTGATACCTGCCCCTGTAATGAAGACTTCATAAAAGCTTTAAAGGACAGGCTTTGATGTGCTTCCTGAACTTTGGTTGCTGAACCAGAATGAATCTAAAGACTGGAACAGAAGCTCTCGTATTCAAGACCCTTCCAGACCTTGCACCATGCATAGACATATCCCTGAGATACTGAACATTTGCTTCCAGACCACTGCAATAAAGTGAATTTTCAATACAGTGAGTCACACGATTTTTTGGTTTCTCCACCTTGTACTAATAGTCTATTAAGCGTTCAATAACAGTATTTCTAAAGAAAATAATGTGGATACTTAGTAAAAAGTCTTTATGACTAAAAAATGCTAACCATCATCTGAGCATTCAGTGAGTTGGAATCTTTTTGCTAGTGGAGGGTCTTGCCTTGATGTTATGGCCACTGATTGATCAGGGTGGTTGCTGAAGGTTGGGGTAGCTGTGGCAGTTTTGAAAATAAGCCAGAAATAAGTTTGCTGTGTCTGTTGACTCTTCCCTTTGTAAATAATTTCTCTGTGGCATGCAGTGCTGTTTGATAACTTAAAAACTAATTTATTTATTTTAACCGGAGGCTAATTACTTTACAATATTGTAGTGGTTTTTGCTATACATTGACATGAATCAGCCATGGGTGTACATGTGTTCTCCATCCTGAACCCCCCTCTCACCTCCCTCCCCATCCCATAACTTTTCCCACAGTAGAACTTCTTGAAAAAATTGAGTTAATCCTCTCAAAGTGCTGCTATCTTAACTTACAATTAAGTTAATATAATAGTGTAAATACTTTGTTTTCATTTCAACAAATTTCACAGCATATTATTGGGGATAGAGTCCATCTCAAGAAACCATTTTCTTTGCTCATTCATAAGAAGCAACCCCTTATCCACTAAAGTTTCATCATGAGACTTCAGGAATTCAAGTCATATATGCAGATTCTTTCAAATCTAGTTCTCTTGCTGTTTTCACCAAATCTGCAATTATTTTCACCCTTGAAGTCTTTATCCCCTCCAAGACTTCAGGAGAGTTGTAATCAACTGCTTCCAAATTTCTGTTCACGATGATCTGACCTCTTCTCATGAATCATAAACGTTATTAATGGCATCAGGAATGGTGAATCCTTTCCAGAATATTTTTAATTGAATTTTCCCAGATCCATCAGAGAAATCATTAGCTATGGCAGCAATAGCCTTATGAAATGTATTTCTTTAGTAATAAGACTTGAAAGTCAAATTTATTCTTGATCCAAGAGCTGCAGAATGGATGTTATGTTATCAGGCATAAAAGCAGAATTAATCTCATTGAACATCTCTATCAAAGCTCTGGGGTGACTAGGTATATTGTCAGTGAGCACTATTTTGGATTTTTTTTTTTTCTGAGAGTAGGTCTCAATAGTGAGCTTTAACTACTCAATAAACCACGTTATCAACAGATGTGCAGTCATTCTGTCTTTGTTACTCCACAACCGAAGTATTTTTAACATAATTCTTGAGGGTGCTGGGATTTTCAGAATGGTCAATGAGCATTGGCTTCAACTTAAAGTCACCAGTGGCATTAGTGCCTAGCAAGAAAATTAGCCCGCTTTTTTAATGTTTTGAAGGCAGGTGTTGACGTCTCTTCTCTAGATGTGTAAGTCTCAGATGGCATGTTCTACCAGTAGAAGGTTATTTTGCCTACTTTGAAAATCTGTTGTTTAGTGTAGCCACTTTCAAGAATTTTCTTAGGTAGATCTTCTGGATAACTTGCTGCAGCTTTCATATCAGTACTTGAGGCTTCATTTTGCACTTTTATGTTATAGAGGTGGCTTCTTTTCTTAACCCCCATGAACCAACCTCTGCTAGCTTCAAACTTTTCTTCTGTGGCTTCCTCACTTCTCTTAGCATTCATGGAATTGAAGAAAAGGCCTTTCTTTGGATCAAGTTTCTTTTTAATGGGATGTGTGGCTGGTTAGATTTTTCTGTCCAGATCACTGAAACTTTGTTGTCAGCAATAAGGCTGTTTTGCTTTCCTAAGAGTCATGTGTTCACTGCAGTAGCCCTGTCAATTTCCTTCAGGAACTTGTCTCTTGTGTTCACAGCTTGGTTAAGTGTGAAGAGACCTAACAAGAGACCTAACATTGGCTTATCTCAACTTTCAACATGCCTTGCTTGGTAAACTTAATGATTTGGAGTGAGAGCTTTTGATTTGAAGTGAGAGATGTGCTACCCTTCCCTGCCCACCTCCCTTGGAGGTGTCCTAATTTCAGTATTGTTGTGTCTTGGGGTTAGGGAGAGGACAGTAGTTGGTTGTTAGAGCAGTCATTAAAACACATTATTAAATATTTGGCACCTCAAAACAATAATGATAGAAACATCAAAGATCACTGATCACCATAAGAAATATAACAATAGTGGAAAAGTGTGAAATATTGTGAAAACTACCAAAATGGGACACGGATACATAGTAAGTAAATGGTGTTGGAAAAGTGGCCCCATAGACTTATTCAATGCAGGGTTGCCAGAAACCTTTAATCTGTAAAAACTGCAGTATTTGTGAAGTGCAATAAAACAAAGAGTGATAAAATGAAGTATTCCTCCATCTTTTAATTAGCCTACTCACTTATGTCCTTGAATATCCTGTGTAATAAAGCAGTAAGTTGATTAGTAAACTTGTTTCCAGAGTTCTGTAAGCGAATCTGGTCCAGGCTCCCCAATCTCTGGAATCTTACGCTAGATGATCTGAAGTGGAGCTGATGCAATAAGAATAGAAATAAAGTACGCAGTAAAGTCATAGGCTTGAATCATCTTGAAAGCACCCCAACAACCCAATCCATAGAAAACCTGTCTTTCACAAAACCGGTTCTCTTGCCTGGCAAGTCCCATGGACGGAGGAGCCTGGTGGGCTGCAGTCCATGAGGTCGCTAAGAGTTGAACATGACTGAGCGACTTCACTTTCACTTTTCACTGAAATGGCAACCCACTCCAGTGTTCTTGCCTGGAGAATCCCAGGGACAGGGGAGCCTGGTGGGCTGCCGTCTATGGGATCGCACAGAGTCGGACACGACAGGTGACTTAGCAGCAGCAGCACCTAGAAGGTTGGAAACCTCTGCTCTAAAGAGCTATTAGAACCCAGGAAGGACCAATAGAAATCTTCAATTCATAGCCTGTCAGTCAGAAGAACAGGTAACAACCTGAACTTGTGATTGGCATCTGAACTGGGGGCAGTCTTGTAGGACAGCGTCTTCACCTGTGAAATCTGACAGTAGGCTGACAGTCAGAACTGAGCTAAAGTTGTAGGAAACCCACTCAAGATTCAGTGTAAACTGTAGAATTACTTGGTGGTGTTGGATAATAAACAGCAGAGAGTGGAAATACTATATATTAACTTGAATATTTTTAAACAGCATTTTTCGTTTATGCCCCTGTATTCTTTGTCAAGATCATAGTTTGACTCGAACTCTTCTCTGCCTCTTTCTCCACTTATTTTTGCCTCCCAATTCACTTCCCAGTTTCTTGGTACTCTGCAAGTACCTACTGGTTTTCAAGATCATTTGATTAAAGAAAAAAAATCCCAAGTTTATATTTTCCAAATATGTCCTTCACTTTTGGTCCCCAAACACAAGTATAAAGCTAAAACTCTCAAATATTATAATGCAAATCATCTGAGAATAGTTTAATATGAAAAAAGAAAATTAGAAAACATATTTTATGCAAATATGTTTAAAGTTGGTTGCTTTTACATTTTAATTCAAAATTTTGATAAATATTTTATAATACAGTTTTGATTTATGTTATAATAAACTCATTTTTAATTTAAAATTTAGCGAGAGATATGAAAACTTTGAAATTCACAAGAAATCTTATTTGTATTCTTATTTTTGATATTTTGGCTGAGAAAAGAGTGGTTTGATTCACTGAGGATAATAGTCTCAACTAAAAAAAAAGAAATTCCACAACAACACTGTTTGCAGTTTTTGTAACACCTACGTGTTCTTATTGCCTCCCTTATGGTTCTGTTTGGAGCTATGCCAGTGTCATAAACTAAAAGAAAAAAACAAAAACAGTGCAGTGGAGTTTCCAGTAAAGGTAGAGTAAATAATTCGGACAAAGTTTTTCTGCCGAGGACAACTAGAATAATAGAAAATGGAGAGATGTAATAGAAAGCAACAGAATTAATAGGTAGCTACCAAAAGGAAGATTCATGCCAGAATGTTTTTCCCCATGGATGTTTTCCAGTTCCTGAATGAGTTGATAAAGGGTTGAACAATTCTTCTGAAAGCTTTTTTGAACTAAGAGGGAAAGGATAGGTGTCCAGGGTGACATCATAGGGATATGGAAGAACTGAACGTAGTATCCAGCAGTGATTGCAGCTCAGTTTTTTATTCTCTCATATCTGGAGTTGAATTGCAGTAATCTTACTGCTGGTCTCTCTAGAGACAGGCAGAACATATATTAAAACTCAGGAGTAAGATGTTATCATCTGAAAAGTCAAATGATCTATAAACATTTAAAAAAAAAGTACACAGTAGAAAAATCACCAAGAATAGGAGTTGAGAATGCATGATGAAGAAAAGTAATAAAAGCAGTAGAAGATAGAAACAAGCCCACTAAGTTTCGAATGGTAAGGTTATTAGACACAGATCTTGAAATAATGATCTCTCTCTGTCAAAAGAAGCTAAAGCAAATATTGAGTACTTACAGAAGACTAAAAAATTTAAAATACCAAGTAAAAATACAGAATTTCAATAAATTCAAATGAAGAAACCAATAAGGTAAGTTCAACACATGCTAGACACAGTTGAAAAGAGAATTAATCCAAAGAGGATATCTTAGAAGTAAATGTCCAGAATGAAGCACAGAGAAGCAAAAAATGAAAATTACAGAATAATGGAATGTGACATAGATCACACAGAAAGCAGGCCTTCCTTTCTGAAATTGTAATCCAAGGAAAATTGGATAGGAAATGGGGCAGAAGTAATATCTGAAGATGGCTCTGAACTGAACGAAACTGGAAAAAGGCATCAAGTTATCAAGTCACAGAATCGGGAGCACTACAAACCTCAATATGATAAAAATAAATTGAAACTCAGTTTTATATTTAAAAACTGCTGAGATAAAAATATAAAGAACCGGAGTAAAAATCCATCAGACATGTTATGTTCCAAAGAACAGTATGATTAACAATTGAATTTTCAATAAAAATGATGGAAACCAGAATACATTGGAATGACATCTTTAAATGATGAAAGAATACAAATTTCAACAAATTTTATACTCAGCAAAACTGTAATTCAGAAATATAGTAAAAATAAAGATGTTTTCAGAAAAAATGAGAAATGAGAGAATTTATTACAGGAAGATGCACAGTAAAACACTAAAGAAATTATTTCAGGAGAAGGAAACTTGCTTCAAAGACAGCAGGAAATTACACAGAAATAAGAATACCAGGAAGGGGGAAATATCTGGGATATCTCTAAGAATATTAACTTCATTCAACAAAAATAAGGATGTCTTATAAGGTTTAGCACAGCTTACAGTAATAGAGTTTAGGCACATGAGCTTAAAAAAAAAGAGCTCATAACTAGAATAAAAAGAGGGAGAGAGTGAATAATAAAAGCTTTCAAGCAAAAAAGTTGAGAGATGGAAAATAAGAAAACAGAAAAATGGCATATATAGAGAAGATTGAAAAATATGGTATATTTAAATTCAGTTATATAAATATATATGTGTATATATATGCAGATACTACTCTAATGGCAGAAAGTAAAGAGGAACTAAAAAGCTTCTTGATGAGGGTAAAAGAGGAAAGTGAAAGAGCTGGCTTGAAACTCAACATTAAAAAACCAAGATCATGGCATCTGATCCCATAACTTCAAGGTAAATAGAAGGGGGAAAAAAAATAAAAAAGTAGAAGCAGTGACAGATTTTATTTACTTGGGCTCCACAATCACTGTGGACAGTGACTGCAGCCATGAATTTAAAAGGCTCTTGCTCCTTGGAAGGATAGCTATGACAAACCTAGACAAGACTTTAAAAAGGAGAGACATTCCTTTGCTGACAAAGGTCTAATTAGTCAAAGCTATGCTTTTTCCAGCAGTCATGTGTGGATGTGAGAGTTGGATCCTAAAGAAGGCTGAGGGCCAAAGAATTGATGCTTTCACACTGTGGTGCTGGAGAAGACTCTGGAGAGTCTCTTGGATGGCAAGGAAATCTATCCAGTCAATCCTAAAGGAAATCAGTCCTGAATATTCATTGGATGAACTGATGCTAAAGCTGAAGCTCCAATACTTTGGCCACTTTATGTAAAGATCTGACTAATTGGAAAAAAACCCTGATGCTGGGAAATATTGATGGTAAAAGAAGGGGGCTGTAGAGGATCAAAGTAGTTTCCCCAGTTGGTCAGGAATTTAAATAAGCTCCAGGAGATAATGGAGGACAAAGGAGCCTGGCATGCTACAGTCCATGGGATCACAAAGAGTTAGACACAACTTAACAACTGAACAGCAACAACAACAAATAGATTAAATGTTTTAATTAAAACGCAAGGATTTTCAGATTGCAGAAAATAACTTCTAGAGTAACATGTCAAAAATATAAAGATATACAGTTTGAATTAGTGAGTTGTTAAAAAATGATAGATATTATCAAAAGAAGAGGGAACAAAAGGTAGTTCATACAAAATACTTGAAATTCTGAGTTATATTAATGATAGAAATATTATAATTAAAGGTAAAAGAGATAAAGGTAGACAGTCCATATCAATTTTAATTCACTGATGAGATATAATATGTCTAAAATTATATAAATTATTTAGTATTTAGTAATATATAAAAAAGAAAATTTATAGCACTCTAGCAGAAAAAAGCAGGTCCACAAAGATAGTGCGAACTGTTTATAAAATTGGATCAAAAATCAGTGCTATAGAATATTTGAAAAACAATTAGCAAACCTGATAAAATGGATATTATGTATAAAATGTTACACCCAACAAATACAGAAACAAGCATTCTTTCAAGTACACTCATTTACAAAAGTTACATAGATACTGGGTTGTTTTTACTTAAGGCCAAAAAATAGATATCATAAAAAGAAAATGCTTTAGCCACAAATTATTTTTATAAAAACAAGTTATAAAGTTAAATAAGAAGCCTCAATATATTAGGGAACTAAGGGAAATACTTTTAAATAACTCAAAAGTCAAAGGGAAAAGCCATAATATAGACTAGAACAGATTTTAATCTGAATGATAATAAAAATAACACACCAAACCTTGCAGAAAAATCTTTGCTTAGAATTTTTGTCTTTCACTGCATGAATTTGAAAAGAAGAAAGACAGAATCAATGGACCAAGCATCCTTCTCAAGAAGTTATATAACAGTAATTTGTATATTTTCCAAATATAGGAGAATTAGAGTAAAATAATAGAGTTAATAAACCAGAAAGAATAAAATAACACTCAAAAGATCCATAAAATTGACAAACCTTGGTGTGTTTAGGGAAAGAGAGACAGAGCAGAGCAGAGAGAGAAAATGGCCAATTTCAAGCATAAAATTCTTAGAAATTCTAACTAACTGACATTCTGAAAAAGATAAAACTATGGAGATAGTAAAGAGATCATTGATTGCTGGGATTAGGAGTGTTAGGGTGAAGGGCATAATTGTGGAGGACCAGGAATTTTTGGACAGTGTAAATATTCTCTCTGATCCTATAATGATGGGTACAATGAATATACATTGTCCAAATCCATATAACAGAGTGGGCTTCCTAGGTGGCTCAGTGGTAAAGAATCTGCCTGCCAATGCAGGAGACACAGGTTTGATTGGGAATATCCCCTGGAAGGGAAAATGGGAACTCACTCCAGTATTCTCGCCTGGAGTAACCTCATGGGACAGAGGAGCCTGGCAGGCTATAGTCCATAAAGTAGGAAAGAGTTGGACATGACTGAGCAACTGAGCAGGTATGCAGCACATATAATATAGAATACCAAGCTGCTGCTGCTGCTGCTAAGTCGCTTCAGTCGTGTCTGACTCTGTGCGACCCCCATAGACGGCAGCCCACCAGGCTCCCCCGTCCCTGGGATTCCCCAGGCAAGAACACTGGAGTGGGTTGGCATGTCCTTCTCTAATGCATGAAAGTGAAAAGTGAAAGTGAAGTCGCTCAGTCATGTCTGACTCTTAGCGACTCCGCGGACTGTAGCCCACCAGGCTCCTCCATCATGGGATTTTCCAGGCAGGAGTACTGGAGAGGGGTGCCATCACCTTCTCCTATAGAACACCAAGAGTGAATCTTAATATAAACTATAGACTTTGGGTAATTGTTATGTGTTGCGACATAGGGACCACTCTGGTGTGGGTTGTTGATAACGGGAGAGGCTTTGCATGTGTGTTGTTGTTTAGTCGGTAAGTCATGTCCTACTCTTTGTGACCCCATGGACTGTAGCCCACCAGGCTCCTCTGTCCATGGGATTCTTCAGGCAAGAATACTGGAGTGGGTTGCCATTTTCTCCTCCAGGGGATCTTCCCTACCCAGGGATTGAAACCTGCATCTCCTGCTTGGCAAGGCAGATTTTTTTTTTTTTTTTTTTTTTTAACCACTGAGCCATTACAGCCCATGGAGTCACAAAGAGTCAGACATTACTTAGGGACTAAGTAACAACAACAAATGTATGTGTGAGGGTAGTGAGTATATGAGAAGTCTCTGTATGTTCTTGATTTTACTGTGAAACTAAACTGCTTTAAAAGATAAAACTTTAATAGGAAAGTTCTCAGAAATATATGAGATAAGAGAATGTAATGAAATCATGAAATCAATAATATGGCAATTTAGCCGACACAGTAGAAATAGTAATTTGAGTAATCCTATAAATACTGACTAAATTTAATCCCTAGTTAAAAGCCTTTCAACAAACTTTTTTTCTTCAAATATAAGGAAAACATTTCAAAGCCATGCAAAACAAAAGTTTAGGTCTAGATGCTTTTGTTTGGTGAACACTTACAAATATTTAAGCAATAAATAATTTAGTCTTGTTCAAAACCCTCTAGGGGGAATAAAAAGCCCACAGCACAAAAGTTGTGATAACAGAACACTTCCAGAAAGGACATTTTTATGCCTATCTTAAGTATGAATACAGAATTCAAAATATAATAAATATTAGCAAACTTAGTTTAGGAAGTTACTAAAAAGGGTGATACATCATAACTGCTGCTGCTGCTGCTAAGTCACGTCAGTCGTGTCCGACTCTGTGCGACCCCATAGACGGCAGCCCACCAGGCTCCCCTGTCCCTGGGATTCTCCAGGCAAGAACACTGGAGTGGGTTGCCATTGCCTTCTCCAATGCATGAAAGTGAAAAGTGGAAGTGAGGTCGCTCAGTCGTGCCCGACTCTTAGCGACCCCACTTACTGCAGCCTACCAGGCTCCTCCATCCATGGGATTTTCCAGGCAAGCGTACTGGAGTGGGTTGCCATTGCCTTCTCCGACATCATAACTAGTTTAATATTATTTGGAGAATATAAGGTTAGTTTAATATCAGAAAATCTATTAATGTAACATTAACAGGAAAAATAAGAATTATATCATCTTAAAAATGTTACAGGATAATGTTTGATAACATTTAATTTACATAATTTCATATATACTCATTATTTTTAAAAAGTAGAAAATCAAGAATAAAATGAATGCCTTCAATCTAGTAAATGAATATGACAAAAAAAAAAGTGGTATCACAAACATAGTGCTTGATATTGAAATTTTTCAGTTCAGTTCAATCACTCAGTCCTGTCCGACTCTTTACAACCCCACGAATTGAAGCACGCCAGGCCTCCATGTCCATCACCAACTCCCAACGCCTACCCAAACTCATGTCCATTGAGTCGGTGATACCATCCAACCATTTCATCCTCTGTCGTCCCCTTCTTCTCCTGCCCTCAATCTTTCCCAGAATCATGGTCTTTTCAAATGAGTCAGCTCTTCGCATGAGGTGGCCAAAGTACTGGAGTTTCAGCTTCAATATCAGTCTTTCCAATGAACACCCAGGACTGATCTCCTTTAGCATGGACTGGTTGGATCTCCTTGTAGTCCAAGGGACTTTCAAGAGCCTTCTCCAACACCACAGTTCAAAAGCATCAATTCTTCCATGCTCAGCTTTCTTTATAGTCCAACTCTCACATCCATACATGACTACTGGTAAAACCATAGTTTAGTCATCTCTTTAAAATGGAGACATAGGTACCTGCTACTACCAGCCATTAGAATCTTATTGGAGATTTGAACAGTTCACCAAGCTAAAAGAAGAAACAAAAAGAATGGAACTGAAAAGGAATCTTCTTTATCCACATATAATAATGTATAGATATAAACAAAAGAATACAAATAAAGTATTAAAATCAATAAACTACTTTAGCAGATTTTCTGTTTGCAATTTAAATCATAAAACTCAATTGCAAAGAAAAAGAAATTCTAAAACAGTATCATTTAAAATAACATAAAACATATCAAATAATAAGTCTAGCAAACAAAGAGAAATACCTCTCTGGAAGAAACTACAAAACATTATTGAGAGAATGTAAAGGAAATATATTGATGTGTCTATCATGTTTATGGAGTAAAACATTCATTATTGTAAAAATTCTAATTTTCCCTAAGTTCACCTTTAGAGTCACTACAATCTCAATAAAATTCCAGTAGAGGAGTTTTATGGAATATGATGGACCTACCCTAAAACTGACACGAAAATGCTAAATACTAATAATAGCCATTACACTCTGCCTCAAAGAAGAAGGGCAAAAGGGAGGACATGCTCTATTAATCAGAACTGATATCACATTGCAGTAAAGGAAACATGTGTCATTTCTGCAAGAATAGATAATCAGTTGAACATAAAATACTACAGTGAATAGATTTGTTCATATATGGACCCAATTCAAGTGTAAGTGGTAATGTATAGCAATAAGAAATAAAATTGTCTTCATAAATGTTGGTGCAGCTGTTGATTTTCCATATGGAAAATAGTGCAACTTGATTGCTACCTTGTACCATATTGAAAAATTAATTCCAGGAAATTATAAATTTAAGTGCAAAATAACAAAACTTCTAAAAGATACTATTGAAGAATATCTTTATAATGGAATGGGGCAATATTTCTTAAATAGGACACACAAAAATGTAAACCATAAAAGAAAATATTGATAAATTGGACATTAGATTTAAGAACTTATTTTCAAGCAATGCCAGTAAAATGAAAAAAAAAAACAAAAGAGTTCACAAAGTGGGAGAATTTATTTACAATACATAAACAGGCAAAGGACTAGTATCCAGAGTATGCAAAGAACTGCTACTAGTTAATAAGAAAATAACCCAAAAGAACTTGTAAGAAATATGGGAAAGATATCCCATAAGATATCCAGATGTCTAATAAAAATCTGAAAAAATTCTTAAATCTTACTGGTATTCAGGGAAACATGATGAGACACCACTATGTATCCATTGAAATGGTTAAAATGTAAAAGTGTGGCAAAAGTGTAGAATCCCAGGAGCTCTCATACATTACAGAAGAGAGAGTAAGGGGAAATCAATGTGGTGCTCTCTCCTAATTGTGAATGTTTGCATACACCATTTTCTAGCAATTATACTCCTGCTCAGTCGCTTAGTCATGTCCGAGTCTCTGCAACCCCATGGACTGTAGCCCTCCAGACTCCTTTATCAGTGGGATTTTCAAGGCAAGAATACTGGAGTGGGTTGCCATTTCCCCCTCCAGAAATGATACCCCTAGATATGTAGCAAAGAATAATAGGTATAAGAGACATGTATAAGAATATTCACAGCAACATTATGTAGAACATTTGGATAAATGAAATTGTCATGCGTGCAAATAATAGAGTGCCATAAATTAATGAAAATGAAAGGTCTATAACTACACTGAGCAATATGACTAAACCTTACAAATATAATATTGGTTGGATGATACCAGACATAAAAGAATATGATATCATTTATACATATTTCAAAAATTAAGCAAGTGTTTATTAGAGTTTTAAGCTAGATTTGTATAAATTATAAAGAATATATAAAGTGACTGCTATGAAATTCAGTTATCGTTTGGCTGTTGGGAGTGGATAGTTGGGAGGGAGTATGGGATTGGATTTCTAGGTTGCTTGCAATGCTCTATTTCTTAATCTAAATGATGAATACACAAGTATTTACGATAAAATTTTATGCTATATTTTTTTACAAGTGATATTTTGCAATTAAAAGGTTTAAAGAAAATATATTTAAATTTCAGTAACTTCTTTCAGAAACACCTAATAGATTGTCGGGGTGAGGACGATATGGAAAAACTGTACATATTAACAAACCAGAGCTGTGGTCAAAGTTACCTCCATAAGTGACAACGTACTGCACCAAGGCAAATTACTAGTATCAAGACATGTCAATCAGGTGTGCAGTTCTGCAGAAACAAACATTCACAGCAGCAGCTCTCAGCACCACTGTTCTGGACAAAACAAACTAAAACCCAAACCAAATCAACAAACAAAAACTCAGAGAAACTAAACTTGTGAAGGCAGTTCTCAGCTTTACATTCTGTCAGGAGACGTCTTTGCACAGTTGCATGCAACTCTCCTACATGGTCTTTGCAAGTGGCCATCTCGAATGCAACTCTAATGTACCTGCCAAACAGAGCTTTCAAGGGTGGGGTTAATTGGCTTTCATGGCCAGTATTTAGTTGATCACTAAGACTGTGCCATGGTTGGGATGGTAGTGATTAAATTACTTTCTAAACTAATTGAGAAAGTTTCACAGCTTGTTAGCAACACTTACAATAAACAGGCCCTGTTGTTGAAAGATATACATGGATTTTTAAGATCAAATAAAATCAAATGTTGCCTTCGGTTGTTTAAAGTTTTTTTAATATAAATTTATTTATTTTAATTGGAAGTGAATTACTTCACAATATTGTATTGGTTTTGCCATACATCAACATGAATCTGCCACAGGTATACACGTATTCCCCATCCTGAACCCCCCTTCCCCCTCCCTCCCCGTACCATCTCTCTGGGTCGTCTCAGTGCACCAGCCCCAAGCATCCAGTATCATGCATCGAACCTGGACTGGGGATTCGTTTCATATATGATATTATACATGTTTCAATGCCATTCTCCCAAATATGGAGAATTTGCCATTTCTCCCACCCTCTCCCTCTCCCACGGAGTCCAAAAGACTAT
Source organism: Ovis canadensis (assembly GCF_042477335.2). NCBI lineage: Eukaryota > Metazoa > Chordata > Mammalia > Artiodactyla > Bovidae > Ovis > Ovis canadensis. The sequence continues at coordinate 89,255,761 of NC_091249.1, forward strand.
TCTATACATCTGTGTCTCTTTTGCTGTCTTGCATACAGGATTATCATTACCATCTTTCTAAATTCCATATATATGTGTTAGTATACTGCATTGGTGTTTTTCTTTCTGACTTACTTCACTCTGTATAAAAGGCTTCAGTTTCATCCACCTCATCAGAACTGATTCAAATATATTCTTTTTAATGGCTAAGTAATACTCCATTGTGTATATGTACCACAGCTTTCTTATCCATTCATCTGCTGATGGACATCTAGGTTGCTTCCATGTCCTGGCTATTTTTAACAGTGCTGCAATGAACATTGGGGTACATGTGTCTCTTTCAATTCTGGTTTTCTTGGTGTGTATGCCCAGAAGTGGGATTGCTGGGGCATAAGGCAGTTCTATTTCCAGTTTTTTTAAGGAATCTCCACACTGTTCTCCATAGTGGCTGTACTAGTTTGCATTCCCACCAACAGTGTAGAGGGTTCCCTTTTCTCCACACCCTCTCCAGCATTTATTGCCAGTAGACTTTTGGATCACAGTCATTCTGACTGGTGTGAAATGGTGCCTCATTGTGGTCTTGATTTGCATTTCTCTGATAATGAGTGATGTTGAGCATCTTTTCATGTGTTTGTTAGCCATCTGTATGTCTTCTTTGGAGAAATGTCTATTTAGTTATTGGGCCCATTTTTTGATTGGGTCATTTATTTTTCTGAAATTGAGCTGCAGGAGTTGCTTGTGTATTTTTGAGATTAGTTGTTTGTCAGTGGCTTCATTTGTTATTATTTTCTCCCTTTCTGAAGGCTGTCTTTTCACCTTGCTTGTATTTTCCTTTGTTGTGCAGAAGCTTTTAATTTTAATTAGATCCCATTTGTTTATTTTTGCTTTTATTTCCAATATTCTGGGAGATGGGTCATAGAGGATCCTGCTGTGATGTATGTTGGAGAGTGTTTTGCCTATGTTCTCCTCTAGGAGTTTTATAGTTTCTGGTCTTAAATTTAGATCTTTAATCCATTTTGAGTTTATTTTTGTGTATCGTGTTAGAAAGTGTTGGTTTCATTCTTTTACAAGTGGTTGACTAGTTTTCCCAGCACCACTTGTTAAAGAGATTGTCTTTACTCCGTTGTATATTCTTGCCTCCTTTGTCAAAGATAAGGTGTCCATAGGTGCATGGATTTATCTCTGGGCTTTCTATTTTGTTCCATTGATCTATATTTCTGTCTTTGTGCCAGTACCATACTGTCTTGATGACTGTGAATTTGTAGTAGAGGCTGAAGTCAGGCAGGTTGATTCCTCCAGTTCCATTCTTCTTTCTTAAGATTGCTTTGGCTATTCGAGGTTTTTTGTATTTCCATACAAATTGTGAAATTATTTGTTCTAGCTCTGTGAAAAATACCATTGGTAGCTTGATGGGGATTGCATTGAATCTATAGATTGCTTTGGGTAGTATACTCATTTTCAGTATATTAATTATTCTGATCCATAAACATGATATATTTCTCCATCTATTAGTGTCCTCTTTGATTTCTTTCACCAGTGTTTTATAGTTTTCTATATAAAGGTCTTTAGTTTCTTTAGGTAGATATATTCCTAAGTATTTTATTCTTTTTGTTGCAATGGTGAATGGAATTGTTTCCTTAATTTCTATTTTCTCATTATGAGTGTATAGGAATGCAAGGGATTTCTGTGTGTTGATTTTATATCTTGCAACTTTACTATATTCATTGATTAGTTCTAGTAATTTTCTTGTGGAGTCTTTAGGGTTATCTATGTAAAGGATCATGTCATCTGCAAACAGTGAGTTTTACTTCTTTTCCAATGTGGATTCCTTTTATTTCTTATTCTGCTCTGATTGCTGTGGCCAAAACTTCCAGAACTATGTTGAATAGTAGTGCTGAAAGTGGGCACCCTTGTCTTGTTCCTGACCTTAGGGGAAATGCTTTCAATTTTCGCCACTGAGGATAATGTTTGCTGTGGGTTTGTCATATAGCGTTTATTATGTTGAGGTATGTTCCTTTTATTCCTGCTTTCTGGAGAGTTTTTATCATAAATGGATGTTGAATTTTGTCACAGGCTTTCTCTGCATCTATTGAGATAATCATATGGCTTTTATTTTTCAATTTGTTAATGTGGTGTATTACATTGATTGATTTCTGGATATTGAAGAATCCTTGCACCCCTGGGATAAAGCCCACTTGGTCATGGTGTATGATCTTTTTAATGTGTTTGTTGGATTCTGATTGCTAGAATTTTGTTAAGGATTTTTACATCTATGTTCATCAGTGATACTGGCCTGTAGTTTTCTTTTTTTGTGGCATCTTTGTCAGGTTTTGGTATTAGGGTGATGGTGGCCTCATAGAATGAGTTTGGAAGTTTACCTTCCTCTGCAATTTTCTGGAAGAGTTTGAGTAGGATCGGTGTTAGCTCTTCTCTAAATTTTTGGTAGAATTCAGCTGTGAACCCGTCTGGACCTGGGCTTTTGTTTGCTGGAAGATTTCTGATTACAGTTTCAATTTCCGTGTTTGTGATGGGTCTGTTAAGATTTTCTGTTTCTTCCTGGTTCAGTTTTGGAAAGTTGTACTTTTCTAAGAATTTGTCCATTTCTTCCACTTTGACCATTTTATTGGCATATAATTGCTGATAGTAGTCTCTTATGATCCTTTGTATTTCTGTGTTGTCTGTTGTGATCTTTCCATTTTCATTTCTAATTTTATTGATTTGATTTTTCTCCCTTTGTTTCTTGATGAGTCTGGCTAATGGTTTGTCAATTTTATTTATCCTTTCAAAGAACCAGCTTTTGGCTTTGTTGATTTTTGCTATGGTCTCTTTTGTTTCTTTTGCATTTATTTCTGCTCTAATTTTTAAGATTTCTTTTTCTCTACTAACCCTGGGGTTCTTCATTTCTTCCTTTTCTAGCTGCGTTAGGTGTAGAGTTAGGTTATTTATTTGATTTTTTTTCTTGTTTCTTGAGGTATGCCTGTATTGCTATGAACATTCCCCTTAGCACTACTGTTACAGTGTCCCACAGGTTTTAGGTTGTTGTGTTTTCATTTTCATTCATTTCTATGCATATTTTGATTTCTTTTTTGACTTCTTCTGTGATTTGTTGGTTATTCAGCAGCGTGTTGTTCAGCCTCCATATGTTGGAATTTTTAATAGTTTTTCTCCTGTAATTGAGATCTAATCTTACTGCATTATGGTCAGAAAAGATGCTTGGAATGATTTCAATCTGGTTTTAGCAGAACATCTGGTTCAAGTCTCAGGTATTAGAGAGGATTATATATAACTTTATATAACAAGCATATTTGAAGTATTTGGCTATTAAGCCCATTTAAGATATTAGAAAGTATACTGGACTTACAGATAAAATATATCTAATGAGGTTAACTCTACAATATCAGTCTGTTAGATATTATATCACCCTTAAATTTAGGCTCCACTTTATTCAGTGAAGTTCTCATGCTGCTATGAAAATTTTCTCTCTTATGGTTATAAAATTCCAAAATGACTTTCTGCATAAAAATAGCAATTGTTATTTAGTTTCTCCTCAACATTTTGCTCTCACTTTTTTCAAGGTCCTGTTTAGGTTATCTTTGATTTTTGAGACTCTCCATTCTATTTCCTTCACTTTTTGTTTTCTTTATGCCACTCTTATAGCAATGAAACCATAATTTGTCTTATAACCCAATCGCTTTTATTTTTGTTGTTCAGTTGCTAAGTCGCATATGATTCTTTGTGACCCCATGGACTCTGGCATGCCAGGCTTACAAATATTTCATTATCTCTGGGAGTTTGTTCAAACTCATGTCCATTGAGTCAGTGATGCCATCCAATCATCACATCCTCTGTTGCCTCCTTCTCTTCTTGCCCTCAGTCTCCCCCAGCATGAGAGTCTTTTCCAATGAGCTGGCTCTTAGCATCAGGTGGTCAAAGTATTGGAACTTCAGCATCAGTCCTTCCAATGAATATTCAGAATTAATTTCCTTTAGGATTGATAGGTTTGATCTCCTTGCTGTCCAAGGAATGCTCAAGAGTCTTCTCCAGCAACACAGTTTGAAAGCATCAGTTCTTTGGAGTTCAGCTTTCTTTCTGGTCCGGCTCTCCCATTCATACATGACTACTGGAAAAACTATAGCTTTGACTATGTGGACCTTTCTTGGCAAACTAATGTCTTCCCTTTTTCATATACTAGGTTTAATAGGTCTAGGTTTGTCATAGCTTTCCTTCCAAGGAACAAGCATCTTTTAATTTCATGGCTAGAGTCACTCTCTACAGTGATTTGTAGCCCAGGAAATAAAATCTGTCACTGTTTCCATTTTTCCTCTTACTATTTGCTATGAAGTGATGGGATTGGATGTCAATTTTCTGAATATTAAGTTTTAAGCCAGTTTTTTCCCTCTCTTCTTTCACCTTCATCAAGAGGCTCTTTTGTGCCTCTTTGCTTTCTGCCATTAGGGTGGTATAATCTGCATATCTGAGGTTGTTGATATTTCTCCCAGCAATCTTGATTCCAGCTTGTGATCATTTAGCTAGATGCTTTTAATACAATTTTTATTATTCCTGTATTTTTCTGATTTGATTATTTTTTTTCTGTTATTGACTTTTTTCTATTATTGAGCACCTACATTTTTTGTCTTAGGTTTTCTGTTAGCTCTATTTTCCCCGAGTTTCAATCACACCATAATTTTAATTATCATTTATTACTAATAGCTGCCAAGTCAGTTTTTATACCCTAGATAACTGTAGTAAGCAATATATGCATATTAACAGTCTTTACTCCTCAAAGATATCCCAGAACTTGGTGACTGCTAGGGCAACCTCTTTCATTTATTCACCCTAAGATTTATTGAAAACAGTTATTGTTAGAAAAGAAATTTCTAAGTTATTTTAGCAGTGACATTAGTGAATGGGAAAGCATGTTTGGGTAGGAAGAAATAATTTCTACTAAGTAAATGCCTAAGGAATATAGATTCCAAACTAATGAGTAACTGTTCAAAACAGAATAAAGGGATAATTTCTGTTCAGGATCAGAATAAAGGGATACTTTCTGCTCTCCTTTATTTGAATTTGTTGGCATCTTATTACATTTTATCTCAATTTATTTCATCTAAAAATCTCATTTTTTGTGTATGAGTCATGATTCTTTTTATTAACCCTCCAGTACAGGAAATCTCAATTATTTGATTTTTCACCAATATAAATATTATCAAAGTATGAAAGAACTGTATTTATTCAATAGCTAAACACAGAAAATAAACAAAAAAAGGTCTTTTTTTTACTGTGAAAAATGTTATATATTTGTACCTCCTCAGAACCCTCTTAAAACATATATTCTTGAAAGTGAAAGTCAGTCTCTCAGTTGTGTCTGACTCTTTGAGACCCCGTGACTGTAGCCCTCCAAGCTTCTTTGTCCATGGAATTTTCCAGGTAAGAATACTAGAATGGATTGACATTTCCTTCTTCAGGGGATCTTTCCAACACAGGGATCTAACCCTGGTTGGTCGCTTGCATTGCAGGCAGATTCTTATGAAATGTGAAATACAAAAAAAAAAAAAAAAGTTTTGAAAATGAAAGGTGAAAAGACTTAGTGTCTGCTTATATGAAAATTATTTAAATATAAAAGTTACAAAAATACTTTTTCACATTCAAGTGCAAATGGAAATGTTTGTATGTATTGTTGGTTTCATAAATTCTTAATCTTCAAGACATGCTAAATATTTATGACATACTAATAGTATAGAAATCTTTGCCCCCCACCCCCAATATGGCACCCTCATAATGTAACTGGGAATACTTAAATTTGAACAAGCATCAACATTCCCTGCAGGATTTGTTACACTCAGATCACTGGGTGTCACTCTCAGAGTTTCTGATACAGTGGTAGATCTGAGGAAGAGACTGAGAATTTGCATTTCTAGCACATTCCTAGTTGAGGCTTCTTAGAAGACCACCCATTGGGAAGCTTAGGCATATAATATTAATAACACTTTAATAATACTTTCACATCTATTTTAAAAACATTCTATATGTTTAATATGCCACATCAATAGATATTTGAAGAAAGTAAAAAGTGTAGCTTGATTTAGGGTCTGCATAATGCTATTCTTTTCACAGAATTTTTATTTAAACCTTGACCAAGCCATTTGCACATTTAAGATAAAATCATTTACACAAAGCTTCAGGGAGTAATTTTATTGTATTACTTCCTAGACCAACATGCTTACTGAAATATCACAAACTTTCAAGTCTCTTCACTGGAAACAACACTGCAAAGGACAACTTATTTGGTGAACTATTTCAGAAAGAGCTCCAACATCATGAGTGATTATTATGCACAGCAGGTGTAAATGAATTATTTATCAAATATGTTTTCATTATTTCTCAGTGAAAACATTGAAGATCTTTTTCCAAGCACTCAATTTCAACAGTCATTTGTACACAGTGCAGGTCTTTACTTAGACAAATATTTATGGATATGCTTTCATATGAAAAATGAAAGAGTTATTACAAATGCAAACACTGTACCACATTTTAAAAGCTTAAAGTGAATAATTAGTAAATAATTATTCCATTTGATAAATAATTTTCTTCATTGCTCACTTTATCTCATTTTATATTTTAACATTTGGCACATTTTAAAGAATTTATTGTATACCCCTTTCTTAGAAGAAAACAGTTAACCTAAAATCATAAGCAGTTTATGCAACTTCATATTATAATGATGACAGATACTGCAATGATGTTGCAGCTTTCAAATTAAGTGTCAAAGAACAGATATGCTTAGGGAAATAAGGATTTTAACTACTTCTGTAAAGGTCTTCCATACATATGTATTAATGGTATGGAGGCTATTGCTCACAGAGATTTATTAGACTGGTTCAAAACTGGGCAAGGTATATGACACAGCTATATATTGTCAACCTGCTTATTTAACTTATATGCAGAGTACATCATGTGGAATGCCAGCTGTATGAATCACAAGCTGGAATCAATATTGTTGGGAGAAAATTCAACAACCTCACATATGCAGATGATACCACTCTAGTGGTAGAACGTGAAGAGGAACTGAAGAGACTCTTGATGAGTGTGAGAGTGAAAATGCTGTCTTGAAACTCAACATTGAAAAGAAAACTAAATCATCATAGCATGCAGTCCCTTCACTTCATGGTAAATAGAAATGGCAACAGTGGAAACAATGACAGGTTCTATTTTCTCGGGCTCTAAAATCACTGCAGACGGTGACTGCAGCCATGAAAGTTAAAACAAACAAACAAACAAAAACCCACTTGCTTCTTGGAAAGAAAGCTGTGGCAAACCTAGAGAGCATATTAAAAAACAGATATATCACTTTGCCAGCAAAGGTCCCTATAGTCAAGGCTGTGGTTTTTCCAGTAGTCATGTATGGATGTAAGAGTTGGTCCAGAAGGCTGACTGGTAAAGAATTGATACTTTCTAATTGTGGTGCTGGAGAAGACTCTTGAGAGTCCCTTGGACTGTAAGGAGATCAAACTAGTCAGTTCTAATAGAAATCAACCCTGAATATTCATTGGAAGGACTAATGCTGAAGCTGAAGCTCCAATACTTTGGCCATCTGATGTGAAGAGCCCACTCATTGGAAAAGACCCGATGCTCAGTAAGATTGAAGGCAATAGGAGGATGGGGCAACTGAGAATGAGATGTTTAAATAGCATGACTGACTCAATGGACATGAATTTGAGCCAGCTCCTGGAAACAGTGGAGGACAGAGGAGCCTGGTGTGCTGCAGTCCATGGGGTCACAGAGTCAGACATGGTTTAGTGACTGAACAGTGACTAAACAGCGACAACAACAAATAGTTTAGTCATCTTTGCATAGTCCCCACATCTTTGGGGTATTATCAATTCTATTGTTTTTACTTCATATTACATATAGTTTCTTGAATGTAAAAGGAAACAAAGCAATAATAAAAACATGAGTTACATTTGTGGCATTTTCTAACTGTCCATTTTACTGTATAAATGTAGGCTTTAAACAAAGAGCTTGACAAAATTGAGAAGAAAAGAATCAAGATTCACCCATTTTCTCCCAAGTAAATTAGTTGTTCTAAGTCAAAATATAGCACTAGAGGCTTTCTTACTTTCCATTTCAATACATTGTATGATGTTTTAATGTGTAAAAACCCAGCTGACTCGATTAGTCGTGTTAATTGACCACTCTGTGGCTTAAAGTTCTAATACACGTGTGTATGTATGTCTTAGTTGCTTAGTCGTGTCTGACTCTATGCCACCCTATGTCACCTGCCAGTTTCCTGTCCATAGGATTCTCCAGGCAAGAATACTGGAGTGGATTACCAAGCCCTTCTCCAGGGGATCTTCCCTCCCCAGGGACTGAGCCCACGTCTCTTATGTTTCCTATATTGGCAGGTGGGTTCTCTACCACTAGCACCACCTGGGAAGCCCAATGTCCTCACAGAGTTTAGGTTTAAAACAGAGTCTGAAGAAATCTGATGGTGATCATACATGTGAGAAATTACTTACTAGTTCTGTATCATTCAGTCATCCACTAGACAGTAGTAGGAGATTTGAACAAGAGAATAATATTTTTACAAAATTTAATTTGAATATTAAATCTAAATAAATGTTAAATTCAAAAAAAGATACCCCATGTCCAAGGGCAAAGGAGAAACCCCAGCAAGATGGTAGGAGGGGCAAAATCATATTTAGAATCAAACTCCATACGCACCAGAGATGCTCCAAGGGCTCAAATAAAATCTGTGTACACCAGGAGACGCCATGGAAACTGAGCCAGACCTGCCTTTGAGTGTTTGAGCGTCTCCTGTGGAAGTACTGATCAGCAGTGGCCTGTCACAGGGGCAGGGGCTCTCAGTACCACAGACCAGGGTATGGCATAAGCCCTCTTGGAGGAGGTCACCATTAACCCCACCAAAGAGCCGCCAGAACTTACACAGGACTGCGGAAAAAAAAATCTTGGAGGGCACAAACAAAACCTTGTATGCACCAGGACTCAGGAGAAAGGAGCAGTGACCTCCCCTAAGAGACTGACTTAGACTGGCCTGTGAGTGTCCAAGAGTCTCTGGTGGAGGCGTGGGATGGCGGTGGCACACTGTAGCTTCCGAGGCACCCAGTGCTGCAGTGTGTGCCCAGGATCTTTGAAGGAGGTCACCATTATCTTCATTTAGTTCAATTTAGTTCAGTCGCTCAGTTGTATCCAACTCTTTGCGAGCTATGAATCGCAGCACACCAGGCCTCCCTGTCCATCACCAACTCCTGGAGTTCCCTCAGACTCACGTCCATTGAGTCAGTGATGTCATCCAGCCATCTCATCCTCTGTCTTCCCCTTCTCCTCCTGCCCCCAATTCCTCCCAGCATCAGAGTCTTTTCCAATGAGTCAACTCTTCACATAAGGTGTCCAAAGTACTAGAGTTTCAGCTTTAGCATCATTCCTTCCAAAGAAATCCTAGGGCTGATCTCCTTCAGAATGGACTGGTTGGATCTCCTTGCAGTCCAAGGGACTCTCAAGAGTCTTCTCCAACACCACAGTTCAAAAGCATCAATTCATCGGTGCTCAGCTTTCTTCACAGTCCAACTCTCACATCCATACATGACCACTGGAAAAACCATGGCCTTGACTAGACGACCTTTGTTGGCAAAGTAATGGCTCTGCTTTTGAATATGCTATCTAGGTTGGTCATAACTTTTCTTCCAAGGAGGAAGTGTCTTTGAATTCCATGGCTGCATTCACCATCTGCAGTGGTTTTGGAGCCCAAAAAATAAAGTCTGACACTGTTTCCACTGTTTCCCCATCTAGTTCCCATGAAGTGATGGGACCAGATGCCATGATCTTCATTTTCTGAATGCTGAGCTCTAAGCCAACTTTTTCACTCTCCTCTTTCACTTTCATCAAGAGGCTTTTTAGTTCCTCTTCACTTTCTGCCATAAGGGTAGTGTCATCTGCATATCTGAGGTGATTGATATTTCTCCCGGCAATCTTGATTCCAGCTTGTGCTTCTTTCAGCCCAGCTTTTCTCATGATGTACTCAGCATATAAGTTAAATAAGCAGGGTGACAATATACAGCCTTGACGTACTCCTTTTCCTATTTGGAAGCAGTCTGTTGTTCCATGTCCAGTTCTAACTGTTGCTTCCTGACCTGCATATAAGTTTCTCAAGAGGCAGGTCAAGTGGTCTGGTATTCCAGTCTCTCTCAGAATTTTCCACAGTTTATTGTGATCCACACAGTCAAAGGCTTTGACATAGTCAATAAAGCAGAAATAGATGTTTTTCTGGAACTCTCTTGCTTTTTCCATGATCCAGAGGATGTTGGCAATTTGATCTCTGGTTCCTCTGCCTTTTCTAAAACCAGCTTGAACACCTGGAAGTCCACAGTTCACATATTGCTGAAGCCTGGCTTGGAGAATTTTGAGCATTACTTTACTAGCATGTGAGATGAGTGCAATTGTGTGGTAGTTTGAGCATTCTTTGACATTGCCTTTCTTTGAAATTGGAATGAAAACTGACCTTTTCCAGTCCTGTGGCCACTGCTGAGTTTTCCAAATTTTCTGGCATATTGAGTGCAGCACTTTCACAGAATCATCTGTCAGGATTTGAAACAGCTCAACTGGAATCCCCTCACCTCCACTAGCTTTGTTCATAGTGATGCTTTCTAAGGCCCACTTGACTTCACATTCCAGGATGTCTGGCTCTAGATGAGTGATCACACCATCGTGATTATCTGGGGCATGAAGATCTTTTTTGTACAGTTCTTCTATGTATTCTTGCCACCTCTTCTTAATATCTTCTGCTTCTGTTAGGTCCCTACCATTTCTGTCCTTTATCAAGCCCATCTTTGCATGAAATGTTCCCTTGGTATCTCTAGTTTTCTTGAAGAGATCTCTGCTGCTGCTGCTAAGTCGCCTCAGTCATGTCTGACTCTATGTGACCCCATAAATGGCAGCCCACCAGGCTCCCCTGTCCCTGGGATTCTCCAGGCAAAAACAGTGGAGTTGCCATTTTCTTCTCCATGAAGAGATCTCTAGTCTTTTCCATTCTGTTGTTTTCCTCTATTTCTTTGCATTGATCACTGAGGACGGCTTTCTTATCTCTTCTTGCTATTCTTTGGAACTATGCATTCAGATGCTTACATCTTTCCTTTTCTCCTTTGCTTTTTGCTTCTCTTCTTTTCACAGCTATTTGTAAGGCCCCCTCAGACAGCCATTTTGCTTTTTTGCATTTCTTTTCCATAGGGATGGTCTTGATCCCTGTCTCCTGTACAATGTCACGAGCCTCAGTCCATAGTTCATCAGGCACTCTATCTATCAGATCTAGGCCCTTAAATCTATTTCTCACTTCCACTGTATAATCATAAGGGATTTGATTTAGGTCATACCTGAATGGTCTAGTGGTTTTCCCTACTTTCTTCAATTTAAGTCTGAATTTGGCAATAAGGAGTTCATGATCTGAGCCACAATCAGCTCCTGGTCTTGTTTTTGTTGACTGTATAGAGCTTCTCCATCTTTGGCTGCAAAGAATATAATCAGTCTGATTTCGGTGTTGACCATCTGATGATGTCCATGTGTAGAGTTTTCTCTTGTGTTGTTGGAAGAGGGTGCTTGCTATGACCAGTGCATTTTCTTGGCAAAACTCTATTAGTCTTTGCCTTGCTTCATTCCATATTCCAAGGCCAAATTTGCCTGTTACTCCAGGTGTTTCTTGACTTCCTACCTTTGCATTCCAGTCCCCTATAATGAGAAGGATATCTTTTTTGGGTGTTAGTTCTAAAAGGTCTTGTAGGTCTTCATAGAACTGTTCAGCTTCTTCAGCATTACTGGTTGGGGCATAAACTTGGATTACTGTGATATTGAGCGGTTTGCCTTGGAAGCAAATAGAGATCCTCTGTCATTTTTGAGATTGCATTCAAGTACTGCATTTCAGACTCTTTTTTTGACCATGATGGCTACTCCATTTCTTCAAAGGGATTCCTGCCCACAGTAGTAGATATAATGGTCATCTGAGTTAAATTCACCCATTCCAGTCCATTTTAGTTCGCTGATTCCTAGAATGTCGACGTTCACTCTTGCCATCTCTTGTTTGACCACTTCCAATTTGCCTTGATTCATGGACCTGCCATTCCAGGTTCCTATGCAATATTGCTCTTTATATCATCAGACCTTGCTTCTATCACCAGTCACATCCACAGCTGGGTATTGTTTTTGCTTTGGCTTCATCCCTTCATTCTTTTTGGAGTTATTTCTCCACTGATCTCCAGTAGCATATTGGGCACCTACTGACCTGGGGAGTTCCTCCTTCAGTATCCTATCATTTTGCCTTTTCATACTGTTCGTGGGGTTCTCAAGGCAAGAATACTGAAGTGGTTTGCCATTCCCTTCTCCAGTGGACCACATTCTGTCAGACCTCTCCATCATGACCCTCCCATCTTAGGTGGCCCCATGGGCATGGCTCTTTTTCATTGAGTTAGACAAGGCTGTGGTCCTAGTGTGATTAGGTTGACTAGTTTTCTGTGAGTGTGGTTTCAGTGTGTCTGCCTTCTGATGTCCTCTTGCTACACCTACTGTCTTACTTGGGTTTCTCTTACCTTGGGCATGGGGTATCTCTTCATGGCTGTTCCAGCAAAGTGCAGCTGCTGCTGCTTACCTTGGATGAGAGGTATCTCCTCACTGCTGCCCCTCCTGACCCTCAACATGGAATAAGCTCCTCTAGGCCCTCCTGTGCCCATGCAGCCACCACTCCTTTGATGTGGGGTTGTTCCTCCTGGCCGCTGCCCCTGGCCTGAGGAATGGGGCAGCTCCTCCTGGCTGCCGCCCCTGACCTCAGACATAGGGTAGCTCCTCTTGGTTGCTCCTGTGCCATGGCAGCCTGGCACTCTCAGCCACTGCCCCTGACCTTGGATGCGGGGTAGCTCCTCCCGGCCACTGCCCCTGACCTCGGACGTGGGATAGCTCCTCTCGGCTGACACCCCTCAGGCAACGGGTCCTCCCAGCTTCTACCCCTGACCTCGGTCGTGGGGCAGCTCCTCTTGGCTGCTCTCTGTGTACTGTCACAGCCGCCCTCGACCGGATAAGGATAACAGAATGAAAACCACAATCACAGAAAACTAATCAAAATGATCACATGGACCACCACCTTGTCTAACTCAGTGTAACAATGAACCAAGCTGTGTAGGGCCACCCAAGATGGATGGGTCATGCTGGAGAGTTCTGACAAAATGGTCCACTGGAGAAGGGGATGGCAAGCTACTTCAGTATTCTTGCCTTGAGAACACCATGAACAGTATGAAAAGGAAAAAAGATAGCATACTGAAAGATGAACTCCCCAGATCAGAAGGTCCCAATAAGCTACTAGAGAACACTGAAGAAATAAGTCCAGAAAGAATGAAGAGATGGAACCAAAGCAAAAACAGCACCCAGTTGTGGATGTGACGGGTCATGAAAGTAAAGCCCAATGCTGTAAAGAACAATATTGCACAGGAATCTGGAATGTTATATCCATGAATCAAGGTAAATTGGAAGTGGTCAAACAGGAGATGGCAAGAGTGAACATCGACATTTTAGGAATCAGTGAACTAAAATGGACTGTAATGAGTGAATTTAACTCAGATAACCAATATGGATGTGAGAGTTGGACTGTGAAGAAGGCTGAGCACCAAAGAATTGATGCTTTTGAACTGTGGTGTTGGAGAAGACTCTTGGGAGTCCCTTGGACTGCAAGGAGATCCAACCAGTCCATTCTAAAGGGGATCAGTCCTGGGTGTTCTATGGAAGGACTGATGTTGAGGCTGAAACTCCAATACTTTGGCCACCTCATGTGAAGAGTTGACTCTTGGGAAAAGACTCTGATGCTGGGAAGGATTGAAGGCAGGAGGAGAAGGGGATGACAAAGGATGAGATGGCTGGGTGGCATCGCTGACTCAATGGACATGAGTTTGTGTGAATTCCAGGAGTTGGTGATGGACAGGGAGGCCTGGCATGCTGCAGTTCATGGGGTCACAAAGAGTCAGACACGACTGAGTGACTAAATTGAACTGAACCATTATATCTACTACTGTGGGCAAGAATCCTTTAGAAGAAATGGAGTAGCCATCTCAGTCAACAAAATATACAAAAATGCAGTACATGGTGCAATCTCAAAAACAACAGGAGGATCTCTATGCATTTCTAAGGTAAACTATTCAATATCACACTAATCCAAGTCTCTGCCCCAACCAGTAATGCTTAAAAGCTGAAGCAAAATGGTTCTATGAAGACCTATAAGAGCTTCTAGAACTAATACTCAAAAAAGATGTCCTTTTCATTAAAGGGGACTGGAATGCAAAAGTAGAAGTCAAGAGATACTTGGAGTAACAGGCAAATTTGGCCTTGAGGTATAAAATGAAACAGGGCAAAGGCTAACAGAGTTTTGCCAAGAGAACACACTGGTCATAGCACACATCCTCTTCCAACAACACAAGAGAAAACTCTACATATGGACATCACCAGATGGTCAATACCGAAATCAGACTGATTATATTATTTGCAGCCAAAGATGGAGAACCTCTATATAGTCAGCAAACAAGACTGGGAGCTGACTTGGCTCAGATCATGAACCCCTTCTTGTAAAATTCAGAGTTAGTTGAAGAAAGTAGGGAAAACCACTAGATCATTCAGGTATGACCTAAATAAAATGAGAAAAAGAAAAAGACTGAGAAAAAGACTGAAGGAATTAGATCTAATAGAGTGTCTAAAGAACTGTGGACAGAAGTTCATGACATTGTACATGAGGCAGTGATCAACACCATCCCCAAGAAAAAGAAATGCAACAACGCAAAAGGATTGTCTGAGGAGGCCTTACAAATAGCTGAGAGAGAAGAGAAGCTAAAAACAAAGGAGAATAGGAAAGATATATCCATTCTATTGCAGGGTTCCAGAGAATAGCAAGGGGAGATAAGAAAGCCTTCCATAGTGATCAATGCAAAGAAATAGAGGAAACAATAGAATGGGAAAGACTAGAGATCTCTTCAAGAAATTAGAGATACCAAGGGAACATTTCATGCAAAGATGGGCACAATAAAGAACAGAAATGGTATGGACCTAATAGAAGCAGAAGATAAGAAGAGGTGGCAATAATACAAGAAGAGTTATACAAAAAAGATCTTAATACCCCAGATACCCATGATGGTGTGATCACTCACACCAGAGTGATCCTGGACATCTTGGAATGTGAAGTCAAGTGGGCCTTAGGAGCCAGACATCCTGGAATGTGAAGTCAAGTGGGCCTTAGGAGGCATCACTACAAACAAAGCTAGTGGAGGTAATGGAATTTCAGTTGAGCTGTTTCAAACCCTAAAAGATGATGCTGTGAAAGTGCTACACTCAATATGCCAACAAATTTGGAAAACAGCAGTGGCCACAGGACTAGTAAAGTCAATTTTCATTCCAATCCCAAAGAAAGGCAATGCCAAAGAATATTCAAACTACCACAAAATTGCCCTCACCTCACATGCTAGCAAAGTAATGCTTAGAATTCTCCAAGCCAGGCTTCAACAGTACATGAATCATGAACTTCCAGATGGCCAAGCTGGATTTAAAAAGGCAGAGGAACCAGAGATCGAATTGCCAACATCTGTTTGATCATCGAAAAAGCAAAAGTTCCAGACAAAACATTTACTTTTGCTTTTTGACTACGCCAAAGCCTTTTACTGTATGGGTCACAGCAAACTGGAAAACTCTTCAATATATGGGAATATCATACCACCTTACCTGCCTCCTGAGAAATCTGTAAGCAGGTCAAGAAACAACATTTAGAACTGGACATGGAACAGACTGATTCCAAATCAGGAGAGAAGTACCTCAAGGCTGTATATTGTCACCCTGCTTATTTAACTTTTATAGAGGTACATCATGAGAAATGCTGGCTGGATGAAGCACAAGCTGGAAACAAGATTGCTAGGAGAAATATCAGTAGCCTCAGATATGCAGATGACACCACCCTTATGGCAGAAAGTGAAGAAAAACTAAATAGCCTGTTGATGAAAGTGAAAGAGGAGAGTGAATAAATTGGCTTAAAATTCAACATTCAGAAAACAAAGATCATAGCATCTGGTCCCATCACTTCATGGCAAATAGATGGGGAAGCAACAGAAACAGTGACAGACTTTATTTTGGAGGGCTTCAAAATCTCTCCAGATGGTGGCTACAGCCATGAAATTAAAACACACTTGCTCCTTGGAAGAAAACCTATGAACAGCCTAGACAGCATATTAAAATCAGAGACATTACTTTACCAACAAAGGTCTCTCTATTCAAATCTATGGTTTCTCCAGTAATCATGTGTGGATGTGATAGTTGGATTATAAAGAAACTTGAGCACTAAAGAACTGATGACTTTGAACTGTGGTGTTGGATAAGACTCTTGAGAGTCCCTTGAACTGCAAGGAGATCCAACTAGTTCATCCTAAATGAAATCAGTCCTGAATATTCATTGGAAGGGCTGATGCTGAAGCTGAAACTGCAATAATTTGGCCACTTGATGTGAAGAACTCACTCACTGGAAAAGACCCTGATGTTGGGAAAGATTGAAGGTGGGAGGAGAAGGGGACAACAGAGGATGAGATGGTTGGATGGCATCACCTACTCGATGGACATGAGTTTGAGTAAGCTCCAGGAGTTGGTGATGGACAGGGAAGTCTGGCGTGCTGCAGTCTATGGTGTTGCAAAGTGTTGGACATGACTGAATAACTGAACTGAACTGAATTTGAATATTTGATATACCTCTTAGAATTACTTAATTTTTAAAAAAGTTTTCACTTCCAATCTACTCCTGGTTCCTCATACTGAATTCAGAAGGGGAATTAGTTTAATATGAATGTAGAAAATATTTTTCTTTTTAAGCAAGGACATATTTCTTTCCTTTTTCATAAGTAGTAGCAGCTATGAAACTATGTACACTATGTACATTTTTTTCAATCTTTAGTTACAAGTAAATAATGGATAATTCATATCTGTAGTATTAGGTAGGAGAAAGGGAACATGTTGGCAGGCTAAGTATATGAAGTGTGTTTTTCATTTCACCATGGCATGCTTTAATCCAAGTATGTAGATAAAGGAATCAATTCCAAGGGACTCTTCTAGAGTCCACACATTAGAAAAAATGTTGGCTTTTTTCTATTAGCTGGTATTCTGTTAATTAAGTAATAAGTCTGTGTCCTGCTGTTCATATAGCAACTCAAAAATGGTATCAATTTAATTGTCAGATTGTTCATTATCACTTGTATATGGTATGTCTGAGAAGGCTGGAGAATCTAAATGCATTGCTCTAATAGGAAACACTTCTGATATCACTGTCAGTTGATTGCTGCAACCTGAGAGAAGACAATTATAGTAAACTGGGGACATTTTCCAGAGTTATAACCGACAAAATGTGCTCTTAAGCTATTTAAATGGAACCTGACACTTCATCAGCAGTTTTGCTGAGGAGGGGGAAATAAAAACCAGCAGTATGAAAGGAAAATCTTGTTATCTAAAGAATATGGAGAGTTTCATTCTCTCTCAAGAGTAAGAGGATATGAAGATGGGACTGTAGGTTAGCTATTCAGCTCCACACAAAATTTTCAAATTCTTCAATTATTTCTTCTTTCTAAAAAACATAAAATTATAAAAAACAACAACAACAAAACAAGCAAACAAGGAAACAAATGACAAAAATAAAAGGACCAGAAAGGAAGATAAATGTTTGGAAGTTGTAAATAGGAAACAGTATTTTCAATAACATAAATCAAGGCAAGTCAACTGGTAGTAGTAAATGATAAAGAGATGTTTCATGCCCTTTATTTCCTGAGGAATATGCATGAAACCTTGTATTTGATAAATAAGGATCTAAGCTAAACATATATGAAAGATTCTTTAGAAATCACATTTTTTCCCCACAGAATTGTTGCCTTCTCTGATACAAATGAGTACTTTGTACATACACATAAAAAGGGATTTTTTTCCTAGTTGAATTATTTTCATTGTGATGTGAAACAAGACATTTGTATGGATTTGATGTAGATTTTTGAAAACAGAAAAAAATCAGACTCCCATCAGCTGGATATTTTAAAAAGAGAAAATATCAAGCTTTTGCCTGATTCTACAAGATCCAATTATTAAAACTATAATTTGTTAGTAATATAAGAATAAACAAAATTGTAAGAAATGGCCACTTTCCTAATCTGGTCTTAAATAAGAAAATGAAAAAGAATCCTCATAAGCTGAATTTTCCTCACTTTGGTCAAAGTAATTGTGAAGACTGCATGAAATCTAAAATGGAATTGGATTATGCATAGATAATCACTTTTAACTGAGTCAAAAATCTGAGTTTGTTTTAAATTTTGGACAAAGTGAAAAATTACGAATATCTCACAACATTCTATCTCATGCTAATATTACATAGTATACAGAAGACAAACACATGTGTTAATGTAATTGTTTCCTGCTGTGTGTACTTCATGGTTTCAAAACCATGGTTGCTCATATGGTAATTTATTTCTGTCTAGCAGATACCAGTTAATAACATTGAACATCACACAAGACTAGGTCAAAGAAGCTTATGAACTCTTCTACTGCCTCATCCTAGCATCACTCCTTCCCTTAAAGATACAAAACAAAAAACAGTTAAATCCTTTGACTTAAAGTAGATGCAAATACCTTAACGTGTTCCTCCTCTTCCTTGCCTCCTGTAATTAGAGCATATTTTAAAATTAAGGAAGAGAGAAGCTCCATAGTCTAAATTTCAGCAAGTATTAGCTTATGGTGCTCTCTCCCTCTGTATGTTTTTCTCTTTCTCTCTATTCTTTTTCCTCTCCGTAGACAAACAACAAAAATCTCTCTGTATATACATATATCATACAAATATCTATGTATATACATACATATGTTTATTTGAAAGACTATAATTCGATATGTAATAGGAAAAATCTAACAATGAGAATAATCAAATGAAAATTTCTGATAAATAATGTTTTAGTGATTCAGTTCAGTTCAGTTCAGTCTCTCAGTCATGTCTGACTCTTTGAGACCCCATGAATCGCAGCACACCAGGCCTCCCTGTCCATCACCAACTCCCGGAGTTCACCCAAACTCACGTCCATCAAGTCGGTGATGCCATCCAACCATCTCACCCTCTGTCGCCCCCTTCTCCTGCCTCCGATCCCTCCCAGCATCAGAGTCTTTTCCAATGAGTCAGCTCTTCACATGAGGTGGCCAAAGTACTGGAGTTTCAGTTTTGGCATCATTCCTTCCACAGAAATCCCAGGGCTGATCTCCTTCAGCATGGACTGGTTGGATCTCCTTGCAGTCCAAGGGACTCTCAAGAGTCTCCTCCAACACCACAGTTCAAAAGCATAAATTCTTTGGTGCTCAGCCTTCTTCACAGTCCAACTCTCACATCCATACATGACCACTGGAAAAACCATAGCCTTGACTAGACGGACCTTATTCGGCAAAGTAATGTCTCTGCTTTTGAATATGCTGTCTAGGTTGGTCATAACTTTCCTTCCAAGGAGTAAGCGTCTTTTAATTTCTTGGCTGCAATCCATCTGCAGTGATTTTGGAGCCCAAAAAATAAAGTCTGACACTGTTTCCACTGTTTCCCCATCTAGTTCCCATGAACTGATGGGACCAGATGCCATGATCTTCATTTTCTGAATGCTGAGCTTTAAGCCAACTTTTTCACTCTTCACTTTTACTTTCTTCAAGAGACTTTTGAGTTCCTCTTCACTTTCTGCCATAAGGGTGGTGTCATCTGCATATCTGAGGTGATTGATATTTCTCCTGGCAATCTTGATTCCAGCTTGTGTTTCTTTGATTAGTATTAAATATTAAGGAAATGGCAACACACTCCAGTACTTTTGCCTGGAAAATTCTACGGACGGAGGAGCCTGGTAGGCTACATACAGTCCATAGGTTTGCAAAGAGTTGGATACAACTTAGTGACTTCACTTTCATGTTCATTAAATATTACATCTGATCAAGAAAACAAAATACAAGCAAAAAATATTTAGGCAACAGTTATCATAGTTAAGTAAACAGTAGAAACATTCAAAGAAAAGGTAGGATTAAAAGAAGATATTGAAAATAACTATAAAGTGAGAATATATTTATATTCCCCTGGAGGAGGACAACCCACTTCGTTATTCTTTATTATCAACATTCTCCACCAGAGTTATACTTGTTACAATGGATGGATCTATATTGACACCCAAACATCATAATCACTCAAAGTTCATAGTTTACATTATGGTTCACTCTTGACATTGCACATTTTGTGGGCTTGGACAAATGTGTAACAAAATGTGAGGCTCCCCAGGTCATTAGTAGTAAAGAACCCATCTGCCAATGCAGGAGACTTGATATCTGGGTTTGGTCCTTGGGTCAGGAAGATCCCCTAGGGGAGGGCATGGCAACCCACTCCAGTATTCTTGCCTAGAGAATCCCATGGACAGAGGAGCCTGGAGGGCTACAGCCCATAGGGTTACGAAGAGTCAGACACAGCTGAAGTGACTTAGCATGCTTGCATACATATAACAACATGTTATGTGGTATTATGGTATTTTCAAAAAATACAGAGTAATTTCACTGCCCTAAAACTCCTCTATGCTTAGTCTACTCATCCCTACTTATAAAGCTGCTATAAATGTCCATGTGTAGGTTTTTGTAAGGACTTAAGACTGTGACAAAAATTTTTAACCCATATGGGTAAATACCAAGGAGTGGGATTCCTATATTGTATAATAAGAATATATTTAAGTTTGTAACAATCTGCCAAAGTGTCTTCAAATTGGCCTTGCCCTTTTGCATTCCAGCCAGTAATGAATGGGGGTTCTGACAGTGCTGCTTCTTCACCCAGCACTGTTGTTGCCAATGTTTCAGATTTTGGCCACTTTAATAGGTATGTTCTGGTATCTCACTGTTATTTTAATTTGTAATTTCCTGGTGACATTTGACATGAAGTATATTTTCATGTTTATTTGTCATCTGTATACTCTATCTCTTGTCTGCTAAGGTCTTTGGCCCATAAGGTTGTTGTGTTGTTTTTTTTTTTAATTGTTGTTGAGAGCTATTTGCATACTTTGGACATCAGTCTTTTATCAGATATGTCTTTTATAAGTATTTTCTCCCAGTCTTTGGGTCATCTTCTTATTTTTTGACATTATCTTTTATAGAACAGACATTTTCAAAATTTTAATAATGTCTAACTTATCAACTATTTCTTTCATGGATCATGTCTTTGCATTGTATCTAAAACGTCATTACCATATGCAAGGTCTCCTAGGTTTTCTCCTATGTTAGCTGCTAGGAGCTTTATGTTTTGTTTTTTACATTTGGGTCTGTGATCCATTTTAAGGTTGTTTTTGTACTTAGTCACTCTTTATTATTTGCCTTCCTTCATTCTAGCTTCCTTCTGTGCTCAATATTCTTCCACTTGAACAATTCTTTTCAAAATATCCTTTACTACAAGCCTGATGGTGATTAATTCTCCCAGGTTTTCCTTTTTATTATTTACCTTGTTTTTGTCTGAAACTATCTGTATTTCATTTTCATTCTCTGTAGATGTTTTTGCTGGATGTGGAATTCTGCATAAATGGCTTTATTTATTTTATTCATTTATTTTTCAGATTTTTGAAGAATAGCATTCCATTGTTTTCTGGATTTTGTTTTTCTAGTAAATCAATTTCATTCTAGATGTCAGTCCTTTGAAGATACCTGTCTTTTGTCCTTAGCTGCTTTTAAGACTTTGGTCCATTTTGAAATAATTTTTGTAAAGGGGATAAGCTCTGTGTCTAGATACATTTTTTTTTTTTTTTTGCATCTGGATGTTCAGTTATCTAGCACCATTTTAAAGTTTATTTTTCTCTTAAAGCACAGGCAAAAAATGTAAGTGAAATCTGTCAAATATTGACATATATCTATTTTAATATTTTTCCTTTCCAAACACAATTTGTAGAAGAACTTTCAAAAGAGAACTTAATAAAAATTAAACATTTGTCAGGTACAAATAACAAAATCATTGCAAACTGGCTTAATGAAATAGAGAATTTGTTTGCTTACATAACTGAAAGGTATGTTTAGTTTCAGATAAGGATAAATTCTAGATCTCAGTGTATGTCACCAGGTTCTTTTCCGTGTTTGTTTTTCATTCTGTAATCAGTTACTTTTCAGAGAAGTCCACTCTGTAGTACAGTAAGGAGAATGACTTACAGCCTCACTAATTCATATTAGAATTTCAGGACTAAATTTGGCCCAATTAGAATCATATGCCACATTTAGAGGTTTGCAAGGCAGTGATTCATATAAACCCAGGTCACATGCTTGTCCCCTTGGTCTTGAGAGAAATTTATAATGTTACAAAAAATTTCAAGAGGAATCTAGGGAAAAATAAAATAAAATCAACTATATAATGGTGAATACTTGTGTGTTCACGAAGGAGCATGTCTGAATGTTCAGCATGATATGAAAGAATGGAAATTAGCAATATTAGCATCTATATGTTTATCACAGCACATTGCTCTAGCTTTACTAAAAGGGCTTTACATTTATAAATTTGTTTTTGCCATCTTGAGTAAATGTGAATAAGCTTGTCTTTTGAAGGGACCCGAGATGTTCTATAAGCTCTGGGGATATCTAGCCTCTAGTTAAGAGTGTTATTATGCTTTCCTATCCTCATTTAAAGGTTTTATACAAGCATTTTGATCCTTAATCAGCTTCATTCTTTTCAGACTATTTTATTTTTTAAAAAAGATACTTTACTCTTTTTCCAACAACAATCACATTCTGACACTAACTTATGCTGGTTCAGAACTTGTATTTAGTGAATTAGTATTGATTTTAAAATAGGATATTCTTAGAAGTAGAAAGCCTTTGGTTTAGCATAGAATAACCAGTGTTCCAAGAGAGAAAGCTTTCACTAAAATGTTGCTAAATGTACTTAAAAAGCTAAGATAATGCTTTAGATGGCTGAAACCTTAATGTACTGTCTCCATGTTTATCATGTTTTGCCATTCCATATGATTTTACAGCTTTTGGATGGTCACACATGGGTAGGTAGTGATGTTTCTGTGTGCCCAACTCACATTTATTATCATACCCAATATTATTCTGGTTTATGCAGTATTCTGAGAGTATCCAGAATGGCATAAACATCACAGTGTTTTAATCTTTTACATTAGTAAATGGAAAGTTGGGTTCACTATCACTTTCAAAATAAATGATTTATTCACAACATTTGGTCCATTAACGATAGTAACAAGTTTTACAACCCTGTAATAATAGACACTATTATCTGGCCTGATGGTTGCATGCTCAATTTTGCTTTAATAGAGTTGTTATCCATAACATATCTCTTTGCTAAAATTTCTGATAGATTGTTAAGTAACTAAAGGGAAACCAATATGGTTTTATGAAAAAATTCTGTGGGCTAACATGTCACTCATGGAACAATAACCTAGAATGGATGACAGTTCTCACACCAACTGCTTGACATCTGAACAGCTGCTAGTGCCCTAGGAAATGTCACACCATCAGATATAGGCTCTGAGTGTGTGAGTAGCAAAAATGTATCTGGTAGAGGCCAGCACCCCAGGCCATGACTAACACCCCAGGCCCCATCATCCCATAAGCTTGAAGCTGGGGTTGAGCTGTCAGTTTAATAAATGAATAGCCTCTTTGTTTTGATCAGTATTGTCAAGGCTTATTTCAAAAAGGTGCTCTGATTCCTCTCACAGTCTAGCCCAGCCAAAGTCAATTGGTACAATTTCAAGGTGAATTTATTCATTCTTTATAAAGTTCTGTGCACGAATATATCAAGACAGTTGAATAAATTGAAATAAATAGACTTGGAGTTACATATTCTCCCAGTAATTGAAATAGTTTCCCCCCAATATATTTATAGTAATAATTCTACTTTTATGAAACCTAGTCCAGCTACAGAAAGGAAAGCACAGAATTACCATTTTGATAACATATTTGGAAAATGCAATTGGGGCTAATATGTTGATAAGGGCATCTGAAAGTTGTCCTTGCCTTTAACCATTCCATGTTAAACTTTGAGTAAAGCACTAGCTTTACCACTTAATAAGGATGCCTGATTAGCCTGCATTGATGTGCAAATATTTACCTTGAATTTGGACATTTCTAAATAGAAATGCATAACCACTAGCTCTCTCTGTTTTACAGTACTTTGGATTTGAGTTGCATACACACTGAACTAAACATATACACTGAACTACAAAATATCAGCATTGATGTCCATCTGAAAAGAGCAAATCTAGTTAATTTGATGTACCCAAATAATTTCACATATGTCACCTGTCATCTGTCACCTGTCATCATTGCAGTTTTTAACAGTATACGACTGTTATGACTTACAGCGTCAAAGCTCTTTTTCCCCTTTATTTTGTGAACATTCGGAAGCTACATCATAGTCAGAAAGGGTTACTGTAACAGAAAAAGCTCTCCTGATTATAGTAGACAAACCTCCCCAACTTTATCTGTGTGTGATGGAGAGAGAATTAATATCACATACTTAAAGCATGCTGTTCTTAAAAGGATTTTCAAAGTATAAAATATCTTATCTGAAAGTTTGGTTCCCCTTAAAACCATCAGTAAGCCTTGGGAAATGCTGCATTCTGAGGTTTGAGAAGGAAAATGGTTTGACTTGATAATGAAGGACACCTGGGAGTGATTGGCGTTTGCTAACAGAAAAGTCAAATAATTGAGGTATAATGGTAAGAAGGGGTTTAGGGAACAACTTAGTCCAATGCTAATCCTTTGAAAACTTGAAGCAATGTCTATGATTTCTTTTCTCCCTCTGACAAGCAATCTATAAAAGTGATCAAACTGATCAACTGAGAACGCTGTTTCCCTTCCTTTATCTTTTTTTATCTTGCTTTTTAAAAGCAAATTGAAGCTCCCTCACCTGTCCATCAGGGTGCATATAAGCTCTGAAGTGTGACCCCTGGGCAAATAAGCATTTCTTACCCACTGTCTGGAACATTATTATTTCATAAAACATAAACAAAAATGAGTGAGTTACATTCAGGCTGAAGAGATGTATGGGTTGAATAATATAGGTTTCAGAAGAATATTTTTACCTCTAGGTCATTTAAAAAATATATATAGCTAAGTTGCTATTGATTAAAAGTCATCTTTCAAAGCTCTTTCAGGAACACCCAAATGAATGTGTTGAAAATCTCAGCTCTGATTTTTGTAGATGGATGTCTAAACACTCATAACACATAATCAAAGCAGTACCTTTAATGATGGTGAACAGATATCATACCTATTTCAGAGTTTGAGCCTCACCTTAAACAGAAGGGAGCCTGTGGGCCTGAAAGAAATAGCCATGTTGCTTTGCAATTAGAAGTTCTCCTGTTGGCTTAAATTGCTTGTTGGTCATCAGTACTTTAATAAGCGAAATTATGTTGAGGAAGAAAAGACGGTTAAACTCTGAGAACTAATTGAGAACATGAAAATGGCAATCACCTTCCATTTCTAGAGACTGAGTTGTGTCTTAACACAAAATGATCCCTTGAATAAACAATTAGACTAGTATTGCCTCAGGAGACCATGTCTAAAAACACACGTGGGTTTCTCACTACCCGTGCTTCTTGCCTTATATCTTAACCTGAGACTAAGCAGCTGTTATTTTCAAGGGATTTTTTTTTTTTAGCGAGTGTTCATATGAGAACTTTATTCCTTTCCTTTCCAGACAAAGGACTTTGAGTAGCCTGCGTCCTGATGCTGTTGGTTATCCAGTTTCTCTGTAATGTTGATGGAAGCATCTATTCTCCCCATTATTTGAAGCATCACAAAGAACCT
This sequence comes from Ovis canadensis, assembly GCF_042477335.2. Taxonomy (NCBI): domain Eukaryota; kingdom Metazoa; phylum Chordata; class Mammalia; order Artiodactyla; family Bovidae; genus Ovis; species Ovis canadensis. The sequence goes on from NC_091249.1 coordinate 89,281,585, forward strand.
CTAGAACAGCAGTCAGCAAACATTTTCTGTAAAGGGCCAGATGGTAAATATTTCAGGATTTGTGATCTCTTGCAATATTCACCTCTGCCATTGTAGTGTGACAGCGGTCACATACAATATTTAAATAAATGAATGTGGTTGTGTTCTATTAAAAAAAAATAGGTGGGTAGGTTGGATTTGGCCTGTGGCCTGTAGTCCTGTAAGTTCTGCTCCAGAATAAGAAACATCTAACTAATAAGAATCTATTGCTGTTATTCACATTAATATATTAGTATGAGATATTGCTATCACTCCTTTGAGTTGGGATAATTCCTGATGAATATTTGTATTAATCTCTTAAACAATACAACCCCTTTATTAATCTGATTACTCTACTCTTACAGTTGTATAACAGAATAGCAGTCATATATCAGAGCTTACTGTTTAGTTACATGTTAAAATATGCTGCTACTGCTGCTGCTAAGTCGCTTCAGTCGTGTCCGACTCTGTGCGACCCCATAGACGGCAGCCTACCAGGCTCCCCTGTCCCTGGGATTTTCCAGGCAAGAACACTGGAGTGGGTCGCCATTTCCTTCTCCAGTGTATGAAAGTTAAAAGTGAAAGGGAAGTCACTCAGTCGTGTCCGACTCTTCGAGACCCCATGGACCGCAGCCTACTAGGCTCCTCCGTCCATGGGATTTTGCAGGCAAGAGTACTGGAGTGGGGTGCCACTGCCTTCTCCGGTTACAATATAATTTCTCTATTTTTTACAGTGGCTTTACTGTATGAACTACATAGTAGAGATTAGAGTACCCTCCGTGAGGGAGCAGAATAAAATCAAATAAACCACTAGATAAAGTATCTACACTTGTGATAAGTATTTTGTAGGGAAAAAAATGATCTTGAGATGAAAAATAATGGTGGTAAGGTTCTACTATATATTCAGTGGTTTAGAAGCCTCTTACCTATTTCTCTTTACTATTTAAGAATAAGTGAGTATCACAGTGGGGCCATGCCTCAACCTGAGTCCAGTGGCAAGAACAATTAAGTATATCAGAATATTTTTAAAAGATGGCTATCCATTCGGCCAGTCTTTGTCTTTTGGTTGGGGCGTTCAACCCATTTACGTTTAAGGTAATTATTGATAAGTATGATCCCGTTGCCATTTACTTTATTGTTTGGGGTTCGGGTTTATACACCCTTTTCGTGTTTCCTGTCTAGAGGATATCCTTTAGAATTTGTTGGAGAGCTGGTTTGGTGGTGCTGAATTCTCTCAGCTTTTGCTTGTCTGTAAAGCTTTTGATTTCTCCTTCGTATTTGAATGAGATCCTTGCTGGGTACAGTAATCTGGGCTGTAGGTTATTGTCTTTCATCACTTTAAGTATGTCTTGCCATTCCCTCCTGGCCTGAAGAGTTTCTATTGACAGATCAGCTGTTATCCTTATGGGAATCCCCTTGTGTGTTATTTGTTGTTTTTCCCTTGCTGCTTTTAATATTTGTTCTTTGTGTTTGATCTTTGTTAATTTGATTAATATGTGTCTTGGGGTGTTTCGCCTTGGGTTTATCCTATTTGGGACTCTCTGTGTTTCTTGGACTTGGGTGATTATTTCCTTCCCCATTTTAGGGAAGTTTTCAACTATTATCTCCTCAAGGATTTTCTCATGATCTTTCTTTCTGTCTTCTTCTTCTGGGACTCCTATAATTCGAATGTTGGAGCATTTTATATTGTCCTGGAGGTCTCTGAGATTGTCCTCATTTCTTTTAATTCGTTTTTCTTGTTTCCTCTCTGATTCATTTATTTCTACCATTCTATCTTCTATTTCACTAATCCTATCTTCTGCCTCCGTTATTCTACTATTTGTTGCCTCCAGAGTGTTTCTGATCTCATTTATTGTGTTATTCATTATATTTTGACTCTTTTTTATTTCTTCTAGGTCCTTGTTAAACCTTTCTTGCATCTTCTCAATCCTTGTCTCTAGGCTATTTATCTGTGATTCCATTTTGATTTCAAGATTTTGGATCATTTTCACTATCAATATTCGGAATTCCTTCTCCGGTAGATTCCCTACTTCTTCCTCTTTTGTTTGGTTTGGTGGGCAACTCTCCTGTTCCTTTACCTGCTGAGTATTCCTCTGTCTCTTCATCTTGGTTATATTGCTGCGTTTGGGGTGGCCTTTTTATATTCTGATAACACCTCAAAACAAGGGACACATACAGACTGAAAGTGAAGGGCTGGAAAAAGATATACCACGCGAATAGAGACCAAAAGAAAGCAGGAGTGGCAATACTCATATCCGATAAAATAGACTTTAAAACAAAGGCTGTGAAAAGAGACAAAGAAGGCCACTACATAATGATCAAAGGAACAATCCAAGAAGAAGATATAACAATTATAAATATATATGCACCCAATATAGGAGCACCGCAATATGTAAGACAAATGCTAACAAGTATGAAAGGGGAAATCAACAATAACACAATAATAGTGGGAGACTTTAATACCCCACTCACACCTATGGACAGATCAACTAAACAGAAAATTAACAAAGAAATGCAAACTTTAAATGATACATTAGATCAGTTAGACCTAATTGATATCTATAGGACATTTCACCCCAAAACAACGAATTTCACCTTTTTTTCAAGTGCTCATGGAACCTTCTCCAGGATAGATCACATCCTGGGCCATAAATCTAAACTTGATAAATTCAAAAAAATCGAAATCATTCCAAGCATCTTTTCTGACCATAATGCATTAAGATTAGATCTCAATTACAGGAGAAAAACTATTAAAAATTCTAACATATGGAGGTTGAACAACACACTTCTGAATAACCAACAAATCACAGAAGAAATCAAAAAAGAAATCAAAATATGCATAGAAACTAATGAAAATGAAAACACAACAACCCAAAACCTGTGGGACACTATAAAAGCAGTGCTAAGAGGAAAGTTCATAGCAATACAGGCATACCTCAAGAAACAAGAAAAAAGTCAAATAAATAACCTAACTCTACAACTAAATCAACTAGAAAAGGAAGAGTTGGAGAACCCCAGAGTTAGTAGAAGGAAAGAAATCTTAAAAATTAGGGCAGAAATAAATGCAAAAGAAACAAAAGAGACCATAGCAAAAATCAACAAAGCCAAAAGCTGGTTCTTTGAAAGGATAAATAAAATTGACAAACCATTAGCCAGACTCATCAAGAAGCAAAGAGAGAAAAATCAAATCAATAAATTAGAAATGAAAATGGAGAGATCACAACAGACAACACAGAAATACAAAGGATCATAAGAGACTACTATCAGCAGTTGTATGCCAATAAAATGGACAACGTGGAAGAAATGGACAAATTCTTAGAAAAGTACAATTTTCCAAAACCGAACCAGGAAGAAATAGAAAATCTTAACAGACCCATCACAAGCACGGAAATTGATACTGTAATCAGAAATCTTCCAGCAAACAAAAGCCCAGGTCCAGATGGCTTCACAGCTGAATTCTACCAAAAATTTCGAGAAGAGCTAACACCTATCCTCCTCAAACTCTTCCAGAAAATTGCAGAGGAAGGTAAACTTCCAAACTCATTCTATGAGGCCACCATCACCCTAATACCAAAACCTGACAAAGATGTCACAAAAAAAGAAAACTACAGGCCAATATCTCTGATGAACATAGATGCAAAAATCCTCAACAAAATTCTAGCAATCAGAATCCAACAACACATTAAAAAGATCATACATCATGACCAAGTGGGCTTTATCCCAGGGATGTAAGGATTCTTCAATATCCGCAAATCAATCAATGTAATTCACCACATTAACAAATTGAAAAATAAAAACCATATGATTATCTCAATAGATGCAGAGAAGGCCTTTGACAAAATTCAACATCCATTTATGATAAAAACTCTCCAGAAAGCAGGAATAGAAGGAACATACCTCAACATAATAAAAGCTATTTATGACAAACCCACAGCAAACATTATCCTCAATGGTGAAAAATTGAAAGCATTTCCCCTAAAGTCAGGAACAAGACAAGGGTGTCCACTTTCACCGCTACTATTCAACATAGTTCTGGAAGTTTTGGCCACAGCAATCAGAGCAGAAAAAGAAATAAAAGGAATCCAAATTGGAAAAGAAGAAGTAAAACTCTCACTGTTTGCAGATGACATGATCCTCTACATGGAAAACCCTAAAGACTCCACCAGAAAATTACTAGAGCTAATCAATGAATATAGTAAAGTTGCAGGATATAAAATCAACACACAGAAATCCCTTGCATTCCTATACACGAATAATGAGAAAGTAGAAAAAGAAATTAAGGAAACAATTCCATTCACCATTGCAACGAAAAGAATAAAATACTTAGGAATATATCTACCTAAAGAAACTAAAGACCTATATATAGAAAACTATAAAACACTGATGAAAGAAATCAAAGAGGACACTAATAGATGGAGAAATATACCATGTTCATGGATTGGAAGAATCAATATAGTGAAAATGAGTATACTACCCAAAGCAATTTACAAATTCAATGCAATCCCTATCAAGCTACCAGCCACATTTTTCACAGAACTAGAACAAATAATTTCAAGCTTTGTATGGAAATACAAAAAACCTCGAATAGCCAAAGCAATCTTGAGAAAGAAGAATGGAACTGGAGGAATCAACTTGCCTGACTTCAGGCTCTACTACGAAGCCACAGTCATCAAGACAGTATGGTACTGGCACAAAGACAGACATATAGATCAATGGAACAAAATAGAAAGCCCAGAGATAAATCCACACACATATGGACACCTTATCTTTGACAAAGGAGGCAAGAATATACAATGGAGTAAAGACAATCTCTTTAACAAGTGGTGCTGGGAAAACTGGTCAACCACTTGTAAAAGAATGAAACTAGATCACTTTCTAACACCGCACACAAAAATAAACTCAAAATGGATTAAAGATCTAAATGTAAGATCAGAAACTATAAAACTCCTAGAGGAGAACATAGGCAAAACACTCTCAGACATAAATCACAGCAGGATCCTCTATGATCCACCTCCCAGAATGCTGGAAATAAAAGCAAAAATAAACAAATGGGATCTAATTAAAATTAAAAGCTTCTGCACAACAAAGGAAAATATAAGCAAGGTGAAAAGACAGCCATCTGAATGGGAGAAAATAATAGCAAATGAAGCAACTGACAAACAACTAATCTCAAAAATATACAAGCAACTTATGCAGCTCAACTCCAGAAAAATAAACGACCCAATCAAAAAATGGGCCAAAGAACTAAATAGACATTTCTCCAAAGAAGACATACGGATGGCTAACAAACACATGAAAAGATGCTCAACATCACTCATTATTAGAGAAATGCAAATCAAAACCACAATGAGGTACCACTTCACACCAGTCAGAATGGCTGCGATCCAAAAATCTGCAAGCAATAAATGCTGGAGAGGGTGTGGAGAAAAGGGAACCCTCCTACACTGTTGGTGGGAATGCAAACTAGTACAGCCACTATGGAGAACAGTGTGGAGATTCCTTAAAAAATTGCAAATAGAACTACCTTATGACCCAGCAATCCCACTTCTGGGCATACACACCGAGGAAACCAGAATTGAAAGAGACACATGTACCCCAATGTTCATTGCAGCACTGTTTATAATAGCCAGGACATGGAAACAACCTAGATGTCCATCAGCAGATGAATGGATAAGAAAGCTGTGGTACATATACACAATGGAGTATTACTCAGCCGTTAAAAAGAATTCATTTGAATCAGTTCTGATGAGATGGATGAAACTGGAGCCGATTATACAGAGTGAAGTAAGCCAGAAAGAAAAACACCAATACAGTATACTAACACATATATATGGAATTTAGGAAGATGGCAATGACGACCCTGTATGCAAGACAGGGAAAGAGACACAGATGTGTATAACGGACTTTTGGACTCAGAGGGAGAGGGAGAGGGTGGGATGATTTGGGAGAATGACATTCTAACATGTATACTATCATGTGAATTGAATCGCCAGTCTATGTCTGACGTAGGATGCAGCATGCTTGGGGCTGGTGCATGGGGATGACCCAGAAAGATGTTCTGGGGAGGGAGGTGGGAGGGGGGTTCATGTTTGGGAATGCATGTAAGAATTAAAGATTTTAAAATTTAAAAAATAAAAAACTAAAAATTAAAAAAAATAAAATAAAAGATGGCTAATTTTCTGAATTGGTAAATATAAAATTCAAAAGACCAAAAAAAAAAAAAAAAAAAGTAGTAAAAGTAAATTTTCTTCCTCACATTCCCCAAACAATGCAGCTTCCTTTCCTAGGTACAGTGATTTGCAAGTTTTGTTTTGTTTTGTTTTGTTTTTTTAAATTCGTTACATGAATGAACTTAGCTTCTGGAAAATAAGACTTGGAAAAGAGAGAAATACCAATTTCCTGCCTTTATTATACATTGATAATATCAGTGTCAGGGAAGAGGAAATCCCCCCTCTACCCCTCTTAAATTCTAATCAATTGGACTAATAATAAAACACAAGGAGAAGAATAAACAAATTTGAATTTGTGCACATGGAGGTCTCATAGAAATAGGACATAAAAAGTAGCCAAAGCAAGCAAGTTTTATACCTTTTAGACAAAGAAACAATGAATTTATTTGGAGTTGACAGGATGAAGAAATTTAGGGTTTAGGTGCTTAGTGAAGATTCTATATAGAGTTTGGGTTTGGGGTAGTAAATTAAAGAAGTAACAAAGTTTGTTTATACAGGCTTCTTAGCCCAGAATTCTCTATTCTGGTGGTAAGGGTTTGTTTCTTGCTTTTGGGGAAAGAGAAAAGAAAGTCAAAGTAGCCCTCTTGCTTCGGCCTTCTCTAAAGTGACATTAACTGAAAATAATCAATATGTCATATTTTGGGGTGGCCTGCCCTGATCTCCAACAAACATATACAAACTCAATAATACATTTAGAGCTTAAATATTTGTAACGGTTTGTTTTTCTACAGAGGTACTGTGACTGTGGCTCAGATCATGAACTCCTTATTACCAAATTCAGACTTAAATTGACATAGGGAAAACACTAGACCATTCAGGTATGATCTAAATCAAATCCCTTATGATTATACAGTGGAAGTGAGAAATAGATTTAAGGGCCTAGATCTGATAGAGTGCCTGTTGAACTATGGACGGAGGTTTGTGACATTGTACAGGAGACAGGGTACAAGACCATCCCCATGGAAAAGAAATGTAAAAAAGCAAAATGGCTGTCTGGGGAGGCCTTACAAATAGCTGTGGAAAGAAGAGAAGCAAAAAGCAAAGGAGAAAAGAAAAGATATAAGCATCTTAATGCAGAGTTCCAGAGAATAGCAAGAAGAGATAATAAAGCCTTCTTCAGCGATCAATGCAAAGAAATAGAGGAAAAGAACAGAATGGGAAAGACTAGAGATCGCTTCAAGAAAATGAGAGATACCAAGGGAACATTTCATGCAAAGATGGGCTCGATAAAGGACAGAAATGGTAAGGACCTAACAGAAGCAGAAGATATTAAGAAGAGGTGGCAAGAATACGCAGAAGAACTATACAAAAAAGATCTTCACAACCCAGATAATCATGATGGTGTGATCACTCATCTAGAGCCAGACATACTGTAATGTGAAGTCAAGTGGGCCTTAGAAAGCATCACTACGAACAAAGCTAGTGGAGGTGACAGAATTCCAGTTGAGCTGTTTCAAATCCTGAAAGATGCTGCTGTGAAAGTGCTGCGCTCAATATGCCAGCAAATTTGGAAACCTCAGCAGTGGCCGCAGGACTGGAAAAGGTCAGTTTTCATTCCAATCCCAAAGAAAGGCAATGCCAAAGAATGCTCAAACTACCGCACAATTGCACTCATCTCACACGCTAGTAAAGTAATGCTCAAAATTCTCCAAGCCAGGCTTCAGCAATACGTGAACCGTGAACTTCCTGATATTCAAGCTGGTTTTAGAAAAGGCAGAGGAACCAGAGATCAAATTGTCAACATCTGCTGGATCATGGAAAAAGCAGGAGAGATCCAGAAAAACATCTATTTCTGCTTTATTGACTATGCCAAAGCCTTTGACTGTGTGGCTCACAATAAACTGTGGAAAATTCTGAAAGAGATGGGAATACCAGACCAGCTGACCTGCCTCTTGAGAAACCTGTATGCAGATCAGGAAGCAACAGTTAGAACTGGACATGGAACAACAGACTGGTTCCAAATTGGAACAAGAGTACATCAAGGCTGTGTATTGTCACCCTGCTCATTTAACTTATATGCAGAGTACATCATGGGAAACAAGCTGGAATCAAGATTGCCGGGAGAAATATCAATAACCTCAGATATGCAGATGACACCATCCTTATGGCAGAAAGTGAAGAGGAACTAAAAAGCCTCTTGATGAAAGTGAAAGAGAAGAGTGAAAAAGTTGGCTTAAAGCTCAACATTCAGAAAATGAAGATCATGGCATCCGGTCCCATCACTCCATGGGAAATAGATGGGGAAACAGTGGAAACAGTGTCAGACTTTATTTTTGGGGGCTCCAGAATCACTGCAGATGGTGACTGCAGCCATGAAATTAAAAGACGCTTACTCCTTGAAAGAAAAGTTATGACCAACTTAGCAGATTCAAAAGCAGAGACATTACTTTGCTGACTAAGGTCCATCTAGTCAAGGCTATTGTTTTTCCAGTGGTCATGTATGGATGTGAGAGTTGGACTGTGAAGAAGTCTGAATGCCAAAGAATTGATGCTTTTGAACTGTGGTGTTGGAGAAGACTCTTGAGGGTACCTTGGACTACAAGGAGATCCAACCAGTCCATTTTGAAGGCGATCAGCCCTGGGATTTCTTTGGAAGGAATGATGCTAAAGCTGAAACTCCAGTACTTTGGCCACCTCATGTGAAGAGTTGACCCATTGGAAAAGACTCTGATGCTGGGAGGGATTGGGGGCAGGAGGAGAAGCGGACGACAGAGGATGAGATGGCTGGATGATATCACTGACTCGATGGACATGAGTCTGGGTGAACTCTGGGGGTTGGTGATGGACAGGGAGGCCTGGCGTGCTGAGATTCATGGGGTCGCAAAGAGTCGGACACGGCTGAGCGACTGAACTGAACCGAACTGACAATTAAGAAACACATAAAGCTATATGAGATACCTGTATTAGAAGGCAATATTCTGTGGGTCTGTGAGTAGAGGCACTAATTGCCATTTTATTCCGGACTGTTTTGTCAAGGAGGTTTGTACGGCAAGTAGCCCATGGAAGATAGAGATGGTAAGTCCCTGTGGAAGGAGAGCAGGGGCAGTTATTAGTTAGCATAAATGATTCAGGTTCTTAACCTCAAGATTCCTCAGCTGTGATGCAAGCACAGAGGACATAGAGCATCCACTTGAGCCCTTCCTTTTCACACTTGTGGGACTTGAAAGGAAACTGATAGTAACAGGCAACTCAAGGTGATTCTATCTCATGATAAAGTGGAAAAGTGGTTCATTTCTGCCTTGGAAATCTCTAGTCTTCTGCCAGCTTCCATGAAACTGTGGCAAGTTAACTGTTTTCTCAGAAGTAGGGGAAAATCTCAGATCCTTTATAGTTTATGATAATCTGTAGCAAAAAGTCCTAGAGTTGGAATTGGGGTGGAGGGGGAGATTAAGTAAATTGCAAATACATTTTAATAATTATGTTAACATATTTGAGAGTGCCTGTTTCTCTTTCTCCAATCTCACTAACAAATTGTGTTATCCAACCTTTGATAATTTGCCAGTTTGCTGAGTGAATATGGAATATTAATGGTGTTTTACTTTGTATTACACCATAAGCATCTAAATATTAACTAAGTACTTAATAGCTGTGGATTGTCTATTTTTATCATTCAGTGATTTTTCTTTTTAAAAAGCTGATTATGTAGAGCTTTGTAAGTACTAAGAATTTACTTTTTGTCCATCATACATTCCATGTATTTCCTTCTAATATTCAACTGTTTCTTTTACTTTAAGATTTTTCCTGTGAGTCAGAATTTTAAAAACTCGAAGTGAATAAACTTATCAGTCTTTTCCTTAGGGCTCCTGGATTTATATAATATTTTGCCTTTCCTACTCAGATTATGTAAAAAGTTTTTATATACAACTTGTAAGTTTTGCTACTCTTGGCAATTTTCTGAATTTAGTTTGTGCATCTAGGTCTTTGATCCATCTGAAACATGTTTTCAAACACAGATTAAGATACAGATCCAACTTATTTCTTTTTCTGAATTGGGATGTGTTGAAAGAACCAATACCATGTTAGAAATCTTAATTGAGATTTGTAATAAAAAAAAAGAATTTCCTCAAGAATAACTTAATCACACACTTGAGATAAACTATTAACTGAATTTACTAAACCGTTAAATTAAACATTTCAACTAATTACCAATATACTATTGAATTGTAAAGTTTACTTTGGCCAGGAGGCCTTCTTCACAGAGGGAGGGAGTTGATATATGTTCTCTAGTGAGGTCATGTTTCAGGCCTGTTATTTTGATCATCTTTCTCTCCTTTCCTCCTTCTTTTCCTGTACACCTCCTTTTTTACCCCTTCCTTCCTTCCTCACTTCCTCCCTCCCTTCCTTCCTTCCATTTCATGAATCAGACAAATATACCTCAAAGACCAATTATTATTTTTTATTACAGTGCTGCCCATATTTTATAAGCTTCCCATTTTTTAATCTCTGAGATTCTTCCTTTCCTTCTGTGTCTTTCCTTTCTTTGGCATTTTACTGCATTCTGCTGCTAATTGCTTTTTCTTTCTTGTGTCTTCTGCAGATTTCCACTCTGTGCAAAGCCCTTTACTGCTGCTGCTTTTTAGAAGACCTCTATCCTCTTCTGGGCTCTTATTACTCTCTTAGTTATTCCCTGAATACTTGTAAACTTATGTGAAACTTTCTGTGCTTTTTCCTAGGCATAAACGCCTGCAAATAATCTTAAGGTTTATCTCTCTTGCTTTGAGAGGTACTTTTTCCCTTTAAAGTTTTTTTTTAAGTTAATTACCCTCATAATATAATGGTCATCTGAATTAAATTCACCCATTCTGGTCCGTTTTCATCCACTGATTCCTAAAATGCCAAAGTTCAGTCTTGCCATCTCCTGTTTGACCACTTCCAGTTTACCTGATTCATGGACCTAACATTCCAGGTTCCTATGCAATATTGTTCTCTACAGCATCAGACTTTGCTTCCATCACCAGTCACATCAACAGCTGGTCATTTTCACTTTGGCTCACTTCTTCATTCTTTCTGCAGCTATTTCTCCACTCTTCTCCCATAGCGTATTGGCCACCCACCAACATTGGGAGTTCATCTTTCAGTGTCATATATTTTTTTGCCTTTTCATGATGTTCATGGGGGTTCTCAAGGCAAAAATACTGAAGTGGTTTGCCATTCCCTTCTCCAGTGTACCACGTTTTGTTAGAACAAAACCATCTTGGGCAGCCCTACCCAACATGGCTCATAGTTTCATTGAGTTAGACAAGGCTGTGATCCAAGTGATCAGTTTAGTTAATTTTCTGGTTTCTATTCTGTCTGCCTTCTAATGGATAAGGATAAGAGGCTTGTAGAAGCTTCCTGATGGGAGGGACTGGTTCTGGGAGAATCTGGGTTTTCCTCTGATGGGCAGGGCCATTCTCAGTAAATCTTTAATGAAATTTTCTATTGATGGGTAGGGCTCTGTTCACTTCCTGGAGTTTAGCCTGAGGCCAAAATATGGTAGGGCTAATGGTAGAGTTAGGTCCTCCTTCAAAATGACTTAGCTTGGACTGTTGTATTCAGTGTTCCTGACTCCAGGGCAGGCCACTGTTGACCCATGCCTGTCCTAGGGAGGCCTGGACACTCATAGGCAAACCTGGCCCAGTCTCTTGTGGGAGTCACTGCTCCTCATAGTCAAGTGGGTAGCCATTCCCTTTTCCAGGGGATATTCCCAACCCAGGAATGGAACCCAGGTCTCCCGCATTGCAGGTGAATTCTTTACCAGCTGAGCCACCAGGAAAGCACCTAGAGTGGAAGTGATTATACAGTGGAAGTGACAAATAGGTTCAAGGGATTAGATGTGAAAGATAGAGTGCCTGAAACTATGAATAGAGGTTCATAACATTGTACAGAAGGCGGTGATGAAGACAATCCCAAAGAAGAAGAAATTCAAAAAGTCAAAATGGTTGTCTGAGGAGGCCTTACAGATGGCTGAGAAGAGAAGAGAAGCAAAAAGCAAAGGAGAAAAGAAAAGATATATCCATCTGAATGCAGAGTTCCAAAGAATAGCAAGGAGAGATGAGAAAGCCTTCCTAAGTGATCAATAGAGACAGAAGAAAACAAAGAGAAAGCAAAGAAATAGAAGAAAGCAAAGAGATAGAAGAAAACAATAAATGAGAAATACTAGAGATCTCTTCAAGAAAACTAGGGATGCCAAGGAAATATTTTACACAAACATGGGCACAAATAAGGGTCAGAATGGTATGGACATAACAGAAGCACAAGATGGCAACAATACAAAGAAGAACTCTACAAAAATGAGCTTAATGCCCCAGGTACTCACAATGGCATGATCACTCACATAAAGCCAGACATCCTGGAGCGTGAAGTCAAATGGGCCTTGGGAAGATTCATTACGAACAAAGCTAGTGGAGGCGATAGAATTCCAGCTAAGATATTTCAAATCCTAAAACATAATGCTGTGAAAGTGCTGCACTCAATATACCAGCAAATTTGGAGAACTTAGCAGTGGCCACAGGACTGGAAAAGTCAGCTTTCATTCCAATCCCAAAGAAGGGCAATGCCAAAGAATGTTCAAACTACCTCACAACTACACTCATCTCACATACTAGCAACGTAATGCTCAACATTCTCCAAGCTAAGTTTCAACAGTACATGAACTAAGAACTTCCAGATGTCAAGCTGGATTTAGAAAAGGCAGAGGAACCAGAGATCAAATTGCCAACATCCGTTGGGTCATTGAAAAGCAAGAGACTTCCAGAAAAATATTTATTTCTGCTTCATTGACTATGCCAAAGCCTTTGACTGTGTGGATCATGACAAACTGTGGAAAATTCTGAAAGAGATGGGAATACCAGACCGCCTTACCTACCTCCTGAGAAATCAGTATGCAGATCAAGAAACAACAGTTAGAACTGGACATGGAACAACAGACTGGTTACAAATCAGGAAAGGAGTACATCAAAGCTATATATTGTCACCCTGTTTATTTAACTTATATGCAGAGTACACCATGTGCAATGCCAGGTTGGATGAAGCACAAGATAGAATCAAGATTGCTGAGAGAAATATCAATAACCTCAGGTATACAGATGACATCAGCCTTATGGCAGAGAGTGAAAAGGAACTAAAGAGCCTCTTGATGAAAGCGAAAGAGGAGAGTGAAAAAGTAGTCTTTAAATTCAACATTTGAAAAATGAAGATCATGACATTTGATCCCATCACTTCATGGCAGATAGATGGGAAATCAATGGAAATACTGACAGTCTTTATTTTCTTCTGCTCCAAAATCACTGCATATGGTGGCTCCAGTCATGAAATTAAAAAACTCTTGCTCCTTGGAAGAAAAATTATGACCAACCTAGACAGCATATTAAAAAAACAAAGACATTACTTTGCTGACAAAGTTCCATATAGTCAAAGCTATGGTTTTTCCAGTAGTCATGTATGGATATGAGAGTTGGACCATAAAGAAAGCTGAGTGCTGAAGAATTGATGCTTTTGAACTGTAGTGTTGGAGAAGACTCTTGAGAGTCCCTTGAACAGCAAGGAGATCAAATCAGTCAATCCTAAAGGAAATCAGTCTTGAATATTCATTGGACCGGCTGATGCTGAAACTGAAGCTCCAATATTTTGGCCACCTGCTATGAAGAACTGACTCACTGGGAAAGACCCTGATGCTGGGCAAGACTGAAAGCAGAAAGAGAAGGGGATGACCAAGGATGAGATGGTTGGATGGCATTATGGACTTAATGGGCATGAGTATGAGCAAGCTCCAGGAGATGGTGATGGACAGGGAAGCCTGGCATGCTGCAGTTCATGGGGTCGCAAAGAGCTGGACATGACAGAGCGAGTGAACTGAACTGACTGACCATCATTATATGTAGTTATATTTATTTTGGAACCATGGAAAAGACTATGAAACTTTTGGCTAAAAGGGAATTACACCCATATGTTTTGTCAGTTATTCTCTTTGTCTCATTCATCTCTTTACCAAATAGTTTAATAAAATAGCTCATATGTCTTTACTTATATTATAGCTACTTTTTTGTTTTTATCCTGTCCCTGTAAAGCAAAATAACCTTACATCTAGATACTATTGCCTCTGACAAATTTCCATCATCCTGTCCATTTATTTGTAGGCTATGACTCCATAATCATGCTTTTTATAGGGATTCTCTTCCTATCCTCTTCAAATGAATTGCCTTTATTTCAAGAGAGTTTGTGCATTTTCTATTTCCTTTCCAGCAGGCCAACTACTTCTTCCTCATCTACCTTTTTAATCCTTCTCAGGCCAAAGAAACCCTTGTTCCTCATCACCTTTGATTTTGATAGCAATTAATCACAATATGAAATTTAATTTTGTTAATCTCTGTATTTCCTTTCAGTTGTTTTATTCCATGCAGAGCTATAGGGATATTATGGAAAGAAAAAAAAAAAAAGCAGAATATGTACTTTCTAAGTGCATGTCTGTCTAGTAACGGACTCTTGGCTCAGTTGAACTGGGTCATCTCCGTTTGAAAAACAAGGGAGTTTGACCAGATCTGTTGTTTAGACTACTGTGCTGTCTAGAACCTCAATGTTACATCACGGTCCACTGATCACATGTGCAGGCTCAACTGTGCACAACAGTGTCACTATACCCCATAGATACCATGCATGCTGAGAAAATATTGGCAAGGTATAATAATAAATGATTGTATGACAAAATTAGTATGTTACATGAGTGTCCAACTAATAGAATAGTCTTAAAGGAGACTATATTTTTCAAATTGGCACAGAAGCACCATGTGGAGCAAAGCTTTCCTGCTCAGCCTCAGAAGCTGGAGTGAGGGACTCATGATTGCCTCTGCTGTTATCTTTGTATGCATTGGGGTTCCTTATAAGACTACATTTGAATAAATGGTTATACTGACACTGAACAACGAGAGAGAGAGGGAGAGAGAGAAAAAATCTTTTGAGGAGTCTTCAGCTAGATAATCTTTAATGCCATTTCTGTTTCTAAAATTCTTTAATTTATGACTTATTGATAATAAATAAATTTACTTTTAAGAATTATTTTTGAAAGTCAGTATTTTAATCTAACAATCTGAATTGTTAGAAAAGATTCCCTCCCTTGAGTAGTCTCCAATAGGAACTAAATTATTTTAAGAGGGATTGCAATGGAATAGTAGAAACATAAGATTTTAGGTTTCTTAAAAACTAGGAGTTTTCCATATATAAGGATGCTTTTTTGTAATATGCTGCTGCTGCTGCTAAGTCGCTTTAGTCATGCCCGACTCTGTGCGACCCCATAGACAGCAGCCCACCAGGCTCCTCCGTCCCTGGGATTCTCCAGGCAAGAACACTGGAGTAGGTTGCCATTTCCATCTCCAATGCATGAAAGTGAAAAGTGAAAGTGAAGTCGTGCCCACCTGTTAGTGACCCCATGGACTGCAGCCTACCAGGCTTCTCCATCCATGGGATTTTCCAGGCAAGAGTACTGGAGTGGGGTGCCATTGCCTTCTCCTTTTTGTAATATACTCACATTAAAACTAAAATGTAGCCTATTACAATGAAAAGTTATATTTTTTATTGTTTTCTAAATGTAAAATAAAATTCAAGTGATAACCTATAAATGCATTAGCTTGTGCTCTTAAAGGTAATTCAGGTTTGAATTAATGTTTTTCTAGTTTGTAGTTAAAGGAAATACATTTGTTGCTGTACTTTTGCTCTCAGAAAAGTTTTCTAATAAGAATTATTTCCATTTCTCAAGCAATATTTTAAAGTAGACTAAAACACTTTTGTAAAATGGCATTTAAATGTGTCCTTAATTTTATATTTGGAGTTAGGTTTTGTAACCAGTAAATATGCTGCCATAAATATCTAAAACAATTACAACTTTGTTAAAATATAGTAGAAAGAATTTCAGTACAATTGGCAAGTAACAAAATAAAATAAGAATTAATATTTTTAAAAGACCAGTATGAAAGCACTTTATTGTAAACAGTGAGAGTCTGAATTTGTTGTAACATTTCTGACATAAATTTTGCAATATTAATGAAGATACTTAAAATGCCTATGTATGAAATTTATTATCAAGAAATATTTAGAGATAGGAATACCTAAGTATTAAAAATATATTTATCATATTAGAAAAAAAGTAATTTAATGTTAGCGAAACAGAAAAGTAATATATAGACTATATGGAAGATATATGTTATAGTTATTAAACCAAAAATTAAGCAATATTCAAAGACATGTAACATGTTTATTTTAAGTAAAAAGGAAGATTATCATATATTTCATGTGACCATTATTTTGTTTAAAATCCATACATATAGAATTTAAACTCCAGACCTATGAATGTTTAAATATTTAAACATGAATTTAATATTTAAATTAAAGTGTTTAAACATGAATTTGTTTAAATTTCACACATATATTTAAAGCTGGAGAAAAAAATTCACCAGAATATTTTCAGTAGTCAAAGACATGACTATTAAAGATTATTTTATTCTTCTTTTTCTTTACTTTTCAAATATGTAATGATATATTTATTTACATTAAGAAAAATAATTTAAATAATTCATATTGAGATTCTGCATTATGAATTCACAGAAAAAATCTAAATGGTATAAACTGAATGCTTGTGTCTCCTCCAAATTTATATGTTGAAGCTCTAGCATATGGTGCCTTCAGGAGGTGGGGCCTTTGGCAGATAACTAGGTTTAGATGAGATCATAGGAATGAAGGCCTCCAGATGAGATTCATGAATGGCCTTATAAGAAGAGGAAGAGCTCTCTATGGCTCTATAAGAATACATCAAGAAAGCGGTCAACTGCAGGCCAGGAAGAAAGCTCAACCATTGTGGCACCCTGATTTTGGGCTTCTCAGCCTCTAGAATTGTAAATAGTAAATGTGTATTATTTAAACCATTCAACTCATGGTATTTTTGGTTATATAGACCAAGATAAGACACCAAGCTAATTCATTATTCAGAAAACTAAAATCATGGCATCCGGTCCCATCACTTCATGGCAAATAGACAGGGAAGCAATGGAAACAATGAAGCACTTTATATTTTGGGGCTCCAAAATCACTGTAGATGGTTACTGCAGTCATGAAATTAAAAGATGCTTGCTCCTTAGAAAAGCTATGACCAACCTAGATAGCATATTAAAATGCAGAGACATTACTTTGCCAACAAAAGTCCATCTACTCAAAGCTATGATTTTTCCAGTAGTCATGTATGGATGTGAATGTTGGACCATAAAGAAAGCTGAACACTGAAGAATTGATGCTTTTGAACTGTGGTGTTAGAAAAGACTGTTGAGAGTCCCTTGGACAGTAAGGAGATCCAACCAGTCCATCCTAAAGGAAATGAGTCCAGAATATTCATTGGAAGGACTGACGCTAAAGCTGAAACTCCAATACTTTAGCCATCTGCTGCAAAGAACTGACTCATTGGAAAAGACTCTGATGCTGGGAAAGATTGAAGGTAGGAGGAGAAGGGGACGTCAGAGGATGAGATGCTTGGATGGTATCAATGACTGGATGGACATGAGTTTGAGCAAGCTCAGGGAGTTGGTGATGGACAGGGAGGCCTTGTGTGCTCCGGTCTATGGTGTTGCATAGAGTTGGACACAACTGAGTGAATGAACTGAACTGAACTGAACACTCGGTTTCTGTTACTTCTCAGATATTATTCTTTAAAAAGCTTATTATTATTTATGTAGATCAGCATGGCGTTTTTACTTATAAAGCTAGATTTGTTCTGCATTTCCACATCACTGCATCTGCTAGTCATCAGCAGACAAATGTGGGTTTATGGGTCATAGTATGAGAACCAATGAACTAGGGTATCCCTTGGATGTGGGAAGGGAACAGGGCACATGTTTTCATATGCAAGGCAATTGTCTTTCTTCTTATTCCTCCTTTTCTCCTCATCTTCCTCCTCTTCTTTTTCTTTGGTTTTCTTCTTCCTGTACTGAGACAGCAAGTTAGTATGAATTACATTAACACTATAAATTTTATCCGTTTGTTTAACTTTTTCTGCTGGTGCTGCTGCTAAGTCGCTTCAGTCATGTCCGACTCTGTGTGACCCCATAGACGGCAGCCCACCAGGCTCCCCCGTTCCTGGGATTCTCCAGGCAAGAACACCCTGTACAGGAGGTTTTGGAGCCCTGAGTGTAGTCTTGGTTCCATGAGCTCTTATTCCTGCTGCTCCCTCTAGGCATGTGCTACTGGATCATCAGATCATTGCAGCATCGATCAATTTCAGTCTCTGCCACCACTCTGAGAGCTGTGATCATCTCTCTTGGTCTGCTTGGAATAGGAAGCTGAACATTTCATTAGGCTCCACACCTCCCATCTTAGGTTAGGGAAAGGGGGATTTGCCCCCATATCTTATGAGCTCTTTTGGATGATATAATAAATAAATTGATACAAGATAGATTAACAGGAGAGGGAAAAAAAGAAAAGACAATTTGATTCAGTGCCTGGAAATCTCATAGAAATGGAACACTCGAAGTGGCCAAAACACCACTATCATTTTTGGACAAAGAAATGATTACTTGTGAAGATTTAGCAAACTGACGGGCTTGGGATAGCAGACTGTTCAATAAGTAAGAAAGCTTGTTTGTACAGCTTTCTTAGCCTTGAATTACCTTCTCTGGCTTCCTTTAAACATTTTATAACCCTTATAAAATGATTTCCTCTCTTGTTTAAGGTGAATCCTATTACCTAAAGTAAAAGAGTCTTACCTAATATAGACATTTAAATTAATTATTAAAACATGGTCACTGGATTCAGGAAAAACATTATCTAGAAATGTAAGGAAATATTTAGTGCAAAGATATAGACCATAAACGGACAATTAAAATTAGAAGGAGCTGAAGATCATTGAAATGTAGTATTTGAGAAAGGCTTAGAGAATACAGGTCCTTAAAACTTAAGAAGAGTTTCTATATGTGAAGAGGACAATATAGGTCATTCCAGGAATAGGAAATATGAACAGAAACATGGAGTTTAAACAAAGCGAGAAGAAAAGAAATATTTTTTTTTACTGGAACTTGTATACAGATTGCTTGGAATAAGCTTGCATATTTTGTGAGGCACAAAGGAAGGGTTTAGAATCTGGCTTTAGACTTGATGCAGTGGGCTTTGTTGGAGGTGGTGTATTTTTTCCTTACTCTTTGTTTTTTTAAACAGAGAACAACATGATTAAGTATGCTCCTAGGAAGATGAGTCAGGTAAGAAAATTCCAGATGATTTAAGAGCCTAACATGACTGAGTGACTGAACTGAATTAAACTGAAAGAGCCTAGAGCCCAGATGGAAGAGATGGATTAGGATGCTGTATCAATTAAGAGACATTTAGCTTTAAGTCACAGAAAAAAATAAAACTAACTTTATGGTTTAAGAAAGGAAGGAGGGAGGGAAAGGGAGAGAACAAATTGAGTTTATCAGGTCATGTAACGAAAACATCCATATGTGGAGTTGCAGTTAGAAATGATGACTTTGAGGACTCAGATGATGCCATTAGGACTAAATTTTCTCTGGAATCTGCCTCACTTTGTGCTGGCCTAAACCTAGAGCTGCACGTCGTCACATCTGCCCGGTCCAGTCTCTCTTCTCTGGATGAAAAGATGCCTACAGGAGCTCCAACATCAATCTCTCTGAGGCTCATGTCTCACAGTAAAGATTTGGACATCTTTCTAGACTCGTCCCCAAATTATTGGACTTCATTCTCATAGATTGTGGGCTGGATCATATGTCCTGGATCCCAGAACAACTGCTTTGGTTGGAGGATACAGTTCTTTGGTTGGTTATATTTGGATCACATGTTGACCCACATGATGTAGAAAGATTTAATGTTTAACTTTGATTTATTGTTCAATGCCATTATTTTGTTCCAAAACTACCTTTCATAAATAATTTCTTGTTTTGTGATGAGGAAAGCAGTATCATTTGTAAGATGAAAATAATTTACTGAGTTTTCAGTCATAAAAATGTATTTAAAAGACACAATTTCAGACTTAAGATTTTTTAGTACAGTGTTACTTTATTAAGTATTCCAGAACACACTGCGTATGACATATTTCTTCCTACTTCAGACTTTCATAACATAACCCCTTGAAATCAGGAGTTTATAATGGAAATACTGATGCTACCTTAACTCTGCTAAAGTGAACTGTGCTGCTGTGATAAGAGGAAAATGTATGTTTGCATTTGGAAGACTCATCATCTTTCCAAATCATGATTAGTAGGTGGCAGGACAATATAACACTGAATTGTATGCAAAGATAGCCCAGATTTGAAATATGAATCTCTTGTCAGTGCAAGAGATGAAGATGACAGTTGTAATCTCTTCAGATTCATAATTTACTAAGTTGTAGGCAGGTTAGCAGTGATTGATCATACCTGGGCAGGGTGTTAGCAATTTTAAAATCATTTTATTGCATTACGCAAATAAGAAATTTAAAAGTTTTAGGCTGTCCTTATCTCTATTGTAAGCAACTCTTGGGTACAAACTAACCTGTAGAAACCATATCTACAAAGAGTATGCTTATATCTATCCATCTATCTATATAGCCTATCATTTTGTATATTATATATTACACAGTAGATTGTTCAGGTATGAAAAATATTCCATTATTGTGAGGATATAAAATACTTACTACAGAAAGAAGTGTGGCAAAGAACTATAGGTTTTGCTACTAAATAGTAAAATGAAATTTCTCACTGCCTCTATAGTCAACAAAGAACATTTTGAGATGAAATTATTCAGGGTACAGTAACAGAGGCAGAAAGGCAGAACTTGCTCCCTATTAAAAAATAAGAAACTATTGTGGTCTGTCGTAGCAAGGGATGTTTTCTATTCAAAACCATCAACGAAAGGCATAGGAAGACAGCTGAACAATGTAGATAAAGGGGTTCTTAGTGATGGCTTTGTGTAGGCTTCTGCTTTATTGTTAACTATAGAAAGCATTGTCAAATTGGTGTGGCTTAGAACGTAGCAGAGGGAGTGTCCTTGGAAATATCAAAGGACATTTCCTTTTCCTTCAGGAACCTCTCATTTTACCATATCTCTGATTTACTTGCAATTTTAATTCTTAAGTGTGATTGTGTGATGAACCAGAGTAGTAGTCTCAGCTAAGCCTATATCACTTTGAAAGCTTACATGAAGGATGGTACGAGTCCCTGGGGAGGATTCCTCCCCAAACCTCCAGCTTTCTATAGCCACAGTCCCTACCTGTATAGAGGAACGTAAATCTATGAAATACAGATCAATTTGCTATAGACAGTTAGAAGGAGTAATTATCCTCCTGGCATTTCTTCATTCCATGGAAATCAAGTCGATATCCAAGATCAAGTCTGACTCAACAAAAGGGAGATTTTACAAAGACTTGTGGGAATTAAAATGCAATATTTGTATGAGACTGCTTCCTTCTCAGGTTGGCACGTGGCAGAACAGAGTGTCACACAGAATAAGGAACACATTTTATAAGAGACAACAAATCAGGAGTCTGCAAGAAGTGACTGAGCCCTCTGCCCCCAGTCTCTTATCCTCTGCAAAGAGATTCATGAAAGGACAGCAGTGCTCTTCTTGGCAGGCCTCCTGAAGGTATATTCCAGAAAAGGAAATCAGACTTCTGTTGTTTTCTCTTTTATTAGGACATGCATAAGAAGGACCTGTTAGTGAGGGGACAAATTACTTTTGGTGTCAGCTAGCCTAGTGTTAGAAACCAGCTGACTTTATGAACTTCCTGGAGGAATTTTCAGTTTTTCTTCCAGGAAAGAAGCTACTAGCTTATAGGTATGATGTGAAAGAAATTCCTGATCTCTGGCAAAGTTATCATTGAGGCAATCCAGAGAGAGCATTTAAGGGTATTTTCAGGATATTCTACAAAAATAAATTCATAACTTCCTTCCACTATCATCTTCCCAAGTTGTCCCTCTCATCTATTTGACACTACTGTAGGAGAAATTGGAAGAAATCCAAACACCGTAATTTTTCCTTGTCTATTAATATTCCACATAGATCATGACATATATTGTTAACAACACTACACTCAACTTCGTTAGTTCACAATTGAACAGTTTGTTTGTATCTGAAGACTGGGAAAAAGCCAACAAAAAACCGAGTAACCTTCATTGCTGTTTACTGTGTTGCGTGCTGTGCTTTGTTGCTCAGTCAGGTCTGACTCTTTGCAACCCTGCCAGGCTCCTCTGTCCATGGGGATACTTCAGGCAAGAATACTGGAGTGAGCTGCCATGCCCTCCTCCAGGGATCTTCTCAAAGCAGGAATCAAACCCAGATCTTCCATACTGCAGGCAGATTCTTTGCCATCTGAGCCACCAGGGAAGCAAAGAATACTGGCCTGAGTAGACTATCACTTCTCCAGGGGATCTTCCCAACCCAGGAATTGAACCAGGGTCTCCTGTATTGCAGGAGGATTCTTTATCAGCTGAGCTACCAGGGAAGCTTGGGACCTAGTATTGAGGGCTTTTTTTCTTTTTTTAAGCAAAGGCATTCTAGGTCGCCCAGGAAGAAAGGCACAAAGGAAAACGATTATGCAAATATACGTCCATTTGCAGCCGTTCTGCTTTTCAGGCTCAGGCAGAAAATGAATAGATGTGTAAAACGTGAAGTTTTCTGCGGACTGCGTGTCCTTTCTTCTAACATTTTCTCTCTTACTGCTTCTGACTGCTCACACTGACCTCCTTGGCATTCCTAAGACACACTAGTGCCTTCGACCCTTTGTTTTTCTTCCTCTCTCGCTCTCTGGCTAAAACGCTTTACCCATAGATATAGGTATTACTTCCTCCCTTGTTTACTCATATCTCTGCTCAGAGTTCATCTTATCTGTGAGGCCATACTACTGGTTAGTACAGGGCAGAAAAAAGGTTATATCAGTGTTTATAGGTTAGAAAACCAAAGAAATAGCAATAAAAATGATCACTAATACAATGGAGAAGGAAACTATTAAGATTCAAGGGAAACAATTAAATTTGGGGACTAACTGAGTTTTAAGACAGCACTGTGAGCAGCCCGAAAACTAGGTGGGGAGCATAAGAGATTTCAGGGTTGGCAGTAGTTTGGAATTTGTCAGGGTAAATAGGTGAGTTAAAACCATTTAGATAAAGAGTTCTGAGAGCCAAGAACAAACCCTCAGGAGAACAAACATCTAGTGGGTATAACTTAAAAGAATATAGAACAGAAGAGAAAAGAAAGCTGACATACAGAGGAGACAAAATTAAAGAGGAAGAAATTCTCCTCTCCCCTTTCAGGTTCTTCTGCCTGGTTTAATAATTCAACTGGCATGAGACAGATTAACAGAAGGAAATAAAAAATAAATTTAATAACTTGTATATGAGAACAAACTAGTCAGTCCTAAAGGAAATCAGTCCTGAATACTGTTGACTAAAAAAGATTTACAACTTGAGAGTTCTAAGTTAAGTTTTATTTGGGGCAAAATGAGGACGGCAGCCTGGGAGGCAGCATCTCAGATAGCTCTGAGAGACTGCTCCAAAACGGCAGTGGGGGGAAGGTCAGTATATAAGGTTTTGACGAAGGCGGAGTTCCATACCATGAAATATCCATTTTACAAAAGGTTTTTTTTGTTGTTGTTGTTGTTGTTAGTCATGAGGATCTGAGGTCACCATGAAGGGATTTAGTGCTTCTCTAGATATGAGGAGATGCAAGGAATGAGATCATAAAATCTGTTCCTAAAAATATCCAACTATCTAAAAACCTGTCCCACCAGATTCCCTGGAGCACAGAGTGCCTCATCCCATCCTGAACTCCCTCAGGGTTTGTTGAAGCTCAACAGCTATTGCACCATGGGTTTCAATCTCCATACGGGCAGATGGTAAATGCCTTTGTTGTTCAGTGGCTGGTCACGCTCTTGGTAAGTGCCAATTTGTAGTTGACACAACCCCCTTGTGGTCATAAATCCAACCATACTTTGGGGGACATTTCATGACCATTTTGTACTGTGTTGCAGGGAAGGCTCGTCCCCAGTTCTAAAGAAAGCTTTTGTTGATAGGCCGTTCAGTGTGCTGTTATTGGACTACGTGTTAATGGTCAAAGATCTCTGGACACCTGTCTTCTAGTTATCATCCAGGAAAGTGTTCCCCTTTCTTTGCATCTTCCCATATGCAGAGTTACACTATTACAATCATTGATCATATATTGAGCTATACATTTGATCAACTGCTTCAAGTCTAGTCATCATTATTTTCACTGGAAGCTCAGTCATACACTTGGTAATACAAGAAATAACAATCTTGTGAAAGAAGCAAATACAAATGGTACAGTTAATAATATTAATGGAAATAAAGGTAAATACTTTAATTTTTTACCATGAGCCTCCCACACCAAACTGATTTTATTTATTTATTTAAGATCATGAAGACTAGGGAATGGGTCACTTAAAGCAGAAATTTTATTTTTCATGTGGTTCATCAAATGTGTTACATTAAAGGATTTATCAGGTATGAAAATATAGCATTCATTTTGAATTATAGCACAGACATCTCCCTGAGATACTGTAAGGCTTTGCAGTTGTGTAGCACTGCCTTTCTTATCATAGAGATCTCAGAATTCAATAGGCTAATAGCCCGATTACTATCATTTAAAGCTTATGAAAGTTGTTAGATATGGCCGATCACATCCTCTAACCCCACTGAAGGCACACATACACACGTACAAAAAGGTGTTAAATGATCAAACCAGTAGAATACAGATCTTTGACCCATTGAGATCATACTAGTGGTAGATTGTTTGGGGATACCTCTAATTTCTTAGCATGTTTGACCTTAAATTCATGGGAATACCAGGCTACACCTTCATATTCATCCCTGTAGATGTCAAGGCCATAAATTAGTGCCACAAATCCACTGAATTCCATACCAATCACTCTCTCTAAGGGTAATAATAGGCATAGTTCATAAAGCACCCAGTCTTGTCTCATAATTACCAGGTTGATCATTTTTAGTATGATTTAAGCCTTCCCAACATAGAGTAGCTTTTAAACTTAAATGACCATCAGTTCAGTTCAGTTCAGTTCAATAACTCAGTCGTGTCCAACTGTTTGAGATCCCATGGACTGCAGCATGCCAGGTCTCCCTGTCCATCACCAACTCCCAGAGTTTACTCAAACTCATGTCCATTGAGTCGGTGATGCCATCCAACCATCTCTTCCTCTATCATCCCCTTCTCCTCCTGCCTTCAATCTTTCCCAGCATCAGGGTCTTTTCAAATGAGTCAGCTCTTTGCATCAGGTGGCCAAAGTATTGGAGTTTCAGCTTCGATGTCAGTCCTTCCAATGATAACCTAGTGTTAACCATGTAGATCCGCCCCATAATCTTCGGAGTTTCCCTTTCAATAGATGAGAGATTAATGTTTTTCTTTTCTTTTCTTTCTTTCTTTCTTTTTTTTTTTGAGACTTATCTTGTCACTCTGGTTGAATTTGAATGACACTAAGAGAAAACTTAAATCTATGGCTAACATCAGAGCAAGTATTCTTAATTGGCCAGGTGAGAGGATCCCACCTAATAATATCATGAACAGATAGAACAGGACTGAACATTCAACTAAAATAAATTTCCTAGGGGGTATTCAATCAGAGCCCTGGAGAAAAGAAATCCACCAAGGTAACCCAGAGGTACTAGACACAAGTAATTGGCCACAAGCCAACAAGTGGGTTGAGTTTTAAATTAGCATAGAATCATGTCCATGATAGAAAACATTTGATTGATAGGCATAGGTCCAAGGAATTAAGAAAACATTTTAAATGATTATACAAGTCAGATCACCATCTTGGGCAAGCGGGGTCTACTTCTGATGTCATCTTGTTCTCGTCCTAGTATTGTGTAGTTTCCTGTTTGAGCATTGTTTTAATGTGAGTTTGAGATCAGCAGTCCCCTCTATAGACCAGCCCAGCTTAGGGGTTTTTGGAAGTGGGAGTTAACGCAAGAGTCAGTTTTCCCTTCAATTTCACGGTGCATGAGCTAGTTAAGAGTACCTGATAGAAAGTTCCTTCCATTCAGGTTGAAGACAGGTCCTTAAATTATGTCTTCTCCCAGTGTTGGTTGCAGGTCATGGGTGAGGCATCTGATTTTCATCCAAAGACAGACTACTGAGATAAGCTTCAGAAACAACCCTAGAGTGTCCTTTTAATAATTCAATTAAATTTTACATTAATATAACCTAACAGTAAAGAACTATCCAGGAAATGAGTCTTAGTAGAGACAAACCTCCATTAAAAAATGGTGATTTAACATTCACTGAAACATCTTTTTCTCCCTAAAATCACCCATCACCTTTACCAAATATAACCAAATTAAGACTTGTCTGTGATATAGGTCTGGTCTCAATACTCTTGGACTGATGATTTATATAACCATAATTGATCCTAGACATTTTTGCTTCACTGAAACTTTTATAAAGTCTCAGACTGAACTTTTAAAATAAAACCTTTAGGGTTAGGAAAGTCATGCCAAAGACTTATCACAGATTTTGCCTAAAAGATCTAAGTAAATTCCTCCCTTCTCAAGATCTCCAAAATGCCATGAAATTTCGGTACCTGTTAGTGAGATAACTTTCCTAACTTATCTAATAAATTTGCAGGAAACTAAGAGTTTCCAATCTCTGGAGGGTTCAGATAGAAAACATTAAATGTTTCAATTTGTTTATAAACTATAATTTTACCAAATTATGGTCATAATTAGTTTGAGGAGAAGGTTTTTCTTACACCTGGAAAACACAGACTTAACCAAGTAATTTTTAAGATCAGCTCAGTTCAGTTGTTCAGTCGTGTCTGACTCTTTGTGACCCCATTGATTGCAGCACACCAGGCTTCCCTGTCCATCACCAACTCCTGGAGTTTACTTAAACTCATGTCCATTGAGTCTGTAATGCCAGCCAACCATTTCATCCTCTGTTGTCCCCCTCTCCTCCCACATTCAATCTTTCCCAGCATCAGGGTCTTTTCAAAGGAGTCAGCTCTTCACATCAGGTGAAAGTACTGGAGACAAAGTGTTGGAGTTTCAGCTTCAACATCAGTTCTTCCAATAAATATTCAGGACTAGTTTCCTTTAGGGTAGACTGGTTGGATCTCCTTGCTGTCCAAAGGACTCTCAAGAGTCTTCACCAACACCACAGTTCAAAAGCATCAATTCTTTGGCTCTCAGCTTTCTTTATACTCCAACTCTCACATCCATACATGACTACTGGTAAAACCATAGCTTTGACTAGACTGATCTTTGTTAGCAAAGTAATGTCTCTGCTTTTTAATATGCTGTCTAGGTTGGTCAGGAGAAATATCAATAACCTCAGATATGCAGATGACAACACCCTTATGGCAGAAAGTGAAGAAGATAAAGAGCCTTTTGATAAAAGTGAAAGAAGAGAGTGAAAAAGTTGACTTAAAGCTCAACATTCAGAAAACGAAAATCATGGCATCCCATCACTTCATGGCAAATAGATGGGGAAACAGTAGCTGACTTTATTTTTCTGGGCTCCAAAATCACTGCAGATGGTGATTGCAGCCATGAAATTAAAAGACACTTACTCCTTGGAAGAAAAGTGATGACCAACCTAGATAGCATATTGAAAAGCAGAGACATTACTTTGTCAAGAAAGGTCTGTCTAGTCAAGGCTTTGGTTTTTCCAGTAGTCATGTATGGATGTGAGAGTTGGACTATAAAGAAAGCTGAGCACCAAAGAATTGATGCTTTTGAACTGTGATGTTGGAGAAGACTCTTGAGAGTCCCTTGGACTGGAAGGAGATCCAATCAGTCCATCCTAAAGATCAGTCCTGGGTGTTCTTTGGAAGGAATGATGTTGAAACTGAAACTCCAATCCTTTGGCCACCTGATGTGAAGAGCTGACTCTTTGGAAAAGACCCTGATGCTGGGAAAGATTGAAGGCAAGAGGAGAAGGGGACAATATAGGATGAGATGGCTGGATGGCATAACCAACTCGATGGACATGAGTTTGGGTGAACTCTGGGAGTTGGTGATGGACAGGGAGGGCTGGTGGGCTGCAGTTCATGGGGTCGCAAAGAGTTGGACATGACTGAGTGACTGAACTGAAAGAAGCCTGGTGTTCTGTAATCCAATGGAGCTGCAAACAGTCAAACATGACTGAGCAACCTAACTGAACTGATACGTCCAAGAGATCCAGGAGAACTGGATAACTCTCCAAAATTTAATCCTGACCTTAAATACCATCCTCAGCTAAAGACAAAAGAAATTAGGGGTAATTTAAAATTCCAAAGGGAAGGAAGGCAAGTCACAGGGAGGAGGAAAACAGATGTTTCAAAAAGAAGCATTTGCTGGACCCTGCAGACTGTGAGACACAGATTAGACTCTGATCTCTGAATTTTTCCCCACAACAATTATCTCATATTCTTTGCTGATATCTTTGGTAATAGATCTATTCTTTTAACAGATCTACTGTCTAAATAATTCAGACAGTAAGAGGAAATATCAGAGTTTCTTCCTGAGTCTTTTGAGCCTTTGATTGTTTTCAGCTCAAAATAATTTGTGTGCCAGAGATATTTTGGGTTGGCAAATTTTGTTCCCCTGCTATGTGTAACTATAATTAAACAAGATAATTTGAAATATAAAAGAGATAAATTAAAAAATAGTTATCAGGAAATTTTTGAAAGGAAAGTATCAAACAATGGCTAAAAACAGATTCTTGGATTTATAAATTTGTCAGAAAATTAGAGTCCATTTAGTAGGAAAGTAGTTGATGATATCTGTTGACAGTGAAGACAGTGGATGCCCAAGTTGGAAAAAGTTGCTGTATCTGCAACTTAGATGGAGCAAAGTGGAGTTGGGTATTATAAATTTGCAGTAAGCCCATGCATACAAGAAGTATACTTTCCTGTTGCAACATTTAAGTGAGGAAATAAAAAGTGTTTGAGTTGACAAGACTAGAGATTGATATACAAATCTGGAAGGGCAGGAAGACAATGGAATCAATCATTTATATAAAAGGATTCCTTAAGTACAAAGAGAATTCTGAAAATTTTACTTCTGTTTTGTACTTATAATGAAGTTCCTAGGGCCAAGGACCATGTAAGCCAGGCTCTTTATACAGAGCCACAGTGTTGAGCACTGGAGTAGGTTCATATTAAGCATTTTATATAGAATGTTCTAACTATGAAATATGGATGGCAATCTTTGGAATAAGTGTATAGCTAAGGTTTTATTTTTTCCAGTATTTTATATATCTAAGGACATTTTTCAGGGTAGTTGGATCATCTTATTATATTACCAGAATATAGGTGGAATAGTTAGGTCAATGAATTTTTTTAAAGTCTACTATTACTAAAATTTTAATTATAATCCCATAACTAATAATAACAGTTGTATATATATATATGTTTATATATATATATGATACATATAAAATTTATCTAGTGCTTAGTGTGTGTAAGTTCAGTTCCGTCACTCAGTCATGTCTGACTCTTTGTGACCCCATGAACCACAGCACACCAGGCCTCCCTGTCCATCACCAACTTCTGGAGTTTACCCAAACTCATGTCAGGCCCTTTAAAATTTCATTTATTTCATTTGATATATCAAAAAAACCCCACAAAAGAATCCTATGTATCCCCTGGTGGCTCACTGGTAAAGAATTTCCCTGCAATGAAGTAGACCCAGGTTTGATTCCTGGGTAGGGAAGATCCATTGGAGGAGGGAATGGCTACCCATTCCACTATTCTTGCCTGGAGAATTCCATGGACAATAAGCCTGGAGAGCTACCGTCTATGGGGTTGCAAAGAGTTGGACAGAACTAAGCAGCTAACATTTTCACTTTTATCCCCAGGTTAGAAATTAGAAAGCTGAAGCACTTGTGACTTTTCTGAGGTCAATTGGTTAGCAAATGTCTGAACAGGAATGATGTATCACACTTACATAAAATTGGCCACACACCTACACCCACACCCACATACACACACATAGGGCCACATGATACTGTGCTGCTAGTAAAGATTTAGGATTCTTTTAATGAGATGACCTTGTATTTGGTAAGAAACTCTTACATTATCCAAATTCTACTACTTATTAAATCAATTTTATTTGCATACAAACCAGTTTGTTTCTAGCTTAATCTTTCTCATAGTATCCTTTTAAATGCAGCTAGCCTTGAAATCCCTCCCTAATCCTACAAATTCATTGGATACATTTTCTTTCTTCCCAGTTATCTCAGGTGATGGCTTTATTAATACTATGCAGTATATGTCACCATTTTTCCCATCCTTATACAATAGTTTCCTTATCAACCTCCTAACCTCTTATAATAATTTCTAGTAACTTTCTGCCTTGTTTCAAAACCAATGTTATATATGGTAGGGATATTTTGCATAAATTGTTATACCATTCCATATTGCCACAACAGTGCTGTTTAATCGACCAGCCAAGTATTCAGTGGCGTGCTTAGTTACTCACACATGTTTAGGGTGACTGTGGTTGGCAGATCCAAGTTCCAGTTACAGATTGGGTTCAAGTTTCTCATTTTTCCCTGGATGAACAAGCTAGCTTTGACATCTTCCAGTAATGTTAGGAATTATAAAGTAATGTTGGGGCTTCCTTCATAGCTCAGTTGGTAGATCATCTGCCTGCAATGCTCAGATGGTAAAGCGTCTGCCTACAGTGCGGGAAACCCAGATTCAATTCCTGGGTTAGGAAGACCCCTGGAGAAGGAAATGGCAACCCATGTCAGTATTATTGCCTGGAGAATCCCATGGACAGAGGAGCCTGACAGGCTACAGTACACAGGATCTCAAGAGTTGGGCACGACAGCGACTAAACCACCACCCGTATTGTTAGGAGAGCAAAGAGCAGACAAGGTCAGTCACAGAGGCACACAACAAACCTCATTTTGTACTATGTGTGCCAATAGCTCATTGGCCAAAGAGACTTGTATGATCATGCTCAGAGTTAATAGGCAGGTAGATATGCTTCACCTATCATGAAATCAAGCCAAAGGTACAGATGCACAGCATTAGTATCAGTTCAGTCGCTCAGTCATGTCCAACTCTTTGCGACCCCATGGACTGCGGCATGCCAGGCCTTCCTGTTCATCACCAACTCCCGGGGTTTAACCTAACTCATATCCATTGAGTTGGTGATGCCATCCAACCATCTCAACCTCTGTCACCCCCTTCTCCTTCTGCATTCAATCTTTCCCAGCATCAGGGTCTTTTCAAGTGAGCAAGCTCTTCGCATCAGGTGGCCAAAGTTTTGGAGTTTCAGCTTCAACATTAGTCCTTCCAATGAACTCTCAGGACTGATCTTTAGGATGGACTGGTTGGATCTCCTTGCAGTCCAAGGGACTCTCAAGAGTCTTCTCCAACACCATAGTTCAAAAGCATCAATTCTTTGGCACTCAGCTTTCTTTATAGCCCAATTCTCACATCCATACATCACTATGGAAAAACCATAGCTCCGACTAGATGGACCTTTTCTGTCAAAGTAATGTCTCTGCTTTTAATATGTTGTCTAGGTTGGTCATAGAATTATGCCCCATATTTAATTTTCTATAATGAGATTTTACCAGTATTCCTCTGATTGATAAAGAAGATAGAACAACCAAAAACTATCATAATTTTGACTGTTGTTTTATCACAAAATTATTTTTATAACTCTTGAATATTCACTTTAGTAACTATATACTACAGAATGTAAATTATTAAATTACTAAATTTTGTCTCACCTTATGAATTGAGATTAGAACATACCGATAGAGTGATAGTTTTTAACAAACTAAATGTTTTGATTTTTTGATTTTATAACATTTCTAGAACCTAAAGCAGTGCATAGAACATGGTACACACTTATGAAGGATTTATTAACTTGAATCCTTAGTCATGTGTAACTTGTTTTCAATTAATATAATAAATAAACTCCATGTATGGATTTTTCATCATTTTCTTTCCAGTGTGAAAGTTCTGTATTTGTGTGGTAAATTAAATGCAAACCAAACAAAATGCAAAACTTTTCACTCCAAGTTCTACTTCCTTGTCACCTTTCATACGTTGCTGCTTGTTGTAATTGGATTTTTAAGCATTGCAAAGAACTTTGTATAAAAATATAGGCATTGTTTTTAAGCACTTCTTCTTAAACAAATTCTCTGCTCTTCAGAGGAAGTGTTGTGAAATAAAATGTCCAGTCATCAGAAGCCTGCTAAAACCTTTCAACCTCTGTTGGCCTTTCTCTTTGCCTGAGTGGTTGCAGTATTTGTCTTGTGCTGCTGGAGGCTACCCGTGGTAACTTCCTGTAGCTAAGTCAAAACTCTTAGATTCTTAAATCCTGTGCCTCTAATTAATAGCTGTGCTACATTAAAACTAAGATGTTCATTCCCCTGAAAATGTAAAAACCTGATCTAAGTGAGCTGTATCTAACTAATCCTTTGGTGTATTCCCTGCTTTTGAAGAATCGCATTGTAACTCCCCAGCTTCAAAATAAACTCAACTTTGGTCTTCTCTCATTCAGACATTTTCTAGTTCAAATAATCCCTGCTTTTTAGTTTGCATTCTCTTAGCTACTGATCCAAAAATTTGGGCTTTAATATTATGAAGAATTTTTCTTTCAAGATTTGAGAAGGCCTATAAGAATTCAGCTGTTTCTGTTATTAGTGTTTGCTTTGCTTCTTTACAAAACACAGAAGAGTTGGAAAAGATGATTCCAGGAGGTCTACATAAGTTTACTAACCTTCCTGGCTACCAGCTCCTTGAGTTTACAACCAAGCTGTTGGATAGCGATCCTGTCAATATGGTTGGTCAGTAAGGATCGTATTTGAGAAGAAGAGCTGTCCAGGAGATCAGAAATCCTGGACAAACCTCTGGCACTTCCTGTATCTCTGCTGTATTGTGACTGCTGTTTCATTTCTGCTTGGCAAATTGCTTGCAACTTTAGTTTCATCAGTCTCAAACTTGAAATCATATAGGGGAGGAGATTCTGGGAAAAGTAGTTTTCAGTATAACCATGTTAATAGAGTAACCCACTAGAGTTACCAAAGAAATTGAGGTTAGGTGTTCAAAGACATGAGCAAAATAAAAATCTGGAGATAATGTACTGCCAATAGTTGCAAAACAAAGCTGAATGATGAGAAATATTGGTTAGCATGTTGTATTACAGATTCATACAGATATATAATGAATAACATATATAATTATTTTGCATGCTCAGTTGCTCAGTCATGTCCGACTCTTTGCAACCCCATGGACTGCAGCATGCCAGGCTTCCCTGTCCATCACTGTCTCCCAGAGTTTGCTCAAACATGTATCCATTGAGTGATACCATTCAACCATCTCATCCTCTGTTGTCCCTTTCTCCAATCTTTCCTAGCATCAGGGTTCTTTTCCAATGAGTCAGCTCTTTGTATTAAGTAGCCAAAGTATTGGAGTTTCAGCTTCAGCATCAGTCCTTCCATTCAATATTCAGGGTTGATTTCCTTTAGGACTGACTGGTTTGATCTCCCTGCAGTCCAAGTGACTCTCCAGTCTTCTCCAAAAACCACAGTTCAAAAGCATTGATTCTTCAGCACTCAGCCTTCTTTATGGTCCAGCTATCACATCCATACACGACTACTGGAAAAATCATAACTTTGACTGTACAGACATTTGTCAGCAAAGTAATATTGTTTGTTTCTAATACACTGTCTAGGTTTGTCATAGTGTTTTCCCCAAGGAGCAAGCATCTTTCAATTTCATGGCTTGAATCATTGACCGCAGTAATTTTGGAGCTCAAGAAAATAAAATCTGTCACTGTTTCCAATTTTTCCCGTTCTATTTGCCACAAATTGATGTGACCAGATGCCACGCTCTTCGTTTTTTGAATGCCGAGTTTTAAGCCAGCTTTTCCACACTCCTCTCTTACCTTCATCAACAGGCTCTTTAGTTCCTATACACTGTCTGTCATTAGAGTAGTATCATCTGCATATATGAGGTTGTTGATATTTCTCCCAACAATCTGGATTCAGGTTTGTGATTCATTCTGCCCAGTATTTTGCATGATGTACTCTGCATATAAGTTAAATAAGCAGGGTGACAACATACAGCCTTGATGCACTCCTTTCTCAATTTTAAACCAGTCGGTTGTTCCATGGCTGGTTCTGGCTGTTGCCTCTTGACCTGCATACAGGTTTCTCAGGAAGCAGGTAGTGTGGTCTGGTATTCTCTTTTACATTAAAAATTTTCCACAGTTTATTGTGACCCACACAGTTAAAGGCTTTAGCGTAGTCAATGAGCAGTAGAGGTTTTTTGGCCAATGTTAGCAATTTGATCCCAGCTTGTACATCTGAAAGTTCT
This sequence comes from Ovis canadensis, assembly GCF_042477335.2. Lineage (NCBI taxonomy): Eukaryota > Metazoa > Chordata > Mammalia > Artiodactyla > Bovidae > Ovis > Ovis canadensis. The sequence goes on from NC_091249.1 coordinate 89,316,124, forward strand.
TGGTTCATGTACGGCTGAAGCCTAGCTTGAAGGTTTTGATAATTTGCTTGTTTGTATATGAAAAGTCCCCAACTGTACAGTAGTTTGAACATGTTTTGTCATTACCCTTCTTTGGGATTGGAATGACAACTGACCTTTTGTAGTCCTGTGGCCACTGCTGAGTTTTCCAAATTTACTGGCATATTGACTGCAGCACTTTACCAGCATCATCTTTTAGGATTTAAAATAGCTCAACCGAAATTCCATCACCTCCACTGGCTTTGTTCATAGCAATATTTCTTATGCCCCACTTGAGTCCACATTCCAGGATGTTTGGCTCTAGGTGAGTGACCACACCATTGTGGTTTTCTGGATCATTAAAACCTTTTTTGTATAGTTCTTTTATGTATTTTTGCCACCTCTTAATCTCTTCTGCTTCTGTTAAGTCCTTGCCAGTTCCGTCCTTTGTTTTGCCCATCTTTGCATAAAATATTTCTTTGGTATTTCCGATTTTCTTGAGAGATCTCTAGTCTTTCCCATTTTGTTATTTTCCTCTATTTCTTTGCATTGTTAATTTAAGAAGGTGTTCTTATCTCTCCTTGCTGTTCTCTGGAATTCTGCATTCATCTGACTGTATCTTTCTCTTCCTCATTTGCCTTTTGCTTTTCTTCTTTTTCCAGCGATTTGTAAGGCCTCCTCAGACAACCACTTTGCCTTTTTGCATTTCTTTTTCATGGGGGTGGTTTTAATCCCTGCCTCCTATACAGTATTACAAACCTCCACCCATAGTTCTTCAGGTACTCTGTCTACCAGATCTAATCTCTTGCATCTATTTGTAACTTTCACTGTATAATTATAAGGGATTTGACTTAGGTCATACCTGAATGGTCTACTGGTCTTCCCTACTTACTTTAATTTAAGCCTGAATTTTTCAATAAGTAGCTCATTACCTGAGCTCTAGTCAGCTCCCAGATTGTTTTTGCTGACTGTATAGATATTCTTCATCTTTGGCTGCAAATATTTTCAATCTGATTTCAGTATTGACTATCTGTTGCTGTCCATGTGTAGAGTCATCTCTTGGGTTGTTGGAAAGGAATGTTTGCTAAAACCAGTGTGTTCTCTTGGGAAAATCTGTTAGCCTTTGCTCTGCTTCATTTTGTACTACAAGGCCAAACTTTTCTGTTATTCTGGGTATCTCTTGACTTTCTACTTTTGCATTCGAATCCCCTGTAATGAAAATATATCTTTTCTTGTTGTTAATTCTAGGAAGTCTTGTAGGTCTTCATAGAACCATTCAGCTTCACCTTTTTTGGCATTAGTGGTTGAGGCATAGAGTTGGATTCCTGTGATGTTGAATTATTTTCCTTGGAGACGAATGGAAATCATTTTGTCGTCTTCGAGACTGCACCAAAGCACTGCATATTGGACTCTTGTTAATGGTGAGGGCTATTCCATTTCTTCCAAGGGATTCTTCCCAACAGTAGTAGCTATAATTGTCATGTTAATTATATTTGCTCATTCTCATCCATTTTAGTTTACTGATTCCTAAAATGTTGATGTTCAGTCTTTTCATCCCCTGCATAAAAATATACACATACATAATATGCAATTACATATTATATACATAATTACATATATAATATGTAATTCTATAAATATTGACTGAGTTTATTAAAGACTAAATGTGTAGAACAGCATTTAACACATAAGTAGAACTTAATTTTATTTCCAATAAATTTAGTAATTAGGAATAATTTAGTCTATTAATATCATGGACACTAGAGCCAGCATAATCTTTCAACCATTGGCTTAGATTTATCATCTCCTAATTTTTTGTATTTTGAAATACAAATTGATCTAAATTCTGAGAAAATGAAAGCATTATAATTCATACATTAAACTAAGTACAAACCACATTTGAAGATTTGGGACAAAGCTTTATTACGAAATTTAATAAAACAGAATTAGATTCAATAAATATTGCTTTTTAAATTAATTGGGTTCCTGATATGACCGACTTATTATATATAATAGAATATATAAGAGGCTGTTATTTTAAGTGAAATTCTAGAGTTTGCGATGTCCAAGCATTTAATCTTGGCAAGTGAAAGAAGGGAATGCTATAATTATGTGCAGCATAGAGTTTTTGTGAAGTTGGATAAATAGTTCTTACAAATCTTACCTGAAAATTCCAAACAAATTAGAATTTATAGTATATACATGTAATAGCTATAATAAATATGGAAACAATTTTACTTACATAACATTTGCTAAAACTATTGTACACAGAAATTTTTAAAGACTTACAAAGGAAAAAAAAGGAAATAAGCTTCTATATATTTCAGTTGTTAGAAAAATCTCAAATTAAATTTTTAAAACTGTTCAAGGAAAAACAATTAAATAGATGGATGCAGTAAAGCATGACTATTAAATTTTCTATGTCCATAGGGGTGTTAGGCATGACATATTATGATAAAGATTGGGTTCGAAGTTAAAGAAATTTTTATTTTAGAAATGAGAAAAATAACATATTATATAATTGCCTGTTCCAGTTTTTGGACTCCTGCCTTCTTCCTGCCATGCTCTAGTAAACTGTATTTTAGAAAAGGGCATAGTATTATAGCATTTCACAATATAACAAGATTGCATATTTGTAGAATGCTAACCATGGCATATTTCTCAACTGCTGCCTGTAATGAGTTACATTCTTCTTTGAAATCTTTTAGTGTGTGTTTTCCTATTAGTGAAACTACAAACTAAAATCTCATGGATAAATATATATGATTGACATTTGCTATGTGCATGTAGATGAGGCAATGTTAGAACTAGGACACAGGACTAACAATACAAAAATGCATTATAAGGCACTTGATAATATTTGAGAAATTTAATATTAAATTATAGTTAGAACAATCTTAGTTTGATAATGCCTACTTATTTCTTTTCAATATAAATCTGGTATATCAAAATCAAAATTTGATCAGCTATGACAAACTTAGTAAGTAGAGTGAATTTGAGAAAATTATCCTGGGATTTAACCATATTTAATTAAATTGAAAATGTACTAATGATGTTGAGAATGTTGATTTACTGTCTTATTCTTTTAGTAAACATGTCAGAAATCAGGCTGAGTTTCAGACAAGATTATGAAAGTATTAGTAAATTCTTCCTGTAGTTGAGAAGATTATCAATTGATCATAACTGAGTGACTTCTCATTTTATGTAACTAAAAGGCATACATTTTAAAAAACTAATTTTAAGTGATTACCAAAACTTTTCAAATAACATGAACTACTTTTTTTTTTTTTTTTGCGGGGGGTGGGGGGGGGGAGGTGCTGGCTTATTTAGCTTTAAATATTCTATATATGTGTTAACTAATTTTATGTGTCAACTTAGCCCTTGGTACTCAGATATTTGTTCAAATATTATTCTAGATGTTTCTCTGAAGGCATTTTTGTAGATTAAATTAACATTTAAGTCAGGCTTCCCTGGTGGCTCAGAGGTTAAAGGGTCTGCCCGCAATGAGGAAGACTGGGTTCGATCCCTGGGTCCGATCCCTGGGTCGGAAAGATCCCCTGGAGAAGGAAATGGCAACCCGCTCCAGTATTCTTGCCTGGAGAATCCCATGGACAGGGGAGCTTGGTGGACTACAATCCAAGGGGTCGCAAACAGTTGGACACGACTGAGCGACTTCACGTTCTCACTTTCACTTTTACTTTCAAGTAAAGCAGACTACCTTTCATATTGTGGGTAAACTTTCTCCATTTAGTTGAAGGCCTTGACAGTAAAAGACTGATATTTCTGAAAGGAAAGGGAATTCTGACAGCAGATTATCTTTGGACTTGAACTACAGCGTCACCTCTTCCCTGGGTCTCCAGCCTGGCAGCCGACTCTGCAAATTTGTAGACTTGCCAAGCCTCCACCATCTCCTGAGCCAATTTTTAAAAATCTCTCTCTCACTCTCCCCTCCCTCCTTTCCTCCCCCTCTCTCTGTCCTTCTACATCCTATTGATTTTGTTTCTCTAGAGAACTCTGAACTCTTAATAATACATGATGCTGTTGAGATACCATAGTTGTATTCTGAACACTTTTTCACATTTTCATTGAAGGCACCATGATAAGTTAGAGGCAGGTAGAGTTATTTTTAGTTTGATAGGTTTCATTTCTGAGAAAAGAATGGGCTAGGAGTTGCATATAAGTGATATTTAAAGTTTTTTGAAAGTTTCACTGTGGAATTATGTTTCTCTTTTAAATGTATAAAAAGTGGAATTTGATAAAGGTGTACCACATGAAGCCAGGTAAGAGTTATCTAAGATAAGGGTATGCTTTAGATGGGTTAAAATACTTAGTCTTATTTCTAAATTACCACAGTGCTAAAAGTAAAGTCAATATAAATAGGACTTTGTGTATTGAATAAATAATATTTTATAAGTAGAAATGTGATTTCTATTTCCTTTTACTCTTTTAAACTTAGTTTTGGGAGAAAAATATGATAAAACATATTTATTCTTAAGTTCTGTCCAATTTAAAAATATTTTTGCTAATTTGTTCTACTTAAAAAGAAATAACAAACACTGATTTTCAGCATCCAGTTCCTCCAAGTCAGGCAGATCAAAGTTTCACTGTGTTTGAGGTGCATCATTGAACAGAAAGCCCCAGGAACCATATGTTCTACCTGTTTCTTGCCTCTTCCCCAAAACTTCACCTGAATTAAAGAGATGAATAACAACTGCTTTTGATCACACATCAGGAAAGGACATCCTAAGTATATTAATAATTTCTGTTTGAAACAAAATCTTGTCATTTGCATATGTAACCCATGGTGACTATTGAATATTCTCTTTAATTAATTTGGGTGCCCTTGATCTACTTGATGAACTGCCCTGTATATTCACATTTGCTACTACAAGAATGATAAAACAAATGCAAAACTTGAAAATCTTCCCAAAAGATAAATATTCTTTTGAATCAACACAGATGTGTTTAGACCCTAATATGTAATTAGCATAAAATGCTGAGTTAAATCTTCAAATCTTCCCATTACTTTAACTTTTTGCACTCAAGAGTATTCTGTGTACAATATAAAATTTTTCTTTCAGAGAATCAATGAAATAGTATTTATTTACTGCCTGTCTGTCTATTATTTATCTAGAAGATATAAAAGTAATACTTTAGCTCTTTTATCTCCTCAAATAGTTTTTGTAGCTTATTATGTTTCCAAGCATGCATTTAAATCAAAATCCTCAATCATCCCATTTTCCTTTAACAAAACAAATTATCAAGTGTTATTATTGCAAGATTGCTGTATCATTTTGAAAAAATTGTCACATTTTGCATGACTGACTTGAAAAGTATTTGGATAGTACTATAAAGCAAATAGTTATTCCTCTTGCATTATAGGTTGACCTATACAGTTGTTTCTGTATAAGTTTCATGTATTAAGCTTTTCAAACCTAAAAGTCTAGTTCTGGGGTGGAAAAATCTTCACCTTGTACAAATGAATTCAAGGTGAAAGTTTCATGAGGTAAATGGTGCGATGAGCAACAGACTCAGGAAAAGCCAAAACTTGCTTTTGTTTAAAATTCTTGTAGGTGCAAAAGGATCACAATGGGTATTGAAAAGAGTAGCACACTGGTTAATGTACTCCCCCTAAAAACATGATCTAACCTACTAGTTATTGTGGTCCAATCAGTGCCTCAAAACTGACAGATAAACTTAGCAATTCCTGGGTAAAGAGCAAGAAGCATATAGAGGGTTCAATACACTTGGCTGCTTACATTTAAATGAAATAATTTTTTTTTAAAAATCAAAAATTCTGTTTCTCAGTCACATATCAAGTGCTTAACAACCACAAGTGGATAGTGGCTACTATTTTGAGCAGTGCAGAATAGATTATTCTGAACCCATTTTTTTGATAAAATAATAGTAGTTCAGATTTGTTTGCTACATTGACATTTAAAACTACTTTCTCATATATTACCTGTTTATTACAAAGCTGATGAAAAGCAAGTAAAGAAGTTCTATATTGTTTTCTTAAACCTGAAGTTCAAAGAAATTACCTCTATATGGCTAGTAAAAGGCAGGATTATGAATGTAGCTTAAATATTCTGATTCTTAGAGGAAAACATCAAAAAAAATATTCCTGACTTTTTGGGTAGATATCAGTATAACATCACGCATATATATATATTTCAAGATGGTTATTCTAAAAAGCACACTTTTGTATGTATAGGTCTTTAAGTTTATATCTAATCAATATTCTTTATTATTATTATTTTTATTATTCAGCTGTACCTAGAAGATACTAATTCTCTTCTAGACTTCATGCCCAGCTTGAAGTAGTCATATCTTGACCAAGGAAGGAAGTGAAAAGCAAAAATTTTATCATAGATTTTAGCATAATAATTGTTCATTGTTTGTGCCACAATTATAGTACATGGATTAATAATTATAATTTCTGAACCTAATAATTTATGCATTAATATTTTGTCTCTGTCATGTCTTTAATTTTTGCAATTAATTGTTTTAATAACGGAAAGGTTAATTGTGCTATTCATCAGAATTGCTTGCTGTGAAATGGTAGACAAATAAGAACTTTACAGATAAAGGGCATACTTACTAATCAAGCCTGTCATTTCTTTAGAAAGTAAACCTGCTGTGACAGCCTAATAGATTTATTTAATTTGCAAAATCTTGGGGTTCAGAAAAGTTCCCACTAAAGCAAATGGAATTGTAACAGATTAAATTTATGTTTATACTCAACCATATCCAGAAATGCATATATTTTTCTATGTCTAGGTATATGCATACACACATTTGTGTACAGCAGGCACACATACACATTCTATAATCACTTTCATTAAACTATAGCCTGGAAAACAAGGTTTTTTTCTAAAATCATAATCTGATACTATGCTTCTTAAAATTATTAGTACATGATAGAAAAAGCGTTATTATATTCTTATCAGTTCTGTTCAGTGGCACAGTTGTGTCTGACTCTGCAACCCCACGAACTGTAGAATGCTAGGTTTTCCTGTCCATCACCAACGCCCAGAGCTTATTCAAACTCATGTCCATCAAGCCAGTGATGCAATCCAACCATCTCATCCTCTGTCGTCCCCTTCTCTTCCCACCTTCAATCTTTCCCGGCATCAGGGTCTTTTCTAGTGAGTCAGTTCTTCACATCAGGTGGCCAAAGTGTTGGAGTTTCAGCATCAGCATCAGTCTTTCCAATGAATATTCAGGACTGATTTCCTTTAGGATGGACTGCTTGGATCTCCTTGCAGTCCAAGGGACTCTCAAGAGACTTTTCCAACACCACAGTTCAAAAGTATCAACTCTTTGGTGCTCAGCTTTCACTATAGTCCAACTCACATCCACACATGACTACTGGAAAAAACCAGAGCTTTGACTAGATGGACCTCTGTTGGCAAAGTATTATCTTGCCTAGATCCAGGTACTGCAGGGTGAAGAAGGAAATGGCACAGATCACTTCCTGCTGTTTCAGGTCTGAAGCCAAATGATTGTTTTTGCACAGGTCCATATATCAGTGAGGTTTGTATTATCTTAAAATTATCTTGTTCTTCTTATTTTCACCAAATTTCTGTCCAAAATTTTAGTAGAATTCCAGTCTCTTGCTTCCAATTAATTCCTTGGTTAAGTAACCACAGACAGAATTTTGTTTTGATATAGGTCTAAGCATGGGACCTCTTGTCATTTACTTCTTATTTTAAAAGCTTCAATTCTAATTACTGTGATCAGTAATTGCTGTTCCCTAAAATTTACCACTAAATCAAAAGCTTTACTGCTAAGCTTCTTTCTTAAACTCTTGACCCTGAAAACAATGGCTTGAGTGAGAAGACAAGTCTTTTCCTGTCCTTTTTAGGAGGATATAGACTTTATCTGGAGAAGAAAATGGAGAAGGGAATGGCAACCCACTCCAGTGTTCTTGCCTGGAGAATCCCATAGACAGAGGGGCCTGGTGGGCTACAGTCTATGGGGTTGCAGAGTCAGGCATGACTAAGCACCTAACACACACACACACACATACACACACACACACACACAAAGTTTCAGGTTTAAAGTCATCATAGACAACCATTTGAATTTAGAGTGCAGAAGCAGTTGGGTTTTTTTTGGCCCTGGAAAGTTCCTATTTGTGATATTTAGTCACACAGATTGCAGGGTAAGGACACATAGCAGAATGGTTAGCTCTACTTTGAGTTTATCTCTATTTTATAGAAATTGCAGGTGTAAAATGTCTCTCTGTGGCTCAGATGGTAAAGAATTTGCTTGCAGTGTGCAAGACCTGTGTTTGATTGCTGGGTAGGAGAGATCCCCTGGAGAAGGGAATGGCAGCCCACTCCAGTATTCTTGCCTAGAGGATCTTATGAGTAGAAGAGCCTGGCAGGCTGTACAGTCCATGGGATCAAAAAGAGTTTGACATGACTGAGCAACTAACACTTTCATTTTCAAAAGTGGAAAAAAGAGAACCAGTGAATGCCAACACACACCCTGCCATTTACCTCTGTGTTCCAGCTGGTTTCATTTCTAATCATTTGTGAACTAACCACATCTTACAAAAATGATCTTTACCTTTCTTCAGGGATAACATTTTATAATGCCATTTTGAGTAAAGATTCTTTCCTTTAAACATGGGTTTTGCCTTCTCATTTGGAAGCATTGATCACATAGATGGTCTAGTATTAGGGAATAGAGAAGCACCTGTTTTACTCATGCTACAGGAAAAGCTAGCTGTATTATGAAAGCAACTACAAGAGTCAACTAAATTCTGAAATGTGCTATTATCAGTTCTTAATTGAAAAGTTTGATTGGTAAGGGGAAGAAGAGAAAATATTCACCAGTTCAACCCATTCATAGACAGGCTATCCCAATAACGACCCCAGACATCTGTCATCCATTCAATAAATATTTTCAAACCCTATTATATGTCAGGAATTTTAATCCATTTGGGAAAACAAGGATGAAACAAGATTAGTACAGTCCTTCCCCTCAGAAATTTTAAAACCAAGTCTATCACGGTAGACAGATAAAATTTAATTTGAAAAATAAATCCATGATGTTATAAGAAATTTGGAAGAAATAAGTAGGATGCTACTATATTGATGACAAACACTGACTATATTTTGTTTTACTACAGGCAGTATTATGTTTTATTAGTTTATTTAACCTAACCATCTATGAGGTGTTATTATCATCTCCATTTTATATAGATTATGAAAGTGAGGCACAGAGAGTCTAAATAAATTGTTCACAACCATAGTTTTCAGTGGCAGAATGACACTAATCCTATTATTTTAAATAGAGTCCATGCTCTTCTTCATCATGATACTATACTCACTTTCTTAAGACAATAAACTGGGGAAGACTTGTTTTCAAGGGAGATAGAAAAAGTATGGATGACAACCAAGTTAAGACCTAAAGGCTGAGGGAGAATCAAATGTGAAGAGTTGGAAAAAATTGCTTCAGGCTAGTTTAACTGCATGTAGGAGGAGCTCAGGATGGAAATGGGGAGGGTATGCTAAGCAAACTGAAATAGGCTTATATTTTTGGAGAGTTGTGAACAAAAGAGGCAAGTGATGATAAGGCAAAAAATTTTCAGGCCATGATAAAAATTTAGATTTTATTCCAGGTGCAAAAGAAGCCACTGAAGAGTATTAATTTTTTTTTAATCTAGCAAACATTGCTGTCCTTTTAAAAGGGTTTTGAAATTTATAGAATAGTATAGCAGAATGGTTAAAACTGAGAAAATTTCTTAAAATATCACATCTGGTCATTCTGTCTTCACAGAAAATCAAATCAACATGATTTCAAATATTTTCAGAAAAAATGCACTTTAGGTTGAAATCATTTCATTCATACACATCCGTCTTTTGCCTGTGGCTTCTCAGTGGAGTACATAGCCACAAACACTTCTTGTTTCTTCAATCGGAGAGAAAGAAATGAACAGATGGGAGATCAAAGGAGCAGCTGAGCAAAGAATCTGGCAAAATATGCAGCAATTTATAGGTAGATGAATAAAGATTTGAAAGACTAGTGTAGAAAGAGACTATAAAAATTATTCCTAGCTTCTATGTTATGGATATTGAGATATCTTCTGATCTTTTCTGATAGGGATTAGTACAAGAAGTATAATTGATTTTTAATAAGTGCCTAGTATAGTACCTTCTCATGGAAAAGTACAAGGCAGTTGATCTTGAAAGGATGTTAAAAAAAAAAAAGTAGACATGCCTTTTATATGAAACTGTTTCCCATTAGAACTAAGCATGAAGCTTTACTGCGTGTGTCCCAGGTCTCTTCAGTGGTTTCTGACTCTGTGATGCTATGGACTACAGGCTACCAGGCTCCTCTGTCCATGGGATTCACAGACAAGAAATATGGGAGTGGATTGCCATGCCCTCATCTGAATCATTACTTCTGGAAGTTTATTAGAAAATATGCTTCTTTAATCAAGTCCATTCATGTTCTTCCATAATCAGCAGGTATTTCTATCAGTGAGTGATTCTATGCAAAGAATTTTTTTTTAATTTTTAAAATTTTTATTTTTTACTTTATTTTGCTTTACAATACTGTATTGGTTTTGCCATACATTGACATGAATCCGCCACGGGTGTACATGAGTTCCCAATCCTGAACCCCCCCCCCCACTTCCCACCCCATATCATCTCTCTGGATCATCCCCATGCACCAGCCCCAAGCATCCTGTATCCTGCATTGAACATAGACTGGCGATTCGTCTCTTACATGATAATATACATGTTTCAATGCCATTCTCCCAAATCATCCCACCCTCTCCCTCTCCCTCAGAGTCCAAAAGTCTGCTCTACACATCTGTGTCTCTTTTGCTATCTTGCATACAGGGTCATCATTACCATCTTTCTAAATTCCATATATATGTGTTAGTATACTGTATTGGTGTTTTTCTTTCTGGCTTACTTCACTCTGTATAATCGGCTCCAGTTTCATCCATCTCATTAGAACTGATTCAAATGTATTCTTTTTAATGGCTGAGTAATACCCCATTGTGCACATGTACCACAGCTTTCTTATCCATTCATCTGCTGATGGACATCTAGGTTGTTTCCATGTCCTGGCTACTATAAACAGTGCTGCGATGAACATTGGGGTACATGTGTCTCTTTCAATTCTGGTTTCCTCGGTGTGTATGCCCAGCAGTGGGATTGAATGGAAGACATAGTTCAGGAGTAAAGTATGCTTAAAATATTTAGTCTAGATTTCCCTAATCTTGTTCTATTATGTTGCATACTTGTTTTCCTTCATTCAGTGTTATTATATATTATTTTATGTAGACATGTCCTAATGTCCTCTGAAGTTAGAAATTATTTTATTCATCTTTCTTGGTCTTACTACACCACTGAGCATACACTCAATAAATAGCACATTGTTTAAAAAACAAGAAAAATAAACATTTTGACAAAATTTGGTAACTTCCAGCTCTAAATTCCTTCCTCCATAGTCTACATAAATAAGAATATTATGTACATACACACACACACACACACACTGTATTTTTTTCAGTAAATATGAAAATAAAACCTAGTTTCTGGGAGAAAAGTCTATTTTGGTACTTTCCATTTCCTACTTAAACTCTTTGCTTCAAGATTTGTTAGGGTAAAGAGATATCTCAGCACTTTTTTTTTTTTGAAATTTGTTAACATATGTTTATTAATTCCTACAACTGTAGTTTCTATTTATTCATGCCAAAGTTTAAAATATATCTACTCAGAGAGGGGAGCATCCTTAATTTCTGAAGCTCTTTTAGAAATATTTTAAAGGGAACAGCTAATACAATGTTTAATGGTGAGAAACTAGAAACTTCCTGCCTAGGATCAGCAACAAGGAATAATGTCCTCTCTCACAAATCATTTTCAACAACACAATGGAAGTACTAGCCAAGGCAGCAAGACAAGAAAAGGAAACAAATAGTAGACAGATTGAGAAGAAAGGAATAAAACTTCTTTTTCTTGGCAGATGACATGATTATCTATGTAGAAAGAATTGACAAAAAAAAAAATGCTTCTGGAACTAATAATTAATTATAGCATAGTTGTGGTGAGATAAAAATTGCTATACAAAATCAGTTGCTTCCTGGTGGACCAACAATGACCAAGTAAAATTTGAAAAAAAAATTATATTAGAACCTCCACAAATCAAATACTAAGGTGCAAATCTAAAAAAAAAAAAAAAATGTACAAGCTCCACAAGAGGAAATCTATAAAACTTTAACGAAAGAAATCACAAAAGAACCCTGTGAAAAATATTTTATATTCATGCATGCTAAGTCACTTCAGTCTTGTCCAACTCTTCATAATTTTATGGCCTATAGCCCACCAGGCTCCTCTGTCCATGGGATTTTCCAGGAAAGAACACCAGAGTGGGTTGCCATGCCCTCCTCCAGGGAATCTTCTTGACCTAGGGATTGAACCCATGTATCTTAGGTCTCCTGCATTGGCAGGCAGGTTCTTTATCATTGGCACTACCTGGGAGTCCATATTAATGGATAGGAACACTCAAATTGTCAAATGTTAGTTCTTCCCAACATGATCTATGATTCAGTACAATCTCAGCAAGTTATTTTGTGGTCATTAGCAAACTGATTCTAAAATTTATATAGAGATGCCTAAGACCCAGAATAGCCAAGACGATATTGAAGGAGAAGCTCAGTGTTGAAGGATTGACACTTTCTCACTTAAAGACTTACTTTATAAAGCAACAATAATCAAGACAGTGCAATTAAAAAAAATAGAAAAATAGATGAGTGGAACAGAGCAGAGAGCCCAGATTAGACCCATGCAAGTATAGTTGCCTTGACAAAGGAACAATGGTAATACAATGGAGGAAAAAAATAGTCTTTTCAGCAAATGGTGTTGGAACAACTGGACATCCACAGGCAAAAAAAAAAAAAAAAAAAAAAAAGAATTCAGACAGAACTTACACCTTTCGCAAAAGTTGACAGAATATGAATCTGAATGTGAAAGAAAAAATATAAAATTCTAATAGACAACATATACAAAAATCTAGAGGACCTTGGGTTTGGCAAGGACTTTTCTTTTATTACAAATTTTATAGATTTATAATTAACATTTTGTGTTATGTTCATTGGGCTTTCCAGGTGGCATTAGTGGTAAAGAACCTCTCTGCAAATGCAGGAGATGTAAGACATGGGGGTTTGATCCCTGGGTCAGGAAGATAGGAGGCATGGCAGCCCACTCCAGTGTTCTTGACTGGAGAATCCCATGGGCAGAGGAGCCTAGTGGGCTACAGTCCATAAGGTCAGAAACAGTTGAACATGACTGAAGCACTTTAGCATGCATGCTATATTCATTACAGGCATACAGCATAGTGATTAAGTATTTTTACACATTATGAAATGATCACCACAACGAGTCTAGCTATACAAGTTGTTATAGTATTAGTGATCATATTCCTTATAGTGATTTCTATCCCTGTGACTTCAGTCAGTTAAATTCAGTCTATCAGTTGTGTCCGACTCTTTGTGACCCCATGAATCACAGCATGCCAGGCCTCTCTGTCCATCACCAACTCCCGGAGTTCACTCAAAATCATGTCCATCAAGTTGGTGATGCCATCCAGCCATCTCATCCTCTGTCGTCCCCTTCTCCTCCTGCCCCCAAACCCAGCCAGCATCAGGGTCTTTTCCAACGAGTCAACTCTTCCATTGAGGTGACCGAAGTATTGCAGTTTCAGCTTCAGCGTCAGTCCTTCCAATGAACACCCAGGACTGATCTCATTTAGAATGGACTGGTTGGATCCCCTTGGAGTCCAAGGGACTCTCAAGAGTCTTCTCCAACACCACAGTTCAAAAGCATCAATTCTTTGGTGCTCAGCCTTCTTCACAGTCAAACTCTCACATCCATACATGACCACTGGAAAAATCATAGCTTTGACTAGATGGACCTTTGTTGGCAAAGTAGTCTCTGCTTTTTACTATGCTGTCTAGGTTGGGGGAATGCTTCCAGAAACAATTTACAAGACCAGCATTACCCTGATACTAAAACCAAAGACATCACACAAAAAAGCAAAATTGCAAGCCAATATCCCTGATGAATATAGATGCAAATATCCTCAGCGAAATGTTAGCAAACTGAAATCAACAATTGTTCAGTTGCCCAGTTGTGTCCTACTCTGAGACCCCATGGACTGAGTCACTCCAAGCCTTCCTGTCCCTCACCATCTCCTGAGGTTTGCCCAAGTTCATATTCATTGCATCAGTGATGTCACCCAGCCATCTCATCCTCTGATGCACACTCTTCTCCTGCCTTCAATCATTTCCAGCATCAGGGATTTTTCCAATGAGTCAGCTGTTGACATCGAATAACCAAAATACCTGGGCTTCAGCTCTAGCATCAATCCTTCCAATGAGTATTCAGGGTTGATTTCTCTTAAGATTGACAATTTTGATCTGCTGCTGATGCTGCTAAGTCACTTCAGTCATGCCCGACTCTGTGCGACCCCATAGACGGCAGCCCACCAGGCTCCCCCGTCCCTGGGGTTCTCCAGGCAAGAACACTGGAGTGGGTTGCCATTTCCTTCTCCAATGCATGCAAGTGAAAAGTCAAAGTGAAGTTGCTCAGTTTTGATCTCCTTGCTTACAATTTCTTGCACGCTTTTGATTTCTTTTAATGAATTTGACAGTCATATATATGATCAAGTGGGATTCATTCCAGGGGTGTAAGAACAGACACGTAGATCACTGGAACAGAGTAGAGAACTCAGAAATATACCCGTGATCATGTGGTCAATTTGGAGTAGGAAATGGCAACACACTCCAGAGTTCTCGCCTGGAAAATCCCATGGATAGAGGAGCCTGGTGTGCTATAGTTCATGGGCTCGCAAAGAGTCAGACATAACTGAGCAATTGAACACACACATGTGGTCAATTAACCTATGACAAAGGCAAGGATATACAATGGAGAAAAGACAGTCTCTTCAATAAAAGGTGCTGAGAAATCTGAGCAGCTACATCCAAAAGAATGAAATTGGATTAATTTCTTACATCATAAACAAAACAAACAAACAAAAACTGCATTAAAGATTTGAATGTAAAACCTGAAACCATAAAACTCCTAGAAATTATTTGTTCCTTTGCTTGAAACATTCCTCTATCTTCTCATTTTGTTTTATTTTCATTTTTGTTTCAAAGAGTTAGGTAAAACAACTACCTCTCCTGATCTTGAAGGGATAGCCTTATGCAAAAGCATCTACTGTATAGACTGCTTGTGCCTGAGAGCTTTTGCAGGCCAATTGGAGCTAAGTGGGCATTGGCCAGGGAGTGTCCCTAGGAAGCACTGTACCTCAGGCCACTTTAGCCAAGTGACTGGAGCTGAAGTGGATCCAGGCCAGGGGAGAAACACTGGGGAGACTGAAACAATTCACTTGCTGACACCTCTGATTCTGGAGAGTTCCCTGACCATTTGGCAGAACTCTAGGGTTTAATAAATGAATTTTCTTCCTGTATACAATTTATGCTCTATATTCCAAGGCAAACAAGTTTGTGCTTGGGCCCTTCAGTAGTATCCCTTCCTTTTACAGGTCATCGTGTTTAGATATTGTGTTTCTGTCTCCTATCAATTTCTATGTGGTCCTTCTATGTGCAGGAACTATCCAGTTAGCCCTCAGGTCTTCTTTAGGAAGAATTGTTATATATGTAGGTATAGATTCAAGGCATCCATGGAAGGAGATGAACTTAGAGTCTTCCTATACCACCATCTTAGATCTCTCTCCCAGCAATAACTTTTAGACCCAACACAAAAGAATATATTCCATGAAAGAAATAACTGATAAATTGTACTTCATTAGAATTAAAAACTTTAGTTCTCTGAAAGACTTTGTCAAGAAAATAAGCCAAGCTACAGACTGAGAGATAATGTTTGTAAGATATATATATATATATATATGAGTAAAGGAATATTATTTAAAATATACCAAGAAATCTTAACACTCAACAATAAGGGGAAAATGTCCAATTAAAAAAAATGGGCAAAATACCTGAATTGATACCACTCCAAAGAAGTTACAGAGGACAGTGCATGAAAAGAAGTTTAACATCATAAGTCATCAGAGAATTGTGAGTTAATAACCATGTTATTGTGCTACGTATCTCTTAGCATGGTGAAAATTCAAAACACTCTCAATACCAAATGCTGTTAAGGATGTGGAGCAATAGAAATTCTCAGTTACTGTTGGTGAGAATGCAAAATGGTACAACCATTTTGTAAGACAATTTGGCAGTTACTCGTAAAACTAACCATACTCTTAACCACACACTTCAGCCATTGTACTCCTTGTTATTTACCCTAATGAACTGAAGTCTTATGTCCATACAAAAACCTTACATGGGGCTTATAGGAGCTTCATTCATAGTTACCAAAACTTGGAAACAACCAATATATCCTTCAGTAGGTAAGTGAATAAGCTGCAAAACTTCTAGACAATGGAATATTATTCAGCATTGAAAAGAAATGAGCTATTAAATCATGGAATAACATGGAGAAACTTAAATGCATATCATTTAGTGAAAGAAGCCACTCTGCAAAGGCTATGTAGTATATGATACCAGTTATATGACATGCTGGAAAATATAAAACTATGGATACAGTGAGAAATATCAATAGTTCTAGAGGTTGGGAGGGAAATAAGGATACATAGGCAGAGGACACAGGATTTTTAGGGCAGAAAAATTGTTCTGCATGATGCTATAACGGTGGGCACATGATGCTATAGGTTTGTATCAACCCATTAATGCCCAACATCAAGTGAACCCTAATGTTAATGCGGACTTTGGACAACATCATGTCAATACACTTTTATTGATTATAACAAATTACTTTCAGAGGAAAGCTGATAGTAGGGCAGCTGTACGTGTGTGTTTGATGGAAGGCATATGAAAACTACTTTCTACTCAATTTTGCATGTAATATAGAATGGCCCCTACATATAACTTTAAAAATAATTAGCTCCTTTGAAATACTTTGAACATCTAGAAGGACAGATTCATGTCTTAAATATCTTGGTATCCTGAAGTGAGGAAAAATGCTTGCAACGGAGAGGAGGCTCAATAAATATTTGTTATAAGAATAATATGTACTCTGTCTCTTTTTAGGCAATTTTAGGTATTGCTATGAAGTTGATCTATAATATATTTTATTAGATATCTAGTTTGTGACAGTGAGTGGGTATTTAAGTATGGTATACTAACGACTTCCCTGGTGGCTCAGACGGTAAAGCGTCTGCCTACAATGTGGGAGACCCAGATCCAATCCCTGGGTCAGAAAGATCTCCTGGAGAAGGAAATGGTAACCCACTCCAGTATTCTTGCCTGGAAAATCCCATGGATGGAGGAGACTGGTGCGCTACAGTCCAAAGGGTCGCAAAGAGTCAGACACAACTGCTAAGGAGGAAAACAATAATTTAATCATTTAAAGAAAATACCTTTCTATTCTCAGTTAAACATAGTTTTGTTTCATTTCTAAAATCACACATACATTTCAATTTTATTAAAATGATTTTGAAGAATCTAGCAATAAATCATAAGGATTTTCTCCCTTGAAATTTTCATGTGTTAGATGTATTACACATTTTAACCCTTAAACATTGAGATATACTTGCAATTCTGGAATACATCCTACTTGGGGATATTTTATGTATTTCATATACTGGTGGATTTGATTTGAAAGGATTACTTTTAGGATTTTATATATAAATTATTAAGGAAAAACTGGCTATGGTTTTTAATTTTATTTTTTTGTGTGGAGTGAACTGTAAAAAAAATTATGTATGTTGTTATTTTTAAAATTTACTTTTTGGTGTGCTCTGAAACAAGATACACATACACACACACAATAAAAATAACTTACTATTTGATATTTTCACTGAAAATACCTGCAAAGCTGTCTAAATCTGATAGATACGTTCCTGCATTCTACTTTGACAGTGTTTATCCATTTTTTACTTTAGTTTTATACTTAATTCAAATTTATTTTAGTGACTTTAATGCTTTTGAAGTATTCAGTTTAGAATCTTCAATTCATTAGCATTGATTTGAATATAATCTTTCTTTATTTTTCCTTACCTCAATAGCTGATATTTTACTTTACTTTGAAAATTAAATTGTTGTTTTCTTTCTAATATTTTTTATTAAATTTAGAGTTGATTCTGTTTAAAATTTTCATAGACACAAGACCTTGTTTCTGTACTATTATTTCTTCTTTTACGTATTTTGCTGTGTTTTTCATTTCTACAATTAAATTATCTGTTAATATATTTAGTATTTGAATTTAATTGTGACTCTAGCTTTTAACTCAGTTCATAAGTTAAAGCATGATATCCTCAAAATTCTGTTTCCTAAGAATCTCCTGTGATTTCAGTGTTTTAAAAATTTTTGCATAAGTGATTTACAAAGATTTAATTTACTTTTTATGTTGCTGAAAATTTTTATTGATTTCTACTTCTACTTTATTATGATCATAGAATGTATGTGTGTGTATATACATATCCTCCACTTAAATTGAAGAAAGCAGGGAAAACCACTAGACCCTTCAGGTATGACCTAAATCAAATCCCTTATGATTGTACAGTGGGAGTGAGAAATAGATTTAAGGGCCTAGATCTGATAGAGTGCGTGATGAACTATGGAATGAGGTTCATGACATTGTACAGGATACAGAGATCAAGACCATCTCCATGGAAAAGAAATGCAAAAAAGCAAAATGGCTGTCTGAGGAGGCCTTACAAATAGCTGTGAAAAGAAGAGAAGTGAAAAGCAAAGGAGAAAAGGAAAGATATAAGCATCTGAATGCATAGTTCCAAAGAATAGCAAGAAGAGACAAGAAAGCATTCCTCAGCGATCAATGCAAAGAAATAGAGGAAAACAATAGAATGGGAAAGACGAGAGATCTGTTCAAGAAAATTGCAGATACCAAGGGAACATTTCATGCAAAGATGGGCTCGATAAAGGACAGAAATGGTAAGGACCTAACAGAAGCAGAAGATATTAAGAAGAGGTGGCAAGAATACACAGAAGAACTGTACAAAAAAGATCTTCATGCCCCAGATAATCACGATGGTGTGATCACTCATCTAGAGCCAGACATCCTGGAATGTGAAGTCAAGTGGGCCTTAGAAAGCATCACTATGAACAAAGCTAGTGGAGGTGAGGGGATTCCAGTTGAGCTGTTTCAAATCCTGAAAGATGATGCCATGAATGTGCTGCACTCAATATGCCAGCAAATTTGGAAACCTCAGCAGTGGCCACAGGACTGGAAAAGGTCAGTTTTCATTCCAATCCCAAAGAAAGGCAATGCCAAAGAATGCTCAAACTACCACACAATTGTATTCATCCCACACACTAGTAAAGTAATGCTCATAATTCTCCAAGCCAGGCTTCAGCAATATGTGAACTGTGAACTTCCTGATATTCAAGCTGGTTTTAGAAAAGGCAGAGGAACCAGAGATCAAATTGTCAACATCTGCTGGATCATGGAAAAAGCAAGAGAGTTCCAGAAAAACATCTATTTCTGCTTTCTTGACTATGCCAAAGCCTTTGACTGTGTGGATCACAATAAACTGTGGCAAATTCTGAAAGAGATGGGAATACCAGACCACCTGACCTGTCTGTTGAGAAATCTGTATTCAGGTAAGGAAGGAACAAGTAAAACTGGACATGAAACAACAAACTGGTTCCAAATGGGAAAAGAAGTACGTCAAAGCTGTATACTGTCACTCTGCTTATTTAACTTATATGCAGAGTACATCATGAGAAATCCTGGACTGGAAGAAACAAAAGCTGGAATCAAGATTGCCAGGAGAAATATCAATAACCTGAGATATGAAGATGATACCACCCTTATGGCAGAAAGTGAAGAGCAGCTAAAAAGCCTCTTGATGAAAGTGAAAGAAGAGAGTGAAAAAGTTGACTTACAGCTCAACATTCAGAAAACGAAGATCATGGCATCCAGTCCCATCACTTCATGGGAACTAGATGGGGAAACAGTGGAAACAGTGTCAGACTTTATTTTTTGGGCTCCAAAATCACTGCAGATGGTGATTGCAGCCATGAAATTAAAAGACGCTTACTCCTTGGAAGAAAAGTTATGACCAACCTAGATAGCATATTCAAAAGCAGAGACATTACTTTTCCAACAAAGGAGTGTCTAATCAAGGCTATGGTTTTTCCAGTGGTCATGTATGGATGTGAGAGTTGGACTGTGAAGAAAGCTGAGCACTGAAAAATTGATGCTTTTGAACTGTGGTGTTGGAGAAGACTCTTGAGAGTCCCTTGGACTGCAAGGAGATCCAACCAGTCCATTCTGAAGGAGATCAACCCTGGCATTTCTTCGGTAGGAGCTGAAGCTGAAACTCCAGTACTTTAGCCACCTCATGCGAATAGTGGACTCACTGGAAAAGACTCTGATGTTGGGAGGGATTGGGGGCAGGAGGAGAAATGGACAACAGAGGATGAGATGGCTGGATGGCATCACTGACTCGATGGACGTGAGTCTGAGTGAACTCTGGCAGTTGGTGATGGACAGGGAGGCCTGGCGTGCTGTGATTTATGGGGTCACAAGAGTCAGACATGACTGAGTGACTGAAATGAACTGAACTCAACTGAATTGCCATTTACCAGGCGTGCTCTTTCAGAGAAGGCAATGGCACCCCACTCTAGTACTCTTGCCTAGAAAATCCCATGGATGGAGGAGCCTGGTAGGCTGCAGTCCATGGGGTCTGGATTGAGTGACTTCACTTTCACTTTTCACTTCATGCATTGGAGAAGGAAATGGCAACCCACTCTAGTGTTCTTTGCTGGAGAATATCAGGGACCGGGGAGCCTCGTGGGCTGCCATCTATGGGACTGCACAGAGTGGACAACGACTGAAGCAACTTAGCAGCAGTAGCAGCAGAACTGCTCTTTGAAGTGTATAGACCATCAAGTATTTCAGCAGAAGTAAAATAAACTATTTCATAATCATTGCTTTAATAAAAAACAATCAATATGAAGTGATAATGATAGAAATTTATATTTTAAATATATAAAACTTTGTTTTTTAAGAGTACAAAGTGAATCTCTGTTAATTTGTACCTGAAAACTTAAGTGTTCTGAAAGCCTGGTTTGTTTCTGGCTAGCTGGCCTTTAGCCCTGTTAAGAAAAAAACAACAACAGATAAACAGGTCTTCCTTTAGATCGTCAACAGGTTAATTACAAACAAGTATATTGTTCTTGGTCCATACAAATCTTTAGAGTACCGTTTTAGTGCCACTAAATTGATGATTATACATCAAGTATTATTTTTTTCATATTTACAGAGTAGACTAGAGTGGAAGAGGACCATGTGTGGAAATGAAAATGAAAATGCCACTCAGAAATCATGCTTCAGCAAAATAGGCCAAGTTAAATGTTGAATTTTAATAACATACTGTTAATCATGCTTTCCTTTCTGTCTTCCACAACTATGTACTTACACATCTCAGATTAAAAATGGAACTTTTTGACATTTCCTAATATTTTAAAATGATAAACTGAAATTACCCTTTGGAAAGCATAATTGTTAGTAATAAAAAGCTGCTATATTTCTCTACTATGAAGATGTGTTTTAAGCACAAGCGGGATACTTTATGTCTTAGCTGTTCTTGCACATCAGTTAAATTAGAATGCTTTGATATGTTAATTATTTATCATTTTAAATTATGCATCTTCAAAAATCAAAGAGACACATAACCTATAATTTATTATTCATTTAGCATGAAAATGTGTCTTTATGTGGCAGTTTCTCTTCTAGGTACAGAACTTCTGTTTTGATGTAAAACTTATCAACATATGGCTTCAAATGCAGGATGGAAAAATTAAGTTATTTGAAAAACTTCACACACATAATCTCTAGCAATTGTTTTCCTATGTGATTTTGCCACTTTATATGTCTTAATGATGTTCTAAGCCTGTGCCTTTGTGGATAGAGACAGATACAGCTACAGTATAATTAGGTATGGCGTCTACATCTGTGTCATTGCCTATACCTGTATCTATATATCTTTGTGTGTATGTATGTGTTTGGTTTCTGTGAAAATAAATATTCTGGATTTCAGACAAATGCATCAAGTTCATAGCAAGTTGAAATTAATAGAGGGCTCTCTATAAATAATGAAATATATAATTAAATAGCATTTTCTCTACTTCTAATAGGAAAGATTTTATTTTCTTATCTGTCTTTACAGTAAAGGGAGCCATAGAAAAATACAGTGTCCTTTTTCCCAGTGCCCTAAAAACAAATTATCTAATTCGACATCTAATCCCTTAAACAAATTAATACAACATACATCATGTTAACTGTTGATGTATATGTTAGGTATCACCCAAAGAAGTGATAAACATGTACACAAACAGAAAGGGCTTACTAGTCAAGAATTTGTGTTATTTAGGAGTGTTTATGCAAAAATTTGACAGACAAGCCTGAGGAATGGTTATACTACATTATAGTTTTTCCCCAACTTTGTTTAATCCCATATTAGAAGTAATAACTATCCTTTGTCGCCTAACCATTCCAAAAGAAAAGGATATCAAATGTACTGAATACTTTCTAGTTATGAACACTAGCTATTGAGCTCCATTTATATTTCATATCCTTTAGACTATTTTTCTACAAATTAAACTTTAGACCTTTTTAATAAAGACCTTACCCCTTCTAATGTCATTGTGATTTTGAATGTCATTTCTAAAGTGTAGCTGTAATCTATATTTGTCAAACACAAAATAGAATAAAATGAACAGCTTTCATTGCTTATGAGGAAAATGGGACAGAACTCATACCATTAAATAATTGGAAATCTAGAACAATATACACATCTATATCTAATACCCATTTTGGAAAAAATGTTTTGAGGTACTTTGAGGATAACAGGTTCAAACCTCAAGAAATCTCTCCTCTCCAATGTAGGATTTTGTGTATAGTTCCAAATAATTTGGAATGAATATTTGAGTAAGGAGGATTCTTGAAAAACTTTAGAGTCCATGTACTACAAGCTCAATAACTTGAAGAATATACTCAGAGTAAATCAAGAAGTAAAATAGAGAATTTAAATGTGGCAGTGAAGTTTAGAATGGCCCTACTACTTCCTGGTGTTCATATCCTAAGATCCCCTGCCCAGATGTGTAGATGTGCTTAATGACTGTTTTCTGATTAAGATAAAACTATAGAGATGTAAACAACAGACTGGTTCCAAATAGGAAAAGAAGTATGTCAAGGCTGTATATTGTCACCCTGCTTATTTAACTTATATGCAGAGTACATCATGAGAAATCCTGGACTGGAAGAAACACAAGCTGGAATCAAGATTGCCAGGAGAAATATCAATAACCTCAGATATGCAGATGACACCACCCTTATGGCAGAAAGTGAAGAGGAACTAAAAAGCCTCTTGATGAAAGTGAAAGAGGAGAATGAAAAAGTTGGCTTAAAGCTCAACATTCAGAAAATGAAGATCATGGCATCTGGTCCCAACACTTCATGGGAAATAGATGGGGAAACAGTGGAAACAGTGTCAGACTTTATTTTTTTGGGCTCCCAAATCACTGCAGATGGTGACTGCAGCCATGAAATTAAAAGAGGCTTACTTCTTGGAAGAAAAGTTTTGACCAACCTAGATAGCATATTCAAAAGCAGAGACATTACTTTGCCAACTAAGGTCCGTCTAGTCAAGGCTATGGTTTTTCCTGTGGTCATGTATGGATGTGAGAATTGGACTGTGAAGAAAGCTGAGCACCGAAGAATGGATGCTTTTGAACTGTGGTGTTGGAGAAGACTCTTGAGAGTCCCTTGGACTGCAAGGAGATCCAACCAGTCCATTCTGAAGGAGATCAGCCCTGGGATTTCTTTGGAATGAATGATGCTAAAGCTGAAACTCCAGTACTTTGGCCACCTCATGCGAAGAGCTGACTCATTGGAAAAGACTCTGATGCTGGGAAGGATTGGGGGCAGAAGGAGAAGGGGATGACTGAGGATGAGATGGCTGGATGGCATCACGGACTCGATGGATGTGAGTCTGAGTGAACTCCGGGAGATGGTGATGGACAGGGAGGCCTGGCGTGCTGCGATTCATGGGGTCACAAAGAGTCGGACACGACTGAGTGACTGAACTGAACTGAACTGATAGAGATGTTGGGATTTCACTTTCAGGATCAGGTTATAGAAAGACTGTGGCACCTATCTTGAGTGCTCTCTATCTGTCTTTCTCCTTCTCCGTTGAACGTCTTGCGCTGGGGAATGAAAACTGCCATTCTATAATAATCCCTGTGGAGAAGCCAGCCCAAAATATGCGGTAAGGAACAGAGGTCCCCTGTTTCCCACCTCACAAGGAACTGAGGCCCTTGGTTAAAATCCCATGAAGAACTAAATCATTTAGATGAGCTTGGGAGTGAATCTTCTATTCCAGTTGAGCCTTCTGATGAGTGCACTGCTGTGGCCAACAGCTTGAATATAACATGAGATACCTTCAGTCAGAGATACCTGGCTAAGTGTGCTTGGATTTCTAGCCTACAAAAACTATGAGATAAAATGTTTATTGTTTTAAGCCACTAAATTTGGGGGTAATTTGTTTCACAGCAAAAAACAAATAGTACGTTAGGCAAAAGAACTATAGCTTATGCAAAGACAGGGAGATAAGGGTGTTAGGAACTCATGTCACTTTATAAATAAATCTGTATCATCTTGATGTTTGTAAGAGGTGAATGATCTTTTATGCTCTTTCCTATTCCTGTAAGAATTTTTCTATCTTTTCTTAAAATTTATTTTTTCAGTGGAGGGAAATTAACTCATAATATTGTGTTGGTTTCTACCATAGAATAATGTGAATCAGCTATAATTATACATATATATTATGCATATACAATTATACATATATCCCCTCTCTCTTGAGTCTTCCTCCCCTTCCCAACCCCACCCCTCTGGGTCATCACAAAGTGCCAAGCTGGGCTCCCTGTGTTATATAGCAACCTCTCAATACCTATCTGTTTTACACATGATAGAGTATATATGTCGATGCTACCACTCTCTCCTCCCCCCACTGTGTCTACAAGTCCCTTCTCTACATCTTTGTCACCATTCATGCTCTGAAATTAGTTCAATACCATTTTCCTAGATCCCACATATATGCATTCATATATGATATTTGTTTTTCTTTTTCTGATTTACTTCAATCTTTATAACAGGTTCTAGGTTCGTCCACCTCACTAGAACTGATTCAAATTTGTTCTTTTTTTGTGTGGTTGAGTAACATTCTATTGTATATATGTACCGCATCATTTTTATCCATTCATCTGTATGGATCCATTCCTAGATGGACTCTAGGTTGCTTCCATGACCTGGCTATTGTAAATAGTGCTCAATGAACATTGGGGTACATGTGTCTTAGAATTCGGCTTTTTTTCTCTGCCATTTTTAATCTTTTCATAAAACATTCACAAATAAACTCACTTTCCTATTAAATACTTTGACTGAATGCTATGATTATGAAAGGAAAAAAAAACCAAACAGTGTCACCCTTAAAAAAAGTTCCTCTCTAAAAACAGTAGTATTTTATTGAGCATCTATTTAAAATACCTTTACTGTTTGAAACATCAAAATTTTACTCCCAATGTATTCTTACAAAAAGTTCTCCCAGATGGGAGAGCTTTGGAAAGTTACCGTTGCCAGCATTCTCTTTCTCCAAGCATTTTTTATGAAAGATAATCATACCTTGTAATCTAGGCCAATATTCACAGCAGCATAAATCATTGTAACATTAAAAATTAATATTTATTGCCTGTTCTGTCTTGCTGCAGACAGTCCTATTAATGCTTCACTTAGCAAGTCAAAAAGCAATACCTCAGTACTATATAGTATGAGAAAAGATTGAGAAAATTCTTTGTACACAAATCAGCTGAAAGTATAACTTATCTGTTACATTACAGGAAGATTAAATACATGGCCATAAACTTCCCTGCAATCATGGTAACTGGAGTTGAAGTTGCCTCTATTGCTTTAATAAATCCTTTAAGTATGTTTTCAATCTCTCAACAATTCCTGACAAAGCTTGTGTGCTGTTGTTATGAATCTGCCTACCTCAAAAGTCCTGGTGGTGAATATTTCCTGTGTCTTATCCCTTCTCTGTGTCTCTAATTTAGAAGAAGCAAGTATACTCTTTACTTGTGCTACTTAAGACCTTATTAGTGGACGATGGATTTGCACTTTCAGCCTTTAGCCACCTAATTTCCTGTTATAAAAGATAAAAACTTTAGTTTTGCAAATGATGAATAAGGTGATTATATTTCACAAATTTTAAGGCCACAGACCATTAACTGAGTCACTCTGAGCACTTGTCATTTTACCCATATGTATGCAAAAGGAAAAGAAGAAGGCTGTGTTTTTGTGATAACTGACTATTGCCACAAAAGATCCCTCATAAACTTTATGTGTAAACTTTATTTAAGCAGGTTAAGGCAAAAAAAAAAATCACTATAAAAATTAACCCTTTCTGGGAGAAATTAAATTAATACTCATATTTAAGTTAGATTCAAATTTTGAATTTCTCTTTATCCTTAGGATTCCTGATACAGTGTCAACCAGATGATTATCACAGACTATAATATCACAGCCTATATTGACGTTAGTATAAATAGATGAATATTATCATTCAACTATATAATATACATACATTGCAGACCTATGAGATAGGGCAAAATATCAACACCAGAACATTTCAGTAGAGTAGAAATGTTCTATTGTTTTCTGTGAATTTTACTAAGAGACAGAAAATTGCAAAATTACCTAGAACTACCTGAAGAATCTGTCAACAACATGGTATATTTTTCCTCTGGTTAGATGTCATCCTGTTGTGGCAAAGTAAGGACAGAACAAGGATATATATACAAACAAGCTGTCCAGAGTGTTCAAACCTGATACAAAGAGTCTTTGGACTTTGCCTCATTCCAGAACTCCATTTCTTCTAGCCAGTAGTGTGAACAGGATGACCAAGCCAAGCTTCTGGGCGTGTAACTTCATTAGACATTATATATCTTGACTGGGAATGGAAAAAGAATCATTTGGTCTGTTGTTCTGAAGACATTCTCAGACTCTGAAACTGGGAATCACATGCTTAAACATAATCACACCAATTAACTAACCGGCAGAAGCAAAAGTCATTATCAGTAGTCATCTTTCCTTCACTCCTTCGTCTGATTTTACCCAGGTTTTTGTTCAGTATCTCCTTATGTTGGTCTTGCAATATTACCTTCCCTATGGCTGTATGAGGAGAAGGCAATGGCACCCCACTCCAGTACTCTTGCCTGGAAAACCCCATGAATGGAGGAGCCTGGTAGGCTGCAGTCCGTGGGGTCGTTAAGAGTCAGACACGACTGAGTGACTTCACTTTCACTTTTCACTTTCATGCATTGGAGAAGGAAATGGCAACCCACTCCAGTGTTCTTGCCTGGAAGATCCCAGGGACGGGGGAGCCTGGTGAGCTGCTGTCTGTGGGGTTGCACAGAGTCGGACACGACTGAAGTGATTTAGCAGCAGCAGCATGGCTATATTAGGCCCACACTTCTGGTTCCTTCAGCTGGTCCATGTATTTCAGTATGTTTAGAACTTACTTTTTGCTTATGATAGAAATCTATTTCCCGTACTTAAAAAATATCCACTTTTATCTAAAACATATGAGACATATTTTCATTGTCGCTTGCCACTAGGGCTTCACAGATGGTGCTATTGGTTAAGAACCCGCCTGCCAATGCAGAAGATGTAAGACACGCTGGTTCAATCCCTGGGTCAGGAAGAGTCCCTGGGCAAGGAAATGGCAACCCACTCCAGTATTCATGCCTGGAGAATCCCATGGTCAGAAGAGCCTGACAGGCTACAGTCCATGGGGTTGCAAAGAGTCCAATGTGACTGAAGCGACTTAGTGCATGCATACCCTACCACTAAATACCCAGAAGCAAGTAAGCTTTATTTGGGATCAGAAAAGATGCTGGCCAAGTCATAAATGCTCTAAGAACTGAATAGGGTATGTTTCTTCTTCACATTCAGCAAAGAAGCTTGAAACATATGCCCAGACTTCATTAACAAAATAAAATATTGAGATATTTTATAATATTAAAATATTTTTAAACTGTATTTCTAATCAGCCGTATTTCCTCATTTATAAACTACTTTCAAAAATTAATAAATTTTTGAGAGATTTGTATTAAAATTTGAACAGAAACCTATTCTCATTTGAAAGCTTTATGGCAGATAGAATGATATGGCAGATATATAATTCAATAAAATAATAAGGACTTTTATTTATGAATGTTTTTTATTTAGCACTGTCTTAGGTCCCGCATAAAATTAATATGAGATATCAACTGCACTGTGCTAAAGTTTTTCAAAGTACTCTCCGACTGAGACCCCATAAAAACTGAATTAGAAGGGTAATGCTGAAACTAAGAGTTTACTTAGTCAGTCAGGCGTTTCATATCAAATCTGTCAGCTTTGAAAACCTATGCTCTATCCATCATGTGATCCTGGCTTCAAAGGCTGTTATCTTTTTTTGAGATACCTCACACTTGGTAAGAGGCCAGTTAAGTGTTTATTTAATAAATAAATGAAAAAATGAAGCATAAAGATAGCACATGAATATCAAAATTATCTTTTATGTCCTTGGAATTTGTACAGGGTTTTAAGATCAGCCACTGAAATAATTAACTCTGCCCTAAGCTATCCAGTTCTCACCACCTCAACTCTAAACATGGAGGTTACAGAAAAAGCATGTCAAATTTGACCAGTTATTGTTTGCTGGTAAGAAGGAAGAACATCTTTAGTTTGCTATGGATTATATGTCCTTATAAAAAGAAATCATGTTTTTTTAAGAAAATAGCCAGAGTATATCGAATAGATGAGATTGAAGGTTGACATACTCATTATGGAAATACAGAAGCAAATAAAATTCTCTATCTTAAGTTTGTTCCAGTTGTGAGAATTTTGTGGGAAAATTTTATGTAAATTCTATGTCTCAGATAAGTAAAGTGCTAGGATGTTATAAAGTTTGTTCCCCTGAAATTTTGAGAATTGAGGACAGAATCTTCCCAGATTCATTGCATGATGAAGGAATATACATCCAACTAAAGATTAACGAACATAACGAAAGTACTGGCCAATTAGAATTGATCCCAAGTCACGACAAATGTAGCATTTTGTAATGTGTTAAATTTATATAGTGATATACAGAATTTGAGTTGGGGACAAACATGGGTTAAATTTTCTTGAGTAAAAGTAATCATTGGAAAAGCATTTTCCTTAAGGCTTAGTATTATAGGGTGAATAATGGCCTCTAAAGATGTCCTAATGCTTGAAACTTGAAAATATGTTATCCTATAAGGCAAAAGAGATTTTGCAGATCTGATTGAACAAAGAATCTTGAGATGGGACAATTATTCTGGATTATCCAGTTTGACCCTATGTAATCAAAGGTATCTATATCAATTAAAAATGAGAGAGAAGAGTCAAGCTCAGAGAATTTGAGATGATTGAAGCAGAAGTCAGAGTGATCTGGAGTCAAGAGCCAGAATAGGCAACAGTTCCTAGATGCTAGAAAAGGCAGAAAAAGAAAAAAAAAAGACTCCCCTAGAGCCCTTAGGAGAAACATAGACCTACCAACAATTTGATTTCAGCCTAGTGCGATCCATTTTGAACTTCTGATCTCCAGACCAATATGATAATATATTTGTTGTTTTTATTCACAAAATGTGAGTTAATTTGTTATGTCAGAAGTTAAAAAAAGAAAGTACACTTAGTATAGGAAAATTAAACTGTTATATTTTTGTACTTTTATATAACAAGCTCTTAAATGTTTCTTTACTCTAAGTCTTAATAGAGAAGACAGAGATGATACTTGCATCACACTTGGAAGGACAAGTAAGATTAGGTGGATGACCAGTTCTTTTGGATTTGCTCTAGGACTTTCCCAGCCTTAGCACTGAGAATAAGCTCCTTATCCTGGAAACTCTCCAGCTACAGACAAATTGGGACAGTTGGCCATCAGACACTAGGCTGAAATACTATGTTAGTCAGGCTATGTGTCCATGAGTACACAGTGATGAGACTAGCCCATTTGTTGAAGGTCTGTGTTGTACTCTATAGAGAAGTAACATTTTATTGGACTGTATAATAAAGCATGTAGGAAAAAAACTCCACATGGTCAAAATTGTTCTTTAGAATCCTTCAGGATGTTGGTGGTGGAGACAGGCATATTTTTTCTTAGCAAGTCTAACACCACCAGTTTTTTCTCCCAGAGCCGTGTCAGATTGCTCTTTCTTTAGTTAAGCCTCAGAAACAATTGACTTATGTTTAGGGACCATGTGGTATGAAAACCACATAAAACTGGTTTATTGAGTAGTCTCAACTCAGGGACAGTACAAACATGAAGAGTTTATTATTTTTTCAGTCATTGTTTTCAACTGCAATCTGTCAAAATGTCCTTATTGACATCATTGGCAGGTTCCATAATTTTCTATTCCTCTGATTAATTAAAGCATGCTTCAGTCAATGTAGAACTTTTCTCCAATCCTATTTGAATATCACCTTCTTCCCATGTAGACTTGAATTGAGCCTGCTTACATTAGGAGTATCAGAGAGTGGAAAGAGAGGCAGGTGCTTTCTACTCTGAAACTTTAGCCCTCTTTCTTTTCAAATCCTCCCCATACCAATATGCTGGTGAGATGAGGAAGGAGAGAAAGAGACAACTATTTCCACTCAGTTGGTTGCTATGTCCTTTACTTTCTCTTGGTATTTTCCAATCCTTTGGCTTATGTATACTGACTTGTAATTTGCTCTTACAGGGTATAGCTTACAAATTTTTCTGAGGGCCACAATGGACCTCCCTCCTTCCCTCTGTTCTATTCATTAGGAGTCATTTTCATAGCTTTATTCCTACTTGGGTTCTTTGGTCTAGTAGGTAGCCAATCTGGGTGAGGCACTGGCTAGATGGCTCTAGTCTTGCTCTTTCTATGGGTTCCTGTTGACACCTGAGAAATATGTACCTTGGATCTCTCCAGCAGTGAGAAAACAGGCTGCTCCACAGTTTTGCCCCCTACTCCCTATCATCATTGCTATCTTTCTTCTCTGCTCTTATAGAATTATCAAAAGTTAATGTTTAAACAGACAACAAACTTAGAAAACAAATAATGGCATTATGTTTTTAGCTTTCCCAAATTCTACAAGAGATTTTTTTTTTTTTCATGGAACTCCATCCCCCTTGGTTTTGCTGTGGGAAGAGATGAAGTAATAATCTCTCTCCCCAAACACTGCTTTCCGATAGACTCTCTCCCCTCTTCCTTCTCTCATTCCTCCCTACCCCTTCTGTTTATAAGGACTAAGGCTAAGCTGAGGGTAGGAGGCTAGGATAGTTAAGGAAACACATAATAAGTCCTAAAATGGGGTTTAGAATGTAGGCTGTTTATTGTAGGATAAGATAAAATTTATCTCTCCTCTTTTAGGGTCTCCCAGATGGGACTGAGAAATAAATTGGCATAAGACAGATTGACAGAAGAAAAATATACCGAGTTTTACATACCTGTGGGAGTTCCCACAAGAAATCAAAAGCCAAAGAAGTCTGTAGGTCTAAGTGTTAGTGTACTAGGTTGAACAAAGAGAGTTGATTGTGGAAAGTTAACTAAAATATATGGAAAGACTAAAAGAAAATAACAGCTATTTTAATAGTTTATTTGTTCAGATTTCTGTTAGCCTCAACTCCTCGTCACTGGATTGAGAATATTATTTTTTCCCTCCTGATTTAGAAAGAGCAACTTTTACATGGGGGTTTTTATCTCCTGCTTTCAGGAGAAAAGAGGGTAGTCAGTGTCCTTCCTGCACTTGCTGTTTTTCAAGTGTCCTTAGCTTAAACTAATCCTATGGTAAAGTAGTGTACTTTGTGGTAGCATATTCTGCCACTTTTTTACACTTAGCACCTCTTTGTACCCAACATTAGGCGCAAGTCACCAGTTATGATCCATATATTTTGCAAAATACTGAGAATCCCTCTCAGTTGGACAGGAAGTTTCCCCTGTACCTGAGAGGAAATCATGTACAAAAGTAATAGAGAGTATACAGATTCATGTCTCATATGCATGCTCACTCAAGGTGTATCCTCATTGAGTGGAAAGGTAGACAGAATTAGGTATTATTGCACTGTTTTAACATGCTGTAGGTAGAGTGAAGTTCATATGAGCATGTATATTGAAGTGTATTTAAGTTACATGTGTGTAAAATACAAATGTATTTTAGTGAAAAATAATCTTGGAATGATCTGACTAAGAGACCCTTGAAAATTTATAGAAATGAACATTAATAAACTGAAATTCTTGAGCAAGAAAATGGTGATAAATAGAAAAATGTGGAACAAGTTATAAGTAACTAACAAAGAATCAAAGAGATTGTGGGACACTCTAGAAAATAAACAATCTAGTATCTTTAAAAGAAAAAGGGCATGCAGAAAGAAATATGGAAAAAGGTAGATGAAAGCTGCTGCTAAGTCACTTCAGTCATGTCTGACTTTGTGCGACCCCATAGATGGCAGCCCACCAGGCTCCCCCGTCCCTGGGATTCTCCAGGCAAGAACACAGGAGTGGGTTGCCATTTCCTTCTCCAGTGCAGGAAAGTGAAAAGTGAAAGTGAAGTCGCTCAGTCGTATCTGACTCTTCGCGATCCCATGGACTGGGCCTACTAGGCTCCTCCATCCATGGGATTTTCCAGGCGAGAGTACTAGAATGGGGTGCCATTGCCTTCTCCAATAGATGAAAAGGAACCTCATAAATTAACAATTTGGGGGCAAATGAACCATTTACAAATTTATGGACTTAAATTCAAATCAAAACAAGTTGTAAAATTATGTAAGTACATTTATAATATTATGCATTGCAGGCAGACACTTTACCCTCTGAGCCACAAGGAAGCCAGACATAATATAATTAATGAAATCTAAATCATGTCTTCATATTTTATAATATGTTGTCAGATCTTTTAAAGATGGGACAGTAGTACTCCATTTATATTTTGCAGTATTATTAGAAACAAACATGAAACTACTTACAGATAAAGTGATAAAATATCTGGGATTTGCTCAAAATAATCAGGGTTAGGAAAGAACTTGAGGCATAGATGAAATAAAACTTACCAAGAGTTGTTTTGTTTGGAACCTTGTAAGTTTATTATACTGCTCTATTTTTGTACATGTGAAATTTTCTATAATAAAAGATAATACATTTTTATATGTAAATACTGATTTTTAATGACTTTCCCCATGTCTTTCTAAATATTGTTTTATTTGATTAATTCTGTGCTTTTTGACATGTGGTTGTAAGATGGACTTTTACCCCAAAAGAAAATTAATTGTTCTACATGCCTAAAATGAAAGACCTGAGTAGAAAGAAATGTGTAGGTAGTCATCCAGACTATTCCTCTTCCTTGCCACCAAAATGATTGAAACATATATTCTGAACTTTAGGTGTAGACCACTTGTTAAATGGTCTACATCTATATATATGGATGTATATATATCATGCAAACCAGATTAAATTATGTGTAAATTTTCTAATCTATTCCAGCATTCCTAGATACTCAAGATAATCATTTTGTTTTTTGTAAGATTCAGCATGAAGTAAAATTAGGTCCACACTTGCATTCTTTGAAAATCCATCACATTCTTCAGAAAACTACCATGTCTATATTATACAGTTAATCTGTAGTTAAGTATACAAACTGATAATATTGAATTTAGTCTAGATTAAGCATGAGTTGTGATTGCAGCCATGAAATTAAAAGATACTTACTCCTTGGAAGGAAAGTTATGACCAGCCTAGATAGCATATTCAAAAGCAGAGACATTACTTTGCCAACAAAGGTCCATCTAGTCAAGCCTATGGTTTTTCCAGTGGTCATATATGGATGTGAGAGTTGGACTGTGAAGAAAGCTGAGCACTAAAGAATTGATGCTTTTGAACTGTGGTGTTGGAGAAGATTCTTGAGAGTCCCTTGGCCTGCAAGGAGATCCAACCACTCCATCTTAAAGGAGATCAGTCCTGGGTGTTCATTGGAAGGACTGATGCTGAAGCTGAAACTCCAGTACTTTGGCCACCTCATGCGAAGATTGACTCATTGGAAAAGATTCTGGTGCTGGGAGGGATTGGGGGCAGGAGGAGAAGGGGACGACAGAGGATGAGAAGGCTGGATAGCATCACCGACTCAGTGGATGTGTTTGAGTGAACTCCGGGAGTTGGTGATGGACAGGGAGGCCTGGCGTGCTGAGATTCATGGGTTCGTTAAGAGTTGGACACGACTGAGCGACTGAACTGAACTGAACTGAAGCATGAGTTTAGAAAGAAAGAGTGTTTTGTAGATTCCCTGAGATGTCACTTTTTAATAATGATAAATATTTCTGGTTTAATTAATCATCTCACTAATTTATTCTGGCCTAATCCTATATTTCTTAGTAACATTATGGGTATCTCAGAAGGATTTAAATAGATTCCATTGGGAATCATACTTAACATGCAAAATAATTTCAAACTCATCTTTTATCCATACTCCAAGTATCTTAATTTGCTGTTCATAAATCAATATACTTAGAAGAGACTAGAAAACAATTTACAGCAAATTAACTAATAATATGAAAACAGTTTTGTTTTATGTCATCTAAAATATCATAGTGTTTATATCTAGGCACAGTTTATTGTTTCTGTAAATACATTAGAATGATACTTTCAAATAATGTTATTAAGATTATTTCAATTATGTTAATAATTATACTGTGATAAAAGGGATCCACAATCAAAATACTTATGAAATACTAAAGATGATATATTCCTTGTAGATAGTCTTGGCACATGTTAACCTAAGAAAGGCTTTGATAAGTCCTATAGTAAAAAAAAAAATCTGTAATTTATGTAACTGAATATTTCTTAAGTTTATTTAATCTTAACATTTCTGGAAACTTATTAAGATATTTTAGAACCCTACCATTTATGAATCTCCATTTTAAAAATGTTACTTGAAAGCCTGTTGTTAATATGAGTAGAATTTTGAAATAAACCTCTAGTCTACTTTAAAAAATTATTTTTAATTGGAAGATAATTGCTTTACAATATTATGTTGCTTTCTCCCATATATTAACATGAATCAACCATAGGTATATGTGTGTCTCCTCGCTTTTGAACTTCCCTGCTATATCCCACCCTGGCCCACCCCTCTAAGTTATCACAGAGCACCAGATGTGAGTTCCCTGCATCATGCAGCAGATTTCCACTGGGCATCTAATTTTATTTATGGTAATGTATATGTTTCAATGCTCCTCTTTCAGTTCATCTCACCCTCTACTTCCCCTTCTGTGTCTACAAATCTGTTTTCTTTGTCTGCATCTTTATTGCTGCCCTGCAGTACTATCTTTCTAGATTCCATATATATGCATAAATATATAATATTTGTCTTTGTCTGAGTTACACTACTCTATTTAATAGGCTCTAGGTATATTCACCTCATTAGAATTCAGTCAAATGCATTTCTTTTTATGGCTGAATTATAGTCCATCGTGTATTCTTAAACACTAACAATGAAAAATCAGAAAGAGAAATTAAGGAAACAATCCCATTCACTATTGCAACAAAAAGACTAAATACCTAGGAATAAGCCTACCTAAAGAGACAAAAGACTTGTATACAGAATATGCTAAGACGGTGATGAAAGAAATTAAAGACAACACAAACAGATGGAGAGATATACCTGTATTCATGGACTGAAAGAATCAATATTGTGAAAATGACTCTTCTACTCCAAACAATCTACAGATTCAGTGCAATCCCTATCAAACCACCAGTGATATTTTTCATAGAACTAGAACAAAAAATGTCTAGTCTATTTTAATACATGCATATAATAAGATCAGAAATACATAAAATTAAGTTTATATAAAACAATCTTTATACAACAAAGAGTTTATATTTGCACATAGTATGTTCTCTATATTCTATTGCCTGTACATAGAGATATATAATTATAGAGGAAACTGGATAATGTTACTGTTTGCAATCTTTTTTGCATAACAGGTGACAAGTAATAAGGGAATGAATTCAAACAGAGGTAGTAGGAATGGAGAAAATATGGATTTGGAAGTATTAATACTTAATAGGTAACTTAGTAGGAGTTGGTGACTAACTGGATATGGGGATAAAAGAGAAATTATTTGTGATAGGATATTTATTGGTAGCACAAAAATTCAAACATGCATACAGGAAAGGAGGAGATGAAGCAGGGAGATGGTGAGTTCTGTTTTGACTCATTGGTAGTGAGTTATCCCTGTAAGAGTAGGAGTGTACGTACAACAGTGGTTGAAAATATCTAAGAAGTTCAGGGGAAAGACTGGGACTGAGGCTAAGTAAGGTTGTTACCAGCAGGTGGCACAGGTGGTAAAGAATCGGCCTGAAAATGCAGGAGACCCAGAAGAGTTGGATACACTCTCTGTATCAGAAGATTCCCTGAAGTTGGAAATGGCAACCTACTACAGCATTCTTGTCTGGAAAATTCCCTAGATAGAAATGCCTGGTGGGCTACAGTCCATGGGGTCATAGAGTCGAGCAACTGAGCATGCACAGGACATGGCTGAACATGAGGAATCAGATAGGATCATTCAAGAAAAGAACCTTAGTCAGAGGAACAATGTGAAGTATGAAATGATGAACAATACCATGTGACATTGGAGAGAAAAGAGAACTGATGAGGAGCCAAGGAAGAAATGGAAAGAAAGAGGTCTGTATGAGGAAATCTACAACAGTTCAATATTATAGTAACCAAGTGACTAGAGGCTTCAAGAAGAAAGTGACTGACAATACTGAAATGTAGTAGATAACTCCAGAGGGCTATTAAACAGTTGCCGCTAATTTTAATACTTTGGAACTCATCAGAGAATTTGATGAGAATACTTTCAAAATTTGTTGGTAGCAGAAGTCAGATTTGAAAGTCTGAGGATTAAGTGAAATAATTATGGGAAATTTAAATGGTGGAAATTCTTCTTCCAAGAATTTTTAAATGGCTTGTAGAGGAGAAAGGTTTGAAACTAATTTAAGACAGTGAAGTGTGGAGGGAAGAATAGAGAATGTGAGGACTTTGTTTATAGGTGAAAAGGTAGAGAACAATGGAGCAGCCACAGAACAATGAGTTTTAGGGAAACAGGAAGGAATGGGGTTAAAAACACTAGTGGATAAATTGGGCTTGAATATAAAAAAGAATTCTTGGAAGACTAAAGGGAACTTTCTGATACACAATATTTCAGGATCAATTTCCTTGGTGTTATAGGAAGCAAACTTTATATTGAGATGAGAAAACTGAAAGTCAAGGAGAGTAATGGAGGTTAGGATGGTTGTTGGGGAGGAAGGGAAAGAATGTCTTAACCAGTAAATTCTGGAGGGGTTGGATTTACCTCCCTTGGATAGCAGTCCTGTTATTCCAGTGAAGTATTTTACCTGTTTTCTTCTTTCGTGCTTTGCAGTTTCTTAATTTAGTCATATGTTTAGGTTATCTGTCATTTTGTTGATGGAGTTTTTTTCCCTTACTTGACTTTTTTCCTTCCCTTTTCCCTATCTTACATTTTGTTGTTATAATTCCATATATAGCCTACCGCTAGCATAACCATTATATAGTTTTAGTCACTCAGTCATGTCTGACTCTTTGTGACCCCATGGTCTGCAGCGCACCAGGCTCTTCTGTCCATGGAATTCTCCACACAAGAATACTGGAGTGGGTATTCCCTTTTTCAGGGGATCTTCCCATTCCAGGGATTGTACCCAGGTCTCCTGTACTTTAGGCAGATTCTTTACCATCTGAGCCACCAAGGGAAGTGTTATATGTCAATACAGATATTAAGATAGGTATGGATATCTAGGAGCATTTGAAAAAATGAAATTATGACAAAGTCTTATTAGAGGAGGCAGATGTTTCATTTATTTTAAAAGTCACATAATCAATATTTTAAAATATGAAGATGTGAACTTCTCTATCTTGTTATAGGTTCAGTATCTTTATTTTCTGTTGCATTTTATTATTTGCTCCAGGACTATTCCTTATATAACCCCAAATGAATACAGTATCCTCTGCCTTAGATACAATCTTTCCTCTTTTGTAATACTTGGGAGTATTTAGAACACATTATATAATAATTATTTTTAATTAATGTACTTATCTTGTCTCCCTACAGGACTGTTAAATCCTTGAAGTCAAGTGCTTGTTGAAAAAGACTGGCTAAATATTAACACTTAGTTGACCTTAGAAAATGTTAGCTACTTGGTCCTTCTCTCCTTATTCCCTTCCATTGTATCTTGCTATAGAGGGCTAACCACTGTCATCTATCACTTAGAGGTTTTGGTACCTTCCATTTAAATTGCTTTGATAAAGTTGCATTTTCTTGGAGTGAACCAGATTTTTGGAGAAGAGGCTGCTGACTTGCTTCTTAAAAATTATTATTAAAATTATTAAAAGCTAATGTTTACTTTTTCATCTTTCTCTAAGTTTATATACAGCCTATAGTTAGCTACAGTTTTCTTTCTTTCTGTAGTTTAGCTACAATGTATAGCTAGCTACAGCTAGCTATTTTTTTTATCAAGGCTATTTTTTTATCAAGAATTTTTGTGGGAAGGGAACCCACCTCCCATGAAGCAGGCTGAAAATATCACATACTGATTTTCATTGTTCTGTTTCAGCTGGAAAGCTGGCTTTAGAATGAATGAGTGCAGATTTCACACCTGGTAAAGATTTGAATTATGATAGCAATACAGAAAATGTATTCTGACTGTGGGGGTAGTAATACTAGCAGCATATCCAGAGTCTAAGGTGGGCCATGACTCTGGTTCCGGCAGCAGCGCCTAGTTCCTGCTACTGTCGCAGAACTGCTGGAGTTCAAACCTACAGTGTCTGGCGTGTCCTCATGGGACTACTGTTGTGTATGACTTTTACTATGCAACTTTATTCATTCTCGTCCATGCTTCTTAGCCTCGTTGTTGAACTTTCATGGCAATTCAAAGAAACCCACAGTATTTTTTTTCCCCCTTCAGTTTCATTGAAATATAATTGACATCCAACACTGTATAAATGTAAGATGTACAATGTATTGATTTGACTTACATAGATCATAAAATGATTACCACAAAAAATTTAGTAAACATCCATCTTCTCATATAGGTATGAAATTAAATAGAATAAAAAAGGTCTACTGTGATGAGGACTCTTGGTATTTACTCTCTCAATAACTTTCATATATAACGTATATCAGTGTTAATCATATTTATCATGTTGTACATCATATTCCTAGCACTTATTTATCTTAAAACTGGAAGTTGTACGAGTCCCCTCCCCCTCATTTTTAAATTCTGGTAACCCCAAATATGATCCCTTTATGCATTTTTAAGTATAATTAACATATGGTAGATCCTGTTACACACATATTGATTTGATATTTCTATACATTTTTAAATGATCACCAGTATATACCTCATGATAATATGTCACCATACAAAGGTATTACATAATTATTTATGATATTCCCCACATATTACATTGCATACTCTTGATTCCTTTTTTTTTTTTTTTTGCAAATGGGAGTTTGTAACTCTTAATCTCCATCATTTATTTTCTACCCCCACCTCTATCCCCTCCGACAATGACCTCTTTGTTCTCTGTATCTGTAAATTGGTTTCTGATTTGTTATTTTTGCTTATTTTGTTTTTAGTTTTGACATGTAAGTGGAATTGCAAAACATTTGTCCTTCTCCATCTAAATTATCTCACTTGCCTAATAACCTGCATGTCTCTCTATGCTGTCACAAACAATGAGATTTATGGTTGAGTAATATTACATTTGGAGAAGGAAATGGCAACCTACTCCAGTACTCTTGCCTGGAAAATCTCATGGATGGAGAAGCCTGGTGGGCTACCGTCCATGGGGTTGCAAAGAGTTGGACATGACTGAGCTTCACTCACTCACTTTAATATTACATTGCATGTGGATACCACATCTTCTTTATCCATTCATTTCTTAATAGGGACTTAGACTCCTTGCATATCTTTGTTATTATAAATAATGTTGCATTGAATATAATGGTGAATGCATCTTTTCAAATTAGTGTTTTTGTTTTCTTTGGGTAAATACCCAGGGCCTGGATATGCTGGATTGTATGATATTTCTATTTTTATTTTCTAGAGGGATCTTCATACTGTTTTCCATAATGCCTGCATCAATTTACATTCCCACCAACAGTGCATGAGGGTTCCCTTTTTTCTACATCCTTGCCAACACTTGTTATTTCTTGTCTTTTTGATAATAGCCACTGTAAAAAGTGTGAGGTAAACCTCTTTGGGGTTTTGATTTCTATTTCCCTGATGATTGGTGATACTCAACATTTTTTTATGTGCCTGCTGGCCATCTGAATGTCTTATTTGGAA
Organism: Ovis canadensis; assembly: GCF_042477335.2. Classification (NCBI taxonomy): domain Eukaryota; kingdom Metazoa; phylum Chordata; class Mammalia; order Artiodactyla; family Bovidae; genus Ovis; species Ovis canadensis. The sequence goes on from NC_091249.1 coordinate 89,356,643, forward strand.
AAATCTGTTCAGATTCCCCATTTTTAAATTTTTTTAATGTTGTCATATAAGTTTTGTGTATTTTGACTATTCATTTGTAAATATCTTCTCCCATTCAGTAGGTGGCCATTTCACTTTGTTGATAGTTTCCTCACTGTGCAGAATCTTTTTAGTTTGACTTTTTTGTGTGTATATTTGCTTCCGTTTCCCTTGCCTGAGGAGACATTTCCAAAAAATATTACCAAGACCAGTGCTGGAAAGCATATTGCTTATGTTGTCTTCTAGAAGTTTTATGGTTTCATGTATTACATTAAGTCTTTCATTCATTTGAATTTATTTTTGTGCACAGTGTGAGATGGTAATCCAGCTTGATTATTTTGTATGTAGCAGTCCATATTTTAAACTGAATTGGTGAACAGTTGGTTTTGCTTCATCATTGCAAATATCACTGATTGATATATCAGAGAATATCATCATTTTCACTTTACTTTTGCTTTTTTTTTCTTTAACATGACTTATCCCTTATGATATGTTGATATACTTTTGAGGTATGGCCTATTTAATTTGGTATGTAGCTTAAATAATTTATTTACTATTCCTTCTAGGTAGTGAAAAAATCATATCCTTGTAAGTACTACATATATAAGGATATTGCAATGGCTTAACAAGTACATGCTCATGTATGCTCAGTTACGTCCAACCCTCTGCAACCTTGTGGACTATAGCCCACCAGATACCTCTGTCCATGGGATTTTCCCAGCAAGAATACCAGAGTGGGCTGCCATTTCCTCCACCAGAGGATTTTCTCGATCCAGAGATTAATGTTTCGATCCATGTCTCCTGTGTCTCCTGCATTTTGCACGCAGATTCTTTACCATTGAGCCAGCAGGGAAGGCCTAGTTTTAAATACAGACTGTATCAAAGGTACATATTTTCAAAATTCAGGTTTACTTTTTCATTTTTAATCTTAATATTTCACTAATAAAAAAGTGGGATATTCAAATACAACTTTGCAGAATTAATTAGGACAAATTATAGTTAACTTAAACTATCCTAATTAATGTTTGCTTGTGCTATAATGTTAGAATACTTTGTGGGCATTTGGTGTGCACTCTTTGCAAATTGAGGAAATATAACCTTATCATCAGTTAACTATCAAGTGTCTAACTAAATTTAGCTGAGACATGTCCTATTATACAAGTTCCCACTTAACCAAGTTGACTCCCATTAGCCACTGTGCTATAATGGCTTGTGGGAAGACTGAACAGAAAATTGAATTAATGAAAGCCATTTCTCAATCATTTCTCATTCTCATAAAATGATTAAAGCTGATGTAAGAGGGCTCATTAAAACAGAAAACATTAGGCTCATTAAAAAGCCATTAAACCATCTCACTTCTCTGATTTATTTTATTGTAACCTTATTTGGTCACTGTTTAAAAGTCACTGCACCCCACATTTCTTTTCTTATCAGTGAGGAAATGTTATTTAAAATGTACACTTTGGCTCTGTGGCCATATGATCTTAAATTATCTTATACTGCTCTTTCTTAGTGTCTAATCCTTTAAGACTGCCATCTGACTACTACAAGCTAGAAATCAGCTCATGATACACAATTGGAATGAATTTACCTCCAATATATATTTAAGCTAATCTTAAACTGCACAAAATGTCTTTTTTTTCACCTTGTATTGTTTAATCTTGAAATTAAATTACTGCTTATTCAGGCCAAGTTGATATCCACTGGTCATTAGATGATGACAATGTTACTATGTTGAGCAGCAATAACTTGTATTGCCAAACCATTACAAAAAAAATCTGATGTGGTAAATATGTCTTTATGAGAGGTTTGTTTGTACAGGGTATACTTGAAATATAATGAAATTAGGATGCCAACAAATTTTTCTTTTTTCCTAAGAATGATTTTATAATATGTCTTTGCAAGGATAGATCCAAATAAAACTGCCTTAGTTTAAAAAATAAAGTGTGTATTAGAATTCATATAGAAGATAAAATTCAGCAGTGTCCACAGGATTGGAAAAAGTCAGTTTTCATTCCAATCCCAAAGAAAGGAAACACCAAAGAATGCTCAAACTACTACACAATTGCACTCATCTCACACACTAGTGAAGTAATGCTCAAAATTCTCCAAGCCAGGGGTCAACAGTATGTGAACCATGAACTTCCAGATGTTCAAGCTGGTTTTAGAAAAGGCAGAGGAACCAGAGATCAAATTACCAACATCCATTGGATCATCAAAAAAGCAAAAGAGTTCCAGAAAAAACATCAACTTCTGCTTTATTGACTATGTCAAAGCCTTTGACTATGTAGATCACAACAAACTGGGAAAATTCTTCAAGAGGTGGAAATACCAGACCACCTGATATACCTCCTGAGAAATCTGTATGTGGGTTAAGAAGCAACAGTTGGAACTGGACATGGAACAACAGATTGGTTCCAAATCAGGAAAGGAGTGTGTCAAGGGGGTAAATTGTCACCCTGCTTATTTAACGTAGATGCAGAGTACATCATGAGAAATGCTGGGCTGGATGAAGCACAAGCTGGAATCAAGACTGCTGGGAGAAATATCAGTAACGTCAGATATGCAGGTGACACCACCCTTATGGCAGAAAGTGACATAGAACTAAAGAGCTTCTTGATGAAAGTGAAAGAGGAGAGTGAAAAAGTTGGCTTAAAATTCAACATTCAGAAGTAAGATCATGGTATCCAGTGCCATCACTTTATGGCAAATAAATGGGTAAACAGTGGAAACAGTGATAGATATTATCTTTTTGGGCTCCGAAGCCACTGAAGATGGTGACTGCAGCCATGAAATTGAAAGACACTTGCTCCTTGGAAGAAAAATTATAACCAACCTAGACAGCATATTAAAAAGTGGAGATATTACTTTGCCAACAAAGGTCTGTCTAGTCAAAGCTATGGTTTTTCCAGTAGTCATGTATGCATGTGAGAGTTGTACTGTAAAGAAAATTGAGTGCTAAAAAAATGATGCTTTTGAACTGTGTTGTTGGAGAAGACTCTTGAGAGTCCCTTGGACTGCAAGGAGATCCAACCAGTCCATCCTAAAGGAGATTAGTCCTGGGTGTTCATTGGAAGGACTGATGCTGAAACTCCAATACTTAAGCTACCTGATGTGAAGAACTGACTCCTTTAAAAAGATCCTGATGCTGGAAAAGATTGAAGTGGGGAGGAGAAGGGGACAACATAGGATGAGCTGGTTGGATGGCATCACCAACTCAGTTGACCTGAGTTTGGGTAAACTCCGGGAGTTGGTGAAGGACAGGGAGGCCTGTCGTGCTGCAGTCCATGGGGTCGCAAAGAGTCGGACACAAGTGAGTGACTGAACTGAATTGAACTGAGCTGAGATGATAAAAATATTATAAGATACACTTGGAGTAGAAAAATTAACACTAGCAAAGCAATAAAGGAACTCTGAAATCTCAGTGGCTTCATCCTCATGTTGCAGTCTGATGCTGATTTTGATAGCCTCTGTCCATCTTACAACTGTGCCTTCTGGAATGTGGTGGACATGAGGATGCATTGCCGCTATCCTCTCTCACAGAAGAACGCACCGCAGTTAGAAACTGACAGCTGTTTTAATATAATGTGGAATAGAAGGAAATAGCAACCCACTCCAGTATTCTTGCCTGGAAAATCGCATGGACTTAGGAGCCTGGTAGTCTATAGTCCATGGGATCACAAAGAGTCGGACACGACTGAGTGACTTCACTTTCACTTTGAAATAGGCATTTTTTTCCCCCACCAATCTATGTAGCTCCCAGAAGAATTAAAGCACGTGCAGCATCTCAGCTTCCATTTGTGCCTCTGTCCAGTCCTGTTTCCTTCCCTTCCCTTCCACGTGTATTGTTGATCCCTAAAGCATTACTTAGTAAACATTCTACACACTAAACTCCATGTCAGAGTTAGCTTCCCAGAAAAGTCCATCTTCACTTTGGACTTTTTAATCTCCAGTGTTGCTAAAGCAGGAAAACAGAAGGATGAGAAAGAGAGAAAAGTTGTCAAATGCCACACCCCAAAGTGAAATACCATTTATACTCTTCATTCATTGGCCAGAATTAGTCATATGGCACCAAATGAACTGCAAGGCTGACTCGTAGAAATGTTGGAAAATACATCAACTCTTGATGACCAGTGTCTCTACCATATACTCAACTTCAGTGTTACTTTTGACACAATACAAATATTTTTAATCATTACACTAATCACAGAACCATCATTACATGAATCTTGGATTTTATACAAAATATTTTGCCCATTTTTTGGTGATGACAAATATTCCTTATACCTAAAATATTTTCTTTCACAATCCTGCTGTGGCAATTTTGGCCTATATGTAAAGAAAGATGGAAAACCTATTTCTATGCAGAGTCACAGCCTAATTGGATGGTCTTTTATGGTCCTTTGGACTGCAAGGAGATCAAACCAGTCCATTCTAAAGGAGATCAGTCCTGGGTGTTCTTTGGAAGGACTGATGCTGAAGCTGAAACTCCAATACTTTGGCCACCTAATGCGAAGAGTTGACTCATTGGAAAAGACTGATGCTGGGAGGGATTGAGGGCAGGAGGAGAAAGGGACGACAGAGGATGAGGTGGCTGGATGGCATCACTGCCTCGATGGACTTGAGTTTGGGTGACCTCTGGGAGTTGGTGATGGACAGGGAGGCCTGGCGTGCTGCAATTCATGGGGTCGCAAAGAGTCAGACATGACTGAGCGACTGAACTGAATTGATACATAATTAGAATCTTGAATCCTGATTTAATATTTTATTAGATTATGCCTTCCCTCTCTCCAATCAGTGAACCACATTTTGTGCTTGCAGCAAGGCAAAGTAATAACTATTATCTTAATGACAATACTAACAAAGGCAACTAATAAGATGATAAGATAATTAAAAATTATGGAGAACTGGCTGTGAAATAAGCTACAATCATAAAGATAGTATTATTGTCCCTACTTAATAAGAAACAAGAGGCATCAAAAAAAAATATAGAAAAACTTGCTTAACATCAGCAAGTAGTAAGTGTAGCTGGAGCTTCAATTTACACCCATCTGGGTGAAAGCCTGTGTCCTAACTACTGTGTACGACTCCTTATGAGAGCCTTGAATGTTTTTCTTCAGCCTTCTTTCCCTTTAAAGTCATCATATATAACTAAATGCCACTGAACCTTTTCCTCTCAATATATTTAAACTAAAACAGTGGACTGGAAGTTAGCCTAGAAAATGTATTACTTTAGAGAAATATCTGCAAACTAAAGAACATACCAAACTTCCCTCTCAAATGCCTCTGAATCTGTTTATTTCATGTGATTTTATGTTTAAGTCTTTGAGTAAATTGAGAAAATCGTCATGTCATATGTGTTGACGTATAAATCAAGTAACTCTGAAACATATATTTCCACTTACTAATACTACACTGATATTAGTAACACTCATAGTGATATTTAAAATTACAAATAAGTGAAGTTGCTCAGTCGTGTCCGACTCTTTGTGACCCCTGGACTGTAGCCCACCAGGCTCCTCTGTCCATAGGATTCTCCAGGCAAGAATACTGGAGTGGGTTGCCATTTCCTTCTCCAGGGGATCTTCCCGACTCAGGGATCGAACCCGGGTCTCCCGCATTGCAGGCAGACGCTTTAACCTCTGAGCCACCAGGGAAGCCCCAGTTTAATTACAGATTTAAATGAATTAAGAAATGTTTCTTCATTTGAATGATTGAAGAATGAAGCTGCAGTTGCAAAAAGGTTGAATATCATTTGGAAATTCCCAGAATACAAGTAGATCAGCCTCAAGAATGATACATGTTAACTATGCTCAAAATTAGATGCATACAAATGACACCTACTCATTAGTTTTTAAGTAGAGATTTTTAGAATAAAGGTGTGATGGTACTCCGGTTTTATTCTCATCCATGTTCTGTCTTTGTGTAAATGTACATGGAAGTTCTGAAAATAATCTGAAGTTCTCCTGATGAACATGTTGTATCACAAACTCAGTCGACTGGATAATTTTAATGGTTCTCAGCTAACACAGTTTTATAGATCACCATAGATATACTAGTTCTTATTCAGGTCATCCTCTTCACATACTAGGCTATAAGCATTATTGAAGCCAGCTGTTCTATTTCTTCATTTCTATGCTTCCCTTGTTTTATATACAACCATGTGCCTCTACATGTACAAATAAATCACACGCATAAATACACCACACAGATAAATACACTAACTGGTATTCAAATTACTAACCTCTATCTTGTTTATAATATCTAATTAGGTAATCTAATCTCATTCTGGAAAGCACTTTTTCCCTTCAAGGTTTCAATGCATAATTATTTTTTGAACTACTCAATGTAAGTATCCTGGTTAAATTAATAAAACACAGGAAATTCCTTCTCAGTCCAGTGTTTAGAATTCTGAGCTCTTATTGTGAGGGTCTGAGTTCAATCAGGGAACTAAGATCCCACAAACTGTGCAGTCTGGTTAAAAAAACAAAACAAAACAAACTTATATCACATACATCTTGTATTTATAAGCATTTAAGCTTATATACAGCTTCACTAGTGGCTCAGATGGTAAAGCATCTGCCCATAATGTGGGTGACCTGAGTTAAATCCCTGGGTTGGAATGATGCCTTGGAGAAGAAAATGGCAACCTACTCCAGTACCCTTGCCCAGAAAAATCCCATAGATGGAGGAGCCTGGTAGGCTACAGTCCATAGGGTCGCAAAGAGTCAGACACGACTGAGCGACTTCACAAGCTAATATATATTTTAAGTTTTAGAACAAGGATTCAAACACACTCTTTCTGAGGTAGCAAAAGTAATTGTTTAACAATTCTGCTGTATTGAGTCCTCATTTATTTATATCCTTAAAAAGGCAAGTATATTTCTTTATTTTGAAAATCCTGGAAACAACACATTTGGGGTTTTTTTTTTCCTCAGTAAGCTTTTTCCCTTTAAAATAATTTTAGACTTAGGAAAATTTTTGAAGATAGTAGAGAGTTCTTATACTCTACAGTCATTTTCTCTTATTAAATTTTACATTAGTAAGGTACATTTGTTACAGTTACTGGACCAATATTGATACCATACTGTTAATGGATGTTAATTCATATTTCCTTAATTTTACCTAATGTTATGTTTTCTGTCTGAAGATTACATCCAGGATACTACATTTAGTCATATATTTCGGGGTTCCTCTTACCTGTGATGGTTTCTCAGATTTTCCTTATTTTTGTCAGCGTGGTGGTTTGAGGAGCACTGGTCAGGTATTTTGTAGAAAGTACCTTTTATGGATATGTCTGTAATATTTTTGTGATTAAACTGAGGTTGTGAGTTTTGCGTAAGAAGATCACAGAAAGAAAGTGCCATTTCATCATGTTATATCAGGGTGCATATTATCAACATAACATCACTGTTGATACTAACCTTGATTATCTTGAATAACTGATAGTGTTTGGCAGGTTTCTCTGCTATGAAATTACTCTTTTCCCATGCTTGCTCACTGTACTTTTTGAAAAGAGGTCACTATGAGGAGCCAACACTTAAGTCTGAAGGCTTATACTCTACTTCTTGAGAAGAGGCAAGTATATTTCTTGGGATTATATTTCTGGGTTTCCCTAATAGCTCACTTGATAAAGAATTTGCCTGCAATGCAGGAGACCCCAGTTCAATTCCTGGGTCAGGAAGATTCACTGGAGAAGGGATAGGCTACCCATTCTAGTATTCTTGGGCTTCCCTTTGACTCATCTGGTAAAGAATCCACCTGTAATGTGGGAGACCTGGATTTAATCCCTGAGTTGGGAAGATACCCTGGAGAAGGGAAAGTCAACCCACTTCAGTATTCTGGCCTGAATTCCACCCCATGGTCATAGAATCAGATACAACTGAGTGACTTTCGCTTGCACTTTTCTCTTTAGTATACATACAGAAGAATGTCAGAATTATAAACCTTGTACCCCTAGTAGAAAAAAAAAATTATCAGTTCTACTTAATGATTTTTTTTTTTTACCTTTAGTTTTACAAGCTCTACTTTGTAAGTTATTTGGGTCAGCACCTTTCCCTTCCCTATTCAAGTGAGGTGGTTTCATACAATTTTAATGGAGTTAGATTCTTTCATTATAGTCATCATTACCTCCTTGGAACCCTTGAAATCCTAAATGTTTTTTTATTTTTTATTTTATATTTTTGATTTATATTTTTTTCTAAATGGTTTTTTAAATGTTGCATATATTAAGATTCAAATCTTCATGCTGTAAAGTTTGGTGTATTTTGTCAAATGTGTGGTATCCACCATTATAGTCTCATACAAAACAGTTTCACTGGCCTAAAACATACCCTGTTCTTCGTCTATTCAACCCTCCTCTTTTGTTTCATCTTCTATCAACCACTGACCTTTTTTTTATACTCTCTATAGCCTTGCCTTTCCCATAGTATTGTATAATTGAAATCATACAGTTTGTAGCATTTTCACACTAGCTTCGTTCAGTCGTGTCCAATCTTTGAGACCCCATGGACTGTATAGTCCATGGAATTCTGCAGGCCAGAATATTGGAGTGAGTAGCCTTTCACTTCTCCAGGGGATCTTCCCAGCCCAGGGATTGAATCCAGGTATCCCACATTGCAGGCAGATTCTCTTACCAGCTGAGCCACAGAGAAGCCTCTTTCATTTTGCATAAAGCATTTAAAATTTATCTGAATCATTTGTGGCTTGATAGCTCACTCTGGAATTGCTATCTTTAATTAGCATATGTGTCCATTTACATTTAAAGAAATTATTGATATATCTGTGTTTAATAATGGTTTTCTACTTATTCTGCTTGTCCTTTGTTTCCTGCCTCCCCTTTTGTCCTTTCTTAGGTTTTAACTGAGCATTTCATATAATTCCATTTTATCTTCTCTGTTGGCATATTAATTGTGTTTATTAAAATAATAGTGATTTCTCTAGAAACTATAATATATATTTTTAACTAATTCACAACCCTCTTTAGTGACACTATATTGCTTCACATATAGCACAGGTAACTTTTATAAAAGAGTATATTCAATTTCTCCTTTCTGTCTCTTATAACCTTGCTGTAATTCATTTCACTTACTACAACCGTTAAACACTATATTACTTTGAACAATTTTCTTTTAAATTATTAAGAATGATAACTCATTTCAGTTATTTATTCATTTATTTCTTCTTTGATGCTCTTCTATTCTTTATGTATATCTAAGTTTTGGACTTACATCATTTTTCTACTCCCTATCAGTTCAGTTCAGTTCAGTTCATTTCAGTAGCTCAGTCATGTCTGACTCTTTGTGACCCCATGAACTGCAGCACACCAGGCTTCCCTGTCCATCACCAACTCCCAGAGTCTACCCAAACCCACGTCTATCGAGTCGGTGATGCCATCCAACCATCTCATCCTCTGTTGTCCCCTTCTCCTCCTGCCCTCAATCTTTCCCAGCATCAGGGTATTTTCCAGTGAGTCAGCTCTTTGTATCAGGTGGCCAAAGTATTGGAACTACTCCTTATGAACTTCTTTAATTTTTCTACTCCCTATGAACTTCTTTAAATACTTCATAGAGGGTAGTTCTGCTGTCAATGAATTTCTGTAATTTTGGTTTAATTGAGAATGTCTTGTATCTCCCTCACTTTTAAAAGTTTTAGAATTCTGTTTATGTTTGTTTTCTTTCAACACAAATGTTTTACTCTACTCTCTTCTTGCATGGTTTGTAACAAGAAGTCCACTGTAATTCTACCAGCTTCCTCGATAGGTAGAAAGTTTCTATCCTTGGGATTCTTTCAAGATTTTAATTTTAATTTTGTCAGTTTGTCTGCAGTTGGAGTATATTCCTATATATAGATTGTTTTGGTCATTATCCTGTTTGATGTTTTTTGAGCTTTCTAGATCTGTGGTTATCTGGTATTCATTTTGGAACATTTTCAGTAATTATTTTTTTCAAATATTTTTCTTCTCATTCCCTCTTTTTTCTCTTTCTGCTATTTCAGTCATGTATCTCACAGCATTTGAAATTTTTTAAATGTTCCTTTTTTTTAATTGCTACTTTTTGTCTTTGAATTTCAGATTGAATGCTTTTATTGACCTGTAGTAAAGCTCAGTTATTCTTCTGCCATGTCCAGTTCTACTGATAAGCCCCGAAAAGTATTCTTTCTTTTTGTAGTAGTGTTTTTGATTTCTACATTTCTTTAGTGTTTTTGATATTTGGTTTCACCTATTTTCTTTGGGTTTCCATAAGAACTCTTTATTAGTGTCAGTGTCTTACAGATCTCTCAGCTTTAATCGCTCCTATTGATATGGAGTTCTTTTGTTTTAATGTAAAGCATACAGGAGGGGATTCACTTTATAATTTTATGATTAAATCTCAGCCTTTTAATAGGCCTATATTCCTTGTCTATGAGTGACCTGCACGAGTGTTACTTAGTTTTCTTTCCCACTTAAGTGGAGAGACTATGAGAACTATTTGGGGAGAAAGTCCCTTCCCACAGCTTAGACAACAACCTGGTAAAACCTTTTTTAGTAAAGATTAAGCCTTGCTTTATGAAATGATATATATATATATATATATATATATATATATGTGTGTGTGTGTGTGTGTATATTATTGGAATATAATTTCTAAAAAGTGTTGTATTATTGCCTGCTTATACAGAAAATTGAATCAATCATTGATTTAGTTCAGTTCAGTCATTCAGTCATGTCCTGCTTTTTGCGAACCTATGAGCTGCAACACACCAGGCTTCACTGTCCATCACCAACTCCTGGAGCTTGTTCAAACTCATAGCCATCGAGTTGGTGATGTCATGCAACGATCTCATCCTCTGTCACCCCCTTCTCCTCCTGCCTTCAATCTTTTCCCAGCAACAGGGTCTTTTCTAAAGAGTCAGTTCTTTGCATCAGGTGGCCAAAGTATCGGGGCTTCAGCTCCAACATCAGCCCTTACAATAAATATTCAGGGTTGATTTCCTTTAGGATTGACCTCCTTGAAGTCCAAGCAACTCTTGAGAGTCTTCTCCAACACCACAGTTCAAAAGTATCAATTGCTCAGCACTCAGCTTTGTTTATGGTCCAACTCTCACATCCATATATGACCACTGGAAAAACCATAGTCAACCATATATATATACATATTTCCCCTCATTATTGGATTTCCTTTCCATCTAAGTCATCACAGAGCACTGAGTAGAATTTCCTGTGCACTGCATGTTCTAACTGTGGTGGTTTAGTTGCTAAGTTGCGTCCTACTCTTGTGACCCCATGGAGTGTAACCTTCAAGGCTCTTCTGTCCATGGGATTCTCCAGGCAAGAATATTGGAGTGGGTTGCCATTTCTTTCTCTAGGATGTTCTCACTAGTTATCTATTTGATACATAGTGCCACATGTATATTAATCCCAATCTCCCATTTTAAATAGTTACTTTTGTTCTCTACCCTCCAGAGCTTCAAAGCCTTTTTTCCCTTACCTTTTTATTGTGAGAACAGTAAAAAGTTGGAGTTCTTTGAGGTAAACTCTTTTTTTAATCTCAAGAAAGGCATTTAAGGGATTCCCTACAATTGTGGGTACCAGACTCTACATTATACTATTTGATACTTAGCCTGTCAAAATAGGTAAGTTAAGGATCCAGCAGATTCTGCCCAGGAAACCAGATCTTGGCTATGGTGCTTTGGCTTCAACTGCTATTCTAGATTTCAGACCAAAGATTTGCTCACTACCTTCCCTTCTCCTTTGGATCTGAGAAAAGTCATTGATTTCAGTTTATTCAACTTTTTCCTTGTTGTAAGAATGAAAGTGATGTCTTCTAAATCTTTACATGGAAATCATTCATTTCTTGTATACTATCAAATATTGATTCAAGGCTAACAGTATTAGCTTGAATATATAAAGGCCTAATACAATGCCAGACAGAGTAGTTACTCATTAAATATTAATCCCTTGTTCCTTCCATTTTCTTCTATGTAGATTATGAGGTAATGTTCAATGTGTGATGTAGTAATATAGTATATTCTGTTCTCTCTCTTTCCCACCTTCAGTCTTTCTCTATATGAATAATTATTGCAGTATTTGATAACATAATTGTTTTAAAAGTCCCCCAAGTGCAATATATAAGTATTAGCCATAATATTATAGGTACTATTTAGAACTATTGCAATAGTAAGTGATTTTAGGTGCTAAAAAGTGTCAAAATTAAATTCCAGTAGTAGGAAAGCTTTATTCCAGGCTGAAAAAGACAAACTAATAATGTCTAGATTCCTAAAAATGGTATCTTTTTTCCTACTCATCTCTGATTGCAGAAGAATTTCCAATTCTTTCAACAATTTTTATACAATAAGCATTGATTTTCAAATAATAATCTAAGCTATTTAGTAGTAATTTAGATGCAGAAATACTTTGTGGAGTCCCAACTCCATAGCTGGGATCCTTTACAAGGCTGCAACCAAGTTCATGGCTATGGATGGAGAACTGAACTGGGAAGGATCCACTTCTAACCTCTTTCAGATTGTTGGCAGAATGTGTCTCTTTTTAGCTTTAGGGTTGAAGGCAACTTGATTCTTTGAAAGCAGCTACAGAGAATGAGAGAAATTCTAGTAATACGTTTTCAGTAGTTTAACATGATCATGGGAAAGACACCTCATCAGTTTTGCTGACCTCTAAAATTAGAAATAAGTCATAGTTTTTACTCACACTTAAGGAGAGGGTTTTATGTGAAGCATAAACAAAGGGACGCAGAAATCATTGGAAGATACCTTAATGTCGTACACCACAGAGTTCTAGTCATAAAGCAGTTAACATCTAGAAGACATAAAGTTTAGAAATTGCTATTACCATTGGAAAAAAGTCAAAATTGTGCAGAAAAATATGATCTGTAGTTACATAATTTTATTTTTTTAATTTTTATAGATTTTTAGGTAAAATTAATAGCATTGACTATTAAATGAAATAAAATTTATCTATAATTATGGATATTTACTTGATGACCAATTCTCAAGCAGCTAATTATTACACAAGAAAAAAATAGAAAGTGAAAATAATTAAACTATTTTACTATTCTGAGACTTCAGAGATTATACATTATCATACACCATAAACCATAAAATGAGTTGAACAAATTATTTGTAGCATTAAAATAAATGCACATGTATTTTGGTTAACAAAAGTGTATTATTGTAGAAAATTGCACCAATATAATTTTAATCATTAAATACCCAAGACAATATTGTGAATCAATATATATTTTAATACCACTGAGAATGTCCATAGCAGCTTCAGTGATCCTTTAAGACTCTTGTGAAGTTCTCTATAATGCTACAAAAGGAAACTTCTTGAATCTCCTAAGCAGGATATGGTGTAAATAATTTGAGTAAGAAGTTAGAGACATGGGCCCTACTGAGAACTGACCTAAGTTTTAGATATAGCATGCAAGTTTTCATTTTGGAAAAGAAACTGGTTGGAATTTATTTGATTTAATTGAACTGTAAGAGTCATTTCTACTTCTACCTTCTGTTTCTAAACCTAAGTCAAGTATAGACTAGACTCCTCAAGTGGAATCATCAGAAAATGATAGAAATGATCAGGACTTGGTTGTAAGAGGTGAAAAATACTTGAAAATGTTTAAAAGACTCATGTAAGGTTGGACAGGAAAAGGAGGTTAAAGGAAAATAATCACTCTTTAAATAAAATATAATACTTTTAAAAACAAAGCATATGTGATATGTGAAAAAAATAATTGTATACTTTTATTTAATTCACTGTGTATTCAAATTTTAAAGCTGTATTAAATTAGGAAGCAAAGATACTTAAAGTAGAGGTCAGTGCATATGATATTTAATTCAAATATAGGGGTTTTTTCCCTTATTTCTACCCATTTGTCATTTGCATTTCCTACCAGTTTTAAGAAAAAAAAAGTTCTCCTATCTTAACTGTTATTGAGTAAGAATCATTTCATTTGTGAAAGTGCAGATCAGTATGCAAAACAGGTTTAAAAAGTTGTTTCAGGAACCCTCTTACTTAGCATCCTAGATTGATGACTTTAATATTTATTTATAGAGGGTCATGGAGATCTGTACTATAAACAGAAAGCAAACCTTTATTATTTTCAATTCATTCATAACTAGTATTAACGATTGTTCAATACAGAATGAGTCTGATCTTTGCATTCAAAGCAGTTTGGCTTAGAATCCCAGTTGTCACCAACAGTGCAAAATCAAGGAAGTTATCACTCATACTGTGCTCCATTTTATAATTGTATGTTACTATCCCAATACTAGAGACTGGTTATAATAATGAAATATATTATTTTAATATCAATAATTATAATTATGATACCTTTCACTCTGTAGTTGAAAATTGAATAATCCATGCATTAAACTAGTTCTGCTTATGTCTCAGTAGAGTGGACAGACTCACATAAATCTTCTCATGAAATTCAAAGTATGGTTTCAGAGAAGAATGAAAGAATATAGAAGAATTTCTGTTTTTCTTATTTGTGCATCATTGGTAAAACATTTAAAATATTATATTGTAATATTTAACAGTTATGGAGCTGAGAGATTATTGACTCTATCTCTACTATTGAAAAGATGAAAAAAATGAGGTCATTCATCATTCATTTAAAAAATACTATTCAGCACTCAATGAGATGCTTGGGACTCATTGGAGATGAATGAATGAGTGAATGTATGCATGCTACATTAATGAATAAAAGATTTATTATCAAATAAATGAATAAGCAAACAAATGGCTCTTACTCTCAAATAGCTTATACACCAGTGATATAGAGGGAAATTAATCAACATAGTCTACAAATAACTGGTTCAGGGAAGTTGTGAAATTTTTTGTGGTTATAGAATTTAAAGACTAAAACCCAGAGTTTCCCACTTTAAGGCAATGCCCAGAAATAATTTATAGCACAGAGCATATGCTGTAAATTTTTTTCTGGTAAGATTTTGAAATTTTTTCCCTTAAAATTATTTTAAACTTTATAGCTTAAATATATTATGCTAATCAAATGATATGTCAGTAACATCATATTTTCTTGATTCTCTCTCATGATGAATTATGTACCCTAACAATCTTTCAGCATAATTATTGGTATATTTGCAATTGAATCATTAGAGCATTCCAAATGATATTTTTTTGCAGCTTTAGTGTTCAATAGAGCTTGCATGAACATATAGTTTTACTTAGTATCTGGTATATGTTATTAGTTTAGATAATACATAAAAATCAGAGACTTGTATTGGCATAAATCAAAAGTAAAATAGTACATTTACTCCTAAAGACACTTTCTAATTCAAGATAATAGTTAATCTCATCATTATTCTTCTTGATACATTCTATCAAAATAGAATGCTCCAGAATAAAATGTTACCATCATAATAATAACCCTTAGTGTTTCTATGCATCCAGCCCTAGCTTAACACTTTACAATTTTTAGCTCACTTAATTTCCAGCTCAGCACAAAGTATATACAATTATTCATCTCATTTTACCATGAAGGAAATGAAGCAGAGAGTATAAATACCTTATCCCAGACCATATTTCTAATTGGAATGCTATACAAAATATATAATAGGTGACAGGTCTACTGTACAGACAGTAAAGGTTACAGGCACTCAGAAGAAGTGATCATGAAAGTGAGAATGCAAAGAAAAATTTCATTGGGTCTTTGCCCTAGTGTCACACCATGAAAAACTCAGAATTCGGGTAAGGGTAGATTTGTGTTGCTGTGCTATGAGGAAAATAACATGTTGGCCGACTAATTTGTGTGAAACCATGAGGTGAATATCAAGATGGAATCCACAATCCATAATGTCATGGCTAGAAATGGTCCTGTAGTGGTAGAGTGGTTCAACATCAAAGGATTTTAAAAGACAAAAGAGAAAAAAAAAATGCAAAGAACTTGATTTCTATTTTGTCTGTAGGAGATATCTGCAACTGTCTATGTCAGCTTGTAAAGAACCTTTACCTATGTTGGATACTTCTTGAAACTAGAAAATCATCTCTTGGGCTGTCAACCTTTACTGGAAACAAGGAGAATATAGTCTAGCACTCTCTCATGCCAGCAGGAAGAATGAACCTGCCTTGATTATTGGTATATGGTGGTAGTCTCAGTGCTGCTGTTACAGATCTATCTGAGATTAAAAACAAAATAACACTGATACATACTGATGCTCCACAACAGCTACAAATGACAGAATAAAATCAGAACTCTTATTCATCATAAGTTATTGGAGAATAGTTGCATAGATTTCATATTTGAGTTTACCTTTGCTAATCTTAAAAAAATAACCTGTTTGTTTATGGCAAAATGGGTTTATTTCGGAAAAACAGAGAACTGCAATTTGGGACAGGCAAACTAAAGTCAATCATAGGCAACTTTGAAGGAACAAAAGGAAGTCAGCTTTTATTAGGATTTAGGAGGAAACTGGGCAGGAGTGTTTTAAATAAGAGTTCATTGGAAAAGAACAAGAGTTTGAGATTATGACACTTTCATTTTGGCTGCAAATAGTGGTTGTATACTGTTGTTGGGACAAGGAGCAATCTTCTGTCCTTATCTTAAAATTCTCTGTAAAAAAATTCTTCCCTGTACCAGAAGAAAAGTAACATTATCATAGATAAGAAGTTGAGACTGAGGGAGTTTTATACAAAGAATTCTATACAAACAGTACTTGTTAAAATAATTATTTTTTTCTTCCTGCTGGTTATGCAGGTGGCAAGAAGTGATTGGTACCTGTATGAAAGTTATCCCTCCGGGACTTCCTGACTCCACTTTAAGAGATGTTTCCTTTATTTATTTTTATAACTTTGAAATAATAAGTTATCAATACTTTCCACCAGTCCAATGCCAAGATCTTTACAGATAATGTATGTAACAAAGGTAATGAGTAAAATAATGGAGAAATTAGATTAATAATTTGAACTGGTATTCTTGCTGTATTCATTCATAATTCTGACTTTACTAAGTTCTGGATATTGAAAAACACATACAACCCAAAGCACTTAGTAGTTTTCATTGATTTTGAATAATTCAGTCGGATCCACTTTAAAGTATGGGTTACCTTAGCAAGATAATCTTAGTGTTAAAAGTGTCTCATCAAAAGTAAATACTGCACAAGCCCTTAATCGTCTCATTTTCTGTGTTTTCATAGTCCTTTACATACTAAGTCATTGCTTATCTTTTTTACTGCAGGGCAATACAAAATGACAGGCTTCTCTAGATGAAAGCAAGTATCCTATTCTATACATGGCCATACAGAAGCCAGTTCAGTTCAGTTCAGTTGCTCAGTCGTGTCCGACTCTTTGTGACCCCATGAATCGCAGCACGCCAGGCCTCCCTGTCCATCACCAACTCCTGGAGTTCACTCAGGCTCACGTCCATTGAGTCCGTGATGCCATCCAGCCATCTCATCCTCTGTCGTCCCCTTCTCCTCCTGCCCCCAATCCCTCCCAGCATCAGAGTCTTTTCCAATGAGTTAACACTTCTCATGAGGTGGCCAAAGTCCTGGAGTTTCAGCTTTAGCATCATTCCTTCCAAAGAAATCCCAGGGCTGATCTCCTTCAGAATGGACTGGTTGGATCTCCTTGCAGTCCAAGGGACTCTCAAGAGTCTTCTCCAAAATCACAGTTCAAAAGCATCCATTCTTCGGCGCTCAGCCTTCTTCACAGTCCAACTCTCACATCCATACATGACCACAGGAAAAACCATAGCCTTGACTAGATGGACCTTTGTTGACAAAGTAATGTCTCTGCTTTTCAATATGCTATCTAGGTTGGTCATAACTTTTCTTCCAAGGAGTGTCTTTCAATTTCATGGCTGCAGTCACCATCTGCAGTGATTTTGGAGCCCAAGAAAATAAAGTCTCTTACTGTTTACATTGTTTCCCCATCTATTTCCCATGAAGTGATGGAACCAGATGCCATGATCTTCGTTTTCTGAATGTTGAGCTTTAAGCCAGAGTATCCTGTAATTTATCACTTTCCTAATATTTCTTAGGTTTCTATTTTCCTTCTTCATTTGTTATTCCATATATATTTAGTGTGCTGTCTTGGCTTCTTTGCTTAATATAACTGGAAATTGCTCTTATTCTTCCTAGGAATGTGAGACATGAAAGGATAGTTATGAAAACTTTGCAGAATATAAAGTGGTAGTTAAATACTTAATAAAAATTAATAATTCTGTAGCTCAAAGAAATAAAAGAGGGCTTCAAGCATACACTTCCAAATGAATTATCTTCTCTGTCTAGAGCTTTCTAAATCAATGGCAACTTTGAATTCCTATTAAACTGGATAAAAGTAAAATCATCTTATAAAACATCAACATAAAAATCATAGTATAGAAAGCAACAAAACAATAGCAACAAAGCAAGAAAAGCAACAGAATAAAGCATCACTATCTAAGTTGAACTGTATTGTGAAATACTTATTACTTAAATATATTTAAAAAGCCATTTTACTTTAAAAATTGTAATTTTTAAA
The DNA here is from genome assembly GCF_042477335.2 of Ovis canadensis. Lineage (NCBI taxonomy): Eukaryota > Metazoa > Chordata > Mammalia > Artiodactyla > Bovidae > Ovis > Ovis canadensis. The sequence continues at coordinate 89,375,142 of NC_091249.1, forward strand.
TTTACGTGTGTTTACATACTTTATTTGGGAAGTGAGAGCTATTATTCTGAGGAGACTTAAAAGATACTCAGGTTGAGAACAGGAATTTCAATTCAGTTCAGTTGGTAAATCGTGTCTGACTCTTTGCAACCCCATAGACTTCAGAATGCCAAGCTTCCCTGTCCATAACCAGCTCCCGGAGCTCGCTCAAACTCATGTCCATCGAGTAGTGATACCATCCAACCGTCTCATCCTCTGTCATCCCCTTCTCCTCCTGCCTTCAATTTTTCCCAGCATCAGAGTTTTTTCCAATGAGTCAGTTCTTTGTATGAGGTGGCCGAATTATTGGAGTTTCAGCTTCAGCATCAATCCTTTCAATGAATATTCAGGATCGATTTCCTTTAGGATTGACTGGTTTGATCTCCTTGCAGTCCAAGGGACTGTCAAGAGTCAGTCTTCTTCAACACCACAGTTCAAAAGCATCAATTCTTTAGCCCTCAACTTTCTTTATGGCCCAACTCTCACATCCACATATGACTACTGGAAAAACCATAGCTTTGACTATATGGACCTTTGTCAGCAAAGGAATGTCTCTGTTTTTTTTTTTTAATATGCTGTCTACGTTGTTCATAGCTTTTCTTCCAAGGATCAAGCGTCTTTTAATTTCATGGCTGCAGTCACCACCTTCAGTGATTTTGGAGCACAAGAAAATAAAGTCTGTCACTGTTTTCCCATCTGTTTGCCATGAAGTGATGGGACCGGATTCCATTAGTTTTTTGAATGTTGAGTTTTCAGCCAGTTTTTTCACTCTCCTCTCTCACTTTCGTCAAGATTCTCTTTAGTTCCTCTCCACTTTCATCCATCAGGGTGATGTCATCTGCATATCTGAGGTTATTGATATTTCACCCAGAAATCTTGATTCTAGCTTGTGCTTCATGCAGCCCAGCATTTTATATGACGTACTCTGCATATAAGTTAAATAAGCAAGGTGACAATATACAGCCTTGATACACTCCTTTCCCAATTTGGAACCAGTCGGTTGTTCCACGTCTGGTTCTAACTGTTGCTTCTTGAGTTGCATACAGATTTCTCAGGAGGCAGATAAGGTGCCTTAAAAGACATTCATGCTGAGAACAGTAATTTAGGAATATGTATATCATAGGAAATATGATGACGGAAAACTAAAATAACAAGCACGTTTTTTCTAGCCTGTGACAGTTGGTAACTGAGATTGAGGCACTGTGGGGGCTCCAGGAAATTGAAGGGAAACAAGAGAAAAGCAACAGCAGCTTAAATGGTCACAGTGTAAACAACAGCCATGCTAATTAAAAGAAAAGCATAATGGTACAAGCCTTTCTGTAATTCTACATAAAATTAGCTTTATTACATAGGCTCTGTTTGATTGCTTGGTAATAATTTGTCAATATTGCAAAAATGCTAAATTAATATAGTTATATAATCAATGTAGAAATATACTTCTCAGGGAAGAAAAACAGTAATTCCTTTAGTGAAAAATATCACCATTTTACTTTATTTCCATAATTTGAAGGAAGGAAAAATATGAACTTCTTCTTGTCTTCCTTTTTAACTTCAATATTTTATTAAGGAACATTTCATAAAATATCTTGCATAGTCATTTGAGCACTATAAATTCATTTTGCCCTTATTGTTATTATTTATACTACAGAAAAGGTATGTGTACATTATGGTAGATAAGGAATTTGGCTAATGAGACAAATAATGGAAAATGTAAGCAATTAATACCTAACGGATAGTTTTGAATAGTTGAAAGCAACTTTTAATAGTTCTTGTACATTGATTACTATTCACACGTTTACTATCCTATTTCTTTAGAAATAATATATGTTTTAATAAATGGATGAAAACGTCCTTTTTGATGCATTTAGAAAAGGAGGCTAAATTATTGGACCCAGAAAAATAAACTGATTACATTAAAATATTTCTTCTTTCTCTAACTTGTATTGAAGTGATAAAGGGAGTGATTTAGAATCATAAAAAGAATAAATAATCAGTAAAGGTGAGGTCCTAATTTACTTCCCAGTTTTATTTTAACTTAGTTCTTCATTGCTATAAGGCATAAAAGTTATTGAATTTTACTACATTCACCTCACGCTGATTTCCTATCAAACAGAATATCAGTGGAACACCTCTGCTGAGCTCCCTACATGAAATTGTCCTTTTGTACGTCTCATAATCGGCGGCGATGTGGCCAAGCATCTGGCAGTGACAAGCAGACGTCTTTGATTTATTGGCTAATATCACTGCTTGTTAGTGGATGGTTGAGCAGGAGACTAAAAGAGCATAAAATCAGAGAGAATAAATTATGAAGGCACCGAACTGTGCCATTATAAACCCTTCCTTGTCACAGCTGTGACATCTCATAGGAAATGGAGGATGACAGCCACACTCGTTCTTCAAAGGGCCAATACCTTCTACTTGTGATCCTGACCATAAATAAATAAATAAAGCAAACAAACCACATAAGCAAGTCAGAACTCAAATAGGAAATGCCTTCCCCTCAATAGAGCACTTGGGTTCCCGTTTTCTTCTTCTACTTGAAAGAAGAGCAGAACAAAGCCAGCTTGGATTAGAAGCAGACACTAGGAGAGCTCTAGGATATTAAGTACATCTGTCATTCACATTAGAACCTGAAAACCCAGGAGGATGACTTACCTCCTATTGCTTTTTTCCTTTTTTAGTCACCCTGAAAAGATTACTCTTACTTAAATTGGTTACTGAAATACTGTTTTAGCGAGTCAATTTAGCCAATCAATTCATACTAGAAATCTCTACCTAAGAAATAATTTTAAGGCTACCCAGCTTCAGTTAGTATTTTCTAAAACAATGTTCCAGAATAATTTAAAATTTGAAATGGCTCTCTAAGTTATTTCAATCTGTCAAATTAAAACATGTGAGAATAAAGATTTGTTTAAACTGCATGATAATAAGAAAATATGCAGTAGTGGAGAGAATATAAATCTTGGACTTTAAATAATTTCTTAGATAATTTCCTTCTGTTACAATATTTTAAAATTTAATTGTTTCTTTGGAATATAAAATGTAGTTTATTCTATATTTTTACAATCCACACAATTTTTTGAATTTAAGTAGTATTAAATCAAAGGAAAGGAAAAGTCAATGAGTATATCCTTCACTTTCATAGACACTAATCAAGATTCATACTTTCATTGATGCATTTCAAAAGCCATGGAAGGATGATTTTTAAGACCAATTTTAACCATGTGGCTTACACGGAAATTACAGCAATAGAGTATTGTAAGACATGGTTCAGCATTGTGAACATTGTGAAGGGAACAACAAGAAAGGGGAAATCTTATGTACTCATCAAATTGTATTTATTTAGTTTTTATATGTCAATCATACCTAAATAGTTTTTAAAAATCAGTGAGGATAGAGAAAGAATTATAAGAAGGAGTGGTGGTAGGAAGGCTAGAGAGAGAAGTTGGGACCATACTATAAAAGGATTTCTCTGCCATGAAATACATGTAGTCATTTATTAATTTAAAATCTACCTTTCTTTAGAAAGAGTTTATTACTAATTACAAAGACACACAAAATATAATAAATTAAATTTGATTTAAAATGATAATAAATATGAAAACAAAGCCAAAAATAAATCTAATACTAAAATATAAACCAAAAGCTTCTTTAATATTAAGATCATTCATAATTTTTGCTCAAAGTTTTTTATCAGTCACTATGAAATTAGAAATTGGATCAATTACAGTTTAAGATATCTTCAACATTGAAAGAGAAAAAGAAATTCACATTCATAGAATAATTTTTATATTGATTTATAATATATTCCAATATTACACTAAAAAGTTACATTGAGACAAAACAATTCCATTTAAATAAGGTACAGTGGATATTTAAGATACTGACTACATAAGTAGAAAACATGACTGTCCTAATGTAGTCAGTCCTATTTCCTTGAATATAACCAAGTTTTACTTCCAAGAAAGTCTAAGAATTTTTCAAAATATTTTCAATTTTATTTTACAAATTAAATTTTCTCTTTTAAAATTTATTTTCCACATTTGTGCAATATAACTGGACAGGTTTTTGCTCAAGTTGGAGAATACATTTGACAGATAATGGCACAATGTAATAAGTATATATGGTCATCTAGCAAATTAAAAACTCACTCTGGGCTATATTAATGGATTCTTTAAGAATGTTTGTCTTCCATAGCAACTGATGCTGAGGTTAAATCACAGGGCTTTGTAACTTCTAATTAAGAGGAAAATGTGCGTTCAAATCCTGTGGTTAAAAACACCACCACTGCAGCTGCTAAGGCGCTTCAGTCGTGTCCGACTTTGTGCGATCCCATAGATGGCAGCCCAACAGGCTCCCCAGTCCCTGGGATTCTCCAGGCAAGAACACTGGAGTGGGTTGCCATTTCTTTCTCCAATGTGAGGAAGTGAAAAGTGAAAGTGAAGTCGCTCAGTTATGTCCAACTCCTAACGACCCCATGTACTGCAGCCTACCAGGTTCCTCCATCCATGGGATTTTCCAGGCAAAAGTACTGGAGTGGGTTGCCATTGCTTTCTCCAAAAAAACACCACAAATGTTCCTAAAAATAAGTGCAATTACAGATTCTCTTAATTGCAGGTATTGGTTTGGAATAAAACTGCCGCCCATTTGGCAACACTTTTCAGTTTGATCCAGAGGAAGTGAGGACCAGGACTTTCAATATGAATGTGGTGGATAATAATTCTCTTATGTAAATCCAGGAATTGTCTGTAAAATTATAGGTGTTAGACTGGATCCTTAGATTTCTGCTCTTAGAAAAATGAAGTTGGGCTCTTTAAAATGGCTGCAAGATTTTGAGGTTAAAAGTTTCAAAATATTTTATCTGTATCATAAGGGGATCTTGAATTGCTACATGGTTGAGTTTCAGCTTGATGCTAATACTGCATGGATATTTGCCTTGGAATGCACAGTCCATGGCACATTCAACTAAAAAAAAGCTAAAGTAAAATAATTTTGTCCTCAGAGCAACACCAGGATAGAATTAACTTTGACTGAGAACTGTGGCAGACACACTTAGACTCTATTTTTAATTTCTTGAGAAGCCTCCCTACTATTTTCCATAGCAGGTGCACCATTTTATCCAGCAATCCCATGTTAGGATATTTATTTAAAATAATTAGAATATTGAAAAGATACCTGCACTCCCATGTTCATCATAGCATTATTCACAATAACCCAGGTATAGAAAGAGCCCCCCATGTTCCATTAAGAGATGAACAGATAAGGAAGTTGTGATATATAATACAATTTAACTTTTAAAAAAGAAACAAAAAAACTACAACATTTGACAACACGGATGAACATGAAGGATATTGTTGTGCTAAGCAAAATAATCCAGTCATAGAAAGACAAATACTGTATGATTCCACTTAGAGAAGGTGTCTAACATAGTCCACTTCATAGAAGCAGAGAGTAGAATGGTGGTTGCCAGAGGCTGTGGGAGGGGATATGAGAAGTTACTAATCAAAGTCTATGAAGTTTCCATCATGCAAGATGAGCTCTGAAGATCTGCTGTAATACTGTATTGTGCACTTGAATTTTTTTTTAATTTCTTAGTACAAAATCATCATCATCATCATAATCTATAAATGCTGAAAAAAGAGTTCTGAACAACCAAAAGGCAATTGGCTATGGTAAGGAAAAATATATATATAAGAACATAAAATACACTATGAGTTATATCAAAGAATGTTCTGCCTGGTTTCCTCTAACTGTTTTAGAGTATCTTGTCTTACATTTAGGTCATTAATTGAGCTTATTTTTGTGTGTAATGTTAGGAAGTGTTCTAATTTCATTCTTTTACACATAGCTGTCCAGTTTTCCAAGCACCTCTTATTGAAGATGCTGTTTTATATTCTTGCCTCCTTTGTCAAATATAAGGTGTACATATATTCATAGGTTTATATCTGGGCTTTCTATCTTATTCCACTGATCTATATTTCTGTTTTTGTGCCAGTACCGCACTGTCTTGATGACTGTAGCTTTGTAGCATAGTCTGGAGGGAGTAGTCTGATTCCTCCAGCTGTTTTGCTTTCTCAATATTGCTTTGGCTATTCAGGGCCTTTTGTGTTTCAATATAAATTTTAATATTTTTTGTTCTAGTTATGTTGAAAATGTTCTTAATAATTTGTGAGGGATTTGCATTGAATATGTAAATTGCCTTGTGTAGTCATTTTGAAAATACTGGGTTCTTTCAGTCTAAGAACATTGTTTATTTTTCCATCTGTGTCATCTTCAATTTCCTTCATCAGTGTCTTATAGCTTTTATACTACAGGTCTTTTTGCCTCCTTAGGGAGGTTTATTCCTAGGTATTTTATTCTTTTAAATGCAACAGTAAATGGGATTGTTTCTTTAAATGGCCTTTCTGATGTTTCATCATTAGTACATAGAAATGTAACAGGTTTCTGTGTATTAATTTTGCACCCTATAACTTAATTCATTGATGAGCTATATTAGTTTTCTGGTAACATCTTTAGGATTTTCTATGCATGTCATGTAACCTACAAAGAGTTTTACTTCTTCTTTTCCAATTTGGATTCTTTTTATTTTTCTTCTCTGATTGCCACGGCTAGAACTTCAAAACTGAATATAAGTGGCAAGAGCGAATATCTTTATCTTGTTCCTGAGCTCAGAGGAAATGTTTTAAGCTCTCAACATTGAATATAAAGTTAACTGTTGGTTTGTCATACATGGTTTTTATTATGTTGACGGAGGTTGTCTCTGTGCCCACTTTCTGGAGAGTTGTTTTTCTTTTTTTTTAATCATAAATGAGTGTTGGATTTCATCAAAATGTTTTTCTATGTCTATTGAGATGATATATGATTTTTGTTTTTCAATTTATTGATGTGGTGTGTGATACTGATTGATTTGTGGATATTGAAAAATCCTTGCATCACTGGGATAAATCCCACATGATCATCATGTAAGTTTCTTTTTATGTATTGCAGCCCCAAAAAAAAAGGCAGAAAAGTAAATAAATGTTTCTCCAGAGGAGACATACAGACGCCCAAGAGGCACATGAAAAAATATGCAACATCACTAATTATTAGAGCAATGAAAATCAAAGCTACAAAGAGATATTACTGCACACCAGTGAGAATGGCCATCATCAAAAAGTCTACAAACAATAAATGTAGAGAAGAATATAGAGAAAAGGGAACACTCCTACACTGTTTGTGGAAATATAAATTGCTATGGCCACTATGATGAACAGCGTGGAGGCCCCTTAAAAACAAACATACAAACAAAAACTAAAAACGGAACTACCATATGATCCAGCAATTCCACTCCTGGGCATGTATCCAGAGAAAAGCATGGTTTGAAAGAATGTACTCTGCTGTTCATTGCAGCATTGTTTACAGTAGTCAAAACATGCAAAGAATCTCAAAAAAAAAAATAATGTCCATTGACAGATGAATGGATAAAGATGATGTGGTACAGATGCACAGTAGAATATTACTCAGCTATTAAAAAGAATGAAACAATGCCATTTACAGCACATGAATGGGCCTGGAGATTATCATACTAAGCGAAGTAAGTCACATAGAGAAAGATAAATGTGATATTGCTTATATACAGAATATTTTAAATGACACAAATGCACTTTACAAAACAAAAACAGACCCACTGACTTGAAGAATGAGTTTGTGGTTACCAGGGTGGTTGGGGGAGAAATAGATGGGAGTTTGGGATTTAGATGTACATACAGATATGTGATTATGTAAGACTCAATCACTTTGCTGTACTTCTGGTATTAAGATAGCATTGTTAATCAACTATGCTCCATATAACATTGAAATTTACAAACATTAAAAAAACAAATTCAGGCAAGACTATATCTCTCTGGATCTCTATATTATTTAACCTTCAATGTTGTTATGATTTTAAACAATGTAATATTTAAAATGAAATTTAAATTAATCTCTATATAAATATTTATTATATTCATAAAATATTTTGCCCATAGAACCCATGATAATTCAGGGCACTAACAAACTCTTCAGGTAGTTTCCAAAAAGATGTCTAGTAAAGTATTTTTCCTTTCTAGTGATTTTCCCCTACCTCAATCAGAACTAGATAAATTGTTGGCTTCATAGTTTAAATTTTAAGAAAAGGGATTATATTTTATCTTGGAGCAAAATCATAAAACTCTGTTATAATTCTTTAGATTGTGGTATACATGACTCATTTTGTGATTTATACTCTCTCTCTCTATATATATATATACACACACACAGACACAAATACATACCTACAAACACATACACACATGAATATTACCAGATTGTAAACAACAATTTTACCATTGTATTTCTAGTAAAGGGACTAGCTAGAAAATAATTTATATTTACACATAGTAACAGGCACATAAACCACTTAGATCTAAAACTTATTGGAAAATTACAAATTATATTTTTATATAAGTTTTACATAATATGCATTTATATATAATAGTATATAGTATAATTTGTATACACTTGAGCACTAGTCATGGTGCAAAATGATTCCTATACATCATTTTAATTAGTCTCAAAACATTTGAAATGTAGTATCATTAGTCTCATAGTTTACAAGTGTGAAATATCCAGCTAAGTGGAAGTGCTCAGGTTCCAATTTGGATCTCTTAAAGTGCATATTTAAAGTGCACTATTCTTTTTTCTCAGTAATAAATTGAATAATGAAAGATGCTAATTGGTTAAGATATTATTATTCCAATAGTTTAACTTTAAAAAGAGGGATTGCATGACACAGTTATAAAATTATGTATATTGAATTTAGCTGAGACTCCCTGCCAAGATTTCTGGTTATTATCTTTTGAAATGCTCCTTGTTTTCAAGGTGCTGACCTTCTACCTTAAACATATTGTTTTGGCTTGTCAGGTGTATGGAAAATGCATATTAATGTTTCCTATATTGAATGTTATTCTTTCTTTAATAAAATATATGTATGTCTAGTTCCTTTAAATGAAAAGGAAAAATCTTGTCTATAAATGTATCTCAGCAATCCAAAGGGTATCCTCATTTTCACATGTAATGAGAGAGTGTTAAAAATATATACCTTCAAATTGCACGATGCTTTGCATTGAAGGAACCAGTAATAATGACACGGACTGCTTTCCTATCAGGATTAACTTCTTTGGTTTGAGGTAGCACTGCAATTAAAACATTACTGAGGCGAATTCTCAGTGGCATAGCACTAGACACTTCTTACACACTTGAGTGGGTACAAGTGTAGCCATGTGCAGCCATGTGTGGTGAATCTGTCAGGACTAACAGCAGGAGCTGTGATAAGAGTCCTCTATCAGTAAGCCTGCTTGATAGCCCAAGGTCTTTGAATTGTTATTATAACCAGCACCCAACAGTGAGGCCAATACTGAGTCTGTTCATATTTTTTCAGTACGTATTTCTGAACTTTCCATAGGTTTATTCTGTTTTGGACATTGAGATCATGTAAAAGTTCAAGCATAGCCTTTGTTAGAACTTAAGTCCTTTTTCCCCCTATGATGATAGAGAGAGATGTGGTATAAAGGAGGGTATAGGAAGCTATTTTCCAAATAGAATAGCGTGTTTTATGAGGATAAAAAACAATCAGGAGACTTGACTGTATCCCCATTCATGTTAGTCATAACACACAGGCTCATATTTTAGAAGACTAAGCATTTAAGTTATAAATTCCTCATCCTAGGTTTCTTCTTTCTCTATTCGGACCACTCTGCTGACCTCAACATAAGTTAGTCTTTCCAGCCAGATTGGTCTACTCTCTGTACCTTAACTACATTTTGTTTTGACATGGCCTCTGGTCTGCTTAGACAATCCAGGTCCACTCTCCACACCATACTCCTACCACTGATGTTTCCTGTCCTGTGGCCTCAATCTGATCCATATTGATATACCCTTGAGAAATGATTATTGATAGTTACTTATTCATACTTTTACCTGTGGCCTAATATCATGGAATATTTTCAGCAATTATATGCAAAAGTGATCCCTTTCTTCGCATTAGTTCTATGATTTTAAAGAACTTTCACATATTCAAAGTAAACTTGCACAATGCAGATATTATTTTTAATGGTCACCTATAGTTTGGATAAAAAATAATGAATCCAATTGTAAATAAGCTCATGGTACATCATTTAAAAAATCTATGTGTATATATGTGTGTGAATTTGTTGCAATATCTTTTTTATGTAGTTTTGCCATCAGAGCAATTATGCAAAAGCTTTCTGGGACAAGGAAGGTAAAATACATGAGTGAAGCCTGCTGCTGCTGCTGCTAAGTCGCTTCAGTCGTGTCTGACCCTGTGCAACCCCATAGACAGCAGCCCACCATCCTTCCCCATCCCTGGGATTCTCCAGGCAAGAATATTGGAGTGGGTAGCCATTTCTGCAATGCAGGAAAGTGAAAAGTGAAAGTGAAGTCTCTTGGTTGTGTCTGACTCTTAGCGACCCCATGGACTACAGCCTTCCAGGCTCCTCCGTCCATGGATTTTCCAGGCAAGTGTGCTAGAGTGGGGTGCCATTGCCTTCTCTGGAGTAAAGCCTAGCAGTGTTAAAATAGCAGTTGCACAAGCTGGCAACAGCTACAGTCGTGGATGCTGGGAAGTAATAGGGAATGGAAGACTCCATGGAGAACTGAAGAGTACATGAACTATTAAAAGTGGTTCAGTTCAGTTCAGTCACTCAGTCGTGTCTAACTCTTTGTGACCCCATGAACTGCAGCACACCAGGCCTCCCTGTCCATCACAAACTCCCGGAGTTCACCCAAACTCATGTCCATCAAGTTGGTTATGCCATCCAGCCATCTCATCCTCAGTCGTCCCCTTCTCCTCCTGCCCCCAATCCCTCCCAGCATCAGAGTCTTTTCCAATGAGTCAGCTCTTTGCATGAGGTGGCCAAAATATTGGAGTTTCAGCTTCAGCATCAGTCCTTCCAGAAAGAACACCCAGAACTGATCTCCTTTAGAATGGACTAATTGGATCTCCTTGCAGTCCAAGGGACTCTCAAAAGTCTTCTCCGACAACACAGTTCAAAAGCATCAATTCTTCAGCACTCAGCTTTCTTCACAGTCCAACTCTCACATCCACACACAACCACTGGAAAAACCATAGCTTTGACTAGACAGACCTTTGTTGGCAAAGTAATGTCTCTGCTTTTGAATATGCTATCTAGGTTGGTCATAACTTTTCTTCCAAGGAGTAAACGTTTTTTAATTTCATGGCTGCAATCACTATCTGCAGTGATTTTGGAGCCCCCAAAAATGAAGTCTGACACTGTTTCTACTGTTTCTCCATCTATTTCCCATGAAGTGGTTCAGTGTTACTCAACTCGGAGGGTTTGTAGCTGTGTGATGATACATGCTCAGATCAGCCTTACCTTCCAATATTATTTATAGAGAATTTTGAAAGATGAATTTACATGTAAAATTTCACAGTTTTTTTCTATGTTAGCAAATAATCTGGTGTATAGAAAACATTCATTTTTTTGGTGAACTCAGACTAGTTCTCAGCCTATTTGTAAATTCTAAGTATTTAATATATTTGAAGGGAGATTCTAGAATTGAGAGAGTAATTAAAAAGGGAACATTTTAAAAGAATCTAGGAAGTATTTATTATTATTATTGCCAGCTTAATTCATTAATATAGGACAAAACATAGCACACATGTTTTTCCTCACAATTTGATGCATTTTGATAAATTTACAGATTTAATCAGTACCCTGATCATGACAGAGAACACACCATCAACCAAAAAAACTTTCTTCATGTACTTTTCAGTCAGACCAAACCCACCATAAGCAGTGGTTTGATTTCTGTAACCTCAGATTAGTTTATTCTGTGATCATATATTATATAAATGGGTTCTTTGGTTTGTCTGTATTCTTTTGCATCTGGCTTCTCTCACTTGAAAATAAATCTTTTTGATTATCAGGGTTGTTATGCATGTAAGGAGTTTGTTCATTTTTATGACTGACTGGGGCTTCATCATTTGTTTATGCTTTTCAACTACTGATGGACATTTAGGCTGCTTCCAGTTTGGGACTATTATGATAAAGGCACTAGGAGCATTCATATGTCAAAAAAAGTTTCAGCTTATATGATATCTGAGTATAATGATAAAAGGTTTCATAAATATTTCTCATATTGTGTTGCTCTTCCAGTGTAAAATGAGCAGTAATGATATTTGAGTAGAAAATAAGGAAAAGATTTTGGGTAGCACATCTGTAATTGCACTTTTAGATCTACCACTAGTTAGCTGTGTAACATTACACAAGTCAAATGATCTTTCCTGACAAGAGCTTTTGTGTTTTGTTTTGTTTGGCAGTTGTGTGGTGTTAGTTTATATTGATTGTTTGGTAAAATAAGGCATTGGATTATAGAGTCCCTTAAAAGAGTAGAATGTTAAAATTGTATGTGAAATGATGACGACGTCATTTGGAAAATTATGTGACCTTCACAATTCACTACTGTTTTACAGAAGGTTTTAAATTGAGGGAGTTGAACTAAACTTCCTAAAGCTCTAGTGTTATGTGACCTTATGACTTATAGGAATAAATTGGTATTTACAGGTTATATCACTTTAGCCTTAATCAGAAAGAAGCTTCATATTTGAAATCGACAACAGATGATTTCAGTTGTTTCACTCTGCAAGTATTATTTGGTTCTCCTCTTTAAAATGTGGTATGGGCAATGCATAGTAGATGCAGTGTCTCCAGTTTTAATCATTTCACTTTTCATTTGAAAAGTAATTCATCATGAGAAGTCAGTGGGGTATAGAGAGCACTAATTGCAGCAAAATATCAAGGACAGTTTTCCTCTGTCTTAATTAAACATTAATGAGTAAAGTTATTTGCAAATGCATGCTGCAGGGATGGACTTGTCTGTCTACGTTTGGTAAACACTGGCACTAGGTGTCAAAATAAAGCACCTTAATTGATTTATACAGGAATAGTTTTAAAAGATTGCACCTGGCTTGACATTTCCTTAGGTTTTTATAGAGTAGTTTCTGATAAATTATTTATAAAGAAACTTTTTTTCTGACCTATCCTAATTACAAGAGTGATTTTTTTTCAAACTAATCAATTTTGTATAAATTTCACTTTTCTTCTTGGTTTTGCTATCAATTTAAGGAATTCCATGGTAAATGATGAGGAATCAAGTTTCTTTATATTTCAGAAGGAAGATGCAAGCAAGTTACTTTTTTCTTGATTATTGGAAGTATTTTATAAGATTTTAGATATTTTACTTTTTTAAATTAATATTTTATATGAATATATTTATTTTATTTCATTTATTTATTAATCTACATACTTTATATTGATATAAGCTATATTAATATATAGCTTGAATTATAATTCGAAATCCCTAAATAAATTTAAAAGCCTAAGGAATGCATTTAATTCCAACTTACACATCTTAAATTACTGTTCTAAGTAACATTGCATTTGATTCTTTAGAGTGTATATAAGTAAGTTAAAATACTAAGAACAAGTGTGAAATAAACTTTCTGGCTCTCGTATTAAACTGATCTGTGGATATCAAAGGGGAGTTTCACAAGATGACCTTTAAATTAGCTGATATATAATTTTTTACTGCATTTCTTCTTACTCTTCTCTGAATGATTCCCCATATTATGTTTGCTTTGATATGTATAATTAAATAATTTTGAAACCTTAAAAATTATAATTAACAGTTTAAAATAATTAACTATACATTTCATTAAGTCCTTCTAGCTTCTTACATAAGAAGAGAATTTACCAATAATACAGTCTAAACCTTACAACAAAATTTTCCATAGATCAATGCAGCAATGGAACAATTCTCAGAAAATAACAAAACCATTGTGGAAATCATTTTATAGTATTGGTATGATAGTATATTTTTGCGGGGGAGGGGGTGGTGCGGGAAATCCTGCTGTGTCTTAGAATGGCTTATAAACTCCTCAGTTTCCTGCTTTCTGATGGTGCTGTTAAATTTCACTCTGGATTCTCATGAAACTCCCAGTTTCCCAAACCATATGGCTTGATGCAGATAAAATTGGCTTATGGCAAATAGTGTAAACACACTTCACATTTTTCCACCTGTGAATCTACTGAAGTGTTATGGTATACATTTTTAAGGTTTAGTACCAGATTTTCAGTGAGTCTTTATTTTCAGATTCTTTTTGTCCTTCTGGGCAACTTCATTGCCAGATTTGAAAATAAAAAATTGACCCTTGCCTTCATCTTATGATGCTGAGATTTGAGAATAATTTTATTTTTAATTTGGGATTAAAATAAATGTAAAGGATATTTTATATGTGTTTTAAAAAGTCTTTAGAGTAAACCAATACAATATTATAAAATAATTATTCCAATTAAAATGTTAAAAAACCTTTAGTAATTTTTGTTTTTAAAATGTAAGTTAAATACACATATTCCTTTTCACCCAAAAGTAAGGAAAATCAGTTAATAGATATCTGAAAGTATGAATCAGGAAACAAGAGCTGAGTCTTCCAAAAGTAACGACAGTCAGCAATGATGGCGATGTTTTCCATTAAAGGAGATTCTTGTCTTCATTTATATATTAAAAAAAAAAAAGCCACACAAACAAATTCAAATCCTGACAGACCCTGCAGTGCAGAACCAATTATTTATTTGTAGCATTGGCAGTGGTGTTCTTACAGTGAAGGTAGGAGTTTGACTGAATTTGTGGTTCTGAACGCAATCACTGAAACAAGGCACCAATATAAGTCATATTGGTAAAAAGTCTATCGGTGATAGAAGTAAAGTTACATTGTGAACAGACAAGTGAGAAAAGATCTTGCACGCATTATTAGTTCTAAGAAAACTTTCTACTTGTTCAGAGTGTGGACATAGATCATTCCTCACAAGTAAAAGATGAGCAATCAGAGAGAAGCAAACATGGACACGTGTGTGTTCAGTCACTTCAGTCGTGTCCGACTCTCTGTGATCCCATGGACCATGGCCCGCCAGGCTCCTCTGTCCATGGGGTTCTCCAGGCAAGAATATTGGAGTGGGTTGCCATTTCCTTCTCCAGTGATAAAGTATGAAGTGAGTGAAGTAAAGTCGCTCAGTCATGTCCGACTCTTTGTGACCCCATGGACTGTAGCCTACCAGGCTCCTCTGTCCATGGGATTTTCCAGGCAAGAATACTGGAGTGGGTTGCCATTTCCTTCTCCAGCAAACATGGACAGAAGACCTAAATAGACATTTCTCCAAAGAAGACACAGAGGGCCAACAGGCCCTTGGAAAGATGCTCGACATTATAAATTATTAGAGAAATACAGACCAAAACTACATTGAGGTATCACCTCTCACCAGTCAGAAGGGCTATCATCAAAAAATTTATAAACAGTAAATGCTGGGAAAAGTGTAGAGAAAGGGAGTCTTTCTTCACTATTGGTGGGAATGTAGATGGATATAGCCACCATGGAGAACTGTATGGAGATTTCTTAAAAAATTAAAAATAGAAATGCCATACGACCCAGCAATCCCACTACTGGGAATATACTCTGAGAAAACCATTATTTACAAAGACACATGCACACCGGTGTTTATCACAGTACTATTTACAATAGCTGGGACATGGAAGCAACTTAAATGTCACTCAACAGATGAATGGATAATGAAGTAATGGTACATGTATACAATGGAATATTACTCAGCTATGAAAAGGAATGAAATTGAATAATTTGTGGAGATGCAGACGGGCCTCTGTCTGTCATACAGAGTGAAGTTAGAAAGACAAGTCAGAAAGAGAAAAACAAATATTTTATGTTGATGCATGTAGGTGAAATCTAGAAAATTCCACAAATAGGTATAGGTATACCTATTTGTGGGCTTCCCAGGTGGCACTAGTGGTAAAGAACCCATCTGCCAATTCAGGAGACACAAGAGACCTGGGTTTGATCCCTGGATCAGGAATATCCCCTGGAGGAGGGCTTGGCAACCTATTCCAGTATTCTTGCTTGGAGAATCTCATGGACAGAGAAATTGGTGGGCCTATAGTCCATAAGATTGCAAAGAGTCAGACATGACTGAGGTAACTTAGTGCACATGCAAAGCCAATCTATTTTCAAGATAGAAATAGATAATCAGAGGTAGGGAATGAATATGTGGACATGGTAGGAAGGAGAGGATGAATTGGAAGATTGGGATTGACACATGTTTCCTGCCATATGTTAAGCAAATAGCTAATGGGAACCTCCCGTATCATGCAGGGAACTCAGTTTGGTGCCCTGTGGTGACCTAGATGGATGGAACGGAGAGGGTGGTAAGAGTGAGGGTCAAGACAGAGGGGATATATGTATACACATAGCTGATTCACTTTTTTGTACAACAGAATCTAACACAACGTTGTAAAGCAACTGTACTCCAATTTAAAAAAAATTTAAAAGCAGCACACATGAATTTTTTATAAATACAGTGCATATGTATTGAGAAAGAGAGTGAAGTATAGAAAAAGGAAAAGAAGAAAGGAAGAAAGTAAAATGAAATATAAAGAACACTAATCAGAAAAATATTCCTATAAAATGAATAAACATTGTAACCACATTTATTTCAGGGAATTAAGACCACTGATGTGCTACAGTCCATGGGGTTGCAAAGAGTTGGACATGATTAAGAGACTGAACTGAACTGAGCTGAAGGCCACTTCAATGGCATAATAGCTTTACTGTTTTGATGTCTCATGATGCAATGACCTACGTCATTCCTATATGCATTGGCTCTATGTTCAGATTTCTTATTCTATTCCATTAGTGAAGTGAAAGTTGCTCAGTCATGTCCAACTCCTTGTGACCCCAGGGACTATAGCCTGCCAGGCTTTTCTGTCCATGGAATTCTCCAGCAAAAATACTGGAGTGGGTAGCCATTCCCTTCTACAGGGAATCTTCCCTGTAGTGATTGAACCCAGGTCTCCTGCAATGAAGATGGATTCTTTACCATATGAGCTATCAGGGAAGCCCTATTCATTAGACTGTTATCTAATTCAAATACCAATCTCACAATGATTTAATGATAGAGTCTTTAAAGTAGATATGTTTGAACAGTTGTGTGATTACCCTCACCTCAACAGTCTTCCCTCATAGCTCAGTTGGTTAAAAAATTCCACCTGCAGTGCAAGAGACCCTGCTTCGATTTCTGGGTCGGGAAGATCCCCTGGAGAAGGCATAGGCTACTCACTCCAGTATTCTCGTGCTTCCCTTGTGGCTCAGCTGGTAAAGAATCCACCTGCAATGTGGGAAATCTAGGTTTGATCCCTGGGTTGGGAAGACCCCCTGGAAAAGGGAAATGCTGTATAGTCCATGGAGTCACATGTATAGTCCATGGGGTTGCAAAGAGTCGGACACGACTGAGTGACTTTCACTTCACCCCTTACCACACACACACATGCACATGAACACACACCACTCTTTATAAGCACTTAGCTAACTATTCTTGCTAGTTTATTCTTTCATTCGAGATTTTTCAATCAATATTTTAAGCTCCATAAAGAAAAGAAATAGCATTATTGGAATCATATTGAAGTTATACATTAACTTAGGGAGGAATGACATTTGTTCACATCTACCTTTTTTGACTTTCAGGAGTGTATTGGGAGATTCTTGATAGGGTTTATGTCTGTGCATTATTTTTCTATTGAAATGTACTTTTCAAATTGTTTTATTACTAACATTTATTTGAAGATAACTCATTTCTTTCCTTTTTGTATCTTGCTATTTTTAAAAATTAAAAAGAGAATTGTTACATGTGAGGTTTCCACATCTACAGTCAGTTCATCTGCCATTGTAACTGCCTCAGTATTCAAAGGAGAGTCGTTCAAGAACAACTCCTCCTCCCTTTGGCCACCATTCCAAAATTCACAGATGCTCAAGTCCCCTTATATATGAGTTCAGTTCAGTTCAGTTACTCAGTCGTATCTGACTCCTTGCGACCCCATGAATCGCAGCACGCCAGGCCTCCCTGTCCATCACCAACTCCTGGAGTTCACTCGGACTCACATCCATCGAGTCAGTGATGCCATCTAGCCATCTCATCCTCTGTCGTCCCCTTCTCCTCCTGCCCCCAATCCCTCCCAGCATCAGAGTCTTTTCCAATGAGTCAACTCTTCGCATGAGGTGGCCAAAGTACTGGAGTTTCAGCTTTAGCAGCGGCATAGTACCTGCATATAACCTGCACACATCATCCTGTATACTTTAAATCATTTCTAGATTGCTTTTGATGCCTAAAAGCTTTTGTAAATGCTATGTAAATAGTTGCCAGCCTGAGGCAAATCAAGTTGTGCTCTGTAGAAATACATGGAACTGATCTTTC
Organism: Ovis canadensis; assembly: GCF_042477335.2. Classification (NCBI taxonomy): domain Eukaryota; kingdom Metazoa; phylum Chordata; class Mammalia; order Artiodactyla; family Bovidae; genus Ovis; species Ovis canadensis. The sequence continues at coordinate 89,393,510 of NC_091249.1, forward strand.
AAATCATTTTGATGTACAGTTGGTGGAATTTGCAGATGTGAACCCACAGATATGGAAGGCTGACTGTAGAATACTTCGTCTAATCCTTCCAAAACAGTGTTAAATAGTAGCGAATAACACATCTTGTACATGACTTCAATGGAATGCTTTAAATATCTTTCCAGTAAGTAAATATTAGCTTTGGAGCTGAGATATAAACATTTTATTATGTTAATGAAATATTAATTATTTCTTGCTTTATTTAATGTTTTAATCTTGAGAGTATCTTAAGTGCTTTCTTTTGTATTCTATGTATAAAACATATGCTTTCCTTCTTTTTTTAAAGTTACTAAATTAAATCAACATATTTCCTAACGTTAAATTACCTCTGCATTCCTGCTAAGCACTTAAGGAGATTTCAATGATTATTTAGTTAACATTTTGTTGGATCTTATTTCCGGATATTTAATGTGTTTTTTGCTTCAGTATTAATTCTGGAGATCTGTTTGTAGTGCTTCCTTATTGCATTATTTTTGAATGCTTTGAAATCATATTCTTTTGACATAATATGAAAATGGAATATTTATTTGTTCTTAATTGCTTTGGAATTAGGTCAGTAGCCATATGTTATCTGATATTTATAAATTTTTTAGAATAAAAGTATAAAAGCATCTGGGTCTTTTTCTTTTAATGTGAGTTACTGGGGAAACTTTTGTTTTTCTTCCATAAAAACTGGGCAATTTAGAATTTTTCTATTAAATGTAGTCAGTTTTATTGAGTCCTATTTTCAGAAACATCAACTTTGTTATGCTTTCAACTATATAGTAATATTTTTTTTAAGATTTTCTAAGTTTCAACAACTTTTCCTCCTTTTAATTCTTTATTTGTTTTTACTCTCATTAAAAATGAGGTTGGCTAATAGTTTGACTTTTTTTGGTGATTCATGAAAAAATGATAAAGCAAACATACAAAAACAGTCATAGTTTGGAAACAATCCATTATGAGGAGAAAATTTTAAATTATGTGTTAATTCAACTTCCTATATGTTATTCTGAAAATCAGGAAAAATTGCTAATTTATATAAGAAATAAATTGAAGAAACTTATCCTAAAATTGAGAGAAAATCTAAACAGACCAGTCACCATTAAAAAAAAAAAAAGTAAAGTTTTCAGAAAACTGAACAAGCACTTATTCTCAAAAAAACTATGAAATTCAGGTGATTTGGTAAGTTAATTCTATAAAACATTAAAAGAAACACATGGAGATAAAAAAGATAAAGAAAGCTTCTAAATGATTGTTAATGAAACAAGTATGCCATTAATACTGACACAAACAGAGATAAAAGGCAACAAATAGGGACAACTCTCATTTCTAGAACAGCGGCAACATGTTTAGAAAAACTGTAACTGAAATGTCACTGAAAGAATAATAAACTATGAGCAACTATACTGCAAGCAGGAATGCAAATTTTGGGAAATGGAAGAACCATATTAACCGAGCATAAGAAAAGTATTTTTTCCATACATGCTATAGGTGTGTTTAGTAAAATTCATAAATTGTTTGGTTTAAAATTAAAAAACAAAACAAAACAAACCCAAAGACTGGGGAGTTAAGAGGAGACAGATGACTAATAAAATATATCTTTTTCAAAACAAAGCAAATAATTCTGAGTATTAATGGAAAAACATTAAAAGCAAGTAAGCTACAAAATTCCAAAACTGGGTTGTCCAGTTTTGTAATTATTATTACACTTTGATAATATGAACCAATTCATTTGATAAGACAAGAAATGAATTATAAAATTGGATAGAAAAATGTAAATTGTTCAATCTTTGCAGATTATATGACTATACCGAATTCAGATTGATTGTATTCTTTGCAACCAAAGAGGGAGAAGCTCTATACAGTCAGCAAAAACAAGACCAGGAGCGGATTGTGGCTCAGATCATGAGCTCCTAATTGCCAAATTCAGACTTAAATTGAAACAGTAGGGAAAACCATTAGACCATTCAGATATGACCTAAATCAAAACCCTTATGATTATACAGTGGAAGTGAGAAATAGATTTAAGGGACTAGATCTGATAGATAGAGTGCCTGATGAACTATGGATGAAGGTTTGTGACATTGTACAGGAGACAGGGATCAAGCCCATCTGCATGGAAAAGAAATGCAAAAAAGCAAAATGGCTGTCTGAGGAGGCCTTACAAATAGCTGTGAAAAGAAGAGAAGTGAAAAGCAAAGGAGAAAAGGAAAGATATAAGCATCTGAATGCAGAGTTCCAAAGAATAGCAAGAAGAGATAAGAAAGCCTTCCTCAGTGATCAATGCAAAGAAATAGAGGAAAACAACAGAATGGGAAAGACTAGAGATCTCTTCAAGAAAATTAGAGATACCAAGGGAACATTTCATACAAAGATGGGCTTGATAAAGGACAGAAATGGTATGGACCTAACAGTAGCAGAAGATATTAAGAAGAGGTGGCAGGAATACACAGAAAAATAGTACAAAAAAGATCTTCATGACCAAGATAATCACAATGGTATGATCACTCACCTAGAGCCAGACATCCTGGAATGTGAAGTCAAGTGGGCTTTAGAAAGCATCACTAAAACAAAGCTAATGGAGGTGATGGAATTCTAGTTGAGCTATTTCAAATCCTGAAAAATGATGCTGTCAAAGTGCTGCACTCAAAATGCCGGTAAATGGGGAAAACTCAGCAGTGGCCATAGGACTGGAAAAGGTCAGTTTTCATTCCAATCCCAAAGAAAGGCAATGCCAAAGAATGCTCAAACTACCACACAATTGCACTCATCTCACACGCTGGTAAAGTAATGCTCAAAATTCTCCTAGCCAGGCTTCAGCAATATATGAACTGTGAACTTCCAGATGTTCAAGCTGGTTTTAGAAAAGACAGAGGAACCAGAGATCAAATTGCCAACATCTGCTGGATCATGGAAAAAGCAAGAGAGTTCCAGAAAAACATCTATTTCTGTTTTATTGGCTATGCCAAAGCCTTTGACTGTATAGATCACAATAAACTGTGGAAAATTCTGAAAGAGATGGGAATACCAGACCACCTGACCTGCCTCTTGAGAAACCTAGATGCAGGTCAGGAAGCAACAGTTAGAACTGGACATGGAACAACAGACTGGTTCCAAATAGGAAAAGGAGTACATCAAGGCTGTATATTGTCACCCTGCTTATTTAACTTCTATGCAGAGCACATCTTGAGAAACGCTGGGGTGGATGAAGCACAAGCTGGAATCAAGATTGCCGGGAGAAATATCAGTAACCTCAGATATGCAGATGACACCACCCTTATGGAGGAAAGTGAAGAGGAACTCAAAAGCCTCTTGATGAAAGTGAAAGAGGAGAGTGAAAAAGTTAGCTTAAAACTCAACATTCAGAAAACAAAGATCATGGCATCTGGTCCCATCACTTCATGGGAAATAGATGGGGAAACAGTGGAAATAGTGTCAGACTTTATTTTTGGGGGCTCAAAAATCACTGCAGATGGTGACTGCAGCCATGAAATTAAAAGATGCTTACTCCTTGGAAGAAAAGTTGTGACCAACCTAGACAGCATATTAAAAAGCAGAGACATTCCTTTGCCAACAAAGTTCATCTAGTCAAGCTATGGTTTTTCCTGTGGTCATGTATGGATGTGAGAGTTGGACTGTGAAGGCTGAGTGCGGAAGAATTGATGCTTTTGAACTGTGGTGTTGGAGAAGACTCTTGAGAGTCCCTTGGACTGCAAGGAGATCCAACCAGTCCAATTCTAAAGGAGATCAGCCCTGGTGTTCTTTGGAAGGAATGATGTTAAAGCTGAAACTCCAGTACTTTGGCCACCTCATGCGAAGAGTTGACTAATTGGAAAAGACTCTGATGTTGGGAGGGATTGGGGGCAGAAGAGAAGGGGACGACCGAGGATGAGATGGCTGGATGGCATCACAGACTCGATGGACGTGAGTCTGAGTGAACTCTGGGAGTTGGTGATCGACAAGGAGGCCTGGCATGCTGTGATTCATGGGGTCACAACTCTTTGTGGGTCACAACTCTTTCACAAAGAGTTGGACACAATTGAGCACTGAACTGAATTGATACTTTGAAGACTTCACTTAATTAAATAAAAACCCTGACAATTTTAGACATGAAAGACTTCAGTAGTTGACTGAGTAGTCTAATTTACAAATTTAAAAATAAAACTTGGCATTATAAAATGTTTAATATTATAGTTTTATAAAATATTTTAGTACTTGGAGGGAAATTGCACAATCATTACTCTTATTTTATGTATATGTTATGCATATTCTTATATCTTTACATTTTAGAGTAGATATAGAATTGTTTTGTGATGGAGATTTTGACTGGGATATTATTATTATTTTTTTTTTAATTTTTAGTTTTTTATTTTTTAAATTTTAAAATCTTTAATTCTTACATGCATTCCCAAACATGAACCTTATTAAATTTTAATGACAGATTTAATTAAGAAATTCAACCTCCTTACATGATGAATTTCTTATAATAGTCTTTTATTTTATTCAAGTGTTCTTTTATGTTCCTCAGTGAATAATTCTAGTTTTCTTCTTATAAATATTGCTTATTTTTAGTTTATTGATTAGCATCCAGTATATCCCTTAAAAAACACCAGTAGACATTTAGAAAAGTTTCGATGTTTGCTAACTTCATTTAAATGATCATCTTCATAGAAATCTTTTGAATTATATTGCTGGGTTTTTAAGTAAATTGTATCTTCAAGTAGAAAAATAAACACACAGATGCATATGCATTTGCATTGTGTACATGAGCATACACAGTTTTATTGGGTAGCAGTTTTACAGTAGTTTATGGCAATAGTGATGATGGTGGACTTTTTTGTCTTATTTTTACTTTGTCAGGGATTTGTAAGGTTTTATCAGTAAGCACAAGGCTGGCTAGTTTTAAATGTATGTTTTTATGTTTCTAATATACACAAAACTCATCAATAAGGTGATGACTGAGCAAAGACTTGAAGTATGGTTTGGAGTTACCAGGCACATTCCAGGAAGAGGAACCATTATCAAAAGTATGTAAGTGAGTAGGTAGAAGACATACAGAGACATTTCTCCAAAGAAGGCATATATATGGCTAAAAAAAACCAAGGAAAAGATGCTGAGCATTGTTCATTATTAGAAAACTCAAATCAAAACTACAGTGAGGTATCATCTCACACCAGTCAGAATGGCCATCACCAAAATGTCCACAAAGAATAAATGCTGGAGATGGTGTGGAGAAAAGGGAACCCTCTTGCACTGTTGGTGGGAATACAAATTGATACAGACACTCTGGACATTCCTTCAAAAATAGGAACAAATAACAATATGGCCCAACAATACCACTACTGGGCATATATCCTAAGGACAGCATAACTGAAAAACACACATGTACCACAATGTTCATTGTAACATTATTTATAACAGCTAGGATATGGAAGCAACCTAGATGTCCATCAACAGATGAAGGGGTAAAGAAGTTGTGGTACATATATGCAATGCAATATTACTCAGATATAAAAAGGAATACATTTGAGTTGGTGCTAATGAGGTGGACTAACCTAGAGTCCATTATACAAAGTGAACTAAGTCAGGAAGTAAAAAAATAAATATCTTACATTAATGCTTATATAGAAAACAGCCTCTTTCAACAACCCAAGAGAAGATGCTACATGTGACATGACCAGATGATCAATACTGAAATCAGATTGATTATATTCTTTGCAGCCAAAGAAGGACAGGCTCTATACAGTCAGCAAAACAAGACTGGGAGCTGACTATGGCTCAGGTCATGAACTCCTTATTGCTAAATTCAGACTTAATTTGAAATTAGGGAAAACCATCAAATTATTCAGCTATGACCTTCCTTACGATTATACGGTATAAGTGACAAATAGATTCAAGGGATTAGAGCCGATAGAGTGCCTGAAGAACTGTGGACAGATGTTTGTGACATTATACAGGAGGCAGTGATTAAGACTATTCCCAAGAAAAAGAAATGCAAAAAGGCAAAATGGTTGTCTGAGGAGGCCTTACAAATAGCTGAGAAAGAAGAGAAGTGAAAGGCAAAGGAGAAAAGGAAAGATATACCCATTTGAATACAGAGTTCCAAAGAATAGCAAGGAGAGATAAGAAAGACTTCCTCAGTGATAAATGCAAAGAAATAAGGAAAACAACAGAATGGAAAAGACTAGAGCTCTCTTCAAGAAAATTAGAGATACCAAGGGAACATTTCATGCGAAGATGGGTTCAATAAAGGACAGAAATGGTATGGACCTAATAGAAGCAAAAGATATTAAGAAGAGGTGGCAAGAATACACAGAAGAACTGTACAAAAAAGAACTTCATGACCCAGATAACCACGATGCTGTGATCACTCACCTAAAGCCAGACATCCTGGAACACAAAGTCAAGTGAGCCTTAGGAAGCATAACTACGAATAAAGCTAGTAGAGGTGATGGAATTCCAACTGAGCTATTTCAAAACCTAGAGATGATGCTGTTAAATGCTGCACTTAATATGCCAGCAAACTTGGAAAACTCTGCAGTGGCAACAGGACTGGATGAAGTCAGTTTTCACTCTAATCCCAAAGAAGGGGAATGCCAAAGAATGTTCAAACTACTGCACAATTGCACTCATCTGACAGGCTAGCAAAGTAATGCTCAAAATTCTCCAAGCCAGGCTTCAACAGGCACTTCCAGATGTTCAAGCTGGATTTAGAGAAAGCAGAGGAACCAGAGATCAAATTGCCAATATCCGATGGATTATAGAAAAAGCGAGAATTCCAGAAAAATGTCTTTCTGCTTTATTGATTTACCAAAGCGTTTGCCTGTGTAGATCACAACACACTGTGGAAAATCCTTCAAGAGATGGAAATAGCAGACCACCTCTCCTGTCTCCTGAGAAATCTGTATGCAGGTCAAGAAGCAACAGTTAGAACTGGATATGGAATAACAGACTGCTTCCAAATTGGGAAAGGATTACGTCAAGATGTATATCATCACCCTGCTTATTTAACTTATATGCAGAGTACATCATGCAAAATGCCAGGCTGGATGAAGCACAAGCTGAAATGAAGATTGCTGGGAGAAATATCAATAGCCTCAGATATGACTATGATACCACCCTTATGGCAGAAAGTGAAGAGGAACTAAAGACCTTCTTAATGAAAGTGAAAGAGAAGAGTGAAAAAGCTGGCTTAAAACTCAACATTCAAAAAATGAAAATCATGGCATCTGGTCCCATCACTTCATGGCAAATAGATGGGGAAACAATGGAAACAGTGACAGACTCTTTTCTTGGCCTCCAAAATCACTGCAGATGGTGACTGCAGCCATGAAATTAAAAGACACTTGCTCCTTGGAAGAAAAGCTGTGCCCAACCTAGACAGCATATTAAAAAGCAGAGATATTACTTTGCCAACAAAGATCCACCTAGTTAAAGCTATGGTTTTTCCAGTAATCATGTGGGGATGTGAGAGTTGTACTGTACAGAGATCTGAGGGCCAAAAAATTGATGCTTTTGAACTGGTTTTAGAGAAGACTCTTGAGAGTCCCTTGGACTGCTCAGAGATCCAACCAGTCAATCCTAAAGGAAATCATTCCTGAATATTCATTGGAAGGACTGATGCTGAAGCTGAAACTCCAATACTTTGGCCACCTGATGCAAAGAACTGACTCACTGGAAAAGACCCTGAAGGCAGAAGGAAAAGGGGATGACAGAGGATGAGATGGTTGGGTGACATCACCAACTCAATAGACATGAGTTTGAGCAAGCTCTGGAAGTTGGTGAAAGACAGAGAAGCCTGGGGTGCTGCAGTCCACGGGTTCACAAAGAGCTAGACACAACTGAGTGACTGAACTGAATGCACATATATGGGATCTAGAAAGATTGTACTGATGAACCTACCTACATGGCAGTAACAGAGATGCAGGCATAGAGAACAGACTTTTGGACACAGTGGGGGAGAGAGAAGGTGGGATGATTTGAGAGAATAGCATTGAAACATATACATTGTCATATGTAAAGTAGATAGGCAGTAGAAATTTGCTGTATGACACACTAAACCCGAAGCCAGAGTCTGTGACGACCTAGAGGGATGGGACAGGGAAAGTGGTTTAAGAGGAAGAGGGCACATATATATAACTATGGGTGATTCATGTTGATGTATGGCAGAGACCATTATAACTTTGTTAAGTAATTATCCTCCAATTAAAAACAAAAGACTAAAAATAAAAATAAAAAAACAAAAGGACCCAGCCTTTCTGGGGCTGAAGGAATAGTAAAGAGGATGGTAGGTGAGAAGGAGGTGGTAGATACAGATTTCAGGTAGGGTGGATCCAATCACATAGGGCTGAGGAAGATTGTGAGCACTTTGGCTTTGACTAATACAAAGGGGGGGATTTTCAACAGTCATGACATAATAAACTTTATATTTTTAAATGAATCATTCTGGTAATATCATGTCTAACTGCATATTTTCTAAAACTTTGCATCTTGCTGCTTCGCATTCTTCTCAACCTCACAATTCACATTTTCAAATAATAACATATAGTGAATGATAGCAAATCAGGAGAAAATAACATTTAAACAATGTGTGCTTGGCTTCTGCTACTATTGTTGCCTAAATAAAAATGATTAGAGATTGTGGGATTCTCTTCTAATTGTTTATTTGCATACAACTCCAATGATTACTGGATCTTTGATGGGATTAAATTGAGTTACTTCTATACTTTTCCTTATTTGCCAACCCAGGGGCAAGAGCATAGATTTTGAGTAGATTATCTGAAGTTTAAAGCCTTTATATGATATGTTGCAGCTGAGTCATAAGCTCTGAGTTATGAGATGCAATCATTAATTTTCTCATTTTCTTCACATTTCCATGTTTTTAAATGTTAATAACTCCTACTATTTTGGAGGTTAGAAATTTAAATATTAGAAATAATACCCATAAGGAGATACATTTGTTGATATTTGTCATTAGAAATTAAAGGACAGTGAAAAACATCTAACAAAGAACTAAATTAAATTTACTTGTTACCCTCCAACAGTATACATTTTATGACCACCATCATTATAAATACCACTTAGTAAAGCAGAATATTTTTAGTTATATCTTATTGCTTATTATAGAGTTTTCAGGATTTGACAAGATTTATTCATCATTGTTCAATGTATAATACTTTGATACTTCAAAGTATTATACAAGCTTCCCTTGTAGCTCGGTTGGTTAAGAATCTGCCTGCAGTGCAGAAGACCCGGATTCGATCCCTGGGTCAGGGAAGACCCCCTGGAGAAAGAAATGACAACCCACTCCAGTATTCTTGCTCGGAAAATCTCATGGACACAGGAGCCTGGTGGGAGGCAGTCCATGGGGTCGCAAAGAGTCGGGCACGACTGAGCGACTAACACTTACTTACTCAATGTATAATACTTTGATACAGTTTTCAGCTCTGTAGTGAGCTTCTAGTTTCTTCATGTATTTAACTATCCATTCATTCAGTGATTATTTATTGATTGCCTACTATATGCCACATGCTGTGTTAGACGCTTCAGTTGCAGAAGGGAATAAAGATCTCTGTCCTAGCCGTTGTTATCACTGTTGTTTAGTTGCTAAGGCCTGTCTGACTCTTGTGACCCAATAGACTGTAGCCCACCAGGCTCCTCTGCCCATGGGAGTTTTCAGGCAAGAATACTGGAGTGGGTTGCCATTTCCTACTCCAGGGAATCTTCCTAACCCAAGGATCGAATCTGTGGCTCCTGCATTAGCAAGTGGGTTCATTACCACTGAGCCACCACGGAAGGTGCTTTCATGTTTTTGGAGGAAGAGAAGTGAAAAGCAAACCTACTAAATTCTGTGGCACTTACCAGGTGATGAGGGCATGAAAAGCTAGAGCAGAGAAAGGGAGACTAACTGTGAGGAGATGAAGCCCAAGGAGTTGAGGCAGTTTAACTTCAGTCCATCAAGATTGGCCTAATAGAGAAAATGAGATTTAACAAAACTGTTAAGGAGGTAAGGAGTATGGCTAGACAGAATGGGGGATAACTAGAGAGTAGTAGAAGAAGACAGAAAGTGACAAGAAGTCAGATCTCATAGAAATCTGAGGAGATTTTATGGATTCCACTTCTTATGATGAGATGCCTAGGGGCCCATTTTGGGCTTTGAGGAGTGAATTCATCTGAGTTTGTCTTTAATGGAATTATCCAGGCTATTCTGTTGAGGAGAGATTGAAGACAGCAAAGGTAGGAGCAAGGAGCTCAGTTAAGAAGCAAATGCCAGAAAAACAAACAACCTAATCAAAAAGTGGGAAAAAGACCTAAATAGACATTTCTCCAAATAAGACACACAGATGGCTAACAAACACATGAAAAGATGCTCAGCATCACTCACTATTAGAGAAATGAAAATCAAAATCACAATGAGATATCCCCTCACACTGGTCAGAATGGCCCTCATCAAAAAGTCTGCAAACAATAAATGCTGGAGGCAGTGGGGATAAAAGGGAACGTGATTGCACTGTTGGTAGGAATGTAGATTGATACAGCCACTATGGAAGACAGTATGGAGATTCCTTAAAAAAATTAGGAATAAAACCACCATATGACCCAGCAATCCCACTCCTAGGCATATACCCTGAGGAAACCAAAATTGAAAAAGACACATGTATCCCATTGTTCATTGCACCACTAATTACAATAGCTAGAACATGGAAGCAACCTAAGTGTATATCGACAGATGAATGGATAAAGAAGTTGTGGTACATATGCACAATGGAATATCACTTAGCCATAAAAAGGAGCACATTTGAGTCAGTTCTGATGAGGTGGATGAACCTAGAACCTTTATACAGAGGGAAGTGAGTCAGAAAGAGAAAGATGAATATCGTACTCTAACACACATACACGGAATCTAGAAAAATGGTACTGAAGAATTTATCTACAGGGCAGCAATGTAGAAACAGGCATAGAGAAGAGACTCATGGACCTGGGGAGAGGGGAGGAGAGGATGAGATGTATGAAAGAGTAACATGGAAACTTACATTCAGTTCAGTTCAGTTCATTTCAGTAGCTCAGTCCTGTCCGACTCTTTGCGACCCCATGAATTGCAGCACGCCAGGCCTTCCTGTCCATCATCAACTCCCGGAGGTCACTCAGACTCACATCCATCGAGTCAGTGATGCCATCCAGCCATCTCATCCTCTGTAGTCCCCTTCTCCTCCTGCCCCCAATCCCTCCCAGCATCAGAGTCTTTTCCAATGAGTCACCTCTTCGCATCAGGTGGTTTTCCAATTTCCCATCTGCTGAGTTTTCCAAATTTGCTGTCATATTCGGTGCAGCACTTTCACAGCATCATCTTTCAGGATTTGAAATAGCTCCACTGGAATTCCAGCACCTCCATGAGCTTTGTTCATAGTGATGCTTTCTAAGGCCCACTTGACTTCACATTCCAGGATGTCTGGCTCTAGGTGAGTGATCACACCATCGTGATTATCTTGGTCATGAAGATCTTTTTGTACAGTTCTTCTGTGTATTCTTGCCACCTCTTCTTAATATCCTCTGCTTCTGTTAGTACCGTACCATTTGTGTCCTTTATTGAGTCCATCTTTGTATGAAATGTTCCCTTGGTATCTCTAATTTTCTTGAAGAGATCTCTAGTCTTTCCCATTCTGTTGTTTTCCTCTATATCTTTGCATTGATTGCTGAGGAAGGCTTTCTTGTCTCTTCTTGCTATTCTTTGGAACTCTGCATTCAGATGCTTTTATCTTTCCTTTTTTCCTTTCCTTTTTGTTTCTCTTCTTTTCACAGCTATTTGTAAGACACCCTTAGACAGCCATTTTCCTTTTTTGCATTTCTTTTCCATGGGGATGGTCTTGGTCCCTGTGTCCTGTACAATGTCACGAACCTCTGTCCATAGTTCATCAGGCACTCTATCTATCAGATGTAGTCCCTTAAATCTATTTCTCACTTCCACTGTATAATCATAAGGGATTTGATTTAGGTCATACCTGAATGGTCTAGTGGTTTTCCTTACTTTCTAACATTACCACATGTAAATTAGATAGTCAATGGGAATTTGCTGATGGCTCAGGAAAGTCCAACAGGGGCTCTGTATCAATGTAGATGGGTGGAATGGGGAGGGAGATGGGAGGGAGGTTCAAAAGGGAGGGGATATATGTATACCTATGGATGATTAATTTTGAGGTTTGACAAAAAATAATAAAATTCCATAAAGCAATTAGCCTTCAATAAAAATTAGATTAAAAAAAAAAAGCAATTGGCATAATCCAGGAGTGAGATGATGGTGGCTCAGTATAAGGTGGGAACAGGGGCTATGGTAAGACTGGTTCAGATTCTATATGCATTTAAAATTTAGAACCTAGGTGTCGTAAATTAAAAACTGATATAAAATGGGAAGAAATTTTAAAATAATTTCATTCATTCATTCAGTTATTAACTTATTGGCTTTGAGAAACTGGAAGACTGGGGAAACAATCAGTGAGGTGTATAAGGCAATATTCAAGTAGAAGACTTGGAGGAGGGATGAGTTTAGATTGAGATATAGAGTTCGGACACTGAACCCTGAATATTCATTAGAAGGACTGATACTGAAACTTAAACTCCAATAGCTTGGCCACCAGATGTAAAGAACTGACTCTGAGTCTTGTAAAGTATAAGACTCTGATGCTGGAAAAAATTGAGGGCAAGAAGAGAAGAGGGCAACAGGATGAGATTGGACAGCATCACTGACAGAATGGAGATGAGTTTGAGAAAATGCAGGGAGATGATGAAGGACAGAGAAGCCTGTCGTGCTGTAGTTCAAAGGGTCACAAAGAGTCAGACACAACTTAGCAACTGAACAGCAATAAGTATGTATGAAATTTTATATTCAAGAGGACCCTATGCTTGTTTTAATGTTCTATTATCAGTGTCTTAAAATTCTTAATATTGTTTTAACAGGGGGCTTCATATTTTATTTTTCACATATTATGTAGTTGGTTCTGATTGCACGCCATGCATGTAGTATATATCTTATGAGCTGTATGCAGATCAAGAAGCAATAGTTATAACCAGACATGGAATAACAGATTGGTTCAAATTGGGAAAGGAGTATGTCAAGGCTTTATATGGTCATCCTGCTTATTTAACTTATGTGCAGAGTATATCATGTGGAATGCCAGGCTGGATGAAGCAAAAGCTAAAATCAAGAATGGTGGGAGAAATATCAATAACCTCAGATATGCAGATGATACCACTTTTATGGCAGAAAATGAAGAGAAACTAAAGAGCCTCTTGATGAAGGTAAAAGAGAGAGTGAAAAAGCTGGCTTAAAACTCAACATCCAAAAAACAAAGATCATGGCATCTGGTCCCATCACTTCATGACAAGTAGATGGGAAAAATGGAAATGGTGACAGATTTATTTTCTTGGGCTCCAGTATCACTGTGGACGGTGATGGCAGCCATGAAATTAAAAGACACTTGCTCCTTCAAAGAAAAGGTATGACCAACCTAGAAAGAGTATTACAAGCAGAGATATTACTTAACAAACAAAGGTCTGTATAGTCATTTTTTTTTTTACAATAGTCGTGTATGGACAGAAAAATTGGGCTGTAAAGAAGGCTGAGCACCAAAAAATTGATGCTTTTGAACTGTAGTGCTGGAGAAGACTCTTGTGAGTCCTTTGGCCTGCAAGGAGATCAAGCCAGCCAATCCTAAAGGAAATCAACACTGAATATTCATTGGAAGCTCTGATGGTGAACCTGAATCTCCAATACTTTGGCCACATGATGCAAAGAGCCAACATTGGAAAAGACTCTTGATGCTGGGAAAATTTGAAGGCAGAAGGAGAAGGGGATGACAGATGAGATGGTTGGATGGCATCACCAACTTGATGGACATGAGTTTGAACAAGCTCTGGGAGAGAGTGAAGAACAGGGAAGCCTGCATGCTGCAGTCCATGTGGTCGCAAAGAGTTGGACACGACTGAGCAACAACAAAGAACTCTAACAACTAGATAATTAGTTTTGTTTAAGAGAAAAGAAAGCTATTTTAATATAATCATACATACGCCTAGAAAAACAAAGGTATATTCATGCTACAGATCATTTTTCCCTTCCTTCTTATAATATAAACATACTTATTTAATGTCTGCCTTTTATTCACTTCATAATAGTTTATTCTTTTCCATTATCTCTGTGACTTAAAAACCATGAGTGCAAAAGTCTGTCATCTTTATTTATTATTACATTTTCTTTATTCATCCCTATACTTATAACTTCAGACTCTAGTACAACTTCTGGCACATCAATAATGCTCATGTATTATGTGCTATGAGGTTTTTCTAATGCTGTGGTTACCACCAAATTGATAAATATGATGGCTTTTTTCTCATAACACAATCTCTATAACCTTTGAGCTTTTGATAGATTTCCTTCTTCATTCATCCTACATTTATTTCCCTTTGGATTATTTTGAATTATCTCACGCTTGTTCTTTTCTTCCCCAAAGTTCCTTTGATATCCTTTCCTTCCTCTTCCTCTTTATTCTAAATAGATACATTACTTAAATAAAAATACTTTAGATTAATAATTAGTCCTCATCTTTATTGTTTATTATTTGCTGCTCCTTTAATCTATTTCTATAACTATTACCTCCCAATTATAGTTACACTTCTCTCTCCAGATTAAAAATTAAATGTTTTCCTGTCAGTAGGCCATCTTGGTCTCTATACTACTCATTTATCTAACACTGGATATGATCCAGCTGTCTACTATTTCTAACTGCATTATTTCTGTTCACTACCATGCTGTCAGCAATCTACTCTCAGAAACTTCTTTTATCTTTACCTGTTATTAATGGACTGTTGCTGTTCTTTCCATATATAGTCATACTTGTATACCTTCCTCTTTTCTATTAATATATCCATTGCTATCAGCCTTTTTCAAAATTTCAACTTCTCTATTTAGATTGCCAAACTCTCCTCAATCCAATTCATTTCACACAAAGTCAAAGCCTTATATCCAAAGCACAATTTCCATTGCTTTACTTAATCTTAGAGACGGTGAAATCTCCAGTTAGTCCTCATTGTCTCTGGCCTCCAGAATATGTTAGGAGACTTCCGTACTACAACTAGTTGTGAAGTATATCACCTACAATTAGTTATCAATGGTAATTTAAACCTTAAGTTTGTGAATGATTTCTTTTTAAAAAATTCAGTGTGAACTCATGCATGTAACACATGAGTTTCATTCCCATGCTTTCCAAAATGTTTCTTGAGAAGAGGAAGTAAAAATGACAGATAATAATGAAAACACAAATAAAATATAAGAATTGCATATAACCAGCAGATTAAATTGTTTATTTCACAGCTCTATGTGCCAAACTGTTCTTGACATACTGTGAATAGTTATGATACATAACAGTTATTTTAATTTGTAGCACTATTTGCTTTAAATCCTAGATTTTTTAACTTTTTTTTTTAGTTTTTTTTTTTTTAAATTTCAAAATGCATGGACCATCCTGTGCATACAAGAATCATCTCTCTTGTGTACTCCAGCACACACACACACATGCATACACAAGCAAGCACATACACACACAAATACATACACACAGAACCACTCCACCAATCCCCAGCGTTCTTCATTTTCCCAGTCTTCCTGCTCTTTGCCACTTACTTTCTCTATATCCTCACATGCCAAATACTTATCTACATTTGAATGTTCACTTCAAAAAGTTCCCTTCCATGTACTTCACAAACTCTCTCCTTTCTTCGAACTTCAACATTCCTTGTCCTCTCCTATGGACACATTACCTGATCTGTTGTTTTACAATCATCTGCATGCTTGTATTAACTTCCTACAAAACTGTGCTTCATATGCATCTACCCTACACTCATTAACAGTATCTTGAAATGTAGCAACAAAAGACAAATACTAGAGAGGCAATGTAGATATCCACTGACAGATGAAAGGATAAAGAAGACGTGGCACACACAATTGAAAGGAATGAATTTGAGTCAGTTCTAGTGAGGTGGATGAACCTAGAATCTGTTTTACAGAATGAATGAAGTCAAAAAGAGAAAAACAAATATTGTATATTCACACATATAAATGGAATCTAGGAAAATAGTATTGATGAACCTATTTGCTGGGAAGGAATAGAGATGCAGACATAGAGAATGGACTCATGGACATAGTGCACTAAGGAGAGAGTGGGGCAAATGGAGAAAGTAGCATAGACATATATATACTATCATGTGTAAAATAGATAGCTGTTGAGAAGTTGCTGTCTAACACAGGGAACCCAGTCAGGAGCTCTGTGATGAGCTAGAGTGGTGGGATGTAGAGGAAGAGAGGAAGGCTCAGAAGGGAGGTGATACATGTATAATTATGGCTGATTTGCATTGTTGTATGAAACAAACTATCACAACATTGTAGAGCAATTTTCCTCCAGTGAAAAATTAAAGTAAAAAGACATATATAAAAGAGAAAAAATAAAACACTTACTGATTCTTTCTCAAATGCAAGAGAAAATGCCACTCTTTTCTAACATTATGGTGACATTTCTTAGTGTTACTTGTACTATAGTTTTCAAAAGAATCACATAAGTCTATTATTATATGAAGTTTGACATTAGGTTTTCTACTTTGATGCATTAGGACCATAATTATGATAATTATTCACATGGCAGTGGTTAAAATAAAACACAAAGCTTTTTGTTTCTAATAATATAAATCCTTATCAAAATGAAATGGACATATAGTCTACATAACAATCATGTGCTTCTAAATGTCCAGCAAAATAGATTTGAGCCAGGTTATAATGATGTTTAGCCTGTGGAACTACATTTTAAATAAAAGCAATTTATAAAAACATCTTGTTGATTATTTAATACTCTTCCCATTAAAAAAAAATGTTCCCAAACAGTGATACTTTAAGTTCTAGAATAGTAAATAATACAAAATAAGAATTTACTCTTGGGATAAGGTGGAATTTATATTGGTTATAAGTATATGCTTTTAAACTCTGCTGTTGATATGTTTTTGACAAAATGAGGACAACCTTCAAATAAAGCATAGTCAAAAAGAGACAGTTAAATAAGCATATGTTATTGTAGTAGCAGGAAAAATATAGTTTGGGGAATTATATTTGAGGATTACAAATGTAAAGGCAGCATAAAAAAGTATAATGTGAGTGTTGAGGAAGAATATGATAATATTTATTATCCTTACCATTTTCATTCATTTAAATAGAATATATACACATCAGTTCACAGACAATAAGAAGTAAATGATGCAGAGATATACAAACACTACCATGGGGAAATTTAAGTTTGAACCAGTATAAAGTTTCATAGATTAGAGCTCCAGTGACATGATGATTCAAGTAGATTACCTTGTATTACAAATATAGTTTTAGAGATATTTAATTCTCCCAATTCTTGCCTGAATGTTATGAAAAATGATAGAATATGTGACATGATAACTCTGTTACTCCAGTTTGAATTCATAATTGTCGTGCATATACATCCCTCAAGGCAAGATAGTAAAATTTGTACTGAATGTTCTAATTTCTGATATATTTATTGTAAATTTTTAAATAAATAATTTTTATAATTATAGAATTGAAGAAGAAACATGTATGTATATTATTTTGTAAAGTGTTAGGATATTACTTCAGTTCTCCCCAGCGTTTTTGACAAAGAATATATTTATTTTATTTTTAAAAACACTATACATTTTACTATGAAGGTCATTCTCGGGCAGTCTATTTTTCTTAAGGAATACATTTTAAATGGGGAGACTTTTTAAGTCGGACATACAGTGCATATTAAACTAAGGCAGAAACTTTGAAGATTATACAAGAAATATGTGAGAGGTCAAACATGGAATTTCTTGCTTACTAAGAAGGAGATAAATCAAATTTAACTGTATGAAATAGTTTCAGATTGAGAGAATTGTCAATTTTGAAGTTAGAATTTTTCAATATTATATTCTTTCTGCACTTGGAAAAGTATATTCCATTTATTAACAAATTTAAAATCCAATAGAATAATGACTGTTTCATTAGGACTGAAGGAATTCAAGATGTCTGTTGAAATGTTTAAAAATAAAATGCTTTTGAATTTATATAAACAAATTATTTACTCCATGTTTTAACTAACACACTATAAATGATCATGAGAATTTATGTAACTAAAACTAAAGTTTAAAGGTACAGAACAATTACAAAATACACCAGCAGTTTGCTACCAGTAGAGCACCAAGCCAAGTGAAAGCAGTGGAAACAGTCTATCTCAGTAGAAATATTATTTAGAGTTTCTAGCACGTGATGATAATAAAAATACAACCTGTTTTTAGTTAGAAATATTATCCTTTTATTTTTTTATTGTATTCTTATTTTTTTAATTTTTATTTTTACTTTATTTTACTTTACAGTACTGTATTGGTTTTGGCATACATTGACATGAATCCGCCACGCGTGTACATGAGCTCCCAAACATGAACCCCTCTCCCACATCCCATCCCACATCATCCCTCCGGATCATCCCCGTGCACCAGCCCCAAGCATCCTGCATCCTGAATTGAACATAGACTGGCGATTCGTTTCTTACATGACAGTATACATGTTTCAATGCCATTCTCCCAAATCATCCCACCCTCTCCCTCTCCCACAGAGTCCAAAAGTCCGTTCTAAACATCTGTGTCTCTTCTGCTGTCTCGCATACAGGGTCATCATTACCATCTTTCTAAATTCCATATATGTGTGTTAGTATACTGTATTGGTGTTTTTCTTTCTGGCTTACTTCACTCTGTATAATCGGCTCCAGTTTCGTCCATCTCATTAGAACTGATTCAAATGTATTCTTTTTAATGGCTGAGTAATACTCCATTGTGTATATGTACCACAGCTTTCTTATCCATTCATCTGCTGACGGACATCTAGGTTGTTACCATGTCCTGGCTATTATAAACAATTCTGCGGTGAAAGTTGGAGTACATGTGTCTCTTTCAATTCTGGTCTCCTCAGTGTGTATGCCCAGCAGAGCTATTGCTGGGTCATAAGACAGTTTGTTCTATTTGCAATTTTTTAAGGAATCTCCACACTGTTCTCCATAGTGGCTGTACTAGTTTGCATTCCCACCAACAGTGTAGGAGGGTTTCCTTTTCTCCACACCCTCTCCAGCATTTATTGCTTGCAGACTTTTGGATCACAGCCATTCTGACTGGTGTGAAGGGGTACCTCATTGTGGTCTTGATTTGCATTTCTCTAATAATGAGTGACATTGAGCATCTTTTCATGTGTTTGTTAGCCATCTGTATGTCTTCTTTGGAGAAATTTCTATTTATTTCTTTGGCCCATTTTTTGATTGGGTCGTTTATTTTTCTGGAATTGAGCTGCATAAGTTGCTTGTATATTTTTGAGATTAGTTGTTTGTCAGTTGCTTCATGTGCTATCATTTTCTCCCATTCATAAGGCTGTCTTTTCACCTTGCTTATAGTTTCCTTTGTTGTGCAGAAGCTTTTAATTTTAATTAGATCCCATTAGTTTATTTTTGCTTTTATTTCCAGTATTCTGGGAGGTGGATCATAGAGGATCCTGCTGTGATTTATGTCGGAGAGTGTTCTGCCTATGTTCTCCTCTAGGAGTTTTATAGTTTCTGGTCTTACATTTAGATCTTTAATCCATTTTGAGTTTATTTTTGTGTGTGGTGTTAGAAAGTGATCTAGTTTCATTCTTTTACAAGTGGTTGACCAGTTTTCCCAGCACCGCTTGTTAAAGAGATTGTCTTTACTCCATTGTATATTCTTGTCTCCTTTGTCAAAGATAAGGTATCCATATGTGTGTGGATTTATCTCTGGGCTTTCTATTTTGTTCCATTGATCTATATTTCTGTCTTTGTGCCAGTACCATACTGTCTTAATGACTGTGGCTTTGCAGTAGAGCCTGAAGTCAGGCAAGTTGATTCCTCCAGTTCCATTCTTCTTTCTCAAGATTGCTTTGGCTATTCGAGGTTTTTTGTATTTCCATACAAATCTTGAAATTATTTGTTCTAGTTCTGTGAAAAATACCGCTGGTAGCTTGATAGGGATTGCATTGAATCTGTAGATTGCTTTGGGTTGTATACTCATGTTCACTATATTGATTCTTCCAATCCATGAACATGGTATATTTCTCCATCTATTAGTGTCCTCTTTGATTTCTTTCATCAGTGTTTTATAGTTTTCTATATATAGGTCTTTAGTTTCTTTAGGTAGATATATTCCTAAGTATTTTATTCTTTTCGTTGCAATGGTGAATGGAATTGTTTCCTTAATTTCTTTTTCTACTTTCTAATTATTAGTGTATAGGAATGCAAGGGATTTCTGTGTGTTGATTTTATATCCTGCAACTTTACTATATTCATTGATTAGCTCTAGCAATTTTCTGGTGGAGTCTTTAGGGTTTTCTACATAGAGGATCATGTTATCTGTAAACAGTGAGAGTTTTACTTCTTCTTTTCCAATTTGGATTCCTTTTATTTCTTTTTCTGCTCTGATTGCTGTGGCCAAAACTTCCAGAACTGTGTTGAATAGTAGCAGTGAAAGTGGGCACCCTTGTCTTGTTCCTGACTTTAGGGGAGATGCTTTCAATTTTTCACCATTGAGGATAATGTTTGCTATGGGTTTGTCATATATAGCTTTAACAGACAACACAGAAATACAAAGAATCATAAGAGACTACTATCAGCAATTATATGCCAATAAAATGGACAACGTGGAAGAAATGGACAAACTCTTAGAAAAGTACAACTTTCCAAAACTGAACCAGGAAGAAATAGAAAATCTTAACAGACCCATCACAGGCACAGAAATTGAAACTGTAATCAGAAATCTTCCAGCAAACAAAAGCCCAGGTCCAGATGGCTTCACAGCTGAATTCTACCAAACATTTTGAGAAGAGCTAACAGATATCCTACTCAAACTCTTCCAGAAAGTTGCAGAGGAGGGTAAACTTCCAAACTTATTCTATGAGGCCACCATCACCCTAATACCAAAACTTGACAAAGATGCCACAAAAAAAGAAAACTACAGGCCAATATCACTGATGAACATAGATGCAAAAATCCTCAACAAAATTCTAGCAATCAGAATCCAACAACACATTAAAAAGATCATATCCATGACCAAGTGGGCTTTATCCCAGAGATGCAAGGATTCTTCAATATTTGCAAATCAATCAATGTAATTCACCACATTAACAAATTGAAAAATAAAAGCAATATGATTATCTCAATAGTTGCAGAGAAGGCCTTTGACAAAATTCAACATCCATTTATGATAAAAACTCTCCAGAAAGCAGGAATAGAAGGAATATTATCCTTTTAATATCCCTGTAAACAATGTTTTTTATTGCTTGTCCCCAGACTGGATGGCCCTACTACCCTGCCCTCAACAGCATTACGCTACCTCTGCATTTGACACAACAAAATGGAATATTGTCAACTATCCTTTTGAAATGAATATAATATGTAACCTTTTCTATAGTGAATTTATGATAATGATAATTGTACCTTTTTTTTTTTTGCTTTGAATCCTTTATCGTAAATGACCTGATTTAATTTTCACAGCTTCCTCATAAGGTATACATTGTGATTTCCATTTAAATGAGATTCATGAAGGTTCAGTAACTTTTCCATAACTATTCAGATGGTGCATGACAAATCTGAGATTCAACTCAAAAGTCTATGCTCTATCTCTGTCTAGTACACTTCACTAGGCATGATCATCACTGGGTCCATCCACGTTGCTGTAAGTGGCATTATTTCATTCTTTTCTGTGGTTGAGTAATATTCTATTACTATTATGTGAATGTATATATGTCATATCCATTCATCTGTGGGTGAATATTTAGGTTATTTCCATGTCTTGGCTATCATAAATAGTTCTGCAATATCATATTATATGTGAAGTCTAAAAGAAATGATACATGCAAATGAATTTATATATAAAACAGAAATAGGCCCACAGATAGAAAACAAAATTATGGTTTCCAAAGGGGAAAGGAGGGGGATAAATTAGGAAATTGGGATTAATATATATACACAACTATATATAAAACAGATAACCAACAAAGACTTACTTATGGCATAGGGAAATATAGTGAATATTTTGAAATAATCTTGAAGGGAAAATAATCTGAAAAGATACTTGTGTATGTGTATATGTACATGTATAACTGAATCACATTGCTATACACCTGAAAGTAACACAACATTGTAAAAATCAAAAATATCATCACATAATTCTTTAAAATTAAAAAATAAAATAGAAAATGTTAAAAGGTTGGATCTTAACTGCCTTGCTCACATGTGTCATTAGATATCCAGATAGGAAAAGACTTGACAAAGGAACTGCTCTTGCAGAGATAAAATGATGAGGTAAACTGCAGTAAAGTGCTGTCAAATAGGCCTATGAACAAAGCTAGTGGAGGTGATGGAATTCCAGCTGAGCTATTTCAAATCCTGAAAGATGATGCTGTGAAAGTGCTGAACTCAATATGCCAGCAAATTTGGAAAACTCTGCAGTGGCAACATAACTGGAAAAGGTCAGTTTTCATTCCAATCCCAAAGAAAGGCAATGCCAAAGAATGTTCAAACTACTGCACAATTGCACTCATCTCACATGTTAGCAAAGTAATGCTCAAAATTCTCTAAGAGAAGCTTCAACAGTATGCGAACCAAGAACTTCCAGATATTCAAGCTGGATTAGAAAAGGCAGAGGAAGCAGAGCTCAAATTGCCGACATCTGTTGGATCATAGAAAAAGCAAGAGAGTTCCAGAAAAACATCTACTTCTAGTTCATTGACTACATCCAAACCTTTGACTGTGTGGATCACAACAAACTATGGAAAATTCTTCAAGAGATAGGAATATCAGACCACTTTCCTGCCTCCTGAGAAAGTTGTATACAGGTCAAGAAATAACAGATAGAACCAGACATGGAATAACAGACTGGTTCCATATTGAGAAAGGATTATGTCAAGACTGTATATTGTCACCCTGCTTATTTAACTTATATGCAGAGTACATCATGCAAAATGCCAGGCTGGATAAAGCACAAAATGTAATCAAGATTGCTGGGTGAAATATCAATAATATCAGATATGCAGATGACACCCCACAGAGAGATACCAAGGGAACATTTCATGCAAAGATGGGCTCGATAAAGGACAGAAATGGTATAGACCTAACAGAAGCAGACGATATTAAGAAGAGGTGGCAAGAATACACGGAAGAACTGTACAAAAAAGATCTTCATGACCCAGATAATCACAATGATGTGATCACTAATCTAGAGCCAGACATCTTGGAAAGTGAAGTCAGGTGGGCCTTGGAAAGCATCATACAAATGAAGCCAGTGGAGGTGATGGAATTCCAGTTGAGCTGTTTCAAATCCTGAAAGATGATGCTGTGGAAGTGCTGCACTCAGTATGCCAGCAAATTTGGAAAACTCAGCAGTGGCCACAGGACTGGAAAAGGTCAGTTTTCATTCCAATCCCAAAGAAAGGCAATGCCAAAGAATGCTCAAACTACCGCACAATTGTACTCATCTTACATGCTAGTAAAGTAATGCTCAAAATTCTCCAAGCCAGACTTCAGCAATATGTGAACCGTAAACTCCCTGATGTTCAAGCTGGTTTTAGAAAAGGCAGAGGAACCAGAGATCAAATTGCCAACATCTGCTGGATCATGAAAAATGCAGGAGAGTTCCAGAAAAACATCTATTTCTGCTTTATTGACTATGCCAAAGCCTTTGACTGTGTGGATCACAATAAACTGTGGAAAATTCTTCAAGAGATGGGAATACCAGACCACCTGACTTGCCTCTTGAGAAATCTGTATGCAGGTCAGGAAGCAACAGTTAGAACTGGACATGGAACAAGAACTGGACATGGAACAACAGAGTGGTTCCAAATAGGAAAAGGAGTACGTCAAGGCTGTATATTGTCACCCTGCTTATTTAACTTCTATGCAGAGTACATCATGAGAAACGCTAGACTGGAAGAAACACAAGCTAGAATCAAGATTGCCAGGAGAAATATCATTAACCTCATATGTGCAGATGACACCACCCTTATGGCAGAAAGTGAAGAGGAACTAAAGAACCTCTTGATGAAAGTGAAAGAGGAGAGTGAAAATATTGGCTTAAAATTCGACATTCAGAAAATGAAGATCATGGCATCCGGTCCCATCACTTCATGGGAAATAGATGGGGAAACAGTGTCAGATTTTATTTTTCTGGGCTCCAAAATCACTGCAGATGGTGATTGCAGCCATGCAATTAAAAGACGCTTACTTTTTGGAAGAAAAGTTATGACCAACCTAGATAGCATATTCAAAAGCAGAGACATTACTTTGCCGACTAAGGTCCATCTAGTCAAGGCTATGGTTTTTCCTGTGGTCATGTATGGATGTGAGAGTTGTACTGTGAAGAAGGCTGAGCGCTGAAGAATGGATGCTTTTGAACTGTGATTTTGGAGAAGACTCTTGAGAGTCCCTTGGACTGCAAGGAGATCTAACCATCCATTCTGAAGGAGTTCAGCCCTGGGATTTCTTTGGAAGGAATGATGCTAAAGCTGAAACTCTAGTACTTTGGCCACCTCATGCAAAGAGTTGACTCATTGGAAAAGACTCTGATGCTGGGAGGGAGTGGGGGCAGGAGGAGAAGGGGACGAAAGAGGATGAGATGACTGGATGGTATCATGGACTAGATGGACGTGAGTGAGTGATCTCCGGGAGATGGTGATAAACAGGGAGGCCTGGCATGCTGCGATTCATGGGGTCACAAAGAGTCAGACATGACTGAGCGACTGAAGTGAACTGAACTGAACTGAAGAGGAACTAAAGACCTTCCTGATGAAAGTGAAAGAGGAAAGTGAAAAAGGTGACTTAAAACTCAAAGTTAGTTTTTTTAAAACTAAGATCATTGCATCCGGTCCCACCACTTCTTGGCAAATAAATGGGGAAACAATGGAAACCATGACAAACTTTATTTTCCTGGGCTCCCAAACCACTGCAGATGGTGACTGCAGCCATGATATTAAAAGACACTTACTCTCTGAAAGAAAAGCTATGACTTATCTAGACAGCATATTAAAAAGCAGACATCACTTTGCCAACAGAGATCCATCTAGTCAAAGCTATGGTTTTTCCACTATTCATGTATGGATGTGAGAGTTGGAGTATAAAGAAAGCTGAGCACTGAAGAATTGATGTTTTTGAACTGTGGTGTTCAAGACTCTTGAGGGCCCCTTGGACAGCAAGGAGATCCAACCATTCCATCCTAAAAGAAATCAGTCCTGAATAGTCATTGGAAGAACTGATGCTGAAGATGAAGCTCCAATAGTTTAGCCACCTGATGCAAAGAACTGACTCATTGGAAAAGACCCTGATGTTTGGAAAGATGGAAGGCAGGAGGAGAAGGGGACAACAGAGAATTAGATGGTTGGATGGCATCCCCGACTCAGTAGACGTGAGTTTGAGTAAACTCCTGGAGTTGGTGATGGACAGGGCAGCCTGGCATGCTGCAGTCCATGTGGAGGCAAAGAGTCATACACAACTGAGCAACTGAACTGAACTGAACTGATTAATATTATTTTGTTTAGCTACTACTGATTGTCTCTTTTGTGCCAAGTACAAGAACCTTCTTCCCAAATCTCATCTAATCTTCCTAATAGCTCTATATAGTGGATATTTTTACCACCTTTTTATCATGAGAAAAAATTATTCCCAGAGTTCTCAAAATTAAGTGAATGGGGAACCAGAAATTTGAATTCAGGTTTTTTTTAAATTCATGGCTCCTATCCTTAATTACTAAGTTAAGTCCTACAGGATAAATGCATAAGGAAAAAGAGGCAAAAAAACCCTATAGTATTCTTTATTTTATATACAACTAGTGTTATATTCAAAACATTGAGTGCTTAATATTAATTAACTCTCTTGTCCTAAAACTCAACATTATAAAACAAAGATCATGGTATCTGGTCCCATCACTTCATGGCAAATAGACAGGACAGAAGTGAGAGTTGTCCCATAAAAAAGGCTGAGAGCCTAAGAATTGATGCTTTTGAACTGCAGTGTTAGGGAAGACACTTGAGAGTCCCTTGGACAGCAAGGAGGTCAAACTAGTGAATCATAAAGGAAATCAACCCTGAATATTTATTTGATGCTGAAGCTGAAGCTCCACTACTTTGACCACCTGATGCAAAGAGCAGACTCAGTGGCAAAGACCCTGATGCTGGACAAGATTGAAGACAGGAGAAAGATGGGGAGACAGAGGATGAGATGGTTGGGTGGCATCAGAGACTCAATGGACATGAGTTTGAGCAAGCTCTGGGAGATGGTGAAGGGCAGGGAGGCCTGGTGTGCGACAATCCATGGTGTTTCAAAGAGTTGAACATGCTGAGCGATTGAACAACAACAACTCTCATATAACCTAAATTATTGTGCTTAACTTAGAATGTTCAGGAAAACTGTATTAGCTCACAAAGAGATGTTAAAGAAAAAAAAATCTCACTTGATATCACCTAGGGAAAATAAACATAAAAAATAAGTTTTAGAGGCAGCAGTGTCACGTTCAGTCTTCTTACTCTGTTAGACAGACTTCGTCAAATAGTGCCAGTGCCGTGTTTGTGAGCAGAGGCAATGATAACAGGAGGGAAATGTCATAACCTGAGATCTTCTAGAGTTTGAGAAATGCACAAATTTTCCATACACAGGCATACAAACAAATAGCAAGGTTTTGTAATAGCCAGATTCCCACTGAAAAAGGCATAATTTTGATCTCATTTTCAGTATCATCTCCTGGATCTTTTTTTCTTTCAGAATTTCTTAATCATTTTGGAAATAAAAACAGAATGGATCCATTTCACAGCCTATCAGTTTGGAAACATTTACTGGGTTGTTTTTCAATAGTCACCTGTTATCAGTTGAAGAGATATTTGGTGGTATTCAGTTTAGTTCAGTTCAGTCGCTCAGTCGTGTCAGACTCTTTGTGACCCCATGAATCGCAGCACGCCAGGCCTCCCTGTCCATCACCATCTCCCGGAGTTCACTCAGACTCACGTCCATCGAGTTGGTGATGCCATCTCATCCTCTGTCGTCCCCTTCTCCTCCTGCCCCCAATCCCTCCCAGCATCAGCCTTACTCATTGGTGTGTGCAACTCATTTGACCTTCATATTTCCCAAGTAGTTTATCATAAAATGAGGATAATATAATCTATCTTGTGGAATTATTTTAAAATCTAGATAAGTTAATATTTATGAGTGTGCTTGGGAAAGTGCTTAACATTACTGAATTCAGTACTAGTGTGCCCAAACTATTACATTTAAAAATTTTATTTTTCTTCCAGTTTTATTGTGACAAAATTGACATAGCTCTGTATAAGCTTAAGATGTAAAGCATGATGATTTTATATCGTTATGAAATGATTCTCACAATAAGTTTAGTGAACATTCATCATCTCGTAGAGATATAATATTAAAGAAATGAAAAAAAAATCCTTGTGATGAGAACTCAGGATTTATTCTATTAATTTTCATGCTTAATGTACTAAATGATAATTATAGTTATCATGTTGTACATTACAGTTCTAGTACTTATAACTGGAAGTTTTTACCATCTGACACCCTTCATTCAATTCCCTCTTCCTTGCCCTCCTTCCACATTTGGGTAGCCATAAATCTTTTTTTTTTTTCCTATGAGTTTGTTTATTAGTTTGTAAAGTATAATTCACTTGCAACACTATGTTAGTTCCTGATACACAATGTAGTGATTCACTATTTGTCTACATTTCAAAATGATCACCACAATAAGTCCAGTTACCATGTGTCATCATATAAATGTATGTCATTATTTATTGTATTTCCAACATTGTACATTTTATATCCATGTCATTTATTTTGTAACTGGAAGTTTGTATCTCCTAATCTCCCTCAACCATTTATCTCCTCTCTCCACCCTCAATTCCTGTGGCAACCACCTGTTTGTTCTCTATATTTATGACTTTGTTTATGTTTAGTTATTTTGCTTCATTTGCTTAAGCCTAAGTGAAATCATACAGCATTTATCTTTCTCTGTTACCTAATTGTCTTAATTCACTTTAGCATAATGCTTTCAGGTCCATCCATGTTGTCACAAATAGCCAGATTTCTTTCTTTTTTATGGCTAAGTAATATTCCATTGTGTATGTTTTGGCGGGGAGTGGGAGGGGTGCCTTCTTTATCTATCTACTGATGGGCACTCAGGTTGCTTCCATCTTGCTACTAATGCTATAACAATTCTTGTTTTCATCAGATAAATACCCAATAGCGGGATACCTGAATCATATAGTGGTTGTATTTTTAATTTTTGGTAGAATCTCCATATAGTTTTCCATACTGGCAACACAAGTCTCCAATCCCACTCACAGTGCACAAGGGTCTCCTTTTCTCCACATCTCCCCAACACTTATTATTTGTTGTCTTTTTGTTAATGAACATTCTGACAGTGTGACATGTTATTTTATTGTAGTTTTGATTTGCACTTGTCTTAAAATCAATGACATTTCACACCTTTTCATGTGCTTGTTGGTCATCTTTATGTTGACCTTGGAAAATTTTCTATTCAGGTCCTCTGGCCATTTTTTAATCTGCTTTTTCTTTTTTTTCCTGATGTTGAGTCATATTGGTTCTTTGTGTATTTTGGATATTAACCTCTTATGATAAGTATTGTTTGTAAGTACCATCTCCATTCAATAGGCAGCCTTTTCATTTTGTTGATAATCTTCCTCACTGTGCAGATATTTTAGTTTTACGTAGTCTCATCTGTTTTTCTCTTGTTTTCCTTGCCTGTGGAGACACCAAACTTATATATTTTTGAGTGATGATGTCCCATTAAGGCACAGAGGTAAAATAACCTCTGGATTACAGACCCTAAAGAAGTCCCCTTTGTTTTTGCTTTTTTCTGTAACTATCATTAATATGGCTTTCCTGATAGCTCAGTTGGTAAAGAATCACCTTCACTGTGGGAGACCTGGGTTGGATCCTTGAGGTGGGAAGATCCCCTGGAGAAGGGAAAGGCCACCCACTCCAGTATTCTGGCCTAGAGAATTCCACAGTACATGGGGTGGCAAAGAGTTGGACATGACTGAGAGACTTTCATTTCCATTGTTAATATGGAAACAAGTATTGTCAGTACAACCATGCATCTTCTAATCACCTATACACTTCAGTTCTGTATATACTGACAGTAACATATTATTTCCCATACATCTTAATATCTTGCTGAGACACTCTGATAGGATAGAAGTGTATCATA
This sequence comes from Ovis canadensis, assembly GCF_042477335.2. Taxonomy (NCBI): domain Eukaryota; kingdom Metazoa; phylum Chordata; class Mammalia; order Artiodactyla; family Bovidae; genus Ovis; species Ovis canadensis. The sequence goes on from NC_091249.1 coordinate 89,422,865, forward strand.
AGAGCTCTGTTGGAAGTATTTTGTCAGATTGTCCAAGGTAGGGATATAATGATTAGTGCTTTAGACTCTGAAAGAGAAGCACATAGATTCACTTTTTATTTTGCCACTGATAAATTTTTGTCCACTTCTCTTTGGTCTGATCTCCAGACTTGCTGTGGCTTAACTTTCATTGTATGTGTGACTTTGATACCATTTTTAATTTAAATAAAACTCAGAGGCCTCTAATTCTAGGAATAAAGGAATCTCATAGGACCAGAAAAGGTGAAGAGAAAAAAAAAAAGTGATTGATGTGAAATAGAAAGGAATTTGACAAGAGGAGATATAAATCTTTTCTGTTTCCTATGTTACAGATTTGAACAAATCGAAGATTAAAAATCTTCTCTGCAATTTGCCTAAAGTCTCAATTCATCCTCAGATTTTTTTAACACAACCAATTTAAACACTTTCTATTATCTCCTAGGATCAAAAGAATCAATCAACATCTTCTACAGTCTTGTGGGTCCTCAATCATGCTTGCCCAAGGCAATGAAAATCAAATCAAAAGCTGCCTCTATGGGTAGGGAGTTATAACTCAATATAACAGAAAATACCACACTAGTAAAACCTTGTATAAAATAAAATGTAATTCACACTCACTGAAAACTATATCCTTTCAGTGATTATACGGAAACTTTCTCAATCTGTTCCTTTTTTTTCTTCCCTCAAAATGAGTTTTTAAATGTCAACATGTTATTCTTTCTGAGGCAAAGAATTAAGTTTGTAATTAATCAACTGCTATATTCCTAATATTTTCATTTCTCTTCATTTTGATACCTTTAGATTATGGCATTCAATTTAGATTTTTTGAAAAGTCAGTATTCATTTAAAAAATATTAGAGATCATATGTAAGTATACAAGCCCACATATTTACCAGTATGATTATGATTATATGTGTGTTTGTGTGTGTATGTCTGGGTGATAGACATAAAGTGAATGAGGCACAGTAATAGATTTGATCAAAAAGGTAGGAATAGAAACAACAAACTCAGGACAATCTTTCAATTTGTTTTAAATGAAGCCAGTTTGATTATATATAAAGGTCTCAAATGTTTGTCTGAGATGTTTCCTTGCAAATGAACATTAATTTGCTACCTTTATTATCATTGTCTCAATGTTTAGCTGCTATATATAAAATGTATGCTGAACATAACTTAATAAGGAGGTTTGAGATTTTGAATCTAACTACTTTTATGAAATGGAAGAAATTCTTTGCTTTTAATTGGTTTAGATGAGAAAAAAATTTCCTGCCCCACCATCAATTTTGTTTTCACTATTTAGTTTCCTTTGATTTGAAGTGCACGAATTGATGCTTTGAACTGTGGTATTGGAGAAGACTCTTGAGAGTCCCTTGGACTGCAAGGAGATCCAACCAGTCCATTCTAAAGGAGATCAGCCCTCGGTATTCATTGGAAGGACGGATCCTAAAGTTGAAACTCCAATACTTTGGCCACCTGATGAGGAGAGTTGACTCATTGGAAAAGATTCTGATTCTGGGAGGGATTTGGGGCAGGAGGAGAAAAGGATGACAGAGGATGAGATGGCTGGATGGCATCACTGACTCGATGGAAATGAGTCTGAGTGAACTCCAGGAGTTGGCAATGGACAGGGAGGCCTGGCGTGCTGCGATTCATGGGGTCACAAAGAGTCAGACACGGCTGAGTGACTGAACTGAACTGAACTGAACTGAACTGAACTGAACTGAACTGAAAGTCATTATTATCAAGATTACTTATTATAATTGCTTATCACTATTTGATGAAGGAAATAGTACAGGTAAAATGTTCACTTTTGATCACTTACACAAATGTCTATAATAATTATTTAAATTAATATAGCAAAAATTGTATTTATAACCATGTCCATGGAATAAGTTGTGTATGGAGTGCTTCCTCACACTGTTCCCATACTTTGGGGGAAAAATACATGCTGTAGTCACATGTCTATATTTCATGCACATGTTTGTTCATGTTTATACAAAACAAACTTTTTTGTGAGGATGCAAGTGTGGTTACTTTGCATTGATTGCTGAGGAAGGCTTTCTTATCTCTCCTTGCTATTCTTTGGAACTCTGCATTCAAATGAGTATATCTTTCCTATTCTTCTTTGCTTTTCACTTCTCTTCTTTTCACAGCTATTTGTAAGGCCTCCTCAGACAGCCATTTTGCTTTTTTGCATTTCTGTTTCTTGGGGATGGTCTTTATTCCTGTCTCCTGTACAATGTCATGAACCTCCATCCATAGTTCATCAGGCACTCTATCAGATCTAGTCCCTTAAATCTATTTCTCACTCCATTGTATAGTCATAAGAGATTTATTTTAGGTTACACATGGATGGTCTAGCCCACTTTCTTCAATTTAAGTCTGAATTTGGCAAAAAGGAGTTCATGATCAGAGCCACAGATAGCTTCTGGTCTTGATTTGCTGACTGTATAGAGCTTCTCCATCTTTGGCTGCAAAGAATATAATCAATCTGATTTTTATATTGACCATCTGGTGATGTCCATGTGTAGAGTCTTCACTTGTGTTGTTGAAAGAGGGTATTTGCTATGACCCTATCGTTTCTGTTCTCTTGGCAGAATTCTATTAGCCTTTGCCCTGCTTCTTTCTGGACTCCAAGGCCAAATTTGCCTGTTACTCCAGGTGTTTCTTGAATTCCTACTTTTGCATTCCAGTCCCCTATAATGAAAAGGGCATCTTTTTGGGTGTTAGTTCTAAAAGGTCTTGTAGGTCTTCATAGAACCATTCAACTTAAGCTTCTTCAGCGTTACTGGTCCAGGCATAGACTTGGATTACTGTGATATAGAATGGTTTGCCTTGGAAACACACAGAGATCATTCTGTCGTTTTTGAGATTGCATCCAAGTACTGCGTTTCAGACTCTCTTGTTGACTATGATGGCTACTACATTTCTTCTAAGGGACTCCTGTCCACAGTAGTATATAATGGTCACCTGAGTTAAATTCATTCATTCCAGTAGATCTTAGTTTGCTGATTCCTAGAATGTCAATGTTCACTCTTGCCATCTCCTGTTTGAACACTTCCAATTTGCCTTGATTCATGGACCTAACATTCCAGTTCTGATGCAATATTGCTCTTTACAGCATTGGACTTGGCTTCTATCACCAGTCACATCCACAACTGGGGGTTGTTTTTGCTTTGGCTCCATCCCTTTGTTCTTTCTGGAGTTATTTCTCCACTGATCTCCATTGGCGTATTGGGCACCTACCGGCCTGGGGAGTTCATGTTTCATTGTCCTGTCTTTTTGCCTTTTTATACTATTCATGGGATTCTCAAGGCAAGAATACTGAAGTGGTTTGCCATTTTGTTCTCCAGTGGACCACATTCTTTCAGACCTCTCCACCATGACCCGTCCATATTGGATGACCTCACATGGCAAGGCTTAGTTTCATTGAGTTAGACAAGGCTGGTCTATGTGGTCAGATTGGCTAGTTGTCTGTGATTGTGGCTTCAGCCTGTCTGCCCTCTGATGCCCCCTCTCAGTGCCTACCGTCTAACTTGGTTTTCTTTTACCTTGTTCGTGGGGTATCTCTTCATGGCTGCTCCAGCAAAGCGCAGGCACCACCCCTGACCTTGGATGTGGGGTAGCTCCTCTCAGCAGCTCCTGTGCCATCACAGCCATCACAGCTGCCACTCCTGCACTGTCGCAGCCAGTGCTCCTGCACCTTGAGAAACCTGTTTGCAGGTCAGGAAGCAACAGTTAGAGCTGGACATGGAACAACAGACTGGTTCCAAATAGGAAAAGGAGTACGTCAAGCCTGTATATTGTCACCCTGCTTATTTAACTTATATGCAGAGTACATCATGAGAAATGCTGGACTGGAAGAAGTGCAAGCAGGAATCAAGAATGCTGGGACAAATATCAATAACCTCAGATATGCAGATGACACCACCCTTATGGCAGAAAGTGAAGAGGAACTAAAAAGCCTCTTGATGAAAGTGAAAGAGGAGAATGAAAAAGTTGGCTTAAAGCTCAACATTCAGAAAACGAAGATCATGGCACCTGGTCCCATCACTTCATGGAAAATAGATGAGGAAACAGTGAAAACAGTGGCTGACTTTATTTTTGGGGCTCCAAAATCACTGCAGATGGTGATTACATCCATGAAATTAAAAGATGCTTACTCCTTGGAATGAAAGTTATAACCAACCTAGACAACATATTAAAAAGCAGAGACATTACTTTGTCCACAAAGGTCCATCTAGTCAAGGCTATGGTTTTTCCAGTAGTTATGTGTGGATATGAGAGTTGGACTATAAAGAAACCTGAGCACTGAAGAATTGATCCTTTTGAACTATGGTGTTGGAGAAGACTCTTGAGAGTCCCTTGGACTGCAAGGAGATCCAACCAGTCCATCCTAAAGGAGATCATTCCTGGGTGTTCATTGAAAGGACTGATGCTGAAGCTGAAACTCCAATACTTTGGCTAACTGATGTGAAAGGCTGACTCATTTGAAAAGACCCTAACTCTAGGAAAGATTGAGGGCAGGAGGAGAAGGGGACAACAGAGGATGAGATGGTTGGATGGCATCACTGACTCAATGGACATGGGTTTGGGTAGACTCCAGGAGTTGGTGATGGACAGGGAGGCCTGGCATGCTGCGGTTCATGGTGTCACAAAGAGTCAGACACAACTGAGTGACTGAACTGAAGTGAAATATACTAAGCATGGAATTTTCAAGAGTCATAGTATCAACCATAACATCTGTAATCAGTAACTAGAAAAAATAAAAATCACATTTAATTACACTGTTTATACTCACCTCTAGAACTAAATTTTAAAATATTAAAATTGCTAAGTTTAAGAACATTTACCTATGGGCTTGCATATGTTGATAATAGCATACATGTTTTCTTTTAATAGATTTAAAATCATTTTCCAAAAGGTTATCAATTTTTCTAAAGTATATCTTTAATTAATTGAGGATTATGTTGAATGGGGCATCCCAGGTGGCTCAGAATTTAAAGAATCTGCCTACCAGTGCAGGAGACCCAGGTTCAATCTGTATCTCTCTGCTGCTGCTGCTGCTGCTGCTGCTGCTAAGTCGCTTCAGTCGTGTCTGACTCTGTGCGACCCCATAGACGGCAGCCCACCAGGCTCCACCATCCCTGGAGTTCTCCAGGCAAGAACACTGGAGTGAGTTGCCATTTTCTTCTCCAATGCATGAAAGTAAAAAGTGACAGTGAGGTTGCTCAGTCGTGTCCGACTCTTTGCGACCCCATGGACTGGAGCATACCAGGCTCCTCCGTCCGTGGGATTTTCCAGGCAAGAGTACTGGAATGGGATGTCATTGTATCTCTCTAGAGAAAAAGAAAAAGTAGTTTTATCCTTTGCCTTTAGTTTCTCTTCTTTCTCAGATATTTGTACTACCTGTTTAAACAACCATTTTGCTTTTCTTTTTCTTGGCAATGGTCTTGATCACTGACTCCTGTGTAATGTCATGAACTTCTGTCCATATTCCTTTAGGCATTCTGGCTATCAGATCTAATCCTTTGAATGTATTTGTCACTTCCACTGTATGATCATAAGGTATTTGATTTAGGTCATACCTGAATGGTCTGGTGGTTTTCTCTACTTTCTTCAATTTAAGTCTGAATTTTGCAATAACTCCCCACTTCAGTAGGTGCTAGTGGAGAAAAGTGGAGTAATAACTGCAGAAACAATGAAAAGAAGGATCCAAAGGGAAAACAATGCCCAGTTGTGCATGTGACACTGGTGATGGAAGTAAAGTCCTATGTGCAAAGAACAATATTACATTGGAACCTGGAATGTTAGGTCCATGACTCAAGGTAAATTGGAAGTGGTCAAACAGGAGATGGCAAAAGTGAACATCAACGCTTTTGGAGTCAGTGAATTAAATGGACAGGAATGAGCAAATTTAATTCAGACGACCATTATATCTGCTATTGTGGGCAAGAATCCCTTAGAAGAAATGAGTATCCCTCATAGTCAACAAAAGAGTATAACATGCAGTACTTAGGTGCAATCTCAAAAATAACAGAATGATCTCTGTTCATTTCCAAGGCCATTCAATATCAAATGTATCATTCAGTATCACAATAATCCAAGTCCATGCCCCAGTCACTAAAGCCAAAGAAGCTGAAGTTGAACGGTTCTATGAAGACCTACAAGACTTTCTAGAACTAACACCCCAAAAAAGATGTCCTTTTCGTTATAGAGGACTGGAATGCAAAAGTAGGAAGTCAAGAAAAAAGTTGAACATAGTTTCACCATAAAATGTATCAATCATGCTCTTAGGTATAAATAATTTGAAAACATATCCACAAAAACTATGTGAATGTTGAGAGCAGTTTTACTCATTCTTACCAAAAATGATCAAGATGTCATTCAATAGGTGACTTGATAAGCAAACTGGTTATATCGATACAATAGAAATAAGCTATCAAATCATGTAAAGGCATATATGATTCTTAAATGTATTTTTCTCAGTGATAGAAAAAAAAAACTAGTCTGAACAGCTTATCCTGGATTATTTGAATTGTATGACATTTTAGAAAAAAAAAAACTTTAGCAATGATAAAGGGTTCATGACTCACAGGAAATTGCGGGGTGAGTGGTTAATAGTTGAAGTACAGGGGATATTTTAAACCAGTGAAGCTATTCTGTATTATAGTATTATTGTGGATACATAATTCTGTGCGTTTGTCAAATCCCATAGAACTTTACTGTAGTACTAAGAGTGAATCTTACTGCATGTGAAGTAAAAAATAGTAATTTAGGAGATTGGACTACACGCAGATGGAAGGCAAAATCTGACAAAACAGTGTAAATGTATTATATGTGTATTAAACAGCCTCACTTAAGTGGGTGAGATAAAGGGCCAGCCTAGTTATTGACACTAAATGGTGTGTGTAAGGCTAAAGGCAAAGAAAGAACACATAAGGACTCTATTCTTCCTGGTAAAGTTTCCCATGGGAGTATTGGTTAATATTTGTGATACTACTATACTTGTGTACTAGAAGTAAATAAGCAAATGTATGGCATATGGCAGAGACAGATTCTCATTGTTTGGAGGAATTTTACAGATAAGCAAGGAAAGTGGTCTTCCCTGGTGGCTCAGAGGTAAAAGAATTGGCCTCCAATGTAGGAGCCGCTGGAGACGGGGTTGATTCCTGGTCAAGAAGATCCCCTGGAGAAGGACATGGCAACCCACTCCAATATTCTTGCCTGAAGAATCCCATTCACAGAGAAGCCTGGTGGGCTACAGTCCATCAGATCACAAAGAACTGGACATGACTGAAGCAATATAGCATGCACACAAGAGGAGAAAGTTTCAATAATCTATGTTATTGTGGCCTAGAATTGGAGATATCAGTATAAACTGATGTTTTGCTTAATATAGATATATTTGGATATATAGATGAGTATTTACAGATATGTAACATAGCATAAAAATAACCTCAGATATGCAGATAACACCACCCTTATGGCAGAAAGTGAAGAGGAACTAAAAAGCCTCTTGATGAAAGTGAAACAGGAGAGTGAAAAAGTTGGCTTAAAGCTCAACATTCAGAAAACGAAGATCATGGCATCTGGTCCCATCACTTCATGGGAAATAGATGGGCAAACAGTGAAAACAGTGTCAGACTTTATTTTTTTAGGCTCCAAAATTACTGCAGATGGTGACTGCAGCCATGAAATTAAAAGACGCTTACCCCTTAGAAGAAAAGTTATGACCAACCCAGACAGCATATTGAAAAGCAGAGACATTACTTTGTCAACAAAGGTCTGTCTCGTCAAGGCTATGGTTTTTCCTGTGGTCATGAATGGATGTGAGAGTTGGACTGTGAAGAAGGCTGAGCGCCGAAGAATGGATGCTTTTGAACTGTGGTGTTGGAGAAGACTCTTGAAAGTCCCTTGGACTGCAAGGAGATCCAACCAGTCCATTCTGAAGGAGATCAGCCCTAGGATTTCTTTGGAAGGAATGATGCTAAAGCTGAAACTCCAGTACTTTGGGCACCTCATGCGAAGAGTTGACTCATTGGGATGCTGGGAGGGATTGGGGGCATGAGGAGAAGGGGACAACAGAGGATGAGATGGCTGGATGGCATCACCGACTCGATGAATGTGAGTCTGAGTGAACTCTGGGAGTTGGTGATGGACAGGGAGGCCTGGCGTGCTGCGATTCATGGGGTCGCAAAGAGTCGGACACGACTCAGCGACTGAACTGAACTGAACTGAACATAATAATGGCAACCCACTCCAGTACTCTTGCCTGGAAAATCCCAGGGACGGGGGAGCCTGGTGGGCTGCCGTCTATGGAGTCGCACAGAGTAAGACACGACTGAAGCGACATAGCAACAGCAGCAGCAGAAACATAACATAATACATACACATATTGCTTTTTGCCCTGTCACCTGATAGGTACCCTGGTAGCAACAAGCATACCTAGCACACAGATTTTGGTTTCTAATACCATTCTCCAAAAACAAAGAAACCCAGGACACTAGGAGAAATAGCTGATTCTATGACTGGGACAAGAAATATAAAAGATGAATCTGTAGCATCTTATCATTTTCAGAATGTGATGTTCTCAAAAAAGCTACAATCAATGACCTCCTGTATAGCAAATGGAACTCTGCTCAATGTTATGTGACAGCCTGGATGGGAGGGGAGTTTGGGGAAGAACGGATACATGTATATGTATGGCTGAGTCCCTCTGCTGTTCACTTGCAACTATCAAAACATTGTTAATTGCCTATACCCCAATACAAAATAAAAAGTTTAAAAAAATAATACTGCAGTGATGATTGAACACAGGAGTCAGATGAAAGGGCTCTCAATGGCCAAAACTAGAAAAATCGGTACAAAAAATAATGTGGTGTTGGATTATAGATAAAAGTGTTAAATAAGTATTCATGAGTCTGTATAAGGTGATTATCAAATAAATATATAAATGAATGAGAGAAGACAAACATGAGAGAGAATTCCAAATAGTTGATAGAAATACTCTACAGTCAAGGAGTCAGAGCCTTACTTTTTGCCCCTTAAATACGAGCTGTGCTGAGAAATTTCCTCCAAAGAGTGTAGTGTTGAATGCGGGAGGCAGGAAGAGTAACTTTAGAGGGGAGAAACATAACAAACACTATTCAGCCATGTAGCCAAGGCTGACATCAACAGTGATACATCATTTTGGCAGCATGTATCCTTCATAAGATGCGATGAAGTGGCCCCTTATCTTTGTGGCCATCATCCTCAAAATGTGTAACTCCAGGCTAATCATGAGGATTATATTAGACAAATCCCAGCTGAAGAACATTCTTAAAACTAGTCAGTACTCCTCAAAATACACAACAAATACTCCTCAAAACTGTCAGGATCATCAATAATAAGGAAAGTCTGAGAAAATGTCACAGCCAGGAGAAACCTAAGGAGACATGATGCCTTATTGTACTGTGGCATTCTGGATAGGATCCTGGATAGGATCCTGGAAGAGAAAAAGCCATTGGTTAAAAATTACTGAATAAACTACGAACTTTGGGTAATAATAATGTACTGTTGTTGTTATTGTTGTTGTTATTTAGTCACTGAGTCGTGTCCGACTCTTTGTGACCCACTGGACTGTAGCCTGCCAGGCTCCTCTGTTCATGGGATTTCCCAGGCAAGAATACTGGAGTGGTTGCCATATCCTTCTCCAGAATATCTTCCTGAGCCAGGGGTTAAACCTGTGCCTCCTGCTTGGCAGACTGATTCTTTACTGCTGATCCTTACCATTTGTTTATCCATTATAGAAAATGTACCATAAGAATATAGTGTTGCTCCTAGAGGAAGCTAGATAGGGTATATTGGAACTCTCTGTACTATCTTTGTGATTTTTCTGTAAACTTGAAAGTATTCTAAAAAATAAAGCTTTTTCTTTATTTTTCAAAATAGATGTGGTAAGTACTAATCACTGAGATTCTGATTAAGTAGGGTTGGTGTAGGGCTCCACACATATATTTTAATAGAGCCTGAGACAGTAGGAAACACAGAATTAAGAGGCAAGGGCCAGGTTGTAAGTTCACTGAAGACAACAATCTTGTGAGCGAAGCTCACTGCTTTATCCATACAGCCTACTATAATGCCTGTTACCAAGTACACAGAAAAGTAAAGATTTCCTGAATGCATGAATTATAAAATACTGTAGTGAGAAATGGAAGTAGTTATTATTTAACAGAGAAAAAAAAAACAAACACATTTTAAACTTATTAAGGTTTTGATGTAAGCATATTTGTTAAGAACTCAAATACATAATGAAAACATTTTTATCCACATAACATCTCCGTTGATATGTGCAAAATGTGTATTTGCCATATTGTACAAATAGTTAAGCAATTATAATCTTTTCTATGTCACAATATTAGAATCTTTTTTGTGTTGATGAGAAACAGATTAAATTTCAAAACAGCTTTAAGAATACTAACAGAAGTAGTATGCTAACAAAGATATTTTAATTTCAACATACTTGCACAATGCAACAGATACTATTTTCTTTGAAAGCATTTAATGTATGTTTATACACATAAATATATAAACTCTGATATTTTTATGTGCCGATTTATAAACACCAATCCCTAGCATTGTAGAGAGTGCAAAAATAAAAGCTTTTGAAAAATAGATAATACATAATTAAGTGCAGGCATTGACTATCTGAAAGATATTTGTATGCTTGAGATGATGTTCCTGCTCAAATCTGATTCAGTACAGTTACTAGCTCACTTTAGTGTCTTCATTCACCTTTAGTGTATGTGTATGTGTATATGTGTGTATATATATGGGGCTTCCCTGGTAGCTCAGTAGTAAAGAATCTGCCTACAATGCAGGAGTCACAGGAGACGCAGGTTCAATACCTGGGTCAGGAAGATCCCCTGGAGGAAGGCATGGCAACCCACTCCAGTATCCTTGCCTGGAGAATCCCATGGATAGAGGAGCCTGGTGAGCTACAGTCTCAGTTCAGTTCAGTCGCTCAGTCATGTCCAACTCTTTGTGACCCCATGAATCGCAGCACGCCAGGCCTCCCTGTCCATCATCAACTCCCGGAGTTCACTCAGACTCGCGTCCATCGAGTCGGTGATGCCATCCAGCCATCTCATCCTCGGTCGTCCCCTTTCCTACTTCCCCCAATCCTTCCCAGCATCAGTCTTTTCCAATGAGTCAACTCTTCGCATGAGGTAGCCAAAGTACTGGAGCTTCAGCTTTAGTATCATTTCTTCCAAAGTATCATTGATCTCCTTCAGAATGGACTGGTTGGATCTCCTTGCAGTCCAAGGGACTCTCAAGAGTCTTCTCCAACATCACAGTTCAAAAGCATCAATTCGGCACTCAGCCTTCTTCACAGTCCAACTCTCACATCCATTCATGACCACAGGAAAAACCATAGCCTTGACTAGACAGACGGACCTTAGTCGGCAAAGTAATGTCTCTGCTTTTGAATATACTATCTAGGTTGGTCATAACTTTTCTTCCAAGGAGTAAGCGTCTTTTAATTGCATGGCTGCAGTCACCATCTGCAGTGATTTTGGAGCCCCCCAAAATAAAGTCTGACACTGTTCCTACTGTTTCCCCATCTATTTCCCATGAAGTGATGGGACCAAATGCCATGATCTTCATTCTACAGTCTATAGCATCACAAAGTGTCAGACACAACTGGAGTGACTTAGCACACACGCACATGTATATGTATACAATATACATATACTTAAACTGTTGTTTACAAAGGAACCAGTGAACTATGGGAATATTTTTAAGTTCTCTCCAATTACAGAATCAAACATAGTGCATTTAACTATTAAAAACTGGCCAATTTTTGAAAATAGGTGGCCATGACATTTTCCTTCTTCAAATCCTGAATTGTTCATTTTCTTCCTATTGATATTTCAACCAACGGGTGCATAAAGGAACAAAATCAAGATTTAGCTCAGATTTTGTACTAAAAACTAATAAAGAAGAACATTTGAAGCTATTGGCTAAGATGATTTTTACATTTCTAAAAATCATGAAATGTGATTGGTTCATTTAAAGTGTGAAAGTAGTTTATATACAATTTGTGGAGGCAACACTCTATAGTGGAATAATTAAAAATGATTAAAGGAAAAGCTCGGTTTGTATTTGGCTTTGATACTCACTGTTGGGCTTTTATATTGGGCAAGTACCTTATGCTTCTCTAAGCCTGTTTCCTTATTTCTAAAATGTCTCAGTGTCTCAGGCACACACTCAGTTGCTTAGCCATGTCCAATTCATTGCCAGGCTCCTCTGTCCATGGAATTTTCCAGGAAAGAATATAGGAGTGGATTGCCATTTCCTCCTCCAGGGGATCTTCCCAGGTCAGGGCTCAAACCCCTGTATCTTCTGCATTGGCAGGCAAATTCTTTACCTCTGTGCCATCTGGGAAGCTCAATGTCTTAGTCACCCGCCATAAATTTCATATTATTTTCTTCACCATGTAGTGGGATGTTGTTTCCTATTGCAGGATAATTCTTAAGGTCATCTACATTTTTAGTTTATGGTTAAGAGATTTGAATGAGACATTTTGGGGACTAAGCATTGAATTCAGCTATAACACATAGTAGAAAATAAATACAATCTGTTATTGCCTCATTTTGCCTCTCACATTCTCTTCCTTCCTTTTATCATCCTTTGTTATAGTGATATCATTTGTTCAAATGAACATGCCCTCCATTAAAACAGCTTCAGGGAGATTTATCATATATTAAAATGAATATTATGGTCAGAGTATCAAGAAAATGAAGGAATCTAGCTGCACAGTGAAATCAAATGAAGTTTATAAGGTATGGGACACAATAGCACTGCTGTCATCTTAGTGAGGTCAGTGCCTAAAACTCAAGAGGCAGACTACTTTGGGGCACATGCCCATTTCAGGTGGGAACTGAGATGTAATGGTGCAACAGGCTAAAATGTGGGGCCAAACCACAAATGTTATCTATTGTTAGTAGCTTCTAAGATAGTTTTAAATGATGTGTTATTGAACTTACTAAGATTGTCATTTCCTCCCTTACTGGGTTTGCTATAAATCAGTTGCTTGTCTCTATCCTGACAGTATAAAAAAAGTACCCTCTAAAACTATACTCAAAAAGATACTAGACATGTTCACCTACATTTACTTCCTTCATAGAGCCATTGGTGCAGTAGTTGCTACTAGAAAATAATCATATTATGTACAGTACCTCTAATCTCCTAAATATTTAGTAGGTTTCTTCATGGACACCCACCACAAAACCCAGGAGCTTTTCTGCACCCTCCTAGGTGTTATTTCCAATATTCAACAGACTCACAATTTTAATTTATGGTTCACAACCTTTCAAATAAAAACTTTTATGATTATCCCTAATATTCTTCAAATGTTTTTTAATGGTCTTTGTCATCAAAAATTTACTGGAAGATATAATCTAAACCCTTTGAAAAAATATAGCAATTAATAGAGTAATCTTTAACTTTATCTCCATGAATCATGATGCTTTCTTTTCTCATGTACCAATGGACTGAAGTCAAGAAGGCAAAAGATATGGCTTCTGATGGCTCTGTAAAGTTTATATGATGTTCAGTGGACTCAATGCTTATACTTCCTTTATTTCATGCATGTAAACTTCCTATCTGGTATCTAAAAGGATTCACCAATACTCAGTAATTAATGTAACTAATTGTTATTATAAAGATATTCAACAAAGTGCTAACCATCTAAGTGGTAACTCTCAATGACTGGAATCTACCTGATCTTTTGAGTGCAGTGTTGGCGTTAGATTCTCTGGGTTAGTGGCTGTTGATGAGTTAATGCCGGAGTTTCCAGTGTCCCATGAACTGTCCTTCCACTGCCCATAGTAAAATAAAATCTGTATAAAGATGCACAAACTGCTATGGAACATGGAGGTTGTCAGCCATTCCTCGATATGAAGAAATCAATGTATCACGTCTCTAGTGGCACAGTGTCATTTATATAGACTCTCAACACATGGCTACAATCAGGCACTATATTGTATTTAATGTTTGAGTTATGATTAGGAGGAAGACAGATCCATGTATATTTAAGCTTATCTCAACAAAGGATGTTTAGTTGCCCTTTTGCTCCTACTCGAAGTAGAAAGCCAACTCCTTGCTGATATGTCAGTCATCAGGCATATTAAGCAAAATCCTCCCATTTTATATTATATTATAGATATTCATGATGGATTTTCTCAAGACTAAAGAGGATAAGACTTTCATAAATAGATTTTTAAAACAAGATGCTTTCATTAACATTTTCAAAATTTTTTCTACCCCAGATCAAAATTTTGCAAGCAGTATTGTCTGCAGAAATAAAACATTATGAGAAGTACAACAAGATGTACTATGTAAATAACTGGATAGTAACCTGACGGTTACGAACTAGAATAACTTAGAGCAACTTTATTATTGTTTGTAGTAAATAGTACTTATTCTCTACAGTTTATTCAAGTGCCAGTAACTTTTACAGAAGTCACAAGAATTAGAGTATCAACAAACAAGTAGGTATAATGATGTATTTAGGCCAAAGTTACCTATAGTTATAGAGATTAAAAGCTATTTTTAAGCTATTGAAATACTAGAGAATATAGCAGTATTAAGTTAGCCTATACTTTACAACTGTTCTATGCTCCTGAATAACAAGGATATTAACTTAACTAATGATCCTTTAAATGGGTTTGTAAAATATAATTTAAGCTACTTGCAACACTCAAAGAGAGGCATCGTTTGTTACTGCCAAAAATCACTGGCATGTGGAAATCAGAAAATCATTAGCCATGATAGGAAAAGCTTAATACAACAAGGAAGAGAACACATTATTTAGAGCAGTTAAATGACAATTGATGCAACCACTGGTGAAACGCATAAGAAAAAAGTGGATATGATTTAGTGAATGATAAATTCTACACTTCTTAGTATTCATGCATGCAAAGGAACAGAAATCTTTGCTCATTAACCATTGCACTTAGTTTGTGAGCCAAAATGCTTCAGGCTGTAGCCCTAATTGTCATAAATGTTTATCTCTGTGCAAGTTTAATTTAGGATTAAGAAAAAATGTTATCCTGAGTGATGAGCGATTATACATCTTTTCATTTTCTTCATTAGCCTATATTGGTTTACTTAAATCCCTGTTCATACCCCCCCTCTTCCAAGGTCTCCACAAAACCCCCAGCTAGAATTAATCTTTCCTGATCTCTCTCTTTTGTCCTCCATTATGCCCCATTCTTTCTGCATCTATTATAGCAGTGTGCTTAATGGCATATTTACAGGTATACATCATTAGAGCACCAATTATTCATAGCTGTTTAGTATAGTGTAATACTGTGCTTTTCTCAGTTTGAATGGCACTTGCCAATGTGCATTGTTTATGCTCTTGAGTCACTTTGCTATTAACAAACTTTCTAAGCTAATGATAATTTCTATTTGATTCTCAACAAATATATTGACAATTTCTCAGAGTGAAGAAACAGGATGATATGCAGCATCACATGTGTGAACCTTAGATGGATATGGGACCTTGCTCTACCTGCTTGCTCTACCATTTCAACATCTGTAAAGAGTAAGGGAGAGTCAGTTATCCCATATTTTTATGTTATTTTAGCTTTCAATCACTTTGTAGAGAATGCATCTCCAAAGGGGCTGTCAAGACTTTGATTTATTTATTACTCATATTTATGGAACTCTCTTCCACTTCATTTTAAAAGACAGTAAGTGGGATATGCCTTTATTTGTGTGTGTACCTGTATGCCCTTTATCATTGAGTTTCCCAAAGAAACAGGAATCATACCTCAGTGGTAAAATCTAAAGTGAGTATAAAAGCTGACAAAGCAGTATAAATATGTGGAGAGGACAAAGTTAGCATTACAAACAAATAATCACATTAAGTATTAGCACCTGAAGAGTGCCTACCTGCCTAAAGAGGGCAATCGTTATTAACAGTTTCCACAAAATAATATACATGTTTTTCTATGCCTTCCAGTTTTTCAAGATAAACCAAATGTGATTTTTGTGATATTGTTTAAATGTTGACCAATTAATTTAAACCCTAGTTATTTTGCATATTGTGGAAGATCAAGTACAACATATCTAGAGATAAGAGTCAACTCAGGGGCTACCTGTCTAATGTCTGCCATAACTATTTTTTTCTCTCCATTCTTACCTGCTTTCTTGCTTCTCTTCTATTTCTTATTCCATTTATCCTTCTCTTTTTATGTGCTTGCAGGTATATACATATGTGTAGCCTACTTTAACTAATTACCTGCATTCAAGTTACAAAATCAGATATAAAAACTTTAAAATGATAACATGAAACAAGCAATAAATTAAGAACACTAACCAGTACCTTGATCTGATCATAGAGTTAGCTTTAACATTTCTACTGACAAATCAAAATGACAAATACAACCAGCTACAATATTTACCATCAATTCCATACAACATACACACATACACAAAGAAAAAAAAAAACTTTAAAAAAATCCTAGAAATTTCAGAGGGGGAAACAGGAATATCCTTGTACTGAATTCTGGGTAAAATAAAATATCCTGAGCGAAATCATACATAACGTCCTCAAGAATATCTCTGTATTAAATATGAGTTTTGTAGGATCACTTCTTGTGGTGTTCTTTTTTTGTAAGAAAAGTCATATTAAATACCAAACAAATTTTGTTGTGTTTTCAATGGAGTGACAAAATTGTGAAAGTCAGGCACAGACCTGTTAACTGGATTTGGCAGAGATGGATAGAGTTCATATAACTCTAAAGACATTTTATTCATGTTTGAGTCCTTAGAGCTCTTAAGGTTTTCTGTATGTAGAAGATGCTCTATGAAAGTATGAGGTGAAAACATGGATTGAATTAACTACACATTTGATGGTAGATAAAAAGAAATGTCTTAAATACAAACACTAGGTTTAAGAAAAAAGCATTTACAGTCTACTGGTCACAGTATGATTAAAAATTAAGTTTAAGAGTTGTTTTGATAGCTCATGGACTTTTCATTTACATGATTAGAAATAGAGGCCCACTACATATGCCAACAATTAACCCTTGTGACTTTAAAAATAACCATATTTAGTGAGAAGAAGCATGAGATGAATTTTTGTCAGATTTTTTAGAAAAAGATCTGCTCTACAGCATGTTTTTAGTTTACAGTTTTGGAGTAACAAATCACCCTGTACTGAGCTCTCTGGACCTGGCCCAGTCATAACACCCATGGCAGCATAGGCATAGGTGATTATAGTTGGAACTGGTGTGAGGAGTTGAAGGTAATTACTTGTTCAAGAAGGAAATAGCCCATTCACTGACTTAGTCACCCAGTTGTGTTCAACTCTGTGACCCAGTGAGGTCAGGCCCCTCTGTCCATGGGATTTTCCAGGCAAGAGTACTGGAATGGGTCGCCATTTCCTTCTCTATTCACTGAAAGAAACTGAAAGCGAATGTAGGTCTGTTGTGTCTGACTCTTTGCGAGAAGTTGAACAAGTCAGCAACGCTTTTGTTTAACCATCTTAAGGGCAATTTTCCCATTCTTCATTTATTTTGATGTAATATCTTTGGATATAAATCTGTACGCTTTCTGCTTCTAAAAACGTGGGATAGCTCTAAATTGTATACAGCAAATAGGCATCAGCAAAATGCTATTAAAGAAATAATATGTAGAGATGAGAGAGTACCAAACAAGTCTTTCTGCTGGATAAAGTCTCTCTCATAGGACAGGTAGTAATTCTTCCCCTTCTTGTTAATGAATAGCTAATGTTTTCCAAGCAGGTTCCATAACGAACGTGGCAAAATATAATGCTCATGTGGTCTTTTATGTTCATTGTCCCTATCAGCCTTTCTAGGGATTCTTTTGAACTCTACATATTAAATTATTATTCTCATGTATTGCATATTCTAGGTTTTAGCAGAATTTCAATTTAGTCTGTAATTTTATGATTCTAAGGAGACATATGGAAAGGTGGCAGAATGTGGCTAGGTGTGTATTAACATAATCAAAACTCATTTATTCTTAAAGCAAAAATAATATAAATGATTTGTAGATAGTATACTCCTGTAAAATAAAATAGCACTAAACATTGAGACACTGCACTCCAGCACTCTCGCCTGGAAAATCCCATGGACGGAGGAGCCTGGTAGGCTGCAGTCCATGGGGTTGCTAAGAGTCGGACATGATGAAAGTGACTTAGCAGCAGCAGCAGCAGCAAACATTGAGAGTTATAACCTTTTAAAAAGTTGTAAAATCTATGGTAAAGGTAGCACTTACAAGTATATTTAGGCTAGCAAAATTTAAAGACAAGTTATTCATTTGTCCTCATTGGTGAGAGTTATATACATTTAAAACATTTTGTCAAAATGACATGTTCTTACTTTATAAAAATAAAAAATAGAGGTTTATATATTGAATCCCTTTCCTATAGTCTTATCTAAATATTCAGTTCAGTTCAGTTCAGTTCAGTAGCTCAGTCGTGTCTGACTCTTTGCAACCCCATGAATCACAGTACGCCAGGCCTCCCTGTCTATCACCATCTCCCAGAGTTCACTCAAACTCACATCTGTCGAGTCGGTGATGCCATCCAGCCATCTCATCCTCTGTCATCTCCTTCTCCTCCTGCCCCCAGTCCCTCCCAGCATCAGAGTCTTTTCCAATGAGTCAACTCTTCACATGAGGTGGCCAAAGTACTGGAGTTTCAGCTTCAGCATCATTCCTTCCAAAGAACACCCAGGGCTGATCTCCTTTAAAATGGAGTGGTTGGATCTCCTTGCAGTCCAAGGGACTCTCAATATTAGTTATAATAAATAAATAATTTATTAAATATTCATATTTTAAATTCAGACCTGCAAATTTATATTTATTGTTCTAAGTAATCCTATATATTTAATATTTCTTGATTCTTGAATTCCTCAGGCAATGCTGGAGTAAGGAGACTGTTTTCCTCAAAATCCAGTTGTTTCATAGTCACTGGTTATTATACTCCCAAGGCCAATACATACGTGTACGGAAGGTACAGAACAAGATTATGAAAATTACATTTTATTAAATTTCCAATCCAATCAAGTTCAAACAAACCTTCCCTTACCTTTGCATTGTATAGTTTAGGATGCCATAAATGAAATTTCAATATTCACATGCAAAATCTACTCTATTAATTAGGGTTATTATTTGCTTGGCATAGAAACAAGATTTAAACTGGGTTATTCTAAAGGTAAACATATCAAGACCTTTGAATCTGTTGTGAGAATCAAGGGTAGCAACGTTGCTGTTTCCTGAAATGAGAGAATGAAAACTATTTCTTTGACTCTCAACTTTCCTTTGCTTATCTGAGCTGTATTTCTAATCTGTTGCTTCAGATTATACTACTTTCAGTATTATCTGAGATATTTATTTTACAAGGTCAAGTACTTAGAAAGTGACTACTTGTTCTGAGACTCAGGTCAAAAATGAGGGAAAAGAATCTTTGGTCTACCTTAGATATAGTAATGGCACCTGAATCAATCAAATGCTCCCAGGGATAGATTACATTGTAAAATAGTAGTCTCCGTGGCAGCCATGTTTGGTATCCAGAGAAGTAGTTCGCAAAAGAAAGATAGGGTAAATATGAGAAAGGGTTGGTACTTTGGGTAGAAAACTAACTATGTATGTGACAATATATTATTCTGTATATTCAATGTGCCTGAGACATCTACTATTAGCAAGAAGTAAAACAGGCAAAAATCAACTTACTTTGATTTGAAGAATACTGAGTATTTCCTCCATACAATTTTATTTCCTGATAGCTGGAGAAAACTAGTGTTCTTAGGAAACTCCAAAATTCAAAATATCCCAAGACCTCATTTGGTAGTATACCCAAAATTTTATAAGAGAAAGTTGAGAACCAAGACAATTGAATTTTCAAGATCACATTATTTGTAAATTTCAGAAACCCCTAAGTTATCCAACATTAAACCCACATATATAATTTTTCATTTTTGGTCCTGGAGAGTTTTATTCATTCAAGTATTCCCCATGGCAGGGTTTTCAAAGTTTGGTCTCAGATTACCTGCATCAGAATAATTGAAAATACAGATACTTGGGTCCCCTCCCTTATCTCCCAACACTGAATCACAAACTCTATTAATTTTAATCTGTGAAACTGCATTCTTAACCAAGTTTTGGGGTGGTTTTTATGCATGCTGAAGTTTGAAAACTGCTGAAATTTAGTACCCCCAAGTTCTTGACTGAAAGGATTCAGTTCAGTTCAGTTCAGTCGCTCAGTCCGACTCTTTGCGACCCCATGAATCGCAGCACGCCAGGCCTCCTTGTGAGGTGGCCAAAGTATTGGAGTTTCAGCTTTAGCAAGGATTAGTGACAAATAACTGAAAGTAATATAAGCCTAGAGGGAGATAGAAGGACAACATGCTTGCATGCTTAGTCAGTCAGTAGTATCTAACTCTTTGCAACCCCATGAACTGTAGCCCACCAATCTCCTCTGTCCATGGAATTTTCCAGGAAGAGTACTGGAGTGGGTTGCCGTTTCCTTCTCCAAGGGATCTTCCTGACCAAGAATCAAGCCCACATCTCTTACATCTCCTGCATTGGCAGGTAGATTCTTTACCACTGTGCCACCTGGAAAGTCCAGAAAGACAACAGACAATACTGAAAAAGTTATTGATAAAGTACAAAGGACCTTCATGTCTTACTTCAGATTTTCCTTGTGAACTGCCCTCATAATTGTTTTTTTTTTTTCCTATTGAAATCTATTTCCCTAATAAAAACTACTTTTTCTACATACCGAAGAAGGTGGTATTAATTTTGAAAGACACCATTCATTGAATATTCAAGTAATATTCAATGAATCAAATCCTCACATCACCATTTAGATATCAGGTTTATTTACAAAATGCTTTTCCACAGCTATATTTTTCTTAACTACTGTTGCATGCATTTTGGTCATTCCACTGGATTATGTTTATATGCGTCTTAATCTTTTATGAATATATCCTATCATTACTGAAAACAAAAATACTTAAACTCATATAAACCCGGTAGATGATTTTCTTTCCAAGTTTTAAATGATTGGTCTTTGCTGTCTAATTACAGAGGTATAAAAATTTAATAGCAATTCATAGGAACATTCTTGTGGTATTACTTGCATTTCCATATCGCATTTCTTCTGGAGGAATTTAAAGATTAACTTGATAGTTTAAATTTTGTTGATAGATTTCCTTTTTCTATAAAGGCAATGCTTTGTGTGTTTATGCTTTGGTGCAATCTAGAATGAAATGAAGTAGTTTTCACTCTCAAAATATTTTTAAAAATGCATGAATTACTGAATCTTCAAGGTTGTTTTACATCTAAAAGTTACATTGTAATTTGTTTTTTACTGGTACCATGGAGTTTTCTATATTTATACATCTTTAAGGTTTACAATGGAGAAGGCAATGGCACCCCGCTCCAGTACTCTTGGCCTGGAAAATCCCATGGATGAAGAAGCCTGATAGGCTGCAGTCCATGAGGTCGCTAAGAGTCAGACACGACTGAGTGACTTCCCTTTCACTTTTCACTTTCACACATTGGAGAAGGAAATGGCAACCCACTCCAGTGTTCTTGCCTGTAGAATCCCGGGGACGGGGGAGCCTGGTGGGCTTCTGTCTATGGGGTCGCACAGAGTGGGACACGACTGAAGCGACTTAGTAGTAGTAGTAGTAAGGTTTACAAATATAGTAAGGTAAATCAAAGTCCATATTTCAAATTTGATGCAAAATAAAATATTTAAATGTATTAATAATGTATTACCCTGAAATGCCTTGATTTTTTTGCTTTATGTAGCAATTCAATTTTTAAAAAGCTTATAATACAGATTCGTGGCGTTAAATACAGCTTTTTAATGGTTTAAAAATATTTTCTATTGACACACACACACATGAATCCAACTTTGTGAATGAATAATAATCAATCTTTGAAATCCACATCATTGCAATGGAAAAAATAGATTGACTAACTCACATCTCTGTTCACATTTAATATTCCATTAATTTGGAAATGATCATCAAGTGTTTGGTCTCCAGACTATCTCAAGGTCAAATAAGCAATTGTTAACTGTATCATCAAATGACTATTACCTATTCTGTTTAATTATACCAGTGAGAATTCAGAAATAAAATGTATGTAGTAAAAACTTGTCTAGGCAGTTTAGGTTCTTAAGATGCAGGATATAGTCAAAGTGATTATTATCAAGACTAAAATGCTGTGACATGTGAAAGGCTAAATGTAAATTATGTCCTTTGCTTAAGTTTGAAATTGTATTTCTGCAGTTGTATTTCTAACTAAGCTTACTATGGTGGATGAGTTAAGTTTTGACATATGACCCTTTTAGAAGAGGATAGATTAATTATTAGAAAATGTGGCGGAGAAGCAGATTGATTGAGAATGTACCAAATATGTAATAATTTGTTTAATCCTCCTTTGTTAAGTTCTTTTTTTTTTTTTTTGCTCCTTTTATGGCTTTTCAATACAGTCTAAAAGGCACACCACATATCTGTATCACATTTTAAGCTTTAGAGTATCTTTATTGAATTCCAGAAAAAAACGCATGTATGATTATTATCATCGGTTATAGATAGTATGTTAATTTTTAATGTTCAGGTTAATGCTCATTTGCATTTCAGAAATAACATAATTATTATGACCTTTGCAAATTCATAGTTAAATGGCATTGAAGATCATTTTCTAATCTGTTTCAAATCATTTACTGTTTAAAAACATTTTTCTCAAGACTTTGAACCTCTTTTTACCTACTCTGTTATAGCATAGTAATTTTAAGGATGTATTCAGATGCAAGTTGGAGATCTCTTGGAGAATAAAAAATCAGGATAAGAAAGCAGAGACATTACTTTGCCAACAAAGGTCCATCTAGTCAAGGCCATGGTTTTTCCAGTAGTCATGTACGGATGTGAGAGTTGGACTGTGAAGAAAGCTGAGCACCGAAGAATTGATGCTTTTGAACTGTGGTGTTGAGAGAAGACTCTTGAGAGTTCCTTGGACTGCAAGAAGATCCAACCAATCCATCCTAAAGGAGATCAGCCCTGGGTGTTCATTGGAACACCATATCAGAATAAAAAAAAGAAGTAGCCACCTCTCATAGTGTACCTTTCCTGTCATAAAACGTCTTTTCATTGTAATTGTATACCCCATCAGTTGCATCCTATTAGAAGAATATGCCAAACACAGAAAAGTTTCCAACATACCTTATCCTTAAAATGTGATTCACTCTCTTCCTGCCACTCATTGGCTAATCCACACAGGAGTGCTTTTCCCTATAGCAATGCAATCAGCAGTCCAGTAGACATTTCTGAATGTGTGTTCTATTCTAGACAGCTCCATAGAGACAGCAGTTTTGTAAAAAGCTATTCATAGCCAGAAAACTAAGATCATGTCATCTGGCCCCATCACTTCATGGCAGATCGATGGGGAAACAGTGGAAACAGTGGCTGACTTTATTTTTTTGGGCTCCAAAATCACTGCAGATGATGATTGCAGCCATGAAATTAAAAGACAGTTACTCCTTGGAAGGAAAGTTATGACCAACCTAGATAGCATGTTCAAAAGCAGAGACATTACTTTGCCAACAAAGGTCTGTCTAGTCAAGGCTATGGTTTTTCCAGTGGTCATGTATGGATGTGAGAGTTGGACTGTGAAGAAAGCTGAGTGCCAAAGAATTGATGCTTTTGAACTATGATGTTGAGGAAGACTCTTGAGAGTCCCTTGGACTGCAAGAAGATCCAACCAATCCATCCTAATGGAGAATAACCCTGGGTGTTCATTGGAAGGACTGACATTGAAGCTGAAACTCCAATACTTTGACCACCTCATGTGAAGAGTTGACTCATTGGAAAAGACCCTAATGCTGGGAAGGATTGGGGGCAGGAGGAGAAGGGGATGACAGAGGATGAGATGGCTGGATGGCATCACTGACTCGAGGGACACAAATCTGAGTGAACTCCAGGAGTTGGTGATGGACAGGGAGGACTGGCGTGCTGTGATTCATGGGCTCGCAAAGAGTCAGACACGACTGAGTGACTGAACTGACTTGAACTGATTCATAGACAGAAAGTCAATTTCCAGGACAGATTATACATACATATATATATATATATATATATATATATATATACACACACACATATATATGCATATATAAACAGTGTCATTGATGCCATTTATCATTGAAATCTCCTAGACGGATTTTCTTTGATAATCACATTCTGCTGTGAAGTAATGAGGATAAGTTGAAAACATAAATATATCATGAAGCATGGGAATTCATTTTTGTTGTTGTTTGTTTAGTCGCTAAACCTTGTCCGACTCTTTTGCAACCTCATAACTGTAGCCTGCCAGGCTCCTCTGTCCATGGGATTTTCCAGGCAAGAATACTGGAGTGGGTTACCATTTCCTTCTCCAGGAGATCTTCCCAATCCAGAGAACCAACCCACGTTTCCTACATTGGCAAGCAGATTCCTTACCACCACTGAGCCATCGGAGAAGCCCATGGGGATTCATATCTGTGTTTTAACTGTTTGGCTGCTGCTCTTGCTAAAAATCTTAGTATGTTTGAACCATGCGTCCTGATCCTCTTATCTTTCAAGGAATATAGCAAAGAACTGAGACCCATTTAGAAATAGTACTTAACATTTATTCATCTAATTTCTAATTGTGGTACTGCTGCTGCTAAGTCACTTCAGTCGTGTCCGACTCTGTGCGACCCCATAGACGGCAGCCCACCAGGCTCCCCCGCCCCTGGGATTCTCCAGGCGAGAACACTAGAGTGGGTTGCCATTTCCTTCTCCAGTGCACAAAAGTGAAAAGTGAAAGGGAAGTCTCTCAGTTGTGTCCGACTCTTAGCGACCCCATGGACTGCAGCCCACCAGGCTCCTCCGTCCATGGGATTTGCCAGGCAAGAACACTGGAGTGGGTTGCCATTTCCTTCTCCAGTGCGTGAAAGTGAAAAGTGAAAGTGAAGCTGCTCAGTTGTGTCTGACTCTTAGCGACCCCATGGACTGCAGCCCACCAGGCTCCTCTGTGCATGGGATTTTTCAGGCAAGAATACTGGAATGAGTTGTGGTATATGGTACAAATTCAGAATAGACATTACAGTATCTGAGTAAAAAGTAGAGTGTTGAAGTCAAGCTGAAGATGCTAATATCCCAGCAATGACCCTAACAAACTATGTGGTATTGATTGATTCAGCTAGTCTTTTTTCAGCTGAATAGTAATATGCACTAAGCAGTGTACTCTGAAAATGAAAGAAAATGCTGTATACAACGTGCTTAATGTGGTTTTGGCTAGTGGTTTGTATATACTTATGAGTAAAGTTTCTTTCCCCATCTTTCCTTCAAAATAATGTGTCGCAAGAAAGGGGATTTGCAATGGTATAAGAGTAAAATCCCAGTTTCTCCCACATATATGTTAAAAATGCCACCACAGTCAAATTTGTAGTGAGGGTTGATGTTTAAAAAGTTATACAAGGTTTCTCTTTAATGTCTCTAATATGACTTCCACTGCCTAATGAAGGAAGAGATGTCACATGTCCTGCTTTTAATGCTGAGCCCCATATCATACATCAGCATATAACATGTCATTTGGAATTCTAAGGCAGTGTTTTATAAGTTTTTAAAGCATATTCCTGCTCTTATATTCTTTAAGAACAGATTATACAGTATTTTAAAATTTATTTTAGTAGCATAAATATGAAGATTAAAATATCAAAACAATTACAGTTTTATGTTATGATATATCGCACTTAGTCCCTTTTTATTGAAACCTTTTTCTTTCTTTCTCAAAAGAATCACTAGTCTAGAGTTTAGACATTAAATATGTCACCTTTAACACATTTATGAATTTATCATTGCTTTTCTAAACATTATAATATTCTTTGAAAAATATTTAAAGAGGATGCTGCTATGGTAATTAAGGGAATTTATATATATAATATCTAAACCTAACTATATTTGTTGAATGGTGTGATATTCAGATGCAGACTTCTTTTAGAAGGACATTTTATTTTATTTTGATTTTGAGGAACTCTGATTGGCTCATCTTATTTCCCAAAAAGAATTCTTCTTTCATGTGTGCAACAATACCACATTTAATCTAATTCCTTCTTTCAATATACAGAAGGCTCATATGCATAATGTAGTAGTATATATTTTGTTCTATCAGAATTTATTCTTTAAAGCAATTTTGGTATTGAAGTTCTTAGGTTCAGCTGGAAGATTACCGAGTATCATTTGCTTTCTATATTTTTGTTCATATTAAACATTAAGATAAGTCTTTGTGCATTTTAATTTCCGGTAATATTTTACAACTTTTTGAGCATATAGTATAGATATTAGTCTGGTTTATTAACTATACTTTAAAAGATTATATTTTGTGATAGAATTATCAATGAGAAAAAACTTAATAATATTCTAAGCCTGATGTAATATCTATTAAGTTATGACTAGATAATTTGTAACCCCTGTAGTATTAGGAAAATAACTTTCATAAATTTTACCATTAAAATGGTATTCATTGGCCACAAACTAATCTTTTCATTAGTGATAACAATTCAAGTTTGCAAAGAGAATGTAGAAATCTTCAATAATATCCAGGCAGCAAAATGTGATTGAAAGTCACATCAACATACTCTGCAATTGTAATCTCCATGATAAAAATGCAAGTAAAATGAGAAAGAAATCATCTTGATGACAACTTATTTCCTACTTATAATTCCTGTTTTCTCTGAACAATGGTCAATTAGACCAAGTGAATAGAAAACTGGTTTTCCACTTCTGTTGCTCATCAGACTGCATATCATTAGAAATTTATGTATATTTATACATATCTGGGCTTCTACTTTTCATGGGAAAGAGCTAGGAATATTTATTTTAAAAATAAATAAAAATATTTCTTTATAAAAGGTATTAATGTTCAACAGGGGCTTAAAATAACTGATTATTAGTTAACGTGAATGCAAGGTGTATCTGGGCAGAATGTGATTTCACGGAAACATTGTGAGAAGCTAGTCCTCTCCATGTAAGTAAAAAGGTAATGTGGAGATAGAATTTGAATTAAACTTTGACTTACTCTCCTGTGCCCAGATGTTTGATTCATTGCACTATTATGTACTGGCCCTGGCCTATCACCTTGCTTCATTTTTCTACTGCTGTCTCTGTGATGTAAGTACTCCCACCACACCATCCCTGTCATTCTTCCAGTGAAGTAAACATATTCTGGGCTTTTCAAGGTTCTGCACTGATTTATTGTGGCCTGGTGTGTCCTTTCCCCCACTTTAACCTGATTTACCTCTGCATTGTTCAGCACTCTGATCAAACATTACCACTCAGGGAAGCCACCCTGGCCACCATTCCATGATACTAAGATTTTTCTTTATCTCTATTGTTGTTGTTCAGTCACTCAGTGGTGTCTAACTCTTTGTGACTCCAGGGATTGCAACACGCCAGGCTCTCCTGTCCTTCACCATCTTCTGGAGATTGCTCAAATGCATGTCCATTGAGTCGGTGATGCCATCCAACCATCTCATCCTCTGTCGTCCCCTTCTTCTCCTGCCTTCAATCTTTCCCAGCATGTGTCTTTTCTAATGAGTCAGCTTTTTGTATCAGGTGGCCAAAGTATTGGAAAATCAGCTTCAGCATCAGTCCTTCCAATGAACACCCAGGACTGATCTGCTTTAGGATGGACTGGTTGGATCTCCTTGCAGTCCGAGGGACTCTCAAGAGTCTTCTCCAACACCACCTTTCAAAATGATTAATTCTTCGGCATTCAGCTTTTTTTATGGTCCAACTCTCACATCCATACATGACTACTGGAAAAACCATAGCTTTGACTGTATGGACCTTTGCTGGCAAAGTAACATTTCTGCTTTTTAAATACCTTATTGATAGCAGAAATTATTTTGTTTATTAACTGCAAGGAGATCCAACCAGTCCTTTCT
This sequence comes from Ovis canadensis, assembly GCF_042477335.2. Classification (NCBI taxonomy): domain Eukaryota; kingdom Metazoa; phylum Chordata; class Mammalia; order Artiodactyla; family Bovidae; genus Ovis; species Ovis canadensis. The sequence goes on from NC_091249.1 coordinate 89,450,886, forward strand.
AAAGGAGATCAACGCGGGGATTTTTTTGGAAGGAATGATGCTAAAGCTGAAACTCCAGTATTTTGGACACCTCATGCGAAGAGTTGAATCATTGGAGAAGACTTTGATGCTGGGAGGGATTGGGGGCAGGAGGAGAAGGGGACAACCGAGGATGAGATGGCTGGATGGCATCACTGACTCGATGGATGCGACTCTGAGTGAACTCCGGGAGTTGGTGATGGACAGGGAGGACTGGCTTGCTGCGATTCATGGGGTCGCAAAGAGTCGGACACGACTGAGCGACTGAAGTGAACTGAACTGAACATATGATTATCTGTTCACTGTATATTTCATCTCTCCAGTATAAGCTTGATTGAAGACAGAAATTTTATTTGCATCATTACATTCAGGTGTATAATAAGTTCTAAAATAATATTATTGGAAGAAATGGATTGAATTTAGGAAGGAAGTCCAATTTTCCTCCCATGTTCTAGGTTCAGCTTAATCTGACCTTTTCCTGGAACTCTTTTTCCGGGAATTCCCATAGTGTTTTCTATTTTTGGGTTTCAGGCTCAAGTCTTCCTGAGTCACCTTGTCCAAAGACCTTACTTAAGTAATTATCCCTTACTATTTTGCATATAAATAGTTATCTGTTTATTTCCTTCTCAGCCCCAATTATTATCAGTATTATTTGTTTGTTTTTATCCATTTATGTTTTTATTCATTTGTTTTCATGTCTTTATTATTATTTCTTTCCTCTCAGATTTTAAGTGTAGATGAGGCTTTGTCTCTTTTCTTCATCATGTCTTCAATTTTTAAGGAATAAAAGAGACAAAAAGTATCTCTTCTAGAGAAGATAAGTCAGTAAAAAAAATAATTTGAGTTTGAAGAAAGTAACACATAGGAAACATACCCAGGTAAATGGACAACATAGAAGATGAATAAGTAACTCTCCAGGGCAAGAGAAGAGGAAATGTGTGAGAGGGGGAGCTAAAGATACTTCCTCAGCTTCCATAACCGGGTAGTGCATGTACGTTCAGCACTTCAGTCATGTCTGATTCTTTGAGGCCACGTGGACCATAGCCTGCCAGGTTCTTCTGTCCAAGGGATTCTCCAGGCAAGAATACTAACTTGGGCAGATGGTTGTGTATTTCAAAACCTCAAATTCAATTATATAAATGGAAGCATTTTTCTCCACTTTACCGAAGAGTGGTGATGAGAAAGAAGTCCAAGGATACTAGTGAATGTTTGAAATATGCATTAGAAGAAATGAGAGAAGATACTGGTTGTGTGTTCCTGATTTAATAGAGAATTCTCCCTCGGTAGAAAGGTAACCGTGAAAACTATTTTGTTCTCTAGTTATAACTACCAAACGTAAACCCAAATAACTATGTATTATGTTTTTAAATTCACATTACAACATTCTGTACTTTTTGTACCACTGTTGTACAGTTGGAGACATGGGCTCCTATACACACACACAGCACTTCTGTCACTCCATATAAAGTTAAAATAGGGTTATTTGGCAAAATTTTGTAAGCAGAGAAGCAGCAGAAAATACACCATTCCCCAGGCTCACATTATCCCATAAGAGAGGTGTTTACAGAGTGGGCATAGGTAGACTGGATGAACCATGGCAAACTGTCCAATAGAAAGTGACCTTGACCTCATTATCCTGTATGTATTTGCAGGAAAAGAGGGACAAGGAACCTCTATGTGACTATACATCAGTGTAGGCTTTCTGGTATAACTGATCTTATTAGGAAGGAAGAGCTTCCAGAATAACAGGCCGGCAGAACCAGTGTCTTGCTAAGTTATTAAAGGTGGAGAAGTAATGAACATCCAAAACCATTCGATTTATCCCTTTTCAACAAAGTGAGCAAATTTCCTTTGTGAATGTATATACCTTTCTTGTATGCATATACTCTAGTGTTCAGACATTGATTTAAATCTTACAATAACAATTTTAGAAAGTGAGTCTAAATATACAATGGCAGTTTCATAAAAGCTTAACTAAAAGTAATTTGCACATCAAAAGATAGTATGTTAGCAGCTTTAAAAATGTTACCTAAGACACACACACACAACACACACACACACACACACACATGATTGAAAAGCTTTTTATGTGTGTTAAGAAGTGTTTCAAATGTAACTTTCTGTTTACTAAGTTATTCAAATCACTAATGTGGAATGAGTTGAAATACATAGACTGACATGTTTGCAATTACTCCTAATTTTATGATTCTAAGTATTAAAGATTATTAACCTCCAAATGTCACTACAAGATTATCAAAATGCATGTGATTATTGTTTAGTTTCCTAGATATACTAATGGGTATGTTTCATTTTGTAAACTTTATCTGTCCTTAAAATGCACTCTTTTATAATACAATTATGTTGAAAACATACACAACCAGGTCAATGAAGCAGAAATACATGGTTCAGAAGTTTACTTATGAAGTATTCACAACTTTTTCTTATTTTAACTCAAATAGGAAAAAGTAATGGATTAGGAAATTATAAGCTTATGTTCAAATTCTATCACTATGTGGTGGCAGATGTCATACTGCATCTTTCCATCTTCAAGATAGGTAATATAATACAGCAAATTTCCATTTTAATCAAATTACATTTAAAGAAGATATCAAATTTTATGGCATGAAAGTGCTTATGGTGATTTGTAATATCAAATTTGCCTAATTCTATGCAATTTTCTGTACCTTAGCAAATATTTGCATGTTTGAAACCCCATTGTGCTTTCATTGAGCAGTATTTGAATTTCATATATAAGAATCCCTTTAATATCAAATAGACCAAGTTGCAATCTTCCTCCCCATATTGAATTTCTTATGTTTCAGAATCTCCTTTTTCTCATCAGCAAAAGAGTAATAATAGTATTGCCTCATGGGTTATTTTAAGAATTAAACAGTCACATAGCATAATATTAGTACAGATTCCATATTTGGTGAATTTTAAATAAAGGTTAGTACCCTTCACTGACCCCAGCCAGAAAAGAAATTGAACTAAGAAACCTGCACTAATTTCATTCACCTGGAGTGTGTGTGTGTGTGTGTGTGTGTGTGTATGTTAGTTGCTCAGTTTTGTCTGATTCTGTGACCTCATGGACTGTAGCCAGCCAAGATCCTCTGTCCACGGGATGCTCCAGGCAAGAATACTGGAGTGGGATGCCATTCCCTTCTCCAGAGGATCTTCCCAATCCAGGGATCAAGCCCAGGTCTCCAGGACTGCAGGTAGAGTCTTCACCATCTGAACCACAAGTGAAGTTCTCATCTGGAGTACAAATGCCAATTCACTTTCTACTTTTTCACATACTCTAGAATGCATGACTTTTTGTGATGAAGCCATCATTTCAGTTCAGTTCAGCTGCTCAATCGTGTCCGACTCTGCAACCCTATGAATGGCAGCATGCCAGCCCTCCCTGTCCCTCACAAACTCCCGGAGTTTACCCAAACTCATGTTCATTGAGTCGGTGATGCCATCCAATCATCTCATCCTCTGTCATCCTCTTCTCGTCCCATTCTCAATCTTTCCCAGCATCAGGGTCTTTTCAAAAAGTCAGCTCTTCGCATCAGGTGGCCAAAGAGTTGGAGTTTCAGCTTCAATATCAGTCCTTCCAATGAACACCCAGGACTAATCTCCTTTAGGATGGACTGGTTGGATCTCCTTGCAGTCCAAGGGACTCTCAAGAGTCTTCTCCAACACCACAGTTCAAAAGCATCGATTCTTCGGTGTTCAGCTTTCTTTATAGTCCTACTCTCACATCCACACATGACTACTGAAAAAAAACAGCCTTGACTGGACAGAGCTTTGTGGACAAAGTAATGTCTCTGCTTTTTAATATGCTGTCTAGGTTGGTCATAACTTTCCTTCCAAGGAGTAATCATCTTTTAATTTCATGAATTGCAGTCACCATCTCCAGTGACTTTGGAGCCCCCCAAAATAAAGTCAGCCACTGTTTCCACTTCATGGTAAATAGAAGTGATAGGACTAGATGCCATGATCTTTGTTTTCTGAATGTTGAGCTTTAAGCCAACTTTTTCACTCTCCTTTTTCACATTCATCAAGAGGCTCTTGAGTTCTTCTTCACCTTCTGCCATAAGGATGGCATCATCTGCATATCTGAGGTTATTGGTATTTCTCCCGGCAATCTTGACTCCAGCTTGTGCTTCCTCCAGCCCAGCGTTTCTCATGATGTACTCTGCATATAAGTTAAGTAAGCAGAGTGATAATATACAGCCTTGATGTATTCCTCTTCTTATTTGGATCCAGTCTGTTGTTCCATGTCTAGTTCTAACTGTTGTTTCCTGACCTGCATATAGGTTTCTCAAGAGGCAGGTCAGGTGGTCTGGTATTCCCATCTCTTTTAGAATTTTCCACAGTTTATTGTGATCTACACAGTCATTGCTTAAAAAATACAAAATTAAAATTTCTTTATTGAACAATTATATAATGATTTTTAAGCCTATTTCAAGGAGAGAAATAAAGTGTAATATTTCAATAACATTGTTCCATTGATATTAAAAATTAGCACTTAATTTCTATGTCCTTTATACTTCATTTAGAGTAGAGAAACACCAGGATTTTAACAATTAGTAAATTTAGTATATCATGTGGAAAGTAGGAACAATTAGACAGATATACATGCATAAATAGAAACTTAATTTCTTTATTATTTTTCTAAATTACAAAGATATGCCATTTAATCTTTATTAAAATTTAAACTTTTAGTGCAAAGAAAAAGCAATATCATCATAACTGTGATCTTTTTGACACAGGAATATTCTAACTTGCAATTCATATAACCAGCATATTTTTTACTCGTCTTTTTATAACCTTATTTGAATGTAAGCTTATATCCCTGGCATGGTCCTAATTGTAATTGATATTAGACAAATAAATCAACTAAAGATGATAATGAACCAACTTTAGATATCAGAGGGTTATGCATTAATCATGTGTTTGATTTTGACTTCTGATGTAGACTTACAAAACTGAATTCTTAAATCTCAGCTCTTTCCCCATGGAGTTGAATATAGAGATAATAATACTTCACTGCTCATGTCCATACTAATACTTCGGGAAGTATTCTGATTCCAAATCTTTAGCTCCTTTTATTATCTCATGCTACAGTCTGTCAATAATTTTGGTAAGTTGATTTTTTCTAGAACTTTTCATGATCTCCAGGATGAAAAACTTGTGGAAGTATATACAATTGTAATGCATGAGATAAACTGCATTTCTGTAGAATTAAATTCACCTCGATTTAAACAAAAACAAAACAAAACAGAATCTTCCACTCTATGTTTTTTCTAAACCTCAGAAGTTTTATTTTTCAGGTAATATGATTGCATCTTATTATATATTACTAATAATTATCTCCAGAGACCTTGCTTCTTCATGACTAACAAATTATTATTCAACTTTAAGGAAAATTTTAAAAGCTTTCTAGTTTCCCAGGCTCATTTATCACAGTATTTTTTATCTTCCCATACTGAGACAGAATTACAGGTCACATACAATATTCCTTTTTCCTCAGCATTTCCCAAAAGACATTCTATAACTCTAGTTTCATAAGAAGATCAGATATAGTTTATGTGGTCAAATAATTTATGGGAAAATTGTCTGCCTTTTTCTACTTTATTCAGTATTTTGAGCAGTCTGAGAGATAAAGTATCAGGGAAAATAATTATTGTTCAGCAATATTATTCACTTTATTAAAAATAGGAATGGTTGTCCTTCAATGCTGCTGCTAAGTCGCTTCAGTCGTGTCCGACTCTTTGCGACCCCAGAGACGGCAGCCCACCAGGCTCCCCCATCCCTGGGATTCTCCAGGCAAGAACAATGGAGTGGGTTGTCATTTCCTTCTCCAATGCATGAAAGGGAAAAGTGAAAGTGAAGTTGCTCAGTCGTGTCTGACTCCTAGCGACCCCATGGACTGCAGCCTACCAGGCTCCTCCGTCCATGGGATTTTCCAGGCAAGAGCACTGGAGTGGGATGCCACTGCCTTCTCCTAAATGTAGCATAAAAGGGATTTATTTGGGCAAGTTAAATATCCGTTAAGTTACATATGGACATTTAGTGGAGTCAAATTTAACGTGCAAATCAGCTGTGGCCAAAATGTAGCAGAAAACTGCACTCTGCAAGGAGCCCAGACAAGGTGAAACCCTACCTGTAGTTGCTATTAGCAGCTAAATAAACCATCTGGTTCAGTCTCAGTCCTGTCTAACTCTTTGCTACCCCATGGACTATGCTTCCCTACATAGTCATAAGTTTTATTGGACCCGCTATTGGGAAATGTTTCTTTACCTGTTTTGTTTCTCTTTGGAATGTATTTATTCCTTTTTTAGATATGGATTATTTTTGCTGTGTTTCAGCCTGATAGGTTTTTCAATTCTTCATCTATTTATTAGTTTTATCTCTCAAATTTCTTATTTGTTTTAGACAGTCATTGATCTTGTACATATTTATTGACGACTGTGTGTCAGGTGCCCTTCTAAGCACTAAGTATACACTAGTAAAAATCTCTTTCCTGTATACTTACCTTTCCACAAGAATTGAGAAAAGAATAAGCAAACAAAAATTACTAATTAAATGTGCAATGTATTACATGATAATTACTGTGAAGGAAAAAGTTTAAAGAGGGCTAAGAAATGTGATGGTGATTTCAATTTTAAATTATGTGATGACCACATTATTTGAGGTGAGAAATTTAGACTGAGTCATGTTGGTGTGTGAGAGATAAATTTCTCAAACAGAGAGAACAGAGATGCCTGGATCTAGGTTCATTTTGGTCTATTCAAAGAGCAGCAAGGATACCAGAAAGCTAGAACTGAATGGGTGAAGAAAAGTGAAAGATAGAGTCAGATATGTAACTGAGATATATTAGGGTCTTACAAGCCAGCTCAAGGATGTAGGTTTCTATTATAAGTGAATAAAAAAGCCACTGGACGTTTATGAGCAAAAAAGAAGCATTATCTGATTTGTATTTTATCAGAATTATTTTGGCTGCTGTACTGGGATTAGAAGATGAGAAGGATTACCTTGATGACAAAAGGTCTGTATAGTCAAAGCCATGGTTTTTCCAGTATCATGTATGGATGTGAGTATTGGACCATAAAGAAAGCTGAGCACTGAAGAATTGATGTGTTGAACTGGTGTTAGAGAAGATTATTGAGAGACCCTTGGACAGCAAGGATATCCAACCAGCCCATCCTAAAGGAAATAAACCCCTGAATATTTATTGGAAGGACTGATGCTGAAGCTGAAGCTCCAATATTTTGGCCACTTGATGCGAAGAGCTGACTCATTAGAAAAGACCCTGGGAAAGATTGAAGGCAGGAGGAGAAGGGGACAAGAGAGGATGAGATTGTTGGATGGCATCACTGACTCAACGGACATGTGTTTGAGCAATCTCTGGGAGAGTGAAGGACAGAGAAGCCCGGTGTGCTGAATTCCATGGGGTTGCAAAAAATCAGACATGACTGAGCAACTGAACAACAACAACAACTGGGACTAGAATGATGGGGGCAGAGGTATAGGAGCAGAAGCAGGAGATAACTTCTGTTTTTTCTATACAAATTAAGATGAGAGAGAATGATGATTTGAACAGTATAATATCAGTGGAGGTATTGGGTCAGGGTCAGATTCTGATATTTTCTGAGTATGTGTTTAACAAGATGTCCTATAAGAATCAGGAGTTACCTGAAGGTGTGAGGCCTTAAACAATTGGAAGGGGAGAGCTACAATTTTCTAGATTGTACAGCACATTTTAGTGGGGAAGATGAGGATCTTGATGTCTAGTATGTGAAGTTTGACAGGATAACATTAACAGTAGGCAGCTGAATTTAAATTTTGGTGTGTAACTGGTATACAAACTAATAGTCTTCAGCGTAGCAAAAATATTGAAAGCAAGGGGATCACATGAGGTCTCTAGGAGTGTTCAAATAAACAAAATATGCAAAAAAAAAATCTTTGTTTTGGGCTTTTCCAATATTGGAAGGTGTAAATACAAGGAGGAATCCACAAAGTAGATTGAGAAAGAAAAATCAATAAGACAAGCAAAATCCATGAGATTAGTGAACATTCAAAGCCAAATGAAGAAAGTATTTCACTGAGGGGTGAGTAATGAAACTTCAAATTATTTTAAATATGCTTCTGAATATCTCCTTTTAATTTTCAATAATTGTTGCTATCTTTGATATTTTTATCCACAATATTTTACAACCATAGTTTATGTAATTAATCTGCTATTCATGACATGTTAACCTCTACCCATTATGGATATTATGCTAAGAATGAAACTTCTAGAGGTCTCATTCTCTCTCCAAACAGGTGAATGATTTACCTTTATAAACCACTATTATAGATACTTTAAGTGATGTCAGAACCCGAATTCTGCAGAGAAAGAGAAGGTGAAAAAAAGTATAAGAAAAATGTTCCAAAAATTAAATAATGTTTCTGAGGCTTAAAATATTAGGAGTTTTTCAAGAAAGCAAAAAAAAGACTGGCTGGGGGGCTGGTCAATTTACTTCCTTTAACTGGGTTCTAGTTGTACTTCCATGTGAATTAGTAATAATTTAGCAAGCTCTATACAGGTGATGTGTACTGTGTCTTCTATGTATTTCATAATTCAATAAAAGGAAGCTTGTTTAAAAAAAAGACAAGATTACAAGTAGAGCAAAGACCATATACAGTGAATATTGGAGGCACAAGAAGACATATCACATTTTGGGAAGAGCAGGTAAGCTTGACATAGCCAGGGATCAGGGACATTAAAATGTAGGTATAGCAACTGAATTAAGGAGGTAAATGTGTACCATGAAAATGGACCTCTCATGCATGCTAAAGTGTTTGTGAAAGTCCTTGAAAGTGATGAAGATCATTAAAGAATTTCGAGTAATTTTTTGTAAGTTGATGTTTTAGAAAGAATTGTATTGGTAGCATTTGGGGGTTAAACCAACACTGGGTAAAACGAGTTAATTAGTTATTGTAGTAGCTCAGATGAGAATTTCTGGGGGATTAAATGTAAGCAGGGGAACTGAGCATCTGAAGACAGTGATGAGTATAAACTACATACAATAGGAAGAAGAATGAGCATGATTTAGTGACTTAATGCAAAGGTATAAAGTAGATATAGCTAGAAAATTATCAGATCTTTATTATTAGTGAAAAGAAAACAAATGAGGAACATTTGGTATGTACATGTGAATTTGTTTTGTAAATACAGCTCTAGAAAAACAGATGAGCTCAATATTACAAAAATCTGAGCTTGAGACCATGGAGCATACAGAAAATAACACAAGATTGAAGTCTAGAATTTAAATGAAAAATTCTCATCGGGGGAACATAATTAATATAATCAGTATATAGGTGATATATGAAATATGAAAACAGAGTAGAATAGTCAGAAGAGCATTTGAAGCGATACAAGAAAAAAGTCAATGATAAAATTTGGGGCAAACACTGTTTAAGGAGCAGAGGAATAGAAAGCTGCATATTCACCTGAGAAACAAAAGCACAGGAGGAAAGAGAGAAGCAGGGAGAGAGTTGTAGGACAAGACCATGGCATATTTATATTTCCCAAAATTAAAGATTAATCATTAGCATCAAAATATCCCAAGAAACCAGGGCCAAAGAGATGAGAATGGAAAAAAAATAGCCAAGAGTATTGAAATTCGATCACTTGAAAAATGATGATATAATTGCTCTTCATTATTGATGCTATTTGTTAGTAAATATTAGATAAACATATTTTTATACAACTTCTGAGAATTGAATGACACTTATATGTGACTTAAGAGATGATTTCACGCCTGAAAAAATTTTAAAAGTCTTAGCTACCACAGTTGCAAGAATTTAGACCAGCAAACCACTGGAAAGTTTTGTTGCATTGGCATATTACTCAAAAGCATATTTTTTGAAAACTAAGTTGTTGCATCAAGTGAATTCTACAGGGTACATTGCTGTTAAATTAGTACCTTGAATAATTATTTCATTATTAACTAACTCTATTAGTTAATAATAAAATTATAATTTATTAAATTGCAGTTTCAGTCCAGTTCAGTTCAGTTCAGTTCAGTCACTTAGTTGTGTCTGACTCTTTGCGACCCCATGAACTGCAGCACACCAGGCCTCCCTGTGTATCACCAACTCATGAATACATTTATTTAACATATTAAATTAATTGTAATATAGTTATTAAAATAATATAATTATAAAATGATACTTTAATAATTCAATCTATTATGAAATTAAAGTGTTCATAATTTATTGCATATTTTTTAATTTTTAAAATAATATATGCCTAAATATAAAATAAGCATATCTAAAACAATCTGAAACAATACAAGTGTTAAGTGTTAGTCATTCAGTCATATCCAACTCTTTGTGAGCCCATGGACTGTAGTCCACCAGGCTCCTCTGTCCATGAGATTCTCCAGGCAAGAATACTGGAGTGGATAGCCATTCTGTTTTCCAGGGGATCTTTCTGACCCAGGGGTCCATCTTGTATCTCCTGCATTGCAGGCAGATTCTTTGCTGTCTGAGCCACCAGAGAAGCTCATGTATGAAATAATATGAAGTTATGTAAAGTACAAATCAATCATCTTCTATAAACTGTCTATTCTTCATCCCCTTCCTTCCACCCCGCTCACTGGATAACACTGTGAATGAATGGTCATTTGTCCCAACAAATCTTTCTTTAAGTATATATCTGTTTTTGCTATTCAATAGAATTTTCTGAGATAATGAAATATTCTAATCTGTATTATCTAATATAGGAGGAATTTGCCATATGTTGCTGATGAACAGTTGAAATGTGAGTCATGTGATATTTCAAATTTTGCTTTTTTAATTCATTTGAACTTGGATGGCTACATGTGCCTAGTGTCTAGAAATGATTATTAAGAAATTTAGGTGTATTCACTCATGTGATTCTGAAAACAATGTATCAGATATATACAGTTATCATCGCCATTTCAGAAATGAGGAAACAAGTATAAGAGGTTAAATAAATGATTTGATAACAACACTGATTACAAAAAAAAAAGAAAAGAAAATCTGTATTGTATACTTGGCTCTTACACAAGCCAGTCACTGGGTTGAGTTATTGGTATTAGTCACTAGTCTACTAATATACTAGTGATTCATACTGGTTCTAGTCAACAGTCACAAACCTCCAGTAGGGTATGTTATGTTACTATCCTCAGTTATCAGGTTAAAAAGTCAAGCTTGAAAGAGATTAAGTAACTTACCTAAGGTCACAATCAATGAGTATCAGGGCCCAGGCAGAACAACCTGTCTGACCTCCAAACTTGCTTTCTTCCCTTGCCAAATATTAATGCTTCTTGACAAAAGCAAAAAGATAGTCAGTGTTCAGGCTGGTCAAAATAATTATGACACATTTTCATGGGCTGTCTTTCATCATGTCCCCACACCCGACAACAAGGAAGAGCATTTTGGCTTCTCTTCCCTCTGCTTTCTCCTTCCTACCAATAAAGAGAAAGAGATGGAAAAAACTCAATAATAAGTTCCATAAATAACCTTAAGATTTTAAAGAGTTTCTCTTTTTACACTAGAACAGAATAGTAGAAGAGTGAAAGGAAATCCATTTTGAATTTAAGTGACTCCAGTCCTTGTATCTATTAGTGTGGCTTTGCCTCATCCACTTCTCCTTTGTTCAACATGACGCCTGCTTTCAAACGACAGAGGAGATTAAATCTTTTAGAAGAAATGCTTCCACTTTGCACTGAAAAGGAAACTGTTTCATAATCTTTGTGTAAGGAAATTTGGCCGTATTACACCACTGACATTCTCAGTCTTCCTGACTAAATATCGCTCTCATCATAACTTTTGGCAGAGCTGGGAGTTACAGACTCGGTATTTTAATGCGAAATTTTCTTCAACAACTTAATAGATGACATTTATAAACCAAGAAAAAATTTTCCTTCACACACTAATCTTAAATTACTGAAAATCTATAATTAGAGCAATTAAAATCTAAATGTATTGCCTTAAAATATAATATACTGTGATAATATACTGTGATTAGTTGTCATAATTCTAAAATACCCTGAATTCAAGTCATGATTAATTAGAGCTGAACTTATTTCTTGTCTGAGTTATCTATTTTTTTTTTGATTGATTGATTGGCCATATTGTTATTTAGGCTCTGACAGAGCATGGAGGAATATTGTGCATGAGACATTAATCAGGAAATTATGCATTGCTTTCACAACTGGACTTTACTTTGTAATACTGTATTAGCCCTTAACATGCAAATTATTTTAGGTAATTACCTCATTTTTCAGTGGCCATTTGATGGATAGAAGTTTCATGCAGATTCTTCTGTGTAATTTAAAATCTTGTGGTGATTTGTTCCCTTTCTTGTTCATAAAATAGCCCCAGTTTGAATTGTCATACATCAGACTCATGAGGCCAGTTGTGGAAAGCTCTGGATGTATAAGCTTATTCTCTCAATTTCCTTAAACTCTAATTCAAGCTGGCAATTTGAGCAAGTGGTATAAAAAACTATAATGTCATCTCTTTCCATATCTAAAACTCTGCTCATGATTGGTATTTTTGTATCATTGCAGGAAAAGCTAAGATAACTTCTGGCCCATGGATAGATCATGATTCATAAATAAAATATTATTTATTGTCTTTCTAGATAGTTCAACTAGCAAATTTATTATTTTCTTTTTTTTAAAATAAAGATTTAAACACTAAGTGAATATCCCACATTACAATTACATGTCTCTATTATTTGATTTCTTATTAAATATTTAGCTAATATTCAAAACAGTACAGCTTCAATTAATATTATGGTAAATGAATATAGGTAGACTGATTTTATACATGTCATAATTATAGTTTTCAAACACACATAATGTGTTAGTTGACCTCTGATCCACAGTTTTGTTAGATATATTAATGTATATGAACTGCCCAGATTATTTAGATCATTCTTTCCCCATATTTTTCAATCTGGCATGTCATATAATCATGAATATTTGTTGTGATCTTGTCTATTCAGAAACCTGCTGCTGTAAAATAGCTTCCCCATAAATGTCAAGTAATGTAAAATTGAATGCCTATATTTAAATAGATTTTAACAGATAATAAAACTCTTGAGATTAAAATGGTTTCATTCAGGAAGGCAGACATTTCTTTCCACAGTGTGCAATTTATGTGTCATGTTATGTAAAATATAATTTTAAAAATACTTTTTAAAAAGCACAACTGGAAAGTATCTCTTGAATAAAAAAAAAAGAAGCTACTGTTCTCATTGCAGATCTAGTTGAAAATGTGAAATATAATGACAAGGTACAAACTTCTATTTTCTAAACATTGCTTTGACTAGCTTTGCTTCCTGTTAATTCCTGTGGGGGTTATTCCAGAGATTCAAGCTATCAAAACAGAATTTTTACTCACAATCTAACCTTTCTTTATTTAAGACAAAACAAAGGAATTAGAGAATTTTGACACACCATTATATGAAGCATAAGAGAAAATTGCTTTTCCATTTACAGGTATGCATTTATCACTATCTCAGAGCACGTAGATATATCACAGTTTACAATAGGCTCGCCGGCACAAAGGATGCCTCTTGTCTCTTGAGAGAATAGCTACTGACAGTCTTTCACTCACTAAGTATTAAAATGGAAGTGTAAAATTAGATATCTAATAAATAGTATATTTTAGGAAGAGAATTTTTTGGACTAATAAGTATTGAGCAATCTCTTACATGGATGGGAGGTGAGAAAGGGAGGAGAGGAAATCTAACTTAGGTTGCCAGAATAGGTTGTGCAAGAAAGGAAACAGATCTTACATGTAGAGGACGATGGATTCCAAAAAGAGGGCTGCGTGAGATATGCTAGTGCTCCAGAGTCAAAGATGACCAAGGGCATATCTGCATCAGTGTTGCAGTTATTGACTTGTTGCAAAGAGTCACTGCACACACTGCACTGTGAATTGTCTATTAATAGGATGTTAGAAGGGTTTTATAAGATTTGATCTTGTGCTAGGTGATTCGGGGAAGGGTTCAAGGAGATAAAATTCCAAGATTGGTTATCCTAATAATTTTTATTTAGAAAGCAAGAGATATGAACCAATCCTAAAGCAATAATTTGTATAGAATCAGCAATCACTAATGTTAGAAAGAAGAGGTGGGTATTAGGGTCATTTTTGTTATTTGAACAATATTGTAGTTTTTGTACAAGTTCCGACATAATTCCATGGATGGGAGAACCTGAGGGACTACAGTCCGTGGCCTTGCAAAGAGTTGGATGTGACCGAGGATGCACATGTGCAGCAGACATAACTGTGGGACTTTGGTTTTGTTTTGCATTTGTTTGGTCTTTTAGAGTCATCATGGTTACTGAATGTCTTGTCTGATGTCAAGTAAAACAGCCTAGTTAACAAGGTCATATTAGCTCCCAGTGGTCAGGGCTCTTTTCTCTTCCTCAAACACATTACAAATATGTTCAAAAAGTTCTGATCATATACCGAGCTTGCATTCAGAGAAAATAGGAATCAACATTTTAAAGATATGTACCGTGGGCTAAATTTTTATGTTTGTCATTTCGTTTAATCCTAATGTCAATAGATTATAGTTTCCATGGTCATTTATCATATGCAGCAACTAGTGGTGGGAGTCAGTAAGGTAATTTGTTGTGACCTCACAGATAAAAGGAAATGCTGGGTTTTAAAACCATCAGTTTTCAGATTCCAAAGTACCTAATCTTTCTGCTTCAACAATATAAGGAGCATATATTTCAAGTTAGAAGTCAAAACAAGGTTTAATGTCCTGGAAAGAATTTGGGAGTCCAACATGGGAAACAATTTGGAGAAAAAAGATTCTGAGTTTGTTTTCATACATCTTAAATTTGAAACAGTGATGGAGTATCATTTATCTGTCCATTAATTAATTATCCACAGTTAACTTTATTTTTAAGTTTTCTTGTTTTGAAACAGTATAAGGGACACATATTTTAAAAATGTACAACTCAGTAAGTGGCAAAGTGAACACTTTGTAACCACCAGTTAGGTTTAAAGACACAAGCATTGCCAACATCAAAAAATTTCCCTTTATAGCCTCTCTTGACTGTTGCTTGCTTTCTCTCAACCAACCTTAGCTGATATTTTTGATGCTATGGTAATTATTTCTTTGCTTTTCTTTATATTTAACCACCTGAACTAGCATCCACATATAGTTTCTCCTTTTTTGATATTTTATGTAAATGAAGGCATAGAGATTATAGTCTCATATTTTAACTTGCTCAAAATTATGATAGTGAGATTCAGCCATGTTTTATTTGTATAGTTGTGATTTGTTGAATTTCATTGCTATGTGGT
This sequence comes from Ovis canadensis, assembly GCF_042477335.2. Lineage (NCBI taxonomy): Eukaryota > Metazoa > Chordata > Mammalia > Artiodactyla > Bovidae > Ovis > Ovis canadensis. Next base: position 89,466,243 of record NC_091249.1, read on the forward strand.
GTTACTATAAACAATTTAAAACTTTTAAATATTTTTTAATAATTTAAAATTTTATTTTAACATTGTTTTACTGATAGACATTTGAGTTATTTCCAGGTTTGGGCTCTTACACAATTTTGTATATATTTCTTGATATACACATGCAAGCATATCTGCTCAATGGGGGGTGAAATTTCTAGATCTGGTTATGTGTCAACTGTTAAATTACATAATTGATACCAACCTGTTTCCAAAGTGGTTGTGCCACTTTACGCTTGTTCATAAGTGTATGAAGGATTTTTTTCATTCAGATACTGATATCATTGTCTGTTATATTTCAGTGTTTCTAGAGAGTTTACATGTGTTTTATTAATAGTGTTTTCACTTTGCATGGCTCTGAGTGTTAATAAACTTATACCACCTTTTGCATGGTTACTAGCCATGTGAATGTTGTCTTTTTTTATCTTAACAAATGAAGATATTCTTCTATATTATCCTCTAGAAAACTTTATTATCATTTATAGTTCAGTGTTTAATTATTCTAGAATTCATTGTCATACCCAGTAGAGAATAAGTGTTGTTTTTCCTTTCTCTTTATGATATCCAACTGCCCCTTATACATCACTGATGGAAATGCACAATGGTGTAGTCACTTTGGAAGATAATTTGGTGATTTCTTTCAAAACTAAATGTACTCTAACCATATGGTCCAGCAGTCATAATTCTTGTGACTGCTCATATAAAATAAAAATAAACCCACACAAAAGCTTGCACACAGATGTTAATATCAGCTTTACTCATGGTTATCAAAACGTATAAGCAACCAAGATTTCCTTCAGTAGGTGAATGAATATATAAATTGTGGTACATCCAGACAGTGTAATATGATTCAGCATTAAAAAGACCTGGACCATTAAGTTATGGAAGGATGTGGAGGCAACTTCAGTGAATATTGCTCAGTGAAAAGGCTGAAAAGGCTATTTGAAAAGGATACATACTGTATGACTTCAACTGTGTGACATTCTAGAAAAGTAAAATCTATGGAGGCAATAAAAAATAAGCAGTTTTTAAGACTGGAGGTAGGGATAATTTGTTAGAACTCAGAAGATTTTAGGGTAATGAAAACACTGTATGATATTTTATCAATGGATATATTGATATTTCATTATACATTTGTCCAAATCTATGAAATATGCAATACAAGAGTGAATCCTAGAGTAAACTATAGATTGTAGGTGATGATACTGTATTGATGTAACTCAGCTCTGGTTAAAAAATAAATAAAGGAAAGAAAAGTACCACTCTGGTGAATGATATTAATAATGGGGGTAGTTATTGTGGGGGCTTCCCTGGTGGCCCAGCAGTAAAGAATCCATCTGCAATGCAGGTACATGGATTTGATCCCTGGGTCAGGAAGACCTCCTGGAGGAGGGCATGGCAATCCACTCCAGCACTCCAATATTCTTGCCTGGAGAATGCTGTAGACAAAGGACCTTGGCAGGCTATAGTCCATAAGGTCGCAAAGGTTCAGACATGACTGAAGTGATTTAGCATGCACACACATCCATATGTGGAGGCAGGGTACAGGGAAATACTGTACCTTTCTGTCAGTTTTATTGTAAACATAAAACTGCTCTAAAACAATAAAGTATTGAAAAATTGCTTTTAGTTTCATTGACTTTCCTGTATGGCTTTTCTAGTTTTATTAATTTCTTCATGTTATGGTTTCCTCTTGGCTATTTGATTTGGTATTAGTTTTCTGTGTTTTTTTTTCTCTAATTTTATAAAGTGAATGTATAGATAATTGATTTGAAACTTGTTGTTTTGTGTTATTAGCATTAAATGCTGTGAATATATTTTTCAGGTATGCTTTGGCTGCGTTCCATACATTTTGACATATCATGATTTTTTTCTTTTAATCAAAAATATCTTCTAATATCCTTTGTATTTACTTTTTTGAATCATGAATTTTATTTTTATAAATAGGTAATATTCTGAATTGTATAATAGAGATAGTTAATTTAGCATATTATAAACAAGTAGGCTTCTTGAATTACATCGGACAGTAAATATCGTTAATCTACAATACTAATCACAGAACCAACACTTACAGTCGTTTGTGGTGAGTCACCTAAACACTGGCGTCATAGTTTCCAAAGATTGAAAAAATGATGTAAATGCTAAGTTCCAACGTATAGTACTTTCTTTGCTTTTCTTTTTTGCCAACTCTTCCTCACTCCTTTTTTTTTTTTTTCAATAGCAACACTATTCCATACCTTTATGCAAGGAGAGAAGTTTCTAATATTTCCTGAAAAATAATATATTCTTAAATAAATGTTTTAAAAATGAAACTGTGCTCATGTTTGTGATGTCACATTCACTTTATTTAAACCAGGCAAATAAAATTTAAGGAGAAAGAACTACCAGCACTAGGAAATATCATTATTTATAAACTTATTCATTGCTGTACATTTTTAACTTACATATGTGTGTGTGTTAGTCAATCAGTCATGTCTGACTCTTTGTGATCCCATGGACTGTTTAAATCCCCATAAATATCCTTGAGTTTTGTTCAAGACATGGATAAGTTGGTGCAAACAACTTGATCTTTTCAGATCTTGTTTTTCAGCTTCATTAGATGAGATGAATTACATTTCTTCTAGGATTCCTTTTCTTTCCTACTGAGGCAATACCCTTTTTAATATTTTAATCAGTGTTCCTTGGATTGCAAGGTTTTCCAACCTGACAGCAATAGTCACTGTTCTCATTTTTATATGAAAATCAGGTATTCCTCCCTCTGAATTTTCATGTTTCTCTTTCTGGCCATGTGTAATATCTTCACAACATGCACCAATCATTGCTCAACTGAGTACTCACTGGATTCTCTGAACATCTTCAAAATTTTGTCTCTCTGCAGTTCTCTCTTCTACTCTGCCCAGAAAACTCTAGCCACTTTGACTTGGCCAAATTTCCAACTCTGTCTCCAGAACTCAGGGAGACCACCAAGATCTGACAGGGTTCCTTTCTCTATACTCCAGCCTGGAAACTTTCTCCAACTAGGCAACCCTAGGCTTACCACACTTGTTTCCTCTCAGGGATTACTATCCATTTTTGCCAACCTTTTTCCTAAGTGCCTGAATCTTTCACTGTTCTTTTTGTTTGTTTGTTTATTTTTAATGAAAATCAAATCATAAAATGTAAACTACAAAGTTCTATGTAATCATTATATTTTACTGCTATATGAGAATCAGTTGAATCTTAGAGACTCAGTGCTCTAGAATATCATGAAATTTCCACTATCATAAAAATGTCTACTTTATTATTATTTTATTTAATTTAGTTTTAGTCACATAGAATGGCTCTATGCTATCTTCTTTTTTTTTCCACTAAAATAGATCTCTGCTGAGAAAAGGGTAAAATGTCTTAGTTTTGGCTTACTTGAAGAATACTGCTTTTCAATGTTTTTTACATACTTCAAATAACTAATAGATGTGTTTCTGTTTATGTTGCAGATATACGAAGTCTGGGCATAAGACCTGCAGAAATTTCCTGTAAGGTAGGGACACTTGGTTTTTGTGTTTTTCTTTGTTCAGAGCTGTCTGTGAAAAGCATAATGAAGGACTTCTCATGAGAAAGTTGACCTTATCAAAATGTAACTTATAAAGGAAAAAACTCATTCACCTTGCAACAAGCTTTTTTAAAAATATTTATTTTAATTGGAAGTTAATTACTTTACAATATTGTGTTGGTTTTGCCATACATCAACATGAATCTGCCACAGGTATACATGTGTTCCCCATCCTGAACCTCCCTCCCCGAACCATCCCTCTGGGTCATCCCAGTGCACTAGCCCCAAGCATCCAGTATCACGCATCGAACCTGGACTGGCAATTCGTTTCATATATGATATTATACATGCATAATGCCGTTCTCCCAAATCATCCCACCCTCTCCCTCTCCCACGGAGTCCAGAAGACTGTTCTATACATCTGTGTCTCTTTTGCTGTCTCACATACAGGGTTATTGTTAAAATCTTTCTAAATTCCATATATATGTGTTAGTATATTATATTGGTGTTTTTTTCTTCCTGGCTTACTTCACTCTATGCAATAGGCTCCAGTTTCCATCCACCTCATTAGAAATGATTCAAATGTATTCTTTCTAACAGCTGAGTAATACTCCATTGTGTATATGTACCACAGCTTTCTTATCCATTCATCTGCTGATGGACATCTAGGTTGTTACCATGTCCTGGCTATTATAAACAGTGCTGCGATGAACATTGGGGTACATGTGTCTCTTTCAATTCTGGTTTCCTCAGTGTGTATGCCCAGCAGTGGGATTGCTGGGTCATAAGGTAGTTCTATTTGCAATTTTTTAAGGAATCTCCACACTGTTCTCCATAGTGGCTGTACTAGCTTGCATTCCCACCAACAGTGTAGGAGGGTTCCCTTTTCTCCACACCCTCTCCAGCATTTATTGCTTGTAGACTTTTGGATCGCAGCCATTCTGACTGGTGTGAAATGGTACCTCATTGTGGTTTTGATTTGCATTTCTCTGATGAGTGATGTTAAACATCTTTTCATGTGTTTGTTAGCCTTCTGTATGTCTTCTTTGGAGAAATGTCTATTTAGTTCTTTGGCCCATTTTTTGATTGGGTCGTTTATTTTTCTGGACTTGAGCTGTATAAGTTGCTTGTATATTTTTGAGATTGGTTGTTTGTCAGTTGCTTCATTTGCTGTTATTTTCTCCCACTCTGAAGGCTGTCTTTTCACCTTGCTTATAGTTTCCTTTGTTGTGTAGAAACTTTTAAGTTTAATTAGGTCCCATTTGTTTATTTTTGCTTTTATTTCCAATATTCTGGGAGGTGGGTCATAGAAGATCCTGCTGTGATTTACATCAGAGAGTGTTTTGCCTATGTTCTCCTCTAGGAATTTTATAGTTTCTGGTCTTACATTTAGATCTTTAATCCATTTTGAGTTTATTTTTGTGAATGGTGTTAGAAAGTGTTCTAGTTTCATTCCTTTACAAGTGGTTAACCAGTTTTCTCAGCACCACTTGTTAAAGAGATTGTCTTTAATCCATTGTATATTCTTGCCTCCTTTGTCAAAGATAAAGTGTCCATAGGTGCATGGATTTATCTCTGGGCTTTCTATTTTGTTCCACTGATCTATATTTCTGGCTTTGTGCCAGTACCATACTGTCTGTATGACTGTGGCTTTGTAGTAGAACCTGAAGTCAGGCAGGTTGATTCCTCCAGTTCCATTCTTCTTTCTCAAGATTGCTTTGGCTATTCAAGTTTTTGTATTTCCATACAGATTGTGAAATTATTTGTTCTAGCTCTGTGAAAAATACCGCTGGTAGCTTGATAGGGATTGCATTGAATCTATAAATTGCTTTGGGTAGTATACTCATTTTCACTATATTGATTCTTCCTATCCACGAACGTGGTATATTTCTCCATCTATTAGTGTCCTCTGATTTCTTTCACCAGTATTTTACAGTTTTCAATGTATAGGTCTTTAGTTTCTTCATGTAGATATATTCCTAAGTATTTTATTATTTTTGTTGCAGTGGTGAATGGAATTGTTTCCTTAATTTCTCTTTCTATTTTCTCATTATTAGTGTACAGAAATGCAAGGGATTTCTGTGTGTTGATTTTATATCCTGCAACTTTACTATATTCATTGATTAGCTCTAGTAATTTTCTGGTGGATTATTTAGGGTTGTCTATGTAGAGGATCATGTCATCTGCAAACAGTGAGAGTTTTACTTTTTCTTTTCCAATTTGGATTCCTTTCATTTCTTTTTCTGCTCTGATTGCTGTGGCCAAAACTTCCAGAACTATGTTGCATAGTAGTGCTGAAAGTGGGCACACTTGTCTTGTTCCTGACTTTAGGGGAAATGCTTTCAATTTTTCACAATTTAGGATAATGTTTGCTGTGGGTTTGTCATATATAGCTTTTATTATGTTGAGGTATGTTCCTTCTATTCCTGCTTTCTAGAGAGTTTTTATCATAAATGGATGTTGAATTTTGTCAAAGGCTTTCTCTGCATCTATTGAGATAATCATATGGTTTTTATTTTTCAATTTGTTAATGTGGTGTATTACATTGATTGATTTGTGGATATTGAAGAATCCTTGCATCCCTGGGATAAAGCCCACTTGGTCATGGTGTGTGATCTTTGCTTTTCAAAGACAATTAGATATATCCCCTCTCCAAACCTTTCTTTGGTGTCATCTTAAATTACAAATTACTACAATTTTGAATAAATTAAAAAATTATTTTTTCCTTCATCTGCTTCATCTTCAGACACTTACTGAGTACATGCAAATACAAAAGAAAAGCAAAAGTTTATTTTTTAATTGAAAAATAGTATGAATTACAGGACAAACTTGCTTAATATCATGAGACTATTCCTAACAAAGTCCATACAGTCAATAATAGAAAGACTAGCATGAACAGAAGGGTTTGAACACCCTTATATTGCCTATTTGGGGGCACATAGTAAGTGAGAAACCTGAGTAAAAAATGGAGTAAGTATATGTTACCATAGTTCTAATATAGATGAGTTGAAATTAAGGAGGAAGATGGCCTCAGACAGATGTGTTTTTTATGTTTTATGCCATACATGCCCCACCCTCCTTCCGTTTTTGATAAGTAAGGTCCAATGGGAGCATAATAGCTAATACTGAGACAAGCTAACTACATCAAACTGAAATTTGATGTTGAATGAGGATTACTTTAGCTCATCCAAATCACATGACTTGCTTCTATTTAAGATCAGAACAAACGGTTATTCTGTTTACTCAACAAATTAATCTGTATGGGGGTGGAATTCTGTTAGTTTTTTGACCAGGTTGACTGGATTTTTTAAAATCGAGTAATGATATTAAACATTAAGCTTTACTATTTTTGTAATGGCAATTTTTAAAATATATTTGTATTTAAAGAAAAATATTTTTTTACCAATTTATGTGACTGTTTCATGTCTTACTTGTGGCATAAGGCTTCTCTAGATCACTTCTCTAGAGCCTGCAGGCTCAGTAGTTGTGGTGAATGGGCTTAGTTGACCCAAGGCATGTGATACCTTAGTTCCTTGACTGGGAATCAAACCCATGTCCCCTGCATTAGAAGACAGATTCGTAAATATTGGACCACCATATATTTATTTTTATGTGTAGCATATTAAATTCCAAGTCAATCATGTCAAATAATCTCCCTTTAGAAAGTTGAAAACAAAATCTGAAGAACTGTCAAAACATTCAACTAAATGTCCAAGGGCTATAATGAGAGGTTCCATGAAAAAGCATATCTAAATAAGTGCAGATTGTCTTATCAGTGTTGCACATCTTGTTATAAACCAAACAGCTCAAAACAGCAAGTATTGCATATCTGTGCAATAATAGGTAAATTGGTAGGACTGGATAGCTAAAATTGTGGCACCTCTTTTTTTTAAAAAGTTATTTATAATTCTCTTCAGTATTTTTTTTTCTCTTAAGATAGATGGGTTAAAACTATGTGATTAGGAGATGAAGATTTAAATCTAAATTATAATTATTTCCTACATCTGTTCTGATACATTTAGAATGGTTTATACTTGTAAATTAGACGTTAATGAAAAAAAAAAAAAAACAATGTTGTAACCATGTAGAGGATCAGAATTGCAATTGAGGGAAGAGGATTCTGTAAATTCTCCAAGGATCCTTTATTACAATGAAATTCTTTTGAGCTACCAAATATACACAAAATTATATCTTTATATACTTTATATACTTAACTTTAAAGTAAAACCTAAAAAATTGCCAAAGAGAAGCATTACTGAGAACTGCCTTTTGAAGACAGATACTATGCTTTTATTACTTTGTGTTTACTTTGTTTCTGAACCAGTCAGCTGCACATTGTATAAAAGTATTGTGTTTTAGATCCTTCAAATCCACTCCATAAGGACACAGGCTGAGAAATGTTCAAGTGGTCCTTAGAAGATGAACTGGCAGCAGTGATGTTCAGCTTGGCTTTCCGATCATTTTTCTTAATGTCCTAATTGTACTCTCTGGCTCTTGTCAGACAATACATTCTACTGCTGACTAGAGGATATTACAGTTATATTTTGTTCAGCCAGGTGCCCTATTCAATAAAATTTATATCCTTATGAGATTATTTCCATCAAAAAGATGAGATGAATAATCTCATAATGGCATCATTCCAAAGAGAATCTTCTAACACAGCTTGGTATTAGTTTTATTAAATTAATGTGTGATATTAGAAAGCAGAATTTGAAGGAACAATGTAGTTATAATACTTCAAAAATTACAAATAACTATTATAAAATTATTTTGTATACCTCTAATATTTATTTCAAATTTTATTTTTATTATAATAAAACATTTAATGTGGAAATGTTTTAATACTCTAATCTTTTTTATTGAAGATTGCTGATTAAAATGAAAAGAATAAATTTGAAAAACAGAGTTTCCACTTACGGGATAATTTGTTACCAAAGACAATTTATTTAAAAATTATGGTTATAACATGCTAAAATGTATTTAGATGCAATACTAATATAATTTTAGTAAAACAGAAAATTTGGATACTCTTTCTTGAACTTTATTCCACATTGTGAATGCATTCAAGTTTTCAAATAAAAATGTTCAATTTAAGTAGGTTAAATGAAAATCAAATATTTCCAGTGATATATCAGCTAATAAAATAAAATTGTTACTAATTCCCATAGTGATTAGAGACTTTTCTCCAGTGCAATGGAGTAAAAACTTCCAGGTACATCTCATTTTCCTGCTAGGCTTGTCATATTTGTTTTTCCCATGTGCTTTGCATAATCATTCATTTCTATTTTTAAGAGGACAAACATATTAATATTATCAAAAGCAGTCTCCAAATAACTCTCCTGACATATTTTTCAAATGTTTCATTCTTTCAATTTATTTCTATACTGCTATTGAATAATGAAAAAGTAAAAAGGAAGAGTTCCCAGTGTCGACTAAAAAAATTAGTCACAACCTGAAAGTAGAGAGTTATTTTATTTGATGGGAGTGTTAGGACTCTGAGCCCAGGAGACATCATTTCAGATAGGCCTGAGAAACTCCTCTGAGGATGTGGAACAGGGGAGTCAGGCTATTATGTACAAGTTTGCAACAAAAGGGGCCGGCAATCTGCTGTAAGGAAAACCAGATATAAAGTTAAAGACCTTAGCACTCCTTTTTTTAGGTTTTGGGAAAATGCAAAAGTCTGGGATAATTAGTCATTTCTTTTATATGCATCTCAGCTATCTGGAGCCAGCATCTTATGTTTTTGACTTCTCCCATGACCCGTAACTCCTCAGCAGTCACCTGGATTACAGGCATTTTGTTCCCTTTTGGGAGACCTTATTCACATTTGAAGGCCTGAAATCACTGATTGCTTTTACATTCTTCTTTATTGATATGGCAGGAGGTATCCCATTTTAATAAATTGAGTCTTGATGTGTGGACAGATTACACAAAAGAAAAAGGGCAACACTTATGGCAATGATTGCTTACTTATTTTTTTCTTCTAGTATATAGAAACTAACTTTGGTGATCTTTATCAAGAACTTAAAACTATATGGTAGAATTTAAAATTATATTTTCCAACCTTTGAAGTATTTTTAGAAATATTAATTTACCTGGGTTTTGGCTTTTCTTTCAGCTTATGTAAGACAAAGACATGTTTTCCCAATGAGGTACATGTGAAAATTAATGATAGGTAGAACAAAGGATATTTAATTATTATGTTTCATCTTTTAAAAGTTGTGAACAAAAAGTCTGTGTTATAAAATTAAAATCGGCACAAGTACTTATTTTTTGGCAACTTTGGTTCCTGCTAAACCATGAAAATGGATGTATTGATTTATTGGAGGTCTCTGAATATGTAGTCCAATGTTCAAATTCTATTTTACTCTAAGGATAAATACTTATGTTTCTTTCTTTTTTAAGATTTTGAAACTAAAATTGAGGAGCTGTAAGTGGTGCTAGTGATAAAGAACCCACCTGCCAATCCATTAGACTTAAGAGAAGTGAATTCAATCCTGGATCGTGAAGATCACTAGAGAAGGGCATTGCAACCCACTCCAGTATGCTTACTGGAGAATCCCATGGGCAGAGGAGCCTAGTGGGTCACAGAGAGTCATGACTGAAACAACTTAGAATGCATGCATAGTAAATATAGTTTATTACTTATGAGAAATACTCACCCTAAATCTTAGAAATCTCACTTCACGATTGATTTGGCAAGCCATTGAAAACAAATTTAATCTACCCCAAAGTACTTATTCTCATCATATTTTATTAAATATATCAGAGTATGAGAGATAATAGAAGCTACAAGTTTCAAAGTACATACATAGGTCAGTTAATTCCCATTGACTTTCTTTCTCAATGTCAGAATTTGTTACTTGACATAGATTTCTTTTACCTGGCTGATTTTCCCAAATATTACCCTATGGCTAATAAATAGATTGGAGAAATTTTTGCATGTAAATAAAATCATTCATATTATTTTAGCCAAAATGACTAAAATGCTTTTGCTTTTATTTTAAATCATTTGCTGAAATTATATTTGAACTTAAAATCAATTAATTTGTTCTTTAAACTGAAAATTATCCTAAATGAAAGATAACTTGAATAGTCTGGACAGTATTGTCATATTATACACATATATGCTTCTTCAAAAATTAATTTGGCTTCCAAAAAAATGTAAAATAATTTTTAAAAAGATTCACTCTTTAAATTTACGCATACTTACCATACTTGACTTTACCAGCACCCTTTCATTCTTCATTCAGATTTAAAATTCATATTCTGTAAGAACTTTACTGCATTATAAAAGCTAGTTTGAACAAAATGCAAATTTAATAACTCATCAAAATGTAGCATTTCTAGAGAATCAGCTAAGATTTACCTATTCAAGAAAGATTAACAATACTAATGGTAAGAAAAAGGTTGCCATAGCAAAAGCAAAAAGCAAACAGAAAATACTAAAACCACTATTGAACTGGTTACAAATTGGGAAAGGAGTACATCAAGGCTGTATACTGTCACCTTGCTTATTTAACTTATATGCAGAGTACATCATGAGAAATGCTGGACTGGATAAAGCACAAACTGGAATCAAGATTTCCAGGAAAAATATCAATAATCACAGATATGTAGATGACATCACACTTAGGGCAGAAAGCAAAGAACTAAAGAGCCTCTTGATGAAAGTGAAAGAAGAGAGTGAAAAAGTTGGCTTGAAATTGAACATTCAGAAGACTAAGATCATAGCATCCAGCCCCATCACTTCATGGCAAATAGATGGGGAAACAATGAAAACAGTGAGTGATTTTATTTTAGGGGGCTCCAAAATCACTGCAGATGGTAACTGCAGCCATGAAATTAAAAGATATTTGCTCTTTGGAAGAAAAGTTATGATCAACCTAGACAGCATATTAAAAGACAGAGACATTACTTTGCCAACAAAAGTACATCTAGTCAAAGCAATGGTTTACAAAGATGGGCAGAATAAGGGACAGAAATTGTATGGACATAACAGAAGCAGAAGATATTAAGACGAGGTGGCAAGAATACACAGAAGAAATATCAAAAAAAAAACAAAAACAAAAACAAAAAACCTTATGACCTGGATAACTATGGTGGTGTCATCCTTTACCTAGAGCCAGACATCCTAGAATGCGAAGTCAAGTGGGCCTTAGGAAGCATCACTACCAACAAAGCTAGAGATGGAATTCCAGCTGAGCTATTTCAAATCTTAAAAGATGATGGTGTGAAAGTGCTGCACTCAGTTCAGTTCAGTTTAGTCTCTCAGTCGTGTCTGACTCTTTGCAACCCCATGAATTGCAGCACGCCAGGCCTCCCTATCCATCACCAACTCCCGGAGTTCACACAGACTCATGTCCATTGAGTCCATGATACCATCCAGCCATCTCATCCTTGGTCATCCCCTTCGCCTACTGCCCCTAAACACTCCCAGCATCAGAGTCTTTTCCAATGAGTCAACTCTTCGCATGAGATGGCCAAAGTATTGGAGTTTCAGCTTCAGCATCATTTCCTCCAAAGAAATCCCAGGGTTGATCTCCTTTAGAATGGACTCGTTGGATCTCCTTGCAGTCCAAGGGACTCTCAAGAGTCTTCTCCAACACCACAGTTCTAAAGCACCAATTCTTCAGTGCTCAGCCTTCTTCACAGTGGAACTCTCACATCCATACATGACCACAGGAAAAACTATAGCCTTGACTAGATGGACCTTAGTTGGCAAAGTAATGTCTCTGCTTTTGAATATGCTATCTAGGTTGGTCATAACTTTCCTTCCAAGGAGTAAGCGTCTTTTAATTTCATGGCTGGAGTCATCATCTGCAGTGATTTTGGAGCCCCCCAAAATAAAGTCTGACACTGTTTCCACTGTTTCCCCATCTATTTCCCATGAAGTGATGGGACCAGATGCCATGATCTTCGTTTTCTGAATGTTGAGCTTTAAGCCAACTTTTTCACTCTCCTCTTTCACTCTCATCAAGAGGCTTTCTAGCTCCTCTTCACTTTCTGCCATAAGGGTGGTGTCATCTGCATATCTGAGGTTACTGATATTTCTCCCAGCAATCTTGATTCCAGCTTGTGTTTCTTCCAGTCCAGCATTTCTCATGATGTACTCTGCATAGAAGTTAAATAAGTTACATATACAGCCTTGACGTACACCTTTCCCTATTTGGAACTAGTCTGTTGTTCCATGTCCAGTTCTAACTGTTGCTTCCTGACCTGCATACAGATTTCTTAAGAGGCAGGTTAGCTGGCCTGGTATTCCCATCTCTTTCAGAATTTTCCACAGTTTCTTGTGATCCACACAGTCAAAGGCTTTGGCATAGTCAATAAAGCAGAAATAGATGTTTTTCTGGAACTCTCTAGCTTTTTCCATGATCCAGTGGATGTTGGCAATTTGATCTCTGGTTCCTCTGCCTTTTCTAAAACCAGCTTGAACATCAGGGAGTTCACGGTTTACGTGTTGCTGAAGCCTGGCTTGGAGAATTTTGAGCATTACTTTACTAGCATGTGAGATGAGTGCAATTGTGCAGTAGTAATTCTTTGGCATTGCCTTTCTTTGGAATTGGAATGAAAACTGACCTTTTCCAGTCCTATGCCCACTCCTGAGTTTTCCAAATCTGTTGGCATATTGAGTGCAGCACTTTCACAGCATCATCTTTCAGGACTTGAAATAGCTCAACTGGAATTCCATCACCTCCACTAGCTTTGTTTGTAGTGATGCTTTCTAAGGCCCACTTGACTTCACATTCCAGGATGTCTGGCTCTAGATGAGCGATCATATCATCATGATTATCTGGGTCGTGAAGATCTTTTTTGTATAGTTCTTCTGTGTATTCTTGCCACCTCTTCTTAATATCTTCTGCTTCTGTTAGGTCCATACCATTTCTGTCCTTTATCGAGCCCACCTTTGCATGAAATGTTCCCTTGGTATCTCTAATTTCCTTGAAGAGATCTCTAATCTTTCCCATTTTGTTGTTTTCCTCGATTTCTTTGCATTGATTGCTGAAGAAGGCTTTCTTATCTCTTCTTGCTATTCTTTGGAACTCTGCATTCAGATGCTTATATTTTTCCTTTTCTTCTTTGCTTTTTGCCTCTTGATACCCCATGCCCAAGGTAAGAGAAACACAAGTAAGATGGTAGCTGTTGCAAGAGGGCATCAGAGGGCAGACACACTGAAACCATGCTCACAGAAAACTAGTCAATCTAATCACACTAGGACCACAGCCTTGTCTAACTCAATGAAACCAAGCCATGCCCGCGGGGCAACCTAAGACGGGTGGGTCATGGTAGAGAGGTCTGACAGAACATGGTCCCCTGGAGAAGGGAATGGCAAACCACTTCAGTATTCTTGCCTTGAGAACCCCATGAACAGCATGAAAAGGCAAAATGATAGGATACCAAAAGAGGAACTCCCCAGGTCATTAGGTGCCCAATATGCTACTGGAGATCAGTGGAGAAGTAACTCCAGAAAGAATGAAGGTATGGAGCCAAAACAAAAACAATACCCAGTTGTGGATGTGACTGGTGATAGAAGCAAGATCTGGTGCTGTAAAGAGCAATATTGCATAGGAACCTGGAATGTCAGGTCCGTGAATCAAGGCAAATTGGAAGTGGTCAAACAAGAGATGGCAAGGGTGAACGTCGACATTTTAGGAATCAGCGAACTAACTTGGACTGGAATGGGTGAATTTAACTCAGATGACCATTATATTTACTAATGCGGGCAGGAATCTCTCAGAAGAAATGGAGTAGCCATCATGGTCAACAAAAGAGTCCAAAATGCAGTGCTTGGATGCAATCTCAAAAACGACAGAATGATCTCTGTTCATCTCCAAGGCAAACCATTCAGTATCACAGTTATTCAAGTCTATGCCCTAACCAGTAATGCTGAAGAAGCTGAAGTTGAACAGTTTTATGAAGACCTACCAGACCTTTTAGAACTAACACCCCAAAAAGATGTCCTTTTCATTCTAGGGGACTGGAATGCAAAAGTAGGAAGTCAAGAAACACCTGAAGTAACAGGCAAATTTGGCCTTGTAATGTGGAATGAAGCAGGGCAAAGACTAATAGAGTTGCCAAGAAAACGCACTGGTCATAGCAAACACCTTCTTCCAACAACACAAGAGAAGACTCTACACATGGACATCATCAGATGGTCAACACCAAAATCAGATTGATTCTATTCTTTGCAGCCAAAGATGGAGAAGCTGTATACAGTCAACAAAACAAGACCAGGAGCTGATTGTGGCTTAGATCATGAACTCCTTATTACCAAATTCAGACATAAATTGAAGAAAGTAGGGTAAACCGCTAGACCATTCAGGTATGACCTAAATCAAATCTCTTATGATTATACAGTGGAAGTGAGAAATAGATTTAAGGACGTAGGTCTGATAGATAGAGTGCCTGATGAACTATGGAATGAGGTTCGTGACATTGTACAGGAGACAGGGATCAAGACCATCCCCATGGAAAAGAAATGCAAAAAAAGCAAAATGGCTATCTGGGGAGGCCTCACAAATAGCTGTGCTGCACTCAATATGGTATCAAATTGGAAAAACTTGACAGTGGCCACAGGACTAGAAAAGGACAGTTTTCATTCCAATCCCAAAAAAGGGCAATGACAAAGAATGCTCAAACTACCATCCAATTGCACTCACTTCACGTACTAGCAAGGTAATGCTCAAAATCTTTCAAGCCAGGGTTAACAGTGTGTGAACTGAAAACATCCAGATGTACAAGCTTGATTTAGAAAAGGCAGAGGAATCAGAGATCAAATTGCCAGCATCCATTAGATCATAGAAAAAGCAAGAGAATTCCAGAAAAATATCTACTTCTGTTTCATTGACTACAGTAAAGTCTTTGACTGTGGATCACAACAAACTATGAAAAATTCTTAAAGAAATGGGTATATCAGACCACTTTACCTGCCTCCTGTGAAATCCTATGCAGGCCAAAGAGCAAGAGTTAGAACCGTACATGGAACAATGGACTGGTTCCAAATTGGGAAAGAAATACATCAAGGCTGTATTTTTCTCTGTGCTTATTTAACATACATGCAGAGTACATCATGTGAAATGCTGGACTGGGTGAAGCACAAACTGGGATCAAGATTGTTGCAAGAAATATCAATAATCTCAGATATGCAAATGACACCACCCTAATGTCAGAAAGCAAAGAGGAGTTAAAGAGCCTTTTGAAGGTGAAAGAGGAGAGTGAGAAAGCTGGCTAAAAACTCAACATTCAAAAAATGAAGTTCATGGCATCCAGTCACATCACTTCATAGCGAATTGATGGGGAAATATGGATACAGGGAAATACTTTCTTCTCTTCGGTTCCAAAATCACTGCAGATGGTGACTACAGCCATGAAATTAAAAGACACTCGCTCCTTGGAAGAAAAGCTATGACAAACCTAGACAGTTTATTAAAAAGGAGACAAAAGTCTCTATAGTTAAAGCTATGGTTTTTTCCTGTAATCATGTATGGATCTGAGAGCTGGACCATAAAGAAAGCTGAACACTGAAGAACTGATGCTTTTGAACTGTATTGCTGAAGACTTTTGAGAGTCCCATGAACTCAAGGAGATCAACACAGTCAATTCTAAAGTAAATCAACCCTGAATATTCATTCATTGGAAGGACTGATGCTGAAGCTCCAATATCCTCATTTTAAAGACACTGATGCTGGGAATGATTGAAGGCAGGAGGAGAAGGGGATGACAGAGGTTGCAGTGATTGGATGGTGTCAGACTCAATAGGCAAGAGTTTGAGCAAACTCCAGGAGATGATGAAATACAGGGAAGCCTGGCGTGCTGTAGTCCATAGAGTCATGGTGAATTGTACAGGAGTGAGTTACTGAACAACAGTAACAACATACCAGGAAGCTAAATGATACACCTAGAGGTGCCATTACAGTCCCAAGGTTGACCTTTAAAGATCAAAAAGTGGGTGGTGGCCAAATGCCTGAATATCTCCACACCCTTCCCCAAAATAGTTGGAAAAAGAATTCCCTCCCTCAGCAGCCTATGAAATTAACCAGCCCTTCAGAGCCTGCCTGCCAATGCAGGAGACATAAGAGACGTGGGTTTGATCTCTGTGTTTGAAAGATCCCCAGGAGGAGGAAATGGCAACCCACTTCAGTATTCTTACCTGCAGAATCCGTGAATAGAGGAGCCTGTGGGCTACAGTTCATTGGGTTGCTGAGTCGTCCGATACGTGAAGTAACTATGTGTGCACACAAGCATTAAAGTTAACCAAACCACATTTTGAGGCTACATTCACCATCTTTTATGGCCCACACTTTGTCTGCGGAGTGTATTTCTCTCTGAACAAATCTACTTCTTACCTATCCCTTTGTCTTTCACTGAATTATTTCTGTGATGAGCCATCAAGAACCTGAATTATCTCAGGTTCTGAAACCAGGTCTGTGATCTCAGTTGGAAGATCATGAGTTGGATTTGAGCTCCAGTTACGTGAGTTCAAGTCCCAAGCAGGGTTTTGACCAAGTTCAAGTCCTAGCCTCTTGGGTTTGAGTTCTAAACTCAGTTTCGTCTGGGTTTAAGTCCTAGCACGTAGGTTCAAGTCCTAATCTGAGATAGACAGCTTCATGATGACTCATTTAGCTAATGTATTACAATGAGCATATAATAAGGCTGAAGGTCTACTGAGAGTCAAATCTTCCACTATCTTGTGCCTAGTACGTTCTAACTGGTTTTGTAGTATCCTGTTCTTCTTAATGATTGTGTCATATTTTTAATGGTTGTGTCCTACCCTCTTCCTTTCTGTCTCAAAAGGTACAATCTTACCTCAGATTCAGTGACTTGATTTTGTATCTTTTTCTAAGCCTTAAGTCAAATGACCTAAAGCTGAAAATGACAGCAAGCTATTATTTTCCTGAATCAGGGAGACAAAATAATGTCCATTGAGAGAAATCTTGAAACACTCTCAACAAGTTCTCAGTTCTATGTCCTCACTGACTTTTTAAAAAATGTAAATTTTATTTAAGAATTTAGAGCTTAACGTTTGCTTATTCAAAAGGTACTTTTAAGTATTTAAAATATTGTAGAGCAAACATTCATTTTTTTTCACATTTATTTGTCTCTTTTCTTTTCCTTCCTCTTTTTTTTTCACCTGCCAGATTTATTTTGTGCTTCCCCTCTATTAAGTCAGAGATAGAAAAGAGATTATATGTGTCACTTTATAACTCTTTAGCCAAGATATCCTCAGCCATATTACAATGGACAAGGTAATCTCTTACATTTCACCAATTTAATAGCCTGACCACAGTTAGTATTTGGAAAATAGAAAGAATATTCAAATTACTACCATAAATTCAAACTAAGACTCTTCTTATATAACAGCTTTGAGAATACTTTGTAGGAGAGGAAAAATTTCTTTCCCTTCTCTCCTTCTGTGTTCTTTTGATTGCCAAAGGATTAAATTCACAAATAACAGTTTAACATGAGAAAAACAAACCACAGTTAAAGGGCATGTACATGTGGGAGAAACAGGAAAACTAACACTCTAAACTGGCCAGAGCCTGTACCTTAAATATCTTTTCCAGCTAAAGACACAAAGATGTTGAAGACTGGAAAATCTGTATGAGAGGTTACCCAGAAAAGCACAGTAAAAAGTTGTTATGCAGATTTTAAGTCCATGCCTTCTCCACTGATGCTGGGAAAGATTGAGGGCTGAAGGAGAAGTGGGTATTGGAGGATGAGAGGGTTGGATGGAATCATCAGCTCAGTGGACATGAGTTTGAGCAAGCTCTGGGAGATAGTGTAGGACAGGGAAGCTTGGCAGGATGCAGTTCATGGAGTCACAAAGGGTGACGTTGACAGGGACTAAGCACCTTCTCCTCTGATAAGAGTAATCTCCGTCTTCCTAGTACAACTGGGGAGACACACATGCAAAAGGAGATTTCCCTTTCAAATGTAATTTTTTTTTTTTCAGAGGGTATATTTTACTTGGTGTTCAGAGCTTCTCTTATGGCTGCTGGTGGTGGTTTAGTCACTAAGACATGCTCGACTCTTGCTATCCCATGGACTGTAGCCTGCCAGGTTCCTCTGTCCATGGGATTCTCCAGGCAAGAATAATGGAGTGGGTTGCCATTTCCTTCTCCAGGTTCTCCTATGGCTACATTTTCTTAAAAATAATCATCCTAAAATAAACTTTATACTGAAGAGGATTATTTTAGGGTAGCGAATTCTTCTCTTCTACAATTTCTTGAAACACATTAAAAGTAAGCTTTTGAAATTAAGATTCAGTGTCATTTAGTATTTTGATTCATATGAACCAAAAATAGGAAAATTCTGTCTTTCATTCCATTTCAAGTTTACAATTTGATCACTGTGGTAATGGATTTCCTTAGCAGTTTGGTTTTATTCATCATCACATTGAGACCTAAAACACGAGCCTTCTTTGCATTGTATAACAATGTATTCAATCACTTTAAAAAATCAACTTATCAAAATTAATATCATTATCTTCATTATTTTTTTTTATTTTTTTAATTTTAAAATCTTTAATTCTTACATGTGTTCCCAAACATGACCCCCCCTCCCACCTCCCTCCCTTCAAAATACTGTAATG
This sequence comes from Ovis canadensis, assembly GCF_042477335.2. NCBI lineage: Eukaryota > Metazoa > Chordata > Mammalia > Artiodactyla > Bovidae > Ovis > Ovis canadensis. Next base: position 89,485,385 of record NC_091249.1, read on the forward strand.
GACTTGAAACTATATTCCTCTGATTGGGACCTGAACCCACAGTCTTTTAATTAGAATTACTCAGGACACAACCAAGCCAAAGTTGGGAGGAAGAAGGATTTGTTGCTACGTGCAAGAAATAAGGAGAACCCTGGGAATCTTTCTCAGAGCAATATCTCCTTGCACAACATAATTGAGGAAATTTTAAGCTAAGAGTATTTGCATATTCATGAAGAGGATTGAGCAGAGGAGAATTCACCATTGACTTGGGGGAAAGATTGACCGAGTCCAAGATTTAGTTAATTGAAGTCATAGGATCAGCAGTAGCATCTCATCTACCTGGGTAGGGCCCTCAGTCCTGCAGAGCTCAAAGACTAATAGATTGTTAGGTATATTCCTTGGGGAGGAAGTAAGACTCTTTTATTGCTGAACAATTGTTTCTCGATTGTTTTTCCTTTGTTACTGCATTCCCTTACTTTTCTTATAATCACTGATTACTGAGTCCTGTTCAAGGTTAAGCACTATGGCCAGACATAGAACACAAAATGACTTAGGCCAAAATGGTTTCTCTTATGTCAAGAAAGCCATTCTTGGTTCTCTTTCTCTGGGGATCCCTAATTTATCTACTTAAAAAATCAGATATTAGGATTAATTAAGCTTATCCTAAAGTTAGTTTCTTATTTGTGTTTTTGAGTTCACCTTATTCAGGTCCCTAACTCAGTTCTTTTTCTTCTTTCACAACTTTGGTGCCCAAAAGAAAAAAAAAAGCTATATGTATATATAATAGAGAGGGCAAAAACTTCCCTCTGTCTTTCTGGATTATTCTGACTGGTTTAAGAATTTAATTGATAAGAGAAAAAGTAACAGGAGAAAATCAAACAAAAGTTTAACAAGCTTATACATGGAAGAGACCCAGGAAAACTTAGTAACTTTTCAAAATTGCTGGAAGTCTCACCAGAAATTCTATCTTCAGCTAAAGACAAAAGAGGATGTTGAAGTGGGGGTGAAGGGTTGGGATTTCAAAGGGGAGGAAGGTAGTTGCTCTGGAGGTGGAAAAGCAAATGTTTGGTAAACAAATGTTTGCTGGGCCTAACAGAGGCAGTGTGATACAGAGTGGGACTCTGATCTCTAGGCCCTGACAAGTGTTCCCCACCACACCTAGCCCACAATCTTTGTGGGTATCTCTGGTGATAGCACTCTTCCTGGGCCAGGCCCTTTCTCTAAATTCCTTAGACAGGTAAGTGGGAGGAAACAAGAAAAACTCCCTGAGTCTTCTGTTCATTTAAATTAATCTTTGTGCCAAAAAGCACATTTTGGGATGGCAAAGCTTGCTTTCCTACAAAAGTATAAGGTGATAACGCTCTGGTATGGAGTCTCATCCTCTTCACTTTTGATTTGTCCCAAAGTTAGCATCTGGCACAGGTAATTTGGATATCTATGAGCTAGAACAGAGACTGGCAAACTGTAGACCATGGTTCAAATTTATCCCATCGTCTATTTGTGTATAGCCCTTGAGCTAAGAATACCCTCTTTAAGTGGTTGGAAAAAAGATCAAAAAAAAGGATATTTCTTTACATATAAAAAGTATATTAAAACTTCAGTGTCTGTAAAGGAAGATATATATCTTGAAATGCAGTCAGGCTCATTTGTTTATGTGGCTTACTTACACCATTGAAGCGGAATAGTTACAACTGCCCTATTATTCACAAAGCCTGAAACATTTACTACCTATCACTTTATGGATAAATGTTGCCAATTACTAATGTGGAATATGGGCTTCCACAGTTTTTCACTACTGGAAATAATTTTGCACTTTGAAAGATGTAGGATATACCAGTATATTCAATCTCAAATAACTAAAAAAAAAAAGAGAGAGAGGGATTATATACTGTAGTACATGTAAATGTTCAGATATCAAAGGCTTAAGAAATATCTGTAGGGGGATGCTTAAAGTTAAGAAAAAAAATTAATTCAAAGGAGAAAGTATGATTATTTAATTTTATCAGCAGAGTACTTTAGTCATTTCACTGAACATATGTATTTTGAAGATGTATCATTTCAGAAATTTTGAACCTGAGCTCTTGATATTGATCTTCAACCAATTTCCTCAGTTTGCTCCAATAATGGTCAAGAAAAGATCCCCAGTTCATTTCACCTGCCAACTCCATTGCACCTAAGCCTGACAGAGCAATTATACTGTGTGTTAATCCACATCCTCTTTGAATCAGTGTATGGTTACTATGAGAGAAATATAACCAAAATGAAATGAGGCTAGATATTAATTTATCAAATCTAAAAGAGCTCCATTGAGATAACATTTGAGGTGATCTTTGAAGAATGGAAAGTGTTTTTTTAGGTGGAAATAGAAATCGGAGTAATATTTTAGATGGAAGGTATATCTTGAACAGAAACCCACTGATGGGAGCGTATGGCATGTATTTTTAAAAAATATTAGTATTTCTAAGTGATTAAAACAAACAGTGCATGTATAATAATTCGGAAATATAGAATGGAATTATAACGTGAACTGTTTTGAGTGTAAAAATACTTTGGCTTAGCAGTAGACAGCCATTCAAATTTTTAGCAAGTATAGGTATATGATCAGACCTGTGCTATTGAATTACAATCTCTAAAGTGTTATATGTACAACCAGGACTTGGAAATCACAACCCATTGGGATATTAAAAATATATACTAGCACTTCTTCTGTTTGCTTTTAATCTGCAGTATTAAGATAGTGAGCTTGGTTGTATATGGTTTGGTATATTACTTTCTATAGAGGTTGATCAGGCACTGGAGTTTAGCCTGTGTGTCATGTGGTCCTATGTCATGCTTGATTAGTAAAGCATTCTCAGGGAAGTATGATTTCAGAGCAGCAGTGACGACAGTGTACCCCTCATTCCTTCCAGCATTCAGTTCACTGTTACTTATTGATATTTATGTCTACATGGTTAGTGGATTCATGGATTATATCATCCAGTTTTAACTAAGCTTAAATTTGAAAAATGGATGAACATGTATACTATCATGTAAGAATTGAATCGCCAGTCTATGTCTGACGCAGGATGCAGCATGCTTGGGGCTGGTGCATGGGGATGACCCAGAGAGATGTTATGGGGAGGGAGGTGGGAGGGGGGTTCATGTTTGGGAACGCATGTAAGAATTAAAGATTTTAAAATTTAAAAAATAAAAAACTAAAAAAAAAATAAAAGATAGTTGAAGATCATTTTAATGTTGCAGACACAGCAATCAACAAAAAACGGTAGTTATGCCACAAATTTAATTATAAAGTGTTGGTCACCAACATAATGAGGTCAAATAATTGTGATCTTAACTTTGTGAAAGGTGGCCAAAATCAAATTATTAGGAGGACAATTTGGTGTATACAAAAATACCCACTATTACTAGTGGTATAATTTATAATGATGCTTAGCTGGCCATTAAAATATTAAATATTAAAATACTATTTTATTTTTATCTCATACTTAAATTATGTTTCATCATGTGAAAAATTTATTAATACAGTCATTCAAGATACAGTGTTATAAATAAATATTATATATATGTATATGTTATATACATATATAATACACTGTTGATTTCCTATTTGATCTCTATATGTAGTATATATTATATATATATATTAAGGACTGTCCTCACAAGTGTTTTACTGGTAAGTATGAGTAATTAAAAATGTTTTATATGTAGTAAGCTAGTAATCTAAAATGAGAGCAGTTGGTAGTTTCACTTTTCCTGATATGAATTGGGATTGTGGAAATTATGAAAGGAAAGGAAATACCCTTTCCTGGAGATATTATGTGATAACATAGGTGAGATGGAAATTGGATAGCTTGAATGATGAATTCCTGATGCTTTGATATGATTACAGTGATATCAAGTAGGGAAGAGAAGCTGAATAGAACACAGTGAAGTTCCTTTTTATCATTATTTTTTAACTAACAGAGAATTATTCAAAAATTAGTTTTCTTGTTTTCACTAATGAATATCTTCAGTAGAATCCAGCATTCTAAGTGATCCCTGTGAAGTGAAAGCTAACAAAGAAATTAATTGACCTATATTTTCAGTAATGATCTCCACATGAAGTATAGACAGAACAGATGTTTTCTGTTTTAAGTTGCATGTGTCTTTTATTTCTCAGTTGTCATGCTGTAATGAGCATTAGTTTAGCAAATGTTTAATATTGAGAAACATAATACACACTTTTGGAGGTTGTCACTTCATGTTACTTCATATTAGAAGACTTCAGCTCTGAACAGAATTTTGAAAACTTGCAAGTTGTGAAAGTTAGAATAGCTCTAAAAGTAATCTATCCTTTTACTCATATGTTTTTTAATTAATATGTAGCTGAATCCATTGTTGAGCCATATTTTACATAACTGGAGTAGTTTAAAGTTTAAACAAAAGGCTTACCTATAAACTTTAATTACTTTACTTCTGTTAGTTCTGTGCATGTTTGGGTACTGCTTCATATACATGCACGTAATATCATTTTAATGTCTGACTGTATAAGCTCTGGTGCAGCATTTTAGTGTAAAAGTTCTATTTCTAAAATGTCTGAACAAGATGGAGAAGTGCCTTTATCAGCAATAAAAAAGTGATAATAATTATGTGGCAATGATATAGACCATCAGTGTAATTTTTGTATGCTACTGATTGAAATCACAGGACACTCATTGACCTTTCAGTTCTTTTCCATTGCTAAGTCCTTTTGAGCCTGTGAAAACAGTAATTTATGTTGATATCCTATTTGATCTACTTGCAAAGAAACTTAGAATCAAATAAATGACCCCATTTTATTAACTGAAAAATATTGGTGGCATGTGTACTTCTATACTCAGCCTTATGCTTTCCTGAATATATTTTCTCTTCGTTTTTTTAACCTGAATATATTTGCCATATTTATTATGGTAATCATTTCAAGTCAGTTCTTCAAGTATTGTATATAAATGCATTAATACATTCAAATATGGGCTTCCCTGGTGGCTCAGATGGTCAAGAATCTGCCTGCAGTGCAGGAGACCTGAGTTTGATCTTTAAGTCAAGAAGATCCCTTAGAGAAGGGAATGGCTAGCCATTCCAGTATTCTTACCTAGAGAATTCCATGGACAGAGGAACCTGGCAGGCTACAGCCCATGGGGTGGCAAAGAGTTGGACATGACTGAGGATTATCTCACTCACTCACTCAAATATACCAAAATATACAAGTGATTCTTAGAATATATCTTGCATATTATATAATTTTGTCAATTATACTGTGCAGATACTAATATTTTTATAGAAAATACACAGACAATGGATTTAATCCACATTTAAAAATTTTTTAAAAAGCATTATAGGTATATAAATTCAAGATGGCAAGATGGTAAACAATGTGGAACTCATCTCCTTCTACAAATCCATCAGAAATATGCCTACAAATGGAACAAGTCCTACAGAACATCTTCTGACACTAGCAGAATACTGCAGGCCTCTGAAAGGACAAGAAAGATCTCCATGTAACCAGTAGGATACATTTTTTTAAAAAAAAGAAAGAAAGAAGAAGAAAAAGAAGATGTGGATGGGACCTGCACATCCCTCCTGGGAGGGAGCTAAAAATCAGGGTTTTCTCACACCCTGGGAAGATCCTCTGACTGGTGGGAGAGGTCAGCCAAGTCAGAAAGGAGCTTCTCAGAGGAGAGCACAGCCACCTTTCTGATAGGCAAAACAGAGAGACCTCAACCTAAGACATGCTTCCTCTGCTATGAATAGGCTGGGTACTAAAACATAGGGCTTAGAAAACAGATCCAGGGAGAGGTCTGCTATTGGCTGTGTGGAGACAACTTGAAGGATCTGGAGTGTGGAGGCCCCTCTCATTATCAAATGCAGGCTTTGGTCACCCCAACACCAGTCACGCCTCTGATTAAGGAAATGAACAGCCAGTGTATACTCCTGGAAGAGACTGCTGGCATCCACATTAAAGGCAACCCTCACACCAAAAAATGTTAAACCCAGACAGGCTACACAGAGACACTATCACATAAAGATAGCCCTCTGAGACCATGGTCATAATTATTTCTCTTAAACTCATAGAGAAAAATAAATAAATAAATAAAAGTAAAATGAAGAAGCAGAAGAAACACTCCCAATTAAAAGATCAAGAGAATTTTCTTCAAAGAACAATGAAAAGGATACCTTTAGTCTAACCAACACTGAATTCAAAAAGGAGACAGAATACTGAAGGAGTTAAAAAAACAAAACAAAACTATATTTCTACAGAAATGCAGATTACTGTAACAAGGAATAAAAACTATGCTGCTGCTGCTGCTAAGTTGCTTCAGTCATGTCCGACTCCATGCAACCCCATAGACGGCAGCCCCCCAGGCTCCCCCGCCATTGGGATTCTCCAGGCAAGATAAGGAGGAACAAATAAAAATGAGAAAATACATTTACTAAGATGAAAACTGAACTAAAGATAAATAGAAACATGAACAATACACACACACACACACAAATGATTTAAAAATAAAGAGACTCAGTGACCTATAAGACAATATCAAGCAGTCTAAGATAGGTATGTTTGGCATCTCACAGAGATAGAGCCAAGAATATAGGCAGAAAAGTGTCTAAAAATAACAACAACAACAAAAACGTGAACGTTAAAAGTAAAGAAAAAATCATAAAAACACTGCAGAGGGAAAAATAATATATGAATCAAGAGATATTCTATGGTCATGGATTGGAAGATTCAATTTATCAAGCGGTATCTTCTAAAATTACTCTACAGACTCAGTGTAAATTTTGGTCAAAATCCCATTTAAAAAATTGATATGTAGATGCTAAAATTAATATGTAAGTGCAAAGAACCTAGAATAGTTAAAATAATGCTGATAAACAGGAGCACATATTTGGATTATATGAGAACTCTCTCTTTGACTGCTTCAATTTTCCTATGAACCAAAAACTGCTCAAAAAATAAAGTCCTTTTTAAAAACAAACAAAACAACAGAAACAAAGAAATATAAAAATAAAACAAAAAGACTTATGTGCTGAGAACTACAAAATAGTAATAAAAAGAATTGAAGATGATTCAAATAAATGGAAAGATAGCCCATGTACTGGATTAGAATTAATATTGTTAAAATGGATATACCATCTGAAACAATCTACAGATTTAATAAGATCTCTATCAGATTACCCATGACATTTTTCATGGAACCAGAATAAATAATTCTAAAATGTATATAATCAATATAAAGCCAGAATCACCACAAAAGTAATTTTACAGAAAAATAACAAAGCAGGAGTCATAACCCTGTCTGATTTCAGACAATACCACAAAGCTACAGTAATCAAACCAGCATGGGATTGACACAGACACAGACATATTGATCAATGGAGCAGGATAGAGAACTGGGAAATAAACCCACATATCTATGGACAATTACTCTTTCACAAAGGAGGTAAAGCATACAGTGAAGAAAAGACAGACTCTTTAGCAAGTTGTATTAGGAAAAGTTTGACATCCTCATTAAATCTGTGACATTAGAACACTTCCTCACACCATACAAAAGAATAAACTCAAAATGGCTTGAAGACTTAAATACAAGACAATGACATCATAAAAATACTAGGAGAGATCATAGGCAAAACTTTCTTTGACATAAATCATATTAATATTTCTTCAGTCAGGCTTCTGAGTCAATAGAAGTAAAATAAAAAATAAACAAGTTATGACCAACCTAGATAGCATATTGAAAGCAGAGACATTACATTGCCTACAAAGGTCCATCTAGTCAAGGCGATGGTTTTTCCAGTGGTCATGTATGGATGTGAGAATTGGACTGTGAAGAAAGCTGAATGCTGAAGAATTGATCCTTTTGAACTGTGGTGTTGAAGAAGACTCTTGAGAATCCCTTGGACTGCAAGGAGATCCAACGAGTCCATTCTAAAGGAGATCAACCCTGGGTGTTCTTTGGAAGGAATGATGCTAAAGCTGAAACTCCAGTACTTTGGCCACCTCATGGGAAGAGTTGACTCATTGGAAAAGACTCTGATGATGAGTGGCTTTGGGGGCAGGAGGAGAAGGGGACGACAGAGGATGAGATAGCTGGATGGCATCACCGACTGGATGGAAGTGAGTTTGGGTTAACTCCGGAAGATGGTGATGGACAGGGAGGCCTGGCATGCTGTGATTCATGGGGTCGCCAAGAGTTGGACACGACTGAGCAACTGAACTGAACTGAATCAAACTTATGAGCTTCTGTAGGGCAAAAGAAACCATAAAGAAAATGAAAAAGCCTACTGACAGGGAGAAAATATTTGCAAATGATACAACTGACAAGGGTTTTATTTCCAAATTATGCAAACAGCTCACACAATGCAGTAATTAAAAAAAAATTTTTTTTAATGGGCAGAAGTCCTATTTAGACATTTCTCCAAAGAAGACACATATATGGCTGATAGGCATATGAAAAGATGCTCATTATTGCTAATTATAAGAGAAATGCAAATCAAAACTACAATGAGGTACACCTCACACCAATAGAATAACTATCATTAAAAAGTATACAAATAATAAATGTTGAAGAGGGTATGGAGAAAAGGGGATCATCTTACACTGTTAGTGGAAGTATAAAGTGGTGCAGCCCTATGGAAAACAGTATGGAGGTTCCTCAAAAAATTACAGAGAGTTATTGTATAACCTAGAAATCCCACTCCTGGGCATATACTCAATATGGGCAAAACTAAATATGAAAACATATATGCATCCCTTTGTTCATAGCAGCGATGTTTAGAATAGCCTAGACATAGAAACCACATAAATGTTCATTGGCAGAAGAAAGTGTAAAGAGGATGTGTTATACACACACACACACACACACACACACACACACACACTCTAATGGAATATTATTCAGCCATCAAAGGAATAAAATTATGCCATTTGCAGCAACATGGATGATGATCATACTAAGCAAAGTAAGTCAGAAAGACAAAAGCCATATAATTTTACTTTTATGTGGAATATAAAATATGACACAAATTTATCCATGAAACAGAAACAGATTCATACAGAGAACAGACTTGTGATTGCCATTGTGGAGGGAAAGTGAGAAAAAGGACTGGAATCTTTGGATTAGCATGCAAACTAGTAGGTATAGGATGGATAAACAAATGGTTCTATTCTAGAGAACAGGGAACTATACTCAAAATCCTGTGATAAACTAGAATGGAAAGAATATGTAGAAGTATTGTTCTTTATATTAGAGAACAGGTAGCTAGTGTACTCAGTGGTATGTTGATGTATTCCTTTGTGTTCATTTGTATGCATGCTGTGTATGTGTAAATGTGAGAACTTAAAGTTACCTTCAATTCTGAGGGCGCCATTATTCCAGATGTTTAAGATATTCTTACTGAACTTTCACAGTTTTCTCACCCACATGAAATTCTTTAGCACTTTTAAAAATCAACTTACATTTATCTTTTCCAAAGTGTCAACTTTGTTTTCATAATACAACAATTTAATTTTCACATTAAAGTTTTATTGTTTTAAATAATCATTAATTGAAATTTGTAATTATAATAACCAGTAAAGCTGCATAGATAACTCTTAAGAAATACAGAATTGAATCTTGGTAAGAAATCGACTCAACTGGTGAAAGCAGGTGTGAGAGGGATTATTAGAGAAAAGCTGTGATGATTGAGCTACTGTAGGGTATCAGTAGGTGAATTTTCAGTGTGTTTTTGACTGAATTTAGTTGGAGACTGCAATTTTAAAATAAAATGCCAAGATCCACTGTGTATCAAGATTCACCTTATTGAGAAATTTGCCCTACAATTTACTTCATTTTACCTTACAAATTGAAATTGGAAAATGTCATCGATTAGGTGTAAAGTGTAAAAAATAGGAGAACAAAGCAGGTTACTGAGTTAAATTACATTTAGGAGAAAGAAGTCTACCCTCTTCTATTAACCTCAGTATTTGAAAATATTTATCTAGTAGGTTTTTTAATAAGAAATTATTGAAACCACTTATTTTTAATTATGGAAAATTTAAAATAAAATGACTAATTGTCTTTAAGAATTTGAAAGTTAAATAACAATAAGTACCTTAATCTGCAATAAAATATGTATTTTATTCTTTACTAACACACACAGTCTTAAAATCCTACCTCATACATTTTAAAATCTCTTAGTTTATTCATTTTAGCTCATTTGTCTTTTAGTTGAGCATTGTTCTTTAGCTATTTGAAACATTCATATGTTGAATTTCTTTTTCTTTGCCTTGTGCAGTTTATAATCTAAACATTGCATCAATTGATGATCTCTATTAAGAGAAGTCAGTAGAAACCCATTATTAACCTATAAATCCATTTATGAACTTAAGCAACATAATTTAAACTGAACAATAATTTGACAATGGTAGAGATAGCAAAGCCATTAACTAATCACATTGATGTGCATACTGTCATGTGAAGGAGTCACAGATACACACTGCAAAAGTCAGGCAAGATTCATTGGGAGAAATCTACAAAGAGAAATAAGAGTGTACATATCATGTTAACACTATTTATTTAGTTTAATCTTGGCATAGTTGGCACCTCTGCCAGTAGAGAGGGGCCTTGCCCATGCTATTATGCTTTACCTATTTATAGATTGGGGACAATTGAAATCTGTTGGTTAGAAAAGAGACAACTTCTGGAACCCAGTAGCTGGCATCAGCCTGTTCTGTGGAGGTAATTCAGACCTTCCTAGCTAGTTCTTTGTTAAGACACCAGGAGCGGAAAGGAGATTAACCTATTTTCTAATCTAGTCAGTCCACATACAGATTCTTCATGGTATTCAGGTATCGTCTTTTCAAGTCTGGAAACTATCTCCTCATGTTCTAGGCTGTCAAATAGTCATTCCTGGGTAATTTCATATCTTTCACTGAGAGGGAAATGTGGTATGATTACTCCCAATGCTGTAACTATTTAACTTGGAGTATTCTTTAAACTGACAGTGCCACATCCTAACTTTTTTTTTTTTTTTTTTGAGAAGGAAATAGCAACCCACTCCAGTATTCTTGCCTGGAGAATCCCATGGACAGAGGAGCCTGGTGGACTACAGTCTATGGGGTCGCAAAGAGTCAGACACAGCTGAGCGACTAACACATAATACACACATACACACACATCCCAACTACCTATGATATGCTGTCCTTCAGAAGTCGCTCTCTACAGTCAATCCCATTGATTATAGCCTGTCAGGCTCCTCTGTCCATGGAATTCTCCAGGCAAAAATACTGGAGTGGGTCTTCCCAACCCAGGGATTGAACCCAGGTCTCCTACATTACAGGAAGATTCTTTACCATCTGGGTCACCAGGGAATCCCAAGAATACTGGAAAGGTTAGCCTATCCCTTCTCTAGGGGATCTTCCTGACCCAGAAATAGACCCGGGGTCTCCTCCATTGCAGGTAGATCAGCTGAGCTACCAAGGAAGATGAAGTATAAAAATGAAGAGCTGTGCTAGTCTGTATCTGTGACATCCCCACTTGACAACTCACATGTAACTACATTCCACTTGCATTTTCTCCTTGTCTCACTTCCTTGGAAAATAGTAATTAATATAATTTAAAATAAAAATTTAAGCAAAATCACAATATTATAAAAGCACTTTAAGTAATTAAATTGTTTCATTTATTGTAAATTTTATTTTAAACCTTCCCAATTATCATCTTTATTGACAATATAAACAGGACTTAATGCTGAGTTGTTATTAATTCTTAACGCTGCTTATGTTGTTTAATACATTGTATAATTTGGCACTGAATGTTTTAGTAGAACTAAGCTTTGACATCTTCCACCATCATTCATACAAAGCGAATGTTTTTAATCAACGCCCTTTTACCTCCCACCCCTGACCTACATTTCATTTTAGAGGGTATACAGCAGTTTACCTAAAATATTGTTTAATATTTTAGTATATTTATAAATGAGATTTCACTTTTAGAAATTATAGTAAAAATTTCCCCCAGGATTAAAAAAAAGTGCATAGTTATAAAATATTATAGCTGGAAGTAATTTCTCCACAAATTTTCAGTTGTAGACTTGTTCTTTTCATCAAATGGCATCTACCTACTCTAGATGAATTTGAATATTTAGAATAAGAGTATATTCTTTTAGAAAAAAGTATATCATTGTGAAATTATAGGTCACTTAAATCCTCAGAAGAGTTTTTACCAACACCATGCTTGAGCATTAGCTTTCCTGGGACTTTCTCCTTGAGTTAAGCAGGCATTTCTTAAGGTTTAGCTTATTAAGACCAGCAGGAGAGACATTACTTTGCCAACAAAGGTTGGCTAGTAAGGCTATGGTTTTTCCAGTGGTCATGTATGGTTGTGAGAGCTGGACTGTGAAGAAAGCTGAGTGCCAAAGAATTGATGCTTTTGAACTGTGGTGTTGGAGAAGACTCTTGAGAGTCCCTTGGACTGCAAGGAGATCCAACCAGTCCATTCTGAAGGAGATCAGCCCTGGGTGTTCTTTGGAAAGAACGATGCTAAAGCTGAAACCCCGGTACTTTGGCCACCTCACGAGAAGAGTTGACTCACTGGAAAAGACCCTGATTCTGGGAGGGATTGGGGGCAGGAGGAAAAGAGGACGACAGAGGATGAGATGGCTGGATGGCATCACTGACTCGATGGATGTGAGTTTGAGTAAACTCTGAGAGTTGGTGATAGACACAGAGGCCTGGCGTGTTGCAATTCATGGGGTCGCAAAGAGTCGGACATGACTGAGTGACTGAACTGAACTGAACTGAATGTTTTCAAATGGGAACATAGTGTCTATCCCCTTGGGAATATGTGGGTGCCTGTCTAGTAAGGACTTCAAATACTGATAGCAAATCATAATTAAAGTTACAGTTTCATGAATATTCAATCACTCCATAAAAAGAATCAACTTGGGCCATAGATCAATTGCATGAAAATTGATAAACTCCTTTAGCAAGTGTGATATTTTCAGGGAACAAATTCAGGTGCAAGAGAAATGTTATTTTCTTTATTTTTTTCCCTTATAATTCAAATTAATCAGTCTGTGTGATTTCAGAAAATTTAATGTAGCCTATTTTTTTTTCTCAGTTGTTTTAGGTTTAAACTCCATCATATCCTGCTTTTATTTTTTCTCTTTTCATCTTCTCTTTATGAGATGGCATTTCAGTCCAAGATGGTTGAGGTGGGGTTATTTCCATAACCTACATAATGCTATGGCCTGAAAGAAAGTCCCAGCACCACTTTTTCATCCCTCCTGATGTAACTCACCCACTGGGTCCTTCTCTTGTCTGATTATGAAAAGTTGATATCTGCTGCCAAGAAATCTACATCCCCACTTGCTCACTAGCTCTATATCCACTCTAGCATTGGGGGATCAATCTTTCTTGCCCCAACCTAAGTTCTACTGGGGCTAATGCAATATTTCATGCCATTCAAAACTATACAGGTGAAAAAAAAGTGCTGCTCACTGCAACATACTGGGTTACATATAGGTTATAAAAGACAGAGACCCTCTTGGTTTTTTAGATGGCATTTCTTTTTTTTTTTTTTTTTGAGTATAGTTGACTTAGTATGTTGTGTTTGTTTCACTTATACAGCAAAGTTAATCAGTTATACATATATATATATATATATCCACTTTTTAAAATTCTTTTCCCATGTAAGTCATCACAGTATTAGCAGCTTTTGTTAGCTATCTATTTTATCTCTAGTAATGTGTATGTCAGTTCCAATCTCCCAGTTTATCCACCCCTCAATCCCTTAGTAATCATCAGTTTGTCTTTTACATCCATGACTCTACTTCAGTTTTATAAATAGGTTCATTTGTACCCTGTTTCTTGATAAAGATTCTACATACAGTATAAGCGGTTTCATATATTTATCTTTCTGTGTCTGACTTCACTTTACTTAGTGTGACAATTTCTAGGTCCTTCCACGTTGCTTCAAATGGCGTTATTTTGTTCTTTTTAATGACTGAATAATATTCTATTGCATATACGTACCACATCTTTTTTATTCATTCCTCTGTTGATAGAAATTTAGATTGCTTCCATGTTCTTTTTTCTCATATCCTGAATGCATGGGGAGCTCTGTGGGTTGTGTGCCCCCCAAAAGATGAAGCATGACTCATCCATACTCAGATTCTCAAACCTGTCTGGGATTTGTATTCTTCTCCTCAGCTAACCCTGAGTATAATCCTTTTATGCTCTACTTCAACTCAACTCCCTCTCTAGCCTATAGTAAGTTGTTTAAGTGAAAGATGGCGATGCCAAGCAGCATAAAGAGAAAACAAGCAAACATAAAACCTCACAAGTCTATTAATGTCTCCCTATTTCACAAAGCCACAGTTTGAAAGTTATGCTTAAGACTAATATCATAGAAATGTAATAAGTGGTGATTTAGTGTTTTGATGAGAAATTGCTCAAGAGACCAGCACTGATAGAAATCATTGTTTGACAATGAATGCTACCCTCTGACAGTGTCAGTAGGTGTACTCCATTCAATCACAGCCTTAAGGATATCAAATGCACAACAGTGGAAAATCACCAAAGAGGAAAGAAAAGAAAGGGAGAACGGAATGCTGGAGCCCCATATCACATATTAGCTAGGCTCTAGTCTCTCCAGACTCTAATCAAAATTCACAGGATCCACAAAGTCTTCCTTCCCCTCTGACCAGTCCTGTTGCTTTATAACTATTTACTTGCACTGTCCCCTAAACTCACATTACCTGTGTTCCCTTTTTGGAGCTCAAGGATAGTGCATTATACATAGAAAGTGGAAGGCACTTAAGGTGTTAGGATCCCAGATGAACTGAATGAAGAGACAAACATTTTAGCAACCATTTCACATATACAAAATGTGAAGAATATCTGGACAGTAGTGACAGTTGAAATAAAATTTAGCAATTATTAGCAAAATGCCTGCCAGAACTGGCCTATACCCCTGAAATAACATCTTAAACACTGAAGCAAGTCTTTTAGGGAATTACAAAAAAATTGCAGGAAAAATTTTAAAAGAGCTTTCATATGTATGACAT
This sequence comes from Ovis canadensis, assembly GCF_042477335.2. NCBI lineage: Eukaryota > Metazoa > Chordata > Mammalia > Artiodactyla > Bovidae > Ovis > Ovis canadensis. The sequence continues at coordinate 89,500,430 of NC_091249.1, forward strand.
TAGTTTTTAAAGATTAAAATAATTGATTATTGCTTGAATACAATGAAAATGATATTTCAATCAGAAATAATTATATTTCTAATTTGGGGTATATAAGCTATAATTATTTTAGATTGAGGAATTCTATATTCCAAAATTAATTCACAAATTATTTTCTGAAACTTTTTAGCATTTCCTTTCTGATAAAATTCAGAACAATGTAATTTAACTGTGCTTGACTATTGTAACACATCTTTCCTCTAATAAAAATAGGAATTCAACTGCACAGGCACCAAATTTCATTTTCTACTGTTTCTGTTTTAGGTAAAATGTAAAACTATAGTATTCCTCTGCAGAAGTAATTGTCTAAAGTATACTTAAATTCACAGAAATATGACTTTTATAGAACAAAAGAAATAGAGGTAAACAGAATATGAGTAGGCTGAATAAGCATTAATAATGTTTATTTGACTCCCTACCCTTTGCAGTTTAGCACAATATTCTTTATCATAAAACAGGAGGTCTGGGTAGGTTGTTTACTTGTTTGATATTTTATACTCTAAGGAGAAATATTTGCAACTAATTACTATGCTCAGAAAAGAAAATCATTCACATGGAAAATGAACTTTGAAAAACAGTGTGCATATGTTAGCTCTAATTCTTTAAGAAAGAACTTACACATTATTTTTCTTAATGTGTGAGATACAGGTATATGAGAGTTTATATTCTCCATAAGTTATACTGTCTATTGTGTATGTGGATGTATTTAAATGTTCAAAAATGCTATATTTTATTTGCATGTTTAAATTATAGGGCAAATTTTCTTCATTTCTATTTTGTATGCATTTACCTCTCATTTTATGATATTTAGATAAGACACAAATAAGAGAGCTAAGTAAAAGAAGTCTGTGTCAATTAAAAAATTGAGCAAAAATAGAAATCAACCTGTAACTTAGGGTGTGGACTCCAAGGGTAAATAAAGATTATGATAACCATACTCATGATGGAAAAGACTAATAATAATAACCATAATGCATATATTGCAGGTTTTACTCAGTTTTCTTTCTCTTAAGATACTACAACTCTTTCTGAGAATCTTTCTCTGTTATTGTAAGTTGGCTAGGTGGGATCACAGGTCCTGTTCCTGAAGAAGAACTATAACTCAGACCTTACTGACTATCATCATTCTAAATCCCTGGCTACTGATATCAGTTCAGGACACCTCTCCCAACAAGCCAGAATTCCCCTGATCTTTCAGAAAAGTGAAAGTGAAAGTCACTCTTTGCGACCCCATCGGCTATACAGTCCATTGAATTCTCCAAGACAGAATACTGGAGTGGGTAGCCATTCCCTTCTCTAGGGGATCTTCCCAACCCAGGGATTGAACCCAAGTTTCCCACAATATGGGCAAAATCTTTACCAGCTGAGCCACCAGGAAAGCCCTGGTTCTTTTGGGGAAGCTTCAAAAAATATTACTTACCATATGGAAATTTCTAGCAATAAAAGCAAAATAATGACAAGCTGCTGGTGATCAGTGCTCCCACCATGGGAAGAAAGCTTCTTTAACACAGCCAACACAGAGGGAATGAGAACTTGGAGACAGAGACAGACAGCTAGAGATACCTTAATGATAGGTTTAGATCTAGATTCAGGCCTGACTCTCAAGAGCTTGACTGCCTGACTATATTCTCTGGATTTTTAACCTATTTGAATAGCTCAATTCTTTTTGCTCAGTTATCTTTGAGTTTCTTACAATTGCAGCAAAAATGGTTGCCCTGATGAAGGGGCAGTTAATTTGGGTCTAGAATTTTGTTCATTGCTTACAGAAATTGTCACATTGAATTTCGTCAGTCTCAAGTTTTTAAAGGTTGGAAAATGTAAGCAAACAAAGTGACTTACTCACAAATCCTTAACTGGTAAAAGGAGGAATGGAGTCAGACATGTGAAAATACACTCTTAACAGTTAGATAGAATGAATAAATTATCAGGGAATGACAGCTTCTGTGACCTTTTGTCTCTCCATTTCTATAATACTATGTGAAACAACCGTATTATATTTGTTGCATCCTGCGGTTGTCCTTTCATTCATCTTCCCTTCATCGCTTTAGTTAATGGGAATTGTCAATATCTTGAATTTAAAATCCCTGAAAAAAAAATTTTTTTTTTACTATTCTTGGGTCTATTCTATTTTTTTTTTGGTCAATTAATTAGTGATGAAGAGGTACTAAAAAAGTAAAATGTTTAAAAATACGTTATATTTGACCAAAATACCTCATACTGGTATGCATCTTATTTTCTGCAAAATAAAGTTTCCATTCGAGTGATCACTTCATATAAACGCAAAAATTATGTCCTTTGTTCTTTGTACTGTTGTTTAAGTGATTGTATTTAGTAGATAAATATTCATAAGTAATGATTAACACAATAACTTTTTTTTTAATTTAAAGGTTCTGTTGTGTTTTTTACTTTCCATTTCGAAATAATTCTAGACTTAAAGAAAAGTTCATTTGTAGTACATATGTCACTCAGCTTCTCTTAATGTCAGTGTCTTACATTACTGTGAGGTACTCATCAGAACTAACAGTTAACACTGATACTCAGTATGGACTAATCTACAGACATTATTCAGATTTTTACAGGTTTTTCCAGTAATGTCTTTTTTCCTCTTCTATAATTCCACATTGTATTCAGCAGTGTCACATATCCTTCAGTTCCAATTCTTTTTGACCCCATGAATTGCAGTACGCCAGGCCTCCCTGTCCATCACCAATTCCCGGAGTTCACTCAACTTCACATCCATCGAGTCGGTGATGCCATCCAGCCATCTCATCCTCTGTCGTCCCTTTCTCTTCCTGCCCCCAATCCCTCCCAGCATCAGGGTCTTTTCCAGTGAGTCAACTCTTCGCATGAGGTGGCCAAAGTACTGGAGTTTCAGCTTTAGCATCATTCCTTCCAAAGAACACCCAGGGCTGATCTCCTTCAGAATGGACTGGTTGGATCTCCTTGCAGTCCAAGGGACTCTCAAGAGTCTTCTCCAACACCACAGTTCAAAAGCATCAATTCTTCGGCACCCAGCTTTCTTCACAGTCCAACTCTCTCATCCATATGTGACCACTGGAAAAACCATAGCCTTGACTAGACAGACTTTGTTGGCAAATTAATGTCTCTGTCTTCAATATGCTATCTAGTTTGGTCATAACTTTTCTTCCAAGGAGTAAGCGTCTTTTAATTTCATGGCTGGAGTCATCATCTGCAGTGATTTTGGAGCCCCCCAAAATAAAGTCTGACACTGTTTCCACTGTTTCCCCATCTATTTCCTATGAAGTGATGGGACCAGATGCCATGATCTTCATTTTCTGAATGTTGAGCTTTAAGCCAACTTATTCACTCTCCACATTCACTTTCATCAAGAGGCTTTTTAGTTCCTCTTCACTTTCTGCCATAAGCGTGATGTCATTTGCATATCTGAAGTGATTGATATTTCTCCTGGCAATCTTGATTCTAGCTTGTGCTTCTTCCAGCCCAGTGTTTCTCATGATGTACTCTGCATATAAGTTAAATAAGCAGGGTCACAATATACAGCCTTAACGTACTCCTTTTCCTATTTGGAACCAGTCTGTTGTTCCATGTCCAGTTCTAACTGTTGCTTCCTGACCTGCATACAGATTTATCAAGAGGCAGGTCAGGTGGTCTGGTATTCCCATCTCTTTCCTAATTTTCCACAGTATATTGTGATCCACACAGCCAAAGGCTTTGGCATAGTCAATAAAGCAGAAATAGATGTTTTTCTGGAACTCTCTTGCTTTCTTGATGATTGGCAATTTGATCTCTGGCTCCTCTGCCTTTCCTTAAACCAGCTTGAACATCTGGAAGTTTGCGGTTCACATATTGCTGAAGTCTGGCTTGAAGAATTTTGAGCATTACTTTACTAGCATGTGAGATGAGTGCAATTGTGCCATAGTTTGAGCATTCTTTGGCATTGCCTTTCTTTGGGTTTGGAATGAAAACTGACCTTTTCCTGTCCTGTGGCCACTGCTGAGTTTTCCAAATTTGCTGGCATATTGAGTGCAGCACTTTCACAGCATCATCTTTCAGGATTTGAAATAGCTCCGCTAGAATTCCATCACCTCCACTAGCTTTGTTCGTAGTGATGCTTTCTAAGGCCCACTTGACTTCACATTCCAGGATGTCTGGCTCTTGGTGAATGATCATACCATCATGATTATCTTGGTTGTGAAGATCTTTTTTGTACAGTTCTTCTGTGTATTCTTGCCACCTCTTCTTAATACCTTCTGCTTCTGTTAGTTCCATACCATTTTCATAGACCATTCAGGTATGACCTAAATCAAATCCCTTATGATTATACAGTGGAAGTGAGAAATAGATTTAAGGGACTAGATCTGATAGATAGAGTGCCTGATGATCTGTGGACTGAGGTTCATGACATTGTACAGGAGACGGGGATCAACACCACCCTCATGCAAAAGAAATGCAAAAAAGCAAAATGGTTGTCTGGGGAGGCCTTGCAAATAGCTGTGAAAAGAAGAGAAGCGAAAAGCAAAGGAGAAAAGGAAAGATATACGCATCTGAATGCAGAGTTCCAAAGAATAGCAAGAAGAGATAAGAAAGCCTTCCTCAGTGATCAAAGAAATAGAGGAAGGCAACAGATGGGAAAGACTAGAGATCTCTTCAAGAAAATTAGAGATACCAAGGGAACATTTCATTCAAATTTCCTTAGTTTTTGCCAAATTTCTTTTTTTCTGTTTCATCACCCCATTACATTTAATTGTCATGTTTCCTTAGCTATCTCTTAGCTGTGACAGCTTCTCAGACTTTTCTTATTTTTTATGAATTTGACAGTTTTGAAGAATACTAGCCATATATCTTATAGAATGTCATTAGTTGTGATCTCTCTTATGTTTTTCTCATTATCAGGCTGAGATTATTGGTTTTTGAGAGTAGGCCACAAAGGTAAAGTGCCATTCTCATCACATTTATCAAAAGTACGTACTATCAATATAGATTCTTACTGTTGATGTTAACCTTGGTCAACAGACTGAGAAAGCATTTGTCAAGTTTCTCAACTGTAAAGTTTATTTTTTTTGTTCCTTTTCTGTATTTTTTAGAGGTTAGTGTCTTTGTGCAGCCATTACTTCAGTATTGAATGCTAAGCCACACCTCCTTGAGGGGAAATAGTATACATATGTATTTGTAATTCTGCATACAATATTTGTCCATTCTCCCACATTTGTACATTTATTTCAAAGGTATTTATAGCAATATGGATTCAGGAATATTTAATTTATGCTTAAGATAATACCTGCTATTTCTTTGTGTGTGTGTGTGTGTACTCAGTCGCGTATAACTCTGCAACCCCTTGAACTGTAGCCTGCCAGGGTCCTCTGTCCATGGGATTTCCCAGACAAGAATAATGGAGTGGGTTACTATTTCTTTCTCCAGGGGATCTTCTAGACCCAGAGGTCAAACTCATGTCCCCTGTATTGCAGGCAGATTCTTTACCACTGAGCCATTAGGGAACCTGGTCCCATCACTTCATGTCAAATAGATGGGGAAACAGTGGAAACAGTGACAGACTTTATTTTGGGGGGCTCCAAAATCACTGTAGATTGTAACTGCAGCCATGAAATTAAAAGACACTTGCTCCTTGGAAGAAAAGCTATGACCAACCTAGATAGTATATTATAAAGCAGCAATGTTATTTTACTAACAAATGTCCATCTAGTCAAAGCTATGGTTTTTCTAGTAGTCATGTATGGATGTGAGAATTGAACTATAAAAAAAGCTGAGAGGCAAAGAATTGATGCTTTTGAACTGTGGTGTTGGAGAAGACTCTTGAGAGTCCTTTGGACTGCAAGGAGATCCAACCAGTCCATCCTAAAGGAAATTATTCCTGAATATTCTTAGGAAGTGCTGATGCTGAAGCTGAAACTCCAATACTTTGGCCACCTTACGTGAAGAACCAAGTCATTGGAAAAGACCCTGGTGCTGGGAAATGTTGAAAGCACGAGGAGAAGGGGATGACAGAGGATGAAATAGTTGGATGGCATCATCGATGTGATGGACATGACTTTGAGTAGGCTCAAGGAGTTGGCGATGGACAGGAAAGCCTGGTGTGCTGCAGTCCATGGGGTTGCAAAGAGTTGGACACGACTGAGCCACTGAGCTGAGTAATACTTTATTTTGTTCAAATTTTCCAGCATTGCCTTTGAGAACTCGTTCAGTTGGCTCCTGTGTCCCTTTAATGTATCCTCATTGTTGTAGATTTTAAGCACTTTATTTTGGGACTACAAGGTACTTGAGGCTTTTTTCATATATTTCTCACCTCATGCTCAGTTGCTAAGTCATTAATATTTGTGTATTAACGTATATTAACTTGTGTGCTCAGTTGGTAAGTGGTGTCCAACTGTTTTGTGATCCCATAGACTGTAGTCCTCTAGGCTCCCCTGTCCATCGGATTTTCCAGGCAAGGCTATTGGAGCAAGTTGCCATTCTTTTCTCCAGGAGATATTCCCAACCCAGGGATTGAACCTGTGTCTCTTGCACCAATTCACATTCTCACCAATAGTGTATGAGGGTTCCCATTTCATTTATGTCTCTATTCTTTGTCAGTATCACGCTGTATTTGGTTATGGTAACCTTATATAAAGCTTGAACTTGAGAAGTGTGATTCCTTGAACTTTCTTTTTCTTATTCTTTACTGTATTGTTTATTCTGGGTGTTTTGCCTTTCCATATATACTGTAGAATCAGTTTGTAGATATGTAAAAAATAGCTTGCTGGGAGTTTAACAGCAATTACATTGGCCATATAGATTAAGTAAGAAATAACTAGCATTTAAATAACATTTAATCTTCATTCCTTGGACATGGATTAGTTCTCCATTATTTATCACCTAGATTTTTTTCATTAGTGTTTTGTATACATATATACACTTTGTAAACAAATCCTACCCATATTTTGATAGATTTATACCCAAGTATTTCCTTTTAGGGGTGCTATTTTGATTAGAATTTTTATGTCTAAATTCTAGTTGTTCATTATTGGTATACAGGGAAAGTTTACTTTTATATATTAAAAGTGTTTCCTGTGACTTTACTAAACTACTTTATTCCAGGTATTTTTATAGATTTTTTAAAATGGTCTATATAAACATATAATTATATCCTTTCTGAATAAAGACAGTTTATTTCCTTCCTATGTATACACTTTGTTTCTTTTTCTTATCTTATTGAAATAGCTATTACAACTTGGAATAAGAGTGGTGTGAAAGAATATTCTGCTTTGTTCAGATTCTCAAGAGTGAAAGCATCCAGTATCACACCTTTGGATACAATGATAGCTGTAGGCTTTGTGGCTGTTTCTTATTTAATTGAGGAAGTTTCCCTCAATTCATATTTTTCAGAGAGATTTTTATTATAAATAAGTATTAAATTTTTGTGTCAATCTGTTCGTATGATTTTTCTTCTTTAGTCTGTTGATATGATGCATAACTTTGATTTTTAAGATGTAGAACTAATCTTGTGTATCTTGGGAGTTTGCCACCCAACCTACTGAGAAGAGTGGCTCACTGTGCCTAAATAGTTTATACAGTCTGGTTTGTGCTAAACACCTAATTTACTTTTGGGTGTGTGAAATGTTGGTATATGCTTGTCACAGGTGCCTACATGATCTAAGCACTGAGTCTCTAATGAGCTGCCTTGGATAACATTTCATACAAGTTATCACAACTCATCACTACCTTAAATTGAGAATGTTTGGTGTAACTCTACTGGGAGAGGATCTTTGAAAGATTATACCTGGTTTCCACTGGACTTCACGTCATGAACCTTCTCCCTTTGATGATTGTGCTTAATATCCTTTCAGTGTAATAAACAATAGCCATGAGTACAAATATATACTGAGATGTGATTTCCTCCCAGTGAATCATCAGACCTGATAGTAGTACTAGGGACTGACTTCCAACTGTGTTTCTCTATTTCTACTTTTCTGGAAGAAATTTTAGAAAACTGGTGGTGGTGATGGTGGTTTGGTTGCTAAGTCCTGTCCAATATTTGCGACCCCATGGACTATAGCCTGCAAGGCTCCTCTGTCCATGGGATTCTCTAGGCAGGAATACTGGGTATTACTTCTCAAATGTTGAATCAGATTAGTTCAGTCGCTCAGTCGTGTCCGACTTTTTGCGACCCCATGAACTGCAGCATGCCAGGCCTCCCTGTTCACACCAACTCCCAGAGTTCACCCAAACTCATGTCCAGCGAGTCGGTGATGCCATCCGGCCATCTCATCATCTGTGGTCCCCTTCTCCTCCTGCCCTCAATCCCTCCCAGCATCACAGTCTTTTCCAGTGAGTCAACTCTTCGCATGAGGTGGCTAAAATATTGGAGTTTCAGCTTTAGCATCAGTCCTTCCAAAGAACACCCAGGACTGATCTCCTTTAGAATGGACTGGTTGGATCTCCTTGCAGTCCAAGGGACTTTCAAGAGTCTTCTCCAACACCACAGTTCAAAAGCATCAATTCTTTGGTGCTCAGCTTTCTTCACAGTCCAACTCTCCCATCCATACATGATTACTGGAAAAACCATAGCCTTGACTAGACGGACATTTGTTGGCAAGTAATGTCTCTGTTTTTCAATATGCTATCTAGGTTGGTCATAACTTTTCTTCCAAGGAGTAAGCGTGTTTTAATTTCATGGCTGCAGTCACCATCTGGAGTGATTTTGGAGCCCCCAAAAATAAAGTCTGACACTGTTTCCACTGTTTCCTCTTCTATTTGCCATGAAGTGGGATGCCATGATCTTCATTTTCTGAATGTTGAGCTTTAAGCCAATTTATTCACTCTTCTCTTTCACTTTCATCTGCATAAGAGTCATGTCATCTGCATATCTGAGGTGATTGATATTTTTCCCGGCAATCTTGATTCCAGCTTGTGTTTCTTCCAGCCCAGCATTTCTCATGATGTACTCTGCATATAAGTTAAATAAGCAGGGTGACAATATACAGCCTTGACATACTCCTTTTCCTATCTGGAACCAGTCTGTTGCTTCCATGTCCAGTTCTAACTGATGCTTCCTGACCTGTATAGGGGTTTCTCAAGAGTCAGGTCAGGTCGTCTGGTATTCCTATCTCTTTCAGAATTTTCCACAGTTTATTGTGATCCACACAGTCAAAGGCTTTGGCATAGTATTGAATGAAATTCACCAAAAAAACCCATCTGGGTCTAGTGCCCTCCATGGGGTTCTCCAGGCAAGAATACTTGAGTGGGTAGATGTTCCCTTCACCAGAGGATCCTTCCAACCCAGAGATCAATCAGGTCTCCCACATTGCAGGTGGATTCTTTACATCTGAACCACCAGGGAAGCCCTTAATTTGTTAATCTTAGTTATTTATGTGTCCTGTGAGATAGTTCCAATATTTGTACCATGTCTGACTGAGGTTCTGCTAATTACTCTATCTCTAGACAATGGATTGTTTTTTTAGTAAGATTATTTACATTATATCACATGTTTCAAATTGCTTTAGTGGTATCTTATGCTGTGGTGAACGTTCAAGCTCGTTTTAGAAAAGGCAGAGGAACCAGAGATCAAATTGCCAACATCTGCTGGATCATTGAGAAAGCAAGAAAGTTCCAGAAAAATATATTTTTCTGCTTTATTGACTATGCCAAAGCCTTTGACTGTGTGGATCACAATAAACTGTGGACAATTCTGAAAGAGATGAGAATACCAGACCACCTGACTTGCCTCTTGAGAAACCTCTGTACAGGTCAGGAAGCAACAGTTAGAACTGGACATGGAACAACAGACTGGTTCCAAATAGGAAAAGGTGTATGTCAAGGCTGTATATTGTCACGCTGATTATTTAACTTATATGCAGAGTACCTCATAAGAAATGCTGGGTTGGAAGAAGCACAAACTGGAATCAAGATTGCCAGGAGAAATACCAATAACCTCAGATATGCAGATGACACCACTATTATGGCAGAAAGTGAAGAGGAACTAAAAAGCTTCTTGATGAAAGTGAAAGAGGAGAGTGAAAAAGTTGGCTTAAAGCTCAACATTCAGAAAACAAAGATCATGGCATCCCACTTCATGGCAAATAGATGAGGAAACAGTGGAAACAGTGTCAGACTTTATTTTTTTGGGCTCCAAAATCATTGCAGATGGTGATTGCAGCCATGAAATTAAAAGACACTTACTCCTTGGAAGGAAAGTTATGACCAACCTAGATAGCATATTGAAAAGCAGAGACATTGTCATCAAAGGTCTGTCTAGTCAAGGCTATGGTTTTTCCAGTGGTCACATATGGATGAGAGAGTTGGACTGTGAAGAAAGCTGAGCACCGAAGAATTGATGCTTTTGAACTGTGGTGTTGGAGAAGACTCTTGAGAGTCCCTTGGACTGCAAGGGGATCCAACGAGTCCATTCTGAAGGAGATCAGCCCTGGGATTTCTTCAGAAGGACTGATGCTAAAGCTAAAACTCCAATACTTTGCCCACCTCATGTGAAGAGTTGACTCATTGGAAAAGACTCTGATGCTGGGAGGGATTGGGGGCAGGAGGACAAGGGGACAACAGAGGATGAGATGGCTGGTTGGCATTACCAATGCAATGGACATGAGTTTGGGTGATCTCTGGGAGTTGGTGATGGACAGGGAGGCCTGGCTTGCTGCAGTTCATGGGGTCACAAAGAGACAAACACGACTGCGTGACTGAACTGAACTGAACTGATGCTGTGGTGGAGGCTAGTTTATCAGAAAGCTTTTCTCAATCTCTGTCTCACTCTATTTTAGGTCTTATATTTGTACTTAACCATGTTCTTGCAACTCTCCGGGCAACATTACACTATTAACTTTTTATTCATTTTTTATTAGCCTGGTTGTAGGGTTATGGTGGGCCTCTGTGGTTCTGATTTAGCCTTGATCTGATTTAGGCAGACACTGTGCCCTTGAATCTCAGAAATGTGTCTACTCTGTCAATGGGGTTTTCTAGGCAAAAATACTGAAGTGAGTTGCTATAGACAATAGGAAAACAGAATCAAATTGAGTAAGCAGTTTGCCCAGAGTTGCACGTCTAGAAAATACTATGGAGGAAATTTGAACCAAAGCAACTTAACTTCAGAACATATCCTCTGAAACGCTGATCTCCTCTTGCTTTTCTGAGGAAAGGAAGTAACCTTCAAATGGTCATACACTGGTAAAAACTAAAACAAAAACTGTCTTCTGCCTTTTTGAGTCACTTGGTGCAATTCTGGAAGGTGAACAGGGGGATAGTTTTGTCAGTTTTTCAAACTAAGTAAAAAGTTTCCCATGTGAAATTTTTGAAATCATTCTGTTCATCTTTTTGCTGGCCAGTCTAAAACAACTATTACTGTTTGGTGTGCTTAAATGAATGTATGTCAATCTAAAGTATACACTTAGATATGAACTAGTTCTTAGATCTGGACTAGTTCTTAGATTGAACTAGCTAGTCAGGCTTTTTTATTATTGTATGTTGAATGTCTTTTCATAATTAATTACAAATGTGATCCTCATTTGTGTAGAAAAATACTCCAGATAAAACTTCAAAATTTTAATGAGTAAAAGTGACCAGTGTTTAACCCCCTTTCATAGAATCTTAATTGAACAATAAGTAGTTATCCTAAAATAATCATGGACTCCAATGGGACTGTGGTCAAGATGATAATTGCTATATTAAGCTGATTGACTAAGGTCATGAAAAGTTATTACTGTGAGGGTAAAGGGTTACAAATTTACCATGTCCTTAGTTTAATTTGAATTCTGTCAATAAAAGGGGAAATAATTATTATACTCATATTTTATGAAAAATCATTTTTATTCCAATTAATATGTTTTCAGTCTATAAGCAATTAATCCAAAAATAAATGATTGCCCACAACCATCATAGAGAGCATTGTTGTATAGCATTTTTTAGGTTTTTTTTTTTCCCCCTGATATGTTAGTCTATGGATATAAACTACCAACTAAATGCAAAGACATCTAAAGCTCAGGATTATTTCCATATAATTACTTATTTAAACTTAATTAAAAGTTGGTAAGAAGGAATTGACACTAATTTATCACTTATTATACACTGTTGAATGTTCTAGAATAACATATTTTATTTCCCTATAATACAATTTGATAAGACAAATTCTATTATTCCCAATTTATAGATAACAAAACTAAATTTCAAGAGAGACTATGAAACTTGAATAAGTTCACATGGATTTTTAAATGGCAGTGAACTGGGTCGCATCTGCTCTTCTTCATAATCATCCTCTAGGAAAATCACAGTCTAGCTGAAATATGTTCCAAAATTACCTTGTAAAATTATTGGTCTAATATATGCTAAAATAAACTAACAAACAACAACAAAAAAAAACTGTTCCTTTCTTTAATGTTCAAATAGTTTTCATATATATGAAGCAAAATATGGTAAAACACTGTTCAGAAAATAAAAGATTAATAATTTTTCAGATGCCTCAAGTAACAAGGTGGTTAGTCCATTACTCTCTTGGCAAAACTATTAGCTGTATAAACATGTGGCATTCATGACTGGAGGTGTTAATAAGGCCTCTTTGGCTATTTCCACCATAATTAGCAGTAATTACCCAGCAGAATAAAACCAAACCAAATTAAGAAAAAAAAAAAAAGACAGAGAGAGAGAGAATAAAGAAAAATACCAAAATACAAATGGAGATAGGAATAATGAAGTACTTCAGAACCAAGCAGACCTATGTTCAAGTTCTGGCTCCAACACTAATCAGCCATATGACCTTGAGCAACCAACTTAACCTCTGAGCTCACTTTTTTATGTCATCACAGTGATAAAAATTGCACAGAGTTGAACACGACTGAAGGACTTCACTTTCACTTTTCACTTTCATGCATTGGAGAAGGAAATGGCAACCCACTCCAGTGTTGTTGCCTGGAGAATCCCAGGGATGGGAGACCCTGTTGTGCTGCCGTCTATGGGGACAGAGTCGGACATGACTGAAGTGACTTAGCAGCAGCAGCAGCGATAAAAATGTCTACCTTATAAGGTTATTGCAACACTGAATTACACAAATATTCCTAGCAAAACTCCAATGTAAAATAGACTAGTAGCTATTAATTTCTTATTTTCCTTATTCTTTCCCTCTTCTTGTGTACTTGTCTAATATGGGCATCATTTCTAAATTGTCCTTGGAATGTGGCCCCAAGCATGGGGTAGTGTTTTAAACTATATAGCCAAAAATAACGTGAACCCAGGGGAAAAGCTATTTGATGTGGTAATAGTTGAAGCTGCTCTTGGTGTCTTAATTTATGCTGAAGTTAAAATACAGAAATTCTTTAGGATGATGACTCTTCAAAGCTTTCAGGAAGTATTATTCTACATAGGAGGAGAGAATTGCTTTACACTCTTCCCTTTTAATGTGTCTCATTACACCTTTCAAACATATACATTTCATTATACACTTCCATTAAAGTGTCTCATTATAACTTTCAAATATGTACATCTCATTACATCTCCTTTAAGCATCTTTACATATTCTCCATTTGTGGATTTCATTAAAGCCTTTCCCTTGTATATCTCCTTACTAAATTACTTTCATGTATGTTATTATAACCTATATTTCTCATTACATTACTTAAACATGCACATCTCATTACACCTTACTATTTATGCATCTCATTACACTCCTTAAAAATGTGTATCATATTACAACTTTCTCCTTTGCATATCGCTGCATTTGTCCGATTATGCATCTCATTATGCCATTTCATTTATGCATTTTATTATACCCTTCCTTTTATCCATGTCATTATACTCCTTAAACCCAAGCATCTAAGTAAACCTCTACTGTATGCCTTTTGATATACATTATAGATAGATATCATCTTCATTTTTCCATATGTGGTTTTTCTGGCAACCTTTAAAAATATAAATATCAATCTGAGGACTGATGGTGTTACTGTTCTTAAGTATGCATATCTCATTTCATATTTAACATATTTTAGATGTCTCTTTTATACTTTAAATGATTATTTATCCTTTTCTGTTTAAACCTTTTAAGAAAAAATGATTCATCTTGTCCTTGATCTCATGACACTCTTCAAAGAGCAGCATCTCTGTTATTATGCCTTCCTTGCATCTCTGGTTCTAAATCTACTAGTATTCCTTTCAAATATGTGTATCACATTGCTATCCCTTGGATGTGCATTTCCATTTATTCTCTACCAGTTATGTTTCTTTTCTTTCCTTAAATTATCTCTATTTTAGGTAGTTGAGATATCATCTTATTATTATCCTCAGCCATAAATGGAATTTCCCCTATTGTTTGCTCTTCTCTAGGGTTTTTTTTTTTTTTGCTATAAAAATATACTCTCTCCCTGAGGCAATAGATGCCTTTGAATACATTAAGAAGTCAAATATAACCAAATGGTCCATGTGTTACTTTACATAAATTTTCTTTTATTATCTGAGCTATTTTGTTGTGGTGCTATTTAAAAGGAAACAATTGTGAAAATTTCAACATTCACCATGCTTTAATTGTGCAGTTTTGTTAGCAATAATGAAATAAGCTGCACTGGGGCATTTATTATATGGACATTGTAATCAAGATTCTACCAACAAGAAATTCATTGCAATCTAAATAATATACCCAGGATCTGTAAATTTGAGTATAAATTAGGGCAGTTACTAAGTATACTTACTTGGGAACATTCATAGATTTTGACCCATGCAGTCTAGACATGCTGCTGTCACCAGAAAGAATATTGAATCAGATCTGGTAGATTAGGTTTTATGTCACAGCTTTTACTGTGTGGGAAATTTTACTGTGTGGTAAAATTATTTAATTTTTTTTTAGTCAATTAATCAAGGCATCAAGCTAACTATTACATGTGTAACCATAAATGTATATTATATAGGCATATACATATGCATATATGCATATGCATATATACACACACCCATGCATGCATATATATATGTAGTATCTAATAAAGTGGAGATAAATTTTTGATCAATTTACTTTTGAAGATAGTTTGTGACATTTTGAATTTGTTTTCCATTCAGTCATCTTTTTTCATTCAAGAAGTATTCTGAGCTCCTTTTCTGAGCCAGGTACTGTGCCATTACTGGAAATAGAGCAATGAACAGACGAGATTCAGGTCTAATAGAAAATATTCTTATTAGCAAAAACAGTACGTGAACACATAAAAAATGAACAAAATTTCAGATAGCAGTACAGAAGAGAAAGACAAGGTAGAAATGGCATATTTAGGAATCTAGTGATGAACAACAAAGGGTAGCTGTCATCAGCCCAGGATGAAGGGGTACGTGAAGGGGATAAAGTGTCATAGGTGCCAGTGAGGGCTGAAATATGGAAGACAGATAGGAGCTATGGTTGTAGACTGATGAAGTCATTGCCAGACTGTAAAGCTGAAGAAAGAAGAAAGCACAGGTAATATACTCTGGGTTCTTACTGTGCATCCTCTGATGTCATGCTGGTGTCTCTCATTGTCTGAGTCCAACAGGAAGAAAGAGAACCCTGGTGATACTTGTTGTAACTAGAATCTTGGCTGTATGGTTTTTATTAGTCTCTCATGGATGGAGGAGCTTGGTGGGCCACAGTCCATGGGGTCGCTAAGAGTTGGACAAGACTCAGCGACTTCCCTTTCACTTTTCACTTTCATGCATTAGAGAGGGAAATGGCAGCCCTCTCCAGTGTTCTTGCCTGGAGAATCCCATGGACGGGGGAGCCTTCTGGGCTGCATCTATGGGGTCGCACAGAGTCGGACACGACTGAAGCGACAGCAGCAGCAGCAGCAGCAGGGCTAGTGTTACAAGTTGCCACGAACTTGGTGATTGAAAACAGCAGAAGTTTTTTTTTTTTTTTCCTTGTAGTTCTAGAAGGTAGATGTATGAAATGAAGATGTCAGCAGGGCGATGCATCCTTTGAAGGATCTACAGAAAAATTATTCCCTTGCCTCTACCTAGTTTCTTGTGGCTACCTTGCCATTCCTTGGCTAGTAGCTGCAGCACTACAGTCTCTGACATCATCTTTACATGGTATTTTTCCCTGTGTATGATTTTGTATATCCTCTGTTCTTAGATGGACACCAGACATAGGATTTAAGGTCCACTCTAAGTCAGTATGTCACCATCTTAACTGTTTCATTAAAGTCTCTATTTTCATATAAGGTTACATTCAGAAATTTTAGTGGGACAAGACGTCTTTGGGGAGAAAGTACTAGTCAATAAAGTTCAGAGTCCACGGAGTAAATATTCCAATACACACACCTAACTGAAAGATGTGTTATCAGTTCAGTTCAGTCACTCAGTCGTGTCCGACTCTTTGTGATCCCATGAATCGCAGCACGCCAGGCCTCCCTGTCCATCACCATCTCCCGGAGTTCACTCAAACTCACATCCATCAAGTCCGTGATGTCATCCAGCCATCTCATCCTCTGTCATCCCCTTCTCCTTCTGCCCCCAATCCCTCCCAGCATCAAAATCTTTTCTTTTTCTTTTTTTTGGCTTCCAGAATATTTTTTTATTTTTATTTTTATTTCTCTTTTTTCTTTCTTTTTACTTTTACTTTATTTTACTTTACAATACTGTATAGGTTTTGCCATACATTGACATGAATCCAGCATGGGTGTATATGCGTTGCAAAACATGAACCCCCCTCCCATCTCCCTCCCCATAACATCTCTCTGGGTCATCACCATGTACCAGCCCCAAGCATGCTATATCCTGCGTCAGACATAGACTGGCGATTCGATTCTTACATGATAGTGTACATGTTACAATGCCATTCTCCCAAATCATCCCACCCTCTCCCTCTCCCTCAGAGTCCAAAAGTCCGTTATACACATCTGTGTCTTTTTTGCTGTCTTGCATACAAGGTCGTCATTGCCATCTTTCTAAATTCTATATATATCTGTTAGTATACTGTATTGGTGTTTTTCTTTCTGGCTTACTTCACTCTGTATAATTGGCTCCAGTTTCATCCATCTCATCAGAACTGATTCAAATGTATTCTTTTTAACGGCTGAGTAATACTCCATTGTGTATATGTACCACAGCTTTCTTATTCATTCAACTGCTGATGGACATCTAGGTTGTTTCCATGTCCTGGCTATTATAAACAGTGCTGCGATGAACATTGGGGTACATGTGTCTCTGTCAATTCTGGTTTCCTCGGTGTGTATGCCCAGCAGAGCGATTGCTGGGTCATAAGGCAGTTCTATTTGCAATTCTTTAAGGAATCTCCACATTGTTCTCCAAAGTGGCTGTACTAGTTTGCATTCCCACCAACAGTGTAGGAGGGTTCCCTTTTCTCCACACCCTCTCCAGCATTTATTGCTTGCAGATTTTTGGATCACAGCCATTCTGACTGGTGTGAAGTGGTACCTCAGTGTGGTTTTGATTTGCATTTCTCTAATAATGAGCGATGTTGAGCATCTTTTCATGTGTTTGTTAGCCATCCATATGTCTTCTTTGGAGAAATATCTATTTAGTTCTTTGGCCCATTTTTTTATTGGGTCATTTATTTTTCTGGAATTGAGCTGCATAAGTTGCTTGTATATTTTTGAGATTAGTTGTTTGTCAGTTGCTTCATTTGCTATTATTTTATCCCATTCTGAAGGCTGTCTTTTCACCTTGCTTATATTTTCCTTTGTTGTGCAGAAGCTTTTAATTTTAATTAGATCCCATTTGTTTATTTTTGCTTTTATTTCCAGAATTCTGGGAGGTGGATCATAGAGGATCCTGCTGTGATTTATGTCTGAGAGTGTTTTGCCTATGTTCTCCTCTAGGAGTTTTATAGTTTCTGGTCTTACATTTAGATCTTTAATCCATTTTGAGTTTATTTTTGTGTGTGGTGTTAGAAAGTGATCTAGTTTCATTCTTTTACAAGTGGTTGACCAGTTTTCCCAGCACCGCTTGTTAAAGAGATTGTCTTTACTCCATTGTATATTCTTGCCTCCTTTGTCAAAGATAAGGTGTCCATATGTGTGTGGATTTATCTCTGGGCTTTCTATTTTGTTCCATTGATCTATATGTCTGTCTTTGTGCCAGTACCATACTGTCTTGATGACTGCAGCTTTGTAGTAGAGGCTGAAGTCAGGCAGGTTGATTCCTCCAGTTCCATTCTTCTTTCTCAAGATTGCTTTGGCTATTTGAGGCTTTTTGTATTTCCATACAAATCTTGAAATTGTTTGTTCTAGTTCTGTGAAAAATATGGCTGGTAGCTTGATAGGGATTGCATTGAATTTGTAAATTGCTTTGGGTAGTATACTCATTTTCACTATATTGATTCTTCCAATCCATGAACATGGTATATTTCTCCATCTATTAGTGTCCTCTTTGATTTCTTTCATCAGTGTTTTATAGTTTTCTATATATAGGTCTTTAGTTTCTTTAGGTAGATATATTCCTAAGTATTTTATTCTTTTCGTTGCAACGTTGAATGGAATTGTTTCCTTAATTTCTCTTTCTATTTTCTCATTATTACTGTATAGGAATGCAAGGGATTTCTGTGTGTTGATTTGATATCCTGCAACTTTACTGTATTCATTGATTAGCTCTAGTAATTTTTTGGTGGAGTCTTTAGGGTTTCCTATGTAGAGGATCATGTCATCTGCAAACAGTGAGAGTTTACCTTCTTCCTTTCCAATTTGGATTCCTTTTATTTCTTTTTCTGCTCTGATTGCTGTGGCCAAAACTTCCAGAACTATGTTGAATAGTAGTGGTGAAAGTGGGCACCCTTGTCTTGTTCCTGACTTTAGGGGAAATGCTTTCAATTTTTCACCATTGAGGATAATGTTTGCTGTGGGTTTGTCATATATAGCTTTTATTATGTTGAGGTATGTTCCATCTATTCCTGCTTTCTGGAGAGTTTCTATCATAAATGGATGTTCAATTTTGTCAAAGGCCTTCTCTGCATCTATTGAGATAAGGATATGGCTTTTATTTTTCAATTTGTTAATGTGGTGAATTACATTGATTGATTTGCGGATATTGAAGAATCCTTGCATCCCTGGGATAAAGCCCACTTGGTCATGGTGTATGATCTTTTTAATGTGTTGTTGGATTCTGATTGCTAGAATTTTGTTGAGGATTTTTGCATCTATGTTCATCAGTGATATTGGCCTGTAATTTTCTTTTTATGTGACATCTTTGTCAGGTTTTGGCATTAGGGTGATGGTGGCCTCATAGAATGAGTTTGGAAGTTTACCTTCCTCTGCAATTTTCTGGAAGAGTTTGAGTAGGATAGGTGTTAGCTCTTCTCGAAATTTTTGGTAGAATTCAGCTGTGAAGCCATCTGGACCTGGGCTTTTGTTTGCTGGAAGATTTCTGATTACAGTATCAATTTCCGTGCTTGTGATGGGTCTGTTAAGATTTTCTATTTCTTCCTGGTTCGGTTTTGGAAAATTGTACTTTTCTAAGAATTTGTCCATTTCTTCCACGTTGTCCATTTTATTGGCATATAACTGCTGATAGTAGTCTCTTATGATCCTTTGTATTTCTGTGTTGTCTGTTGTGATCTCTCTATTTTCATTTCTAATTTTATTGATTTGATTTTTCTCTCTTTGTTTCTTGATGAGTCTGGCTAATGGTTTGTCAATTTTATTTATCCTTTCAAAGAACCAGCTTTTGGCTTTGTTGATTTTTGCTATGGTCTCTTTTGTTTCTCTTGCATTTATTTCTGCCCTAATTTTTAAGATTTCTTTCCTTCTACTAACTCTGGGGTTCTCCAACTCTTCCTTTTCTAGTTGCTTTAGGTGTAGAGTTAGGTTATTTATTTGACTTTTTCCTTGTTTCCTGAGGTATGCCTTCATTGCTATGAACTTTCCTTTTAGCACTGCTTTTATAGTGTCCTGCAGGTTTTGGGTTGTTGTGTATTCATTTTCATTAGTTTCTATGCATATTTTGATTTCTTTTTTGATTTCTTCTGTGATTTGTTGGTTATTCAGAAGTGTGTTGTTCAGCCTCCATATGTTGGAATTTTTAATAGTTTTTCTCCTGTAATTGAGATCTAATCTTAATGCATTATGGTCAGAAAAGATGCTTGGAATGATTTCGATTTTTTTGAATTTATCAAGTTTAGATTTATGGCCCAGGATGTGATCTATCCTGGAGAATGTTCCATGAGTACTTGAGAAAAAGGTGAAATTCATTGTTTTGGGATGGAATGTCCTATAGATATCAATTAGGTCTAACTGGTCTAATGTATCACTTAATGTTTGCGTTTCTTTGTTGATTTTCTGTTTAGTTGATCTGTCCATAGGTGTGAGTGGGGTATTAAAGTCTCCCACTATTATTGTGTTATTGTTGATTTCCCCTTTCATACTTGTTAGCATTTGTCTTACATATTGCGGTGCTCCTATGTTGGGTGCATATATATTTATAATTGTTATATCTTCTTCTTGGATTGATCCTTTGATCATTATGTAGTGGCCTTCTTTGTCTCTTTTCACAGCCTTTGTTTTAAAGTCTATTTTATCGGATATGAGTATTGCCACTCCTGCTTTCTTTTGGTCTCTATTTGCATGGAATATCTTTTTCCAGCCCTTCACTTTCAGTCTGTATGTGTCCCTTGTTTTGAGGTGGGTCTCTTGTAAGCAGCATACAGAGGGGTCTTGTTTTTGTATCCATTCAGCTAGTCTTTGTCTTTTGGATGGGGCATTCAACCCATTTACGTTTAAGGTAATTATTGATAAGTATGATCCTGTTACCATTTACTTTACTGTTTTGGGTTCGGGTTTATACACCCTTTTTGTGTTTCCTGTCTAGAGAATATCCTTTAGAATTTGTTGGAGAGCTGGTTTGGTGGTGCTGAATTCTCTCAGCTTTTGCTTGTCTGTAAAGCTTTTGATTTCTCCTTCGTATTTGAATGAGATCCTTGCTGGGTACAGTAATCTGGGCTGTAGGTTATTGTCTTTCATCACTTTAAGTATGTCATGCCATTCCCTCCAGGCCTGAAGAGTTTCTATTGAAAGATCAGCTGTTATCCTTATGGGAATCCCCTTGTGTGTTATTTGTTGTTTTTCCCTTGCTGCTTTTAATATTTGTTCTTTGTGTTTGATCTTTGTTATTTGATTAATATGTGTCTTGGGGTGTTTCGCCTTGGGTTTATCCTATTTGGAACTCTCTGTGTTTCTTGGACATGGGTGATTATTTCCTTCCCCATTTTAGGGAAGTTTTCAACTATTATCTCCTCAAGGATTTTCTCATGGTCTTTCTTTTTGTCTTCTTCTTCTGGGACTCCTATAATTTGAATGTTGAGGCATTTCATATTGTCCTGGAGGTCTCTGAGATTGTTCTCATTTCTTTTAATTCGTTTTTCTAGTTTCCTCTCTGATTCACTTATTTCTACCATTCTATCTTCTATTTCACTAATCCTATCTTCTGCCTCCGTTATTCTGCTATTTGTTGCCTCCATAGTGTTTCTGATCATCGAGTCCGTGATGTCATCCAGCCATCTCATCCTCTGTCATCCCCTTCTCCTTGTGCCCCCAATCCCTCCCAGCATCAAAATCTTTTCCAGTGAGTCAACTCTTCGCATGAGGTGGCCAAAGTACTGGAGCTTCAGCTTTAGCATCATTCCTTCCAAAGAAATCCCAGGGTTGATCTCCTTCAGAATGGACTCGTTGGATCTCCTTGCCGTCCAAGGGACTCTCAAGAGTCTTCTCCAACACCACAGTTCAAAAGCATCAATTCTTTGGCACTCAGCCTTCTTCACAGTCCAACTCTCACATCCATACATGACAACAGGAAAAACCATAGCCTTGACTAGACGGACCTTTGTTGGCAAAGTAATGTCTCTGCTTTTGAATATGCTATCTAGGTTGATCATAACTTTTCTTCCAAGGAGTAAGTCTCTTTTAATTTCATGGCTGCAGTCACCATCTGCAGTGATTTTGGAGCCCAAACAAATAAAGTCTGACACTGATTCCACTGTTTCCCCATCTATTTCCCAGGAAGTGATGGAACCAGATGCCATGATCTTCGTTTTCTGAATGTTGAGCTTTAAGCCAACTTTTTCACTCTCCTCTTTCACTTTCATCAAGAGGCTTTTTAGTTCCTCTTCACTTTCTGCCAAAAGGGTGGCATCATCTGCATATCTGAGGTTATTGATATTTCTCCCGGCAATCTTGATTCCAGCTTGTGTTTCTTCCAGCCCAGCGTTTCTCATGATGTGCTCTGCATAGAAGTTAAATAAGCAGGGTGACAATATACAGCCTTGACGTACTCCTTTTCCTATTTGGAACCAGTCTGTTGTTCCATGTGTAATAGAAGATTGTAGTTATATTCAAAATTCCAATTGGATAAATTATTTACTAGGACAAAGAATTGCCTAAACCTCTGTGCTCAAGTTAAGTCTGTGTTGACCTATTCTTTTCAGATCCACTACACTACTCAGGCAAGAAACATTATACCTTTGGTGCAGTAAGAGATGTTATTGCTGAAATATTCACCCAAGTCCAAGAAACACAGAGAGTCCCAAATAGGATAAACCCAAGGCGGAACACCCCAAGACACATATTAATCAAATTAACAAAGATCAAACACAAAGAACAAATATTAAAAGCAGCAAGGGAAAAACAACAAATAACACACAAGGGGATTCCCATAAGGATAACAGCTGATCTGTCAATAGAAACTCTTCAGGCCAGGAGGGAATGGCAAGACATACTTAAAGTGATGAAAGACAATAACCTACAGCCCAGATTACTGTACCCAGCAAGGATCTCATTCAAATACGAAGGAGAAATCAAAAGCTTTACAGACAAGCAAAAGCTGAGAGAATTCAGCACCACCAAACCAGCTCTCCAACAAATTCTAAAGGATATCCTCTAGACAGGAAACACGAAAAGGGTGTATAAACCCGAACCCAAAACAATAAAGTAAATGGCAACGGGATCATACTTATCAATAATTACCTTAAACGTAAATGGGTTGAACGCCCCAACCAAAAGACAAAGACTGGCCGAATGGATACAAAAACAAGACCCCTCTATATGCTGCTTACAAGAGACCCACCTCAAAACAAGGGACACATACAGACTGAAAGTGAAGGGCTGGAAAAAGATATACCACGCGAATAGAGACCAAAAGAAAGCAGGAGTGGCAATACTCATATCCGATAAAATAGACTTTAAAACAAAGGCTGTGAAAAGAGACAAAGAAGGCCACTACATAATGATCAAAGGAACAATCCAAGAAGAAGATATAACAATTATAAATATATATGCACCCAATATAGGAGCACCGCAATATGTAAGACAAATGCTAACAAGTATGAAAGGGGAAATCAACAATAACACAATAATAGTGGGAGACTTTAATACCCCACTCACACCTATGGACAGATCAACTAAACAGAAAATTAACAAAGAAACGCAAACTTTAAATGATACATTAGATCAGTTAGACCTAATTGATATCTATAGGACATTTCACCCCAAAACAACGAATTTCACCTTTTTTTCAAGTGCTCATGGAACCTTCTCCAGGATAGATCACATCCTGGGCCATAAATCTAAACTTGATAAATTCAAAAAAATCGAAATCATTCCAAGCATCTTTTCTGACCATAATGCATTAAGATTAGATCTCAATTACAGGAGAAAAACTATTAAAAATTCTAACATATGGAGGTTGAACAACACACTTCTGAATAACCAACAAATCACAGAAGAAATCAAAAAAGAAATCAAAATATGCATAGAAACTAATGAAAATGAAAACACAACAACCCAAAACCTGTGGGACACTATAAAAGCAGTGCTAAGAGGAAAGTTCATAGCAATACAGGCATACCTCAAGAAACAAGAAAAAAGTCAAATAAATAACCTAACTCTACAACTAAATCAACTAGAAAAGGAAGAGTTGGAGAACCCCAGAGTTAGTAGAAGGAAAGAAATCTTAAAAATTAGGGCAGAAATAAATGCAAAAGAAACAAAAGAGACCATAGCAAAAATCAACAAAGCCAAAAGCTGGTTCTTTGAAAGGATAAATAAAATTGACAAACCATTAGCCAGACTCATCAAGAAGCAAAGAGAGAAAAATCAAATCAATAAAATTAGAAATGAAAATGGAGAGATCACAACAGACAACACAGAAATACAAAGGATCATAAGAGACTACTATCAGCAGTTGTATGCCAATAAAATGGACAACGTGGAAGAAATGGACAAATTCTTAGAAAAGTACAATTTTCCAAAACTGAACCAGGAAGAAATAGAAAATCTTAACAGACCCATCACAAGCACGGAAATTGATACTGTAATCAGAAATCTTCCAGCAAACAAAAGCCCAGGTCCAGATGGCTTCACAGCTGAATTCTACCAAAAATTTCGAGAAGAGCTAACACCTATCCTCCTCAAACTCTTCCAGAAAATTGCAGAGGAAGGTAAACTTCCAAACTCATTCTATGAGGCCACCATCACCCTAATACCAAAACCTGACAAAGATGTCACAAAAAAAGAAAACTACAGGCCAATATCTCTGATGAACATAGATGCAAAAATCCTCAACAAAATTCTAGCAATCAGAATCCAACAACACATTAAAAAGATCATACATCATGACCAAGTGGGCTTTATCCCAGGGATGTAAGGATTCTTCAATATCCGCAAATCAATCAATGTAATTCACCACATTAACAAATTGAAAAATAAAAACCATATGATTATCTCAATAGATGCAGAGAAGGCCTTTGACAAAATTCAACATCCATTTATGATAAAAACTCTCCAGAAAGCAGGAATAGAAGGAACATATCTCAACATAATAAAAGCTATTTATGACAAACCCACAGCAAACATTATCCTCAATGGTGAAAAATTGAAAGCATTTCCCCTAAAGTCAGGAACAAGACAAGGGTGTCCACTTTCACCACTACTATTCAACATAGTTCTGGAAGTTTTGGCCACAGCAATCAGAGCAGAAAAAGAAATAAAAGGAATCCAAATTGGAAAAGAAGAAGTAAAACTCTCACTGTTTGCAGATGACATGATCCTCTACATGGAAAACCCTAAAGACTCCACCAGAAAATTACTAGAGCTAATCAATGAATATAGTAAAGTTGCAGGATATAAAATCAACACACAGAAATCCCTTGCATTCCTATACACGAATAATGAGAAAGTAGAAAAAGAAATTAAGGAAACAATTCCATTCACCATTGCAACGAAAAGAATAAAATACTTAGGAATATATCTACCTAAAGAAACTGAAGACCTATATATAGAAAACTATAAAATACTGATGAAAGAAATCAAAGAGGACACTAATAGATGGAGAAATATACCATGTTCATGGATTGGAAGAATCAATATAGTGAAAATGAGTATACTACCCAAAGCAATTTACAAATTCAATGCAATCCCTATCAAGCTACCAGCCACATTTTTCACAGAACTAGAACAAATAATTTCAAGATTTGTATGGAAATACAAAAAACCTCGAATAGCCAAAGCAATCTTGAGAAAGAAGAATGGAACTGGAGGAATCAACTTGCCTGACTTCAGGCTCTACTACAAAGCCACAGTCATCAAGACAGTATGGTACTGGCACAAAGACAGACATATAGATCAATGGAACAAAATAGAAAGCCCAGAGATAAATCCACACACATATGGACACCTTATCTTTGACAAAGGAGGCAAGAATATACAATGGAGTAAAGACAATCTCTTTAACAAGTGGTGCTGGGAAAACTGGTCAACCACTTGTAAAAGAATGAAACTAGATCACTTTCTAACACCGCACACAAAAATAAACTCAAAATGGATTAAAGATCTAAATGTAAGATCAGAAACTATAAAACTCCTAGAGGAGAACATAGGCAAAACACTCTCAGACATAAATCACAGCAGGATCCTCTATGATCCACCTCCCAGAATTCTGGAAATAAAAGCAAAAATAAACAAATGGGATCTAATTAAAATTAAAAGCTTCTGCACAACAAAGGAAACTATAAGCAAGGTGAAAAGACAGCCATCTGAATGGGAGAAAATAATAGCAAATGAAGCAACTGACAAACAACTAATCTCAAAAATATACAAGCAACTTATGCAGCTCAACTCCAGAAAAATAAACGACCCAATCAAAAAATGGGCCAAAGAACTAAATAGACATTTCTCCAAAGAAGACATACGGATGGCTAACAAACACATGAAAAGATGCTCAACATCACTCATTATTAGAGAAATGCAAATCAAAACCACAATGAGGTACCACTTCACACCAGTCAGAATGGCTGCGATCCAAAAATCTGCAAGCAATAAATGCTGGAGAGGGTGTGGAGAAAAGGGAACCCTCCTACACTGTTGGTGGGAATGCAAACTAGTACAGCCACTATGGAGAACAGTGTGGAGATTCCTTAAAAAATTGCAAATTGAACTACCTTATGACCCAGCAATCCCACTTCTGGGCATACACACCGAGGAAACCAGAATTGAAAGAGACACATGTGTCCCAATGTTCATTGCAGCACTGTTTATAATAGCCAGGACATGGAAACAACCTAGATGTCCATCAGCAGATGAATGGATAAGAAAGCTGTGGTACATATACACAATGGAGTATTACTCAGCCGTTAAAAAGAATTCATTTGAATCAGTTCTGATGAGATGGATGAAACTGGAGCCGATTATACAGAGTGAAGTAAGCCAGAAAGAAAAACACCAATACAGTATACTAACACATATATATGGAATTTAGGAAGATGGCAATGACGACCCTGTATGCAAGACAGGGAAAGAGACACAGATGTGTATAACAGACTTTTGGACTCAGAGGGAGAGGGAGAGGGTGGGATGATTTGGGAGAATGACATTCTAACATGTATACTATCATGTGAATTGAATCGCCAGTCTATGTCTGACGCAGGATGCAGCATGCTTGGGGCTGGTGCATGGGGATGACCCAGAAAGATGTTCTGGGGAGGGAGGTGGGAGGGGGGTTCATGTTTGGGAATGCATGTAAGAATTAAAGATTTTAAAATTTAAAAAATAAGAAACTAAAAATTAAAAAAAAAAAAAGAAATTAGTAATAACAATTAAATTATATATGATAGTTTATATGTAATATATTGGAAGTTGGTTGGCATGATTGATAAAAGAAAACAGAACAAGATAGGAAGTTTAGAAGCATAGGAGGGAGGGTTACAATTTAATTAGGCTGAACATTGTAGACTTTGTGAAGAAAGTAAGATTTGAACAGTCTTTAAGTAGTTGAGGGAGGTAATAACTCTTGCTCTACCCAGAGCAAACTCTAGATCAAAGATTTTACTAAGAAAGGTATCTAGTCTATTAAGTAAATAGCAATAAAGTGACCAACTTTCCCAGTTTTCCTGGCATTATCTTGATTAGTGTTGAATGTCCTGTATGCTCAGCTCCAGGCAAACTAGAACAGTTGGTTACACTGAATCCAGTGCAGAGGACAGTGTGACTGGAACAGACAAGTGAGAAAGAACAATGCTGTAAGGTCAAATGGTAGTGGGAGGACAAGACATTTTAGCCTTTAGGGCATTATAATAATGCTTGCTTCAGGGTTTTGAATAGGACAAAATACTATATATATTTCAAAAGATCATTCTGTAGTGGTTTCAGAATGGAAGCAGAGATGTTTTAGCAGGTTAGGGAAATTATCCAAATGAGAGGTTATAGTAGATATTATATTAGTTTCTGAAGTCATCATAATAAAGTATTAAAAACTGGGAGCCTTATAACAACAGAAATACATCGTCTAACAATTCTGGAGGCCCAAAGTATGAGATCCAAGTGTTGGTAGGGGAATGGTCTCTGTGAAAGCTGAACAGGAAGATCATTCCTTTCCCGTTCTTGGATTTGGGTGGATTGCCCTCAACGCTTGGTGTTCCTTGCTTGTAGGTGTGCCACTCCAATCTTCTATCTTCACATAATTATCTTCTCTGTATGTGTCTGTCTCCTAGTTTCTTTTTGTAAAGACACGAATCATATTGTTTAGGGTCCATTCTATTGACCTCACTTTAAACTTATTACCTTTATAAAGACTCTGTTTCCAAATAAGGACATATTCTGAGGCACTGGGGGTTAAGACTTCAACACATCTTTTTGGTGGGACACAATTCAACATATACTATTATAGAGGTAAATTTTAAATATATTTTTAAAGTAAAACAAGCAACATTTCCTGAGAGATTAAATTGGGATTGAATACGAATGAAATGAGTTATACCTCCAATATTTTAGCCTGAGAAAATGAGATTTGTTGTGATCAAGTGAGATTGGAAAGGCTGTGGGTAGAATAAATTTGGAGGAAAGTTCAGTTCAATTTTGAACATGTTGAGTTTGGAATATCTGTTACCATCCAACTGAAGGTGTAAAGTAGACAGATATAAAAGTCATCAAGAGAGACAAAGTGAGAATGGAGAAGGAGATGCTAGAATTTGAAGATAATAAATGATAACTTTTTTGAACCTGAGAATAACTTTGAGCTTGTTAGAGTAGCTATTGTTATTATCTTCACTTATAACCCAAGAAAGTGAATCTGAGAAGAGTTTAACCACTCATGTATGTCAAAATAATTTGAATGAAAGTGATTTTTTAAAATTTATTTTTGTTGTTATTGTTGGTTTTGTTTTCTGCAATCAAACCCTGGTTATTTTCTAAGCATAAATAGTGGGACTGGAAAGGAGTGACAAGAATAGCAAGCCCAGATATAGGCCATACTCCATCTGCTTGTGTGATGAAAGCGACTTATCATCTTTGGTCAGGCTCTTCTGAGGACAATCTGAGTGGAGGTGAGTTGTCCATGAGAATAGAGGTGGGGTAAATTACCTCTGGGATCCTCTGAACCAGGGGGAAATGGCCATAAATTTCACATATTATTGGCCAAGAGCACCCAAGCTAGTTCTACCTGTGCCTGGAACAAAGCTATATTATGGAGGGGAACCACAGTGTC
Organism: Ovis canadensis; assembly: GCF_042477335.2. Lineage (NCBI taxonomy): Eukaryota > Metazoa > Chordata > Mammalia > Artiodactyla > Bovidae > Ovis > Ovis canadensis. The sequence goes on from NC_091249.1 coordinate 89,529,374, forward strand.
CTCTAGTTTCCAGGAAGGCTCCAGGTAGTCAAGAGCAGCCTTAGTTTTTCTGAAGCAAATGGGATCATCTTTCCTCTATACCACATAACTCTTAACAAGAAAAATGCTAAAGATAAAGAGTAATGATACTCTTTATTATGTGGATAATACTTAATACTCTACAGAATTTAAATGAAAATTATTTTTAAAACACTCAGTTGTTGTTACATTCTCAGATATGACAATATGTTAATATAGTGATTCAAAAGCATAATATTTCATGACACGGTGTTGGCTCTAAGTTATTTCAACTGTGAAATTCCCAAGAACAAACAAATACTTCTTATTTTTTAGACTATTATAAAATCTTGATATGCCAGACACTATTAGAATTGAAAGACAGACAATCTCCAAATATTTTGGAAAACACTAATTTTGACATAAAAAAGTCTATTTTAGCTAGAAGTTTCAAAAAATATGTTGGGATAAAGTTCACAGTTGCCTTCATAATTTGAGAGCATAACTATTGAAAATTACTGTTTCAAAGACTGTCATAGGAGCCAACACTGTCAGCGTTTCTAACCAATGGCTCCTTAGTGTTCTGGCATACTATCTTAGGTGTAGACTGGCATCATAGTGGATTAGCTTTTCAGTTTCTTTCCAGCTCTTTTTCCCTTCTACACACACAGTCTGTCTGTGTCTACTTTACTTCTATCAATCTAGAGAAAATGAGCTGAGGTAGAAGTAAAGGTAAAATTGACAGGGATACATTCCTGACCAGCATTTGCTATATACTCTCTAACAGATAGGGAAACATGTCAAAGGATGACCAGAATTTCTAATCTCTCAAGACACACATCCCATCTTGATTTGGATGAAGTTAAAAGGGATCTAACCTTCAGAAAGTTGTACTTGGATCTAAGTTTTGAATGTTTGCCAGTCCTACTTGATTATCTTTCCAGCAAACTTCTAGAATTTTCCACATTTGCTCTAATTCTTTTCTGCAAATTGCAGATAGACAAAATATAATGTACGCAATTAATTTATTCTTAAAAAAATGGAATTTCCTAACAGAGGCTTCTTTATAAGGATTAACATTTGGGCTGCATAATTCTTTGTTGTGAGAGGCTGTCCTATAGCACCTTCAATTTGTCACAACAAAGTGTATTCAAACATCTTAAAAGATCCCCTGGGAGGCAAAATAACTCCCAATATAAAAGCATTCATCAAATAGAAAGGCAAACGGGCTGTATTTCTTTTGTTTGCTTGTTTGCTTTATCTTTCTGTTGCATTTAAACCAAGATAGTAACTGTCATTTTACACTTTTTTCCTCCTCTATTGCTCTGCACTTTGTATAGTTGACTTTTGGAATTTTCTTTTTCAAAATTGTTCAACATTAAAGATCTGATAAAATAGTCTTTCTCACTTCCTATTAACCATAATTCCCTATTGTTTAGTCACCAAGTAGTGTTCAACCCTTTTGTGACCCCATGAACTGTAGTTCACCAGGCTTCTCGGTCCATGGGATTCTCCAGGCAAGAATATTGGAGTGGGTTGCCATTTCCTTCTCCAATAATTCCCTATTAGCTGGCTCCTTTATACTTATCAGTGCAATGATAATTGATGTCTGTAGTAAACCCAAAGCCCTGTGAAATTCTCAAGTGTCTTTTCTACAGCCAAAAGAAAATTAAGTTTAATTAAGTATGATTTTAAGGTTAAGTGTATTTTGTTCTTTCAATTTCTTTAAACATTGGCGTTGTGTATGAATGATCACTTTCCCCATTCTTTGACCAGGGCTTAATGCAGAGGTTCTATTAAATCCCCTTCAGTATGACCAAATTATCCTATGACATTAAGATACAAGCTTAAGTTAGACTGTTGTTGGTATTTGTTGTTTGTTTCTTAATTTCACATACGGGACTGTAAAAGATATTAAAGCCTAGACCACACACACTTGTGTGTTATCTTCTTTCAGAGTTACTACAACTAATGAAACACAAAACCTTTGGTTCTGACAAGGTTTTAAGGTAGAATTGTAGCTAGCAGCACAAAGCTACTGTGCATATCTCGAAATGGGGCTCAGGACTTTATGTAATCCACTGGAGTCCATAGGCCATTTCAGTTCTATTATGGATCTTTTGGAAATTCCTAAGAAACTCAAGCCTTTTGACTGGTACTTGTCAGAGTTCAAATGCCTGATACACCCTAAATATACCATCTGTTCACTGAGTGCAGATTGCACTGGGGAGTGAAATACAAGCACATAGTAGTGACTGAAAAATAGGGTATCTACATGGTTCAGGAGAAATAATAAGCAAATGTAGAAGTAAAGAAATTATGGATAGAATTTTAATTTTTTATTAATAAATGAATCAACATAAAGTCAAATGATTACTATTAGAAAGAATAGCTCTGTATCAGGTTTTTATGTCTTTCCTGATAGAAATTATGATTATTTATGGGTGTTTGTGACTAATTTCTTATCTGTATCTGAGTATTTATAAAATATGTGTCTAACTGGGATAGAAATGATAAAAGAACATTTAATGATATCTTAGACTGGTAAAAGGGAGTTCTATCATGTGACTTTTCTGTAGAATCCTGAATAAAATTAGCCATACATGACAAATCCTAACGATCTGAAGATCTGAAAATGTAGTGCCTCAAGCAGAGACAGATCAGAAAGTAACTGTCATAAGGGAAAATTGAGCTTGACTTGCACAGGAACAATTAGCCAGTATGGGTAGGGCAAGTAAGTGAATGAATTAGGAGAAGACCATTTTTAAAAAATGAACAAAATATTTGAATAGGCATTTTTCTTCTATATATTTGAATTACTCCTTGGTGTCATATTCTTGCTCAAATATAACTCCATTCTTTCCTCCTTTCTTTGTGCTGTTAATGTCATATAAATTACACCTATCAAATTTAATAATATAGCTTTTTCAGTGATAAAATTTTATAGAATTTTGTAGTTAAAACTCATTAAGAGAAAATGGAGGACAAAATATATAATTGTAAAGGATTTTATAATCCCTTTTATAATTACATTTACTGGTACTTTTTGTTTCATCATGTGGATTTCAATTGTCATCTGATGTCACTCCTATCTAGACTGAATCTTTCTTGTAAGGAAGGTATGCCAGCAACAAATTCCATCTGATTGTATCATTACTTTGCCTTCATTTATGAAAGATAGTTAGCAGGATTATTGAGTGACAGGTTTTTTGTTTGTTTGTTTGTTTGTTTGTTTGTTTTGGTTTGTTTCTCTGTCATCATTTCAAAAGTTATCCTGACCACAGCTTCCTGGTTTCTATTGTTTCTGATAAGAAATCATTTGTTACTCTTGTTACTCTTAAAGGGTTTCTCTTGTGCATAATGACTCATTTTCCTTTGATGTTTCCATAACTGTTTTTTGTCTTTATCTTTCACCTATTTGGCTTTGAGGTTCAGTTCAGTAGCACAGTCATGTGCGACGCTTTGCGACCCCATGAACTGCAGCACGCCAGGCCTCCCTGTCCATCACCAACTCCCGGTGTTTAGTTAAACTCATGTACATCAAGTCGGTGATGCCATCCATCCATCTCATCCTCTGTCGTCCCCTCCTCCTCCTGCCTCCAATCCCTCCCAGCATCAAAATCTTTTCCAATGAGACAACTCTTCACATGAGTAGCCAAAGTATTGGAGTTTCAGTTTCAGCATCAGTCCTTCCAAAGAACATCCAGGACTGATCTCCTTTAGAATGGACTGGTTGGATCTCCTTGCAGTCCAAGGGACTCTCAAGAATCTTCTCCAACACTACAGTTCAAAAGCATCAACTCTTCTGTGCTCAGCTTTCTTCACTGTCCAACTCTCACATCCATACATGACCACTGGAAAACCATAGCCTTGACTAGACGGAACTTTGTTGGCAAAGTAATGTCTCTGCTTTTGAATATGCTATCTAGGTTGGTCATAACTTTTCTTCCAAGGAGTAAGCGTCTGTTAATTTCATGGCTGCAGTCACCATCTGCAGTGATTTTGGAGCCCCCCCAAAATAAGTCTGACACTATTTCTACTGTTTCCCCATCTATTTCCCGTGAAGTGATGTGACCAGATGTCATGATCTTCGTTTTCTGAATGTTGAGCTTTAAGCCAACTTATTCACTCTCCACTTTCATTTTCATCAAGAGGCTTTTTAGTTCCTCTTCACTTTTTGCCGTAAGGGTTGTATCATCTGCATATCTGAGGTGATTGATATTTCTCCTGGCAATCTTGATCCAGCTTGTGCTTCTTCCAGCCCAGCGATTCTCATGATGTACTCTGCATAGAAGTTAAATAAGCAGAGTGACAATATACAGCCCTGACATACTCCTTTTCCTATTTGGAACCAGTCTGTTGTTCCATGCCCAGTTCTAACTCTTGCTTCCTGGCCTGCATTCAGATTTCTCAAGAGGCAGGTTAGGTGGTCTGGTATTCCCATCTCTTTCAGAATGTTCCACAGTTTATTGTGATCCACACAATCAAAGGCTTTGGCATAGTCAATAAAGCAGAAATAGATGTTTTTCTGGAACTCTCTTGCTTTTTCCATGATCCAACGGGTGTTGACAATTTGATCTCTGATTCCTCTGCCTTTTCTAAAACCAGCTTGAACATTGTGAAGTTCATGGTTCACGTATTGCTGAAGCCTGCTTGGAGAATTTTGAGCATTACTTTATTAGCATGTGAGATGAGTGCAATTGTGTGGTAGTTTGAGCATTCTTTGGCATTGCCTTTCTTAGGGATTGGAATGAAAACTGACCTTTTCCAATCCTGTGGCCACTGCTGAATTTTCCAAATTTGCTGGCATATTGAGTGCAGTACTTTCACAGCATCATATTTCAGGATTTGAAATAGCTCAACTGGAATTCCATCACCTCCACTCGCTTTATTCATAGTGATGCTTTCTAAGGCCCACTTGACTTCACATTCCAGGATGTCTGGCTCTAGATGCTTGATCACACCGTGATTATCTGCATCATGATGATCTTTTGGTACAGTTCTTCCATGTATTCTTGCCACCTCTTCTTAATATCTTCTGCTTCTGTTAGGTCAGTACCATTTTTGCCCTTTATCGAGCCCATCTTTGCATGAAATATTCCTTTGATATCTCTTGGCTTTGAGGTGACTATATGGAAATCTCTTTAAGCTTATCTTTTTGGAGTTTGTTAAGGTTCTTAGATGTGTAAAGTTTTCACTTAACTTAGAAACTTTTTACCAATTACTTCTTTGAAAAATTTTTCTTCCCCTTTCTCTTTTCCTGCTCATTTTAGTGCTATTATTATACACATGTCATTTTGTTTGATTGTGCCCCACAGATCTCTGAGGATCTATTCATTTTATGTACTTTCCTTTTTGTATTTCAGATTGGAAGACCTTTGTTGAGGCATCTTCAGATTTACTAATTCTTCTTTGTGGTCAAATCTACTGTTGAGTCCCTCTCATAAGTTTTTTATTTCATAAGTTATTTTCATAAGCTTAAGAAATATTCAAAATATTAATAAGTTATTTTATATTCAGTTCACAAATATCAGGCTTCCTTGATAGGTCAGATGGTAAAGAATCCACCTGCAATGCAGAAGACCCCAGTTTTATTCCTGGTTTGGAAAGAACTGCTGGAGAAGGGATAGGCTACCCATTCCAGTATTCTTAGGCTTCTCTTGTGGCTCAGCTGGTAAAGAATCCACCTGCAATGAGGGAGACCTGGGTTTGATCCCTGGGTTGGAAAGATTCCTTGGAGGAGGGAAAGGCCACCCACTTCAGTATTCTGGCCTAGAGAATTCTATGGACTGTATAGTCCATAGGGTCACAGAGTCAGACACAACTGAGTGACTTTCACTTTACTTACTTAAATTGATCAAAAGTTTGGCCTTATCTTGAAATTTAAATAAATATGAATGTGCTAAAATGTCCACCTTCCCCCTCTTGTGCCTTTACCCACATTTTACTCTATCAAAATTATACATTGTTTGATCATAGAATAACTGTTGCCTTTTGTTCATCCCATAAAACCAACTTCAATCAGATAAGAAATTCAATTCAAATAGTTAAGAGAAAACTATCAAAATTTTGTGTCTCATGGGTCAAATGGCATCTTTAAGACAGGCATCTTAAAGAGGTTCAGTTAAAGTGACAACTGTATTAGAGAAAGTGGCATGGTAGAACCCAGCCAACTGACAGCAGTTTTCTTTTATACTAGACTCCTTTTTTTTTTTCCCATTTCTTCCTTCTTCCTTCAGCCCTTAATCTCTTCTTTAATCTCAGTGTTCTCTTCTTCATATGTATGGCACACTTAGGATACCTCTTCTACCATTATTTCTCAGTTGTACATATTGCTAAGTGTGATGCAATACAAAAGAAATTTTATAATAGGACTAATAGTGAGTTTTTAAAATTTCACTACCAAACACTGGTGATTTATAATGAATTTTAAAGGCAGCCTAAAGTCATTCATCAGAAAGAAAATTAACAGGAAAATACTTTCTAAAATTGTTTGTGGACAAAACTAAAATGTTTGAGTTGAAAGTAATGTGGAGAGCATATACTATACAATATACAACTCAGTGTTTAGAGTATTCTTAGCAAAGATGATATGGCTAACCTTAAAAAAAAGAAACACACAAAAAAACACCAGCAGCTCATTATTTGGCAGACAGCCAAAGGAATATTGGCATATATAAGCAGTCCCTGAAAAGTATACAAGTTGTAGGAATTAATTATCTTAAACTAGCTAATTGTTTCTTTTCACTCAGGGCATGAACCTATTTTTGATAACCGTTATTAATTAATTTCAGGGGAAAACATCCATATTAAAGGTCTCAAGAAATCTTCCTTGAATGCATTATGGTGAAAAAAAGAAAAAAATAAAGGAGAATTCTGCTAGTATTATAAAACATTAAGAAACATTCCAGGTTGTGCTTACCTCATTTACTATTCCAGAATCAGAATTTGAAATATTGATTGTGTACAGGTTATATATATATATATATATATATATATATATATATATGCTGTGTTTTAAAAGTGGTGTCCAAATCTACACTATGAAATCCACATTATGAAAGAAATATTTGTCATTAGTAGTAGAGTTAATTTAAACCTAACATACAGTTTCCTAGCAGTAATAACCATTGGGATTCACTGGAGCCTCTTTTAGATTCCTATAAGACTCCTTCATTTGTAGAAAGTATTTATTTACTAACTTCTTTTGGCTGTGCTGGCTCTGCATGGCTGTGCACGGGCTTCCTCTAGTTTGGTGACTGAAGTCCACTCTTTAGTTGTGGGACGTAGTCTTCTCATTGCCGTGGCTTCTTTGTTGCAGAGCATGGGCGACGGAGCGACTTCACTTTCCCTTTATAGGCTCTAGTCCACCGGCTTAGCTGCCCTGAGGCATATGGGATCTTTCCAGACCAGAGATGGCACCCATGTCACCTGCACTGGGAGGTGAATTCTTAACCTCTGGACCACTAGGCAAATCCTCCTAGTTTGGTGGTGGTTTAGTCGCTAAGTCGTGTCCAACCCTTGTGACCCCATGGACTGTAGCCTGCCAGGCTCCTCTGTCCAGGGGGATTCTCGAGGCAAGAATAATGGAGTGGGTTGCCATTTCCTTCTCCAGGGGATCTTCTCAACCCAGGAATTGAACCCGGGTCTCCTGCATTGCAGGCAGATTCTTTACCTAATTTTCCTAAAACAATAATTTTTGAAATATTAAATATGGGTTTCTCTTTTCATTGGCTGGTTGGTGAATTCTCTTCTTGTACTAGACTAACTTATGCCAGAATATGTATTTCCTTATATCAGTTTTCTTATTACTGATTTGCAGAGAATTGGCCTCTGTAGTATCACAGGTATAAAATTTAAACTTGATCTTTATTCAAGCGCATTTAAAGATGGTTACAATCATACAAAGCACTTAGTTTGATTTTCTTATTGTCTGTGCTGGCCTGTGGTTCTGCCCTGTCTTCAAGGGCAGAAATATTCTGCATTGTACTCTCTATGACCTGCACATTCAATGATTTGTAGGATCTGCATTGGATTGTAAAGCTGAGGCATTTTTCTTTTCATTTCTAACTCATTGAATTTTTTGTAGAGCTAATAAATTCTTAAAGTATTTTAAAACTAGATGTAAATCATATACTGGAGAATTTATATAGACTTCTGTGTTTTCCTAATCAAACCATTTGCCTACAGAGTAAAATATTTTAATGCCCTATGAATTCATGCCTTGATGTGTGGGCAGCATTTCTTAGAACTCAAATATGTATATTACTTAATTATTATCATGAAAAGAGAGTCTAAAATAACTAGACAACTTATTTGGGGGAAGTCAAGTGTTAGAAATGTTCCTAATGCTAGTAAAGAATCTGTGATTTGTTGAAGTACTTTGCATTTCTTCTTAAAGTATGTTTGTGGTAGGACAGAAAATTAGGTTGATCTAAATATCTTTCTTATACCTTCACTCCTTTAGTTTATTAAATCAGCATGTAAACCATTGTGTCCAGCATTGATAATTTAACCTATACTAATGTCACAAAATAATTATGTAAATGAATTTATCCTGAAACTATATTTGTAAATTTAAAGTATGATTTATTGAACAAAGAAAATCAATAAATGGCACATAATAGATAAACTTTAAAGGAATTCAGGAGTATTGGTGACTCTAGCACAAAGTAACAAGTGAAATTGAGAGTATTCATTGGTCTTTGAAACATGACCTAAAAGCAAGAATTTGCTATGAAACTAGGGAATGAACATATAAAACAGATTGTCTCACAGGTATAACAAGAAGATGTTCAAGACTACTTTTACATATATTAAATATTCTATTTCTCACATTCTCTTTGTTGTCAAGCTTGTAATTTGAATTGTTGACAAATTTCTCTTATTCATCGCATATAATCAGTTGTTGTTTTTGTTAAGCCACTAAGTCCTGTCAGACTCTTTGTGACTCCATAGAGTGAAACATTGGAGAAGGCAATGGCACCCCACTCCAGTACTCTTGCCTAGAAAATCCCATGGATGGAGGAGCCTGATGGGCTGCAGTCCATGGGGTCACTAAGAGTCAGGCACGACTGAGCGACTTCACTTTCACTTTTCACTTTCATGCATTGGAGAAGGAAATGGCAACCCACTCCAGTGTTCTTGCCTGGAGAATCCCAGAGTCAGTGGGCCCCCGTCTATGGGGTCACACAGAGTCGGACACGACTGAAGTGACTTAGCAGCAGCGGAAGCAGCAGAGTGAAACATGTAAGACTGCCCTGTCCTCCGCTATCTCCTGGAGTCTGCTCAAATTCATGTCCATTGAGTCTGTGATGCTAACTAACCATCTTATCCTCTGCCACCTCCTTATCCTTTTACCTTCAATCTTTCCCGGAATCAGGGTCTTTTCCAATGAGTGAGCTCTTTGCATCAGGTAGGCCAAAGAAGTGGAGCTTCAGCAAGTCTTTTCAATGAATATTCAGGGTTGATTTCCTTTAGGATTGATTAATTTGATCTCCTTGCAGTCCAAGGGATGCTAAAGAGTCTTCTCCAGCACCACAATTCAAAAGCATCAATTCTTCAGCACTCAGTCTTCTTTACGGTCCAATTCGCACATCTATACATGACTACTGGAAAAAACATAACTTTGAGTATATGTACCTTGTCAGCAAAGTGACAAGGCACATATATGTCTCTGATTTTTAATACACTTGTCATTGCTTTCCTCAAAGGAACAAACATCCTTTAATTTCATGGCTGTAGTCACCATCCATAATGATTTTGGAGCCCAAGAAAGTAAAATCTGTCACTACTTCCACATTTCCCCTTCTGTTTACAATGAAGTTGTAGGACTGTATGCTGTGATCTTAGCTTCTTGAATGTTGAGTTTCAAGCCAGTTTTTTCATCTCATCAAGAGGCTCTTTAGTTCCTCTTCACTTTCTGCCATTAGGGTCATAATATCAACATATCTGAAGTTGTGGCTATTTCTCCCAGCTATCTTGCTTCCAGCCTGTGGTTCATCCAGCCCAACATTTCTCATGATGTACTCTGCATATAAGTTAAATAAGCAGGGTGACAACACACAGCTTTGTAATTAGTAGGACAACAAATTCTGTGTTACTCTGGTTGTTTTATTCTTATTGATACCAGACTAAACAAAACAATATCCCTTCAGTTGTCTTTTAAAATATACTTCTTGACTTAACTAATTTATTTCAATATGCCATGCAAATATTCTTTCAATATTCTTTTCTTCTAAAATATTTCTAAAAATTTAATCCTTCCAAAAACATGAATTGCTTTCTGATTTAAGTTTAAAATTATCTGTCTAGTTTTATATGATTAGAACTATCTGAGGCCAGATAGTTCTGAACTATTTTAGCTATGTCTGCCTAACAGACATTTCTGCCCTCATCAGAATATTTTCTTTTCTCTTCCACAAAAAATTTACTCTTCTACCTCCATGAACTCTGTACTGATTTTTATCTTTACATGAATATAAAATTTTACCCATTCAGAACTTGAAAATTCAAGTTAAAATTAAAAGTTCTATTTTCCATGAAAGATTTTTTGACTGGCCCTTTGTTAATAATTCTCTACTTTGAAAGCTTTTTGTGCTTTTAGTACATCATACAATTTAGTTCATGACTTTGTATACTATTTTTTATCGATTTTTTATCACTATGTTGTATTATGTAGTATATCTTCCCACTCACTTTGGAGGGCCAGCTAAAGGGCTTTTTAAAATTATCAGTTGCTAGTTATCTGTCTTAAAGTATATAGTATCATTACTGTGGATTTGATTTACTGAATAACTATAATCCTTCTCTTCAGAGATTGCCTTTTTTAAAGTAATTTCTGTCACTTAAGTGTCATAAGAGATCTGTCTAACCAACTTAATATTATATTTTGAGGCTACAAAGTTGCATTTGGATCTTCATTTCTTATCAAAATTTATTTATTGATTCTAACAAAAAGAAGAGAGAATTCTTATGTTTATTCTATCAAATCTTAGAACCTTGTAGGCAGCTATGAAACCCTAAATAAACAATTATTAAACACTGATGCTCCCATTTTTACAATATCCTCTGCTTGAGGAGTTCATGAAGGAAAAAAATTAAAATATCTTCCTTTGCTGTTTATTTCAAAACTAAACCCATAATCTATGGGTCAAAATCACCTATATGCTACTCTTAAGGAATTTATAGGTCTCTGCTTGTAGCCATGTGAAAAGTAAATGTATAACCACCCCTCCCCTTCTTTTTTTTTTTTTTATTTAACTACCCTGGTGACTCAGATGATAAAGAGTCGACCTGCAATGTGGGAGACTTGAGTTGAATCCCTAGGTCAGCAAAATCCCCTGGAGAAGGGAATGGTTACCCTCTCCAGTATTCTTACCTGTAGAATTCCATGGACAGAGGAGCCTGATGGGCTATATGGTCCATGGGGTTGCAAGGAGTGCATACACACAGAGACACACACAGCTTTAGCTTACTTCAGTCTTGCTCAAAAGATACCTTAAATAAGTTATTTGGTAATTAGACACTTGATTTATAATGTTTTCTAATAGTAATCTCTGTATGTTTAATGGTTGAATTGTAAGAAAATAAAAAGAATGGATAATGCATGGGAAAACTGTCCTAAGATTAAGTTGTGCAAAAGAAAGAATGCGGTAGAAAAAAAATTGTTTTCCTCAACATCATTAAGAACAGAACTGAAAAAATAGTTTAATAAAGGTAAAACTTAATCAAGTAAAGTGAATATTTTAAGTTAAACTAAATCCCTCCAAGTACTATGACATCAACATTCACTAGCATTCCTACCAACTATCTTTACTACACACACTTTAAAAAGCATGTCCGTGTATCTCTTCTTTTCCGAATTCTTTTTCCAGTAGGTTTTTAGAGCATAGTTATTGAGCAGAGTTCTCTGTGCTATACAGCAAGTCCATGGATTCTCCAGGCCAGAATACTGGAGTAGGTAGCTGTTCCCTTCTCCACGGGATTTTCCCAACCCAGGGATCGAACACAGGTCTCCCACATTGTAGGTGGATTATTTACCAGCTGAGCCACTAGGGAAGCCCAGACAGAGTAAGTCCTTGTTGATAATCTATTTTAAATATAGCAGTGTGTGAATGTCAGTCCCAAACAGTGAACAAAGCTATATCCAAATGAAATGCAGAGGAATCACTGTCGGAGTGAAACCCATTCCCTTAACTCTATTTAAGGGAAAAATCACAGAGACGCGTAAGTGCAGTTTGTGTGGAAAATAAAAAGTGTTCTCATGTGAGGGAAGGGTTTATGTGTAGGAAGATCTGTATCTAAAACATGCTTTAGAATGTGTTGGACAAATAACCGTCTGTTCTTTCTCCCACGTGATATTAAAGAAAAATAGAATGTTCCACAAATCTACACTGGGAAAACTAAAACAAAATCAATGGGGATATTGTGGCAGAAAAGTCAACATTACTAACAAAGCCTAAGAAATCATACTGACTATGACAAAAGACACTTGCTCCTTGGAAGAAAAGCTATGACTGACCTGCTAAGTCACTTCAGTCGTGTCCAACCTGTGCAACCCCATAGGCGGCAGCCCACCAGGCTCCCTCATCCCTGGGATTCTCCAGGCAAGAACACTGGAGTGGGTTGCCATTTCCTTCTCCAATGACTGACCTAGAAAGCATATTAAAAAGCAGAAACCTTACTTTGCTGAGTAAAGTAAAGAGGTCCATCAAAGCTGTGGTTTTTCCGGTAGTCATGTATGGATGTGAGAGTTGGACTATAAAGAAAGCTAAGTGCCAAAGAATTGATGCTTTTGAACTATGGCGTTAGAGAAGACTCTTGAGAGTCCCTTGGACAGCAAGGAGGTCAAACCAGTCAACCCTAAAGGAAATCAGTCCTGAATATTCATTGGAAGGACTGATGTTGAAGCTGAACTCCAATACTTTGGCCCCCTGATGCAAAGAACTGACTCATTAGAAAAGACCCTGATGCTGGGAGAGATTGAAGGCAGGAGGAGAAGGGGATGACAGAGGATGAGATGGTTGGATGGCATCATTGACTCAATGGACATGAGTTTGAGCAAGCTCCTGAATTTGGTGATGGACAGGGAAGCCTGGCATGCTGCAGTCCATGGGGTCACAAAGAGTCAGACATGACTGAGCGATTGAACTGACTGACTGTTGACAAAATCAGATATTTATTCAATATATAATATTGTCTGTCATCCTATATCAGATACTGTGATGAGGTGATTGGTGAGACCAAGAAGTTAAATCAATGATTATGGTAGATGATGTTTCTTTATACATCTATATCTATATATGTCAAGAGTACAGAAAGGAGCAGATAAGAGGAGGATCTGGGTCCAAAGGAGTGTTATCAATTTCATAAACTAAAGGCCAACTCCAAATTTAACTTTCTGTCTTAAAGTTGTCTTTGCTTTTTTTCTTAAACAACACCTTTATGCTAATTGGCATATTATTGTATTTCCATATCAGTTATATTGTACATGATGGAGATTTTAATGAAAGAAAAGTAGTAGGGATCTTGACTTGTTTTAGGGGGTTTCCATTGAATTATTTAAATGCTTATGAAATTCATAAAGCATTATAAAGAGAAGATAAGATATATAGCAGAATTTTTCTATGCTACTATTTAGTGAAAATTCATTCAGAAGCTCAAATATTGTATAGATTTAAGATCACTCTAGGTTATAACTTGCCTTCAAAACATAGCAGTTCTTTTGAAACAATCTAAATTAAAATTTTCCACAATCACAATAAGCATTCCATTAAACTAATGTTACATTCAGAGTCATTTTATAATTATTTCTTGGAAAGAGTAATTGTGCGTAGTAACTTTTTCATAATATTGAAAATGCAGGCAATTTTTATAATTTGAAGGGCTAATCCACTTGGAGGGTGAAAAGCTTTAGCATAGGTTCTAAAACTCTTCATACCCCACCCCCTCCCCAACATAGTGATGCTTTAAAATAAACTAAATTCTTCATCTAAGGCAGAACATATGCACACACACAAAATTATTGCTTCAAAAACTATGAAGCCTTAAACCTGTTTCCCAAGATGGGATTCCAAAATGAGGCAAGAGGACTGTTGTTTTGGAATATGAAAGGGAGATATAGCTGATGGTTCTGATTAATCATTTTAAATTCTCTCCTTTTTAATGGAGATGAAGAAAGCATGTTTTGTATGGAGTTTTGTTTTGACTCAGCCTGCCATGAAGCTATTTAAATCAAGTCTTATACCCACATTATTTCGACTGCCAAAAGCATCAAAACAGCAACAAAGAAAAAGCTAACCTTGAATTTTCAGCTTGTATTTCAGCCCTTGTAAACAAGTTACCATGGAGATGATACCCAAGTGAGCTACAGGCTTGACTCAAAGCAGCCACTCTGTGTGGACCATCAGTACAATATAAAACGGCATTGGCACTATTCATGACAAAACCTGCATACGTCCTGCGATCCTTAAAAGCTCTTTTGCAGAATGCCAGGTGAAAACTTAAATTCGTCAAAACTGTCATGGACTTGCTTACATGGCAGCAAAATCAGAGATGAACTAAGAATTATATGTTTGAATATCATACATTTGTAACAAATTTAAATGTTTTGAAGATAATAATTTGAAGTTATATTTTCTGAGCCTTTTAAAAAAAGATGTAGGTCTAGAAGAGATTTTGACTATAGCTTTAAATTATTTTATCGTAACAACTCATTTCTAGGAAGGCTAAGTTAGGGCTAACAAAAATAGCAAAATATGCCCTGTCATTATGGACCAAGATTTCTGTCTCCCATTCTTTGTACATGCTGCAAATATATGGAAACCTTTAACAAAGTAAAGGATAAATATATGTTGTAAAGGTTTACGTATTATCTTCAAATAATCTTAAACCATGGAAAATTATATTCTTGTGTCCAAGAAGTACCTCTATTGATTCATACCTTTATTTTTCTCTAGATATTTTTTTCTCTTTCAAGTCCTTATGAAAATACACATATATTTTAGATTACTAGTTACAAGATACTTAACAATTATATAATATTTTGACTTGAAAAAAATGCAAATCTCCACATTCTACAGAAATTATTATCTTCATGTTACACTTAAAATGATGTTAAATATTTTATTGATCATATTGGAACCTCTAGATCAGGAACCTTTGGAAACACCACTTGTCCTTTTGCAGTCTTTCCACTTCAAAAGATACACAGTTTATCATCTCTGGGATGCAGTTGATCAAATTAACTTGAATTTGAGGTTAGAGGCACACAGAACTCTGATTGTATCTCTACTAACCAAGGATCAGTGATTGCTTATTGAATAGAAGTGAAAGTCGCTCACTTGTGTCCAACTCTTTGCGACCCCATGGACTACATAGTCCACGGAATTCTCCAGACCAGAATACTGGAGTGGGTAGCCTTTCCCTCCTCCAGGGGATCTTCCCAACCCAGGGATCAAACCCAGGTCTCCTACATTGCAAGAGGATTCTTTACCAGCTGAGCCACAGGGAACCCTAAGAATAAAGGAGCGGCTAGCCTATCCCTTCTCCAGCGGATCTTCCCAACCCAGGAATCCAACTGGTCTCCTGCATTGCAGGCAGATTCTTTACCAACTGAGCTATGAATCCTCACAATAATTCATGTTAAACCGTGATTTGCATCAGGCAGTGCAAAGGCTATGTTTGTTGTTGTTGTTGTTTTTCCCCTGACTTGATATTCAAATAGGCATTTGGGCAAGATAAAGTGCTTTGAAATCAAACATCAACCAGAAAATTAATTCACTTTACCATTCTTAAAGAATTTATTGATTTCATAGGTCAGAGTTTCTCTGCCTCAGCACTATTGACATTGGGGTCAGATAATTCTTTGTGATGCAGACTGTTCTATGCATTGTAGGATGATTAGTAGCATCCCTGACCTCTACCCACTGAATGTCAGTAGCATCACTCCACCCGCCCCCCAACACATACTTTAGATGTGAAAACCAAAAATGTCCCCTGGCAGATAAGAGTATCCCTTACTGAAAGCAAAAGCCATAGGCAAATATTTTATCTTTTGTCATCATACAGGTATTACCAGGCTTTACATCTATAACTTGGAATTCAATTCATAATTTTCAACTCATAGAACTTGAACAAAGACATAATATGTATGTAGGCTTTTCAGGTGGCTCCGTGGTAAAGAATCCACCTGCCAATGCAGGAGACATGGGTTTGATCCTTGGGTTGGAAAGATTCCCTAGAGAAGGAAATGGCAACGCGGTCCAGTATTCTTGCTTGGAGAATCCCATGGACAGAGGGGCCTGGCAGGCTACAGCCCATGGGGGTCGCAAAGAGAGACGATTTAGAGACTAAATAAGAACTATATATACTTGTGTGTGTGTACATATATATATATATATATTGTTGTGTGTATATATATGTATTGTTCTATATATATGTATATGCACATGTATATATGTACACACATATATATACACATATATAAACACATGTGTGTACATATATATTAAAAAATGCCTTTCAAGTTCTACTCACTAACTGATGTCATATGATTCACATTGCATATATTTACTTTTCCTATTTATATTCATTCTTTACCTGTTTCCTTACCTTCCTGCATACTTTTCCCTCTATTTTAATTTCCCCATTTATTTCTGTCCTTTCACTACATTTCCTACTCTTTTTTGTTTTCTTAGTACATCTCATTTATCTTTTCTAATAGTCATCATGAAAAGTTATATTTAATGAATTTTTATCAATATTACATAGGCCTTATGATTTAGTCTTCAAATTGACATTTTTAGAAATAGTAACATCTGCTTCTACTAACAGAACAAAGAATGACAGCCCAGTAACACTGGAGATGGCAGAAGGAGAAGCTAGTGCAACCTAACTCCCCTAGAATGCAATAAAATCAGCATATCTGAAAAGGATTAAAAATAATAAGTTTCAGGACAATTTCAAATACTGTTTCACACTTTTGAATTAAAGATAATGGAGTGAGAAATGGAATATCTACTCAAGGAGATACCAAATTCTTCTGTTAGACTTGCCACATTTTCTTTTGCAAAATAAAGTGTATAAAGCAAGCATTTTTATAGGTTATCGGTAGCGTTAATGTGAAAAGTGTAAGCTTTATTGCTAACCATTTGAGATGCAAGGGAGCTCTCTCTGCCACAGAAATTGGATGACCATGTGGGCTGACAGCTCCCTTGTGTTATAAAATAATGCAAACAATATTTTTTCACCCCAAACAAAATTGGTTAAAATTACATTTTCCCAAGTCATATGGAAATACACTAATTTGTAACTTTCTAAAGCCAAGACATTTATGCTTCAGAGATACATAATTTAGTAACAAACAGCAGACTGAATTTTGATCAGGTTTTAAAAATGGGTACAATAGCCTTCTCAGACTTCAAATGAGCTCAAAAAATTCTCTTGGTATTCTCTCCCTCATGAAATCGTAAGGGTAACAGTCTCTTGAAGTTTTTCAGCAATATGGAATAAGAAAAAGTGAAAAGGTCTTGCATATTTGTATAATATGTAAAGGCTCCAGTGATTAAAACAGCCTTCACACCTAATAGCAAGCATTTTGCTTTAAAGGTAATAATTCTCTAAGAACCTAGAAGAAAACCACATTATTATGCTTTTCTTTTTGGAATTGATGGCTACATTATATAAGGTAGGCTAGGTAAAGCATGATAACAAGCAGTTCTGATAGAAAAACATTAACGGACTCTTTTCTTCTTTATGTTTTTAAGAAGAAACTATCTGGATTCTCAACATTAAGAAACAAGAAAACTATCACTTAGTGCGCTAGTCCTCCAACTAACAGGAAATATATACACATTGATTTTAATAACAAAAACAATATTGATAGAGAATATTTTGTCTTCTCGCTAAATTATTTTATTAGGTACAACAGACAAGCAAATCAGGGACCACTTGTGCCACATATAATATTATTTATGTGATTCAAATAATCGACTGGAATATAATAACTATTCGAGAATATTCCTCTGTGTTCTGGGCACCTGTTTTTCTATGTCAGTTTGCCTTATAAATTTTATTTGTCTTTTATTGCATTTAATATTGAATAATTAAAGCATGTATTCTGACATAATTTATTATTTTAATTCTTTTCTGCCAGGTAATTTTTTGAGGTTATAAAGACTCTTCTAACTATGGGGGTGGGGTCAAAATTATTGGTCAGAAACAGTAGATTCATACTCTATGGAAACATGTATTTTCTATTTAGATGTCATAAGTCTTGAATCTTTCTTACCTTGAGTAAGATGAAAAAGTACCAAATTGAGCAAATCCTACAAAATAATTTCTATTTTCATTATCACTTATGAGACTTCAGTGGGATTTGTGCCATTTCATTTAATTATTAACAGGTGAAGAATGATTGCAGGGATCCCACATGAATTGTCTTCCATCCTTCCTCCCTGATTCTTATTTTAATTGTGTAAACCTATTTAATGACAGGACTGCAATACTGTTTAACTGTGATTTTGATCCAGTAATTGTGCAGAAAATCTTATTTGCATATCTTTTCAAAAGGCCAGTTTGAAGTTCTGAAATGTTGACTGAAGTTGACCAGACTTGTCATGCATAAGGGCATAATGATCTTCAGACCATTATATATGTATTACCTATTTATGTAACCAGCATATATATAGCAGCATATTTATTGGAAATAGACATACTTTGCAATGACTACCAGAGAAAAAGTTGAGAACTTCATATTATTTTACTTCAGTCATCAGACGTAAACATCATAAAATAAGGTATATGTTTTCCTGTATATGGTGTGTGTATACTCAGTTGTATGTGATTCTTTGTGATCCCATGGGCTGTAGCTCACCAGGCTCCTCTGTCCATGGGAATCTCCCAGGCATGGATACTGGAGTGGGTTGCCATTTCCTCCTCCAGGGGATCTTCCCAACTCAGGGATGGAACCTACATCTCTTGCATCGCCTGCCTTGCAGGTGGATTCTTTACCTCTAGCGGCATCTGGTAAACTCTTTTCCTGTGTATTGTATACACATAAAACTACATATTTGAGGTATTCAAAGTATATATTACATTTATTGTTGGCAAATTGAAAAGCTTTCTGAATGAAGTAATTTATTTTCACACTAAGTCCATTAATCAAGTCAGAAACTGCTTCAAACATGGCCTAAGCAAAAAAAAAAAAAAAAAAAGAAAGGTTGTTGGTTCATTGGCTGATGCTAGCTATACCCAGATCTGCAAATGTTTTCAGAGATCCAGGCTTTTCCACTATTCAGTGTTTGTTTGTTTGTTTGTTTGTTTACTTTGTTTTGTTTTGCTGACCATTTTGTTTGCATTCTAGGACTGAGACTTCCTCCAAGTTTGTTAACAACCAACTCAAAACTTGAATCTGGTAGACTAAAATACACTGCTTTCTTGGAAGCCCTGATATAGGAAGTGATAAAATGCACTTCCCTTTCTTGGAAGTCCTGATTTGTCCCAAATAAGCCCACATGCAAAACCATGACACTGAGTTGGTTCTAAGTGTGGAGTAGTGGAAAGTATAGTTTTGGAGACGGCGATGGCACCCCACTCCAGTACTCTTGCCTGGAAAATCTCATGGATGGAGGAGCCTGGTAGGCTTCAATCCATGGGGTCGCACAGAGTTGGACACGACTGAACTGACTTAGCAGCAGCAGCAGCAGGACATATATAGGGCTTCCCTGGTGGCTCAGTGTTAAAGAATCTAGCAGCCAATGCAGGAATCATAGGTTCAGTCCCTGGTTTGGAAAAATCCCCTGGAGAAGGGCATAGCAACCCACTCCAGTATTCTTGCCTGGAGAATCCTATGGACAGAGGATCCTGCTGGGCTAGAGATCATGGGGTTGCAAAAAAGTTGAGCAGGACTCAGCGACTTCACAACAATAACATCAGGGATAATTATAGTTGTGAAAATAGGGGAAATGTTGCCACTGATTTCTGGTTAGTAGATTTCAGAGATGCTGCAAAATATCCTACAACACACAAAACAGACCCATACCTCAAAATAAAGAATCATCCATTCCAAAATATCAGTAGTGTCAGGTTATGAAACTGGAAGTGGCACCAATTCCTACTGGTCCACAATGGGCTGTAGAGAGAAGTAAGAGACGCTTACTTTAGAAAATTGTGCTGTAATTAGAAGGACAGTAAATGCTGATTAGGCAGCAACACCTGTCAGCAAGAGGGAGTATTTTTTGCCTCTAACCTTGGAGTAGAAAAATACAAAGACATGCGGGAATTGTCAAAAATTTTAACAATGAATTTTTATCTTAATGTAATTGGCAAAGTTGATTTTTCTATTTTTTTATTTTTTAACTCATAATTCATCCTTGCTCCTGATTGAATTTCCTTGTGTTAAGAGAATTATTTGCATTTTGCTAAGTTATTTGTCAGAAATTATCTACTATTAGCATATTAGCTAGTACCCTGACTTTTATATTTTGTATTTTAAACAAAATAGAAAGTATTTTTGAATTATTCTATTTTATTGTCAGGTCAAATATTTTAGCTGAAAATAATTTATAATTAGAGGGAAAATTATTGCTTAAATGAAATCCTAGTTGCCTTTTTCATGTTTTTGACTATGTAATGTGAGGGTGACATGGCAATTTATTTTGCTTTTATATTATTTAAATTGAAAATGTTCTTATGTTCACTAAATAGGTTATTGGAATTAATAAGAGGTGAAAAAACTTCATAGCATTTTGTTTTATTTGTTTAATGTGTAGTTTATTTTGCAGTTGTTTTTTGACTTGAAATATTCCTATCCAAGTATTTAAAAAGGCAAATATTTTTATTTTCTTAGGTCCATTAATAATTATTTGAAATATTTCCTTTAAGAAAAAAAAAACTCTATTGTTGAAGGTTGTTTGGATGTTCCTTCTGTGTGTGTACATGTGTGTGTGTGTTCCAGAAAAATCATTAAGTAGTTTTATATAGCGAGAAAGGTCTGATCCCATGAGTAAGGAACAAAACAGAGAGAGCATGCCTTCCAAAAGTAAATGCTGAATTACTGTATGTTTTATGGTCAGATGTGTGGCACACATGTATATGCCACACATCTGACCGTCAGTCAAACCCTCAAGCTTGCCTCCAGGAAAGTTGAAAGAGTGCATCTCACAGGGGAGGAAAATGCATTTAAAATTAGTGCAGCCATAAAATAAACTGACATAACCCAAAGCAACAAATAATGGAGGGAAAAATCCTCCTGGGGTTCTCTCTCTCTTTTGGCAAAGATGTTGACTTTCTGTTTTTATTTCTTGTCAGTGATCCTGTGTGTGTGTAAAATGACATAAAGTGCATTCATTATGCCCCCAGATTCCAACTGCTTCAGACTTTCTTGTATATTTCTCAAGAAAATGCAGACTTTTGGAATAGAGAGCAGATGCAGAAGCAAAATGACAGCCCTTGTGGGATCTCTGGTGGCTTAAAAAAAAGCTCCAAGCAATTTTCTCTATTGCATCATGCCTGAAAAGCAGCTTAATTCATCTGTTATGATTAAAGTTGATTGATTGAATTGATCTGTGATGTATCCTGTTTCCCTAGTTTACAAAGATGCTCAGGAAGAGTGAGGAAGCTGTCTGAACAGGATCCAAGTGTTTAATATATGCTAAGGTCCCACTTAACATTTATTATCTGTTATCAAAGGTAGGAAAAAGCATGTAAATTATATGGATGTCTCTGATTCAAGGAAAAGGAAAGATAAATACTTATGTAGATGCTCAGTGATTTTCATCAACCATTTTCTAAAATATACCCCATCTTTTTTTAGATTTATCAGTTAATTTGTAAGAAGCTCTTCCATTGCTAGTAAGTTATGCCTGGAAGTTAAACTGTTTTTACCTTACTGTTATGCCAGGAAGTTAACCTGTTTTTACCTTACTGTTGCTTACAGTATGAGAGATGAAAAACTTCAAATATGACTCTTAAGATTGCTTAATAAATATAAGTTATATGAAAAATTAAATTTAGGATACTCAGGAAACTAGGATAGTTTAAAAGTGCTCTCCTTGTGAGTTTTTGTTTGTTTGTTTGTTTCAAATGGATTCAAAAAAAAGAGAGCAAATCATTAGTAGATATTTCTTCCAATTTTGGGTGGGTGTGAAAATGAGGCAAGGCAGTAATTTTCTGTGCATGTACATGTATGCTTGTGAGGTACAGAATTTCATAGAATTTGCCACTAAATACAGCAACAGCTTGATAAATACACAGTTTTTAACATTCAGGGGAAAAGTGTTAGATTAAAGCTACTACCAATTGGCAAATTACAGCTTAACCCACTTTTAAAAAAATATGATACAGGGAGCACAAACCTGGTGCTCTGTGAAACCTAAAGGGGTTTAGGATGGGGTGATGATAGGAGGGAGATTAAAGAGAGGGAACATACATATACCTATGACTGATTCATGTTGATGTATGGCAGAAAACAGCACAATATTGACTCAGTTGATCAGTTCAGTTGGTCAGTTGTGTCCAACTCTGCGACCCCATGGACTGCAGCACCCCAGGCTTCCCTGCCCATCACCAAGTCCCAGAGCTTGCTCAAACTCATGTCCATAGAGTCAGTGATGACATCCAACCATCTCATCCTCTACCATCCCCTTCTGCTCTTGCCTTCAATCTCTCCCAGCATCAGGGTCTTTTCTAATGACTCAGTTCTTTGCATAAAGTGGCCAAAGTATTGGAACTTCACCTTCAGCATCAGTTCTTCCAATGAAAATTCAGAACTGATTTTCTTTACTTGTTTGAAATCCTTGCAGTCCAAGGGACACTCAAGAGTCTTCTCCAACACCACAGTTCAAAAGCATCAATCCTGTGGTGCTCAGCTTTCTTTATGGTTCAACTCTCACATCCATGCATTACTACTGGAAAAAACACAGATTTTGCTAGACAGACATTTGTTGGCAAAGGAATGTCTCTGCTTTTTAATATGCTGTGTAGGTTGGTCATAGCTTTTCTTCTAAGGAACAAGCGTCTTTTAATTTCATGGCTGCAGTCACCATCTGCAGTAATTTTGGAGCCCCAAAAATAAAGTCTGTTTCCCCATCTGTTTGCCATGAAATGATGGAACCAGACACCATGGTCTCAGTTTTCTGAATGTTGAGTTTTAAGCCAGCTTTTTCACACTTCTGTTTCACTTTCATCAAGAGGCTCTTTAGTTACTGTTTTCTTTCTGCCATAAAGGTGGTGTCATCTGTGTATCTGAGATTATTGATATTTCTCTGGCAATCTTGATTCCAGCTTGTGCTTCTTCCAGCCTGGCATTTCACATGATGTACTGTGCATAGAAGCAGTTAAATAAGCAGAGTGACAATATACAGCCTTGACGTACTCCTTTGTTGTTCCATGTCCAGTTCTAACTGTTGCTTCTTGACTTGCACACAGATTTCTCAGGATGCAGGTAAGGTGGCCTGGTATTCCCATCTCTTTAAGTATTTTTCACAGTTTGTTGTGATGCACACAGTCAAAGCTTTTAGGGTAGTCAGTGAAGCAGAAGTAGATCTTTTTTCTGGAATTATCTTGCTTTTTCTATGACTCAAGAGATGTTGGGAATTAGACCTCTGGCTCCTCTGCCTTTTCTAAATTCAACTTGAACATTTGTCCAAGTTGAATTGAATATCAACTCAAAGTTCTTGGTTCATGTACCGTTAAAGCCTAGCTTGGAGAATTTTGAGCATTACTTTGCTAGTGTGTGAGATAAGTGTGTTTTTGTAATAGTTTGATAACTTTTTGGCATTGCTTTTCTTTGGGATTGGAATCAAAACTAACCTTTTCCAGTCCTGTGAGTTTTCCAAATTAGCTGACATATTGAGTGCAGCACTTTCACAGCATCATCTTTTAGGATTTCAAATAGCTTAGTTGGAATTCCATCACCTCCACTAGCTTTGTTCAGTAGTGATGCTTCCTAAGGCCCACTGATTTTTACTCCAGGATGTCTGGCTCTAGGTGAGTGATCACACCATCATTGTTATCTGCATTGTGAAGATCTTTTTTGCATAGTTCTTCTGTGTATTCTTGCCACTTCTTTCTAATATCTTCTGCTTCTGTTAGGTCCATACCATTTCTGTCCTTTATTGCGCCCATCTTTGCATGAAATGTTCCCTTGGGTATCTCTAATTTTCTCGAAGAGATTCCTAATCTTTCCCATTCTATTGTTTTCCTCTATTTTTTTGCATTAATTACTTAGGAAGACTTTCTTGTCTCTCCTTGGTATTATTTGGAACCCTGAAATTTTGGGAGTTACTTTTTGCAATTGTGATATTTTTATTCGCATGGAAGACTAACAAAAAGGAGAATCAGCAATAAATTTGTAAAGGCCAGAAATTTTTCAAAATTTCTCTATTGTTAGAAAGCCCTTTAAGGAGCTAACTTTGTAGAGTCAAATATCTGCATAATCACTTTTTCTTGTTTTCACAGAACTCAACACTTTTGTTAAAAAAAAAAAAAATCCAAGCTTCTAGATTTTAGTCTCAGTCAGTCACAGCTATTAGACCAACAAACTTGATACAGACATAATACAGTAATAATACTAATTGAAATAATTAAAACAGCTACAAAAGAGTATCAATATAACAGATGTGAGCTTCTTATGTTTCAATAACTGTCTTAAGCCCATTATAATTTTTATCTTATTTAGTCTCATAACAGTCTGTAATGCTGATATCATCAACGTTTCATTTTACAGATGAAGAAAGTGAGCACAAAGAAGTTGACTAATTTTCTGATTCTCATGGACCTGGCTACCTTATTCTTTTCCTGTGTTAGGTTTAAACTGGAATATTGCTTGACTTCTGCAGCATGTAGGGTTTTATGTAACAACAACAAAAAAATCTGAAGATTTCATCTTTTATTTTATATTGCCTCAAGGCCACAGATACAAAGAGAAATAAGTATACCATTTATGTACCTCTTTTTAAGAGTTTACCCCTTCCCAGTGTCAGGGAGGAAAAAATTTTCTCCTAATCTTTTAGTTTCTTCTGGCTAGTCTAAAATAAAATTGGTATCAGACAGATTAACAGGAAAAAAAATCAAACAAAAGTATAATAATATGTACATATGGGAAACACTCAGGAAAACTTATAACTCAGCAAAATGGCTGAAACCATCACCTTAAATGCCATCTTCAGCTAAAGATGAAAAGAATATTGGGAGTAAAGATTTGGGACCTCCAATGGGAGGAAGGTAATTGGCATAAATAAATGGTTGTTGGGTCATACAGAAGTAATGAGACAAAGAAAGGAGTTTTAACACAGACTTTGCTAGGCTTGTCTTGTCCACATGCTGGTTTATATTATAGTTACTATTATAGCTATTATGGTAATAGCTCCTTTCATAGAGTAGATTTTCTATCTACTTTCTTGAGGAAGTTATGGGGAAAGTTGAAGTTTCTTCCTAAGTACTTTGGGCCTTGATTGTTTTCAGCTTGAAATAATATTCATGCCAAAGACACATTTTGGGGTGACAAATTTTGCTCCCCTATATGAAGAACTATCTGCTGCATTTTATCTGTTCTAACTCAAGTCTGAAAGTTTCAGATTCAGAATTAAGGATTAAATTAATCTTTAAACAAAAGTGAATACGATTTTTCTGAAACCAGGCACTGTTGCACCATTACAGGAAATAAAAGAAAAAGCAAAACATTTAAGGTTGAGAGTTATAATATAGGACATCCTGTTCAATTTAAATTTCAGAGAAACAATTAATTTTCGCACTGGGATGACCCAGAGAGATGATATGGGGAGGGTGGTGGGAAGGGGTTTCAGGATTGGAAACTCATGTACACCCATGGCGGATTCATGTCAATGTATGGAAAAACCAATACAGTATTGTAAAGTAAAAAATAAATAAATAAATAAAGAGCACACACAAAAAATTTATATATGCCCCATGCAATAATTTATATATAGTTGTACTATATATTTTTTATTTATCTGACTTTCAAATTTAATCATGATATATATATATATATATATATATATATATATATATATATATAGTTTCTCCCATATACAAAATTTGAACTTTAAAGTGATAAAATGTATTTCAAAAGAGTTCCAGCAAACACCTTTTACTTGTTATAGGTCAGAAATGCTTATTGTCCTTGTTTAAATCAAACATTTAGGGAAATGGATTAAATTAAATAGTTTAGATCATTCAAGGCATGGAAGGTGATTATATCTGTGGTGACCACTTAAGGGCAGATACTTGGAAAATTAACATTCTCTCATCAAGAAAAAAGAGGGTATGCAGACACAAAGTGTCACTATATAGGGTGCTTGAAGATAAATAAAACATGGTTTGTTTTCTAGAAAAATTTGTTGGTAATAGTACACAATTCCCAAAATTGCTTGCTCTTCAGATTGTCTACCTCGAGAACACAGAGGAAATCTCCCCCTGGGTTAACTCTAAGCTAAGTAGGATTCCTAATTTTTTTTTTTTTAATTTTATTTTATTTTATTTTTTTTTAAGAAATGCAGAGGTGGCAGCAGTTCTGCAACATTTTGCTTCTGGCAAAGTAAACTATCTCATGGTCAGTGAGAGCCCCATTTATTAGGCAATCTGAGGTATTCTCTGTTCCAGAAGGTGAACTCATTGCCAAGATAGCCCAAGGGCTTTGGACAAAATTCCAACACTCTTGTTTTGCAGAAACTTAAAATCCATACTTGACCACTATTCTGTGTCAAGAATGTATTTTTTTCTTCTTCTTCCCACATCAATGACAGATTTTATTAACATCAAATAGGAGTTATTGTAAATATTACAGCTCTTAAAATATTGCAGTACTGAAGCCATTAGATATTGTTGCACTGTCAAAAGTGTTTCACTTAAAACAATGGAACAAGTGGCTACTGGTCCTATCAATTTTTAATGAACAATTAGAACTGTTTTAAGATTGATTCTTACACCTTTGCTCTTTCTCCCTTGTCTCACTTTCTAAAGGTGTTGTTGTTCAGTCACTAAGTCATGTCTGACCCCTTGTAACTCCAAGGACTGCAGCATGCCAGCTTCCTCTGTCCTTCATTGTCTCCTGGAGTTTGCTCAAACTCATGTCCTTTGAGTTGGTGATGGTATCTAACCATCTCATTCTCTGCTGCCCTGTTCTCCTTTTGCCTTCAATCTTTCCCACCATCACAGTCTTCTGCAATGAGTTGGCTGTTTGCATCAGGTGGCCAAAGTATTGAAACTTCAACTTCCGCATCGGTTCTTCCAATGAACATTAAGTGTTGATTTCCTTAATGATTGACTGATTTGATCTCCTTACTGTTCAAGGGACTTTCAGTCTTCTCTAGCTCAAAAGCATCAGTTCTTCAGTGCTCAGTCTTCTTTATGGTCCAACTCTCACATCTGTATATGACTACTGGACAAATCTCAGCTATGACTATAAGGACAATTGTCAGCAAAGTGATGTCTAGGTTTGTCATAGCTTTCCTTCCGAAAAACAAGTGTCTTTTATTTTCATGGCTGCAGTCACCATCTGCAGTGATTCTGGGGGCCCAAGATACTAAAATCTGTCACTGCTTGCACATTTCCCCCTTCTATTTGCCATGGAGAGATGGAATCAGATGCCATGATCTTAGTTTTCTGAATGCTGAGTTTTAAGCCAGCTTTTTCACTCTCCTCTTTCATACCTCAACAGGATCTTTAGTTCCTCTTCAATTTCTGCCATTGGAGTCGTATCATCTGTATATCTGATATTTTTTATATTTCTGCCAGAAGTCTTAATGCCAGTTTATGATTCATTCAGCCTGGCACTTATGATGTACTCTAGTTGAATAAGCAGAGTATACTAGTTAAATAAGCAGAGTGATAATATACAGCTTTGTCATACTCCTTTCCCAATTTTGAAGCATTCTGTTGTTCCATATCTGGTTCTAACTATTGATTCTTGACCTGCCTACAGGTTTCTCAGGAGACAGGTAAGGTGATCTACAAGTCCCATATGTTTAAGAATTTTCCAGTTTGTTGTGATCCACACAGTCGAAGGCTTTAGTGTAGTCAATGAAGCAGAAGTAGATGTTTTCTGGAACTCCCTCTTGTTTTCTCCATGATCTAACGAATGTTGGCAGTTTGATCTCCGGTTCCTCTGCCTTTTCTAAAGCCAGCTTGTACCTCTGGAAATTCTCAGTTTAGGTAGTACTGAAGGTCTAGCTTGAAGGATTTGGAATATAATCTTACTAGCATGTGAAATGAGTGCAGGTGTATGATAGTTTGAACATTCTTTGACATTGCCTTTGGGGATTGAAATGAAAACTGACCATTTCCAGTCCTGTGGCCACTGCTGCATTTTGTTGATCATCTTTTAGGATTTTAAATAGCTCAGCTAGAATTCCATCACCTCCTCTAGTTTTGTTCACAGTAATGCTTCCTAAGACCCTCTTGACTTCATACTCTAGGATGTCCAGCTTAAGGTGAATGACGACACCATTGTGGTTATCTGGGTCATTAAGATCTTTTTTGTGACGTTCTTCTGTGTATTTCTGCCACTTCTTCTTAATCTCTTCTTTTAGGTCTTTACTGTTTCTGTCTGTTATCATACTTATCCCTGCATAAAATGTTCTCTCGATATTTCCAGTTTTCTTGAAAAGATCTCTAATCTTTCCCATTCTGTTGTCGTCCTCTATTTCTTTGCATTATTTAGTTAAGAACATCTTTTTATCTCTCTTTGCTCTTCTCTGGAACTCTGCATTCAGTTGAGTATATCTTTCCTTTTCTCCCTTGCCTTCACTTTTCTTCTTTCCTCGGCTATTTGCAAAGCCTTCTCAAACAACCACATTGCCTTCTTGCATTTCTTTTTCTTAGGGATGGTTTTGGTCACCACCTCCTATACAATATTATGAACCTCAGTCCCTAGTTCAGGCACTCTGTATCAGATCTAATCTAAGGGCATATAGGAGTTCTAAGGGCATATAGGAGTTCTAAGGGTATATAGGAGGTAAACCTTAAACAATCTATTTTCATTCATTTAATGTGGTTCTTCAGGATACACTTGTCTTTAGTAAAATGAGGAATCCTGGATCCCTCTATAATTATTGTCCTATTGTCATTATTTCCATCTCTTAGTGGAGTGGGTAGACTTCTATTGTGACTTTCAAAGCAGTGAATTTGAAACTCTTGTGGAAGTCACACTGTAATTTAATTCAGTCACTTCCTTAAGTTCTAAGCACACTTTTCTTTCATGCTATAATATTTCATATTTGCATATGTTAAACACAAAAGGGTTTTTTTCCTTTTTTTTTTGGCCAGCTTTCAGTTCAGTTCAGTTGCTCAGTTTTGTCTGACTCATTGTGACCCCATGAACTGAAGAATGCCAGGCTTCCCTGTCCATCACCAACTCCCTGAGCTTGCTGAAACGCATGTCTGTAGAGTCGGTGATGCCATCCAAACATCTTATCCTCTGTCGTCCCCTTCTCCTACCTTCAACCTTTCCCAGCATCAGGGTCTTTTCCAATGAGTCAGTTCTTTGTATCAGCTTCAGTTCAGTTCAGTTCAGTCGCTCAGTCCTGTCCAACTCTTTGCGACCCCATGAATCACAGCACGCCAGGCCTCCCTGTCTATCACCAACTCCCAGAGTTCACTCAGACTCATGTCTATCGAGTCAGTGATGCCATCAAGCCATCTCATCCTCTGTTGTCCCCTTTTCCTCCCGCCCCCAATCCGTCCCAGAGTCTTTTCCAATGAGTCAACTCTTCACATGAGGTGGCCAAAGTACTGGAGTATCAGCTTTAGCATCATTCCCTCCAAAGAAATCCCAGGGCTGATGTCCTTCAGAATGGACTGGTTGGATCTCCTTGCAGTCCAAAGGACTCTCAACAGTCTTCTCCAATACCACATTTCAAAAGCATCAATTCTTCGGCACTCAGCCTTCTTCACAATCCAACTCTCACACCCATACATGACTGCAGAAAAAACCATAGCCTTGACTAGACGGACCTTAGTCGGCAAAGTAATGTCTCGCTTTTAAATATACTATCTAGGTTGGTCATAACTTTCCTTCCAAGGAGTAAGTGCCTTTTAATTTCATGGCTGCATTCACCATCTGCAGTGATTTTGGAGCCCTCCAAAATAAAGTCTGACACTGTTTCTACTATTTTCCCATCTATTTCCCGTGAAGTGATGGGACCAGATGCTATGACCTTCGTCTTCTGAAAGTTGAGCTTTAAGCCAACTTTTTCACTCTCCTCTTTCACTTTCATCAAGAGGCTTTTTAGTTCCTCTTCACTCTCTGCCATAAGGGTGGTGTCATCTGCATATCTGAGTTATTGATATTTCTCCTGGCAATCTTGATTCCAGCTTAGTGAAATATAATTCACATACCATACAATTCACCCATTTAAATTGTAAAAATAAATTATTTTAGTACATTCACAGAGTTGTTTAACTGTAACCACAACAAATTTTAGGACATTTTTATCACCCTCAAAACTAATCCCCTAATACCCATTAATTCATGTTCTATTTGCCTTCAGCAGCCCAAGTCCTAGGCAACAGCTATGCTATTATCTGTCTCTATAGATGATACTAGTCTGGACACTTCACATAATGAACTAATACAAGCTATGGTTTTTTTATGACTGGCTTTTTTCATGTAGGATAAAGTTTCAAGATTATTCAATTGTATAACATGTTTCAATATTTCATTTCTTTTTATTGCCAAGTAATATACCATTATATAGACAGGATTTGGTTCTTTTAATGCATGCCTTTTCAAACTGATTTAATTATTTTTTGACTTTGTGAATCACGACAAACTACAGAAAATTCTGAAAGAGATGGGAATACGAGACCACCTTATCTGCCTCCTGTGAAATCTGTATGCAGGTCAAGAAGTAACAGAACTGGGCATGGAATAACGCACTGGTTCCAATTTGAAAAAGAATATGTCAAGGCTATATATTGTCACCCTGCTTATTTAACTTATATGCAGTGTACATTTGCAAAATACCAGGCTGGATGAAGCACAAGCTGGAATCAAGATTGCTGGGAGAAATGCTAATAACCTCAGATATGCAGATGACACCACCCTTATGGCAGAAAGTGAAGAGGAACTAAAGAGTCCCTTGATGAAAGTAAAATAGGAGAGTGAAAAAGCTGACTTAAAGCTCATCATTCAAAAAATGAAGATCATAGCATCCAGTTCCATCACTTCATGGCAAATAGATGGGGAAACAATGGAAACAGTGAAAGACTATTTTCATGGGATCTAAAATCATTGCAGATGGTGACTGCAGCCAGGAAATTAAAAGATGCTTGCTCCTTGGAAGGAAAGCTATGACCAACCTAGACAGCATATTAAGAATGCATTTGAATCAGTTCTAATGAGGTGGATGATACTGGAGCCTATTATACAGAGAGAAGTAAGTCAGAAATAAAAATACCAATACAGTATATTAACACATATATATGGAATTTAGAAAGATGGTAATGATGACACTATATGAGATAGATACAGATGTAAAGAACAGACTTTTGGACTCTGTGGGAGAAGGTGAGGGTGGGATGATTTGAGAGAATAGCACTGAAACATGTATATTATCATATGTGAAACAGATCTCCAGTCCAGGTTCCATGCATGAGACAGTGTGCTCAGGGCTGGTGCACAGGATGACCCTGAGGGATGGGATGAGGAGGGAGGTGGAAGTGAGGTTCAGGATGGGGAACACACATACACTCAAGGCTGATTCATGTGAATGTATGGCAAAACCCACCACAATTTGTAAAGTAATTAGCCTCCAATTAAAAAAAAATGTGGAGATACTCCTTTGGCAACAAAAGTCCATCTAGTCAAAGCTACAGTTTTTCTAGTAGTCAGTATGTATGTGAGACTTGGACCATAAAGAAAGCTGAGTGCCAAATAATTGATGCTTTTGAACAGTGGTGTTGGAGAAGAATCTTGAGAGTCCCTTGGACTGCAAGGAGTTCAAACCAACAAAGGAAATCAGTTCTGAATTTTCACTGGAAGGACTAATGCTGAAGCTCCAATACTTTGGCCACACAATGCGAAGAAATGAGTCATTAGAAAAGACCCTGATGCTGGGAAAGATTGAAGGCAGGAGGAGAAGGGGACGACAGAGGGTGAAATGATTGGATGGTATCACAAACTCGATGGACATGAGTATGAGCAAGTTCTGAAAGTTGGTGATATACCGGGAAGCCTGGTGTGCTGCAGTCCATGGGGTTGCAAAGAGTCGAACACAACTGAGCGAATTAACTGAACTGATTTTTTAAAATCACCAATGTATATTTAAAGATTGGAAACCTTGAAATAATTTGTGCAATCTAGATTGACATCTATTCATCTTACATGCCCCAGCTCAACTGAATAAGATGAGACTGGGAAATAAATGCCAGGAATAAGAAACATATAGATACAACATAATGGTATTAGTCCTTTTCTCACTGAAATTATTGTCAGCCATTTTTTTCTATTACTTGTTATCTACTGATATATACTTATCAATATTTTTAACAGAATATACTTCACTGTCAAATCCCAAAGTTTCACTCTCACAGAAAATATTTATTAGTCTGCTCATCTTTTATAGCTATTCAGACTAATATATCCATAATACCATATCCTTATAATAAATATACTTATTAATGATGTATTCTTGAACAATGGTACTTCTGTTGTTGAGAAAAATTCTGTAGAAATCAAGTAGCTAACTTTTATTTTCTCTGTCATATATATGTATGATGTGTAGCTATATACCATTTTCTCTTTCTCTCCAAATGTATAAATATATGTTTATATATTCTTACATGCATATCTCATAATTTTTGTATAATTTTAATATACCTCAATAGTCTAAACATACAGAAATGACATATATATACATATATTTACACACACACATATATATGTATCAGTGTGTGTGTATGACTATATCTGAAATTATGTCAGAATACATGATTGATTTGGAAAGGTTTTTCAGCATTTATTTCTTCTTTAAATGAATTGCTCATAACTCACCAAAATACTAAAAATACAGAGAGAGTATCCTGACCCTCTCAGCATCTGTTCTGGGCCAAGACAGAAAGTAGAAGTTATGAGATATATATGGTAAAATTACAGATTTTACTCTTTGGGATATTTTTTATTCTTAAATTGCAAACAGAATAGAAGAAAGGTGCAAAGGTATAAAAAGTCCAAACTATGAACCATAAGGTATTTCAAAGAAACTCAAAGTAACCAGAATAGATATGTGTAGATAAAATGCATACATGCTGCTGCTAAGTCGCTTCAGTCGTGTCCGACTCTGTGCGACCCCACAGACGGCAGCCCACCAGGCTCCCCCGTCCCTGGGATTCTCCAGGCAAGAACACTGGAGTGGGTTGCCATTTCCTTCTCCAGTGCATGAAAGTGGAAAGTGAAAGGGAAGTCGCTCAGTCGTGTCCCTTAGCTTCCCCATGGACTGCAGCCTACCGGGCTCCTCCGTCCATGGGATTTTCCAGGCAGGAGTGCTAGAGTGGGCTGCCATTGCCTTCAGATACACAGACATAAATCGTAGAGCAGAGAATTTTCCAGAACTGAGGGGTAAGAATCCCTGATAAAATATAACTTCAGAAATCAAGTAAAAATATGCATAAGTACATACATAGAAGCTTTCTAGTAAGGGCTGCTCAACTATAGTCCATGATATATTAACTGAAAATGCAGAGAAAATAAGCTAAAAACATGTATTAAATATATCTAAATACAGAAAAAAATGAAATGACAAAGAAAGTTTTCCAATGCTACTGTAGTAGAGCATGATAATATTTACATCAAGTTTTAGAACAGAAAAATATATAAGCATTCCTTGATAAATTATAAAATTATGGCATCAGGATTATAAACAACAAATTATTCACAGAAGTTAATCCTAGGGTAATACGATTATGGAGTAGCTCAAAGAGGACTTTAACTTCATTTGTAATACTCTCATTCATTAAAAAGCATTAGAAAATTATGAAAGTGTGAAATCTTGGTAGCTGTACATAGGAGTCCATCAATCTCTATCATGTTCTGTGTTTAAAATTTCATTAGGAACAAAATCTTAGAAAACATTTGATAGAGTTTGGAGTGGTCCTTCCAAATCATGGCATCTTAGATCAGTTACTTGATCTTTCTGTGGTCCTGGTTCCTTACCTATAACATAATCATACAAACTACACATCTGTAAAAAGAGCACTCTGAGGGTTATTGTACTATAATGTATAGTAATAAACTTGTAATAAATATTAGAATCATCCTTCATAAGAATTAAACTATTTGTTATGCATATGGCACCAGAGAAGCATAAATAACCAATTAGCCTGGAAGAAAAGCTATAACCAATCTGCTGCCGCTGCTGCTGCTAAGTCGCTTCAGTCGTGTCCGACTCTGTGTGACCCCATAGACAGTAGCCCATCAGGCTCCCCATTCCCTGGGATTCTCCAGGCAAGAACACTGGGGTGGGTTGCCATTTCCTTCTCCAACGCATGAAAGTGAAAAGTGAAACTGAAGTCGCTCAGTCATGTCCAACTCTTAGCGACCCCATGGACTGCAGCCTACCAGGCTCCTCCATCCATGGGATTTTCCAGGCAAGCAGAGATATTACTTTGCCAACACAGGTCCATCTAGTCAAAGCTATGGTTTCTCCAGTAGTCATGTATGGATGTGAGAGATGGACCATAAGAAAGCTGAGCATGGAAGAATTGATTCTTTTGAACTGTGGTGTCGGAGAAGACTCTTGAGAGTCCCTTGGACTGCAAGTAGATCCGACCAGTCCATCCTAAGGGAAATCAGCCCTGAATACTCATTGGAAGGACTGATGCTGAAGCTGAAACTCCAATACTTTGGCCACCTGATGCAAAGGGCAGACTCATTGGAAAAGACCCTGATGCTGGGAAAGATTGAAGGCAGGAAGAGAAGGGGATGACAGAGGATAAGATGGTTGAATGGCATTACTGACTGAATGGACACGAGTTTGAGAAAGCTCAGGGAGTTGGTGACAGACAGGGAAGCCTGGCATCCTGCAGTCCATGGGGTGGCAAAGAGTCAGACAAGACTGAGCAACTGAACTGACTGAGCAAGTAGGAAGCAAGGCTTTACCTGAAAAATCGTATAAAAAGTCAGATGAATGATGCAATTCTTACATGAATATATATTTAAATATAAAAATTGAGACAATAAGTTATTGCCAAAGTATAAGATGATATTGAGTATATTGTATACTATAAGCTGAATCATTCTGGCCAAAAATTTGTATTTTAAATCCTAATTCTTAATATGAAGGTAATAGGAGTGGAAGCTTTGGAAAGTTATTAGATCAGGAGGACAGTCCTCATGAAAAGAATTGTGTGTGTGTGTCAGTTGATCAGTCGTGTCCCAACTCTTTGCGACCCCATGGACTGTAGCCTGACAGGCTCCTCTGTCCGTGGAATTCTCCAGGCGAGAATACTGGAGTGGGTTGCCATTTCCTTCTCCAAGGAATCTTCCTGATCCAGGGATCGAAGGCGGGTCTCCTTGTAGTTGGCCAGGTCGATGCCCATGTAGGGGATGATGACCAGAATGTTGGGCAGGTAGGTAGCCATTGTAGAAGGCACAGGGCCCTTCTCGGTCCAGAATCTGCTGCACACAGTCGAGCAGCCTCTTATAAAGGCCCTTTCCGTGAAGGGTCAGCCACATCTTCAGCACCTACATGGCGGTAGATGATGGTTTGGGATGTGGCACCAGCCAGGAGGCCAGCCACAAAGTGCTCCTGCACGTGAAGTGTCTTCTGTTGCCCCTGAATGGTCCTCTTGATCTGCTCATAGGCCATGAACGACTCAGGTGCAATCTTGAGCACATTAATCCTGTCGCCACAACACAGGGAGCGCTGCCCCACTCTTGGATCATGCTCCCCCTGGAGGGCCCCCAGGATGTTCAGCCATTTGGTCTTGGAGGCGTGGATCTTCATGAAGACCTTGAGGCAGTCTAGAGGGGCTGTGCCTCTCCTGGACATGGCACCTGCCACTGCGCCCACCACCAGCTGCTTCCATCACATGCCAGTCAGCTTCTCCTGCTCCGAGAACTCATTCAGGATGGTCAGGCACTCGCCAATATCCAGGACCATGAAATGCTTCTAGAAATACGGCACGTCTTCCATGTTCTCCAGTGAATGCAACAAGAAGTGGTCACGCCACTCCTGCCAGTCAATGGTAATGGTACTATCATGCCTCTGTGCTGTGCAGGATTTTCTCTGCCTGCTCCAGCTAGTTGGAAATGCCCAGGGCTCGGAAATTCTGCTGGATCTCAGAGACATTGATCTGACCATCCTGATCACAGTCCAGACTGTGGAACAGAAGTAGAAGACACCGTTCCTGTTCCTGCAGGTAGAGGATAAACTCCTCCAGGTCAAGGCTGCCACCTGGGACAGCGTCACCCTCAGGGAAGATGCCCTGTTGGGCGCTGCAGTCCGGGTTGCCCCTGCGGAGCCAGCCCAGCCCAGGAGCAACCCATGGATGTCCACACAACCAACCCTGTTACTGTCCAGCCCCTTGAAGAGGTGACCCCAGCGCTGACGCTGCTAGGCATCGCCTGCATGGCTCTCGCCTGCAGCTGGGAGGGGAGGCCAACAGCTGCAGCCTCAGCAGTGGCTTGACGGCTTCCCTCTCCCCTACCCATCCCCGGGCCACACAGGCCTCAGTGCTGCCTGCCCAGGCTCTGGCTCTTGTAGGAGACGGTGACTCCTACAAGTGCAGGAATGGGATTAATGAATGAGATCGGTTCAGTTCAGTTCAGTTGCTCAGCCATGTCCAACTCTTTCGCGACCCCATGGATCACAGTACGCCAGGCCTCCCTGTCCATCACCAGCTCCCAGAGTCCACCCAAACCCATGTCCATTGAGTCGGTGATGCCATCCAACCATCTCATCTGATCAGTGACCTTATAATAGAGACCTAGACTTCCCAGGTTGCTCACTGGTAAAGAATCCACCTGCCAAGTAGGAGACTCTGGTCTATTCCTTGGTCAGGAAGATTACCTGGAGAAGGAAAGGGAAACCCACTCCAGTATTCTTGTCTGGGAAATCCCACACCGAGAAGAGCCTAGTAGTCTCCAGTCCATGGGGTTGCAAAAGTCAGACATGACTTAGCAGTCTAAACAACAACCACCGTAAGCTTCTCCTTCCTGGTTCATAGGGCCACTTCTCACTATGTTTTTCCACAGTAGAAGGGTCAGTGGAGTCCTCTGGGTCTCTGTTCTTGTTTGGTCTGCTAAGTCATGTCTGCCTCTTTTGTGACCCCATGGACTGTAGCCTTCCAGGTTCCCCTGTCCATGGGATTCCCAGGCAAGAGTATTGTGGTGGGGTGGGGTGGGATTCCCCAGGCAAGAATATTGTGGTGGAGTGGGTTGCCATTTTCTTCTCCAGGCATATCCCAGACCCAGGGATCAAATCCACCTCTCATACATTGGCAGGCGGATTCTCTACCACTAAGCCCAAGGAGAGGCTTACTAGATATTGAATCTCCTGGCTCCTTCATCTTGGATTTCCCAGGCTCCAGAACTATGAGCAAGATGTTTCTATTGTTAATAAGCCATCTAGTCTATGGTATTGTTATAATATCCTGAATGGACTAAGGCATTACTATGTGAACAAAATACATCTCTCTATTTTCCCTATTAATTTAAAATAAAACAAAAAAATTTTGTATTCTTCTATGGACTGAGCCTATGCATTCCTTTTTTCTGGGGACATATGAAATGTGAAGATAAAGAATATAGGATGCTTATCATATCTATTGCATTTATTTCATATACTGCAGTTTTTTTGTTTTGTTTTGAACAATTGTTCTCACTCCTTGGGTCTAATATTTCACAAGCGTAGCTTAGAACATGAAATTCTGCAGCATTTGTTCATTATGAACAAATGCCTACTTATGAATTCTTGTCTCAGAAGCTAATTTAATTGGTGAATTTCAACTACTATTGCTTATTTCACACTTCAGTAGGTAAAGATGCATTAATAATCGAAGTTTCAAACTGTAATTAACATTAGCTTTAGGCTCCTGACAATGAAATGATTACATTTTAATATATGGGTTGATAAAGTTAATCTAACATATGAATAAACAGCAAAAATAACTTACATTTACTCTTTCTTTGCAAATTGATACATGTATTTGCATGTTATAAGGCATGGAAAATAAGTTAATGCTGAAGAAAAAGTTACAGGCTGTCAATACAATTCTTGAATGTAATCAATTCAATGTACGACAATGAATTTGAAATATTTCAACAAAAACCTTATTTTTCTTGAAAAAAATTAAAAGATACTTTTCACCTTACTTGATTTTCTTTCACAGTTTTATAAGTTTATATCTTATTTACTCTGCTCTTAACTGAATTGATTACTTTATAAAGCTTCCTAAATAATTAATTTGTGTGCTGGCATCTTGTTCTTAATCATAGAATACCATACAGTCTGAATGCATTTGCCTGGTGTTATATTGTGATGCTAGTGGTAAAGAACACACCTCCATTGTAGGACATGTAAAGAGACTTGAGTTTGACCTGTGGGTCAGGAAGATCCCGTGGAGGAAGGCATAGCAACCCACTCGAGTAATTTTGCCTGGACAATCCTCTGGACAGAGGAGCCTGGCAGCTCCAGTACATAGGCTCTCAAAGAGTCAGACACGACTAAAGAGATTTAGTATGCACACACATTACCTTTATGTTGAAAAAACTATATTAATGATATAGTATCAATTGCATGAGGAAAACACTTTTCTTGAATAGTATTTTGTGGAACTTTCCATAATATTTAAGAAATTAATAGTGTTTAGAATGGTAGAAAATATAAATAATTGAGGTTGTTAAATGTGGTACTTCAACATCTCCTAACAGTTCACAGCTTCAGGTGCACAAGAACAGAATAACAGCCTAACTTGTTTTCCAGATAGGATTCATTGCTCAGAACCCTAGAATACATCAGTTCTTTTGACATATCCAAATGTGTACACCTTATAGTTTTTAAAGACTCGGCTGGCCTTTGAAACAAAGTCAAAGAAATAGACTGAATTAGCTAAACATTTGGGTTAAATTCCTACTCTGATCTCAGATGTTAGATTACAGAGCTAAGAAAAGAAGCATTTTTATTTCCTCTACCAAATTGTACTCATTATGAAAACAAATTCAGAGTTACCTGCAGATTTTGAAATCTATATTCTTTGCCCTCTGGTCATGGCTAACATTCTATATCAAATTGAGACTTAAAGAAGAAACTCATCAGACACCTAGTAGTTATCAGGAACTTGATGGAGACTTGAGCAAAGGTAGTTTTGTGTCCATGCTCATGTCTGACTCTTTGTGACTTGACGGACTGTACCCACAAGGCTCCTCTGTGTATGGAACTTTCCAGGCAAGAAAGGTAATTTTATTTAATCCTAATAATAAACTTGTAAAATAATACCTTATATTTCAAATAAAAACACTAAATTTCTGAAAAGTTAAGTGATTTGCCTCCACGACAGAAAAGGAATCTGAAGGCATTTTCTAATTTTAAGTCATGTTGTTTGTATGCTTAAAGAAATTATACATGGTATATAAAAATGTATATAGTGCTATATGCTTCCTGACCTGCATATAGGTTTCTCAAGCGGCAGGTCAGGTGGTCTCGTATTCCCATCTCTCTCAGAATTTTCCAGAGTTTGTTGCGATCCACACAGTCAAAGGCTTTAGCATAGTCAATAAAGCCGAAATAGATGTTTTTCTGGAACTCTCTTGCTTTTTCCATGATCCAGTGGATGTTGACAATTTGATCTCTGGTTCCTCTGCCTTTTCTAAAACCAGCCTGAACATCTGGAATTTCACAGTTCACGTATTGCTGAAGCCTGGCTTGGAGAATTTTGAGCATTACTTTACTACCGTGTGAGATGAGTGCAATTGTGCAGTAATTTGAGCATTCTTTGGCATTGCCTTTCTTTGGGATTGGAATGAAAACGGACCTTTTCCAGTCCTGTGGCCACTGCTGAGTTTTCCAAATTTGCTGGCATATTGAGTGCAACACTTTCACAGCATCATCTTTCAGGGTCTGAAATAGCTCAAATCAAGCCTGAGAAACACTGAGCTGGAAGAAGCACAAGCTGGAATCAAGATTGCTGGGAGAAATATCAATCAACTCAGATATGCAGATGACACCACCCTTATGGCAGAAAGTGAAGAGGAACTAAAAAGCCTCTTGATGAAAGTGAAAGAGGAGAGTGAAAAAGTTGGCTTAAAGCTCAACATTCAGAAAACAAAGGTCATGGCATCTGGTCCCATCACTTCATGGGAAATAGATGAGGAAACAGTGGAAACAGTGTCAGACTATTTTTTTGGGCTCCAAAATCACTGCAGATGGTGACTGCAGCCCTGAAATTAAAAGATACTTACTCCTTGGAAGAAAAGTTATGACCAACCTAGATAGCATATGGGAGGGAGGTGGGAGGGGGGTTCATGTTTGGGAACGCATGTACACCTGTGGTGGATCCATGTCAATGTATGGCAAAACCAATACAGTATTGTAAAGTAAAATAAAGTAAAAATAAAAATTAAAAAAAAGATTACAACTAAAAAAATATAAATAAATAAAATAAAAGCAAAGACATTACTTTGCCAACAAAGATCCATCTAGTCAAGGCTATGGTTTTTCCTGTGGTCATGTGTGGATGTGAGAGTTGGACTGTGAAGAAGGCTGAGAACTGAAGAATTGATGCTTTTGAACTGTGGTGTTGGAGAAGACTCTTGAGAGTCCCTTGGACTGTAAGATCCAACCAGTTCATTCTGAAGTAGATCAGCCCTGGTATTTCTTTGGAGGGAATGATGCTGAAGCTGATACTCCAGTACTTTGGCCACCTCATGCGAAGAGTTGACTCATTGGAAAAGACTCTGATGGCTGGGAGGGATTGGGGGCAGGAGGAGAAGGGGACGACAGAGGATGAGATGGCTGGATGGCATCACTGACTTGATGGACGTGGGTCTGAGTGAACTCCGGGAGTTGGTGATGGACAGGGAGGCCTGGTGTGCTGCAATTCATGGGGTCGCAAAGAGTCAGACACGTGACTGAGCGTCCGAACTGAACTAAACTGATATGCCCAGTACTTTTCTAAATGCGTTATGTGGATCTTTCAAATGAGGACTCCAAAATCCAGAGAGGTTAAACAATTTACACACTTCTCACAACTGGTAAAGAGATGGAGATCTTGATTTGACTTTAGGTTTGTGGTGCTCCTGACAACACATTCCTAACTTCTACCATTTGGAACAAGTAGACGTATCATTTTTATTTAAATATATGATTATTATTTGGGGTTTCCCTGGCAGCTCAAAAGGTAAAGAAACTGCCTGCAGTGCAAGAGAATGGGGTTCAGTCTCTGGATTGGGAAGATCCCCTGAAGAAGGAAATAGCTACCCATTCCAGTGTTCTTGACTGGAGAATTCCATGGTCAGAGGAGCCTGGTGGGCTACAGTCCATGGGGTCACAAAGAGTCAGACACAACTGAGCGGCTAACACACACACATGATTATTATTATACCTAATGTCATGAGTGAGAGAATAATAAGAGTCACTCTTCTTCATCCCAAAATGATAATGAATGTACATTAGACTGAAGATGGTTTCCTTCTTTTATTATTTTTTGTGTTAGTCATGTTGATTTCATGATATCAATGTCCCAGCATTATACTCTTTCAGATTTATTTGTTAAGTGTCAGATTGATCTCTTTTGTTAACTTTTAAGATAATCTCGCCAGATGGCATTAAGAATACATTAATTAAATTAGGAGTTATAGTAAAGATATAAATATTTTTTATCCCCAGGAAGGCTTAACATTTCATTCCCTTTCTTGTATTTGTGTTCAATAATCCCAAATGTCATGAATAATTACATGCAGTTATTTTAAAAAATACTCTGTTGAGATAGAAAATCTACCAGATGCTATTATAATCACTGCTTCTTGCAGTTTAAATTTTAGGCAATTGTTTGGAGACAAGTTAAAACAAAACGGACATTTGTTTTATTGAAACTAGTTGTTATGTGTTATATTTGTGTTCAGATATCTAGCATTATGTGCCAACTGTTTTTCTTCCATCTCCGTACATGGTGACTAGCAATAATTTTAAACAAAATCAATCTTGGTTGTTAGTCTTAATGACTAACCAGAAACATATGAAATATCTGATGAGACTGTGGCTTAGAAATGCCATGGTCCTGTCCTATAAAGATATTCTTCAATGGATGGAATAATATATTAATTTCACAAACAAAACAACCAGAGTAACTCATCATGTGACATCCCTACTTTAATCTTTCTTACTTGGGTTTTGAGATTGCCACAATGACTGAGTTGCCAAGTACCGATTCTGCAACCTTGCTCCAGAGAATCTTATCCTCCATAAGGATAGTAGTTGGCCGAAGAGCAGAAGCATCAGGCCAGGGAGCAGCTCATCACAGAGCACATGGCCAAGATGCCACAGATGATTGAGAATCATCAGGCTCACCTGCAGATGGTGTTAAAAAATAAAACCCCGCAGGCCTCACTTCCAGAGAATCTGAATTAGTAGGAACCATAATTTTCAACAAGCACCCCCTTTTACTGCTCCCAGGGCTTTTCCTAATGCAGGTAATGCACAGCTCTTGCTCTGAGAAGTAACGCATAGGATCATGAGGCAAGCGAGGCATCAGAATTACACAGGGAATGATTTGAGCATTTGCATGTCCAAGTACATAAATACCTTCATAGAGTTCCACAGCAGATTTCTGCAGATTATCTCTGAATGAGAAGAACTGATCCACATGATTGAAGTTACTCATAACTATTATCAGAGACACAAACCCTTCATCCATTTCTTCTCCCTCCTCCTCCTCTCTTTCCACATTTTTTTTTTTTTGTTAAGGATTATCTTGTTTAACAGTGCCTCAGTGTTGCTGTTTTGGGTTTGTTTTTTTTTCTTCAGGAGGCTCTGAAGAACATAAAAACATCCTCGTGTTTATATAAACAGTGATTGATGACAGGATTTCGAATGCCACTTTTTTTTTTTTTGATTTGGCACAATGCTTGTAGAAGACAAGTGGTCTTTATCATTAATTCAGAGACTATTCAGCACAGTATTAATATTCTTGATAGTTGATACACAGAATTAATTTTTCAGGCAGCAAAGATTCTAACAAAATTATAAATCCAATCTCTAACTCCGACCTTCTCCACCACAATATGAATGGAAAAGGGCACCTGTTCTCATTATGATCTTTAGACTGTCATCATCAGGGCTAATCCTAATGTTACACTATGGATGATGAGTAGTTGAAATCCAATTTGAATGCATAATACCACATTTAATTTACAGTACCACCTGTCAATAAGAAATAGACTGAGGCATATCTTCTGAGATATCCATAGGGAATATTCAATTATAATTAACCTTCCTATTTTTGTTAAATCTTTGTCATGAAATGGATTGTTTGTGCCATTTCTTATTCTTATAACAATCTGTCACTAGAAAGAATTTGAATTTTAATCTAATATTCTCTGAGAAATACAATAGAGGATGTTTCTTTTAATCTCCTCAGTACCAC
The DNA here is from genome assembly GCF_042477335.2 of Ovis canadensis. Lineage (NCBI taxonomy): Eukaryota > Metazoa > Chordata > Mammalia > Artiodactyla > Bovidae > Ovis > Ovis canadensis. The sequence goes on from NC_091249.1 coordinate 89,572,973, forward strand.
TATCACTTGTCTATTTAATTTCTTTTCCATAGGTTAATTATGACTAAGGTTGTGATCTTTATGCAGATGTATATTTCTTTGGCAGACTGTGGAAAATTATTTTCTGCAAACCATATTGAGTACAATATATGGCAAATGGGACATTTCATTTTTCTACTTTAATATTAGTAAGAAGAAAAAGAATAATTTTAGTTAAAATGATGCAATTGAGAGCATATGAATGCATGCTTTCCTGTGGATAACTTTATAAAACTAGTTTTAAGCAATAATTAACTACTATATGTAACCTCAAAACCATTAAAATAATACATATATATATATATATAACCTCTAAACAATATTAAATTAAGAAAATAGGTTTTACATAAAATTAGGCACTAGATTTAGGAGTGTATCTTTTATTGAGTCAACTTATTGACAAACGGCATTATGGACTTGATGAACATGAGTTTGAGCAATCACCAGGAGTTGGTGATAGAAAGGGAAGCATGGCATGCTACAGTCCGTGGGGTCACAAAGAGTTGGACACAACTGAGCAACTGAGAGAGAATGACAACTGAAATTTTTGTTTATTTTTTTCTTTCTCTTTTTCATCATAATTGGCAAACTTAAAGAGACTATAGCACTCTCTTAGCCTGAATGTTTTAGAGATACCCACAAGTCTATCTTGGCTTTTTACTCATGAGGGAACAAGAGTTAAAAGAGCAGAAGCTTTGTTTACATCTCAAGAGGCCTTCTCTTCCTAAGTACAATGTAGGAGATGTGTGTCAACCAACTCTTTGGCAAGCAGGAGGCTGGATTTTTCAAGCAGGCAGGTTTTACAGACACAGACATATCTATATCCTTTCTCTGGAACTGGATGCACTTGAGCAAGCTAACAGGCATTTCTGAGGCTTAGTTGTGCTGGTTTCTTAAAAGTAAAATAGGGCTAATAATACTGAGTTTGAGGAAACTCTGGGAGATGTTAAAGGACTGGGATGCTCGGCATCCTACATTCCATGGGGTCACAAAGAGTGAGACATGACTGAGTGACTGAATAACAACAATAATAATACTAAGCACAGAGAACAGTGTAAGGTTTAAATGTGATTATGGATCTGGTACCAAGGAAGCACCCAAAACAGGTAGCTAATATTTTGCTTCTGTCTTACAAATATTTTAATTCTAAATTTGTAAAATGATTGGAGTAGATCTTTTAAGTGTTCTTGAAGGTAAGTAAACAGAACCAAACAGTGGATCACAACAAACTGTGGAAAATTTTTACAGATTAGAATACCAGACCACCTGACCTGCCTCCTGAGAAATTTGTATGTAGGTCAGGAAGCAACAGTTAGAACTGGACAAGGAGCAACAGACTGGTTCCAAATCGGGAAAGGAGTATACCAAGGCTATATATTGTCGCCCTGCTTATTTAACTTAAATGCAGAGTACAGAGTGAGAAATGCTGGGCTGCTTGAAGCACAAGATGGAATCAAGATTACAGGGAGAAATATCAATCACCTCAGATATGCAGATAACAACATGCTTATGGCAGAAAGCGAAGGAGAACTAAAGAGCCTCTTGATAAAAGTGAAAAAGGAGAGTGAAAAAGTTGGCTTAAAACTCAACATTCAGAAAACTAAGATCATAGCATCTTCTCCCATCACTTCATGGCAAATAGATGAGGAAATAATGGAAACAGTGACAGACTTTATTTAGGGGGGCTCCAAAATCACTGCAGATGGTGACTGCAGCCATGAAATTAAAAGACGCTTGTTCCTTGGAAGAAAAGGTATGACCAACCTAGACAGCATATTAAAAAGCAGAGACATTATTTTGCCAACAAAGGTCCATCTAATCAAAGCCATGGTTTTTCCAGTGCTCACGTATGGATGTGAGAGCTGGACCATAGAGAAAGCTACTGACGCTCCTGCTGCCAAGTCGCTTCAGATGTGTCCAACTCTGTGCAACCCTATGGACAGCAGCCCACCAGGTTCCTCTGTCCACAGGATTCTCAAGGCAAGAATACTGGAGTGGGTTGCCATTTCCTTTTCCAAAAGAAAGCTGAGCACCAAAGAATTGATGCTTTTGAACTGTGGTGTTGGAGGAGACTCTTAAGAGTCCCTTGGACTACAAGGAGATCCAACCAGTCCATCCTAAAGGGAATCAGTCCTGAATATTCATTGGAAGGACTGATGCTGAAGCTGAAGCTCCAATACTTGTCAACCTGATGCGACGAAGTGACTCATTGGAAAAGACCCTGATGCTGGCAAAGATTGAAGGCAGAAGGAGAAGAGGACGACAGAGGATGAGATGGTTGGATGGCATCACCAACTCAATAGACTTCAGCTTGAGTAAGCTCCAGGAGTTGGTGACGGACAGGGAGGCCTGGTATGCTGCAGTACATGGGGTTGCAAGGAGTCTGACATGACTCAGCGATTGAACTGACTTACTGAAGTGAAATAGGAAGATAAAGAGAAGTTGAAAATTTTTCCTCTTCTGATTTTTAATGAGACATAAATATTCTTTTCTAATTGTTTAAAATTCTCATTAAATCCACAAGCTTAAAGAGAGAAAGTCTAGGTTAAACCAGAGTAAGGGAAAATAATTCAGATATTGGATCAACCTACATATATTCAGGAAGTTTAATATTGACCACCAAAAAAAGTTGGTTCTATTTATTTATTCAAAAATAAAACAAGTTATTTAAAAAATAATCACCAAAACAGCACCTAGAACAGTAAACTACCAACCAAGTTTAGCTTGAGGTGATTAATTTTAAATAAACTTTTGATAAGGTGAGTCTTTAAAATGCAAATTTAATTCTGTTTAGGGAAAAATATGCCTAACTATGAACAATTACATAACTGATAATATCTGTCTTCTCCTCGAAAGGGAACGGAGTATCATCATGCTTTTATAGTTATTTGCTTTGAATGTGGGCTTATTCAAAGAATTTGAATGATGCAATCCTTTTATAGAAAGGCATACATACATATATACAGGACATATGATACTCAAATGACAAAGTCTGTCAGGTTAAAGTGGAAGTTAAGAGACAGAGTAGCAGAGTTTATGGTTTCAGTGTGTTCTGGACACCAGCTACCTTGGTTTGCCTGCTGGCTCTGCTTCTTACAGAGGTTATTCCCTGTGCCTTAGTTTTATGTCCTATACAATGTGAAAAAAAAATACTTCTCTATGCATAGGTTTGTTATGAGTTCTTATTTGTAAAACATTTAAAGCAGCAACTGGTACATTTGATCCCTGGGTTGGGGAAGATCCCCTGGAAAAAGGAAAGGTTACCCACTTCAGTATTCTGGCCTGGAGAATTCCATGGACTGTGTAGTCAGTCCATGGGGTCGCAAAGAGCAGGACACAAGTGAGCAACTTCCACTTTCACTTTCAACTGTTACATAAAATAAATATTCTTACCTTTATAGTGTATTTTCCTTCAACTGAAACAAAATAATCTTTCCTCCCATGCTACACACCTGATTCTTGATACTCGAAGTACAGAAATCATCATTTGACCTATTATTTCAAGAAATAGCAAATTATCATTTAGAACTCTATATGTAATTTCTCTTTTAATCTTCATGAAAATTCTATAAGGTGTGTACTTTTACCCTCATTTTATGGATAAAGATTGAGTGACTGATGGTAAGATGTTTTGTTTCAAACATTGCCTTGTAATCATGGTTAAACACGGTATCATCTTTTGCCCTATTGTCATGTTATTGTAAGTACAGGTAAATTTCTACCCCTAGTCCAGCATAATCTTGAGGATAATGTTCATGAAAGGGAGCTTCAATTCCATAGAAATTAATTTGCCTGATGTATCTCCTACAATGGCAGGTATAACTTCATCCCATAACAACAGCTGTGGTGGCCACACAGGATCTTTTTCAGTATTCTTATCCCCCTGGTATCTCAAACTACAGTTTCCACATTATATTCATACAAGAGGTGTGAAATATAAGACAGTTTAGACGTTAGATGTGTATATTAAATCAATAAAAGTCACACATATCAGTTTTCTGCCAATAACAGTCAAAGAAGATAAAAATGAAAGATGCCTTCTGTTTACTGGGATCTTTTTCAATTACTTGTTAGAGCTTGAATTTGATTTTTTTTTGAATCTTGGGAAGAGGTTTGAAGTTTTCCTTTTGCATCATTGTACAGTGAATTTTCGTCACATACTTTAACCTTCCTTTTTCAATCAGAGTGCTTTTTTAAGGAAACGTGATTTTGTATTTGGAGAAGCTAATTTATTTATCAGTATTAGCTATAGATAACCAGCAACAGAGACAAACTTCACATGGAAGGAAGCAGACCCTTCTGTTCCCAAGGTGATTCATATTTATTGAAGATAACCCATTTCTATCTATATTCACTTTTCTTAAATCTGCCACCCAGCAAAAGAAGACAACCTGTTATTTCCTTTTCACTTCTTTTTTTGAAAATGATTAGTAGGAACATTTCAATTTCTTAATCAGAAACAAAAATAAGTATAAAATACTGACAAAATATTTTTGCTGATAAAACAAGTTATCAATACAGGAAAATTAAATACATATTCTATACATAGAATGCAGATTTTAGAATAATTAATTCAATTATTCTAAAACTGATTCAAAATGTATTTTAATACTTACTAATAGCATGTGATATACATTTAAAGAACTAATGATTGAGAATAATGAAGGTTATAATAGCAAATGGAAATTAAGCTTCATAAAAGTTGAGTGTTGTAAGTACTATTGACTTCATTTTCAGGCATTTAATTTTTTATGGTAATATTGGATGAATGCAGTATTTATGAAGGATAAAATTTGGAAACAGAAACTGTATATCTATTTAAACAAGTTTACACATTTTATATGAAAATCTCACCTTTTTGAGATTTATAGAATTTATCTGTAATCTGGTCCTAAAGACTTCTGTCTTTATGTTACTTTTCATACAGTTCATCTTTGCCTGTGAACATAGATAAAACTTTAACTTTTAAATATTCAGTATTTTTAAACAAATGTATCTATATCAGATGTTTCTAAATGAATCTCTTTAAATACCTTAATTATTAAAAAATTGATTTTGTTATTTTTTCCTATAATTCAATGGAACTTCCAAATTAATACTTGATATAGACTATACCACATAATTTATAAAGTTCTAAAACTGGGAAATCAAAATAATGATACTGGACTATTGTCTGTTAATTGTGAGAAGAAATTACTTCCAGTACTATAGAATTCAATATATTCCTAGTCACCTCCTCAATACTGCTTCAGGGTAAAAGTTGATCACAGAATCATGCAATTCACAGGAAGCTTTCCCATAAATTGAATCAATTCATCAGATTACTATCATGATAAACAATAGGACAATTCTATTAGAAGGATATACATAGACTCATCGGAGAAGGCAATGGCACCCCACTCCAGTACTGTTGCCTGGAAAATCCCATGGATGGAGCAGCCTCGTTGGCTGCAGTCCATGGGATCGTGAAGAGTTGGACACGACTGAGCGACTTCACTTTCACTTTTCACTTTCATGCTTTGGAGAAGGAAATGGCAACCCACTCCAGTGTTCTTGTCTGGAGAATCCCAGGGACATGGGGGAGGCTGGTGGGCTGCCTTCTATGGGGTTGCACAGAGTCAGACATCACTGAAGCGACTTAGCAGCAGCAGCAACATAGACTCATATTATTTTAAACCTAATATGACATTTTGTATACAAAATAGAATGTTAATTCTTAGGCCCCAACTTATCAAACCTGTCTCCCAACCTTTTCATTTTAGAAAATGATATCAGTTCTTGCCTTTTTGCTTTGGGCAAAAATAAAGATTATCTTTGATTTCTCTCACCCTCACACTGTCATTATGCTCTACAGATCCTACTTTAAAATATATGCCAGATATTACTACTTCTCATCATATCCACAGTGATGCTAGTTGAGCCCACCATCATCTCTTGCAAGGTGGAATCACAATAACACCCAAACTCAACTTCCTATTTTTAATCTCAACTCTTAACAACTGTTTATCCCTATGGAACAGCTAGAATGATCCTTAAAATAATGAAAGCAAATTATATTCCTTCCCTACTCAAAACCTACCCTTGTAGATCGCTGTTGTAGTTAAAAGATAGATTCCTTATCATGGCCAACATTATATAACTTCTCCTAGATCTCTGGATACATTTTACCTTGCTTTTCACACTATGTCCATATTTTGAGCTATTTATTTCTATCTCAGTGCTTCTGTACTTAGAGCTCCAGCCTACCTAGAATGTTCTTCTCCAACATCTTTTCATAACTTACTTCTTCAGTACATTCAAGTCTCTGTTCAAAAGTCATCTCTAACAAAGCACTTTCTTTGTCTACCATTTCCAAAGGTATGCTGGTAAACTGACTCTCAGAGAAGGGGTGGGAGTTCTGATTATAGCCATTGCCAAATATCCTTGATTTCAAGCTACAGATAACTTAAAAACCTACTTTCACAATAAGCTTTCTGGAACCAGTATAAGCTACGTCTGAAATATCCAACTCCTTTACCATACTCACCTAATTCTCTATTGTCCACCTTATTTTATCTTTTTTTTTCAGGCAACTGCCTAAAATCGTGAGTTTGATTGCCTGTTTGCTGTTTCTCCTTAAGAATATAAGTACCAGTAGAGCAGGGAAACTTTTCGTCTTATTCACTAGAATATCGTTAACATTCAGAATAATCCCTGGAACATAGTAGACAGCCTATAATCATTTGATGGACAAATTAATAAATAAGTGGGTCAAGCCTATCTGCTATCCTCAGTGCCCCTCAAGAAAGCTGGAGTCTCGAGTTCATACCTTCGAATTCTTCCCAGCAATGTTTCCTTTCTGTCCTCTCCGAATGAGAGGTAATGTAGGAAAAAGATATGTTTTAAGAGGGCCAAAGAGGAAAGGACATTCTAAATTCTTTACCTAGAGCTAAAGTAAGTTTATGTGAAAGCTCCTTGTTATCCAGATAAAATCATCCTAACTTAAAAACATGTATTTACATGTGGTTAATGGCTAAAATATCCTGATGTTCAGATTTGTGTGATATAATCCAGTTTTCCTTACTTAAAATCTACCAAGAGTTCACACTTGCTCACTAAAAATCTGACGATGATTAGCTTAGTATGTCTATTACCATCATTTCCATAGTAGTTACATAGAAAGAGAATCTCAACAAAGGACATTTTAAAATCATGTTCTGTAAAGCCAACACCAGTTTGACAGTAATTGTATTATCTTTGAATACCTTCTCCAGTAATGGATTTTCCGTTATTGCAAACAGCTCCCGTAATGAAAGTGAAAGTGAAGTTGATCAGTCGTGTCTGACTCTTTGTGACCCCACGGACTGTAGCCTATCAGGCTTCTCTGTCCATGGGATTTTCCAGGCAACTGTACTCCTGTTGCTGCTAAGTTACTTCAGTCGTGTCTGACTCTACATGACCCCATAGACGGCAGCCCACCAGGCTTCCCCATCCCTGGGATTCCATGGACTGCAGCCTACCAGGCTCCTCCATCCATGGGATTTTCCAGGCAAGAGTAGTGGAGTAGGGTGCCATTGCCTTCTCCCAAGAGTACTGGAGTGGGTTGCTATTTCCTTTGCCAGGGGATCTTCCCAACCCGGGGATCGAACCCAGGTCTCCAGCATTGTAGGCAGATGCTTTACCATCTGAGCCACCAGGGAAGTCCACTTAATACCAACAGGGTAAAAATGGTGGTTCTAAAGAGAAAGTTAAATGATCAGTGACTCAGTGTCCCCATTTAAGAAGTAAAACAATTATGTTTCCCTGCCTCCTTCCTGAGGCCAGTAAATGATCTACTTGATAAATTTAGAATTGCTTATAGGCAATGAATGGAGAAGGAAATGGCAACCCACTCCAGTGTTCTTGCCTGGAGAATCCCAGGGACGGGGGAGCCTGGTGGGCTGCTGTCTATGGGGTCGCACAGAGTCGGGCATGACTGAAGCGACTTAGCAGCAGCAGCATAGGCAATGAAAAAAAAATATTTTTAACCCTCTTTGTATCTGAGAAACACAATGATTTCATTAAGCACCTCCTGTTCTAAAGAGTATTTTTGGCAACATACTCTACCTTCATGAATTTCCAACTTTGAGACCTGGAGGATTCTGTTCTAAAATGTGTTCTTTAGTGACATAAAAACAGCCAGTCATATGTGCTTATCCTGCCTCAAGATGATGACCTTTCCAGGGGTATTTGAAACATGGCTAGTTCTTTACTAAGGCTAGGCATTTTGAAATTGGCATGGGCACTAAAGTGTTTTGTTTTTTTCCCCCATCACTGCCCATGAACAATAAAGTTGGCACAACATTTTATTCTCAAGAAAATGATACAAGTTTTCCTTAGTCCCAATTTTGCTATTGCCTTAATAACATTGCTAAAATCATTTCCTAGTTGTTTTATAAATATAGAAGAGTAAATCTTCTTCTCAAATAATGAAATTCTGAATTATTTAGAAAAGCTGTCTGCTGTTGAGTGCTTTATTATTTTTCCCACGAAAAGTAACTGATTTGAGCCTCAGTTTATAAATTTTAGAAATGAGCATGTCCACTCTCTACCCCAAATATTCTTTGACATGTTAATAGTCACATTTTGGAACCTATAAAGACTCTACAGAGAAGGTCAAAAGATACATCTCTTCATATTTATATCTGCTAAGAGGAGAGTTCTTTTTATAAGATCTCATCATGGAAACTCGGAGTAAATCCAGCTTCAAACAGAAGATAAGGTTTGCTTCACTACAGGAATTCAGAAGCTGCTACTTCCACATTTACACAAAACAAACCTCAGACAAGTCAGAACTGCAATCCAAGCAGTGACCTCTATCTGAGCCCCCATAAACCAGATAATTCACCTCTGCCCCAAGCAAGCTACTGACTTTGGAGATACGTGGTGCTGACTGCATGCAGATCTCCTCAGCAATCTACTCGCAGATATGACTCCTCTCTGGAAAGAAAAATGCTCAGTGGAAACAGAAACAAACCCAGTCTGGATTTCCTGAAAGATCAGTTTGCTTTAGAGAACTATCTGCTCACATGACAGTTTTTAAACTTTGGTGCTCACATCAAGGTTTCCTGGGTAGAGATTGAACGCTAATATTCAAACCTAGGTCTGTAGGTGTTATTGTAGACTTTTTAATTTTTTTTAACCTTCTAATGAGTTGAAAACATATTTACTACATTAAAATATTTCTAATCAATAGATACCATTTTAACTGTATGATGTACTAGCAGAGATATACTTCCAAGCATTAGTTGTATAAGTCAGTAGTGGAATTATAAACAAGGTGATGTTTTATGAATCTGTATAAAAAGTAGGCATATGGCTTCTTTACATATGTACACCCCAGCCACAAATAGTTCATAGTTCAGTCGCTCAGTCGTGTCCGACTCTTTGTGACCCCGTGAATCGCCACACGCCAGGCCTCCCTGTCCATCACCAACTCCCGGAGTTCACTCAGACTCACTTCCATCGAGTCCATGATGCCATCCAGCCATCTCATCCTGGGTCATCCCCTTCTCTGCCTGCCCGCAATCCCTCCCAGCCATCAGAGTCTTTTCCAATGAGTCAACTCTTTACATGAGGTGGCCAAAGTACTGGAGTATCGGCTTTAGCATCATTCCTTCTGAAGAAATCCCAGGGCTGATCTCCTTCAGAATGGACTGGTTGGATCTCCTTGCAGTCCAAGGGATTCTCAAAAGTCTACTCCAACACCACAGTTCAAACACATCGATTCTTCGGCACTCAGCCTTCTTCACAGTCCAGCTTTCACATCCATACATGACCACTGGAAAAACCATAGCCTTGACTAGACGGACCTTAGTCGGCAAAGTAATGTCTCTGCTTTTGAATATGCTATCTAGGTTGGTCATAACTTTTCTTCCAAGGAGTAAGTGTCTTTTAATTTCATGGCTGCAGTCACCATCTGCAGTGATTTTGGAGCCCCAAAAATAAAGTCTCACACTGTTTCCACTGTTTCCCCATCTATTTGCCATGAAGTGATGGGACCGGATGCCATGATCTTTGTCTTCTGAATGTTGAGCTTTAAGTCAACTTTTTCACTCTCCTCTTTCACTTTCATCAAGAGGCTTTTTAGCTCCTGTTCACTTTCTGCCATAAGGGTGGTGTCATCTGCATATCTGAGGTTATTGATATTTCTCCCAGCAATCTTGACTCCAGCTTGTTTCTTCCAGTCCAGCATTTCTCATGATGTATTCTGCATAGGAGTTAAATAAACAGGGTGACAATATACAGCCTTGATGTACTCCTTTTCCTATTTGGAACCAGTCTGTTGTTCCATGTCCAGTTCTAACTGTTGCTTCCTGACCTGCATACAGGTTTCTCAAGAGGCAGGTTAGGTGTTCTGGTATTCCCATATCTTTCAGAATTTTCCACAGTTTATTGTGATCCACACCGTCAAAGGTTTTGGCATAGTCAATAAAGCAGAAATAGATGTTTTTCTAAAACTCTCTTGCTTTTTCCATGATCCAGTGGATGTTGGCAATTTGATCTCTGGTTCCTCTGCCTTTTCTAAAACCAGCTTGAACATCAGGGAGTTCACGGTTCACATATTGCTGAAGCCTGGCTTGGAGAATTTTGAGCATTACTTTACTAGCATGTGAGATGAGTGCAATTGTGTGATAATTTGAGCATTCTTTGGCATTGCCTTTCTTTGGGATTGGAATGAAAATGGACCTTTTCCAGTCCTGTGGCCACTGCTGAGTTTTCCAAATTTGCTGGCATATTGAGTGTAGCACTTTCATAGCATCATCTTTAAGTATTTGAAACTGCTCCACTGGAATTCCATCACCTCCACTAGCTTTGTTCGTAGTGATGCTTTCTAAGGCCCACTTGACTTCACTTTCCAAGATGTCTGGCTCTAGATGAGTGATCACATCATCATGATTATATGGGTCGTGAAGATCTTTTTTGTACAGTTCTTCTGTGTATTCTTGCCACCTCTTCTTAATATCTTCTGCTTCTGTTAAGTCCATACCATTTCTTTCCTTTATCAAGCCCATCTTTGCATGCAATGTTCCCTTGGTGTCTCTCATTTTCTTGAAGAGATCTCTAGTCTTTCCCATTCTGTTGTTTTCCTCGATTTCTTTGCATTGATTGCTGAAGAAGGCTTTCTTATCTCTTCTTGCTATTCTTTGGAACTCTGCTTTCAGATGCTTACATCTTTCCTTTTCTCCTTTGCTTTTTGCTTCTCTTCTTTTCACAGCTATTTATAAGGCCTCTCCAGACATCCATTTTGCTTTTTTGCATTTCTTTTCCATGGGGATAGTCTTGATCCCTGTCTCCTGTACAATGTCACGAACCTCATTCCATAGTTCATCAGGCACTCTATCTATCAGATCTAGTCCCTTAAATCTATTTCTCACTTCCACTGTATAATCATAAGGGATTTGATTTATACCTGAATGGTCTAGCAGTTTTCCCTACTTTCTTCAATTTGAGTCTGAATTTGGTAATAAGGAGTTCGTGATCTGAGCCACAGTCAGCTCCTGGTCTTGTTTTTGTTGACTGTTAGAGCTTCTCCATCTTTGGCTGCAAAGAATATAATCAGTCTGATTTCATCGTTGACCTTCTGCCACAAATAAATAGTTGTATTTCAACATTGTACCAATTCTTCTCTTTCATTAAAATGTTTTCATGTTTACTCAACAGTCTAATTTACCAGAATCTCTGTGTTTCTTTTGCTTATAAATTTAGGGATAGTGGCTTTTTAAACTAAGATGGCTATAAAATAATGTTGATTTATAATTCTTGTACAGAAATGAATGCCACACAAATTGAATGTAAAGGGAAGATTCACTAGACTAAATCTTCTGAGGGGAATAACCATGTCTTCATAACACTTATAAAATGTCTTCCCCTCTGTTCTTCAGCCTACTGGGCAGAGCATAAGAAAAGAACTGTGTCCTTAGTGAATTTTTGAGGGATAAATGGAAGGTTATGGTTTATTGTGACCTGCATCTGAAATTTGATCAGTCTTGTAAGTTTGGATTCCATGTAATGGTGCTAGAAATATCTTGCCAATTTGAAGTCAAATAAAATGAATACGCATCAGTTTACAAAGTGGACACATCCTTTGCAAATTAAGTGGGACTGTTGCTAAAGCCAGATGAATGAACCTCACATTCATGTATTTATAGTAGAAGCCAACTGGAGCTTGAAGTTAAATGTCTGACAAGCAGCTTGGCCAATGTGGTCAAAACAGACAATCAATCCAAGATGATCAATGCCAGATCCATTTAGCCTTAAGTGAATCATACCACTCAATAATGTGAAAAATATCTCAGTGGTAAATCTAATTCTACCTGAATTTTATCTACTGATTCAGCATATCTGAATATTATTGTAAGTAACAGAACTGCAATTGTGTAAATGCAGTGATTATCTATATTTTCCCAGTGGAAACATTCACATGGGTCTTGTTAAGCTGTAATACCTAGCTGAAATACTTTTGTTGTTGTTTGCTGTTTAGTCGCTAAGGCCAACTGCTTAGTCATTAAATCTGTTTTCAGACCTTCTGGATAGTAGCCCGCCAGGATACTACAGGTCTGAATAATTTTTAATTAGCTATAAGAAAGTTTGCAGCACAATCTATGGGCCCAATATAGATATTTTAAGGGAAATGTCTGCCTAGAAGTGAAATATTTGATTCACTCCCTTGGTGGGATTTGTGTTCTTTATGGGAAATGACTGCTTATATTTTTGAAGGGGAAAACTCTATGTAGTAGATATTTGAGGTTCAAGAAATATTGAGAACTCTTGAAAACAAATGCACCAATATTTCTGTAAACTTAGATAACATATATATTAATACTTATGTATAAATATAGCTATCTAAAATGGTACAGTTTAGATGATGATACTAAAATTGGAAATAAGAACATCTTGTGCTGAACAATTCAAGCTAAAGAATAATTTTAAAGTTTACATTTGTAAGATTTGGTTTTGAAAAATTAATATGCTCTTTTACAAAATAATGTGACGTGAAGTGAAGTGAAGGTGCTTAGTCGTGTCCAACTCTTTGCGACCCCATGGACTAAAGTAAGTACTAAAGTAAGTAGCCTACCAGGCTCCTCCATCCAAGGAATTTTCCAGGAAAGAGTACTGGAGTGGATTGCCATTTCCTTCTCCAGGGGATCTTCCCAACCCAGGGATTGAACCCCGGTCTCCCGCATTGCATGCGGACACTTCACTGTCTAAGCCACCAGGGAAGCCAAAGTGAAGTGAAACACTGGAACAATTACATAGATCAACGGTTGAGGGGAAAGACAAAACTGGAGGAGGAAGTGTTACTATATAAGTATTCAAATCATCTGTAGAAGTTTTCCAAAGGATTTATCTCCTTGGGCTTTTCTCATTCAGATATGACTCAACAATTATTGGGTGGGCCTAAAGAGAGAGATTTTTAAAAAGTGATTCTGCAATTCTGCTTTCTCCTTCAGCATAAGTAAATGTCCCTGATCTAAAGGATGATAATAGTAATAATTATAGTAATGAAAAATGATAACCTTGATGTAAACTGCTTGACTGTTTATTCAGATAATTTTTCTAGAGTAACATTTTCCAAAGTAGCATAACACAAAATGATGTTCCATGTATATAAATATGACTATCTAAAAAATAGACACATGTACAGATAAAAATACATATCCAAATCAGTTTTGGTAAGATGCAATAAACAAAACTAGTTTTTGGTTTTTTTTTTTGCTACTTCTCAGAACATTTAACATGCAAATGTGTACTGTGAACCTTTCAAGCAGAAAAATGGTAAACAACACATACTAAACCTATAGATCATATCATTTTTTTTTATCTAACCCTCACCTTTAGCATTGTTATTTTTCATAATAATTTAAATGGACATATTTAAATTTTGGGCATATGTTCAGCATATTTATTGCACTTATATTGCCTCAGCATGTACACTTATATTTGGGTATTCAGTCTTTTGCTATCCAGAGTGTGAGAATAAGTTTAATAATTTATTCCTGTGTAGTACATAATGTATTGTAAACCTTCAAAGATGATTGCCTGATGTTTGAAGTAAAGGTTCCAATGTTTGAGTATAAAAGATAGGTGTGCATTTAGAAACCATTTATTGAACTAGTCTGATCATTTATTGAACTAGTCTGATAATAGAGTACAGCTAGCAACCAGAAGCAAGGTATTTGATAATTGGAGCAGAAAAAAACAGTAAATTATTGCAAATTACTGGTCATTCTTTGAATTGAGCTGCTTTTCTGTGTGTGTGTGTGTGTGTGTGTGTGTGTGTGTTTAGCAGAGCTTTATTAAACTGAAAAAGGGGCAGAGAAAGTTTCTGACACAGACATCAGGAGGGGGAAGGAAAGTGTTTCCCTGGCTAACCTTTAGCAAGGCAATTATATACTTTTTAAATTAGTTATTTCAATAAATCAAAAGAATGTCTCGAGGTTGCAAATATTTTATCAGACCCACTCCCACAATTTACATTTTAAAATAACAGGATTAGAACTTAGTAAGATTTTACCAGACCCACTCCCATAATATACATTCTAAATGATCAGGATTAGTTAGAAGGTTTTTAGGAAGGAGAAACTGTACTCAAGCAGGATACATTGTTGTTATATAATCCTTAGTACAGAGTTTAAACTGAGTTGTTTGTTGGGTAATCATCAGTTCCGGGCTTAAGGAAAAACGTTTTAGGTGACTAAAATGAAGGATTATAAAGAGAAAAAGGAAAAAGACATTTGTCATTTCCTCCTCCTTTAGAATTCCAGACCCCTATCTCCTCTTCAAAAGCTCCAGACCCCGCCTCCTCCTCGGGGAACCCGGACTTCTTATCAATCTGCCTAGGAATTAACTCTCTCACTCCCCCCTTTTCTTTTAGGAGAATTATGTTGCCAAGCAAAAGGGGTATCATTTCATTCCATAAATACTTCTTGCTGTTGAGGGGCATTGTCCCTAAATTGTTGGAGCAGCATGTTCTCCTAACCCTCATATTGAGGGTCTCTAATCCAGGGGCCCCAAGTAATAGTTGGAGGAGACTGCGGCACTCGTAGGAGCTTGGACAACCAGTAACTTGAAAACTTTCAGACGGTTAGAAATGAACCTTATTCTGCAATTACAGATGTGAGGCAAAACAGTCATTAAAACAAGTTAAAACATAATCAGAGTTAAAAGTTACACTATATCCATAGTTAAGGTACAATATGTTATTCCAGTCCATTTTAGGATTATTAGATGGCATCAGATCAAGAAGAGTTGAAGAAAGTCTTTTTTTTTTTTGGCTTGTAGCCAAATTATGTAACCTATCTCTCAGTTCAGTTCAGTTCAGTTCAGTCACTCAGTCGTGTCCAACTCTTTGCAACCCCATGAATCACAGCACGCCAGGCCTCCCTGGCCATCACCAACTCCCGGAGTTCACTCAGACTCACGTCCAACGAGTCAGTGATGTCATCCAGCCATCTTATCCTCTGTTGTCCCCTTCTCCTCCTGCCTCCAATCCCTCCCAGCATCAAAGTCTTTTCCAATGAGTCAACTCTTCGCATGAGGTGGCCAAAGTACTGGAGTTTAAAGTAAAACTTTATATTAAATATTTGGCTTACTAATATACCTTAGCTTTATCTGAAGAAATATATTTTTTCTCAATAATTTCACATGGATAACTTAGAGGTACAGAATCAGAAGAGACTGAAATGGAGGTGTTTGTGAACTAGGTGGAAAACTAGCATGAGGGGATCTGAGAAGGGAAGAGTAGAAAGTAGGGGAAAGTAACCACTTGCTACTCATTGAAAAAGACTCTGATGCTGGGAGGGATTCGTGGCAGGAGGAGAAGGGGATGACAGAGGATGAGATGGCTGGATAGCATCACTGACTCGATGGACGTTAAGTCTGAGTGAACTCCGGGAGATGGTGATGGACAGGGAGGCCTGGCGTGGTGCAATTCATGGGGTTGCAAACAGTCAGACACAACTGAGTGACTGAACTGAACTGAACTGAACTGAACCATTTACTATAAGAATGTAGAGACAAAAAAAAAAAAAAAAGAATGTGGAGACAGTTTGTCAGTGACTTGACTAAAACACCTCAATGCATTTGGAGAGACCAAAACCAGATTGGAACAAGAGAAAGTGGAAACAGCTGTATTGAAACTTTTTTCCTTTTTTTTTTTTAAACGGTTCTCGTTAAATACTTCTGTGCTTAAACAGTTCAATAAGGGCAATTATGTAGGGATTTTAGAGGCAGATAGGAAAGAGCCACCAAAATGTTGAGGGCAATTCTTTCTATATTCTGATTTACTCAGAGGAATATTTTCAAAGTACAAACTGGACTATATCTTAGGGAAATATTCCGTAACTTTTATTTTATTTACTATGAGCATATGTGTGTGTGTGTGTGTGTGCACATGAACTAAAATATTTATGCTCCCCAAATGGATTTTAGACATCTTTGATGTAACACTGGGGCTTCCCTGGTGGCTCAGACAGTAAAGCATCTGCCTGCAAGGTAGGAGACCTGGGTTTAATCCCTGAGTGGGGAAGATCCCCTGGAGAAGGAAATGGCAACCCACTCCACTACTCTTGCCTAGAAAATTCCATGGATGGAGGAGCCTGGTAGGCTGCAGTCCATGGGATGGCAAAGAGTCAGACACGACTGGGCAAATGTAACCCTTATTTCGCTTTTATGAAAATGGTGATTCTTATAGAAATATATTGAACTGTGATTAAGGCAGAAAACAATGAAGAGGAAAAATAACAAATATGACGTGAATTGAATCAAGGCAGTCCTTGGGGTCACAAAGATTCGGACATGAGTGAGCAACTGAACTGAACTGGGAAAGCAAACTTCTGTCACTCATTCTTCACCTATCGAATGAGGATAATAATCGTTCCAAGTTCCAGAGGGTTCTTATGACAATTCCATGTGTTAATACCTATAGAGGTCTTGGATAGTTTCTGACTTATAATAAGTGTCCAATAAATCTTAATTACCATTAAATGCTATTAAAAGTGAAAGTGAAAGTAAAGTCGCTCAGTGGTGTCCGACTCTTTGCAACCCCGTGGACTGTAGCTCTCCAGGCTCCTCCGTCCATGGGATTCTCCAGGCAGGAATACTGGAGTGGGTTGCCATTTCCTTCTCCAGGGGATCTTCCCGACCCAGGGATCGAACCCAGGTCTCCTGCATTGCAGGCAGATGCTTTAACCTCTGAGCTACCAGGGAAGCCCAAATGCTATTAAAGATTTTTGTTATTGGTGCTATTCTTATAACTATTATAAGTGACAAACATAAACAACTATATAAACAACAACAAATAAATTATAATATTTGTTGTTACAAGTGAATATTATAAATATATAATAATATATACATTTGAATAATTTCAGAAAAGGATATGAATCATAAACATATAAAGAGATATAACAAGAAAGGTGTCACACTACTGAAGGTGATGAGGTCAGAAAATGATCTCAAATATAGTAATGGAATTAATATTTTTTGTTGAAGAGTAGTTGATTTACAATATTATGTTAGTTTCAGGTGTACAGCAAAGTGATTTGGTTATGCCTATGTATATGTATATATTTGTATTCTCTTCTTTTCCACTATAGTTTATTATAAGGACCAGTTATATAGTAGATTCTTATGTTTGTCTATTTTATATACAGAGTAGTATGCATTTGTTAGTCCCATACTCCCAATTGATCTCCCTGCCCCCACCCCTGCCAATAACCATGTTTGTTTTGTATGTCTATAAGTTGTTTGTCTTTTGTAAATAAATTCATTTGTACTATTTTTAGATTCTACATATAAATGATATCATATTTGTCTTTGTCTGACTTTCTTCACTTAGTATGAAAATCTCTAAGTCCATCCATGTTTCTGAAAATGACATTATTTCATTATTTTACATAATTGAGTAACATTCCATTGTGTATAAGTACCATATCTTCTTTATTCATACATCTGTGGATGGACACTTAGGTTGCTTCCAAGTCTTGGCTATTGTAAATAGTGCATCTCTGAACATCAGGATGCATATATCTTTCGAATCAGAGCCTTTGTCTTTCCTGGATGTATGTCCGGAAGTAGACTTGCTGGATCATATGATGACTCTATTTTCAGTTTCTTTAAAGAATTTCCTTACTGTTCTCCATAATGGCTGCAACAGTTTACATTCCCAGCAACAGTGTAAGAGGGTTCCCATTTTTTCCATGGTCCTCATAGCCATTCTGACCGTAGTGAGGTGATTCCTCATTGTAGTTTTGACTTGCATTTCTCTAATAATTAGTGATGTTGAACATCTTTTTGTGTACCTGTTGGCCATCTTTATGTTTTCATTAGAGAAATGCCTATTGAGATCTTCTAAATAGAAGATTTTTTGATTGGGTTGTGTTTTTGTTGTTGCTGTTGAGTTGCATGTACTATTTGTACATTTTGGAAATTAAACTTTTGTTACTCTCATTATTTGCAAATATTTTTTTCCAATTCTATAACTTGTCTTTTCATTTTGTTGATGATTTATTTTGCCATGTAAAAACTTGTTAAGTTTGATTAGGTCCCATTTATTTTTACTTTTAATTCTATGTAGCAGAATTATTTTAATACACATGATATCAAGAATTGCCTAATGTTACATGAAAACTCTCAGCATAGATTTCTGGGTCAGTCTGGACTAAAATTAAAAAAAAATTAGAGAATAGGTGTTACTTTCAAGTGTTTACTATTTGTATATTTTAATGGTATTCTAATATGTCATTGCATATCATTGGAACAGATATTGAATAATAGTCTCAAGATTGAATTATTAAAATTAAATGTTGAAGAGTTCAAACTGAACAAATTAGCAGTCCATAGAAATATGGAGCTATCCATTTTGTTTCAATTTTATTATAATATTGATGAAAAGAGAACAATGAAGCTCACCAGATTAAAAGGCATTAAAGCCTTAGGGAGCCCACATTTTTATCATATCATTAGGTACACGTGAATGAGATATTTATTATTTCATAGTCTAGGATGCTTCAGATAGACTCAGCCTAAATTTGTGTTTACTCAGCAAAAAGTTCAAGTTATCTACTCACATTCAGATATTTCAGGACCAAATACATAGTAAAACATCCATGATTTTTACATTTTGAGGCTTAAATTCATTGATTTTTTTCTATATTCATCCAATTAGTTATTCTTTAAAAATGAATATAGCTAAATTCGAGTTCAGTTCAGTTCAGTTGCTCAGTCGTGTCTGACTCTTTGCGACCCCATGAATCACAGAACGCCAGGCCTCCCTGTCCATCACCCACTCCCAGAGTTCACTCAAATTCATGTCCATTGAGTCGATGATGCCATCCAGCCATCTCATCTTCTGTCATCCCCTTCTCCTCCTGCCCCCAATCCCTCCCAGCATCAGAGTCTTTTCCAAGAGTCAACTCTTTACATGAGGTGGCCAAGGTATTGGAATTTCAGCTTTAGCATTGGTCCTTCCAAAGAAATCCCAGGGCTGATCTTCCTCAGAATGGACTAGTTGGATCTCCTTGCAGTCCAAGGGACTCTCAAGAGGGAGATTCATTCTGAATAGTCAATGAGTAATATATATATATATAATTATATATATATCATATATATATATAATTTTATATATATATAGCTTCCCTGGAGGCTTAGTGGTAAAGAATCCACTTGCCAATATTTGCAAATGCAAGAGACTTGGTTTCGATCCCTTGGTCAGGAAGATCTCTTGGAGATGTAAATGGCAACCCACTCCAATACTTTCACCTAGAAAATCCCATGGACAGAGGAGCCTGGCATGCTGCAGTCCATGGAATTGCAAAGAGATAGGCACAAATTAGTGACTAAATAAAAACAAAATATAAACCACATTTTTAAAAAATATGGGAAATATAACAAAACAATAATGAATATAATTATCTATAGGATAGTCTATGAAATCTATTCTACAAAGAGCAGGTTCATAATTACTTAGAAATATAAATGTTAAGTTGGAATAAAAATATCTCAGCAGTTTAATTTGGAAATGCATATGTGTAGGTTCTTTCTTGTTTTTATAAATAACTGACTATTTTGATGGTTTCAAGACATAGTTGTATAATAATTGCATATCTGTCATAATTGAAAGCATGAGTAAAACAAAATCTATGCAAGTAGGGGCATGGCCCCACCCCTCAGAATAATTGCATATTCTGTCATGTCTGATTGCTTAAGTAGTACAAAAAGGAAAGAACAAAAATAGACTTCAAAAATCAGTCATACTCAGAAAAAATTGAAATTAAATAGCAGTAAATGAATCCTACTAGAATACTCCCATACTTTTCATAGATTAAAAAGAATAAACAATGCACATATGCTTGCTTTACTTCTTAGCTATATTATGATTGACACCTTACTAAAACCCCAAATTTGCCAATCAGTAAATCTTAACACTGCTCTGTAAATGTGTGCTACAAAGAAATTTAAGAGATAATCTCTAAATTCAAGGAGTGTTTAGTTAATTAAAAATGCAACCTTATTGTTCAATATTACATGAATGCTTTAAAATTAACAGAGTATTGCATTAAGCTAATTAAAAAGTATTATTGTGATTGAATGCTTAGAAACTATAGCAACCAAGTGTTTTAGAAATGGAAAGGAACATTTCCATACAAATATGTATATGAGCATAAGCTTTTTGGAACACTACTGATATTTAGAGTTGAAGTCCAAAGATAAAATAGAGTGTTTAAACTATGTTTAAAACATCTGTCTTCTATTTTAATGATTAGAGAAATGCATACATAGAGTATATCCTAAATGCACGTAGGCCAAAAGAGAGGAGGAAATACAAAATGGAGATGGGTAGAGGTCTTCACAGAAGAAATTCTAGACATGGTTGGTTTTTAGCTGCGTTTTCAAACAGGAGGCCACCTGAGTTCAAATAGGCTTCAGTTGAGTTCAGTCGCTCAGTTGTGTCCGACTCTGTAACCCCATGAATTGCAGCAAACCAGGCCTCCCTGTCCATCACCAACTCCTGGAGTTCACCCAAACTCATGTCCATCGAGTTGGTGATGCCATCCAGCCATCTCATCCTCTGCCATCCCCTTTTTGTCCTGCCCCCAATCCCTCCCAGCATCAGAGTCTTTTCCAATGAGTCAACTCTTCACATCAGGTGGCCAAAGTATTGGAGCTTCAGCTTCAACATCAGTCCTTCCAAAGAACACCTAGGGCTGATCTCCTTTAGAATGAACTGGTTGGATATCCTTGCAGTCCAAGGGACTCTCAAGAGTCTTCTCCAACACCACAGTTCAAAAGCATCAGTTCTTTGGTGCTCAGCTTTCTTCACAGTCCAACTCTCACATCCATACATGACCACTGGAAAAACCATAGCCTTGACTAGATGGACCTTTGTTGGCAAAGTAATGTCTCTGCTTTTGAATATGCTATCTAGGTTGGTCATAACATTCCTTACAAGGAGTAAGTCTTTTAATTTCATGGCTGTAATCACCATCTGCAGTGATGTTGGAGCCCAAAAAAATAAAGTCTGACACTGTTTCCACTGTTTCCCCATCTATTTGCCATGAAGTGATGGGAGCAGATGCCATGACCTTCGTTTTCTGAATGTTGAGCTTTAAGCCAACTTTTTCACTCTCCTCTTTAACTTTCAACAACAGGCTTTTTAGTTCCTCTTCACTTTCTGCCATAAGGGTGGTGTCATCTGAGTATCTGAGGTTATTGATATTTTTCCCAGCAGACTTGATTCCAGCTTGTGCTTCTTCCAGACCAGCGTTTCTCATGATGTACTCTGCATAGAAGTTAAATAAGCAGGGTGACAATATACAGCCTTGACGTACTCCTTTTCCCATTTGGAACTAGTCTGTTATTCCATGTCCAGTTCTAACTATTACTTCCTGACCTGCATACAGATTTCTCAAGAGGCAGGTCAGGTGGTCTGGTATTCCCATCTCTTTCAGAATTTTCCACAGTTTATTGTGATCCACACAATCAAAGGCTTTGGCATAGTCAATAAAGCAGAAATAGATGTTTTTCTGGAACTCTCTTGGTTTTTGCATGATCCAGCGGATGTTGGCAATTTGACCTCTGGTTCCTCTGCCTCTTCTAAAACCAACTTGTTAGTGATTAGTAAACTTAGACATAAAGGGTTTGAGGTCAGGGATAAAAGAACTGAGATTCAACTCTATGAATGTACGTGTACTGCACATTAACACCCTTCACACAGTTCTCCATGAGAATGTCTAGATTGCTTGGTGAGTTTGGAGTCAAAAACATGGAGCATTATGAACAAATGTTAATTAGTATTTGATGCACAGAGCCTAGACAGTTATTTCATCCCATGTGTAATGAATGGTCTTATCGGAAGAGTACTGAACACAGCATATCAGGTGTTACAAAACTGAATGCATACAGGAGCCAGAATAATAGTGCCTCTCATGGAAGTGATACTATCATGAATTGTTACCCATTCATGGAGATTGGAGGATGCATGTTCCATATCTGAAAAGTGGATCATTAGTCTAATGGAATGACCACATAAGACATTAGAACCAAGTTGACATGATTTTTTTTTTAAACAAAGGATGTTTATGTGAAATAATCTAACTTTTAAATGTTGCCAACTAATTAAGACATTAATAAAAGATATTGTTGTATCAAATAAGACCCAGTTTGATGCTTCTGTCCTTTAGTTATTTCAGTATAGAAACCATCTTGTCCTTGGGGCAAGAAATATTCAGAATCCAATGTTGAAGACTTTCTGCTATCTTAATAATTGGTAGGACAAGTATTTGCTTCTGTGATTCCTTGTATCTCTCTGACCTTACAGAAGAGTGCCATATTTGTTCAGTCTGATAGTCCATCCCATCAGCATACGGAGAATTCTGCTTGGCCTGGAAACTATTCAGTCTTCCTCAGTGAATTTGTAAAGCTTCACACTGATATATCACTCTCTCAGCCTAACGTGTTTCTTCTTTATATGAGAAAAATTAAAATGTTAAAGAAAAAGCCCTAGAACAATCGATTCTTCTGTACTCATTACCCAGATTCAGAATTATCAAGACTTTATCACATTAGCTTCATGTATTATGTCTTCTCACTTTTACTGAAACATTTTCAAAAAATTTTCCAAATATCATGATATTTAAACCTTATGTATTTCAATATACATCTCTAAAAAGGAATATAATTTTATAAGATTGATTATCCCAGTGCCTTTAGGCCATCTATCAAAGTTAACAGTATTTCATTCATCTCATGTTCTCCTTTTTTCTCTTTGCCTTCTTGCGGTGCTTTTTCACTGTGTTCTCCTTCACTTGTATTTCTTGTTAATGGATGTTAGCTCTAGAAACATGCTTGGGTTTAGGGTTTAGTAAGAATACTTCAAGGAGGTGCTGTGTGCAGTTTAGCTTTCTGAAAGCAATCTCATTGCTCTCATCTTTGTGACACAGCAGTTCAGGGTATCCTCCAATTACCAACAACCATTTTATTTTCTTACAACCCTGAGAGTGTTTTATTTGAAATCACAGGCAAACAAAGCAAATTCACAGTGGGCAGTTTGCCTTTGATCATTCCTTCCTTTTTCACTATGACCATCTGTCATTCAATGCTTTTTGAGAGTTTTTTTCTAGGACTTATTCTCATCCTCCCTTCTAAAAGTCTTTGGAAATTGTCTTTCTCCATTCCCAACGAATAGGGGTCTCAGGTGTATATGTAACATAGAAATGCATCTAGAAAGAATTTAATTCTAAAATACTGTGCTCCTCAAAATAAATCAGTACCTATCCATCAGCTTTATCTATATTTACTTATACTTTGAAAGTTGCTAGCCCCCAGGACACACCGTGGTAGCATCTTTCCTTTTACTTTCATCTAAATATCCTCTATTGGAGAGAAAATAAGAGGAAAAGGATCTGAGTGTTTTAACAGATGGGTTGATATTAATATTTAGATACTAGCTGATTGTCAGTAGCTTGCAGTGAGACTGAATATTGGTACCCATCAATTACCATGGAGGAGAGTTATCCTAGTGATTCCTGTTGGAGACCATCTTATTCCTCTGGCTTCATTAGATTAGAAGAACATTGCTCTTGCTTTTGCTATAGGTTGGTTACATTACAATCATAGTCTGCTATTGGTTGACAAAGAAGGATGTGTTGCATGTTCTTTTATTCCCTATTCTTAGCCTTCTCCCTAAGTGGAATTAGTCTTAGCTTACTCCATATCTGATGTTCAGAAGAAGCAAGAAACAAATGTAATATTGTTGTTGCTGTTTAGTCTCTAAGTCATGTCCGACTCTTTGAGACCCCATGGACTGTACCCCCCAGAATCCTCTGTCCATAGGATTTTCCAAGCAAGAATACTGGGCTACATTCCCTTTTCCAGGGTATCTTCTTGACCCAGCAATTGGACCCATATCTTCTGTGCATCTCCTGTATGTCTCCTGCATTGCAGGCAGATTCTTTTACTGCTAATCCACATTCAATCTAGGAATTATAGTACAACTGCTTTTGAAGATTTATTTCAGACTATTACCTCAAATCAGTTCAGTTCAGTTGCTCAGTTGTGTCCAACTCTTCGCGACCCCATGAACCATAGCACACCAGGCATCCCTATCCATCACCAACTGCTGGAGTCTTCCTAAACCCATGTCCATTGAGTCAGTGATGCCATCCAACCATCTCATCCTCTGTTGTTTCCTTCTCCTCCCACCTTCAATCTTTCCCAGCATCAGGGTCTTTTCCAATGAGTCAGCTCTTCACATCAGGTGGCCAAAGTATTGGAGCTTCAGCTTCAACATCAGTCCTTCCAATGAACATCCAGGACTGATCTCCTTTAGGATGGACTGGTTGGATCTCCTTGCAGTCCAAGGGACTCTCAAGAGTCTTCTCCAACACCACAGTTCAAAAGCATCAATTCTTCAGTGCTCAGCTTTCTTTATAGTCCAACTCTTACCCACATCCATACATGACTACTGGAAAAACCTTAGACTTGACTAGATGGACTTTTGTTGGCAAAGTAATGTCTCTGCTTTTTAGATGAATACAATTTTTCCTAATTGTTCTCAATTCTCCATCTTTTGATTCCTAAGTTACTAATTTGAACACAACTATAAAGTCTATATTTAATAAAAGACTTCCTCTCTCTTTGCATGTACATGAGTATATCTTTCAGAAATTCTTTCTGCTAAACTATGTGTATATTCTGAGAAAGGTACAGAATGTGCCCAAGAGATATGAAAACAGATGACACCTTCTATTAGTTTGCTAGATTTGCCATAACAAATTCTATTAGTAGGTGGCTGAGGCAATGTAAGTTTATTTTTCCCATTATTCTGGATGTTGGAAGTCCAAGATCAAAGTGTTAGCAGGTCTGGTTTTCCCTGAGGCCTCTATCCTTGGTTTGCAGATGGCCACATTTCTACTGTGTCCTCATGTGGCCATTTCACTGATATTTCTTTCTCTTCTTTTAAGGTCACTAGTCATATTGGATTAAGATTCTACCCTTATGACCTCATTTCATACTTACCTTTGGTGGGCCCTATCTCCAAAATACTGTTACATTGGGAGTTAAGGCTTCAGTGTATGAATTTGGAAGAACACAATTCAGTTCATAACCTGCCCTTGAGATTACTTTTTCTGGTCTATAACTGTTTATGTAAAGTAAATCATTTAAGCTATGTGGGTTCTACATTCCAAGTATGCTTGCCAAAGTCTGAATGTATATTTGTTAGCAGACTTGGCTCTCTGCCTGATAGTTTGTAACTGAATCATATTTACATTTAATCATAGTTGACTGGGGAAATAATTCAAGGATTTATCCTGGTTTTTTTGTGTGTGTTTGTACACATAGTCGTTTAATTATTTCTGGTTTTGATGATTCAATAAAGGGATGCCCTCTACACCGTTACTCTCACCCCTCACAGAGAATGAACACAACAGATATTTGGATCCATCTTTATGTTTGAAAATTCACTCTTTTATTTTCTAAGTGACATTACTCCTGTGAAGGATAGCACTTTTTTAGCTACTTGCCTCCATGTATAAATTTTGAGGAAATCCACAGTGGCTCAGTAGTAAATAATCTGCCTACAGTGCATAAGACCATCTGCAAAGCAGGAGACACTAGTTCGATTCCTAGATCAGGAAGATCCCCTGCAAAAGGAAATGTCAGCCAACCCACTCCAGTATTCTTGCCTGGAGATCCCCATGGAAAAAGGCACCCGGTGGGCTACCGTTCATGGGATTGCAAGAGTTGATCCTGACTTAGCAACAAAAATACCACCACTACATAAATTTTAAATTCTTTTCTTACTGCATGCATGGTGAGTTAGGAAAAGTGATCAGCATTATAGTTTTAGTAGTTCCTTGAGAGTCAGTGAAAGGGAAGCTCAAATATAAGCAGTGTATTAAATTAGGTAAAAAAAAATAGTCAATAATAGAAATAAAATAAGATAGTGATGTGTATAAAAATATGAATGAAAAATGAGTGAATTGGTGATTGAATTTTGCAAAAATAATGTCCATTCAATGTGGAAGCAATATTCTCAATTGAAAAAAGTTGGCTAGAAGTCTCTTTTAAAATAATAGTTCTGAAGAATAATAATTCTGGAGAATTTTTAATGTCATGATGCAGCTTATATATAACACAATTTCCAGTACTGACTGTAAAAATCATTAAGTTGGGGGTCAAAACTGTGTTTCTGAAAGAGTTTTTGTTCCTAAAAAAGACTCTTGATAAAGAAAACTCACATTCATACACTGTGGTGATTTGTTCCAAAGTCTTGCAACTTAAGACAAACTGAATCCTAAACTGTCTCCTGTCTGCCACAGGCTAAGACAATTAGCAACAATTTAGAGTAATGAAATTAGACACTACTCAGGATAAATGGCTGCCTTTGGTTTGCATGATAAGCTGTAACTCTGTGATGAGTGTGAAAGTTTATGTGCCAGACAGAAGGAATTGTCACCTTGATTTTTTTTCTTTTTTGAAGTCTGTCCCAGACCAGTTCAACTGTTAAATTTCAATTAAACTAAATGTGGTCAGAAAACAACACACAAAAAGATTGGAAATGTAAGTATATTTCTTTTATCTAGCCTGAGCTGTTGGCAAAGTAAACTGGCTTTTCCATACTTGGCATTTATTAATAATATTTTGAATACCATTGCGCTTTTTAAGCTGAGTGTGGTGGAATTCTCTTGTGGGATTATTAAATGAGTCGATTTGCATTCTAATGAGAACAAATGTTTGGGATTGCATTGTTAAAATGCTAAAACGGTGTGTGTATAATTATTTTGCAGCTTAGATTCGCAGAACTCATTTCCCCAAACTCCTTTTTTTAAATAACTAAAGAGTCAGAGCCTACTGACGGCTGGAGGGGAGGTGATTAGGGTAATTTAAACTGTTCACAAATGACTTTGCCACAGAATGAAAGCATTTCTTTGGCTTTGCCCGGCTCCTTTCATTATCTTTAAGCGGCCGCAGTGTTGAGTCCCATAAGAAGTCTCACCAAGCTCTCTTTCCTTGTACAGTTTCTCATTTGTATTGATTAATCATTTTGTAATTCCATTCTAGGTTGACTTGCTCATCTTTAAGGCATTTGCTGCTTTTTCTTTGCTTGTCTATCCTGTAACGGTTATGTTGTCTGTTCTAATACCTTAGCTTTATCACTGCAAGTCAAGCTTTAAAACATTAATCCCTTCATGCTTTAATTTCATATTCTATTACCAGAATGAATGCAAATACTGTTTGCTTTTTCTCCTTTTTAATCATCTTTACTACAGCTTTTGCATATGGGCCAATAGTAAAGTAAGCTTTTATTATTTAGAGTATAACTCTTTTTTAAATAGGTTTTCAGCTCTCTTTCTTTAGCTTAAAATTCTATTGACAAAATACACATGCTTACTGAAAAAATATCTATAGCCTTAACGCTTATTTTGTTGTCACCAATTTCTAATAAAATAAACATATTGTAATTTAACAGTCTTAAGATACTACTAGTACCAGTAAAAATGTTTAACTATCATATTTTTAAGTATTCTGACTATTAACCTTGACCTGAGGAATTCATTCTGGTGACAAAGTTTTGGAACAATAATGATTTTTTATTCCTTACTTCATGCAGTTTGAAATTTGGAGAGAAACTAAAGAAAATATGATCTACCTTACTCTTCATGTAGAAAAAGATTGAGAATCCAAAAAAATTAAGTAATTTTCTTACAAACAAGAAATGATTTCATATATATGTATTTTTTACAAAAGCAATTAAACTGAGTCTTGTTTCATAATTTTGTATTGTGATGACCAATGCTTTATTATTAAATAAATGATACTTTGCATTTATTGCATAAATTACTTAATTTACATATACATATACATACATACAAATCGTATATTATATACAAATATGGCTGTGTATAATATATAATTGAAATTGGCTGTATATAATATACTATTGAAAGTGAAAATATTGATAAGTATATTACTTTGAAAAAACACAAAAGTGAAAATCAGTAAAGCATAATTATGACAGGTGCTGATTAATACAATGGAAATAGGTGGCTTCAGTTAAAACAAATGTTAAAATTTATGCTATTCTAATATATTTAAATGTCAGTTAATTAATACGCTGATGGCTATTCTTTCCTTGAGACATTAATTAAAAGCTTGTGATAACTGATGTCAAGACTTTTGCAATCTAAAAATTGGTACCTTTATTTAAAGTCAGTCTTTGATGATTTCAAGAACTTAAAATTTTTAGAAAGTGGCATGTTTTACGTAGTACAGTTACAAAAATGGAAAGGCTTATTCACCCATAACCCTAATTTAGCTATTATTAGAGGTTTTCCATTGAGAGATCATCTAGGATTCATTTGTTTACAGCATATAAGCAGAAACACAGCACAGACAATTTTATAGAGAACAGTGAATTGTTTTTAGTGCAAATAGCTGAAAAGAATAGATGTGGAACTGACCTAAGCTATGCGTATTGACTTGATCTGTGTTAGCGAACTCATTCCAAGACAGCTTCCTTGGATCACATTGTTTTCTAAAGATAATCAGCAACCTCTGGAAAGAATGGGGAATAAATGCTAGCAAAGCAGCCCCCAAATATCCACTATATGAAATTATCAATAAGCATTTTTAAGTTTATTCTGCAGGCGCTACTTCCTCATTTTCTGCCTTTGTCTCTATTTTTCCCCCCCAATATGTGCTTTTACCATGAGATTGATAGAATGCATGAAGGAAACAGTACCTGATAGAATGAACTGAAGTAAATGCAAATTATTCTATATTCTCTTCATCTTATTTTCAGACTTAAGATGCATGGCAGATATATGGATCACAAACAACATCTTCTCTTGTACACAGGAAAATTACAAACTTTGTTCTCAAAACTTGGAATCCTTTAATCTTCCTGCGGATGAATTGCCCCCTCCTCCTGGCCCCCAAAGCCTTAGTCTGCCATGACCTTTCGTACCTGTTTTGTCTTTAGAAACAGCTTTGTAAATGTCACAAGCTTAGGATTCTTTTTAGAGGCTTTCAGTTTCAGCTCCATAACCACTGAGTAATCAAATTCAGGTTGGTCCTGGTTCATGATATTTATTGACTGCTAGTTTGGCTTTAGGACCCTAATGCCATAGGCTGGAGTACCATATTGTTCTGTTATCAAAGAAAAGTCAAAGACTATGAATCTTAGTTTCTCTTTTTATCTATATATTTAAAAATTTCTGAGAAAACAAAAAGAAACCCAAGCTATGACCAATTTGCACCTAGATAATATCATCCAAAGACTGAACTAAGGATTGATGGCCAAAACTAGAAATGCAAATAAAATTGGAAGGAGGAAAATATAACTAGGCACTTATGGAGGCATAAGAAAAACTCTTAAATTACAGAGATTATAAGCAAATGCAAAAACTGAAAATTGAAAAACTATTGATTATAAAAATGTAGTATTATGTATGGATGATGTTGATATTTCAGAATGGCTTAGAAAACTATCATTCCCAAGAGCATTAACCTAATTTTTGAAACATAATAAGTTAAGATCAAATGTTAAATAGTACTGATAATACAAGTAGTTTGCATAAAATACATAAAAGTCTCATGGTAAAAAATTTTACTCAAGAGCCAGAGCCTGTTCATAACTGGCACAAACCACAATTAGACTGGAACAAACACCATTGGGGTTGATTAAGCAGCTCACCCATTGTACAAATGCAGTGAAATGTGTTGCCCTGACCTGTTTTGCTGGTGCTTTCTAATTGAACAGGTGTGCTGTTTAAACGGTGTTCATAAATTGGATGTTGTGTGTGTGTGTGTGTGCGCGCATGTGTATGTGTGTATGTATGTTTGAATCCATATTTCAGATTTACCAAATGACTCTCAAACAAATTTATTTTCCTTTAAAAATAAACATAAAACATGTAAACCCTGCAGTATTTAGATGAAAATCTGTTTCTGTTACTTATTCACCTGAAAATATAAAGAAGCTTTTTTATCTTAAAACAATCCATACCCTTATTTTTTCTTTGCTTTGGGGCTTTAAAAAAACTGTTATTTTAACAACACAGTGCTAATCAATTTACCAAAATATTAAAGTGAATTCAGAACTCTGACAATATTGATTTGCAATGAATGTTAATCTTGGCAAAGCTTATTCCTCTAGTTGTAATAAATCCAATTATTCAAAAATACTTTCATTGTGCTTTTCTCTTTTTTAAAAAAATTTCTTTTGCTTCTTTCTACCCAGGATTAAAATGCTTAGTAACACTATAAAGGTATTTAGCTAGTTTCAGGAATCTCCTACCAGTCTGTAAGACATGGAAAAATTAAGCTTCAGTGTAGACAAGTAAATTAATATACTTAAGAAAAATTAATCCCAAGTGGTCTTGTAAGTTACTGAACTCAAAATTATAAATTATGAGCTATGAGGGGATTTTAAAAGCCATTGTGAACTCCTGGCACAAGGTTTTACTTTAGTCAAGGGCCAAAACTTAATGAAAGCAAAACAAAAATATCATAAATGCATATTTGTTGTATTGTTTCTGTGCTTTAAACTTAGAAAATGCATTGACACATATTTTTAAAATGTGCTCACAAAATCCTGTAGCAGAGAATTTGTAAATAGTTCTCTTCATCATACAAGATTAAGAAATGCAGATACAGTGAAATTAATTTACTGATGAAAATCCAATAGATTATCATCAGTGGATCTAAGACCTGGAGATATATATTTGTTTTTTCTGTTGTGCTAACCTGTTTCATAATGAACATGAGAGATCAGATTATATGCACAGTAGATCTCCAGAAAGTTTAGACAATACAAAAAAGATTGAAATTGGCTCAGTTGTAAAGAATCTGCCTGCCAGTGCAGAGAAGCAAGAAATGTGCATTCAACCCCTGGGTCAAAAAGATCCCTTGGAGAAAGAAATGACAACCTACTCCAATATTTTTGCCTGGAAAATCCCATGAACAGAGGAGCCTCATAGGCCACAGCCCATGGACTTACAGAGTTGGACATGACTGAGTGATTGACCACACATGGTAAATGTCTCACAGCAAATATTAGCCAAGTGGTAAATGTACATTATACAATGAATTATGCATGGTATAGAAACTAAATGAATAAGTAAATAAAGATGAAGGCTTGCTTTCAAATAATTCATATATAATTGAAGAGAAAATTTAAGCACAAGAAAAAAATTCTTCAAGAGTTTTGGGCATAAATTTTTGGAATTAGGATCTTGGAGAAGAGAAATTGACTTGCATAACATTGAGTCAGCTATTTAACACAGTAGTCACTAGTCACACATGGCTACTGAACACTTGAAATGTGGCTAATCCAAATTGAGATGTACCATTAAGTGTTAAATGTGTAGAGGATTTTGAAGCCTTAGTATGAAAAATGACACATACTTTTTTAAGCTTTTATATTGGCTAATGTGGAAATTTTATATTGGTTAAACTGTGGAAAATTCTGAAAGAGATGGGAATACCAGACCACCTGACCTGCCTCTTGAGAAACCTGTATGCAGGTCAGGAAGCAACAGTTAGAACTGGACATGGAACAACAGACTGGTTCCAAATAGGAAAAGGAGTACGTCAAGGCTGTATATTGTCACCCTGCTTATTTAACTTATATGCAGAGTACATCATGAGAAATGCTGTGCTGGAGGAAGCATAAGCTGGAGTCAAGATTGCCAGGAGAAATATGAATAATCTCAGATATGCAGATGACACCACTGTTATGGCAGAAAGTGAAGAGGAACTAAAAAGCCTCTTGATGAAAGTGAAAGAGGAGAGTGAAAAAACTGGCTTAAAGCTCAACATTCAGAAAACAAAGATCATGGCATCTGGCCCCATCACTTCATGGCAAATAGATGGGGAAACAGTGGCTGACTTTATTTCTCAAAAATCACTGTAGATGGTGACTGCAGCCATGAAATTAAAAGATGCTTACTCCTTGGAATGAAAGTTATGACCAACCTAGACAGCATATTAAAAAACAGAGACATCCCTTTGTCAACAAAGGTCCATCTAGTCAAGGCTATGGTTTTTCCAGTGGTCATGTATGGATGAGACAGTTGGACTGTGAAGAAAGCTGAGTGCCGAAGAATTGATGCTTTTGAACTGTGGTGTTGGAGAAGACTCTTGAGAGTCCCTTGGACAGCAAGGAGATCCAACCATTCCATCCTAAAGGAGATCAGTCCTGGTTGTTCATTGGAAGGACTGATGTTGAAGCTGAAGCTCCAATAATTTGGCCACCTGATGCAAAGAGCTGACTCATTGGAAAAGACTGTGATGCTGGGAAAGATTGAAGGCAGGAGGAGAAGGGGATGACAGAGGGTGAGATGGTTGGATGGCATCACCATGGACATGAGTTTGAGTAGGCTCCGAGAGTTAGTGATGGACAGGGAGGCCTGGTGTGCTGCAGTCCATGGAGTTGCAAAGAGTCAGACATGACTGAGTGACTGAACTGAACTGAAGGTGAAAGTAGTCAATGTTATGAGGGCTTAGTGGAGAATGAAAAATTTTCATCTGAGGATATGTTTCAGCTTCACAAAGAAGATGGCATTAAAACTGACTACTAAGAAAAGGTTTAGACATAGCTATGTACAAATTTTTGAAGAGTGTATTCTGTCTATAATTAACAAAGTTAACATTGAAGGAAAACTTAATAGGAATGGATAGTTCAAGTTGATCAGAGCAAAGAGATTTTATTTTAGTGTACAATATGGAAAAATAAATTTGGAACATATTTTGAAAACCCCATACTAAAAAGGCCATGAGATTCAATGAGGGAGATAGTACCATATAGCAGCAGTGTTAAGATAACAATAATAGTAACAGTAATAATAATCATTTATTTACATGGAAAGGTAAAGGTAAGTAAACGATGTGAATGTGTCCTGTGATTGATAGACTAACTTAATAGAAGTGACATTAATGGCAAAATAACAACAACAAATACAATTTAATCTGCTAATGCCTTGTTTAGTTTTCGGTCATTTGAAAAGAATTACATTTAGAATGTGGCCTTCACTAGTGATTTCTCAGATTTCTTTATCTGCCTTAATTGGTCTAACCCATGCAGAATCACTCCTGCACTTTTGTATTCAGTTGAAATATTATATCACAAGGCCTGAGATCTGGCTTCCTATGCAGCCTTCAGGGAGCTACATGAAATAACCTGGAAATGGAAAGGCCAGTGAGACAGGAGGCTGAAGGGACCCAGAGAAGTAAACTTTCCTTCTTTTCTTCACTCTGTCTATGGTTTCTAGGTTCTTCCAGCCATGAACCTTCCACTGAATGCCCATAGGACAAGCAAACACATGTGCCATGTGATTTTTAGTTCTCTTTGCAGGTAATTGGGAAGCAGATATAACAGTAACAAAATTCATGCTTCTCCTTGCCTCATTCAAACCACTTACAGTTTATATCTTTCAGATAAATTATTAGCACTTTAATTTTTGCCTGTTAATTTCTTTCTTTCTTTTTTTTTTTTTAAAGAAGATTCAAGCTAGGAAAGGCAGGGATATTGACAAATGTGATTAAGTCGAAAGGAGGGCAAAAATACTAACATTTTTAAAGTGCTTATATGTTTCAGAAAATTTTTTTTGTATTTTTCCAAATTATCTCTGACAGTACTTCACAGCAACTCCATTATTTCCATATACAGATGAGAAAATATGGATTCAGTAATGGAAAACATATTACTCAAGGTCAAACAGATAGTAGGTTTTGGAACAAAGGCTCAGAGAGTTTGGATAAGTTTCTTACAGTCTTAGAAGTGGAAGAAGAAATAAAGGTTCAGAGAGATGATTTATCTAGTTTAATCCAAACACAAGATAATGGGAGTAGAAAAGAATTTCACAGTCCAACATGATTAACTCTACAAATTGGGTTATCAACTACTTTGTCTCACTTACTCTCCCAGAGCAAAGAAGAAGATGAGGAAATCTTACAAAAGCTTAAAATGATTAAGATGCATACATAAAAGAAAAGATAACTTCAAGGCATAAAGAAACTTTAAAGTATGTGAAGTGTTTTCTTGTGAAAAATAGATGTTACACTTTGTTTATATGACGCCAATAGCAAAAGAGAGAATTAGCATTGCCGCTGCTGCTGCTGCTAAGTTGCTTCAGTCATGTCCAACTCTGGGCGACCCTATAGATGGCAGCCCACCATGCTCCCCCGTCCCTGGGATTCTCCAGGTAAGAACACTGGAGTGGGTTTTAGCTCTTTATAAGAAAAAAACTGTCTGCAAATTGAAACTACTTAAAAATGCCAAAGGCTTGTGATATTTCACATCACTGATAGGAAGATAGGAAGGGGTAGGAAACAAACTGGGTCTGAAAAATTTTAGGAAGTCTACGCAGACTCAAATTGAAGAAAGTAGGGAAAACCACTAGACCATTCAGGTATGATCTAAACCAAATCCCTTATGATTATACAGTGGAACTGAGAAATAGATTTAAGGGACTAGATCTGATAGATAGAGTGCCTAATGAACTATAGAATGAGGTTCATGACATTGTACAGGAGACAGGGATCAAGACCATCCCTATGGAAAAGAAATGCAAAAAAGCAAAATGGCTGTCTGAGGAGGCCTTACAAATAGCTGTGAAAAGAAGAGAGGCAAAAAGCAAAGGAGAAAAGGAAAGATATAAGAATCTGAATGCAGAGTTCCAAAGAATAGCAAGAAGAGATAAGAAAGCCTTCCTCAGTTATCAATGCAAAGAAATAGAGGAAAACAACAGAATGGGAAAGACTAAAGATCTCTTCAAGAAAATGAGAGATACCAAGGGAACATTTCATACAAAGATGGGCTCGATAAAGGACAGAAATTGTATGGACCTAACAGAAGCAGAAGATATTAAGAAGAGGTGGCAAGAATACACAGAACTGTATGAAAAAGATCTTCACGACCTGGATAATCATGGTGGTGTGATCACTCATCTAGAGATGGAATGTGAAGTCAAGTGGGCCTTAGAAAGCATCACTACCAACAAAGCTAGTAGAGGTGATGGAATTCCAGTGGAGCTGTTTCAAATCCTGAAAGATGATGCTGTGAAAGTGCTGCACTCAATATGCCAGCAAATTTGAAAAATTCGGCAGTGGCCACAGGACTGGAAAAGGTCAGTTTTCATGCCAATAAGAAAGGCAATGCCAAAGAATGCTCAAACTACTGCACAATTGCACTCATCTCACACGCTAGTAAAGCAATGCTCAAAATTCTCCAAGCCAGGCTTCAGCAATACGTGAACCGTGAACTCCCTGATGTTCAAGCTGGTTTTAGAAAAGGCAGAGGAACCAGAGATCAAATTGCCAACATCCCCTGGATCATGGAAAAAGCAAGAGAGTTCCAGAAAAAACATCTACTTCTGCTTTATTGACTATGCCAAAGCCTTTGACGGTGTGGATCACAATAAACTGTGGAAAATTCTGAAAGATATGGGAATACCAGACCACCTGACCTGCCTCTTGAGAAACCTGTATGCAGGTCAGGAAGCAACAGTTAGAACTGGACATGGAACAACAGACTGGTTCCAAATAGGAAAAGGAGTGCGTCAAGGCTGTATATTGTCACCCTGCTTATTTAACTTCTATGCAGAGTACATCATGTGAAACGCTGGACTGGAAGAAACACAAGCTGAAATCAAGATTGTGGGGAGAAATATCAATAACCTTAGATATGCAGATGACACCACCCTTATGGCAGAAAGCGAAGAGGAACTAAAAAGCCTCTTGATGAAAGTGAAAGAGGAGAGTGAAAAAGTTGGCTTAAAACTCAACATTCAGAAAATGAAGCTCATGGCATCCAGTCCCATTTCTTCATGGGAAATAGATGGGGAAACAGTGGAAACAGTGGCAGACACTATTTTGGGGGGCTTCAAAATCACTGCAGATGGTGATTGCAGCCATGAAATTAAAAGATGCTTACTCCTTGGAAGAAAAGTTATGACCAACCTAGGTAGCATATTGAAAAGCAGAGACATTACTTTGCCAACAAAGGTCCATCTAGTCAAGGCCATTGTTTTTCCTGTGGTCATATATGGATGAGAGGCGTTGGACTGTGATGAAAGCTGAGCACCGAAGAATTGATGCTATTGAACTGTGATGTTGGAGAAGACTCTTGAGAGTCCCTGGGACTGCAAGAAGATCCAACCAGTCCATTCTGAAGGAGGTCAGCCATGGGATTTCTTTGGAAGCAATGATGCTAAAGCTGAAGCTCCAGTACTTTGGCCACCTCATGCGAGGAGTTAACTCATTGGAAAAGACTCTGATGCTGGGAGGGACTGGGGGCAGGAGGAGAAGGGGATGACAGAGGATGAGATGGCTGGATGGCATCACAGACGCGATGGATATGAGTCTGAGTGAACTTTGGGAGTTGGTGATGGACAGGAAGGCCTGGTGTGCTGCAATTCATGGGGTCGCAAATAGTCGGACATGACTGAGCGACTGAACTGAACTGAACTGATGCTGTGAAAGTGTTGGACTAAATTATCTTTATAGTAATTCTGTCTAAAGCAGGGATTACATGATTTTGAAATGTTTTAGTTTGAGTAACATTTGAATGTGCTAAAGTTTTAAAAGCAAGCCATTATAGTTAACTATGAATAGATACTATGTCCATTTGCCCCCAAATTTCAACTAGGCGAAGATTTCCTTTTAATCATGCAAATGAATACTGGAAAATAGGCATCTCATTCACAGTGTCATGAGTTTTTAACCTTAAACTAATACAGTGCCCACATCATTGTATGACTATTTTAGAAAGCATTAATTCTTCATTTCAAAGAATAATTGTATAAAGGTCAAGGTAAGATTTTCATGCTTGATAAAGAATGTGTTGGTGTCAACTTTAACCCAATAATTGCTCTCTGTTATGGAGAGTTATTATACATAAAACATCAGTGACAAGTGGAACGTATATCCACTTTGAGTATGTGTTAAAAATACCCAGGGAGCAAAAGTGGATTTTGAGATCTAGGTTATATGAAAATATCTCATTATTTCAAAAATGATATTTAAAACTAGTTTTTCAATCTATTTTATTATGAAACATGATAATTAAGAATTCATGATTATAGTTAATATCAACAAATTCTTTATATACCCACTGGATAAATTAAAGTCTGTTCAGTGATAATTATTTCATATCATGTAAAAATATTAAAATTTTTGAAGTTAGCTGTTCTTAGAGAAGCAGAATTCTTACAGAGAGATGTTTCAAGAAGTTTATTCAGTAGGAGAAGTATGAGTTGGAAATAGCTTCTGATTACAAATAGAAAAATGGATTTGGTTTAGGGTTAGGTATGAATGTGAGAGTTGGACTGTGAAGAAGGCTGAGCACCGGAGAATTGATGCTTTTGAACTGTGGTGTTGGAGAAGACTCTTGAGAGTCCCTTAGGCTGCAAGGAGATCCAACCAGTCCATTCTGAAGGAGATCAGCCCTGGGATTTCTTTGGAAGGAATGATGCTAAAGCTGAAACTACAGTACTTTGGCCACCCCATGTGAAGTGTTGACTCATTGGAGAAGACGCTGATGCTGGAAGGGATTGGGGGCAGGAGGAGAAGGGGACGACAGAGGATGAGATGGCTGGATGGCATCACGGACTCGATGGACATGAGTCTGAGTAAACTCCGGGAGTTGGTGATGGACAGGGAGGCCTGGCATGCTGTGATTCATGGGGTTGCAAAGAGTCAGACACGACTGAGCAACTGAACTGAACTGAACCCTAATCCTAACCCTAATCCTAACCCAACCCTAATTTTTTAGTGAACATTTATCATAATCTTTGAGTGGAGAACAAATGAATTTATATAAATGGTGGATTTTCCTTTGTCTATTAGACTATCTTAGGAAGCATGGCCTTCCAAACTCAGAAAGAAGAATGTCTTAAGACTGCTTGCTGCAGATAATTTAAACTTTCAGTGTAGTCATCTTTCTTTGATAACTCTGGAGGAGCAATAAAGACAACAATTGTTGTTCAGTTGGTAAGTTGCGTCTAACTCTTTGTGACCCCATAGACTGCAGCACACCAAGCTCCCCTGTCCTTCACTATTTCCCAAAGTTTGTTCAGATATATGTCCATTGATTCAGTGGAAAGAAAATAGTAGCCTCATCTAAAAGTTGCAGTTGTCCTCTGCTTTTTAATACAAATAGCTCGTGTATATAATAAAAGGGTCAGAGGTTTTTTTGTGTTTTTTTCCCCTCCCTCCCTTCAAAGGGATTACACTAAATTAATTTTTTAGTGTTCCTTTTCAGCTAATCCCCTCCAAGCATCTATTATTGATTAGTACTTGCTTGAACTGAAATGTTTTTTTTCTCAAATATTCACTTTCAGTTATTACTGTATCATATTCTACCACCTTCTGTCCTTTTCCCACGGATGTGATTCGCAAAGTGAAATCCTGAACTTAGGGTTTCTTCCTTGAGTTTCTCAAAGTGTACTGTTGCAGTAGTTGTTTTACGTGTACCTATCATAGCAACATAATTTCAGTGAGTAGATCTTATTTTGGAATATGGCAGACTTGCTGTGTAAGCCAGGTTATAATTATGAGTCCCTGAAGGAAGTTTCTGAGTAGTTTTCACTTTCTCTTGGAAATTTCTCTGTTCAGAGATGGCATCCCCATGAAATGTAATAGAGGGAGCCATAGGCCAATGGACTAGACTCTAAAGTGAGTTATATTTTGTACAGTCAAATTTTGTAAAATATATAGACCTTCAAGTAATAAATGTTTCTATAGTGTAAGGCTTTGAAATCAGTAGGATACAGATCACAGAGAAATTCTTTCATCCTGATTTTTTCCCTAGAAATCAATAAGTAAGACATGACCCTTCTCACAGTGACATCACAGTCTATTTGAAATAGATTTAGGATTTTATTATTCATAGATTCTAAGAATGAATATTCCTATGTGATTCCAGAGCACATGTTTAATATTGTAGGGGAGGCTAGATGAATTGAACAGAGATGGGTTTGTTGGACTAGGTGTCCTGAGCATTATTTTTAACACTAATAAAACTGAAATTTTGGAAAATCACTCAGAAAATAAAATTTGTTTTACTTAACTTAGGTAAGTTATAAATTTTCCTTTTGAGTAATTGAAAAAAGATAGAATATAATACTCCCTATGGTAGACAGGATTTTGGTTTCTCTGGTCTTCTTCCCTGCCCTCACCCCTACCCTTTACCTTATTCTGGTATTACCCTCTATGGTAAAAGGACTTTGCAGATGATGAAAGTGTTATGCACCTTAATGAAGGAAGATTGTCCTAGATTATCCATTGATGTAATTATTAATGCAAGTGAGTGTTCCCAAACCACAGTGAGGCCAAACAAATAAAAACATTGGAGTTTGGAGCAGAGAAATGTTTATTGCAGGGCTGTACAAAGAGACAGGTGGCTCATGCTCTTTAAAAAATCCCTGGCTTCCTGAATGATTTTTTGGCAAAGCATTTTTAAAAGCCAGGTAAAAGAGGTTGGGCTCGCAGGGTATGCGATCAACTCATGCACAGTCCTCTGACTAGCTCCCAACCCAGGGATAGAACCCGCTTCTCTTGAGTCTCCTAGATAGGCAGGCAGATACTTTACCACTGTGCCACCTGGGAAGCCCCACGAATTTATTAACCACCCATAAAAAGTTATAGATATTGTCAGAATTTGCTGAGATTTTCACTATTAGTCACAGGGGTTAACATTATAAGTCCCTAGGCTACAGAAGGCCTGGGGCTATGTGCTCATTACCATCAAGTAGTGAACATCTTTCATTTTGGGAGGAGGGGTTCCACATCTGTAAATATGTAAAATATCAGAGAATGTACATCAACTATCTAGGTTCTTCAGAGAAGAGCTGAAGCAGAGGATATAGGGGAAGGGTCTATGCCTGGAAGGTCCCATAAGGTCGGGCTCAGTTTCCTGATCACATGGACCTGTACAAAAGTAAGAGGGAGGCAGAAGCATCAGAATGAGAATGAGTGTATTGGAGAAATGCGGCATAAAGAAGAGTCAACCTGCTGTTACTGGCCTTGGATATCAAGAAAGGAGGCCGTGAGCCAAGGAATGTGGGAGGCCTCTAAGACTGGGAAAGGCCCTCAGCTGACAGCCAGCAAGGAACTGGGACCTACGACTGCAGTACAACTACACAGAACTGAATTCCACCAACAATCTAAGTGAAAAAGAATGCACATCCTCCCCTAGAGCTTTCAGAAAGGAACGCAACCCTGCAAACACCTTGATTGCTGCTTTTAGACTCTGAAGAGACACCCTGCTGAGCCCATTAGACTTCTGACCTACAGCAACTATGAGATAACTATGGGTGTTGTTTTAAGCTGCTCAATGTGTGGTTACTTCTTAAGATAATCGTAAAAAACAAATACACTTCCCTCCTGTTTCAGTCAGCCCCATCACTGCTTCTATATTTGAACTGTGTGTGTGCTAGAATTTCAGTGCACTCAAGTGTTGTGGTCCTACTTCTTCAGTGTATAGTTGGGACTGGAAAAATAATTCCTCTAACTTCCTTTATAGTTTTTAATACAACTTGCAACTTATTCTCCAACTTAAAATTTTTTATGAGACTAATTTAGAGATGGAAAAGAGCAATAATATTATCTACTTCTTTGTGACCTGACATCACAGTTCACAATTTTTCAAAAATTAAGCAGATGCATCAAAACTGTCAACATTCTATT
This sequence comes from Ovis canadensis, assembly GCF_042477335.2. NCBI lineage: Eukaryota > Metazoa > Chordata > Mammalia > Artiodactyla > Bovidae > Ovis > Ovis canadensis. The sequence goes on from NC_091249.1 coordinate 89,614,205, forward strand.
TTGTATTAGACATTAGCAAGGTATGGGCAAAAATATTCTTTTTTCCTTTTATCGAGACTTGTTTCTCACATATTTAGTAAATCTTTCTTTTGGAAATTCAGATGTAATGTCATGAAATTATTGCATGTGTAACATGCTCAGTTGCTCGGTCATGTGCAGTTCTTTATGACCCAATGCACTCTAGGCCCCCAGGCTCGAATTTTCCAGGCAGGAATACTGGAGTGGGTTGCTGTTTCTTCATCCAGGGCATCTTCCCAACCCAGGGATAGAACCTGCTTCTCTTGAGTCTCCTGGATTGGCAGGCAGATACTTTACCACTGTGCCACCTGGGAAGCCCCATGAATTTATTAACCACCCATAAAAAGTTATAGATATTGTTAGAATTTGCTGAGATTTTCGCTATTAGCCAACCACTCTGGAATAAAATTATCATAAGGATATTGGTATTGTTAATGCAGTGTTGTGCCTATCTTTGCCACAGATTTGTGTGTGTCTTACATAAATTTCCCACCGGAAGTCTGTAGATTTAAAAAGAAAGTAAGAAAACCATATATGTGATTAATCTGTACTGTGTTTAGCTCTAGTGCTATAAGCCAGAAATCTCGTGGTATCATTTTCACATTTTCTCAGCCTGTTTCCTGAGAATTTCTTACTACCCTTGAGGAGAGCAATGTATTTCTTTCTCATCAATTGCGAGATTCTGGGGTCTCTCTCTTAAGGTTTCAGTTTGCATGGTTTGATGACCCTGCCCACATTGATAACTCACCACATGCTCCAGATTTTATAATTCAGTCTGATTAAGCTATAATCCTAAATCACACTATTACTTAAAACAGTGTTATAACAGTACCGATTCAAGTAAAACACTGACACAATTAACATTAAAGAACTGGTTAAGTAGAAAATGGGGGGCACGCACATTTTTCTTCTTCTGCTCTGTAAACAGCAGGTTGACTCAGACATCTTCCTCATTTAGTAAACTACCTAAAAACAATAGGCTATAATGAGGTAAGTTGGCAGCTTCACATTACAGCATAGCTTAGGGGTGTGTGTTCTTTCCGTAAAGGAGTGTATTTTTAAAGAAAAAAAAAAAAAAGTAAGTGATTCAAGTTAAAATCTCAGTGACAAACCAGTGCTAACTAGCACATGTCTGCATGTCACCAGAGGTGGCTGTGCCTGACATTTCCTGGAGGACAGCCTATAGTTAAGTGGTATTGAAAGGCACCACAGGCATTATAGCAGATGTATAGGGGACAATGAACAACAATGGGGCAAAATCAAGCTATTTGAGTTAATGGCTGATGCTGTGTTCAGAGTATTATACCGGTGCCATTCACATCACTATGGCTAAGGTTGTGTCAGTGGTTTCATAATAGAGCTACTATTTTAGAGGCTTATAACCTGGCAATAAAAACTGGCTTCTGGCAAAAACTTGACATACAAGACAGGACCTCACTCAGTAAGAAAGTGATTTTTGAGAAATCATATTTTGTTGAGGAGAGAGGGTATGGAATATGATTTGTTGTTTCAGATGTTCATTTGAGTTTCTGAAACTCAAAATACATTTCAGATATAGAAAAATGGCATTTTGTAAGTTATTCGACTACAAGGAGGAATCAAATTTGTGAAAGGATGGTCAAACAATACTTATTGTTACAGGCTTAGCTGAGAACATTTTTATCTTTCAAAATGTTCTTTCTAGACTTTTCAAAGCGGGAGTATGTTTAACGACTCAGACACTTTTATTTTGATATATAGAAAGGCATGATTGTGTGAAGATCAAGGAGTTAAAGGAGTTTTATTTTCAGAAGATAACATATTATGAGATGTAGCTTGTTATTTGAAGTTGAACTCCTTAATAACACCTAATTCATTAATCCTATTATTAAATATCATAGACTCATTGTATCTAAACATTAGAAAAAAATCCAACTTCCACAGAGAGCTGTAAGATATATTTCTGTTGTCATTACCATTATCACCCACTGTTCATTCCATCTTTGGTCTGTGCCCAGTAGTGCACTGACAATTTGGATATACTCATGTAACATCCAGTATTTGACCCCATGAATTTTGGATTCATAGATTGTCATAGAGATATACTCAAAGAAAAAAATAAGATAAAAAGGAACACAGTTTACAAAATACATGCTGTTGCAACTAAAATATTAATGATAGTTTTCAATAGAAATACAAAAATGTTTATTTTAAATGTTTGCAGTAGGCATGGAGCTGATTGGCTTATAAGAACCAAGTTGCAAAGCAGGAAAGAAGAGAAAGTTGAAAGATTTGGAAAAAGAATAATGCCAAGAGGGTAGAGGGGAAGACATCAGCAGAGCAACAATTCTTTACTCCAAAAGATATAAATGGTTATTTTAATATTATTGGTAACTATTAATATATCATTAACACTATTAATATATTTAGTAACTATTTTTGCTGATGACCACCTTGTGTTAGGCATTAAACTGCTTCCTAGGCTTAACAACAGTTTTCTTACAAATAGCATTATTGTATATTTCTCCTTAGACAATGTCAAGCTTAAGAGTACAGAATAAAAGTAGATATATTAAGTTAAAGGTAGATGCTCATGCTTTTGAACTACCTGTGAATTTTTCAAAGGGAATGAAAAAACTGAATGGCCTTCAGAAAACCAAGCAGTTGACTAATGGATGTTTACTTACAGTCCTCATAAGATAATCTCTGTTTTATGACAGGGTATCATTGTTGATACCTTGGGTCAGCTAATTTAAATAATGAACATTTATTTTTCAGCTTATGTTAATATGAAATGGAACAAAAAATAATAAAATCTTTCAAAGGCAGGATTGAAGAACTGAAACTGAACTGAAAAAAAATTTAATCTGACCCCCTTTCATATTTATCCAGAGTTGTAACAAAGACCTGACTAAATTAGAGAAAGCCCATTTGTAAATTATTTTCATGAAAGAGACAGAATCATCTCTGAGGTTATAGAATATTTCTCTTCATTAATGAGAGCCATATCTTGCCTTACTTTAAACTTTTCTACTTTCTTTCAATGTGACTCTTTGTTTAACACTGAATCTCATATCAGAGACTTGACAAGTTGAGAGGTGAGTTATCTGGAGCAAAAAAATTAAGCTTGTCAGAAGCAGTCCTCCCACACAGAATTAAGATAAGATCTCAAATTCTTAAGTTCTCAAGATAATAGTTCTAAGGATATATTTTTATCCACACCACCAATACTGAGTAGATTGTAGGAAAAATAATTTTTCCTTCCCATGTTTGAGAGTCACTGTTTTTACAGAGATTCTGATATTTTTTGTTGTTGAATTTGTCCTAAAGAGAGATATATGCTGCTGAGATTCATGGTTGCCAGAAAGTAGGAGGCTAGGAAAACACACTTTTTTTTTTCTTTTTTAACCATCTTTTACTAGTGCCCAAGAAGCAAAATAATTTATACATTATAACAGGAATTGAGAGAAGAATTGAGATTTGTTTAAAATGCATTGAGTTGCATTTGGAAAGATGTGATTGCAAAGCTAAAAAACAAGCAACAACAACAACAACAACAACAACAACAACAAAACAATAAACTCGTCAAATGCCAGAAATGAGTAGTAAATCAGAGTTTTAGTTCAATAGAGAGAATCAGTCACTGATTTAAAAATTGAGCTCTTAATATCCACTTGGAAACCTGAGCAGAGAAAATAGACTGTGCATAGCAGAACGCTGGAATGAGGCTTCCTGCAATCAGCTGATGCTCTATAGAATTTGCCCTTTCTGTGAAACAAGAACTAAAAATATTGAAGCACTAGCAGTGGAACTGGCTACAAAAGTAAGTCACCCAGCCTGAGTCACTGGACATTCTGAAATAGCCTATGAAGTTTCAGTAAGCTTCAAGCTTATTGGTGTGAACATTACAAATGAAAGCTGACCATGCAGTAGTAAAACCTAGATATCCTAACCATGGTAAAAATGAAACCACTCCAATAAAAAAGCCTCTACAGTTCATGACAGAGAAGGGAAAATGTTAGGTTAGATGGAAACTCAGTAACCCTAGTGTAGATTAAAAAGTATTTGAAAGACTCTCAGGTGTGCAATTAATCTGTATCATATATCTTTCTTTTCTATTCCCAGAATCCAATTTTAAAGACCAAGAGTATAAATAGGAAAAATGCCAGCATCAACTATCAGTTCAGTTCAGTCACTCAGTCGTGTCCGACTCTATGCAACCCCATGAACTGTAGCAAGCCAGGCTTCCCTGTCCATCACCAACTCCCGGAGTTCACCCAAACTCACGTCCATCCAGTTGGTGATGCCATCCAGCCGTTTCATCTTCTGTCGTCTCCTGTCATCCCCTTCTCCTCCTGCCCCCAATCCCTCCCAGCATCAGTCTTTCTAATCAGTCAACTCTTTGCATGAGGTGGCCAAAGTGCTGGAGCTTCAGCTTTAGCATCAGTCCTTCCAAAGAACACCCAGGATGATCTCCTTTAGAATGGACTGGTTGGATCTCCTTGCAGTCCAAGGGACTCTCAAGAGTCTTCTCCAACACTACAGTTCAAAAGCGTCAATTCTTCAATGCTCAGCTTTCTTCACAGTCTAACTCTCACATCCATACATGACCACTGGAAAAACCATAGCCTTGACTAGATGGACCTTTGCTGGCAAAATAATGTCTCTGCTTTTGAATATGCTGTCTAGGTTGGTCATACCTTTCCTTCTAAGGAGTAAGTGTGTTTTAATTTCATGGCTGCAGTCACCATCTGCAGTGATTTTGGAGCCCCCAAAAATAAAGTTTGACACTGTTTCCACTGTTTCCCCATCTATTTCACATGAAGTGATGGAATCATGGGGCCATGATCTTAGTTTTCTGAAAGTTGAGCTTTAAGCCAACTTGACTCTCCTCTTGCATCAACTGTAGATATGAGGAAAAGTTATCATATATATGCTATAGATAATGGTGAATAACTGCCATATTTATTAAAGACAGTATAAGATTAAGTGAAGTACTAATTTCTTTATAAGTCATAAACTACCAAATATCATAGACACAGAAACAGATAACCTGAATAGTTCTACAACCATATATGTATTGGAATTTTAGTTAAAAAACTTAATCCTGTATACAGACAAATAAACAAATTTTTACAAAGAATTACAGGTCCAAATGAATTCACTGGTGGATTCTCCCAAACATTTAAAAAGGAAATAAACATACTCTACCAAAACTTCCAAAAAATTTAAAAATAGCTTATTTTCCCCAAATCATTCTACAAGGCATAAATTACAGTGATGCCAAGCACAAACAAGAATATTATAGGGAAACTACAAAGAAGTATCTCTATGAACATAGATGAAAAAAAAATCTAAACAAAATTTTACAAAATAAATTCTAACAAGAAATACAAAGTATAAATATATCATGATCAAATCAAATATAACCAATAAAAATTTCATTTAACATTGAAAAGCTGATCAATGTAATTCTTACTAAATTAAAAAGAAATCTATATGATCTTCTGAACAGATCCAGAGAAAGCATTTGAAAATATTAAGCATTTATTCTTTTATTAAATTAATTAATTTATTTTTTAATTGAAGGATAATTGTTCTACAGAAATGTGTTGGTTTCTGCCAAGCATCAACATGAATCAGCCATAGGTATACATATATCCCCTCTCTCTTGAAGCTCCCTCCCAAGTATTCATTCTTAATTAAGAAAAAATGATTAAAATTCTCAGAATGTAAGAAAAAGGGGAATTATTCTACCTGAAAAAGAGTATCTAAGAAAAACCTACAGCTAAAATAATAATTTACAACTGGACAGTTCCCTCTAAAAGCATTAGTAAGGGAAAGATGTCTGTTCTCATCATATCTATTCAACTTTACACATTCCATCCAGTGAAATAAAACAACAAAGGCCATTAAAGATAAGAAGGCAATAAAGATCTGTAAAAACACACAGATTAGAAAAAAGGAATAAACTTCTGTTGAACATGGCTCAAACATCTGTGCAAACAGATCCTACAGAAAGTAGCAAAAATATACTGTCACTGTTAAGGGAGTTTAATAAAGTTGTAGGGCACCAGATCATTAATGAAAAATCAGTTGAATTTCTATATATGAAACAAAAACAATTGGAAATTAAAATTTTAAATAGTATTACATATATGAAATACAGATACTGATAAAAATGTGCAAAATCTGTACTCTTAAAACATGAAAAGTGATTCAGAAATTAAAGAAAAACTACTGAAAGGAAAAATGCTTCATAATTATGGATCAGAAGCCTCAATATCATTAAGATATCAATTCTCTGTAAATACATTTATAGATTTATTCCCAGTTAAAATTTCCAAATGGTTATTTTTCAAAAATTTTTTTTCAGAAGTTGACAAACTGATTCCGAAATTTTAATGGAAACAACAAAGGACTTCCCTAGATTATTAAAAAAAGAAAAATAGTAGATGACTTAACCTTATTTTAAGTTTTTTTTTTAATTTATTTATTTTAATTGGAGGCTAATATTTTTACAACATTGTAGTGGTTTTTGCCATACATTGACATGAATCAGCCATGGATGTACATGTGTTCCCCATCCTGAAACCCTCTCCCACCTCCCTCTTCATCCCATCCCTCAGAGTCATCCCAGTGCACCAGCCCTGAGCACCCTGTCTTGTGCATCTAACCTGGACTGGTGATCTGTTTCATATATGATAATATACATGTTTCAATGCCATTCTCTCAAATCATCCCACCCTCACCTTCTCCCACAGAGTCCTAAAGTCTGTTCTACAATCTGTATTCTCTTTTGCTGTCTCACATATAGGGCCATCATTACCATCCCTCTAAATTCTATATGTATTCATTAAAATACTGTATTGGTATTTTTCTTTCTGACTTACTTCACTCTGCATAATATGCTCCAGTTTCATCCACCTCATTAGAACTGATTCAAATGCATTTTTTTAATAGCTGAGTAATATTCCATTCTGTATATGTACCACAGCTTTCTTATCCATTCATCTGCTGATGGGCATCTAGGTTGCTTTCATGTCCTGGCTATTGTAAACAGTGCTGCAGTGAACATTGGGGTACATGTGTCTCTTTCAATTCTGGTTTCCTTGGTGTGTATGTCCAGCAGTGGGATTGCCAGGTCATAAGGCAGTTCTGTTTCCAGTTTTTTAAGGAATCTCCATACTGTTCTCCATAGTGGCTGTACTAGTTTGCATTCCCACCAACAGTGTAAGAGGGTTCCCTTTTCTCTGCATCCTCTCCAGCATTTATTGTTTGTAGACTTTTTGATGGCAGTCGTTCTGACTGGCGTGAAATGGTACCTCATTGTGATTTTGATTTGCATTTCTCTGGTAATGAGTGATGTTGAGCATCTTTTCATGTGTTTGTTAGCCATCTGTATGCCTTCTTTGAAGAAATATCTGTTTAGTTCTTTGGCCCATTTTTTGATTGGCTCATTTATTTTTCTGGTATTGAGCTGCATGAGCTGCTTGTATATTTTTGAGATTAATTATTTGTCATTTGCTTCATTTTCTATTATTTTCTCCCATTCTGGAGGCTGTCTTTTCACCTTGGTTATAGTTTCCTTTGTTGTGCAAAATCTTTTAAGTTTAATTAGATCCCATTTGTTTATTTTTGCTTTTATTTCCATTACTCTGGGAGGTAGGTCATAGAGGATCCTGCTGTGATTTATGTTAGAGAGTGTTTTAACTCTGTTTTCCTCTAAGAATTTTATAGTTTCTGGTCTTACATTTAGATCTTTAATCCATTTTGAGTTTATTTGTGTGTATGGTGTTAGAAAGTGGCCTACTTTCATTCTTTTACAAGTGGTTGGCCAGTTTTCCCAGCACCACTTGTTAAAGAGATTGTCTTTACTCCATTGCATATTCTTGCCTCCTTTGTCAAAAATTAGGTGTCCATAGGTGCATGGATTTATCTCTGAGCTCTCTATTTTGTTCCATTGATCTATATTTCTATCTTTGTGCCAGTACCATACTGTCTTGATGACTATAGCTTTGTAGTATAGTCTGAAGTCAGGCAGGTTGATTCCTCCAGTTTCATTCTTCTTCCTCAAGATTGCTTTGGCTATTCGAGGTTTTTTGTTTTTCCATACAAATTGTTAAATTATTTGTTCTAGTTCTGTGAAAAATATCGCTGGTAGCTTGATAGGGATTGCATTGTTTGTTGGAAGATTTTTGATTAAAGTTTTGATTTCCATGCTTGTGATGGGTCTGTTAAGATTTTCTATTTCTTCTTGGTTCAGTTTTGGAAGGTTATATTTTTCTAAGAACTCATCCATTTCTTCCACATTGTCCATTTTATTGTCATATAGTTGCTGATAGTAATCTCTTATGATCCTTTGTATTTCTGTGTTGTCTGTTGTGATTTCTCCATTTTCATTTCAAATTTTGTTTTGATTCTTTTCCCTTTTTTTCCTTATGAGTCTGGCTAATGGTTTGTCTATTTTATTTATCTTTTTAAAGAACCAGCTTTTCGTTTTGTTGTTGTTGTTGTTGTTGTTGTTTTTGCTATAGTCTCCTTTGTTTCTTTTTCATTTATTTCTGCCTTAATTTTTATAATTTCTTTCCTTTTAATAACCCTGGGGTTCTTCATTTCTTCTTTTTCTAGTTGCTTTAGGTGTAAAGTTAGGTTATTTATTTGATTTGTCTCTTATTTCTTGAGGTAAACTTGTATTGTTATGAACCTTCCCCTTAGCACTGCTTTTACTGAATCCCATAGGTTGGGGTTGTCGCTTTTTCATTTTCATTTGTTTCTATGCATATTTTAAGTTTTATTATGTGCTGTTCTGTGCTAAGTTGCTTCAAGTCATGTCCAACTCTGTGCAACCCTATGGACTGTAGCCTGCCAGTCTCCTCTGTCCATGGGATTCTCCAGACAAGAATACTGGAGTGGATTGCTGTTCCCTTTTCCAGGGAATCTTCCTGATCCAGAGATCCAACTGAAGTTTCATGCCTAACCTGCCTTGGCAGGTGGATTATTTATCACTAGCTCCACCTGGGCAGACCTAAGTAATCAAGATGGTGTACTATTTATACAAATGTAGACAGAAAGATGTTGAGTACAGAATAGATCCACATATATACTATGGTCAATGACTTTCAGCAAAAATATAAGTAATTGAAAGGGAAAGAATAATCTTTGTAACACATGATGCTGAAAAAAATTCAATATCCATAAGCAAAGATGAAAAAAAGAACAGAAAGAAACAAAAAACCCTCAATTCTTATCGTAAGCATAGGTAAATTATACTCCCAGTGAATAATATACCAGTGTGTTAAACTCAAACCTAATATACACCTAATTAAAGTCTTTAAACACTGAGCATTTCCCATATACCATGAAAATATATAGTCAATGGCCAGTATATAAAATTATTTCCACATTAAAAGACCAATAATTTTTAAGAAATTGACCATATATCTGCATTTTCCAGGTACTGTCCAGTCCATACTTGAAACAATTTGAAATGGACTTACCAGAAGGGTAAATTTGAAAGAATATTATAAAACTAATGAGGCTAATAATTTTTGGCTATATTACAATGTAATGTTTATAATATTTTTCTAATAGCAAGGAGTTTTATTTAGATTGGTAATTCAAAATGGATATACGATCATAAACCACATGGCAAGAGATGTGTACTACTGGGGTTAATTGGGTGGAAAGTTCAGTGATGGAACAAAATGAAATAAAACCTATGAAAGCATGGCACTAAACCAAAAGGGTATATTAGATGACATCTAAGAAAATTATGACATTTTCTTGAAGTAAGTGAAGTTTACTGGGATGAATGCAGAGGGCAGGAGTAAAGGGGGAGGGATATACAATATACTACAGAAGAGATAGTCTCTCTGAATACAGTTCTCTGAGAACTTTCGAATTATTTTTTTTCCCAAGGAAATCAAATATTGCAATCATGGACGTCCATCTAAGTGTAGAATATTCTTATGGTTTAACTCATGAGATCATATGCCTTAGGTTTAACATTCCCAATCTCAACAAATCATTAAGTCTTTCTCAGGACTCCTGTGTAGTCAGGTGACTAAAGGTAAATGTCGTGGAAGATAGTAAGATGGCACAGATTAGCATATTCATCACTATCTAATAAGAATCTTCTGAACAGATAGAAAGTACTGAAGTTAATCTACAAAAGATCTTACTTGTTTTATACATAGAAAATTGGCTAATATAGATGATTCTCTTAAACTTACAATGGGTGACTTATTATAAACATTTTGAATTATTTACACATAAAATATGAATAAATGATTAAATATGAATAAATGATTATTCATATGTAATATTTTTCTGTTCAGTTCACTTCAGTCTCTCAGTCGCGTCTGACTCTTTGCAACCCCATGAATTGCAGCACGCCAGGCCTCTCTGTCCATCACCAACTCCCGGAGTTCACTCAGACCCACGTCCATCAAGTCAGTGATGCCATCCAGCCATCTCATCCTCGGTCGTCCCCTTCTCCTCCTGCCCCCAATCCCTCCCAGCATCAAAGTCTTTTCCAATGAGTCAACTCTTCGCATGAGGGGTCCAAAGTACTGGAGTTTCAGCTTTAGCATCATTCTTTCCAAAGAAATCCCAGGGCTGATCTCCTTCAGAATGGACTAGTTGGATCTCCTTGCAGTCCAAGGGATTCTCAAGAGTCTTCTCCAACACCACAGTTCAAAAGAATCAATTCTTCAGCACTCTGCCTTCTTCACAGTGCAACTCTCACATCCATACATGACCACAGGAAAAACCATAGCTTGACTAGATGGACCTTTATTGGCAAAGTAATGTCTCTGTTTTTGAATATGCTATCTAGGTTGGTCATAACTTTTCTTCCAAGGAGTAAGCGTCTTTAAATTTCATGGCTGCAGTCACCATCTGCAGTGATTTTGGAGCCCCCAAAAATAAAGTCTGACACTGTTTCCACTGTTTCCCCATCTATTTCCCATGAAGTGATGGGACCGGATGCCATGATCTTCGTTTTCTGAATGTTGAGCTTTAAGCCAACATTTTCACTCTCCTATTCCACTTTCATCAAGAGGCTTTTTGTTTCTCTTCACTTTCTGCCATAAGGGTGGTGTCATCTGCATATCTAAGGTTATTGATATTTCTCCCGACAATCTTGATTCCAGCTTGTGCTTCTTCCAGTCCAGCTTTTATCATGATGTACTCTGCATACAAGTTAAATAAGCAGGGTGACTATATATAGCCTTGACGTACTCCTTTTCCTATTTGGAACCAGTCTGTTGTTCCATGTCTAGCTCTAACTGTTGCTTCCTGACCTTCATACAGATTTCTGAAGAGGCAGGGCAGGTGGTCTGTTATTCCCATCTCTTTCAGAATTTTTCCAGTTTATTGTGATCCACACAGTCAAAGGTTTTGGCATAGTCAATAAAGCAGAAATAGATGTTTTTCTGGAACTCTCTTGCTTTTTCCATGATCCAGTGGATGTTGGCAATTTGATCTCTGGTTCCTCTGCCTTTTCTAAAACCAGCCTGAACATCAGGAAGTTCACGGTTCACGTATTGCTGAAGCCTGGCTTGGAGAATTTTGAGCATTACTTTACTAGCATGTGAGATGAGTGCAATTGTATGGTAGTTTGAGCATTCTTTGGCATTGCCTTTCTTTGGGATTGGAATGAAAACTGACCTTTTCCAGTCCTGTGGCCACTGCTGAGTTTTCCAAACTTGCTGGCATATTGAGTGCAGCACTTTCACAGCATCATCTTTCAGGATTTGAAATAGCGCTACTGGAATTCCATCACCTCCACTAGCTTTGTTCATAGTGATGCTTTCTAAGGCCCACTTGACTTCACATTCCAAGATGTCTGGCTCTAGATGAGTGATCACATCATCATGATTATCTGGGTCATGAAGATCTTTTTTGTACAGTTCTTCTGTGTATTCTTGCCACCTCTTCTTAATATCTTCTGCTTCTGTTAGGTCCATACCATTTCTGTCCTTTGTCAAGCCCATCCTTGCATGCAATGTTCCCTTGGTGTCTCTCATTTTCTTGAAGAGATCTCTAGTCTTTCCCATTCTGTTGTTTTCCTCTATTTCTTTGCATTGATAGCTGAAGAAGGCTTTCTTATCTCTTCTTGCTATTCTCTGTAAATCTGCATTCAGATGCTTGTATCTTTCCTTTTCTCCTTTGCTCTTTGCCTCTGTACTTTTCACAGCTATTTGTAAGTCCTCCCCAGACAGCCATTTTGTTTTTTTTGCTTTTTTTCTATGGGCATGGTCTTGATCCCTGTCTCCTGTACAGTGTCACGAACCTCATTCCATAGTTCATCAGGCACTCTATCTATCAGATCTAGGCCCTTAAATCTATTTCTCACTTCCACTGTATAATCATAAGGGATTTGATTTAGGTCTTACCTGAATGGTCTAGCAGTTTTCCCTATTTCCTTCAATTTGAGTCTGAATTTGGTAATAAGGAGTTCATGATCTGAGCCACAGTCAGCTCCTGGTTTTGTTTTTGTTGACTGTTAGAGCTTCTCCATCTTTGCCTGCAGAGAATATAATCAATCTGATTTCGGTGTTGACCATCTGGTGATGTCCATGTGCAGAGTCTTCTCTTGTGTTGTTGGAAGAGGGTGTTTGCTATGACCAGTGCATTTTCTTGGCAAAACTCTATTAGTCTTTGCCCTGCTTCATTCCGTATTCCAAGGCCAAATTTTCCTGTTACTCCAGGTGTTTCTTGACTTCCTACTTTTGCATTCCAGTCCCCTAGAATGAAAAGGACATCTTTTTTGTGTGTTAGTTCTAAAAGGTCTTGTAGGTCTTCATAACCGTTCAACTTCAGCTTCTTCAGTGTTACTGGTTGGGGCATAGACTTGGATAACTGTGATATTGAATGGTTTGCCTTGGAGACGAACAGAGATCATTCTGTCGTTTTTGAGATTGCATCCAAGTACTGCATTTTCGACTCTTTTGTTGACCATGATGGCTACTCCACTTCTGAGGGATTCCTGCCCGCAGTAGTAGATATAATGGTCATCTGAGTTAAATTCACCCATTCCAGTCCATTTTAGTTCGCTGAATCCTAGAATGGTGACATTCACTCTTGCCATCTCGTTTGACCACTTCCAATTTGCCTTGATTCATGGACCTGACATTCCAGGTTCCTATGCAATATTGCTCTTTACAGCATTGGACCTTGCTTCTATCACCAGTCACATCCACAGCTGGTTATTGTTTTTGCTTTGGCTCCATCCCTTCATTCTTTCTGGCGTTATTTCTCCACTGATCTCCAGTAGCATATTGGGCACCTACTGACCTGGGGAGTTCCTCTTTCAGTATCCTATCATTTTGCCTTTTCATATTGTTCATGGAGTTCTCAAGGCAAGAATACTGAAGTGGCTTGCCATTCCCTTCTCCAGTGGACCACATTCTGTCAGACCTCTCCACCATGACCCGCCCATCTTGGGTTGCCCCATGGGCATGGCTTGGTTTCATTGAATTAGACAAGGTTGTGGTCCTAGTGTGATTAGATTGACTAGTTTTCTGTGAGTATGGTTTCAGTGTGTCTGCCCTCTGATGCCCTCTTGCTACACCTACCATCTTACTTGGGTTTCTCTTGCCTTGGGCGTGGGGTATCTCTTCACGGCTGCTCCAGCAAAGCACAGCCACTGCTCTTTACCTTGGATGAGGGGTATCTCCTTACCACCGCCCTTTCTTACCTTCAACGTGGGATAACTCCTCTAGGCCCTCCTGTGCCCGTGCGGCCACTGTTCCTAGGGTTGCTCCTCCCGGCCGCCCCTGGCCTCAGGCGTGGGGTGGCTCCTCCCAGCTGCAGTCCCTGGCCTCCAGCACAGGGTGGCTCCTCCTGGGCACCGCCCCTGGCTTTGGGCACGGGGTGGCTCCTCAGGGCCATCACCCCTGGCCTTGGACATGGGGCAGCTCCTCTTGGCCACCGCCCCTGACCTCTGACTTGGGTAGCTCCTCTCGGCCGTTCTTGTGCCGTCACAGCCTGGCACTCTCGGCTGCTGCCCCTGACCTCAGATGTGGGGTAACTCCTCTCGCCCGTACTTAGTGTGTCAGGTCGCAGCTGCCCGCCCTTAGTTTGCTCAAATTATTTAAATTGAAAATAAAATCATGATTGCTAAGGTATCATATGATATTTACAATATTAATAGATAGCATTCTCTACTATTTTATAATACCTATTATCTGTTCCTTTATTCTGTTGTTGTTCAGTTGCTAGTTCAGTTCAGTTCAGTCACTCAGTCGTGTCCAACTCTTTGCGACCCTATGAATCACAGCACGCCAGTCCTCCCTGTCCATCACCAACTCCTGGAGTTCACTCAGATTTGCGTCCATCGAGTCAGTGATGCCATCCAGCCATCTCATCCTCTGTTGTCCCCTTCTTCTCCTGCCCCCAATCCCTCCCAGCATCAAAGTCTTTTTCAATGAGCCAACTCTTCGCATGAGGTGGCCAAAGTACTGGAGTTTCCACTTTAGAATCATTCCTTCCAAAGAAATCCCAGGGTTGATCTCCTTGCAGTCCAAGGGACTCTCAAGAGTCTTCTCCAACACCACAGTTCAAATGCATCAATTCTTCGGCGCTCAGCCTTCTTCACAGTCCAACTCTCACATCCATATATTCCAGTAGTCAGTTGCTAATTAGTGTTCAACTCTCTGTGACCCCATGAATTGCAGCACTCCAGGCAGGCTTCCCTGTCCTCCACTATCTCCCTGAGTTTGCTCAGACTCATGTCCATTGAGTCAGTGATGCCATCCAACCATCTCATCCTCTATCACTCCCCTTCTCTTATCCTCAGTCTTTCATTTATTATGCATTGATGACATACTTAGCATCTTATTAGGTAATGTGGAAAATGTAACTAGTAGACTGTACAAAACTTGTCTTCAGTTAGGTTTTGAGAAGCAAAGCGATTAAGGGGGAAGCAAAGCAATTAAGCGATTAAATGTGATTGAGGGGGTGTCCCTTAGAAAAGCACTTTTGAAGTGAGGGAGTGAAAACAGATTTGGTAGGAAAGGGGAGGAGTGAGGATGTGATCTCAGGTAAAGTGTAGCTTTATCTGATACACAGAGGAAAGTTGTAGAGCAGTCACTATAGTTTAGCATCATTTCCCCCTGGAGGAAGATGGACTGGCTCTCTGTTTCCTGCCTCAGTCAGTTATTGTCCATGAGGAGGCGCTGGGAGGGCCTAGTTTCCAAGTGAGGGGATTCCGTCTAACCTATGGCTATTCTTCAGAGGAGGTGTCAGCTGGGGAGCATGAATAAGCTGGAAGAAAGAACATGCAACCTGCTAAAGGGAAAAGGCACAGGGTAACTAGTGTAAGGCTTTTCTTCTTCTCTTTCTTCCCCTTGACTGTTTCCTTCTTAGTCTCTTATCTCCCCCAATAATCCAAAGACACACTTTAAAAATTTTATGCTATCCGTTTCATGTCTCTCACCTACATTTTAACATTGCTCAGTGAACTCTGCTTATACCTTTGACCTTCATCACTGCATTTGCAACACTTAGGTTGATGTGATTGCTGACTGGAGCCAGTGTTACTCAGAGTAGTCAACTTCAGTAATCAAAACCCTCCAATGACTTCGCAGATCCTTAAGTATGAACTAGCATACCCTAATTCTGGACCTCTAATAGTTTGTTACTTTTTCCTGTCACCCATCACTCTACCTGGTACACTCATTCAACTTCAGTTACATTAGCCTGTTGCTGATTCTCAAATATGTTAAACACATTCATGCTCCAGGTCATTGCAATTTCTGGTTGCTCTACCTGGAACATTCTCCTTGTCCAGTAAGTTTATTCACTTGCTGCCTTTAGGTCCTGGATCAGATGTCATTTTGCCAGTTGGACTTTTCTGAGCACACAATCTAAAGTGAAGTGAAGTGAAGTCGCTCAGTCATGTCCGACTTTTTGTGACCCCATGGACTGTAGCCCACCAGGCTCCTCCGTCCATGGGATTCTCCATGCAAGAGTATTGGAGTGGGTTGCCATTTCCTTCTCCAGGGGATCTTCCCGACCCAGGGATCGAACCCAGGTCTCCTGCATCATAGGCAGATGCTTTAAACACATTTATCATTATTTGAAGTATTAACAACTTTGTGATCGATTGGTTGATTGTCTAACTAAACTAGAAGATTCAGTATACCTGCAATAGCAAAATCATTGTTCTGTTCATCACTGGTTCCCTTACACCTAGAACAATGTCAGGACCACAGTAGATACTCAGTGAATGTCTGGTTAATGAATAAATAGGTGTTGAAGGAGGAGAAGGCAATGGCACCCCACTTCAGTACTCTTGCCTGGAAAATCACATAAATGGAGGAGCCTGGTAGGCTGCAGTCCATGGGGTCGTGAAGAGTCGGACACGACTGAGCGACTTCACTTTCACTTTTCACTTTCATGCATTTGAGAAGGAAATGGCAACCCACTTCAGTGTTCCTGCCTGGAGAATCCCAGGGACGGAGGAGCCTGGTGGGCTGCCATCTCTGGGGTCGCACAGAGTCGAACACAACTGAAGCAACTTAGCAGCAGCAGCAGCAGCAGGTGTTGAAGGAACAAAAGAGAAAAAAAATAATATTCTGCAATTGTCAAAGAAAGCTATGTTAGAATGAATTTTGTGCTGTTACTTTACAGGTAAATAGAAGATTTACAGGTAGGAAAGTAGGTGAGAAATTTCCAAGCAGAGTAAGGAGCCAATGTCTTTGAAGCAAGAAAGCCCACAAGACTCTGCAATTCTTTGCACATGCTCTCTACTTTGGAGGGTCCATCAATAATTGCAGCAGTGTTCTCCAAGAAGGTTATGTCTCAGGTCTGTATTCTGCTTTCTACTACCAGACACCTTACTGGATATTTCCAGCTACATGATTTTTCATTATCTTTAACTAATACTTTCTAGATTTATTCCTTTCTTAGTGGCTAAAGTATTGAAATCATCAGAGACACTTATTTGTCCCTTGCCCTCTCATCCTATCAGTGAATTTGAATTGGCTTTTTTTATTATAATATCCTTTATTTTCTCCATTGCTGTTGTTGTTTAATCACTAAGTCATGTAATGTCCTGTCTCTAAGTTGTGTCCCTAAGTTGTGTCTCTCCATACCTCCTGCCATATCCATATCCTAGTATATCATGCTATTGACTGGTTTCTCTGACTCTAGACTTTTCCTTTTTAATTCATTCTTCCCAGTATTGCAACATGTTGTCGTTGTTCAGTTGCCCAGTCATGTCCAACTCTTTGTGACCTCATGGATGTCAGCATACTAGGCCTTTCTGTCCCTCAACACCTCCTGGAGTTTACCCAAGTTCATGTCCATGCATTGGTGATGCCATCCAGCCATCTCCTGAAAAACATGAGCAACATGAACAGACCTGTATTACATTTTGGCATGGCACTCAGTAAACACCTTGGGTTATTAATGATGTTTACTTTCAAAGTCATAGCTAATGGTCAAGGCCATCTGGACTTGGCACCAATCAACTTTCTACTTTCTTATCTTTTCTTTCTTTTAAGTTTCAATTTTTGTCATATAATTGCAGCAATTTTGGCATATAATTGTTTTTACTTACACTTGTCTGCTCCTGTACTTTTGCCCAGTTTCCTACCATCCCTCAATACTCTCCATTCCCATACTTTAACCTATCCTTTCTTTGAAACCTGTCTCACATCTTCCCCCCTACACACAACTGCCCTGACCAATCCACTGAAAGTATCTTCTGCATATTTTGAACATCTGAACACTTCATCTCTGTGATTCATTTAGAAAGTAATCATGTATTTCCATGGAATACATTTCCCTTCTTTCATATTGAAATAGTCTTTAAATTCATTATTTTCATTTTTCATTTTGCCTTTCAGTCTCCTCTTTCTCCAAGAAGATTTTAGGTTCTCTTTGGGGTAGGGATAAAATCAAGGTGTAGGAAGGAACCTACTGCCTAGTCTCAGGTGCCCCAGGTCATCTTGTGCAGTACTGTCAAATTAACTTCTCTAAATAGGTTCTCCTTATTAACCTCTCTAAAATGGTAAAAGAATCTGCCTGCAATGCAGGAGACCCAGGTTTGATCCGTGGGTCGGAAAGATCCCCTGAAGGAAGGCATGGCAACCCACTTCAGTACTCTTTCCTAGAGAATCCCAGGGACAGAGGAGCCTGGCAGGCTACAGTCCATAGGGTCGCGCAGAGTCGGACACAACTGAAGCAACAAAGCACAACAGCAAATAGGTTCTACCAACCATAGGATCACAGTATTTAACTGCAGTAAATATGTATACATGTTATGCTTTCCGGCGAAAAGCTCATTTATTACCATTTACATATAAAATTCCTACTTAGCCTTTAAAGATTCATTCAGGAACAGAATCATTTCAATTAAAATGTAACTAAGCTCTCTGTGTAACATTTGCTTCTACTTTATTGTCATCAGCACCAGGAGGTTCCCTTTTGTTCTACCTATTGTTTTATGTATGAACAAAAATTCTGATTTGTAGGAATTAAGAACACAGGCTTCAGAGTTAGACCTGGCTTCAAACTTGCCTTTGCCCTTGTATTGCCTTTATGATCCAGAACAATTAGATGTGATCGTATGCTCTGCTCACTTCAGTTCCTAAAAATAACTCTGTAAGTAAACAAAACCAAAATGCCTCGTTTTCATCATCCTGTAGATTCATAAAAGCAAAGTAGGTAATTCCTTTGGTGTTTCCTTCTTTTATTTACGTTTAAAGGGTTTGTATAACCACATATATACAAACTGAGAAGGAGATGGCTGGAAGAGGGTGTTGCAGATTAGGAGAGCTGCTCTAATTAATTCTTCAGGGAAAACATTACCACTTTTGTTTTACATAATTTTATTCTGATTAAATTTAGTAGCTCTTCTCTTGTCTTTCACTAGCCTATCTAATAACTGTTTGTGGTCATTTTCTTTGCCTTTTCAGGTCTCTGGATGATATCTTCTTTCATTACAAAGCTTTCTTACAAAAATAGCATCAAAATATGTATTCATATTTAATGCTAAAGGAACCAAAACCAGAATAGTGTCACTCACCTGGCAGCTATCTTGTGATTAAACATTTATTTTCCTAGAATATGCCAGCATAGATAGTGTTACTGCATTTTATTTTTTGTCATATAATCTCTTTATCTTTTGAGAAATAAACTGCCAACTTCTGTTATCCTATGTAATACCTGTTTCTTCTAAGCATGGAAAGCTCTAAAAAATATTTAACAATGCAATAAATATTATTAACTGAAAAAGGAATGCTTCATTCAGCAAATTTAGTTTAAGAGACTTTATTATATTTGTCATTTGGAATGCTTCTGCCTTCTAACAAAAAACCCTGACTCAAGATGACAAACAATAAGGAAAATGTATTGTCTCTGTAATAGAAAGTCTTGATTCATGATGGGTGTCTGGCTTGGTTGATTTATTGGCACAGCAATATGATCAGCTGTATCAATTGTTTTCATTTCTGGTCTCTGCCATCACAAACATTTGCTTCTTTCAGGATGGATGCAAAATTTTCAGCCATCAAATCCAGAAAGAATAACACAAGGAAACAAAGAGATCATTCATTCTTTTATCCTCTCCTAAGAAACAGGAAAATTCCCAGAACTCACTGACCAAAATATCCTTTCTCCCATGCCCCATTGGTGAGATTTTTTACTTCATAACCATTTCTGGGCCAATCAAGTTCACTCCTTGGGCTGCAACAGGCCAAGTTTCTAAGGCCAACCATATAGTCCTGCAGTCTACCCGGTAGCACAAAAACTTGGGCTTGGAAGAGTTCCTTTCTTAGTTTATTACACTGCTAGTATCATCATGGAAGTCTTAATAAGTTTTAGATGAGGCACCTGTGTGTTCATTTACACTGAGCCTCTCAATATGATGTGACTGATTCTCCGTATTCCACTGAGGTAGTCAGCTGTATGAGGCAGGGATGGGTAGTACTTGTAAGTCTCCAAAAAAGAGATTGCCTGGGTGGGATGCTGGGTAGACCTCCAGCAGGTTTCACTTCATTCATTACTTGACTTTATTTATTTTTTTTTTAGTTTTTTATTTTTTAAATTTTAAAATCTTTAATTCTTACATGCGTTCCCAAACATGAACCCCCCTCTCACCTCCCTCCCCATAACATCTCTCTGGGTCATCCCCATGCACCAGCCCCAAGCATGCTGCATCCTGCGTCAGACATAGACTGGCGATTCAATTCTTACATGATAGTATACATGTTAGAATGTCATTCTCCCAAATCATCCCAGCCTCTCCCTCTCCCTCTGAGTCCAAAAGTCCGTTATACACATCTGTGTCTCTTTCCCTGTCTTGCATACAGGGTCGTCATTGCCATCTTCCTAAATTCCATATATATGTGTTAGTATACTGTACTGGTGTTTTTCTTTCTGGCTTACTTCACTCTGTATAATCGGCTCCAGTAGAAAGGATTTCCTCCATTGTAAATCATCAAAAGAAAAAACAGTGAAATGACCAGTGCTTCACATACTAGACAATTAATCCTCAAGTTAAAGAAGCCACTGAGTACAAACTAGAAATCGATGGTACAGTGGGGGATTTAAAGGGAAGTGATTAAGAGCAAAGGCATTTCTTCTTATATTGTTGTTCTTGATATCACCCCAAAGTCATAGCTGACCTGATGAAACTCATTCTTCTCCACTGATACCTATTTATATTTCCCAAATTTAACACATTGCCATTTTGCCTCATGTACACACAAACACACATTCACGCACACAACACACACATTATATTTTTTCAGTGCCTCTTATTAAAAAGAAAAGCAGAAAATCCTTAACCACAAGGGTCACCATGATTCTGCCCTCTACCTCTCCTACATCATGTAGCACTTCTTGCTGCTTCAATCTCTCCTCTCTGGCCACCTGGGTTTTTCCATTTTCTTAAAGCTCCATGTTATCTGCAACATAGGAAGCTTTGTCAACATATTTTGCCTGCTTCCACTTTCCTCTTGTCTTGTTTATCACAGTGAACTTTTATTCAAACTTAAGATCAAATTTGAGGTCACTTCCTTGGAAAACCTTCCCTGCATCCAATTCTAGATCCAATTGTCTTGTTATGGAGCCTATCAAATTATGTTACGTTCTTTCAAAAGTGATATCTCAGTTCACGTGCACACTTTTATCAGTATCTGCAGTTTGTAGATTAATACCAACAAAGCTTAAGCATAGGAGATCAAGAATAGTGATAAAAATCAGCTTCATGAGGCTTTTTCAGAACTTGGCTCAGATCACCTTAGAACTACTAATGGGTAATATGCGAAGAAAAATATCCATAATCATAGTCATATCCATAATCAGAGATTTTGTTTGTTGAAGATACGAGTTAGACTAACTAAGCTTCTATCTGTTATTCATTCAAACATAAAGCTTTCAAGTCATTTATTTTTTATTTGAACCTATGTAATTGCCTATTTGATTTAAACATGGAAGCAACAAAAATATTTAAATACCCTGATATAGCGACAGATCTATGTTCTTTTGTTTAAATGATTTCTACAGTACCTTGAGGATGATTTTAAAATCTAAACTTTAACCTGATTACTTTATTAAATTCTGTCCAATTATTTTGCTGTTTTTTGAATCTTTTTACATTGCTTAACAAACACTGAAGTATTATACTAGCGAATCTGGTGGGCTTGAGACGCTTCCTAATGTAGTCTGGAGGACAGGTTTTTATTTTTCTCTTGATTGGTTGTTCTTCATTAAAGAAAGTAAAGAAAACTTTGAATTTATATTTTCATTAGGCCTTTTTCCAAGTTTTGTCAATATGGTTGGTTATCTGATTACTAATTAAAGATCTAGAGTTAAAAATAGATCTGTAGATTTAAAAACGCCATGTGTGTGTATATGTGTGTCTGTATATCTGTGTCTATCCATATACAGGTTGATACATGTACACAAACACACACATTGGCAACTAAATTGCTTTTTTAGGATTCAGTGATTATACCATATCCATTCATCCATTCATTCATTCATTCACTCATTCACTGTATATTTTTTGAATATCTGTTACGAGCACAAGGTACTCATCTAAACACTAGAGTAACAAACCAAATAGACAAAGTTACACTGCAAAGAGTCGGACACGACGGAGAGACTGAACTGAACAGAACACTGTAATTTAACTTATATTCTAGCAACGGAGACAAATAAGGACAAAAAATAGGTAAATAATATTTGTTCATATATTTCACATAACAGTAAGCTCCATGAAGATATTGTAAGGTTAGAGAATGATTGCAATAGGGAAGAGTGTTGGTACAGAGTCAGGAAAGATCTATCAGAAGATATGATATTTGAGCTGTGACCAAAATTATTAGGAGTGAGCTAGTTGATGATTTCAGGAAAAAAAGAAAAAAAATGCTCAAAGTAAACTTAATTTAACCTTGATGCAGAAATTGTGTCCACCTTTATATAGCTAGAAACTTTAATTGGTTGGTACATATTTTCTATATCTAAAATTTTGGGGCTTGTTCTATTTTTATTTTCTGCTTTGTGATTGCATGAAAGGGCAACATCTGGCTGTTACTCAGAAAATCAAGGACTCTTCATCCTTCTCAGATGAAGTTTTTGTCCTGCTTGCCTCTGATTGACTATACTATCTTGTTCAAATTACTTAACTTCTTGGATGCTATTTTAAAAATTACTTACAAGGTTTTTTCTTTTTATTTTTATTTTAAAGAACAGTCATCCCTGTTCTGTTTTCTTGCCAGAGGGTAAATTTGTAAGAGAAACTATATAGGGTCATATTGAAGGAGATGTGGGAACTGGATTTGTAATTCAGTATCTATGAAAGTTTAGGCAAATTACTTATCATTTAGGAATCTCAGCTTTTGATTTGTAAATTATGGAATAATAGAATTCATATAAGAGTCATTGTGAGAATTATAGGAGATAATTTATGGAAAATACCTGGCACATAGAAAGTACGCTCAAAAAAATCTTAGGTATTATTACTATTATTTTAAGGAGGAAAAAAAAGAGTGACCATAAAATGTCTCTGTAAATGAAAGAAACTCTATAAACAGAGGCTATAATTATGTGTTTGGTAAGTAGTCACACAATAATTATTGGGTAGTGGCTTTAAGCATTTTGCTAAAGAATAGTCTTTATTTTATTTTATTTTTTGCTTAATTTATGACATATTTTGAGCAGAGAATTGGGCTTTTTTAGAACACTTATAATTTACCATAATTCATCACTGTTTTTAAAACATTTTGTCCAGAAATAGCTTTTTCACTTGGGATATTAGACATGTAGTAAGCCAGCATATTTATTATCTCCAGAGAGGTAAGTATTCCTTATCCTCTTGTGGAGGAATGAATGTTTTCATCTGACACTCTAGTCTTAAAAGAGACAAGTATTCCCTCCTTATGCACTATGTACAAGGTGAATGAAGATAAATGGAGACAGTTTTAGATACTCAGAGGAATAAGTACAGTCAGAATAAAAGGGTCACTTCCATTTCTAAGCTTAAGAAAGCTAGCAAGGCCACAGTGAATAATTATATCCTAAACGAAGCATGCAATTATTAATGGCACTGTCTCACTTTTAGCAATTTAATTGTCTACCAGAAGACTATCCAAAGATACTACATTATATTCTCTAGCTTTTTACTTCTTTGCCTACTGAAGCTTTTATAATGATTTACATTAGTAATAGGCTTTCTCCAGTTCACTTAATTTAATCATCCTCAATTTATTCTTCCTTTGATGGAAAGCAATTAAAGGGAGTGTAGAGTTCCCCCAAATGACAGCCCACGCCTCAGTAGACCCAGGTGTATGATAGAATATACTTCTTAACTGTGCATTTGGTCTAGAAGTTTTGTCCATAAGGTAGGAACCATGGTTTACAACCATACCTTAAGGCAGGAAAATAATCTTATTTTGCAACAATAGGGAAACTAATACAATAATAATAAGAGCAAACATTTCTCAGACACTCACTGTGTGCCAAATACTGTGCTAATATCTTTGAGTTTCCTCACTTAATTCTTATTTCCAAAAAACAAGAAAGGACTATGCATAGTCCTTATACTAGAAGTGGGAAACAGGCCCAGAGAGGTAAGGTAACTTGCCATGGCCATGTAGCCAGGGCAAATTAGCCCACATCCAAATTCAGGAGCTTGGACTGATCTTAGAAACTGTACTTCGAACCACCACTATCAGTATAAATCAAATGATGTTATTCTCCCATGCACAACTCCCCAGAACTTTCTCTTTAGACTTCACAACTACTAGGCTCAATGCCTGACTTTTTTCCCAGGTATTCCTATATTTCACTCGCTCATTTCATTCAGAGCTATGCTCAATATATCATCTAAACACAGCATCCCTTGCTACTCTATCTTTTAGCCTGCCTTTTTTTTCATAGTGTTTTTTTTTTTTCATTACTCAACACCACATATTATCTCTTTGTTTATAGATGTTCTTTCACTGCTCCATAAGAATCTTGGATATAGAGAATGGTTGTGTTAAAACACTGTGGGAATTAATGATTGATGTTAAATAATAAGTAGATGAGTGTTAATATTGAGCACTGTACCTGGCACAATGAAAGCATTCAATAGAGGTTGGTTCATTTTTTATAAAAAAATATAGTAACAATAATTGTCAATATCAAAAGAGATACAATGAAATATATTAAAATGTAAATAAAAATCCACTGTGGAGAATGAAATGGCAACCCACTCCAGTATTCTTGCCTAGAGAATCCCATGGACAGAGGAGCCTGGTGCGCTGCTGTCCATAGGGTCACACAGAGTTGGACACGACTGAAGCAACTTAGCATGCATGCATGTATTGGAGAAGGAAATGGCAATCCACTCCAGTGTCCTTGCCTGGAGAATCCCAGGGACAGGGGAGCCTGGTGGGCTGCCGTCTATGGGGTCGCACAGAGTCGGACACAACTGAAAAGACTTAGCAGCAGCAGCAGTAGCAGCAAAAATCCACTATCTTGAATTCCTCTGAAGAGACCTAAACAACTGAAGTAAATCCAATGATAGAAATAATCTTCCTAAAGAAAAGAAACACCTCCTTGTTTTCCTGGAA
The DNA here is from genome assembly GCF_042477335.2 of Ovis canadensis. Lineage (NCBI taxonomy): Eukaryota > Metazoa > Chordata > Mammalia > Artiodactyla > Bovidae > Ovis > Ovis canadensis. The sequence continues at coordinate 89,639,281 of NC_091249.1, forward strand.
AAGGAAGAAAAATATTCCAAGCTGAATCTATTTTTTTCAAATTATCAGTAGTTAACATTCACTTGGAGATTCACATCATAAACTCTAGGCACAGAATGAAACAACACATATAAAATATTTTCCCCTCAAGTGAAATTTTAAAATTCAACGTATATCAGCCCTAGTTAAAAATGTATTACACATCTTATTTTGAAGAATATCAGGTCATATAATTAGATGCGATAAAGTAATATAAAGAGTTATTTATATGAATTTGTTATATATTTTCTTCAACAGAGCCGAATTATTCTCAGTATTCCTATAGTCTTGAAGAACTGATTAATCAACTTATAGTAAACACAAAGAAACACAACTAACTTACTCATATAATAAAAACGATGTTCACATTCTGTAGTTTAGGATAAGTACACTGCTTACTTCATGCACTGAGTTTTTAAGGATCTTTTGCTAACCACAATGCCAATTGGTTACCCAGAATTACTTTTTATAGCTCTCCTCAATTGAAATGTGGATATTAGGTTATCACAATTCTCTTAAGGATCCATGTAAAACTAGTAGACTGTCTTAATCACAGAAATGTCACTTTCTGTTTCCTTAGTTCAGAAATAAAGAAGCATTATCTAAAGAAAGATGACTAGTATGTCTCTGATAATACTCCAAATTGTGAGAAAATATATAATTAACGGGTAGACTCTGGAGATGCATCAGTAAACAATGTAAACATCATCGTTCTGGTTCTGTAGTTTATATCATTTGTAGAAGACAGGGATGGGTGTGGCTCCCTGGCTGATACACCTACTTCTTCAATAGAGACAGAGAAAGTTTCTAGTTGCCCGATTTCTGCTACATTATTCTCAATTATTTCACAACTGATACTTCTAGAGATGGATTCTGAGAGTAAATCCATGTAATATTTTATTATATTTTTTAAAAATCTGAGGCTAAATTAGAGTCCCCCCTCTGTCTTCCTTGATCATAATAGCTAAGGGATTTGAAGCTTGTTAGCTGTTGGCAACTACATTTCCTTCTATAGAGGTAAAGCAATTCATGGTGCAACAAAAAGTCAAGAGACCTACAAAACGAGCAATGGAGGCAATGCAGAGTCATGGATGCCCTGTGTCTGGTTAAACTTCAAGCCCAGATGAGCTCTGTACTTTTAGCGGTTTAATTTTATGAGATAGTGTCAATTCAGTTCATATGGATGTGAGAGTTGGACTGTGAAGAAGGCTGAGTGCCGAAGAATTGATGCTTTTGAACTGTGGTGTTGGAGAAGACTCTTGAGAGTCCCTTGGACTGCAAGGAGATCCAACCAGTCCATTCTGAAGGAGATCAACCCTGGGATTTCTTTGGAAGGAATGATGCTAAAGCTGAAGCTCCAGTACTTTGGCCACCTCATGCGAAGAGTTGACTCATTGGAAAAGACTCGGATGCTGGGAGGGATTGGGGGCAGGAGGAGAAGGGGACGACTGAGGATGAGATGGCTGGATGGCATCACGGACTCAATGGACGTGAGTCTGAGTGAACTCTGGGAGATGGTGATGGACCAGGAGGCCTGGCGTGCTGTGACTCATGGGGTTGCAAAGAGTCGGACACGACTAAGCAACTGAACTGAACTGAACTTAGTATATTTTAAATCAATATACCTATTTTTAACTAAACTAATTTGAGTTATGTTTTAATCATTTATGATCAAATAAGTTGTTTTTAATATTATTAGACCTGTTATTTATCTGCTCACATCCAAAAGTACAATTAAGTATAAGTACCACCAAGAAAAGGATTTGAAGTGAAAAGAAATAAAACCAATGTTTCTCAAACATGAAAATCACTTACAGTCTTAGTCAACAATCATAACAGAAATTGAAACTATCAGCTACTAAAATAAGTGATAAAAACAATCAAGAAACTGGCATATGTAAACAGGTAAAAGTGTAAGACACTTCAAGTAAGAAAAGATGATCAAGATGGGGAATAATTAATAATTTTAACATTTTAAAGAGGAGTATAGGTTTCTGTTAGCATATTTAATACATGGAGAGCAAAAACAACCACACTAAGAAAAAAATTAGAACTAAATCCATTACGCATTAAAGTAAGTAGAGTGTATAGGCTATGTTGTCATTAAGACGTATATATGCTGCTCTTAAGAATATGGGATTTTAAAAGTGCAGAGAAACCTCTTCCAAGAAAATTACAAGGATTCTCCATATCTAAAGTGTAACTTTCATTCCTTATAGCTCCTTTTATTCTTTCAATTATGAACCTAAACTGATTCACTGTTTGTTTACTATGAAAGGTGGAGTAGGCAAAGCTTCACATAGGAGGCAAAACCTCAAACTGCTTTATCCTCCAGTAGATTTAGTCAACACTTACTGTGGCCATACATCCATCTCAGCTCTTAGTCATTGTATGGCAATGATCTGTTTTTTCTTCTCATTCTCCATCAGACAGAGAAAAATTGGAGGACAATGACCAAGTTGCATTCATCTTTGAATTCTCAGTAGTGAGCAGACTGTGTGCCACATTGTAGGTGCCCAGCAAATTTTGGCCAAATTGAGAAAAATGGTGCCACCACTCCCACAGCATTCTCTATTACTCTCTGCTATAGTCCCTAATATACTATATTATAATTTATTTTATGTGAATTTAATAAGATAAAACTTACCATTTTATTCATGTTTTTAATCTTTATTGTCTACTACTTAGTAAGTATTTAAAATATTGTTGCATGTATGAGTGAAATCAATGAATGTGTAGACAAATTACTGAATAATAAATATGGTGAAATGAAGGAAAATTATTATTGACCTTTGGGGCATGAAAAATGAGGTAGTAGATGATGCATATCTTGTTGGAAAATATTCAGTTTGAGAAGCAATAGGAAATCCAAATGGTCAGAAAATCTAGCCAAGAATCATTTGTCCTCTGTCCCCCGTGGTTCAGTTGTATTGTGAAATAGTTTTTCTCTGTATCTTTACTTATGTGATTCATCCACCTGGAATAACCCTACTTTCTCAACTCTAATTTTTTTTACTCAGAGTCCTCTTTGTGCTTCAAGAACATATTCAGATTCCATATCCTTCCAAATATAACCCCAGTACTGCCCAATGGCATGCAGTTCTCTTTATTTTGAATCACTTTATATTTCAGATAGGCATTTTTGGTATCACTTAGCACTGTCCACCCTGTATTATCATGTTTATTTGTTTAAGTTCTGTCTTCTTCAGTACATTGAGATGTCTTGAAAAGCAGGGATAAGTTTTTAATTCTATTTCCAAGTTCTAGACTCTTCACACAAGGAATGTATATCATTTGTGTATATTGCATACCACACAATGGCACATGTACTCAGTGCTGTCTCACTCTTTTGTCACCCCATGGACTGTAGCCCACCAGGCTCCTCTGTCCATGGACTTTTCCAGGCAAGAACACTGAAGTGGGTTGCCCTCCTTCTCCAGGGGATCATTATGACACGGATCGATTCTGCGTCTCCTGTGTCTCCTACATTAGCAGGTGAATTCTTTACAATTGAGCCAACTGGGAAGCCCATACCATACCATATACTATCCTAATAGTGGTTTCAGCTAAAGCTGAAACTCCAATACTTTGGCCACCTCATGTGAAGAGTTGACTCATTGGAAAAGACTCTGATGCTGGGAGGGATTGGGGGCAGGAGGAGAAGGGGACGACAGAGGATGAGATGGCTGGATGGCATCACCAACTCGATGGATATGAGTCTGAGTGAACTCCAGGAGTTGGTGATGGACAGGGAGGTCTGATGTGCTGCAATTCATGGGGTCGCAAAGAGTTGGATATGACTGAGCACTGAACTGAACTGAACTGAACTGAACTGAATAATTGTTAGAAACATACAACTAGAGTTTATGCAAAAAGTCAACAATGTAGGCACATCAAAAAATTTATTTCTGTATTATATCTATTAGAATAAATAAAATAGATAAATATGTGTAGAAATATTTCAGTTTTAGGAAGTAGTTTGGAAGAATCAAAACTGGTAACACAGATAATATAACTTTTACAATGCATCCATTTTTAAGATATACAGAGTCAAACTTATTTTCTTCTTTTTAGCTCAGGACAGGACTTAATTCTGTATGTACATGTATTGCTGACCAGGATCTCAGAGCAATATAAGACTTGAAAATGTTGCACATTCATGGGGTTTGCATAAATTACTTTCTAGTTATTTTTTTTTCCTCTTTTTGTTCCCAAATGGTTTATCAAGCTTGGGAGAAAATATTATGCATAATTGCTACACCTTAGATTGCAATATACTATACGAAACTAATCATAGATATTTATAGCCTGCATAAACTCTGTTTGCCCATCCATGGCAAGCATTTAATAAAGCTAGTTCATCTGGAAAGGAAGTTAAATTAAATAATCCAAAATGAATGTGATGCATATTCACAAAAATGTGGTGTTTAGATTGAGCTAACAAAAAGGAAGTCAGGCCCCACCAAAGATGGACAAGCTGGAATTCAGTCTTTCTATCTACATTATACATTAAGCCTTCACCCTAACTTTTGTGTCCATTCTTTTTAGATATTATGCCTAGGTCCATTTTTATTAAATCCTTTAAAATCCAATGCATCTCTATTATATACTGGATAATACTATATAAAAAATCATCCTCTGGCTGTTGTACACAAATCTAAAAACTATATAAGGATACTTAAATGAAACTTTTAAGGTAAATTTCATTACCTTAATATGAGGGGAAAAAAATTTTTTTTGAGGGGAAAATTAATTGAAGGGTAAATATGCATTCAAACTAAAGGGATGATGGTAAAGTCTGGTATTTTCTATCTTGAAGAATAATCATACTGTTGTACTCATTTGTGAGTGACCCCGGGTCATTAGGTGCCCAATATGCTACTGGAGATCAGTGGAGAAATAACCCCAGAAAGAATTAAGGGATGGAGCCAAAGCAGAAACAATACCCAATTGTGGATGTGACTGGTGATAGAAGCAAGATCCGATGCTGTAAAGAGCAATATTGCATAGCAACGTGGAATGTCAGGTCCATGAATCAAGGCAAATTGGAAGTGGTCAAACAAGAGATGGCAAGGGTGAATGTTGACATTCTAGGAATCAGCTAACTAAAAGGGACTGGAATGGGTGAATTTAACTCAGATGACCATTATATCTACTACTGCAGACAAGAATCCCTCAGAAGAAATGGAGTAGCCATCACGGTCAACAAAAGAGTCCAAAATGCAGTACTTTGATGCAATCTCAAAAATGACAGAATGATCTCTGTTCGTCTCCAAGGCAAACCATTCAATATCACAGTTATCCAAGTCTATGCCCCAAACAGTAACACTGAAGAAACTGAAGTTGAACAGTTTTATGAAGACCAACAAGACCTTTTAGAACTAACACACAAAAAAGATGTCCTTTTCATTCTAGGGGACTGGAATGCAAAAGTAGGAAGTCAAGAAACACCTGGAGTAACAGGCAAATTTGGCCTTGGAATGTGGAATGAGCAGGGCAAAGACTAATAGAGTTTTGCCAAGAAAATGCACTGGTCATAGCAAACACCCTCTTCCAACAACACTAGAGAAGACTCTACACATGGACATCACCAGATGGTCAACACTGAACTCATATTGATTATATTCTTTGCAGCCAAAGATGGAGAAGCTCTATACAGTCAACAAAAACAAGACCAGGAGCTGACTGTGGCTCAGATCATGAACTCCTTATTACCAAATTCAGACTTAAATTGAAGGAAATAGGGAAAACTGCTAGACCATTCAGATGTGACCTAAATCAAATCCCTTATGATTATACAGTGGAAGTGAGAAATAAATTTAAGGGCCTAGATCTGATAGATAGAGTGCCTGATGAACTATGGAACGAAGTTTGTGACATTGTACAGGAGACAGGGATCAAGACCATCCCCATGGAAAAGAAATGCAAAAAAGCAAAATGGCTGTCTGGGGAGGCTTTACAAATAGCTGTGAAAAGAAGAGAGGAGAAAAGCAAAGGAGAAAAGGAAAGATATAAGCATCTGAATGCAGAGTTACAGAAAATAGCAAGAAGAGATAAGAAAGCCTTCTTCAGCTATCAGTGCAAAGAAATAGAGGAAAACAACAGAATGGGAAAGACTAGAGATCTCTTCAAGAAAATGAGAGATACCAAGTGAACATTTCATGCAAAGATGAGCTTGATAAAGGACAGAAATGGTATGGACCTAACAGAAGCAGAAGATATTAAGAAGCGGTGGCAAGAATACACAGAAGAACTGTACAAAAAAGATCTTCATGACCCAGATAATCACGAAGATGTGATCACTCATCTAGAGCCAGACATCTTGGAATGTGAAGTCAGTGGGCCTTAGAAAGCATCACTACGAACAAAGCTAGTGGAGGTGATGGAATTCCAGTAGCGCTATTTCAAATCCTGAAAGATGATGCTGTGAAAGTGCTGCACTCAATATGCCAGCACATTTGGAAAACTCAGCAGTGGCCACAGGACTGGAAAAGTTCCGTTTTCATTCCAATCCCAAAGAAAGGCAATGCCAAAGAATGCTCAAACTACCGCACAATTGCACGCTAGTAAAGTAATGCTCAAAATTCCACAAGCCAGGCTTCAGCAATACGTGAACCGTGAACTTCCTGATGTTCAAGCTGGTTTTAGAAAAGGCAGAGGAACCAGAGATCAAATTGCCAACATCCACTGGATCATGGAAAAAGCAAGAGAGTTCCAGAAAAACATCTATTTCTGCTTTATTGACTATGCCAAAGCCTTTGACAGTGTGGATCACAATCAACTGTGGAAAATTCTGAAAGAGATGGGAATAGCAGACCACCTGACCTGCCTCTTGAGAAATCTGTATGCAGGTCAGGAAGCAACAGTTAGAACTGGACATGGAACAACAGACTGGTTCCAAATAGGAAAAGGAGTGTGTCAAGGCTGTATATTGTCACCCTGCTCATTTAACTTCTATTCAGAGTACATCATGAGAAACGCTGGACTGGAAGAAGCACAAGCTGGAATCAAGATTACTGGGAGAAATATCAATAACCTCAGATATGCAGATGACACCACCCTTATGGCAGCAAGTGAAGAGGAACTGAAAAGCCTCTTGATGAAAGTGAAAGAGGAGAGTGAAAAAGTTGACTTAAAGCTCAACATTGAGAAAACGAAGATCATGGCGTCTGGTCCCATCACTTCATGGGAAATAGATGGGGAAACAGTGGAAACAGTGTCAGACTTTATTTTGGGGGGCTCCAAAATCACTGCAGATGGTGATTACAGCCATGAAATTAAAAGATGCTTACTCCTTGGAAGAAAAGTTATGACCAACCTATATAGTATATTCAAGAACAGAGACATTATTTTGCCGACTATGGTCCGTCTAGTCAAGGCTATGGTTTTTCTGTGGTCATGTATGGATGTGAGAGTTGGACTGTGAAGAACATTGAGTGCTGAAGAATTGATGCTTTTGAACTGTGGTGCTGGAGAAGACTCTTGAGAGTCCCTTGGACTGCAAGGATATCCAACCAGTTCATTCTGAAGGATATCAGCCCTGGGATTTCTTTGGAAGGAATGATGCTAAAGCTGAAGCTCCAGTACTTTGGCTACCTCATGCGAAGAGTTGACTCATTGGAAAAGACTCGGATGCTGGGAGGGATTGGGGCAAGAGGAGAAGGGGACAACAGAGGATGAGATGGCTGGATGGCATTACGGACTCGATGGGCGTGAGTCTGAGTGAATTCCGGGAGATGATGATGGACAGGGAGGCCTGGCATGCTGCGATTCATGGGGTCGCAAAGAGTCAGACACAACTGAGTGACTGAACTGAACTGAAATGAATCATTTGTGAAAAGATAAAGGAAAGTCCTGGGGCATTTAGCTGATCATTTTCCACCATGCAAACTAAAGAACCACCCAAGAGCAGAAAATAGCAGTGGCAGGCAGGGCTATTTTGACTCATGAATAGGTTATTTGACAAGGATACAGTCCATGATCTCTTATCAGCAATTCTAAAATTCAAATAGCTGTAAACATCAAAAATATTTTAAAAACTTATTTGGTATCAAAAGCTCTCTTGACATGATAGAAAGTGATACATAGTCTTTTCCTTTTAGTGTGAATAGCCACACATTTTGCTAAGGACACACTAATGGTGATATTGAGTTCAGTTCAGTTGCTCATTCATGTCTGACTCTCAGTGACCCCATGGACTGCAGCACGCCAGGCTTCCCTGTCCATCACCAACTCCTGGAGCTTGCTCAAACTCATGTCCATCTGGTCGGTGATACCATCCAACCATCTCATCCTCTGCCATCCCCTTTTCCTCCTGCCTTCAATCTTTCCCAGCATCAGGGTCTTTTCTAATGAGTCAATTCTTTGCATCAGATAGCCAAAGTATTGGAGCTTCAGCTTCAATATCAATCCTTCTAATGCATATTCAGGACTGATTTCCTTTAGGATTGAGTGGTTTGATCTCTTTGCAGTTCAAGAGACTCTCAAAGTTATCCAACACCACAGTTCAAAAGCCATAATTCTTTAGTGCTCAGCCTTCTTAGTGGTTGAATCTCACATCGATACATGACTGTTGGAAAAACAATAGCTTTGAATATGCAGACCTTTGCTGGCAAAGGATTGTCTCTGTGTTTTAATATGCTGTCTGGGTGGTTCATGGGCTTCCCTGGTGACTCACCTGGTAAAGAATCTGCCTGCATTGAGGGAGACCTGGGTTTGATCCCTGGGTTGGGAAGATCCCCTAGAAAAGGAAACAGTTACCCATTCCAGTATTCTGCCCTGGAGAATTCCATAGACTGTATAGTCCATGAAGTTGTAAAGAGTCAGACAGGACTGAGTGACTTTCACTTTCACTTTCTTTTAGGTTGGTCATAGCTTTTCTTCCAAGGAGCAAGTGTCTTTTAATTTCATGGCTGCAGTCACCATCTGCAGTCACTTTGGAGCCCAACGAAAGAAAGTCTCTCACTGTTTCCATTGTTTCCCCATCTATTTGCCATGAAGTAATAGGACCAGATGCCATGAGGGATCTGGAACTAGATCTTAGATTTTTTAATATTGAGCTTTAAACCAGCTTTTTCACTCCTCTTTACTTGTATTAAGAAGCTCTTTAGTTCCTCTTTGCTTTCTACCATAAGGGTGGTGTAATCTCCATATCTGAGGTTATTGATATTTCTCCCAGCAATCTTGATTCTACCTTGTGCTTCATCCAGCTCAGCATTTCATATGATGTACTCTGCATATAAACTAAATAAGCAGGGTGATAATATACAGCCTTGATGTATTCTTTTCCCAATTTTGAACCAGTCTGTTGTTCCATGTCTAGTTCTAACTGTTGCTTCTTGAGCAACAGGCTCAAGAGGCTTCTCAGGAGATAGTTAAGGTGGTCTGTTGTTCCCATCTCTTGAAGAATTTTCCACAGTTTTTGTGATCCACACAGTCAAAGGCTTTAATGTAGTTCATGAGGCAGAAGTAGATGTTCTTCTGGAATTGTCTTCCTTTTTCTATGTTCCAACAGATGTTGGCAATTTGATCTCTGGTATCTGTGCCTTTTCTAAATGCAGCTTGAACATCTGCAAGTTCTCTGTTCGCACACTGTTGAAGCCTTGCTTGGAAAATTTTGAGCATTACTTTGCTAACATGTGAGATGAGTGCAACTGTATGGTAGCTTGAACATTCTTTGGCATTGCCATTCTTGGGATTAGAATGAATACTGACCTTTTCCAGTCCTATGGTCACTGCTGAATTTTCCAAATTTACTGGCATCTTGAGTACAGTGCTTTCACAGCATCATCTTTGAGGCTTTGATATAACTTAGCTGGAATTCCATCACCTCCACTAGCTTTGTTTGCAGTGGTACTTCCTAAGGGCCACTTGACTCTATTCCAGGATGTCTGGCTCTAGGTGAGTGGTCACACCATCGTGCTTATCTGGGTCATGAAGATCTTTTATGTATAGTATTTTATGGGTATTCTTGCCACCTCTTCTTAGTATCTTCTGCTTCTGTTTGGTCCCTACAATTTCTGTCCTTTATTGTGTCCGTCTTTGCATGAAATATTCCCTTGGTGTCTCTCATCTTCTTGAAGAGGTCTCTAGAGTTTTCCATTCTATTGTTTTCCTCGGTTTCTTTACATTGATCACAGAGGAAGGCTTTCTCATCTCTCCTTCCTATTCTTTGGAACTCTGCATTCAGGTGGATATGTCTTTCCTTTTCTCCTTTGCCTTTCACTTCTCTTCTTTCCTCAGGTATTTGTAAGGCCTTCTCAGACAACCATTTTGCCTTTTTGCATTTCTTTTTCTTGGGGATGGTCTCTATCATTGCCTCCTGTACAATGTTACGAATCTCTGTCCATAGTTCTTCAAGCACTCTATCTATCAGGTCTAATACCTTGAATCTATTTGTCACTTCCACTATATAATCATAAGGGATTTAATTTAGGTCATACTTGAATGGTCTATGAATGGTCTAGTGTTTTTCCCTACATTCTTCAACTTACATCTAAATTTTGCAATAAGGAATTCATGATCTGAGCCACAGTCAGCTCCCAGTCTTGATTTTGCTGACTGTACAGAGCTTCTCATCTCCAGCTGAAAGAATATAATCAATTTGATTTTGTTATTGACCACTTTTTTGGGTTCCAAAATCACTGCAGATTGTGACTGCAGCCATGAAATTAAAAGATGCTTGTCCTTGGAAGAAAAGCTATGAGAAACCTAGACAGCATATTAAAAAAACAGAGACATTACTTTGCTGACAAAGGTCCACATAGTCAAAGCTATGGTGTTTCCAGTAATCATATATGTGTATGAGTTGGACCATAAAGAAAGTTGAGTCTGAAGAATTTATGCTTTTGAACTATGGTATTAGAGAAGATTCTTGAGAACCTTGGACTGCAAGGAGATCAAACCAGTCAATTCTAAAGGAAATCAGTCCTGAATATTCATTGGGAGGACTGATGCTGAAGCTAAAGCTCTGATACTTTGGACACCTAATGGGAAGAACTGATTCATTGGAAAAGACCCTGATGCTGAGCAAGATTGAATGCAGGAGGAGAAGGGGATGACAGAGGTTGAGATGTTTGGATGACATCACTGACTTGATGGGCATGAGTTTCAGCAAGTTTCGGGAAGCCTGGTGTGCTGCAGTCAATGGGAATACAAAGAGATAGACATGACTGAGCAACTGAACTGAACTGTATTGACTGAACTGATTGATAATCTGGTGATCTGTTAGATCATCTGGTGATCATATTAGAGTGATCTGATCTGTTGTTGGAAGAGGGTGTTTGCTATCACCAGTGTGTTCTCTTGGCTAAAGTCTGTTACCTTTTTCCCTGTTTCATTTTTCACTCCAAGGTCAAACTTACCTGTTACTCAGGGTATTTCATGATTTCCTACTTTTGCATTCCAGTCCCCTATGATGAAAAAGACATCTTTTTTTGATGTTATTTCTAGAAGGTCTTGTAGGTCTTCAGAGGAAATTTAATTCAGATGAGTGTTCCATCTACTACTGTGGGCAAGAATCCCTTAGAAAAAATGAAGTCGCCCTCATAGTCAACAAAAGAGTCTGAAATGCAATGCTTGGGTGTAATCTCAGAAATGACAGCATGATCTCTGTTCATTTCCAAGGCAAACCATTCAACATCACAGTAATACAAATGTATGCTCCAACCACTAATGCCAAAAAAGCTGAAGTTAAATGGTTCTATGGTGGTGTTATCAGAGAAGGCAATGGCACCCCACTCCAGTACTCTTGCCTGGAAAATCCTATGGACAGAGGAGCTTGGAAGGCTGCAGTCCATGGGGTCGCTGAGGGTCAGACACGACTGAGTGGCTTCACTTTCACTTTTCACTTTCATGCATTGGAGAAGGAAACGGGAACCCACTCCAGTGTTCTTGCCTGGAGAATCCCAGGGACTGCAGAGCCTGGTGGGCTGCCGTCTATGGGGTCTAACAGAGTCGGACACGACTGAAGTGACTTAGCAGCATGGTGGTGTTATATATAGGTGTTTTTTTTTTCCCCCTAAAATCAAAAACTTTTGAATTCTGAAATACATAAGCCCCTAGGGCTCCAGATAAGGGATTTCAGATGAGATGAACTCAATTTCCCCTCTCAAACCTGAAACATCTTCTCCATCTTCACTCCAGCCCATACATAGACTCAAGTTTCTATTTGCATTCAATGATTTGAGAAGAGGGTTTTTTTGTTTTTATTTTTTTTTGTTTGTTTGTTTGTTTAGACAAGGTTTTGAAAAGGGAAAGGAAATAGAAACATTAAGAAACATACTTTTGCCTTTTTTTCCCTACTCTGCTCAAATGAGATTTTACCATGTATATTTAGAAGGGTATGAACCAGAAGTTGAAAAAACATTTTTTTTTTCTGAGTTATTGAGAATTTGGGCCAAAGCAGATCCCTTTCAGGATTCCTATGATACTGTGAGATGTGTATCAGAGAAGAAGCAAGTATCCTCATCACCTCTGGCTGGCGCTATGAACGCTGCAATGTTGGAAGCGTAAGGAAACAGGACTCGTGACATGACAACTGGTGTTTACTTCATAAGATCCATGAGCAGTTGTAGTCACTGATTTGGAAGAGATTTGCCTTTAATGACTCAAAAAGCATTAAATGTTAACACATGAATTCTAGAGCAGGCAAATAATATTACAGACATAAATTGGTGATGCATATGTAATTATGAGTCATGTGCAGACATGACTTCCAGAATCCAAAAAATAAGTAGGAATATTTGTAAGGGAGCTAAGTTCTTGAAAATGCATGGGACTCAGAGCCATTCTAATAGGGACACAAGCACAGAATATGCAATGTTAAGGTCATGTAACATTTCGGTTTGGTAGTTTGGAGTTTTGTTTGTTCATTTTACAATCAATAAACAGCTGATAAAACTATAATAATGGCAACATGCTAAGATCACCAATATCCTCAAATACCACAAAACTCTCATGTTCCTTATTAGCATTATTTTCTATATTTTTCAATTAAAATTTCCCACCTTCAACGTTACTTGATTCTAAAAATTGCTATCTTTGCCTCTAAAGTAACCATGTCAAATGTACTCACTTCCAAATCCATTGGATACAAGCCAGTAATATCTTCTTGATTTGCCTGTCATAGCTACATTTATTTTCAATGCCATATTTCAGGCATTTATTAGCTCATACCTAACCTATGGCAGGAATCTCCTGTACTGTGCTGTGCTTAGACATTCAGTCATGTCTGACTCTTTGCAATCCCATGGACTGTAGCCCACAAGGCTCCTCTGTCCATATGGATTCTCCAGGCAAGAATACTGGGGTGGGTTGCCATGCCCTCCTCCAGGGGGTCTTCCCAATCCAGGGATTGAACCCACGTCTCCCATATTGCAGGTGGATTCTTCACCATCTGAACCACCAAGGAAGCCCAAGAATACTGGAGTGGTTAGCCTGTCCCTTCTCCAGGGGATCTTTCTGAGCCAGGGATCAAACCGGGGTCTGCTGCATGGTAATCTCCTAAGCAATGTCTGTACTTCCATTCTTTTATCCCTCCAATTGTTTCTTCTAATGTCAGTGTTTTGTGATTAAAATCAGGTTTAATTAGTTACTTTCATTTCTTAAACTCTCTCACTGGTTCTCTTTGTGAGGGGAAATATCTCAAATTCTCATCCTAGAGACTATGATCCTTCATATTCTGAATCTGATGCATATTCCCAATGTTATTCTTCTTATCTTTCACCCTATACTCAAAACAGATCACTCACCGCTCCCCATTACTTAAATTTTCTATTTATTCTCCAACACTCATTGCTGTCTACCCTGGAATACATATCCGCTTTCCTAGCCCCCCCAGTGGAACAAGTCCAGACCTACCAGTTCATTCAGTTTATGTGGATTTATTTTCACTGTTGGCATTTTTATGAAATCAAAAGAAACTATCCCAACATGGACTCTCTTAAACAAAATGGTTCTTTGTTCTTCTAAGTAAGAAGGAAATCGTTTTGTACTTATATTACAGACATCAGCAGCGACGGATCTCAGTTTAACTATTAATCACAACTTGTTCCACCACTTTCTTGTCATGGGCTGAATAAATTTTGATGGGTTCGGAGTCTGGAATGCAGTTAAATTTTGGAATGCAGTCAAGAATGGGTGTTCAGAGCCTGGTGCTCTGATGGTAAGATGATATATGGCTATGACTCTGGTGACTCCAACACTTTCTTTTGGTCAAATGTACAATTTCTGCAGAACTGGAAGAACATTACTCACAATGATACTTGACCATTTATAAGTTGTGTGGTTTAAACAAGTGAATCAATTACCTCTTCAATTGTTAGCAAGCAAGGAAGGAGTGAAGAAGTCATTTATTAGATGTACTTCAGGTAACAGCAAAGGTCTGAAATGGGATGCTCTCTTGAAAATATTACTTGTTGACAGATGGAGGCATAAGGAGCATTGGACTAAGCATATAAAAAACATTGTTTGTTTGTTTGTTTGTTTGAATAAGAGGAGAAATATATCCCAGATGTTTACCTTGTGGAAGAAATGCCCCACACTGTGTCTTAGATGTGACGAGAGTCATTTTCAGATTACAGAAAAAGTGTGTTTTTGCCAATGTAGGCATTCAAAGGCATTTAGAATAATAGATGCCAGGCTCTAGTTTTGTGATGTGTGTTTGTATATGTATGTAACATTTTTGTGTAAATGTTCAATATTTGGAATAGGCTTTATGAATAATTTTCAATAACCTTCCCCACTTATCTAATTTCTATTACATGTAAGTCACATAAAGTTATGTAGTCTTCTTTTTCCATGAATTGTTATGCCCCTTTCTCTATTTACTTGGCATCTTTACATAGTTCATTATGGTGTATATGTGGTCAGCAGGATCATATTATTCCTCTTCCAGTTTGCCTTTCTCTTTACAAATTAAAACTTTTATTTTTTTGAAAGTATGGGAAATTAGCTTCTGTTCTTATTTTTATCCTTCTCTATTTATTACTTCCCCTCAAAAAAGAGGTAGACTTTAACAGGTGACTTTAAGGAAGGGACACCTATGCATAACTTACCCATTCCCAAGCTCTTGCTTACTTGAAAGTTTCTGTCTTCTGTTTTCTATGTGATGATCAAATGTGGGTTAGAGCTAAAGGCTTGTCTTCTAGCTTAAAACCTGGGGGATCATATCTCTAACCCTGCTATTGAGACTCCTCCAACTGGTTAACTACCTACTTTGAAAACCTGCCTCAGCAAATGTGGGTTACAAAATCAAGAGTTAGAGGAAGAATTTGAATCCAGCTGCTCTTGCAGTCCTAAACAGTTCTCCAGATCATGTGCTTCAACAATAAAGTTAAAAATTATACTTAGGCATGCTGTATTATGACAGATCTAGAAAAGAGTGAATATTATATGTATCTTCTAAGTTTTTTAATTTAGTTTCTAACTCCATTTTTAAAAATATATATCCAAGACTGAATATTTTCTAAAGTGGAAAAAGTAAACTTATTAAAATGTTTTTCACCTAACTTTATTGGTTCAATGACTGAATCTTAGCCAAATGTTTAGTTTATTGCTAGAAAATACTAAACTGGAACCATTTTGAGTACTTTCATATTTCCTTAAACTTTCCATTTTTAGTGTGCATTATTTCCTTAAACCATTCTTTTTTAAAATAACTTGTGATATCATATTCATTAATACAGTTGTTTAGTTATATGCAATATATTATTTGCATTCACTAAATCAGATGGACACTTATTTTAAATCCACACATACCACTTCAGCTTCAGTAATTACCATGACATGGACATTTGTATTTCATCTACATTCACTTCCCCTCTTCTCCTATTATTTTGAAGTGAATCTCAGAGAGCATATTTTAAAATTCATAAATTGTGTATCTTTAAAGTATTTTTTTTAAATTAGCCATAGTGCCATTCTTGTACACAAAGAGATAACTTTTAAATATTGTGAAATATTTAGTCAGTGTTGAAACTGCCAATATTCTCATAAATGCTGTTTATCTTGTCTTTTATATATGTTATTTTCTTGGTCTGTATCGCAAAAATGTTCACCTGTCTTGCTTCATCAATATGTCAGTTATGTCCCATTAGTTTATAAGAATCTGTCCCCTGACCTTTACTCTTTTATAGCTGAGATTGCCAGTATATACTTTGCTGATTACATTCCCATGGTAACTTTCTGTGTATTCTGTCTTATTTTCCTGTAAACCACTCTCCAATATGCTAACCACCTGACCAGTTCAGTTCAGTCAACCAGTCGTGTCTGACTCTTTGAGATCCCATGGACTGCAGCACACCAGGCTTCCCTGACCATCACCAACTCCCAGAGTTTGCTCAAATTCATGTCCATCCAGTCCATGAGGCCATCCAACCATCTCATCTCTGTCATCCCCTTCTCCTCCAGCCTTCAGTCTTGCCAAGCATCAGGGTCTTTTCCAATGAGTCAGTTATTCACAGTCAGATGGCAGAAGTATTGGAGCTTCAGCTTCCTTCCAATGAACACTGAGGATTGACTCCTCTTAGGATTAACTGGTTGGATCTCCTTGCAGGCCAAGGGACACTCAAGAGTCTTCTCCAACACCACGGTTCAAAAGCACCAGTTCTTCAGTGCTCGGCTTTTTTTATAGTCCAACTCTCACATCCAAATATGACTACTGGAAAAACCATAGCTCTGATCAGATGGACCTTTGTCAGCAAAGTAATGTCTCTTCTTTTCAGTGTGCTGTCTAGGGTTGTCATAGCTTTTCTTCCAAGGAGCAAGTGTCTTTTAATTTCATGGCTCCAGTCACCATCTGCAGTGATTTGGGATCAAGAAAAGAAAGTCTCTCACTGTTTCTATTGTTTACCCATCTATTTGCCATGAAGTGATGGGACCAGATGCCATGGTCTTAGTCTTTTAAATGTTGAGCTTTAAGCCGACTTTTTCACTCTCCTTTTTCACTTTCATCAAGAGGCTCTTCAGTTCCTCTTCACTTTCTTCCATAAGGGCAATGGTGGTTTAGTTGCTAAGTCATGTCTCACTCTTGCGACCCCATGGACTGTAGCCTGCCAGTCGCCTCTGTCCATAGAATTCTCCAGGCAAGACTACTAGAGTGGGTTGCCATTTATTTCTCCTGGGGATCTTCCTGACCCAGGAATCGAACCTGGTCTCCTACATTGCAGGCAGATTCTTTACTGACAGAGCTATGAGGGAAGCCCTTATAATGGCAATATATGTATCTATTTAAAATTAATGTAAACATTTCCATAATGGTAAAAAGTTCTACTGAAGAGTGCTGATCTATAGGATTTATCAGACTTAGATTTGATTTCTTTTGTCAGTAGTTTTTCAGATTGAGGCTGTCTTCTTTCACAAGGAGCAGTTTAACCTTTCATCTCTGTTGTGTTAGCAGCCATCTAGGATCAATATCTAGTTGTTATTCATCAAGGGTTGCAAAATGATTATATTCTAATTATGTCATTTCTCCACTTGTGAACTGAAATTGTTATATAGAATGGAAATCATGCATATATACTCTAATACCAGTTATAACAGTTCATATAGAGAGAGTAGAATCGGTGCTTGATTTTCTTTTTCTCTTCATTGGCTAGTTTACAGAATCATAGATTTGTGACTAGCATACTCCAGTTGCATATTTTTTGAGGGATGGGGGGGATATTAATATCAGTTTGTGAATTTTAAATTGTTTGATGTAGTTCAATTCATTGATTTCTTTATTTGTATTAGTACTCCAAATGTCCACTTTGGCAACTCTTCAAGTTGGCTCCTGAGTCTTTTTTTTTTTCTTCATGATTTTAGGGTTCTTCATAGCTTCTTACTTTCTGGTGTGACAAAATATTGCAGTTTATAAAGCATATTCCATGTCTGGATCTGAGACCAACTATTTCTCCAGGAGGCTCTGGCTATTTTTATCCAGAAGTAATTTTGTTAGACTATAATCTCAGTAGTAGGGGCTCATTGCTACCAGGTTTGACATTGCCCAGGTGTGTTCAGTGGACAGACCCAGGAGTTTTTTTTAAGAGAAAACACATTATGTATTCTTTAAAAATAAATATGCATTTCCACTCTTCTGTTTCCAATTGAATTCAGGACTGTAAGAATTTTAACTAACCTGTACTACCTTGTATCTATATTTCCTTTTCCTCAGGCTCAGAAACCTAGTTGTCAAAGTTGTCTGTAACAACAGAAACTATGGAATATATTTGCTCATTTGCTTTGTCCTATGATGCAGCAAAACAGCTTCAAAAATCCATCTTCAAAATTATGATGAACAGTATTTGACAGAAAAGGTTTAAAGATTTTTTTTTTTGGTCCTTATATACTTTAAAGGCAACTTCAGTCTGCAGTAAAATTATTGCATTTTAAAATTACTTGGAATAGTGAGTGAGAGAAAAGTGAGAGAAAAGTAGAGGATACAGGCCATTGTTCATTGGATGCTTATTACTAGCTGCATACTTCTCCAAGTTCTTTATATGGAATAATTCATAATTTGGAAAATAAACCTATGTAGTCAGTGCAACTTTAGATATAATGGAAATGAGGCAAAAGTTAGTTTGATAACATTGAATATTATAGGGCTAGAAAGTGTCTCAATAGGAGTTTGAATTCCAAGTCTAGAACTCACCCTCTTAACCAATTGATATCATCTAGGATTTATTAGAGGAAGTAGAACATGAAGTCCTTTAGAAAAGGAGAGTTCCTGGTAATATTTATATTACTGATAGATCCTGTAAGGTCCACCCAAAATTTTGTTTCTAGGGCTATGAGTTTTATATATATATATATATATAAATGATAGGTATATAGTATGTATATATGCTAACTATTTCCTTACAACCAAATGATGTTACACTGAGACAAGTTAAAGGAATAATTTGTATTGTGATTGAGAAAGACCTATATTGTATCCTTACCTTAATATAGCTAGAGCACAGCTAAGCACATTTTATTCCAAAAGAACCTCTGTTAAAAATGACTGAGACTCCTGTCCTGTCTGAAGTGAGCACTACAATATTTACATCTGTTTTTGATTTTAAAAAACCAAAACTGAAAATTTCATAAATATGATCTGGTCATTTCTTACATATAAAACATGATACACCAATAACTAGATAGTGATGAATGTAAGTTTTCAAGCTACATGAAAACACAAGTCTCTCCTCTTTTGAAAATCAAGAATGATTGTGTGCACTAGCACTTTTGGGTAAATGTCTCGACTGGAGTGTCTTTGCCATACGCAATATATAGCATTAGACATAATTATCAAAAATATAAAACAATGATCAAGATAAATTTATTGAACTTCAGTTTCTGTATTAATAATCTTAAAATTAAGTTTTTTTCAAAATTAGAATATATTCTTATACATTGTGAGAACATGAACTGAAGGCAAGGGAAAGGAGAAAAGGACTAAGAGATAAAAAGTTTGAAAAAAGTAGCTTCTTGAAAAACAATCAAATACTGCATGCTTATAATATAACAACTATGTGCAGTTGTTTTGTAGGTTACTTTATATTAAAGTAGAGACAAGAGGAACTTTGAAGAAGAATTCAAAGAACAATATACACGTAGAGCAGAATGATCTAAATGGAAAGACTATGCTCCATTATCCCTCTATTTTATCTAGCATAGGGATGAAGTGAGTGCTGTATAGTTCCTCTTTCATGCTCCAGGGGCATCTCAGACTTGGATTTTACTTGGTGTGACTTCTCAGAGACTGATAGCTCTCTGTGAGCAGTAAATTCTCCAAGAAGACTTACATTACAATATAGTAAGACTCACATTACAATATAGTAATCAGAGCAGGGGCTCTCTTGATGAAAGGAAACTAGGAGTTGAGGATGGAGGGATATCTCAAGTCAGAATCATAAATCAAAGGCTTAAAAACAAAGTGAAACAAAATATTCTTAACCTATACTTCTCCCTACTAGAAGCTTTAAAAAGGTAATCTACTATGTGTTATTTTACTCAAAGGCCAAAGTAAAAGTTTACTGGTTCAAAAGTCAAACAAACCATATTTCCTTTATTTAAGATGAAATAAAGACCAATAAAAGATTTGGAGAAGGAAATGGCAACCCACTCTAGTAAATAAAGACCAATAAAACTGCCTCTAACTCCAAGTGAGGATGTCTTTTGTGTGTGTGTCAAAAGGGCAAATATTCCTTTAACAAATGCTTTCACTGGCAAATTGTTAATGGGGCTATCATGAAGGGCTTATGTGATGATCCAGGAGATAATTGAGAAATTTGGGATGCTTGTTCTTCTCTATCAATCTGGCTTATGTTATTTCTGAGCCAAACTGTTGACCTTTTCTTACTTCTTTTGTTAAGCTGTGGCACCTAAAGGATTACATATCCAAACAATTTTAGAGAACCTTTTCACTGTGAGAATAGTACGGGGCTTAAATTTATTGAATACTGCTGCATTTAACCTATTTAATTGGAACACATTAATTAGATCTAATTGCAAAGTTGTTTTAATTGGAAAATCAAGCATTGCGCTGATATTGGTGTGCATGATTAAACAAAGTAACTGAGGTCACCAGTAGATTGTATAAGATTCATGCCTGTGATTGATTAAGTATGAAAGTTAATCAATTTAATTTATGTGATTGATGTTGATTCTTTCCTTTTGAAATTGCCTGTTCGTATCTTATTTTATCAAGATACTCTGTCTGGAATGTCAGCTAAACTACAGTAGCTCTTCAATTTGTTTGTTTTGGTATAATGATGTGTTTATTTCTGATCTAAGTAATTTTAACATGGCTTTTGTGTCACTAATTAAGATTTTTCAAGTTACTAGAGATAAAATTAGATTTTCTATTAACAAAATTTAATTTTCCTGGGGAAATAATTCAAGCAACATGGGAAACTTAACCTATTAGTTCCATTAGTAGAGCTGATAGTTTATTGCCTTAAAACATATGCCACACAGCTCAGGAACAAAGGTGTCCCTGTTTTAATCATCTCCATGTCAGTGTTCTTTGCATTTCCCTATGACTATGATGATAATTGTAATAATAATGAGAAGATGGAGAACATTTATATAGTCCTTATTATGTGCTGGGCATTGTTTTAATTTTATTAAATATAATAACCCATCTAATAACATATTATATAAATGCATTGGTATCTGTGAATTTTCTTTTATGAAAGTCACGGTGGTAATATCTTCTTATATACTGGATGCTGTCTTCTGAACCATGGCAAACATACATTGTTAAGTCATAACAAGGGAATGTTATTCACCTAGGTTGCAGAGTTAGTAGGCACTTGATAAATTCTCATATATAACATTGACAAAATTGACCCTATCCATATGATTGAGTCTATACCTTGAGTAGTCAGGGTCCTCCAGAGAAACAGAGCCAAATGGAGATGTCTCTACCTATATATCCTATATTTCTATGTCTCTGTCTACCTATCCACCTACAGAGAAAATTATTTTAAGAATTTCTTTTAAGAATTGGCTCTTTTGATTTGTGTTGAGAGATGGAAGTCTGAAATTTGTAGAACAGGCTGGCAGGCTGAATACTCAGGCAGGAGATGGTAACGTAGTTTTCAGTCTGAAATTGTGAGGTAGGCCACCGGAAAACTGGAAGCTCAGGCAAGAGTTGATGCTAGAGTGTTGGAAAATTTCTCCTTCTATAGGAAAACTTAAGTTTGTTCTTAAGAACTTTAACTGATTAGAGGAGGTCCATCCATATTATGGAGAGTGGTATCCTTACTTATAGAAAGCTGATTCTATTTTATTTATTTTTTAATCACAGTTGTATGTTTTAGGTATTTATTTTTTGGTTTATTTTTTTAAACAACTGGAGTATAATTGCTTTCTTGCCTTATCATACTGTTCATGGGTTTCTCGTGGCAACAGTACTGGAGTGGTTGGTCATTCCCTTCTCCAATAGGAGAAGTAGAAGAGGGAACAGATGATGAGATGGTTAGATAGTATCACTGATGCAAAAGACATGAATTTGAGCAAACCCTGGGAGATAGTGAAGGAGAGGGGAGCCTGGAGTGCTGCAGTCCATGGGGCCAAGAAGAGTCAGACATAATTTAGCGACTCAAAGATGACAGCAGCATCATTGATTTACCATGCTGTGCTAGTGTCTGCTATACAACACAATGATTCAGTTTCATGTATACATACATCCCCTCCCACTTGAACATGCCTCCCACTCCCCTCTTATCCCACCCATCTAGGTCATCACAGAGCATCAAGCTGAACTACCTGCGCTATACAACAGGTCCCCACTAGTTGTCTATTTTGCACATGGGAGTATATATATGTCAATCCCAATCTCCTAATTTTCCCTGCCCTCCCCTCCCCTCCACCCCCACATATACATGTCCATTCTCTATGTCTGCATTCAAGACAACAGATTCTAGATTTCAACCATACCTACAAAACAACTTTACAGAAAACTTTCAATTGTTTAGTTATATAACTGGGTACTATAGCCTACCTGAGGTGATACATAAAATTCAGCATCACATACGTTGAATTTGTATGAATGGTATATATATTATATGAATGATTCAGGATTCTTGGGCATAAGTATGTAATTAACAATAGTAAACATCAATGTGGTATTTTTCCTCAGCTAGATAACAGTACTAATAACTTAGTGATATTTCTGCAATGTTAAAGTTGTGATAAACATTGAAATTTGATTCACTGAACAACTTTTATAAACTAGTCTTTTCCTTTCCTTTTAATTTGTCAAACTCCCTTGTAGCTTGGAGGCCATTCACATCAGTTTTGTTGCATAAGACATAAGTCTGCCAAGGAAGAGACACTATCATGAGGAAATCTTACTATTTTTTTCCTAAATAAAAGAAATACTGTTGCATAGATTTTCCTCTTGCCTCTCTTCTTACCCAAGCTACAGAGATAAAGCCTACTAGTGTAGCAATGACTGACAACATGAGGACAAAAGCCAACACACCAAAGATGACAGACCTGTGAGACAGAAATAACCAGCTTCCTGGCGGGTAGTGCGGAGTTCTTGCTCTAGGCTAATACTAACTGTCAGTGGATTTCTTGTTATATGAGAAAGAAAAGCAAAAAAGAGAAGAAGAAAACACTCCTATTTAAGCTACTGACTCCTGTTTAAGCTATCGCAAGATTCGTTCCTGGGAATTGTTCACTTTTTGTTTGTTTGTTTGTTTGTTTTGGTCTCTGTACACAATCCTAACTTCAAGTTCTTTTCCTATTTTTATTAGTAAAGGGAGAATGAGTTTAAATGCAAAACAAATTGGGACACAGAACTGAGCAATTGTCTATCACAACCATTGTCTCCTTATCAAGAGAGACAACTCTAAAAAAATCGTGGAGCATTACAAACACTATAAAACAAAACCAAGTGTTCTTACAAGAATACGCGATGTTGACTTCCAGGGACTATGAAATCATCTATGTTTGTTCTTCTCAGTTGCATTATGTTCATTCCTTGGTCACTGATGTTATTTATTGTCTCATGTAAAGGATGAGACAGCGGATGTTGGCAATTTGATCTCTGTTTCCTCTGCCTTTTCTAAAACCAGCTTGAACATCGTGAAGTTCATGGTTCACGTATTGCTGAAGCCTGGCTTGGAGAATTTTGAGCATTACTTTACTAGCGTGTGAGATGAATGCAATTGTGCGGTAGTTTGAGCATTCTTTGGCATTGCCTTTCTTTGGGATTACTATCAGTCATATGGTTTAGATAGAGTTTAAACCACCCTCCACTCCAGATCATGCCAATCAACACATCCCTTTATCTTTCCAGTAACTAGTTCATGTATAAGTAAACACTACAAATAGGCTGATGCAATGTAACATGACTATGTATCTGTTGAGGTTTCCTATGAGGAAAACCTTTTCACCTTCTCTTTTATAGCTTTCTATTATCAGAAAAAAAATCCTCATGCAAGATATAAGGTGTGAATGTGAAACCTGGACTCTTACGTGAGAGGGAAAGCCTAGATAAGAAGCACTGTTGATACACAATGTGCAGTGTGGTGGAGAAGTCAACACCAGTGTGGTCAGATCAGTGAGAAGCCAGATCTCAGCTTACTGTACTTGAGCTGCTGAAACAAAGCTTATGTGATATAATTCTCAACTTTTCAGTTGTCAGATAAAGACATCCATTCATCATTCTTATTTTTAAGTCAGAGTAAGTCAAGTTTTCCATCATGTACAACCCAAGAGACAGGGACTGAATCTTAATAACTTTTCTATTTATCAGGAGCAAGCACATGGTAGGTACTCAACAGATTTTTGTTGATGAATTAGGTTAAAATTGACCTAATGAAAAATCTAACAAAAACTCAAGTTAAATGTATATAAATATACAGAAATATAGTAAAGAAATAGCCTTATTGCATCATTGTGAGAATTATTAATACACAGTATATGAATTATGAAAATTGTATAGGTTAAACATTTCTGGCAAAATGGCAGATGGAAATAGGACAAATCCTCTCATTGAAAACAACTAAAATTACTGAATAAATTATTCTTGAACTAATAAAGTGAATCTGTGACAAGATTCAATGGTAACAATGCAAAATATACTCGTGAGGGACTGACTGATGACAGGAAGATACTTCTTCTTGATATATTTAATAAACCAGTTAAACTCAAAAGTTAGTTTGCATCAGTTCAGTTCAGTTCAGTTCAGTCGCTCAGTCGTGTCCAACTCTTTGCGACCCCATGAATTGCAGCACGCCAGGCCTCCTGTCCACCACCAACTCCCAGAGTTCACTCAGACTCACATCCATCGAGTCAGTGATGCCATCCAGTCATCTCATCCTCTGTCGTCCCCTTCTCCTCCTGCCCTCAATCCCTCCCAGCATCAGAGTCTTTTCCAATGAGTCAACTCTTCGCATGAGGTGGCCAAAGTACTGGAGTTTCAGCTTTAGCATCATTCCTTCCAAAGACAGTTGCATAGTTTTATGCAACTTAAGGCACATAAATTTTACAGGCAAAGCTAGGAGTGAACAAAGTGGGCCTATTAGAAATAATCAAGATTGATTATTATTACATATAATCAACTGCAGATGCTCCCTCCATAAAAGATATGCTCAATATAAACAAACAGTATATATGAATACTTTTTGAAGTACTGATTATTCATGAATAAATATAAAATTGAATATGGCTTTAAAACTAGCAAACCTGATTGAATAATTTATCTATTGACTCTCTTAGATACTTCAGATAAGCAGTCATCTGAAGACAATGACAGTTTTCTCCCTTCCTTTATAATTCTTTTATAATTTATTTTAATGCATGCATTACTATCTGGCTAGGACATTCAGCAAAATGTTGAAGACAAATACTGAGATCAGGTACTCAATTTTTTCTCATGTTTAATGATATTCATACCTCATTAAAAATAATAAAAGAATTATAGCTAAGGAATTTATTAGAAAGAGATAAAGAAAAATAATAAAATATTAAATGAATCCATAAAAAGCTAAAAGGAGAAAAATGGGACAAAGGCCCATGATACTAACAGAAAATAAATTATATGATGATACATTTAAACCTAAACATAATAACCTAAATATAAATATTCATAATCCTTGGAAGAAAAGTTATGATCAACCTAGATAGTATATTCAAAAGCAGAGACATTACTTTGCCGACTAAGGTCCGTCTAGTCAAGGCTATGGTTTTTCCGGTAATCATGTATGGATGTGAGAGTTGGACTGTGAAGAAGGCTGAGCGCCGAAGAATTGATGCTTTTGAACTGTGGTGTTGGAGAAGACTCTTGAGAGTCCCTTGGACTGCAAGGAGATCCAACCAGTCCATTCTGAAGGAGATCAGCCCTGGGATTTCTTCAGAAGGAATGATGCTAAAGCTGATACTCCAGTACTTTGGCCACCTCATGCGAAGAGTTGACTCACTGGAAAAGACTCTGATGCTGGGAGGGATTAGGGGCAGGAGGATAAAGGGACGACCGAGGATGAGATGGCTGGATGGCATCACTGACTCGATGGACGTGAGTCTGAGTGAACTCCGGGAGTTGGTGATGGACAGGGAGGCCTGGCGTGCTGCGATTCATGGGGTCGCAAAGAGTCGGACACAACTGAGTGACTGAACTGTACATTAAAATTTGTCTGTGTGTGTGTTCAGTTGCTTCAGTTGTGTCTAATTCTTTGCAACCCTATGGACTGTAGCCCACCAGGCTCCTCTGCCCATGGGATTCTCCAGGCAAGAGTACTGGAGTGGGTTGCCATGCCCTCCTCCAGGGCATCTTCCCGACCCTGGGATTGAACTTGCATCTGCATGCATCACCTGCACTCTAGGCAGATTCCCTACCCACTGAGCCACCTGGGAAGCCCAAAATGGTCTAGATGTCACTAATTATAATGCAAAGATTGTTAGATTGGAAAAGCACATCCACTCATATGCTACCTACAAGTAACATGACTTAAGTAAAAGACACAAATGAATTAAAAGTAAAAGAATAGAAAATGACATACCAGGTTAATACTAATCAAAAAGAAGCTGGAATTGACATAGCAGCAGTAGGCATGACAATTTCAGATCAAGTAATATCATTAGGGATTTTTATAAATTTATAAATATGATAAATGATTAATTAATCAGAAGGATGTAACAAACAGTGATTATGCCCCTAATGCTAGAGTTTCAAAATACATGGATCATAAACTGAGAAAAACATTAGGGATGGATACATAATATGAATGAAATGCTTCCCTATCTCGTCTCAACAACTGATACAAAAGGCAGATAGAAAAATCAGTAAGGTTTAAAAGACTTCAAAAACAAGATCAACCAACTTTTTATAACTGGCATTACAGACACTCTGCCCAATAACAGGAGAATACACATTCTTCTGAGGTACATGTCAACCATTTACCTAGATAAATGATATTTGGAGCAGTAAAACAAGTCTAACTAAATTTAAAATGATTTTAGGCATACAGAATTTGTCCTCTAATCATAATGATGTGAAATTAGAAATGAAAATATAAAGATCTCTGGAAAAAAATACAAACATTTGGAAATTAGGTAACACATTTTAAAATAATCCATGAGTCAAAGAAACAAAGCAATGCAAAAGGAAAAGCAGTACTTTAAATTAAATGAAAATGAAAATATAACTTAAACATGTCAAATGTTGACGAAGCAAAATTTAGTGGGAAATTAATAGTGTGAAACACCTATGTTAGAAAAGAAGGAAGTGTCAAATCAATGACCTCAGCATCCACCATAAGAAACTAGAAAATAAAAGAAAATGAAACCAAATTTGACACAAGTAAGGAAGCAATTAAAAATAAGAGTAGACACTGATTATATAAAATACAAAAACTATAATTAAAAAACAAAGAAACCATAAAGCTGGTTATTTGAGAAGAATAATAAAATTATCCACTCTTTCCCCAGACCAATTAGGAAAATAGGATGAGATGGCACAAATTATCAATTTCAGGAATGGAAGAGTGGCATTAATACAGATTTTTCAAAATTAAAAACATAATGAAGAGTATTACAAAGATATTATGCCAATAAAGTTTACTCCTAGGTGGAGAGGAAAAAGCCTTTAAAATATACAAACTATTGAAGTCCATTCAAGAAGAGATACACAATCTGAATAACCGTACATCTATTAAATAAATTAAAGTCATAGTTAATAACTTTTCCACAAAGTCAGCAATGTTTCAGTGTCTTCACAGGTAATTACCATGAGGCATTTAAGGGCAAATAAATCCATTTCTATACAAATTCTTCTTGAATATTGTAAGGAAAGGAATACTTCCCAACTCTTTCTTTGAGACTAGCATTCTCTCACTACAAAGTCTAATAAGCGCTATAGAAAGAAAATAAACTATGAACTAATATTCCTCTTACACATAAGTGCAAAAAATTAACA
This sequence comes from Ovis canadensis, assembly GCF_042477335.2. NCBI lineage: Eukaryota > Metazoa > Chordata > Mammalia > Artiodactyla > Bovidae > Ovis > Ovis canadensis. The sequence continues at coordinate 89,667,194 of NC_091249.1, forward strand.
TAATTTAAGCAAATCTAACAATATATAAACAACAATACAAACTAGCCTAGGCTAGCAAGGCTGGTTTAAACATTCAAAAAGTAACATAAATCACCATATCAACAAATTGAAAAAAGAAAAAAAAGAGATCATTTTAATAAATAGAGAAAAAGCATTTGAGGAAATCCATTGTCCATTCCTGATAAAAATTTTCAACAAAGAAGGAGAAGGGTATCCTTTCAACCTGAGAAAGGTCATCTACAGAAAACCTACAGCTGACATCATACTTAATGTTGAAACACTGAAAGCTGTTGTTGTTGTTGTTTTCTGTTAGCTAAGAAATAAGGTAAAGATATATACTTCATTGCTTCTATTTAACATTCTGTCTAAACAGGAGGTTCTAGCCAAATAAATTAAACAAGACTTTAAAAACGCACACAAACAAATGCTACTTAGTGCTGGTGATTAAATAAACAATCACCACCAACAACAACAACAAAAAAAGCAAGAACATCTGTATAGCTTTTGCAGTTTTAAAGCCTGTAACATAATTATATAAATTACTACATAGAAATGTTTAAATGCATGATGAATTCCCTAGAGTATTCTTTAGAAGATACAGAAAATGATGTAGTTAACCAGTAGTGATATATCCTGAGAGAGAACAGCATTAAGTAAACAAATCAAAAATTATTTCTTTAATCTACAATTATAATCCTTATTCCAGTTCTAACCAGATTCCTGAATATGGGTGTGTTTCTTAATGCAATTTTATAATCCAAATTTTGTTTCAAGAATTCAATGAGGAAAAAATAGATCTAAACTGCCTAATCAAGGGTCTGGTATAGCATAAGGGTTCAAGAAGTGAGAAGCATAAGCCTGAAGGCAGTACAGAGTCTAGAAGATTCAAAATGGGAACAAATATGGAGGTATGGTATTTGGCCCACTTGACTTCACATTCCAGGATGTCTGGCTCTAGGTGAGTGATCACACCATCATGATTATCTGGGTCATGGAGATCTTCTTGGTACACTTCTGTGTATTCTTTCCACCTTTTCTTAATATCTTCTGCTTCTGTTAGGTCCATACCATTTCTGTCCTTTATCGAGCTCAACATTGCATGAAATATTACCTTGGTATCTCTCATTTTCTTGAAGAAATATCTAGTCTTTCCCATTCTGTTGTTTTCCTCTATTTCTTTGCATTGATCCCTGATGAAGGCGATCTTATCTCTTCTTGCTCTTCTTTGGGCCTAAGAAAGCATGACTATGAACAAAGCTAGTGGAGGTGATGGAATTCCAGTTGAGCTATTTCAGATCCTGAAAGATGATGTTGTGAAACTGTTGCACCTAGTATGCCAGTAAATTTGGAAAACTAAGCAGTGGTCACAGGACTGGAAAAGGTCAATTTTCATTCCAATCCCAAAGAAAGGCAATGCCAAAGAATGCTCAAACTAACTATGCAATTGCATTCATCTCACACGCTAGTAAAGTAATGCTTAAAATTCTCCAAGCCAGGCTTCAATAATACATGAACTGTGAACTTTCCGATGTTCAAGCTGGTTTTAGAAAAGGCAGAGGAAACGGAGATCAAATTGCCAACATCCGCTGGATCATGGAAAAAGCAAGAGAGTTCCAGAAAAACATCTATTTCTGCTTTATTGACTATGCCAAAACCTTTGACTGTGTGGATCACAATCAACTGTGGAAAATTCTGAAAGAGATGGGAATACCAGACCACCTGACCTGCCTCTTGAGAAACCTGTATGCAGGTCAGGAAGCAACAGTTAGAACTGGACATGGAACAACAGACTGGTTCCAAATAGGAAAAGGAGTATGTCAAGGCTGTATATTGTCACCCTGTTTATTTAACTTCTATGCAGAATACGTTATGAGAAACGCTGGGCTGGAAGAAGAACAAGCTGGAATCAAGATTACCAGGAGAAATATCAATAACCTCAGATATGCAGATGACACCACCTTATGGCAGAAAGTGAAGAGGAACTAAACAGCCTCTTGTTGAAAGTGAAAGTGGAGAGTGAAAAAGTTGGCTTAAAGCTCAACATTCAGAAAATGAAGATCATGGCATCTGGTCACATCACTTCACGGAAAATAGATGGGGAAACAGTGGAAACAGTGTCAGACTTTATTTTGGGGGGCTACAGAATCACTGCAGATGGTGACTGCAGCCATGAAATTAAAAGATGCTTACTCCCTGGAAGAAAAGTTATGACAAACCTAGATAGCATATTCCAAAGCAGAGACATTACTTTGCCAACAAAGGTCCATTTGTCAAGGCTATGGTTTTTCCAGTGGTCATGTATGGATGTGAGAGTTGGACTGTGAAGAAAGCTGAGTGCCAAAGGATTGATGCTTTTGAACTGCGGGGTTGGAGAAGACTCTTGAGAGTCCCTTGTACTGCAAGGAGATCCAACTAGTCCATTCTGAAGGAGATCAGCCCTGGGATTTCTTTGGAGGGAATAATGCTGAAGCTGAAACTCCAGTACTTTGGCCACCTCATGCGAAGAGTTGACTCATTGGAAAAGACTCTGATGCTGGGAGGGGTTGGGGGCAGAAGGAGAAGGGGACAACAGAGGATGAGATGGCATCACCAACTCAATGGACGTGAGTCTGATTGAATTCCAGGAGTTGGTGATGGATAGGGAGGCCTGGTGTGCTGTGATTCTTGGGGTCACAAAGAGTTGGACACGACTGAGCAACTGAACTGAACTGAACTGAACTGAATGGTTGATCAAGGAAAGGTTTTGTGACGCTAAATCAAAAGGCAATTAAGAGTAAGGCAAGTGAGAAAGAGGGTACTGATAAACCTATTTGTGGGGCAGCAGTGGAGATGTAGACATAGAGAACACACTTGTGCGTGCAGTGAGTGAAGGAAAGGGAGGGAGGAATTGAAACAGTAACACTGAAACATATACATATGCATAAAATAGATAACCAGTGGGTTTTTGCTGTATGATGCAGGAGCTCAAACAGTGCTTTCTGACAACTTAGAGGAAGTGGCTGGGAGGTGGGAGGGAGGTTGCAGAGGGAGGGCACATATGCATGCCTATGGCTTATTCATGCTGATGTATGGCAGAAACTAACACCATATTATAAAGCAGTAGGGTAGTGTTAGCTGCTTTGTCATGTCCAACTCTCTGAAATCCCACGGACTGTAGCCTGCCAGCCTCCTCCATCCATGGGATTCTTCAGGCAAGAGTACTAGAGTGGATTGCCATTCCCTTCTCCAGAGGATCTTCCTGACCCAGTGATCAAACCCAGGTCTCCTGCGTTGCAGGCAGATTCTTTACCATTTGAGCCACAGGGAAGATCTAGCAATTATCCTCCAATTAAAAATAAAATTAGAAAAGAATGAGGAAGGTGAATGGAGGCTAGAGAGGTATGTGTGTGGGGAGGTGGATAACTATTGCTGAGCTCCAGTCCATCTCCTAATAATTTATGAACCAGGAACTTTAAAGTTCATCATTAAAATTGATAAATCATTGAGAATAGTCAAGAAAAAAAAATCTAAGTCTTAAACAGCAAACTGATGTTAGGCTAGACTTCTCTCCTTGTACTTTCTTGTGATATATTTGTCTCTGCTTTTTAAACATAATTATAACATTTAGATTTATGCCTATAAATTTTTATTGTGTTTATTTTTCTCCATCATTCTACTGTTGAGCCTTTTCAGAATTTTAATTCTGTCAACTATCTATTAACTTACCCTTCCAGAATGAGGTCACCTGACAATGTGATAAGCACACCTCTTTTATCTCTATCCACAGTGTAGAAAAAAATGTTTCATGGGACAAGGCAAAATACACTGATAGAACCTGTGTTATTTTGGATAAAAATTTGAATAAGTAACCACTAGTACAAAATAAAATTATGGTAAAAAATTCAATCTTTATATTAGTATCCATGTCAGCTGCATTAGTAATGTCAGTAGTAAGCGTTCACAATTATACATGATTATAGTCAGGACTGGGTAAGGATAAGAAAGAAAATAAAGATTAGTTTATTTGTTGCATAGATTTCACAGTTCAAAGAAAGCAGACAATGATTTTACATTTTACTGCAACCATTTTGATCATGTCAGAACAGACAAAGGAATTCAATAATACTGTGTTCAAATGTCCACATATCTAGTGTGTATCTATTGGTTCTCATTTTGTAAAAATACTTACAGTGAGAGTTACCGGCCATCTGTTAACAATTCATTCTCCTCCCCAACTGGTCTGGCACTGTGATAGTGTAGTTTCTGAGTTCAAACTCTCCCATTTGACCTTTTACGTGGCCTTTATTAGCCCTGTCTGTTCTCATTTTCCCTGTTTAATCATTTGGTATATGATGTGAACCCATATTTTGTGAGACGTGGTGTGTGAATCATGTAATTTATTTATAGATAGTGCATTCTCTAGATTAGAGAAATCTACCAACTCAGGAAAAAATAAAAACAAACTGCAATTAGAAGAATTGTAACAGCAAACCTTGCCAGTAAAAGACTTAACAGAGAATTTGAAGGGGAAATACTTCTTCTTTCACACAATGCCAAGGTCAAGGGAGGGGAGTTCCCTTTATGCCTTCTTTGGTTAGCAGAGTTTTTGTTGTTTTTCTGTTATTTTTATTTTGTTTTTGCTGAAGACCACAACACATCCCCACCTAGACCAAGGCCCCTGTATCTTGTTGCTGAATGACCACTAAAATTTAAGCCTCTAGATTAGATATTGTTGTTATATCATTACATATATTAATATGTTAGATCTAAAAAATATACTTATATGTGTTAGGATATTTTGGAACACAATTCATTATGCTTAGTATTAGTTGCTTAGATATTGAATTTCTAATACAGTATGATTAAATTCATTTATAATGTGTACTACTGTAGATTGTTGATTTGAGTGCTTTTGTGTTTGGTATATGTTTCCAGAAAGTGTGAAGTATGTGGAATATGCACAGCCACATTCTTTTCCAGACATTTTTATATACTTCCATTGCTGAAATCAGGAATTCACAGAGAAAGATATAGTAAAGGAAATCAAATTTATAGTCTCTGATTTTTAAAAATACTTTTTATTAGATAACTTACTATCCCCTTCTGTTGGGGCTATAACTATTCAGATGACAGAGAGGCAGAGAGAACACACACACACACACACACACACACACACAGGTATTTCATTCTATATTCACCAAAATGGAAGTCTCTTATCACAAGTGTACTTTTCATGATTTGCATGTCTTTATTTTTCTTTTTGAAAATTTAATAATCTCAAAAAAGTGACCCAAATATTTTTTTTTCTCAAAATAAGAACACTTTTAGCAGACATCAGGACAATATCAACTCCTTCACACAATATTCTTTTCACAATTCAACTTGACCTTGACTGTGATTGCTTTTCCAGCTGCAAGTTCTGTTCTTAAATATATGATGCCTACTGTGTTGTCAGATGAGTAGCAGATCTGAAATGTGCAAAATTAGGATGAGATGTCCAGCCAGGTGCATGGAGTTTGTGAAGGCCAGATACAATCCTGTTGCAATGCAGTGGTAACTTGAAATGATTGTTAACCAAAAAAAAGTAGCCCACCATGCACTCAGCCACACCTGAATTCAGCTGGTTAATGCAGCCTGCACTTCTTGGCTTGAGGTGAAATTCACATGAACTATAAATGCTTGATAAGGAATGTTTCTCCGACTTTGCCTGGCCAGGGCGGCCCACAGAGAGAAAAGCCCTAGGCCAGGAGCATCCTGTTGGCCAATTGTTTCCAATCTAAGGCTCAGAAATGAGGAAAGAAAGTGGATATCATTAAGCTCTATGGAGAAATCAGGCTTTCTGACATTTCATTTCCTGACCTCTCAATAATGTTTGTTATTGTCCATTCATTTCCTGCTCTAAAACAAAACAAACAAACAAAAAAATACCTTCCAGTCTGAAGATAGAGTTCCCATTTCTCTGTTTTCCATTTAAAACCACTAATGCTAAATCTCAGGAAATGCTGAAATTGGTCAGATTATTTGTAGTGCAGGACCAAAGATGTCAGCCTCCTCCTATAAGAAAGGTTACAACTCGGGTTGGAACTGGAACTGTAGAAATTAAGGATAGAATTAAGGAAAAAACCAAAGACCTGGATCTAGGAAACTGGAAGAATGAGAGGATTGCATAGTGGCACAAAGACAGAACCAACCGGTGAAACCAAACATGACATTTTGAAAAGATTTTAAAATTAGAGGAGTGGAAAATTTTCCTCAAGATCACATAGCAACGAGTACCAATGGTAAATTACTAAATACAAAAGTTGACACTTTTTCTGCCTTTCTTTGTAAAATGAGAGATAAAGTATAAAAGATTACAGGTCAAACAAAAGAGAAGGGTGTTTCAGAATGACAAATACAGTGATAAAGATGCACTGGATGGGTAGCTTAGAATGTTTTATTTCTTCAACAAGTAGTTATTGAGCCACTTTTTCTTTTTTTTTTTCTTTTTTTTTTTAAATTCAGGCACTGTGCAAAGAGCTAGGGATAGTATAGTGTATAAAACCAAGCACAACCTCTGGAATCTTTGGTAAAAAAGAATAACACACATCAATTAAAATTATAGCTATGTTATTACTAGAAAGGAGATGGGATGATGGAGATAATAATAAGGAAACCACATTATATACAGATGATTCTTCCTTGGGAAAGTGAGTTTCTAACTGGGATAGGAGGAAAAGAGCAGTTTGTTAAAAAAGAGTAGCTGGGGAGGAAGTAAAGTATGGGCAGAGAAAACTGCATGACTGGAGGGGGTGTAGTAGTTATGAGTGATTAAAAATAAGGAGTCAGAGAATGAAAATGAACATAGAGTTGAGGACCCCAGATATGATTATTCAGGGTCCTGTAAGCCACGTAAAGAGAACTGGAAGTCAAATGTGAAGAGGCAATTTGCAGTCAGCAAGAGAAGATAAAGGCTGAGTGGTAAGGAGGCTACTTTTAGTAATGGAGAGGGGTGATGATGATAGATTGGTCCAGGGTGCTCATGGAAAGAGTTAAGAGAATGGGTAAATATTAGATATATTTGAGAGAAAAAGTCAGTATGCAAACACATACAACAGAAACAAGCTAATGCAGGTAACACCCATCACCCCCCAAAAGCAACATTTGTCAAAGGCTGTTCACCATGCTAGGGACAGTCCATCTGCAGGATGAATGCCGCTCTCTGGTTCAGGTTCACAACTTTTAAATGGTTCTTATTATGATAAAAATAAATCTTAGCATAGAAAGTGCTGGTGCAAGGAGGTAGTTCCAAGTACGTAAGGAAAGAAAAACATGTGCCTATGGGCAGAGGGAGAGAAAAAGCTTTAGAAGAGAAGCTTTATAGCACTTCTTTCCTTAATATTTATTCCTTAAGTGCATGTAAGTAACACTCCCTGATCAACATTTATTTGATATGAAGATAAATAACGAAGGGCCGTGGAGAATGGAAGCAAAAAATGTAGGAAAGTAACACATCCTCGAGTCCTGCCACTCGTGTTGTCTCCTCTTTCAGAAGGCTTTCAAGAACTGCAGAATATTAGATTCAAAACTCAATCCTACTACATCAGAATCTGCATTTTAACAGAGCTCCATGTGATTTGGATACGATTTCATGTTTGAGAATAACTATTAAAAGTATGCAATAAACATTTCAGAGATGGGGTGAGATATGGTGCCAGTACATATTAGTAGGCAAATTTCAGTCTTTTTGCTACTCAGCCTTTTCAGCATACACATTCACACAATATGATCTTTTTAAATGCTGCATGTATACTCAAACATGGTGTTAACCATAGTTCTATCTAATATTATTCAGAATTGAAATTTTAAAAAGAAGCACACCAACTTTTGAAAATGGCAATGGATGAAAATAAAGTAGATAGCAATGACAAACGCAAAAGAAAAGTGTAAGTCAGAGCTCACATTAGACATAAAGAAAGTTCCACCCGAGAATTTCAGTAAGATGTATCGCCAACCACAAAATTAAGTCAGAAAAGCAAAAAATTTGTGTTGTCTGCCCATGGATTTCTTATAGTTTTTCCCCTTTTCTTTCAAAAACACACTGCCTTCTGTTTCAGTTATATATTGTTGCCTAACTAATCACCCTAATATTTACTGGCTTAAGATTACAATGTATTATTATCTCTTATGGTTCTGCAAATTGAGCAAGCTCATCTAAGCGGTTCTAGCTTGGGGTCTTTTCATTCAACCTCAGGTTGGGGATATTTGGAGGCTTGACGGGGTTCTGTTTCTAAGGTTATTCAGTATGTGACTGGCAGCTGGGGCTTGCTATCCACTGGTTGCTGAGCTGGTGGGTTTATTTGAATGACCACACGTGGTTTTTCCATGTCCTTGCCTCTCATTTCAGAGACAGAGAAGAGAAGAGAGGAGAGAGGAGGGAGAGAGAGGGAAAAAGAACTATTTTTAAAGAACACTAGACAGACTTGAGCAGAATTTCCACAGGTAGAACAGAATATATAATCACTACAAATTAGATGCTGTTTTCACCCCTCCCTAAATATAGATTTCATTTGCATCATCATCTCGTCTGCTAAATGTCATTTTAAAATGTGAATTTTTAAATGTCAGCTAACAAGGAAGTTTGACTGCTCTCTCTTGTTATTCTGACTCTACCAGTCTATTATTAGGGACGTTTTAGCAGTTGATTGCTGATATTCCTAATTAAGTATTGGTTCGTGTAAATTGATTGAAGGTGACATAATTTTTAAAAATCATACAGCATAGAATCGGCTGGATAGTTACAGTTCAGTCTCATATCCCTTTCTTGGACAAAATGAATTAAGTAGATTTGCACTAAGAACTATAAAATTGTAATGTAATTGTTAAAACTCCCACTGAGCCACAAATTGCATGCTCTTAAATTCCACTGCTCAGGGGTTCCATTGAAGAAGTTTCTGCTTCAGATGGAAGACAGGACAAGCCTACACAAACTAGAAACCCTTTATAGTCTTTTTTACTTGATAACTCTATAATTTTTGTATCCCTTCTACATTTAACTTGGGCAAATCATAGTGGGCCTTCTCAACTCAAGCCCCTTAGATGCTTTCTAAAAGAGACTCAATTAATCGCTGCAGCCATTGTCACAATGAAATTATCTATCCTCTGAAAAACCTGACTCTCTAATTAATGTTGTAGCATATGTGCATTAATCTGTCTGCTCCTCCAGTTCTCTAATGAGACACAAACTCGCTACAAGATCTTTCTTAAGAAATAATAAACTGACTGACTTGGTATGACACGTCACCTAATTAATAAAATGGTGACAATTTTGAAATCCCTGTACTGTGATTTTTCTTTACAGAAAACTGCTTTGCAGATTTGTAAAGGGACACAAGAAAGGATGTAAATTTAGCAGTTAACAATCTTTGACTAAACAACAAGGGCTTAGATGGAATCAATACTGCCAGAAGGAATTTCCCCCAAACAGTCCAGGAAACCTGGAAATACATGAAAATAAATCTGCATCAGAGAAAATGGTCTGTTTATAGTGACATCTAGTGGTACTCATTTTCATACTCTCCCATTCCTAAATGAATTCCCAAGGAGGATAACAAATATAGGAAACTTACTATTTTTTTTAATCAATACAAATGTGTAATTGATATAACAGAATAACAAAAATATTTCATGAAACCTCATGAATTGGTATCATCAGGTGATCTGAAGAATCTGTTTTATAAAGGGGTATGGGTAAACAGATTATTTCTAGGATGATGAACACAAAAAGGAGAGCCTGCCCTCATGTATAAATAGGTATATTTCTTGATGTTGGAACATGTGGCCATGTATTCTTTTTTTTCATATCTTTATTTCAGATGCATGAAACCAACCAATCAGGCAATTCATGGTGTAAATAACTTTGTGAGAAGTGAATCATCTTTTGATAAATTTAAACTAAGATAACCAAAAGGACTACATTTCCAAAGGGTTATGATGCAGAATAGTGACACTCTCTATTCTCTGATGGTTTTAAACTAGTAGAGTTTGACTCACTCTACTAAAAGTACATATGTCAGGGACTGAGGGGGAGCAGGGTGAGATGTGGAAACAGAACATAATCCTAGCAATTATGGGAGACCTTTTTATTTACAATGAATTTTGAAAATGTTAGAATTAAAAGAAGATTTTGAATCAAATTGCAGTACATCAAAATAGTAAGCAGCAACTTATAAAATTTGTAGGTTTGTTCCCATCAAGGGGCTTATGAAATTGCTAAAATTTGCTTCAGTTACTTCAGAAGAGAAGAAATTTTGCCGAGCAGCACTTTTTCAGAGGCAGTTTTTGCTTTGTGCAAGTTCTGATACTTGTCCTTCTGGGAGAGCCCACAGAGAAATCCATCTCAGGCATTACTCTTATCCCACCGTCTGGATCATTTTAGGGCAGGGCTCATCCGTTATGGACAGATGCCTTAACTTGCCACTTCATTCATCTAATATTAATGGCCACCCATGTGCCAACCTCAGTTTGAACCAGTACAAGCTCTTAGTTCTCAAAAGTCCATGTCTTCACTTCTTTACCAAAAAGCAGCTTCCCTGATGTGACGCAATTTTTGTTCCCATCACTGTCCTATTTTCAGCAATTGTCATCAATATTCTACGATATTAAATGTAAAGTTTCAGAGTGTCCTTGAAGTTTCTATCTGTCCACTTGTACCCTCTTTACTTCAAGGAACATAGAAACTGCTTTGACCTTTGAGACTATCTTTTCCCTTCGCAAGATGAATCCCACACAGCTTGACATAGTAAGCATTACTTCAAAAGCTCACCATTCTACTTTATTCTCCCATGTGACAACCATTTTGCCTGCAAGTGTCATGGGTGAATATTTTGAAAGACCAAATGTGACAATAATATCTCCAAGTTCTACTCAGAGCAGTTAGAAAAACACCTTCTCCTTAGAATGTATAATAAAGCTAAATAACTTGACTTTTTCAGGAATTAAAATTTATTATTGAGGCATAAGTTAGTTATACAGTGGCATGATTTAAATACCACTTCTTGCCCACAGAAGGGAATTATGGTAAACAGATTCATAGAATTTCTCACCTAAAATTTTGTCTGAGTGTTCTAGGGCATAGCTGCAGGCGGATTTCAGAAGCTTTTTAGATACGGGAATTGAAAATGCTTCATATATGTACCTAAGGAAAAGGAGAAAAAAATTTACTTGTAACGTCTATCCACAGGCTTGAATTCGACTGACTTACAAAATCTTTCTAAGGGAACATATTAAGATTCAGGGGAAATATTTAGTGATGCAACATGTCAAGCACTCAGTGAACATTTGCAACCTTAAGAACATACACTACCTTTCCATCACCTTAGGTTTTACTATGTGCTGAAAAATGTAGCTGCTGCCTGGTACAGTGTCATCTGTCCTTGTGTAAGACAAAATATCAATGAGGTTTTGTTATTCTGACAGTGACCAGAATCTCTGCAGGATTTCTCAAAGGGCATTTTTTATGGTAGTATGTAATCAATCGTGGGCTTCTGTGTTGGCAACGGTGGTAAAGAATCTGCCTGCCATTTTAGGAGACAAGAGACCGAGGTTCGATCCTTGGATTAGGAAGATCCCCTAGAGAAGGGAATGGCAACTCACTCCATTATTGTCGCCTGGAGAATTCCAAGGACAGAGAACCCTGGCAGGCTACAGTCCTTGGGGTTGCAAAGAGTCGAACATGATTGAATGACTAATACACACACATGGTCAATAGTACCTAGTACTTATTTTTCCATTAATGATGGTAATAAATATCAAGTGTCTTTTATTGCTTTACTCAGGGAATAATCAGCCTTATGTAACTCTCCTATCTCTCCTTTTTTTCTGTCTTACTCTTATTTCATCTGGCTGAGTCCCTCATGACTCTTAAGTTCAATCTAAACTTCAGCCAAGTTGGTATTCATCTTTGCAGGGCTGACCCAGCTTTCATTTTCAGAGTAAATTTGATCTTCTTAGAAAAGGAGTCTTTACTCTGCCCTGGTGAGTCTCAGATCAGCTTACATATTACAGTCAATAGGGAATGAATATATATATATATATATATATATATATATATGTGTGTGTGTGTGTGTGTGTGTGTATGTGCAATATATATAATATATATATATATATATATATATATATATATATATATATAAATACATGCACATGTATATGTAAAGTCAGGTTTCAACCCAGCTATTCAGTACTATGCCCTTGTGATGTTAGTTGTATAGCCATGGTTGGTAATTCTGGCATCTGGTTTCTGCCCCACCCGTAAGACTCGTTTTTCTTTTTTTAGTGAGAGGGAGTGGAAGGATGGGTGATATAAGCCAATGATACAAAATTCAAAAGATAGAAAACACATATAGTAAAAAAACAAAACCAAAACCTTCGTTTATCCTAGTTACTCAACCATTCAGCTGTCTTGCCCAGAGGTGAAGTGAAGTGAATTCGCTCAGTCGTGTCCGACTCTTTACGACCCCATGGACGGTAGCCTACCAGGCTTCTCCGTCCATGGGATTTTCCAGGCAAGACTACTGGAGTGGGTTACCGTTTCCTTCTCCAGGGGATCTTCCCAATCCAGGGATCGAACCCGGGTCTCTCGCATTGGAGGCAGACGCTTTAACCTCTAAGCCACCCAGAGGTAACTAATAATATACCTCATACCACGCTTATAGATAATGCATTCATAAACAGATAGGATTTTTCCTTCAACAATGTCTCTCTACTTCCCCTATATATACAAAAGACAAGATACTACACAAACTCATATGACTATTGTTTTTAATACTTGATAGCACATATTAAAACCTTTCTGTATCAGAACATGTAATTGTGTTTCCTTCTCTTTAACAATGGCATAATATTCCATTTATGAAAGTGGCATACTTCATGTAATTGGTCCCTGTTGTAATATTTCAGTGTATTTGCCTATTTATCACTGTATCTACATGTATGAGGATATCCATAGAATAAATATTTGGAGTGGATGTGCTGGATCCAAAATACAGTGCATCTTTCATTTTGGTAGTTAACAGCAGGTCACCCTCCAGAGAGAGTGAATGACTTGACACTCTTGCCAACAACGTGCAATTCCTTTGTTCTCTCTTGCCAACATAGCATATTGGTAACATTTTTAAAAGCTATCAATGTGATGAGTGAAAAAAAAAAGGATTACTTTGTGGTGCTAAATGTTCCTATTTTCTGAGGGATGAGGTTAAACACATTTTCTTATGCTTAAGAATCATTTGTATTTCATCTTTTGTGTACCTGTTGCTCATATCCTTTACCCACTTTCCTACTGGATTGCTAGTTTTAGGTTATTGGTTTCAAGGTTTATCTTATACATGAACAAAATCATTCTTTCATCTTGAGTTCTGTATGGTGCTTTTTTTTTTTCCTCAGTAGAATTTTTTTTGTATTCTTCTATGAGAAAATTTCTTAATTTGCTTTTTTTTTCCATTATGGTTTATTACAGAATATTGAATATAGTTCTCTGTGATATGCAGTAAGTATGACTTTGTTATTTATCCATTCTTTGTATTATAGTTGCATCTGCTAATCCCAAACCCCCAATCCAACCCTCCCTCCTTCTCCTCCTCTCTCTTGGCAACCAGAAGTCTGTCCTGTACCTCTGTGAGTCTGTTTCTGTTTCATAGGTAAGCTCATTTTTGTAATATTTTAGATTCCACATATAAGTGATATCCTTTGCTAATTGTCTTTCTCTTCTTGATGTACTTTGTTTAAAATGATTAATCTCTAGATCTATGAATGCTGCTGTAAATCACTTTTCATTATTTTTTAAGGCTAAGTAATATTCCCTTGTATGTATATGCATCTTCTTTATCCATTCATCTGTCAATGGACATTAAGTTGTTCCCATGTATTATTGGCTATAGTTCTCTAAAAACATCGAGGTCAAGTTATAGTTTGTCTGGATGTGTGCCAGGAGTGGGGTTGCTAGCTCATGTGGCATCTCTATTCATGTTTTTAGTTCCTTAGGAACCATCATACTGTTTTCCATAGTGGCTGTAGCAATTTACTTTCCCACCAACAGTGTAGGAGAGCTCTGTTCCCTCCACCTGCTCTCCAGTAGTCGTTATTTGTAGACTTTTAAACGATGGCCCTTAATTTGTTTGTAATTACTTAGCTTTTAAAACACACTAAAAAAGTATCTCTGTACTCTGGAACTATTTAAACATCATAAAAGCTTCTTGTATTTTTATAGTTTCACTCTTACATCTAAATATTTTATCAACCTAAAATGTATTATAAATTTATAATGTTCATTGTTTATTTTTTATATATTTTAATATTTTACTTATTTACATACTGCCTTCTCTATTAGATTTAAGTTGACATAAAAATGTTAATATAATACAAGAAATCAGTTTAAAAATAATGAAAGCAATGAAGAAGAAAATTGATCCAAGTAAAGCAGAGATGTATGTATGTAGTGAAGAAAAATATTCCATTTATTAATGAACCACAAATTTGGGCATAAGCTTTCTGATAAACAGTGTGAGAAGGAAATATATGATAATATAATTGTTAAATGTGTAGCATTGTTAAAATTAGCATACAAGTACACAGACACACACATACCTTATTTGTCAAAGCAATCAAAATATTTCCTAACACTAAAAATGAAATAAATTTCTCCCCTGAATTTCAGGAAAATGTCCTTAAACAATGAGCAAATTCTATTAATCTGTTTATACTACAAGTCAGGCAGCATCAAACCAAACAGCTTAGCAAAGGGGTGTTAAATATATGGGTCCCCAGAATGATTTGAGGCAGAATATTTGTTGTGTTGGGGAATTTTTTTGGGGGGGGGATTTAGAGAAATGATGGACAACATATCTTTCAGATATTCTCTATAACTTAGCCTTGAAATGTACTTAGTAGACACATTTCAAAATATAAGTTTGAAAACTATACCTATTCTACGATCTTCCAATTAAAAGCATTGCACAGTCAATATTTATTCTCTAACTTACAGTCTATAAGTAAATTATTTTTAATTTACATTATGGGCTTCCTTGATGGTAAAGAGTCTGCTGCAGTGCAGGAGATCCAGGTTCAATCCCTGGGTCAGGAAGATTCCCTAAAGAAGGAAATGGCAACCCACTCCAGTATTCTTGCCTGGAAAATCCCATGGACGGAGGAGCCTGGCAGGCTACAGTCCATGGAGTCCCAAATAGTCTGATATGAATGAGTGATTTTACTTTCTTTCTTTCTACCTACATTATGAGATCTCAAAGTCAGAGGATATACTTATATTTATAATATACTTAAATCACTATAATATATAACTTTAGGAAGTTTTTTTTAGGAATATGTTCTCAATAAAATCTGATTAATTCACATGAAAGTGGTTCCATTTTCATGAAAGTACTTAGCGATAAGGAGGGATACCATTAAAAAATTGTTATAGTTTGCTAATACACAATTATCTTACATTAGCCTTATGCTGAAAAAAATAGTTGAATTTATTTTAGTTTGGTTTGCACAACTGTGTTTTCTGATAAGTTAACAGCAAATATTACCTTTTGTTATTGGAGATAATAATTGACATGAAATTTCATTCGTATCACCTGAGTAGGTTCTATCAGTTGAAGGAATTTGTCTATTTTGTTCAGCCTTGTACTTCCAAGCATTTAGAACAATGCCTAGAATATTAAGTATTTCTCAAATTAATGCATGAATAAGAACTTATGTTAGCTTTTGACATGAAGCAAATTAATCGGCTAGAAAAACTTGCTTATATATTCTTCAAAATGAATATAACCGGTTTACAATTCTAGTATGAATAGCCTTGTGATAGAGCCTTAAGTAGAGTTTCTAGAAAGTGGCAGAATACCATTACTTTAAGCTAATTACTAATAGTATTTTATAAAATTGCTTAGTCTCATCAATTCTTTGGTAAATAAAAGTAAAAAGTACTTGACTGCGTTAGCATTGTACTTCTATGTGTCAGAAAATGCCATACCACTTAAATTTTTCATATGGCCTTGTCCCAATATCTTATTATGATTGAATTCAGAACACTTACTTGACCCCGCATTATTTAAACTTCAGCTGTTTATAAATGTATTGCCTCTTCTCCCAGAAGTTAGTGCTAAATTATAGTACTAATATAATTCCTATTTATAACTATTTTTCTATCTTATTCCATATTTTGATGCATTATACTTTCTTATTTTTTTTTCTTTTCTTTTCTGCTGTGACTGAATTTGTCATCTATTGATTTATAAGTTATAAACACTATGGCTGTACTTCTGGTGGTTGTCCTGTACAATGATTTCCACATATATTTTCTTCTATTTTTTAGATATATCAAATCTATAAAATGCTTTTCTCCAATACTTTAAAAATGTATATTCCTTTTTTTTTTCCATACCCAGTGTGAATATTAAAAATTCTGATGCCAATTAAGTGGTCTTCTTTCTGAGTTTTTAGAGTCCTTCTGTCTTGATATTCTTTAATGTCACTAAAATGTGTCTATATATGGATTTTATATTCTCTCTCCTGATTAGTACTCTATCAAGGGTTTATGTCTGAGATCTGCAATCATTCTTTTATACTAGTGTATTAGTTAGTTCATGCTCCTCTAGCAAAATACCCAGACTTAAGGAACAGGCATTAATTTTTTCACTGTTCTGAAAGCTAGAAGTCTAAGATGAATGTCTGGCTGACTCAGGTTCTAATGAGAGCTCTTTCCCAGGTCTGTTCTGTATCACTTTTCACTCTATCCTCACATGGCCGTTTTTTTCATTGGGTGATTCTGATACATATTTTGTGAATCATGGCCTTAAATATATTCTTTTACCTAGACTCCAGTCTTCCCCATCCGCACTCAAAACGCGTACATTCTCCTTCACAATGACTTTTTTCCTGCCTACTGATATATTTATTTACTTTTGTTCATTTTAATTGTTAATTTTTTTTATATTCCCAGAGGAGGGCCTGGCAATCTACTCAAGTATTCTTACTTGGAGAATCCCATGGACAGAGGAGCTTCGTGGGCTACAGCTCATAGGGTTGCAAAGAGTCAGACATGACTGAAGCAATTTAGCACACACTTTTATATTGTTCAATTATTAATTCCTATGATCCTTTTTATTTTATTTTATTTTTTTACTTTTGTGGATTCCTTAGAGTTGACTTTTGAGGACACCTAGTGTCCATTTTATTTGCACTCTTAATAAAAACAAGAAACTCCTTTAAGTTTTCTTATCACAATTTTAAAAGTAATGTTTTTCTGAATATGTACATTACAGAAAATATGTATAACGCAAAAATTTGAACAAACAAATTCATCTTTAATCCTCAAAACTAAGATAATGATCCTTACTTAACTTTTGGGTTTAAAATCTTTTAGTCTCTTTCTTTTAAAAATGTTTATACAGAAAAATAACTGCTGATTTATATTATGGATTATGTATTTTGGTTTTTATATTGTGGATTATGTATTTTAGAAATTTTGGTCCAAATGTACATAGATGACTTTTTATTTCCTGTACCAAATGTTAAAATTAAGTGCTGAATGGAGAAATTCTTTTTGGAGCTAAATGTTCTCTTGATACCTTTGACTATTATAATGTAAATTTTCACAGTCTCTACATCTTTTACTTGAACTTATCCTTTCAAATTATAGGAGCACTCACATCTGCATTTCTTAGGTGGGAAAAAAAAATATGAGATGTATGCTTGAAGAGTGCTTGTTACTAGCATGATTATTGATAATAATACCATACTCCTGAAATACTTATCAGAATCTACTTAGCTTATATTGCTAATAAGTCATCACTGAGTGCATAGAAATAGCATCACTGCATGGTTTGAAGCAATAGAAATAACATCATTTAATGATTTTGTTTACCTTTCCCCCTTGCCATCTGTCTTCTTTCATAGTATAGTAACTTTTGGCATTAGCAATACATCAAGGTAGCTAAGGTCAGAAATCTGCCAATAGATTAACTCATGGTCTATGCCAAACAAAAGAGACGTACTTTATAAAACACAATTTACCCTGTTCTGGATGCTATATAGTAACGACAGGCTCAACTGGTAACACTTATTGAACAGTGCTCTATTAGGAGTGCTGCAATGGGTGCTTTCTGTGGTTTAACTTGTTGAATTCTCACAACATAATAAGGTAGGCCTATTACTAAGGTAAAGGTCATATGTTTAAGTCAGCCCATCATAGTTCATTCAACAATTATTTATCTGGTTTATCTGTTTGCTAGGCAGTGTGTGTAGAGCTGAGAACATGAGGTAGACACTTTCTAAGAGTCTATAAAATAGAAAAAAAACACAAAAACTAAAAAAAAAAAAGCCACAGCTAATGAAAAGTGCTTTGAATAACATAAATAGGATGGTGTGAATATGATAAGATGACTAGAGGGGTGTAGTTAGAGAGGACCCTTTGTAAGAGATGATACTTGGTGAGACAGCCATATGCTCACCAGTGTTCCAGACAAGCAACTGAATTTAAAGGCCTTGAAATGAGAATGATCATTCTATATGGTCCAACTTTTTCCTTAGTAATTTCTGTTGCTTAGAAGTCTACATTGTCTAATATTTGTATATAGTTATTCCAGCTTTCTTTTGATTAGCAGTTGCTCAGCATTGTTTCTACAGTCCATTTACCTTTAACTTAATTATCTTGTTCAGTTGTTCAGTCGACTCTTCGCAACCCCATGAACTGCAGCACGCCAGGTTTCCCTGTCCTTCACCATCTCCTGGAGCTTGCTCAAACTCATGTCTTTTGAGTCGGTGATGCCATCCAGCCATCTCATCCTCTGTCGTCCCCTTCTCCTCCTGCCTTCAGTCTTTCCCTGCATTAGGGTCTTTTCCAATGAGTCAGCTTCACATCAGGTGGCCGAAGTATTGGAGTCAATTACATAAATACATATAATTAGGATTGTTGTAAGGCATAAGTATTTTTAAACCATTTTGACAAATTCTATTTTTAATTTGTGAGTTTAAATCACTGCATTTAATAAAATTATCAGTATGTTCGGATCAAGGTCTGCCTAAATATAAACATATTAGACTTACTCTTTGTTTTCTGAGTTTTCCCTCTGATATTTATACTTCTGTTTCCCCTTCTTGCTTCCTTTTGAATTGTTTAAACAAATTTTAGCATTCCATTTTAATTTATCTATTGAAGCTTATAGGTTTTATGACACATTTTTTTTTTCATTTTATAAACACTTAATATTTTACCACCTTAAATGATAAGCAGAAACCTCACCAAAACATAAGTTCTTTTACCCTCCTCCTTGTAGTCCTTAGACATTACAACTACATCAACTGAATAACTCATTAGAAAATATCATAAGTTTCACTTTCAGTCCTCGTGGGTATTTTAAAGAAATAAAAAGGAAGATAGTCTTTTATATGTACTGGATGTTTGCCATTTTTGTTACTCTTCCTTTTTTGCTAGTTACAGATTTCTTGCCAGTGATTTCACTGATAACAGAATTTTTTTTTTTTTTTACTTTATTTTACTTTACGATACTGTATTGGTTTTGCCGTACATTGACATGAATCCACCACGGGTGTACTGGTAACAGAATTTTAATGTAAAATTTTTTGTAGCACTTTAAAAATGTTTCACTGCCACTGACTGTTATGGTCTCTGATATCAAATATAGAGTCATTTGAATGAGTGTCTCCTTATATAAGGAGTCCTGGCTTGTAGTCAAGATTTTGTGTTTAATTTCAGAAGTTTGATTATGCTGTGCCTTGTGTGAGTTTTTTGAGTTTATCTTGCTTGGAATTTTCTGAGCCTCCCTCTTGCATCTGTAAATTTGTATTTTTTACCAAATTGAGAAGTTTGCAGTTATTTTTCTTTAAAACACATTTTTCTCTATCACATACATTTTTTTTTCTCTTTCTATGACTCAGATGACGCCAATGTTAGACCTTTTTATATTGTTCCACAGGATATTGAAGCTCTTTTTATTTTTTTCCTTTTAATCTTTCATTTCTCTCTCTCTCTTTTTTAAGAATGCTTGATTTCTCATAATTTACCTTGAAGTTATCTTCCTGTTTATTATGTCATCTCCATTCTCTCATATAGGCCATCTGGTGCATTTTCTAATTTAGTTATTGTATTATTCAGTTAAAAAATTCCATTTTCACCACTTCGTTATTTTGGTTTTGATATCTGTTTTTTTTTTTTTTTTCTTCAAGTGCCAAGATTTCCTTGATTCTTCATATACCAAGTAGTTTTGGATTGTATCCTTGACATTTGATTGATGTGTTATGAGACTCTGACTACTATTTAAAACGTGGGAAGATGGTTGGTTTTCTCTTTTCGAGTTTAAACTGAAAAGTCTGATCTATATTCTTTAGATTGGGGTTTCAGCGTCAGTGCAGATTTTAGTGTTTGCACTGCTGTTGGATCACTTGGTGTTTTCACTTTCTAGTAGCCGTTTGGGGCCTGGTCTGCATCATAGTCAGTTTTAAAGCCTTTGATATTGTATTTAGGGGCAGATTCCCACATGTTCAGTTCAAAGGTAAACACAGGGTTCATATACACTTTTATGGGATTTCTCTCGCTCTCTTTTAAGCTCCCTTCTCTCTGAAACACTCCATGATACTTCCCAGTTCCCTGCAGCTTCCTTTCTAGATCCTCTGGTCAGAGAACTTGAGCTTTAGTTAACCTGCTCTTCCATGTACTTCCCACAACTGTGTCTAAATTTGAAGGCAAGTAGGGCTTCCCAGCCCCACTCCAGTACTCTTGCCTGGAAAATCCCATGGACGGAGGAGCCTGGTAGGCTACAGTCCATGGGGTCACCAAGAGTTGGACATGACTGAGCAACTTCACTTGCACTTTTCACTTTCATGCATTGGAGAAGGAAATGGTAACCCACTCCAGTCTTCTTGCCTGAAGAATCCCAGGGACAGGGAAGGCTGGTGGGCTGCTGTATATGGGGTTGCACAGAGTTGGACACGACTGACGCTACTTAGCAGCAGCAGCAGGGCTTCCCAGGGAGGAGAAGGCAATGGCAACCCACTCCAGTACTCTTGCCTGGAAAATCCTGTGGATGGAGGAGCCTGGTAGGCTGCAGTCCATGGGGTCACTAAGAGTCAGCACAACTGAGCAGCTTCACTTTCACTTTTCACTTTCATGCATTGGAGAAGGAAATGGCAACCCACTCCAATACTCTTGCCTGGAGAATCCCAGGGACAGGGGAGTCTGGTGGGCTGCCGTCTATGAGGTCACACAGAGTTGGACATTACTGACGCTACTTAGCAGCAGCAGCAGCAGCAGCAGGGCTTCCAAAGTGGTGTGGTAATAAAGAATCCATCTGCCCATGAAGGAGACACAAGAGATGCAGGTTTGATCCCTGGATTAGGAAGATCCCCTGGAGTAGGAAATGGCAACCCACTCCAGTATTCTTGCTGGAAAATTCCATGGACAGAGGAGCCTAGTGTGCCTCAGACCGTGGGTCAAAAAGAGTTGGACATGACTCAGCAACTGAGCACACAGGGAAAATATAACAACAACAACAACTAAAAGCAATGAGGAAAAAATAGAAAGAAAGCAATGAGCAACAGATTCATCACCCGGCCCCACTGTTAAGAAGGTTTCCCTCTCTCGGAGTTTTAGGTGCCTGCTCAACTACCAAGCTGCAGCTTCAGTTCCAGAGTTCTCCAGGGGCTAGAGAGTACAAGAGACAGTAGAAAAGAGGAAGAAAAATACCCAGGAAATTCTCCTAGTTTCTCTGCATTTCAGAAGTCCCCTGTACAGTTCTTGGAAACTCCTTAAACTCTGTCTATCTTT
This sequence comes from Ovis canadensis, assembly GCF_042477335.2. Classification (NCBI taxonomy): domain Eukaryota; kingdom Metazoa; phylum Chordata; class Mammalia; order Artiodactyla; family Bovidae; genus Ovis; species Ovis canadensis. Next base: position 89,688,993 of record NC_091249.1, read on the forward strand.
AGTATGCGGTTTTGTCCTCCCTTTCAGTTCAGGCTAGGTCAAGCAATATAGGAGCAGAGAAAATAGTAAATTCACCACCAGCTTAGTGGCACTTTGAATTCTGCTCTTATTTCCCAGTCCACCTGTTACTATTTGTTTTTCTGAATCCTCAGATATCTGTATTCTTTCCAACAAGGTATACTTGCATTCGGTGGAAGAGACTTGAATCTCCCTGTCTTGGCCTGTTTAAAAAGCAGAATTTTAAAAGGTATCCAGAGAAGAATCAGTTCAGTTCAGTTGCTCAATCATGTCTGACTCTTTGTGCCCATGGACTGCAGCACACCAGGCCTCCCTGTCCATCACCAACTACTAGAGTTTACTCAAACTCATGTCCATTGAGACGGTGATGCCATCCAACCATCTCATCTTCTGTCGTCCCCTTCTCCTGCCACCTTAAATCTTTCCCAGCTCCAGGGTCTTTTCCAATGAGTCAGTTTCTCACATCAGGTGGCCAGAGTATTGGAGTTTCAGCTTCAGCATCAGTCCTTCAAGTAATAAAAATTAGAGGAGGTGTATAGTTGGAGAATATAGACTGGTACAACATTATAAGTGGTAAGGTGCCTGTATTTTATTCTAATAGTAATGAGAAACCCCTGGAGGATTTTGATCAGGAAATAGATATAATCTAAATTACATTTCAATCTGAACACTGGGGCAGCTATATGGAAAATAAATTGTGAGAATTTAAGGTATTTGTTGATATAGTAAATAAATATCTGTTGCATACAGCAAAAAAAAAAAAAATTAAAGGTAGGATCCAAATGAGTTAATAATAGATAGAAGACAGGGAAATGGGGAAAAAGAAAGAGATAATGATAATGCTGATCCTTTTGACATATACAGTGGGGTAGGTGACACTGACATTTACTGAGATTTGAAAGACTGGGGCAAAGCAAGGTTTGAGGCTAAAAATAAGATTTAAGAGGTTTTAAAAATTAGGTTTATTTGTTTGTTTTCTCTTCTTTGGGCATGCCACAGTTGGCATGTCCCTCAAATATCCAAGCAGGGTTGCCAGCTAGGCTATTGGATACACTCTTGTCCATGATCACAGATTGTGCTGATGGTGAACAATCTTGGATATATATGACATAGATCCTTGAAAAAACTCCTTAAAGAATACCTATAAGACACTCAAGAATATTTCTCACAAATACAGTGTCCCAGTAATGCCAAGTTACTATATGCAAAACTCATTTTTATTTTCTTTAAAACTTTTCAGGAATACTTTCAGTGGCTTGATTGGAGGTCATTGCATGTTAAGTCCAAAGTGTTTATATTTCATTATATTTTTATCATATTGCAAGTGTAAACAAATACTTGTTTCTTTGGTTTCTTTCATAAGCAGAATACAATATAATATACTGTGTTCCCCAATGTCTGAGTTATTCAATCTGGAATAACATATTACAAATCTTTGCAGCTTGCAGTGTTCTTTTCTCATTCCAAGTCACTTTGATGTCTCTCTGATTCTGTGTAGCATCATTTGCTCTTCTGGTCTCTAATGAACAAATAATACTCAGAACACCCCACTTAATGCTTACTGACTTCCAGATCTTTTTATCGCCTGAAATTTAAAGCCTAAATTGAACTTAGGTTTCTACTTTCTAGCAAATTATGATAGGTTTTCAGTAACTCATTCTATCAGGATTTTTATCCTAAAGACATCACACAACAGGAATGTTTATATATGAACCCATACATGCACCCATATTCTGTTCACATACATACACTGTACATGCAAACATATTGTTCACATGCGTACATTGTAAATGTACATATTTTTGCAAAGACACAGACTGTATTCACACCCACAGACAGTAGTGTTGAAGTGACCTATGCTTTATACATCGTATGTGTAGCATTCTCTCAGGAGGTAGAAGGTAATAGGAGCCGTGTTTCTCCAGAAAATAAGACAGAAGCAGAATGGTATCTAATTAAAATGTTTACAACATTTCCCATGAGATATAAGCCACTGACATTTTCCAGACTGCAAGCCAAGAAATGCTTAGGATTATACAGATGTACTTTGCAAACTACAATTGCCATGCAATGAAAACATAGCTTAGACACAGTTCAGGAAATATGGATTGGATAACCTTTCTTTAGAGCTCAGAAATTAAAAGTTAGGTCCTATGAGAATTTACGGTTAAGTTGAGCAGTTCATCTCTTCTAAAAGTAAATCAGAAATCCATTTCCTCTGCTTCATAGGTCTTCTTCCTCTAGAATGGTTTCCAACATCTGTATCTGAGTCTGCTGAAACCAGAGTTGCTTTGTTGTATTTCCTTTTCCTACACACTGCTCTCATCTCTACCAGAACACTCTACTCTTTGCTTTAGTTGTCATGCTGTGGTCCTCCAGCATTACATGTCTATTATGTAAATGATGACACTGAACTCATGTGTACTTAGTCACTCAGTTGTGTCTGACTCTGTGTGACCCCATGGACTGTAGCCCACCAGGCTCCTCTGTCCATGGGGATTGCCCAGGCAAGAATAGTGGAGTGGGTTGCCATGCCTTCCTCCAGGGGATCTTCCCAACCCAAGGATCGAAGCCAGCTGATTCTTTACCATCTGAGCCACAAAGGAAGCCAAAGAATACTGGAGTGGATAGCCTATCCCTTCTCTAGGGCATCTTCCCGACCCAGGAATTGAACTGGGTTCTCCTGCATTGCAGGAAGATTCATTACCCTCTGAGCCACCAGGGAAACTCAAAAGTTACCTCCACTCCTCTTAATTACCCTGTTCCTTAATTCCTTATAGTATTAATCATACATATATCAAATGGCATATGCTTTTTGATCAACTGCCTTGTTCCAAACATCTTTAGAGAGAAGGGGAGGTAACAACAATCAATGTAGACAGACTGCCTGTTCTCATAAAACTTACATTTTAGTTCAAGGAGACGACAGATAATAAACAAGAGATAAACTGTCAACAGTTTTTTGTATACTAATAAAGAATACAATGAAGAAAATAAAACAAAAGAAAAGATAATGATAACGGGGAGGGTCACTTGGGCATTTGTATTCAGTCCCTCAGAATGCAAATCTTCACTTCTTTCCTTCAAGTACTGGTAGTGCCCTAGAGTTATTTACTTATTTATTTTTTCACACACATAGGTTACCGAATCTTTATTTTATTTTCCACAGTTCATCTTCATTAGTCTAAAATAACTGTTTTCAGGAGAATAATGTGAGAGTGTACTTTGTCACTTCAAGCTTAATTTCCTATTGGCAACAGATATAGGTCTTTGCATTATTACACGGAACATCATCGGTTCCTCTTTTCTCACTCTCTTGCCTCCACACCATACCCAGAGGCCTTTGCTAATAGAAATATCTGTATTTTTTCCTACTAATATTTTTTTTCCAAAATATGCTGTCTTTATGAGGAAAATAAATAGTTCTATATATTTGAGTCCAAATTGATTCTTTGCAAATGTCTTTCTTTAGATGATCACTGTGTATGAAAATATGGCAGTATACAAATGACTGTGACCGCATGGACTGTAGCCTACCAGGCTTCTCTGTCCATGGGATTTCCCAGGCAAGAATACTGGAGTGGCTGTCATTTCCTTCTCCAGGGGATCTTCATGACCCAAGGATTGAACCTGTGCCTCCTTTATTGGCAAGCAAATTCTTTACCGCTGAGCCACCAGGGAAGCCTAAACCAAAGTTAGCAGAGGATGGTATACAAATATTTTTCCCTTAAACAAGGCAATGGATTACAGTGGACTGGGGGAAGGGATATATTTTATTATTTTAATAACATCACTCATTAGAGTGTCTTAATGCTTTGAAACTAAGGAAAGCATTCCAAATTAAGGTTTGTACTAAACCAGAATTTACCTTGAAGACCTGAAGATACATTTAGAAGCTGAGCACAAAGTTGAGTAAAGAATAACACCCATTTTTAGCTATTCATGAATCTACATGAATGAACCACTATACTAAAATCTATATGCTAACAATGACTCCTGAATGACTACAGCCTTCATAAGGAATATTTTCTAGCACTCTTAAACTTTCATGCCGGGAGCCAGCGTGAGGAATCCTGCCCATGGCAAAGGTCATGAGGAAGGAAAACAAAACGCAAAGGCGTGATCTGACTTCAGGGGATCCCCCTGAGTTTTCCTGAACATCTACCCCTCAAAACCAGAGTCAGCCTGATTTTATTGTACTATGCTTTTCCACTCTTCTGACACTCTCTGGAAAAAGTTAACTTAGGGCTTCAGTCTTCTGCATTTGAAAGGAATGTTTCAGCTCAAACTCCCTCTGATGGCTCTCTAACTTGCCTAACAGGTTCCCCTGGACTCTTTACAACTTGTGAATTGTTTACAACCCCCCAACCACAAGAGGCACAAAGCTTAAAGCATCTTAAAGATACACAGCCTTTTCTAAAGAGCTAAAGATCGTATTGGTGATGGGTTTTCACTGTTGACTCAATTACTGCTGCCAGGCCTCCATATTCTTTATCTTTTAGCCACCTGAAGGATATTAATCAATGTAATTGGGATATAGAAATAGGAATATAGTAGTTTTGATGTTAGCAACACTAGACTTTTGAGTTAATTACTTTTCTTTTGTTATAAATCACTGTACTCCTTTTATTTGTTGTAAATTGTTGTGCCTTTGCTATGTAAGAATGTAGCTTTATTTAGTGTTTTCTGAGAGTGGCACCAGACTTTGAGAAGAACAACATTTTCAACACAAATAAGTCTTCTGGTTGACAAACCCTTATCAGAAAAGGGCTGTAAAATGTTAATTGGCCCTCTGGCCAGAAGATGATGTAAATCACCTAAGACTTGCGTGTACAACTATGTATGCAGAAAGAAAGCCTGGTTTTGATAAGAGTCAGGGCTGCTGATGCTGCATAATTTTGTATTATCCATTGATGTCTATGTTCATAAAAAGGTATAAAAGGCCTTTCTGGACAATAGGGGATGGGCAAGTCACTGGACTGGTTTCCCCCATGTCTTTACTCTATTTTCAAGCTGAATTCCCATCTGGGGCATGGAGGCTCGCCATGTCTACTTACTTGCCCCAGCTTCTAAGATCCATGTGAGAGGGAGCCCAAGGTGGGGTATCCCCTGCTATTCAAGAGGATGCTGGTGGCCTAACATAGATGGTACAAGTTCCTTGTCTGGAACTTTATTGGCTTTCCCCATAAACCAAGTTATTCAGCTTCTTTTCTCCACTAAATTTTCCTACTACACTATTTCTTTCTAATCTAATCTTGTTTTTCTAAATAAATAAGCTTTTCTTGCCTACACTGTTCACCCTTCGAATTTCCATGGATCCACCAGGGCAGGACCCTGGCATTTTTATATTCTTACCTCCTCTCCAAATGGATTCTTTGAGCAAAGGATTTGTTTTCTTATTAATAATCACCATTTATCTGATGTGCAATACCCGCTTTTTTCTAACCTTTCCTTTGCATAATAACATATATGTATAAAAGCTGAATGTAACTGAAATCATCTTGACATGCGTACCTTTAATAGATCTAAGCAGAGAGCTATATACAACATACTGCTTTTTAAGTATCAGTTACAGGATGAATATGGGCTTCCCAGGTGGCACTAGTGGTAAAGAACCCACCTGGCAGTGCAGGAGACATAAGACGTGTGGGTTCAATCTCTGAGTCAAGAAGATCCCCTGGGGAAGAGTGTGGCAACCCACTCCAGTATTCTTGCTTGGAGAATCCCCGTAGACAGAGGAGCCTGGAAGGGTACAGTCCATAGGGTAGCACATAGTTGGACACAACTGAAGCAACTTAGCATGCACACATGCACAAGATGAGTATATGGAATTGAATTTTGTTGTTTTTGGTGAGGTGGGGGCAGCATGATTATTGCTCTATATGTCTGATAGTAGACAGTAGGTTCTTGTTTCATAGCAGAAGGAGTTCAGAGAGAGACAAAGAAAGCAAAGCCAGAATTTTTTAAGCGACACTACATTCTAAGGAAGGCTTCCCAGGTGGCACAGTGGTAAAGAATCTTCATGCCAATGTGAAGATGCAAAAGATGCAAGTTCAGTCCCTGCATTGGGCAGATCTCCTGGAGGAGGAAATGGCAACCCACTCCAGTATTATTGCATGGAAAATTCCATGGACAGAGGAGCCTGGTGGGCTATAGTCCACGGGGTCACAAATAGTCAGACACAACTGAGCGACTGAGCCTACGCAGCACACACATTCTCAGGAGGTAGACGGGGCAGGTTCAGATGAACAACTGCTCTGAGTTTCTTTGGCACACTGGTTATATGGAATGTGAAAATGATCAAGTGGGATATTCATAGCAGAGGGTCGGATTTCAGGTCATATTACCTGATTTTCAACCCATTTCCACTTCCCCAAGGGGAGGAAGGATTTTTGGCCTTATTTAGTCAGACTTGGTCAGAAGTATACTGGTGTCAGGGCATAATTGGTACTTCTTATTTGCAAGGTAATTTTATTGTTATGAAGCCATAATGAGCAAACGGTTACAGTTGGAGATGCCCATCTTTTCCCACCTTTCTTTGTCTGTCTTTAGAACCTCTGTCATCCCAAAATACATGGTTTCCTGCCACATTACCCATGCCATGCCTCCCTTATCTGCTTATATCTGCCTAACTGCCTGCTCTAACTTGTCCAATGGACTCTATTAGCCAAATGGTAAAAAAAAAAAAAAAAAAAGTGTCACATATACGGTAGGAATTCAATGATATCAAAAGAGAGTAAAAAGTTTGCAAACTATTTCAAAATGATGTATATCCTTTAGTATAAGTTTATTTTTTCTCTAAAAATTAAAATGTTATTGATGTAAATTAGAAATTACAGATAAATAATTTTAAAAATACTTAGTGCTATTAAAACCTCGGGAAAATTTCTTTCAAAAAGTGTTTTTACAGAAAATATATTATCTTTGATAATCTGATCCCTTTTCCTTTATTCCAGGTACTGTGCTATGTTAATAGTGAGCACATCAGATAGTTTCTCCTCTCACATTCTATTGTATATCTTTCCATGCTGATAAATATTCATTATCATATGAATACCTAAATCAGCATTCCATATATTATTTAACTTTGCCCTATAACCAGACATTTGTTGTTCAGTACTTTTTTCTGTTATTACAGTAATTTACCAGCTGTGAAAGACCCTGAGGTCAAAAATCTCTTCCCTCTCATCCAGGTGAACTTGACCTCCCACCCTCTCCCCTAGTTCAGAGCACATTGTTGATCTGATTGGATTAAAGTTATTAGCACTATTGTAAGGGATACTTCTCATACAGAAAAGTTTAATCTAGAGTATTTAGTGGCTTTTGACACTACCAAATTCAGCCATCATCAATTTGTTAAAAGTCATTCAATGAAAATCACCTTGCCAAATATTGAATTTATGGAATGATTTTAGATACCCAGCATCTCCTCATTTCTGAACATTTTCTAAGAATAGGTGAACTTCTCCATAAACACAAATTTTCCTCTTTAGTTTTGAGAACATTCAGCCAACTTATCTTCACCTGCCCCAGAATCTGTCCTCCCACCCATTTGCCCTGGCATTTATATTTGAATCTCCTCCTGCCTCCTACCTGTTTTTGCCCCTATTCATGCCTCTGGCAATAAACAGCTTAAAATATTATCCTGGATTAGATTAACATATTTTTGATAGTTTTATGAAAATTGGTCACTTCACAGATTGCTGCTGTGGCTGTTCAGTTGCTCAGTTGTATCTGACTCTGTGATCCCATAGTTCCCCAGGATTCCTTGTCATTCACTGTCTCCCAGAGTTTACTCAAACTCTTGTCCATTGAGTCAATTATGCCATCCATCCATCTCATCCTCTGTAGCCCTCTTCTCCTCATGCCTTCAATCTTTCCCAGCGCCAGGAGCTTCGATCAAATTTTTTGTCCTCTTCCACCTCAATGAACCATTGCTGAAAACATGGCTTCTATCTGGGGCTTTCAGCATGTAGCAATACTTGCTTATTCAGTCAAACCACCTTCCTTATCTATCCTAACAAGGATAGGTATCTTGTAGGTATCCTATCTATCCAAAACAATAGCATCACAACTTTCATCTTTCTTTCTCATCAGGTCAAGGGGTGTTTTGATAGTTTGAAGAAAGTGAGTGATACATATAAATATTTCTTATTTTATGAATAAGAAGTCCATGGATAAAAAGGACTTGCTAGGTTTGATTTATAGGTGATGATTATACCTGGCATTTTTAGCCTATGTTATTTTTCAAAAAGATGAATTTTGCCTGCAAAGCATGGATACAACAAGCTGAGTCATCATCTCTAATTTTTCATAAAAATCTTCATAGACTGAATTCAAGCATAGATACTGGAAATAATTTTTCAGAGTTTTCCCTCATCCTAATATACTTGAAATTCCACAGGCACAGCTGGATTTCAGATGGTTACAGTCTCACACAGCTGCTTGGTGAGCCTCATGACTCTGCCTTGGTAAACAGGAGTTCCTTGAAATTGTGAAAAGCCAGAAATGAAATCATTTTACATAATAGGAATATAAATCAGAATCTCTTGTGTGCGTTGCATTTGCATGAAGGTTGCTGCTGAAGTTTGGTCTTCTTCTGTGATTTCATCCTTTTATCTATTCACTCTCCAGCACATGTAAGCTACAGGCAGTCTGCAAGTGCAAATATTTACTATGATTGAGAATAAGAACAAAACAGAGTCCAAGGAAGTAAATACATTGCACTTTATGAAATTTAAGTAAACATTATATAAAGAGGACACAATTCATCCTTTGTTTTCCTACTTGATAAGATAAATCATATAGCAAACCATAACACAAGATATAGTACTTAACATACATTCAGCATAATGGCTTAAGCACATTTTCTCTGGAGGAAGTATTCCTATGATAATGGGGCACCATGAAACATCGCCTGTGATAAAAATAAAACATGACCATGAAAGATAGCTCAGCATCTATGACACCTCAAATATGATATTGTAACAAATGTACATCTATTTATATATTTATATGCACTGTGAAATCTTATTAAGTAAATATCAATATGTACTTCCATATACTTTCCTTTGATAATTTTGTAAAAATGTTAAATGCAGCATTCAGTAAGTTAAAAAGTTTTGCCCTGTCTTATTGCATCTCAGGTTTTATATTAAAAAGCACTTTACACTTTAGAATGCCGACATGCAAATAAGCACTAGTCTAGCCATTAAAACACATTAATCAAGTGTTTATTTTATCTGGACTCATCTAGATCATGCAGACAACATTAACTGTATGTGAAATTATGACAAAGTTTATATTAACCAAAATATTCAGATAAGAAACTCTCTTTTAATAATATATATATGGCAGAAACCTCTATTTAAACACCCCGAATCTGTTCTTTCTACCTTACTTAGAATATCTTGCTTTGGTTTATGACAGATAATCAGTCAGTTCATTTCAGACACTCAGTAATATCCGACTCTTTGCGACCTCATGGACTGCAGCACGCCAGGCCTCCCTATCCATCACCAACTCCAGGAGTCCAGTCAAACTCCGGTCCATTGAGTCAGTGATGCCATCCAACCATCTCATCCTCTGCTGTCCCCTTCTCCTCCCACCTTCAATCTTTCTCAGCATCAGGGTCTTTTCCAATGAGTCAGCTCTTCACATCAGGTGGCCAAAGTATTGGAGTTTCAGCTTCAACATCAGTCCTTCTAATGAATAGTCGGGACTGATCTCCTTTAGGATAGACTGGTTGGATCTCTTTGCAGTCCAAGGGCCTCTCAAGAGTCTTCTCCAACACCCTAGTCCAAAAGCATTAATTCTTTGGTGCTCAGCTTTCTTTATAGTCCAACTCTCATATCCATACATGACTACTGGAAAAAACATAGCCTTGACTAGATGGAACTCTGTTGGCAAAATAATGTCTCTGCTTTTTAATATGCTGTTTAGGCTGGTCATAACTTTCCTTCCAAGGAGTAAGCATCTTAATTTCATGGCTGCAGTCACCATGTGCTGTGATTTTGGAGCCCCCCAAGATAAAGTCTGCCAATATTTCCACTGTTTCCCCATCTATTTGCCATGAAGTGATGGGACCAGAAGCCATGATCTTAGTTTTCTGAATGTTGAGCTTTAAGCCAATTGTTTCACTCTCCTCTTTCACTTTCTTCACGAGGCTCTTTAGTTCTTCACTTTCTGCCATAGGGTGGTGTCATCTGCATATCTGAAGTTATTGATACTACTCCCAGCAATCCTGATTCCAGCTTCATCCAGCCCAGCATTTCTCATGATGTACTCTGCATATAAGTTAGCAGAGTGACAGTATACAGCCTTGACATACTCCTTTTCCTATTTGGAACCAGTGTGTTGTTCCATGTCCAGTTCTAACTATTGCTTCCAGGCCGGCATACAGGTGTCTCAAGAGGCAGGTCAGGTGGTCTGGTATTCCCATCTCTTTCAGAATTTTCCACAGTTTATTGTGATCCACACAGTCAAAGGCTTTGACATAGTCAATAAAGCAGAAATAAATGGTTTACTGGAACTCTCTTGCTTTTTTGATGATCCAGTGGATGTTGGCAATTTGATCTCTGGTTTCCCTGGCTTTTCTAAAACCAAATTGAACATTGGGAAGTTCACGGTTCATGTATTGCTGAAGCCTGGCTTGGAGAATTTGGAGCATTACTTTACTAGCGTGTGAGTTGAGTGCAATTGTGTGGTAGATTGAGCATTCTTTCTCATTGCCTTATTTGGGACTGGAATGAAAACTGACCTTTTCCAGTCCTGTGGTCACTGCTGAGTTTTTCAAATTTGCTGGCATACTGAGTGCAACACTTTAACAGCATCATCTTTTAGGATTTGAAATAACTCATGAACCTCCATCAGTAGTTCTTCAGGCACTCTGTCATCAGATCTAATCCCTTGACTCTATTTGTCACTTCCACTGTGTAATCATAAGGGATTTGATTTAGGCCATACCTGAATGGTCTAGTGGTTTTCCCTACTTTCTTCATTTTAAGTCTGAATTTGACAATAAGGAGTTCATGATCTAGGCCACAGACAGATCCAGTCTTGTTTTTGCTGACTGTATAGAGCTTCTCCATCTTTGGCTGCAAAGAATATAATCAATCTCATTTCGGTATTGACCGTCTGGTCATGTCCTCATGTAGAGTTTTCTCTTGTGTTGTTGGAAGAGGGTGTTTGCTATGACCAGTGCATTCTTTTGGCAAAACTCTATTAGCCTTTGCCCTGCTTCATTCTGTACTCCAAGGCCAATATTGCCTGTTACTCCAGGTGTTTCTTGACTTCCTGCTTTTGCATTTCTTTCTTTGGTGTTAGTTCTAGGTCACTAGTTTAGGTGCTAGTTCCAGTTGTTAATTCTAGTTCTAGGTTAGTTAGGTCATGTAGGTCTTCATAGAACCATTCAGCCTCAGCTTCTTCAGCATTACTGGTTAGGGCATAGACTTGGATTACCATGATAATGAATTGTTTGCCTTGGAAATGAACAGAGATTATTCTGTCTTTTTGAGATTGCATCCAAGTACTGCGTTTCAGACTCTTTTGCTGACTATGATGACTACTCCATTTCTTCTAAGGGATTCTTGCCCACAGTAGTAGATATTATGGTCATCTGAGTTAAATGCACCCATTCCAGTCCATTTTAGTCTGCTGATTCCTAAAATGTCGATGTTCACTCTTGCCATCTCCTGTGCTACTGGAAATCAATGGAGAAATAACTCCAGAAAGAATGAAGAGATGGAGTCAAAGCAAAAACAATACCAAGTTGTGGATGTGACTGCTGATGGAAGCAAGGTCTGATGCTGTAAAGGGCAGTATTACAAAGGAACCTGGAATGTTAAGTCCATGAATCAAGGCAAATGATAATAATAGACAGTGATTAGTATTACTCACTTATAAAAATTATGTTTCTGGCTTTGATGTTCTACCTTGCAAGTAAAAATGGTCTTGAATACCATCCAAATTTAATGAATCTAATGGGAAAATATTTTGGGGAAAGTGGATTTTAAATTTTTAAGTCTCTCATGTATTTTAAAAACACATAAAATTTTAAACTCTTGATCAATGCCAAGTTTGCATTATGTTAGAACTGTCCTTTGTTTAAATTAATTTATTTATTAAATTGGAAGCTAGTTACTTTAAAATATTGCGGGTTTTGCCATATATTGACATGAATCAGCCACAGGTGCACATGTGTCCCCTCATCCCAAACCCCACTCCTACCTCCCTCCCCATCCGATCCCTCTGGGTTGTTCCAGTGAACTGGCTTTGAGTGCCCTGTTTCATCCATCAGACTTGGATTGGTCATCTATTTCACATATGGTAATATACGTTTCAATGCTATTCTCTCAAATCGTCCCACCCTCACCTTCTCCCACAGAGTCCAAAACTCTGTTCTTTATATCTGTGTCTTTTTTGCTGTCTCACATATAGAGTCATCATTACCATCTTTATAAATTCCATATATATGCTTTAATATACTGTATTGGTGTTTTTCTTTCTGACTTACTTCATTCAGTATAATAGGCTCCAGTTTCATCCACCTCATTAGAACAGACTCAAATGTGTTCTTTTTAATGGCTGAGTAATATTCCATTGTGTATGTGTACCACAACTTTCTTAAACATTCATCTGCCAATGGACATCTGGGTTTGTTCCACGTCCTGACTATTGTAAATAGTGCTACAATGAACATTTGGGTACACATGTCTCTTTCAGTTCTGGAGTCCTTGCTGTGTATGCCCAGCAGTGGGATTGCTGGGTTGTATGGCAGTTCTATTTCCAGTTTTTTAAAAGGAATTTCCACACTGTTCTCCATAGAGGCTGTACTAGTTTGTATTCTCACCAACAGTGTAAAAGAGTTCCCTTTCTCCACACCCTCTCCAGCATTTATTGTTTGTAGACTTTTACAGCCATTCTGACCACTGTGAGATGGTACCTCATTGTGGTTTTGATTTACATTTATCTAATAAGTGATGTTGAGCATCTTTCCATGTGTTTGTTAGCCATATGTGTGTCTTCTTTGAAGAAATGTCTGTTTAGTTCTTTGGCCCGTTTTTTGATTGAGTCATTTATTTTTCTGGCATTGAGCTTCATGAGCTGCTTGTACATTTTTGAGATTAATTCTTTGTCAGTTGCTTCATTTTCTATTATTTTCTCCCATTCTGAAGGTTGTCTTTTCACCTTGCTAATAGTTTCCTTCATTGTGCAAAACCTTTTAAGTTTAATTAGGTGCCATTTGTTTATTTTTGCTTTTATTTCCATTACTCTGGGAGGTGGGTATTCATTTGGTTTTATCACTCTCTTTATTTTCCTGACTCAGTTTTTTCTCTTATTCTCCCCTGAATAGAAGCTAAAAATACTCAAAGTCTGTGGCCCAGGGACCTTGGAAGTATTAGGAAAAGACTAAAGGAAAGTCCAGCTTTCAGGATATTTTAGAGATACCAGAATAACTGATTCAGTATTGTAACCCTTATTTACTTTTA